>NC_056682.1:20242500-21557500 GCF_018350215.1 Panthera leo
GTTCTGGTCAACAGACAGCTGAACAGTAGTTAGGAAAACATTCCTTAAGCCAGGCTCAGTAATAATCCACTACTTGAGATTATGTACTATTTCACAAGAAAATTTTGCAAAGCATTGATCCTAAGAATTTCTATTTGTGGTACTTCATGACATACTAGAAGTTATAAACAGAGAACAAGATTATGTATGGGCTATGAGTAAGTTTTCCCCCAACTGATTTTTTATATACTTAAAGTTCACTATTTTAATCATTCTTAAGTAACCAATTCAGTGGCATTATGTACATTCATGTTATGGTGTAAACTTCACCACACTCCTCCACAACTTCATCAACCCATACTAAAACCCTATGTTCATTAACCAGTAAGTTCCCATGCCCCCTCCATTATTTAATATCCCTCTCAAACTGATCATTAGTATATAGAAATGCTGCTAATTTACGCATATTGGCTTTGTATTCTTTTACTTAGCTCAATTCGTTTACTAATTCTAACACATTTTGTGAAATTATTAGGGTTTTCTTCACATCAGATCACCTGATATTTTATTTCTCCTTTCCAGACTAGACGCTTTTTTTGTTTTTGTTTTTTGCCTCCTTACTCTGGCTATAACTTCCAATAGTATGTTGAATTAAAATGTCAAAAGTGAGCATCTTTCTCTTTTTTTTAAGTTTAATTATTTTGAGAGAGAGAAAGAGAATAAGCATGAGTAGAGAAGGGGCAGAGAATGAGGGAGAGAAAGAATCCCAGGCAGGCTCTGCACTGACAGTGTAAAGCCCAACGTGGGGCTCTATTCCACAATCCACAGGTTTGTGACCTGAGCAGAAACCAAAAGTCATACACTCAACTCACTGAAGCACCCAGGCACCCCTGTGTTATTCTTGATCTTAGAAGAAAAGCCTTCATTCTCACCATTGAGTATAATGTTAGCTGTGGACTTTTGATTTACAACTTTTATTACAGTCACCTACTTTTCTACCATTCTGGGTCTGTTGAATGTTTTTATCATGAAGCAATATTAAATTTTATCAAATGTTTTCTTCTGCATCAATTGAGAGGATGACATGGTATTTAGCACTCCTTATGTTAATGTACTACATTACATTGATCAATTCTGTGTGTTGAACCATTCTTGCATTCCAGAAATAAATCTTGTTCGGTCATGGCATATACCCCTTTTCATATGCTGCTGGATTCTGTTTGCTAGTATTTGGTTAATGACTTGTACATCAATATCCATCAGGGATATCGGTCTGTAGTTTCCTTTTATTGTAGTATCCTTGTCTGACTTTCATACCTGTTAATGTTGTTCTCATAGAATGAGTCAAAATTAAAGTGTACTCTTTAAAGACCTTCCCGAAGATGGCGGTGTAGGAGGACGCTGGGCTCACCTAATCTTGCTGATCGCTTAGATTCCACCCATAGCTGCCTAAGTAACCCAGAAAACCACCGAAGACTAGCAGAATGGACTCTCCGGAGACAAGCATAGACAAGAGGCCTACAGAAGAGGGTAGGAAGGGCAGAGAGGCAGTGCATGCTACACAGACTGGAGGGAGGGAGCCAGGGCCTTGGAGGGGCGGCCTGCCCAGCAGGGCAGAGCCCCTGAGTCTGACTTGCAAAAGCAGAGGGGCCGGACTCCGTGAGTTCTGACAGCCAGCAGGACTTAACATCTGGAATATTAACAGGCAACAGCTCTGCTCTCGGAGAGCGGGGAAGGCAAGAAGACACCGGGAGGAGAATTGTTGAGCACTGGAACACAGAGCTCAGCTCAGTGGGGGAATAAAAGCATTGGCAAGCACCATCTCCCTCTGCCATCCCCCAGCCAAAATTCCAAAGGGAACCAGTTCCTGTCACTGAACTTGCTTGTGCCGTGCAAATGCCCAATGCTGTGCTTCTGTGGATCCATCCCTCGGATGGGCCTGCCTCCTTCCCAGTGCTGCAGGACCCCTCCCACAGGGGGCCACCCATGGCAAAGGGACCTAAGCCTGCCCCTCCTGCCCCTGTGCACCTTGAGGATCCACCCCAGCTAATACACCAGATCCCATCGAACCAGCACCACAAGGCTGGCAGTGTGCAAGTAGCCCAGACAGGGGCCACACCACTCCACAGTGAGTACTGCCCCTGGGAGAGGGGAAGATAAAGTAAACACCAGTCTGACTGTGGCCCCAGTGGTGGGCTGGGGGCAGACATTGGGTCTGGCTGCGGCCCTGCCCACCAAAACAAGTTACTCCAGACAGCACAGGGGAAGCGCCCTGCAGTTTGGCGCCACCCCAGGGACTACCCAAAATGACAAAATGGAAGAATTCACCTCAAAAGAAACTCCAGGGAGTAGTGACAGCTAACGAATTGATCAAAAACGATTGAAGCAACATAATGGAACAAGAATTTAAAATAATAGTCATAAAATTAATCGCTGGGCTTGAAAAAAGCATAGAGGACCACAGAGAATCTATTGCTACAGAGATCAAGGGACTAAGAAACAGTCAGGAGGAGCTAAAAAATGCTATAAATCAGGGGCAAAATAAAATGGAGGCGGCCATAGCAAGAATTGAAGAGGCAGAGGAGAGAATAGGTGAATTAGAAGATAAAATTATGGAAAAAGACGAAGCTGAGAAAAAGAGAGATTAAAAAATCCAGGAGTGTGAGGGGAGAATTAGAGAACTAAGTGATGCAATGAAACGGAACAATATCTGTATAATAGGGATTCCAGAGAAGGAAGAGAGAGAGAAAGGGGCTGAAGGTGTACTTGAACAAATCATAGCTGAGAGCTTCCCTGATCTGGGGAAGGAAACAGGTATTGAAATCCAAGAGGCACAGAGAACTCCCTTCAGAGGTAACTTGAATCGATCTTCTGCGTGATATACCATAGTGAAACTGGCAAAATACAAGGATAAGGAGAAAATTCTGAAAGCAGCTAGGGATAAACACGCTCTAACATATAAAGGGAGACAGATAAGACTAGTGACAGATTTATCTACTGCAACTTAGCAGGCCAGAAATGAATGGCAGGAAATCCTCAATGTGATGACAGAAAAAATATGCAGCCAAGAATCCTTTATCCAGCAAGTCTGTCATTCAGAATCAAAGGAGAGATAAAGGTCTTCCCAAACGAGCAAAAACTGAAGGAATTCATCACCATGAAACCAGCCCTACAAGAGACCCAAGGGGGATTCTGTCAGAGAAATGTTGCAAGGACCACAAAATACCAGAGACATCGCTACAAGCATGAAACCTACAGACATCACAATGACTCTAAACCTGTATCTTTCTATAATCACACTGAATGTAAATGGACTAAATGCTCCAACCAAAAGACATAGGGTATCAGAATGCATAAAAAAAAAAAAAAAAAAAGACCCATCTATTTGCTATCTACAAGAGACTCATTTTAGACCTGAGGACACCTTCAGATTGCAAGTGAGGGGATGGAGAACTATCATGCTACTGGAAGTCAAAAGCAAGCTGCAGTAGCCATACTTCTATCAGACAAACTAGACTTTACATTAAAGGCTGTAACAAGAGATGAAGAAGGGCATTATATAATACTTACAGGGTCTATACATCGGGAAGAGCTAACAATTATAAATGTCTATGCACCAAATACGAGAGCCCCCAAATATATAAAACAATTACTCACAAACATAAGCAACCTTATTGATAAGAATGTGGTAATTTCAGGGGACTTTAATACATCATTAACAACAATGGATAGATCATCTAGACACAGGATCAATAAAGAAACATGGGCCCTGAATGATACATTGGATCAGATGGACTTGACATATATTTAAAACTCTGCATGCCATATCAACAGAATATACTTTCTTCTCGAGTGCACATGGAATATTCTCCAAGATAGATCACATACTGGGTCACAGAATAGCCCTTCATAAGTATAAAAGAATTGAGATCATACCATGCACACTTTCAGAACACAATGCTATGAAACTTGAAATCAACCACAGGAAAAAGTCTGGAAACCCCCAAAAGCGTGGAGGTTAAAGAACACCCTACTAAAGAATGAATGGGTCAACCAGGAAATTAGAGAACAAATTAAAAAATATAAGGAAACAAATGAAAATGAAAATACAACAATCCAAACGCTTTGGGATGCAGCAAAGGCAGTCCTGAGAGGAAAATACATTGCAATCCAGGCCTATCTCAAGAAAAAGAAAAATCCCAAATACAAAATCTAACAACACACCTAAAGGAACTAGAACCAGAACAGCAAAGACACCCCAAACCCAGCACAAGAGAAATAAAGATCAGAGCAGAAATAAACAATATAGAATCTAAAAAATTGTAGAGCAGATAAATGAAACCAAGAGTTGGTTTTTTGAAAAAATAAAATTGATAAACCTCTAGCCAGGCTTCTCAAAAAAAGGGAGATGACCCAAACAGATAAAATCATGAATGAAAATGGAATTATTACAACAAATCCCTCAGAAATACAAGCAATTATCAGGGAATACTATTAAAAACTATATGCCAACAAACGGGACAACCTGGAAGAAATGGACAAATTCCTAAGCACCCACACACTTCCAAAACTCAAAGAGGAATAAACAGAAAATGTGAACAGACCCATAACTAGTGAAGAAATTGAATCAGTCATCAAAAATCTCCCAACAAATAAAAGTCCAGGACCAGATGGCTTCCCTGGGGAATTCTACCAGACATTTAAAGCAGAGATAATACCTATTCTTCTCAAGCTGTTCCAAAAAATAGAAAGGGAAGGAAAACTTCCAGACTCATTCTGTAAAGCCAGCATTACTTTGATTCCCAAACCAGACAGATACCCAGTAAAAAAAGATAACTACAGGCCAATATCCCTGATGAATATGGATGCAAAAATTCTCAGTAAGATACTAGCAAATCGAATTCAATAGCCTATAAAAACAATTATTCACCATGATCAAGTGGGATTCATTCCTAGGATGCAGGGCTGGTTCAACATTCACAAAATCAATGTGATACATCACATTAATAAAAGAAAAGAGAAGAACCATATGATCCTGTCAATCGATGAGAAAAAGCATTTGACAAAATTCAGCATCCTTTCTTAACAAAAACCCTTGAGAAAGTCGGGATAGAAGGAACATACTCAAACATCATAAAAGCCATTTATGAAAAGTCATTTATGAAAAGCTAACATCATCCTCAATGGGGAAAAACTGAGAGCTTTCCCCCTGAGATCAGGAACACGACAGGGATGCCCACTCTCACGGCTGATGTTTAACATAGTGTTGGAAGTGCTAGCATCAGCAATCAGACAACAAAAGGAAATCAAAGGCATCAAAATTGGCAAAGATGAAGTCAAGCTTTCACTTTTTGCAGATGACATGATAATATACACGGAGAACCCGATAGACTCCACCAAAAGTCTGCTAGAACTGATACATGAATTCAGCAAAGTTGCAGGATACAAAATCAATGTACAGAAATCAGTTGCATTCTTATACACTAACAATGAAGCAACAGAAAGACAAATAAAGAAACTGATCCCATTCACAACTGCACCAAGAAGCATAAAATACCTAGGAATAAATCTAACCAAAGATGTACAAGATCTGTATGCTGAAAACTATAGAAAGCTTATGAAGGAAATTGAAGAAGATATAAAAAAATGGAAAAACATTCTGTACTCATGGGTTGGAAGAATAAATAATGTTAAAATGGCAATACTACCCAAAGCTATCTACACATCCAATGCAATCCCAATCAAAATTGCACCAGCATTCTTCTCGAAGCTGGAACATCAGCAATCCTAAAGTTCATATGGAACCACAAAAGGCCCCGAATAGCCAAAGTAATTTTAAAGAAGACCAAAGCAGGAGGCATCACAATCCCAAACTTTAGCCTCTACTACAAAGCTATAATCATCAAGACAGCATGGTATTGGCACAAAGACAGACACATAGACCAATAGAATAGAGACTCCAGCATTGGACCCACAAAATTATGGCCAACTAATCTTTGACAAAGCAGGAAAGAACATCCAATGGAAAAAAGACAGTCTCTTTAACAAATGGTGCTGGGAGAACTGGACAGCAACATGCAGAAGGATGAAACTAGACCACTTTCTCACACCATTCACAAAAATAAACTCAAAATGGATCAAGGACCAGAATGTGAGACAGGAAACCATCAAAAGCCTAGAGGAGAAATCAGGAAAAGACCTCTCTGACCTCAGCTGCAGCAATTTCTTAATTGACACATCTCCAAAGGCAAGGGAATTAAAAGCAAAAATGAACTATTGGGACCTCATGAAGATAAAAAACTTCTGCACTACAAAGGAAACAATCAACAAAACTAAAAGGCAACCAACGGAATGGGAAAAGATATTTGCAAATGACATATCGGACAAAGGGCTAGTATCCAAAATCTATAAAGAGCTCACCAAACTCCACACCCGAAAAACAAATAATCCAGTGAAGAAATGGGCAGAAAACATGAATAGACACTTCTCTTAATTTTTTTTTTTAACGTTTATTTATTTTTGAGACAGAGAGAGACAGAGCATGAATGGGGGAGGGGCAGAGAGAGAGGGAGACACAGAATCGGAAGCAGGCTCCAGGCTCCGAGCCATCAGCCCAGAGCCCGACACGGGGCTTGAACTCATGCACCGCGAGATCGTGACCTGAGTCGAACTGGGACGCTTAATCGACTGAGCCACCCAGGCGCCCCGAATAGACACTTCTCTAAAGAAGACATCCAGATGACCAACAGGCACATGAAAAGATGCTCAATGTCACTCCTCGTCAGGGAAATACCAGTCAAAACCACATTCAGATACTAACTCACGCCAGTTAGAGTGGCTACAATGAAGAAATCAGGAGACTAGAGATGCTGGAGAGGATGTGGAGAAATAGGAACCCTCCTGCACTGTTGGTGGGAATGCAAGCTGGTGCAGCCGCTCTGGAAAACAGTGTGGAGGTTCCTCAAAAAATTAACAATAGATCTACCCTATGAGCCCGCAATAGCACTGCTAGGAATTTACCCAAGGGATACAGGAGTGCTGATCCATAGGGGCAGTGGTACCCTAATGTTTATAGCAGCACTTTCAACAAAAGCCGAACTATGGAAAGAGCCTAAATATCCATCAACTGATGAATGGATAAAGAAATTGTGGTTTATATACACAATGGAATACTACTTGGCAACAAGAATGAAACATGGCCTTTTGTAGCAATGTGGATGGAACTGGAGAGTGTTATGCCAAGTGAACTAAGTTGTACAGAGACAAACACCAAAAGTTTTCATTCTTACGTGGATCCTGAGAAACTTAACAGAAGACCATGGGGGAGGGGGAGGAAAAAAGAGAGGGAGGGAGCCAAAGCATAAGGGACTCTTAAAAACTGAGAACTGAAGGTAGATGGAGGGTGGGAGGGAGGGGAGGGTGGATGATGGGTATTGAGGAGGGCACCTGTTGGGATGAGCACTGGGTGTTGTATGGAAACCAATTTGACAATAAACTTCATATATTGAAAAAATAAATAAATAAATAAATAAATAAAATAGAATAAATAAATAAATAAAAACAAGGTGTACTCTCTAATTTTATGGAGGAGTTTGAAAAGGATTAGCATCTAGGCCCAGAGCTTTTCTTTATTGAGAAGTTTTTAGTTATTAACTCCATGTCCTTACTAATTACAGCTTTATTTAGGTTTTCTGTTTCTTTGTGATTGAGTCTTCATCGGTTTTGATTATCTAAGAATTTGTCCATTTCATCTAGCTTATAGATTTGTTGGCCCACAATTGTTCATAGTACTCTCCTATAATTTTTATTTCTGTAGATAGTAATATCTCTAATTTCAGATTTTAGTAAATCTATTTTTCTTAATCTAGCTAAAGGTTTATCAATTTTGTTAGTCTTTTTGAAAAAAAAGACTTTAGTTTCCATTCATTTTCTCCACTGTTTTTCTATTCTCTATTTATCTGTGCTGAAATCTTTTTTTATTGCCTTCCTTTGGCTAGCTTTGAGTTTAGTCTCTTTTTATGAATAAATTCATCTTTAAATTCTACTTCATGTCACCCCTGAGGTTTCCCTCCTCCAAAAACCATAGCACTTTTTAATGGTACCTTTTCCTACTATGAACCATTGTTATTCATGCAGTTTTTTTTTTTTTCTGCCCCTTCCCATCTGTAAGCTCAAGGCCAGAGTTCATGTCTGATTAATTTTTTATCAACATTTCTATCATACTGACAAGAGTTTAGTCATTTAGTGCCTACTATGTGTGAGATGCTACACCAAGTGCTTTCCGTACATAGTCTCATCTCATCAGAATCATCCCACAGCATCATCATTTTATAGATGAGAAGACTTAGGCTCAAAGAGAAAATCACCTGCCCAACTCATATGGCTACTACCTAACAGAAACAGGTGGTAAATCCAGGTCTATGTGACCCCAAAGACCAGACTTTCTTATGAAACTACACCCTTCCTGCTCATTCATTTATTCAATTGGTATGTGTTGATCATCTATGTGCCAGGAACTGTTCTGGTATTGAGGCTACATTAATGGACAAAACCAACAAAGATCTCAGCCCTATGGTTCTTCTGCTCTATTGTGGGAGAAGACACCCAAGGGCTGGGTCATATGCAGTATTAAAAAGGATGGTCAGAGTAAGCAAAGACTTGAATCCAGGGTGAACAGCCACAACCAAGGCCATTAGCAGGATGATGCTTTGGGTACATAAACAGGCAAGGAGGTCAGGTTGGCTAAAGTAGGAGAGGAGGAGGTCATAGACAGAATAGGGTTAACAGAGTAATGGGATAAATTTAACGAAATGATCTTTTATGATTACCAATATTTCATATATTTTAAGTGTATTTAATACATCTATTTTTAAATGACCTTAAATAAACCCATTTGTACCCATCTCATCATTAGAAAAATGTGTGTGGCATTGTCACCATCCAGAGAAAACAATTTTTCTCATTTTATTATTCTCATGTTATTTAATTTAGCATGGTTTGGATAGTCATACTAATTGTATCAAACTAGAAGTATTTTTATATTCATTGCTTGTTTCCAATCTCTGGTTTCTGAGACCCATCAGTTATTTTTATTTGCAGCTATAACTAATTTACATTTCTCTATCATATGAATACACTGTATGAAAATATCATAACTTATCCATCATGTTGTGAATGGACACATGGGTTTTTCTTCCAGAATGTAGCTATGAAGAGTCTTGTAGGTGTTTCCTGTCAAAATGTGTAAGAGGTTTTTTTGTTTTGTTTAAGTATCATAGACTAAAATTGCTGGTCATGGAGAATGCACTTGCTCAGGTGTGCTGGCTAATGTTTACTGTTCTCTAAAGTGATTTATATTCATAAGCATTCTGAACACATAGACACATCCAGTATTTGAAGAGGGAACTTTTCAAATGTTCTATTTAACTCTGAAATAAATTTACTGGAAAGTTGTAAAGATAGTGTAAACAATTTCCCTAAACCCTCGATCGAGCTTCCACAAATATTAGCATCTTATATAACCATGGTGCATTTATCAAAACTAAGCAATTAACATTGGTCCAAGGCTATTAGCTAAACTACCGATTATAGTAGGGCTTCACCAATTTTTCTAATAATGTCCTTTTCTATTTGAGAATCCAATCCAGAGTATCACATGACATCTAGTTACCATGTCTCCCTAGTCTTCCAAGCTGTAACAGTTTGTCTTTCCTTGTTACTCGTTACCTTGACATTTCAGAAAATACAAGATATTTTATAGACGTTCTTCAACTTATGTCTACTGATGCCTTCTCATGTGGATTTGGAACAAATTTAACAAAGAGGTGAATTACCCTTTTCATTGCATCGTATCACTGGAAAAAGTTGTTAACACGACCTATTACTGGTGATGCTAACCTTACCACTTTGTCAAGTTTCTAACTACTAGGTTTTTCCACTATCAAGTTACCATGTTTCCCATTCTCATTTTCTAGTCATTACAAGCAAGTGACTAAATTCCAGCTACCTATCACAGGGAGGGAAATTAAGCTCCACCTCCTGGTTGAGTATCAAAGAATTTATGGACGTGTGTTAAATTCTCCGCAGGAATTAGAAAATATTTAGGGGAAGATATTCAAGCAAATAGCCTGTTGCTCCTTACTATTTCAGCCACTAATTTTGACATTTACCAATGAATCTTGCCTGCAACCATTATTACTGCGCTATTCCAATGGTCTTTCTCCATTTCTCTCATTCCTTCTGTATTTACTACTTGGAAGATTGAATAAGTAAGTGGTAGAGAAGCAACCAATCATTTATTTGTATCAGTATGAACTCAATGTGCATTTGTCCTATTCTTTGGCTTGGAATTCAGTAGTAGTTATTTTGTTGCTTGAACTGCGCCAGCGTTGGCCTTCAGGAGCTCTTACAAGTCAGTTCCTGTGTTCTTTTCACATGGCCTATTCCCCTTTTTTCCCTTTCTGGCACCAGAAAGTTCTCCAGGCTCATTGTGAATTTTCCCTGCCCTGATTCCCTACAATCAACCATTTCTCTGGGGAACTCTAGTTCCGAAGATACAATTTTTAAAGTCAATTTCCCTGTGTTATTATTGCAATCCCTAGATTATTTCTATGCTCTAATTAATGCTATAATTAACTATAGATTCTCTATAATTAAGCCATGTAGAGTATAGTCCCCAAGCTATCAGACCGTGTTCAAATGAAACATGAATCCATCAACAATGCTTTACCATTCTCTCTTCCAGCATTTACCTACATCATCTCTAAGGGCCCCACATGCTATACAATTCCGTGATTCTACATGAAAAGGCAAAAGCCAAAAGATGTTCCCATGACGAACTTTTCCTTGGGCCAGACAACTGTTTCATTTTGCTAAAAATCTAGTTAACCCCAGTTGACCTCCATTTCATCTTTTCCAGCACTCCTATGGTTATTTATATATTTACTATATAAATAAGGTAATAAAAACATAGAACAATCAGTTCTGCTTATACTAAAACCTATTCTTTTTGACATTAACCTGATATGACCTACTGCTGCCTAAAGCATTAGTCGCCCAACAGTTTCAACCCTAGAACAGGGGTGGCACCTGGGTGGCTCAGTCAGTTAAGCATCTGACTTCAGCTCAGGTCATGGTGTTGCGGTTCATGAGTTCGAGCCCCGTGTCAGGCTCTGTGCTGACAGCTCAGAGTCTGGAGCCTGTGTCCAGAATTTACAGCGCCAAGGTTGAAAAATCCTTCAGTAAAGGCACTTCCAATTTTCAAACTAATCAAATAAATAACAGTTATTTTCCTCCAAAACTCTTGAGGAAAGTATTTGCAAATACCAAAGACTATCTCCATGAAAAAGTTGGGTACAATACAAGATTTTTTGGAAGAATCAGATAGCAGAATATGAAGGATCCACAATAGCCACAAAATATCAAGAAAACAGGGGCACATGGGGGGCTCAGTCAGTTAAGCATCCAACTCTTGACTTGAGCTCAGATCATGATCTCAGGATTGGTGAGCTTAAGGCTCTGCCCTGACAGTATGAAGCCTGCTTGGGATTCTGTCTCCCTCTCTGCCTCTCCCCACTGACACCTGAGGGTTCGTACTCTCTCAAAATAAATGAAAATAAACCTTCAAAAAAGAAAACAATTAAGGAGGGCACTTGTTGTGATGAGCACTGAGTATTACATGTAAGTGATGAATCACTAAGTTCTAAACCTCAAACTAATTTTACCATCTGTATGGATTAACCAGAATTCAAATAAAAACTTCAAATAGAAAAAAAGAAAACAAAGGCCAAGTTAAAGGCTCATGCTGCATTCTAATGGATTCTGATTTGGATGAGTTATTAATCTAACATTGCCATTGCCCAAGTACCTCAGAAAAATAAATTGTTAAATGTGTGGATTATCATGGGGTTTGCAGTTTAAACCAAAACACTAATGGTCTTCTGACTAACAAAAACAGGATTCTAGTGTCATGCAGGTAACAGAATCTGAGGCCAGGAGATAGAAACTAGGACTCTAGACAAGACTCCACCTCTTGCTGACTGTTAGACTCATGGCAAGTCATGTAGCTCTCTTAGGTTCTCCAGTTCCCCCATCCACAAACTTCCTTCCTCAAGTTGATGACGAATTATGAAAGCAATGCCTGACTTATCTACATCACATGACTATTTTGAGAATCGTTGGGGGGGGGGGGGCGGTTAATGTACTTTCTTTCTTACTTATTTGGGTATATCTTCTCATAATACTTTTCTGACACTTCATATGTAAGACTTTGCAAACAACAATGTCTTTGGAAGACTAATGAAAAGTAGATTCCTAGAGAGAGAAGGTTGAACAGTCCCACATAGAGATATTATTGAGCTCTTCTAAATGATTATTTTCTTCTTCAAGGGTCCCATTAGAGTGTGAAAACATTGAACAACAGGATCACATACAAGCCACAAAACTGGGAGAAAAGAGTTGTAAAACACATACCTGCTTAAGAACTTACACTTAAAATTTGCATACAATTCTTAGAACTCAACAATAACCCCATTTTAAAATGTGGGAAAGATCTAGACACCCCCCCAAGAAAGTATACAGATGCCAAATAAGAATACGAAAAGATGGACAAAATCAGTGGTCATTACAGCATTGCAAATTAAAACAGCAATGAGATACCACTACCAACCTATTAAAATGAGTAAACTTTTTAAAAAACTGACACCAATTCCTGACAAAAATGTACAGCAATGACCACTCCCATTCATGGCCGGTGAAAATGCAAAATGGCACAGCCACTTTGGAAGACAGCTTGTCAGTTTCTTACAAAGCTAACCATAGCCTTACCATATGATCCAGCGATCACACTCCTAGGTATTTACCCAACTGGTTTGAAAACTTAAGCCCTCACAAAAATCTGCAGGCAATTGTTTATACAGCCTTATTCACAATTTCCCAAAACTGGAGGAAGATCTACTTCAAATGTGAATGCATAAACAAACTGCGCTCTATTTATGCAAGGAAATATTATTCCACAATAAAAATAAATGAGCTATCAATAGAGACATGGCTGAACATTAAATGCATATTGCTAAGTGGAAGACGCTAGTCTGAAAGGCACATGCTATATGATTCCAATTACATGACAGCCTGGAAAAAGCAGAACTGTAGCAACAGTTAAAAGATCAATGGTTACCAGAGGTTTGGGAGGATTGAGTAAGTGAATCATAGAGGATTTTATAGGTCAGTCACACTTCTGCATAACACAGTAATGGAGGGTACATGACAATTTGTCAAAACCCACAGGACTTTAGAGAAAAAAGAGCAAAATTTGACATATATAAATATTTCAAAATCATTTAAGAGTCTGGGGACCCCTTAATGGTCTGTAGACTGTGACCGCCCCCCCCCAAAAAAAAACTAACCATATTATAAACACATAGAACAACCTTACTGAAAAGGATGGGGGATATGGTGCTGACCTAAGTATTTTTGGAAATGACTGGAGTCTAAGAATTAAGGCAAAGTAAACTGCACCTAAGTACTGTACCCTAGTCAATAAAGTGGTTTCCCACAAGGGTACAGGTTAAAAATTCTCATTTGACTATGCAAGTATATTGAAATTAAACAATTAAGTGAGTCAATCATGGATGGTGGGAACAAGGGTGCTCACTGTTGAAGAGAGAACTTACAGATAAGCAAAGGGAAGAGGCTAGTAAGACCCATGTTGTAATGTATTACAGTTGGACACATTTTGGTATAGACTACATTTAGCTTAATACAGATATAAATGATTACATGTAGACATCTCTAGAGACAGGAGTATACACATGGATTTGTATACACACATACATCCCCTTGCTCTGTCAGTTCAAAGGGCCTAGAAGCAACAGTAGTCCACTAGCACTAGGTACAGCTAGCACTCAGAGAATGGGGTGTAATACCCTTCTCCAATAAAAGTAACCGGGGTTCCTGCAGAAATGGTAGATTTAAGGGCCAGAGCCAAACGGAGACCAGATGATCCAAGAGCATCTTATGATACCAAAGGTTAAGGAAATGCTCAAAAAGTGAGGGTATGTCAAAGGGACACAAGAAAGCCAAAGCTACAACAATTTGAGAAAAATATATACAGTAACTTTGTATTATAACCCAAAGTATAAAATAAGTCCATGCTGATATAAATACATGGATAATTAACTTGGAGATAAGAGAACTCTCCCATGCATAAGAATTCCAAATAATATATAGATACCCTACCCTCAAGGAAGTGGAACATAACTCCCTACTCCCTAAATGTGAGCTGTGCCAAGTGACAGTGTTCCAACGAGTACACCACAGAAACCAAGGACAAAAGTTAACCTGACAAATACTGCCTTAGCCAAATGATCAAGGTCAACATCAACAGTGATCAACATCATTTGTTGACCTTAGCCAAGGTCAACATCAACAGTGGTAAGTCCCATTGATAACATGTACTCTTGATGTGATGTGATGACAACGGCACTTAACTTAGGAGTTCCCTCTCCCCAAAACCTCTAAGATCATTCTAATCATTAAAGAGACAACAACAAAGTCCAAGAGAGAGGCATTCTAAGGCATTCCTGATTAGTGCTCCTCAAAACTTTCAAGGCATCCATAGCAAAGAAAGCCTGAGCAACAGTCACAGTCAAGAGGAGCTTAAAAAGACTGGACCACTAAACGTAATGTGGGTTCCTAGAGGAGATCCAGAACAGAAAAAGCACATTCAGTGAAAAATAAGTAAATCTAATAAAATATGGAGTTTAGTTAATAATAATGTATCCATATTGGTTCATTAACTACAACGGATACACCATAACAACAGAATGTAATAGGTCAGTGATAAGGAACATGGTGAGGAATGTATGTGAACTCTTGGTCTTCTAAGTTTCACAATCATTCTGTAAATATGAAACATAACACTGTCCTAAAATATAATCAATGCAAAACATCATTAGAGAGAGCAATAATGGATTCAATTGTAATTGCACTTTCTTCACAAGCATCTGGTTTTACTAAAGAAAAGACTGGCTCGGTAGGCTACCCTGGGGCAGCTGGGGCCCTCACTCAGTCATTAGCCATTTATAAAATCTAACAGAAAGGTGTCAGCCTTGAGGTACACGTCACAATCACAAAGCTTCATAAAATAAGCAGTAAAAAAAAAATACAATAAAATAAAGGAATAAGCTGGAAAATCTTTCCTTCTACATAAAAAGGGAGCCTGATTTTTATTGCCTAGACCCCTAATAAAGGGCAAAGGACCTTCCCTATACCGTTGAGAAAGGGTCACAAATATGTCCTGGTTTGGATGAAAATCATTCAGCGCCCTTTCCTCCCAGAATACTGGAGCCGTGGTTAAGTATACGTGCTTTTGAATATCCCCCTCTTCCATTCAAGGATCTGGTAATCTGCTGGATGTTGCAAAATACCTAACCAAGTCTTTTCTTACAACAGCAGATCAAAGAATTTTTAGAAGCGTAAATAAAGTCAGAGTGAGCCTGGCGAGGGCCACTTACCTAATCCTTTCCTTTCTCTCTGCTCCAACTACTCATATCTGCATCAGACTTATGGGGGGGGGGAGGGGTGGACCACAAACCCACCATGAAACAAGGTGTTCACTTAGAACAAAGATCAGTTTGCTTTTATATACAGTACCTCTAAGCTAATATATTTCTTCCCCCAAGTTCTACCCCAGAACATAGCTTTCTGACCCACAGACATTTCCCACTCAGCTAGGTTCAAGTTTTTCCCTGTTAAGTAATCACCAGAGATGCTGCTTCCAGCCTGACTAGTTTTGAATGCTCTGGGGCACCTAAAACTGAACTGGTTGCATAAAAGAGGGGAGGGTCACGAAGGCACGCATTCTATAGCAAATCTTGAAAACACCTAGAATATTGGGGGGGAAAAAAACCCCTCACTTCTTTTCCCCACGCTAGTACAAAAGACCTCAGTATATTTAAGATCCAAATTAAATCAAACAACTAAAACTCAGTCTGTGCTACTAAGTGCTGATCACTCTGTGGTGGCAATTCGTTTGCATCTTTGGTTAGGTTTATTCCTAGGTATTTTATGATTCTTGTTGCAGTTGTGAATGGGATCAGTTTGTCTTTCTGTTGCTTCATTATTAGTGTGTAAGAATGCAACTGATTTCTGTACATTAATTTTGTATCCTGTGACCTTGCTGAATTCATGTATCAGTTCTAGCAGACATTGGGTGGAGTCTATCCGGTTTTCCAAGTATAATATGTCATCTGCAAAAAGTGAAAGCTTGGCTTCATCTTTGTCAATTTGGATGCCTTTGATTTCTTTTGTTGTCTGATTGCTGATGCTAGCACTTCCAACACTACGTTACACGACAGCGGTGAGAGTGGACATCCCTGTCATGTTCCTAATCTCAGGGGGAAAGCTCTGTTTTTCCCCATTGAGGATGGTATTATAGCTTTTCACTCTTATGTAGATCCTAAGAAAAGTAACAGAAGACCATGGGGGAGGGGAAAGGGGAAAAAAAAAGTTACAGAGAGGGAGGGAGGCAAACCTTAAAAGACTCCTAAAAACTGAGAATAAAGTGAGGGTTAATGGGGGGTGGGAGGGAGGGGAAAGTGGGTGATGGGCATTGAGGAGGGCACCTGTTGGGATGAGTACTGGGTGTTGTATGGAAACCAATATGACAATAAATTTCATATTAAAATAAATAATTTACTTTTTGAGTCAAAAAATTCATTTGCATTTCCTTGACCCATCACCCTCTTCCCCTCACTTCCCAACACTAGGAAGGCTTCTTTGTAGATGCACTTTAAGCTCCTTGGGGATGGCACACAGGAGCAATCGTGACCACAGAAAAGGAACCTCAAAAACAGGGAGCTTGCTCAGGCAGCCTGTGCACACTGCAGTTCAAGCCTGACATCAGGCTATTGAAATTGAAGATGGAAAACCCGTATTGAGTCACTTGGTTCTCTCCCTCGAGGGCAGTCGATTACGGGGGACAGCATATTATTTAGGACTTTGGCCAGTTCTATTCTAAAGAGCCCTTCCTTGGAGGCTATTAACTCAAACCTGGCAAGGATTTTATTACAAGTGGAGGGCTTTCTACTGGTTGATCATTTCTTCCACAAAATGCACATTCTCCTGCAGAGATATTAAAAAAAATAAAACTTACCAAACAACCTGAGAACAGTGTATTATGGAAAGAGTGTGGAACATGAAGCAAATTGTCCCAAAGTGGTCCCAGATGCTCACTCGGACTTGCCTGGACAACAGCTTGCTAAGACTCCTTTCCTCTCTACTTTCTCCCTGGAAGGAGGGGCTGTAACCAAGCTAAGCTTCCCAAAGGACTTGTGGCCTCATCTCGCTTTCCTTACAGCAACATCCCACAGACCTCGAGATCCCCAGGTGCAGTTCATGTTCCCAGGCAACACTCATAAACCGCTGAAACCCATATCCAGACTCCTTGGTGCTGAGAGAGGCTGAATATTCCCCACATGTAAGTTTGCTTTCAGGCTCGTCCTATTAGAAGGGCAAAGTGCCCCCACTAGAAAGCACACATGCTACTCTTCAACACAGCACTTTGGCCCCCGTATTTTCTCCACAGGGAAAAATGGGAGGGTAGGAGACCCTTGCTTTTTCTCCTCTATGGCTTTCTAAGCATTTGCCTTCCCTCAACCCAGTAGATGCCCTGACCCACCTCATGCTCTAACCTAGTGCGTGACAGAGAGTGACCCAGATGAGACCCTCCTTGAACAAAAACTAAGGACTTGCGAGCCAAAAACTGGGCCAAATGTGTGCTCCGATGCTCATTAGTTATATGAGCCTCAGTTTCTTCATCTAGCAATCATACCTACCCCAGATCCTAAGAGCTAGCTGGTGATAATGTATCCTCAGTAAATGGTTACAGTTGACACATTAAGGAAACTCAGTAAGTGGTAGCTACCATTAGCAGTGTCATTTTTCTCAGCAGTAGACTTTTGAATAGTTTTTAAAATGCAACCTAAAATGTACAGTTTGATGTATTGTACAAAATTAAGTTTTTAAGTTTATTTATTTTGAGAGAGAGACAGAGCAGGGAAGGGACAGAGAAGGAGAGAGAGAGAATCCCAAGCAGGCTCTGCACGGACAATGCAGAGCCCAACCTGGAGCTCAATCCCCCAAACTGTGAGATCACGACCTGAGCTGAAATCAAGAGTCAGACGCTTAACCGACTGAGACCCCGAAGCACCCCAGGAATAAAGCTTTTTAATCCACAGAATAATGATAAAGCCCTGCTTACTGGTTATATGAATGATGAAGAAAATGAAGAAATGCTCGTCTTGCTCTAGGCACATTAGTGATTGGTGCATCTATCCCGGTACTCAAGATGCAAACCCAAATGCAGGACATTCACGGAGGCATCAGCTCCAAACGCTCCACTTCTCTCCAAATCTGGCATGGCAGGGGGTTGATCTCCTGCAGTCACCTAACACTGTTCATCAGGCTACACAGGAAGCATCCATCACCCCTAAAGGCTAGGTTTTAAATGCTGTGGAACCAGAAAGTGTTAAATTTCAGAGTATATTGGGATATGAAGGTGTGACGGGAGTAGGACAGTACAAGAGCCAGAACATTCAGGAACATCCAGTGTGGGTGACAATCTTGCAGACACAAGGAGGGCCAGACCTGGCCTCTTTCTCATCACCATGAAGGCCCTAAGCAGAGTTCAGAGATACCCTGGCTTTATTCTTAAGTCTCTTAGCACCACTCCCAGGTCTGTAGCCATAAAGCCTTGACCGAAGATTGACAATAGAGGACCAGGAGTTTAAACAGCTTAAAGTAAATTGGCATTGGGTGTTAAAGACCTAGATTTCTCTACCATGTTGGCAGCATCTCAAGTTGAATTAAAATCCAACAATACAACTCTGGGAGACATCGCCTTCTAGGCACACAAAGAAAGCTGAAAGAAAAGGTAACCAATTAAGGGCGGGGTACATTTTAACTAATCTAACTTACACAAAGGGAAACAAGTCTGGCAATATTGCTCCGGGCCACATAGTATTTAAAGCACTTTAAGTTGAACGAGCACTGGATTATGTTAAATCGATCAGCTAATAATAAAGATGACATTTATAAATTTTAAGATGCCAACTAAAAGAGCCTCCAAGTGTATAAATCAAAAACATACAGATGTATGGCAGAAATCGAGGTTTTGAATCCACTGCTATCAACGTCTAACAGATCCCCAATTCAAAAATAAAACAAGGCCCCCCCCAAAAAAAAGTAATGTCACTAATGAGGTAGAACTAATAGAATCTGCCAACTTCTTGATCTTAAAAGTACAAGTCTCATCCTATTTCATACTCTTGGTCCATATACAATCACCAACTGTGAAAATAAAATTATCAGTCTATTTCAAGGAATTATTATGGCAAAGAGCTGATAAAAATAGTTACCCAAATGAACCGTTATACTGCTAAGTGATGGGGATGTACATGATGACTTAACTACTGCTTGCAGGCCCCACTAGGCCCCCTAATTCAGATATTTGTGTTTTAACTTTTACAACCTTCTGGGCTGCCATCATCATTTTATAGTTTGCTATGGAACTGTACCAAGTCTATAAAATCTGAAAAAGCCCTCAAAACTCTACATATGTGGATGGTCACTGGACCTAAGAATTGCTCTCCACGTTTTGCACCAAATTCTTAACAAATTAAACATAAATACTCCATGTTCCCAGAGACGTGAATGAAAAGGACCCACCGGAGGACTGCTGAGCTGACACTCAGCACCTCCCGTAATTTTGCATGTGAGTCTTTCATAGACCGTTCTGCCTTTCAGTTCCCCCATTCACACATTCAATAGGCATCCTTTTCAAAAATTATTTTCTGTATACCTTATGAATCCAAATACCAAAACGATTTCACCACAAGGATGGGAATCTTTTCCATGTATGTTGTGAATCACAAAAATCACATCGCTCAGTTGAACCCTGAATGTGCAAATCTAGCGGGCACCAGGAACAGCAGGATCCTGAGTGTGTAGACAGGACCATAAAACTTGCACAGCCGTTAATTGTTCCTGCAAAGCAAACTGCTCAGGAGATTAGTAGCTGTTTTTCTTTTTCCTCTTTTCTTGTTGACATTTGAACCATCATTGCCACCACCACCCCTCCCCACTAATCAATCAGGTCATTGCATGAATTGAGGGAGAGACATCGTGTCACCTGTTTCCTC
The DNA here is from genome assembly GCF_018350215.1 of Panthera leo. Taxonomy (NCBI): domain Eukaryota; kingdom Metazoa; phylum Chordata; class Mammalia; order Carnivora; family Felidae; genus Panthera; species Panthera leo. The sequence goes on from NC_056682.1 coordinate 20,262,678, forward strand.
TCTATCCAGAAGTGATTTGCCAGAGTAGCAGAGCTCAGGAAGCTGGATTCACCATAAAGGTTATTTTGTGTACGGGAGGGGAGGTGAACGGTCAGATGGGTGAAACAGGTGATGGGGATTCAAGAGTACGCTTACCGTGATGAACACTTAGCAATGATGGAATTTTCCAATCACTCTATTGTACACTGTATGGTAACTATACTGTAATCAAAATTTTAAAAACCTCATTAAAAAAATTAATAGTTACTTTGTGGACATTTTCCTCTGACATACACCTGTGTTTGTGTTTTAATGAGGACAAATTAAGGACCCCTGTGGGTCACAGACTTCTCTAATAGCCAAGGGTGGCTCCATAGAACACAAAAGCATTGATTTATGAAGCCCTTCAGAAAACTAGTATTGTTTTTGTGGGCGCTATAGAGTAAATTTTCAAGGAAATACAAAGACACGTTCTCCACAAAGATATATATGCAAATGCCCATGAATACAAGCTTGTGCGCTATGGCAATAATAAAAAAAAGCAAACAAAACAGGAACCGAATTTACCCTCTCCACCTCCAAGCTTCCCCCCTCTGAAAACGACTCCAAAAAATTATCAGATATAATTATCTCCTATAAAATCAATCTCAAAAGATTAGAGACAGACCCTATAACTTCTAGATTTAACTCATTATGAAATAATTCAGTAAGATATCTATGTAAATCATAACCTTTGGAGGTCCAAATTTATCTAGTTCCTTTGACTACCCTATGAGAAAAATTCTGAACGGTGGACTTCTTTTATGTTTCAAGGCATGTGAAATTACTGTGCAGAGGAATATAAAATAACAATTTATGCTTGTTATAAATCCATTCCTACAACCCTGCAGGTTCTGGTTCAAGATGGCAACAGTAGGAAGATGGTGAACTCATCCTCCCATGGATGCACCTCATCTACAGCTACATAGTGAAAACCTTCCTTTGAAGAAAACCTAAAAACTCTCTAAGCAACTCGTAAGCATCTACCAACCCAAGGCCCATACAGAAGCAGGAGAGTCTAAGTCTCAATTTCATCAACCACACCTAGGGCGGCAACCCACAGTCAGGAGGGAACTGAAAAGCCAGAGTTTCTCCCTGGGAAGCGAAGGGTTTAAACCCTCCGTCACACACAACTTTGAAAACCTGCAAAGCGATGCGCCCCCAAAACAGGGAGCTTTGCAAACCAACAGGGTTCATGTCCCCAAGGCGAAAACCATCTGAGAAATCGGCTCCGAAGGGGCTCACGCCCTCCAACTCACCTGCCCAGGACTCCGCGCCGATGCAGTTCAGAGGCACGTGGAGACTTGACGTGAATAAGGTCCATTTGCTAATTTTTTATTTATTGACTTATTTAGTTTTGAGGGGGAGGGGGAGGGAGGGGGGAGGGAGAGGGGAGGGAGAGGGGAGAGGGAGAGGGAGGGGGGGAGAGGGAGGGGGGGAGAGGGAGGGGGGGAGAGGGAGGGGGGGAGAGGGAGGGGGGAGAGGGAGGGGGGGAGAGGGAGGGGGGGAGAGGGAGGGGGGGAGAGGGAGGGGGGGGAGAGGGAGGGGGGGAGAGGGAGGGGGGAGAGGGAGGGGGGAGAGGGAGGGGGGAGAGGGAGGGGGGGGAGAGGGAGGGGGGGAGAGGGAGGGGGGGAGAGGGAGAGGGAGAGGGAGAGGGAGAGGGAGAGGGAGAGGGAGGGAGGGAGAGAGAGAGAGAGAGAGAGAGAGAGAGAGAGAGAGAGAGAGAGAGAGAGAGAAGGCATGCTCGCTTGCGCCTGCCCGCAGGCAAAGGGCGGGGGAGAAGGAAACGGAAAGAGGTTTAAGCAGGCTCCACAGCGTGGGCGGAGCCCAAGGCGGGGCGTGATTTCAGCACAGTGAGATCAAGACTTGAGCGCAGATCAGGTGTCAACACTTAACCCACTGAGCCGCCCAGGAATCCCTCATTTGCTAATTTGAAAGCACCTGAAAGGCATGCATCTAATTGAGCACATATCTAACAGGCTGCTAGGTGGCAGGCACCATCGTTTTCCTTTTCTTTCAAGTGCCCTCTACACCTCCCCCTTTGCCTGGGTCTAGCTGACAGGTGTCATCTTCTTCCCCCCACGCCCGCTTTGTTTTTCTTTTTCCCCCGCTGGCACCATCTACACGCTCTCCCTTTGCCTTATTGCATTCGATGGATGCCATTTTTGTCTTCGTCTGCCGTACTCCAGAGTGCCATTGTCTCCCGGAAGGGATCTCTTACCGTCTTCTGGTGCCCTGGTTTCTGCAACTGCTGCCCAGAGGACACGCTGTTGATCACGTGGGGCCAGTGGGCATAATTAACCCTTTTTAATTACCCTAGTTAGCCTTTGCAGAATCCTTGGAGTGTGGGCACTGTCTGTGCACTCTCCAAAGCTCCGGAGTGCCAGTACCTACCGCAGGGAAGCTTTTACATACATCTGGTGCTCCAGATTTTATGTCCACTGCCTTGGTTTTTGTGACTGCTGCCTAGGTGATGCCCCTTGATCATCTGGCTCTGGGTGCCAGGGAAGGAGGGTGGGCTTGTGTTCTTGGATCCCATGGGATTGTAACAACCAGATAGAGTTCTTGGCTGGCTCCACCCCCCAGGGCACTGCACAGACCGCAGAAAGAACACACCCCCAGTCTATCTGTGAAAGAGGCCTGTTTGCTTGTCCAGAAGCTTCAGGCTTAGGAGCAGGTTTCACGTCTTGCTCGTATCTCCCAGATAGGCGTTTATGCACTCTCCTGGAGCCCCAATTTTTGCCAATTTCTACTGCTACCCAGGGGACTTCCAGATCACCTGGCTCTGGTAGGCAGCACAGTTGACAGTTGTGTTCCTACAGGACTGTATATATATTCAAACTTTAAAAGCTTCTCCCTGAGGGTCTGGCTGCAAACAGTCCGCCTCTAGGTGTGGAATGTCATCCTTCCCTTTGGGACACTGAATGGGTTTGGCACACTCTCAGCTACAGGGTTGAGGATATATTAAAGATGTGACAGGCTGCTTAGACAATCACAAATGTTTGAGAGAATACCTAGAGCGAGAGCAGGGTGAAATGATGAGGTCCACTACCTATACAAGGCCACTCCTTTACCACCGAGAGGTGGCTATTTCATCTAATGCATAGAAACCAACACAGAGGGGTGCCTGGGTGGCTCAGTCGGTTGAGCGTCCGACTTTGGCTCAGGTCACCATCTCGCGGTTCCTGAGTTCGAGCCCCGCATCGGGCTCTGGGCTGAAGGCTCAGAGCCTGGAGCCTGCGTCCGATTCTGTGTCTCCCTCTCTCTCTGCCCCTCCCCCGTTCATGCTCTGTCTCTCTCTGTCCCAAAAATAAATAAACATTAAAAAAAAAATTAAAAAAAAAAAAAGAAAAAGAAAGAAACCAACACTGAGAGTCAAGAAAAATGAAGAAAGAGAGATAGGTGCCAAAGGGAAAGAATAAGATAAACGCCCAGGGGAAAACCTCAATTAATGTAGATAAGTAATTTACCTGATAAAAAAAGCTCAAAGAAATTGTCATAACAATGCTCACTGAACTCAGGAGAAGAATGAACACAGTGAGAACTCAAACAAAGAGAAAATATAAGTGCCAAAGCGAATCAGAGAGCTGAAGAACATAATAACTGAACTGAAAAATAAATCCATTCCTGCTTAAATCCCAGAAACATGGGACGACATAATGAAAAGCCCAATGGTCTAGAAGTTAGTACTTCTTCAGTCCAGTCATCAATGGCTCCCGAGTTAGAACATGCCTCTTTGTCAATTGGGTGTTAAACCAGTTATTATCTTACATGCCTCACAGAGTTAATACACTTTACTTTGAACTTGCTACCAAATAGTTCCTAGGGCTGTATCTGTAGTTCATCCCACAAATAGAAAAGTAGGCTAAGACATACAGAGAAGTCAACCAGGACAGAAGACCATGTTCTGCTTTTGCTTATGGTCTCTATCATCCTGCTTTCCTTCCTTCCTTCCTTCCTTCCTTCCTTCCTTCCTTCCTTCCTTCCTTCCGTGTGTCAGGATGATTGGAAGAATTAGAGACACTTGTAGAAAAAAACATGTTCATGGTCTATTTCTCTCCTTCAACAAACAAAAAGCTATGAGTTCTCCTTTATCACATCCAGTATTCAGAAATTTACATTTCAACATTGAGGCACTCACTGCTAAGGAAGCATAACCTATTGAATGCAGTGATAGCCCATACTTGTTGCTCTGACCTTCCAGCTCCTTCTCCTCAGGTACAGCCCATTAACTTGACACCGTAATTTATTTGCCTATGAGAGTATCTCAGATATCCCAAATCACAGGTGTGAAGTGTGCTGTGAAGAGCACAATGGCCCTGAACTCCTAAGACATCCTAGACAGCCTAGAAGCATTGTGGGTAGGCTAGTCCACTATGACTGTGGGAAATAAAGGATTTGGCTTGAGAAAGCAAGCAGGAGTTGTAACTGCCAGCTGCCATAACCAACTTCATCACAGACTGCCCCAAAGGAGCAGAAGTTGTTAGCTTCTCCATGGACTCCCAGGAGAGGTTTAGCCTATGGGGAAAGACAGGAAGTGAATTCTTTCTCAATAATCTAACTTTGGCCACCACAGGGTTGGTAAGATATTCCCCCAAGGGCTGAGAGATGGCGTCCAGGGGCATTGGAACTCCTAGATCCATCTTCAAGCTTCATGCCCTTGCTTTATCACAGGGCTGTTAGTCCTCAAAAATCATCAACTCCCCAAGCAGTTGAAGTCCCACCCCAAGCAGGAAACTCCCTGCCCAAAGGCAACGCAATCATGATTTTTTTTAATGCATAATTGCAATTCATCTTCACATTATTATTTAAATTGTTTGATAATACAGCCTTATTCTTATTAGTATCTTAAGATACTTACTAGTATTTATACAAACAAGCTGCAACTGCTAATTAAAAAATAGGGTTTTTTTAAATTTTTTACTTATTTTTGAGAGAGGCAGAGTGTGAGTGGGGGAGGGGCGGTGAGAGGGAGACACATAACCTGAAGTAGGCTCAAGGCTCTGAGCTATCAGCACAGGGCCCAATGCGGGGCTTGAACCCAGGAACCATGATATGATGACCTGAGTGGTGGTCAGACACTTAATGGACTAAGCCACCCAGGCACCCCAAAATAGGAGGGGTTTTTTCCTCAATAAGAGTATTTTTTTTTAATTAATTTATTTATTTTGAGACAGAAACTGCACCATGCATGTGCAAGCACGAGAGGGAGAGAGAGAGTCCCAAGCAGGCTCCACCCTGTCTGCACAGAGCCCAATGTGGGGCTCGAACCCACGAACCATGAGATCATGACCTGAGCCAAAACCAAGAGTTGGATGCCTGACCAACTGAGCCACCCAGGCGCCCCAAGAGTACATTCTTTACAAGGACACTATTTGAATAAGAATTCCATACAAATAGAATATATACTTAATGCAGGAAAGCAAGGAAGGATTTTACATTACACAAAACATTCAGTTGGTTCAATCACCGTGAATGAGGCTTCTAACCAAATACTGTTTTTTTCCAAACACTTATTTTTTATATTTATTATAAGTATTGCAGTCAGTTCAGTATATGCCAACAATCACGCCGTTTTTAATATTTAGTAGCATGAAACACACTTACCTGTTTCCAAAGGGATGTGTGATGTGGGCTTCATTTCAGAGGGCAGAAGTGATTGAATTACTGTCTGCTCTTTAATGTTCCAACTAACCATTCCATTGTCTCATCAAGGCCAATGCCTTTGGTTGCTCAAGTTTTTACTCTCTTCCATTTCAGTCCTTCCACACAGGTAACCCAAGTGAATTTGTCATCTCTGAGAGTCATGGCTGTTCCTTGTCCTGCTTCCTTGCAAACACCACTAAAAATGGCTTTTCTCTGTTCTTCTTCCCCCAACATGGCATCTAACTCTCAACGCCAATTGGGTCCCTGTCACAACGGTCCACTACAGAAATGACTACATCTGTGCTTGAATAATAACATCTAAAGTACGGGCTGATACTTATCTGTCCTCCTAAATCCCAGACTTGGAATTTAAGGCTCTTGTATAATACTGTATATTACTGTGTCAACTTTACATCCAATAGTAGGAATAGTAGCTACAACTTCTCCAACCTGTAATCTGCACAAAATCGTAGTTTTTCCTGGCCCGTTTAATGCCCAGATTAAAATCCCCGTTTCCCAGGCTCCAAACAGACTGGAAAAGATACTGGAGAAAAAGCCACCCATGATGAACCACCTGGCGGCCCTTGTGGGTTCTCGGAGACCCGCCCGGCTCAGCAGCGCCTCCTATTGGAGCCTTGGCGCCGCCACCTCCGCTCGCCTTGGCCCTGCGGCTCCAGCTCTGGCTCCAGCGCGGTGTCCTTGAAGTCCAGTCCACCGGCAACTTCCACACGGGAACCGCTAACACAGCCTTATTTTGACTTAAACTCTTAGAGGTGTTCTTTCAGGCTAACAATTTCTACCTTTATTTCAGCTCAAATTTTTTTTTTTTTTTTTTTTTTTTTTAAGCTAGGGTAAAATGAGTAGAATCAAGTACCATAGAACTCCATTCTTGGGGACGGCATGAATACCCAGATTTTCGTTTCATCATATATCTTCAGAAATCACCAGGCCACGTGAGCACTTTAAAACTTTTACTGGAAATGAATGCACCAATATACTATGGTGGGGTTACATTGATTTTCATTGTATTCTTTATGCTTTTCTTCATTTTCCCAATTTTCTAAAGAAAAGTTGTTATGGAAGCTGTAACTACCTTTTGAAAATATATACATTTAATAATATGAAATTGCTATTATATGGAACATTCTAGAAAAAAAGATGAAAGCCCCAGCAGGGCTTCCTATATGTCAGAACTACTTAGAAGGTGCTCAGTACACAAGTGCTCTAGATCTCCTCAGGCAGCAGTTAAGTAAACAACTTGAATTCACTAATTATAACAGAAAAAAACTGAATTATAGAACAATTGATGATTTGTCTAAGATGGACAGGTACTCTTGGGCACTCCTGGGGGGAGGAAAAAAAAGAACCATGTGTAACTCCTATTATTTTGACCACTCCACATTTTGCTCCAGAACTTTCTACATCACCATTAGAGAGAGCATGGTATGGAACCACTCTGAAAAAGTCTTAACTTCCCCACCAGTTTTCCTTCCTTTTTCTTCTTAACAAATTGAAGTTTGCCTTCATCTTAATTATGCAACCAATGGAAAGACTTAAAAAGCTATGTGATAAAAAGTGTTCCTGCTTTTGTTCCTCACAACACCAAATAATGAGTCTATTATTTTCATTGAACTGGCAATTGGCTTGACTTGTTTCCAAATTGGCTTTTCTTGGACTTTGGCATCATGTAGAAACAACTTTAATCTAACAGGCGTTTGCAACTAAATGTAAGATTATTGACATACCTGCACAGGAAACCCGAAAATTGGCATCCTGATGAAAAGGATTCATACATTTTTATAAGAATAGGTAACACTTAGAATTTAGGATGTGCCAAGTGGTATTAGCTCCTTACATGTACTAACTCACTTAATCCCTATAACAACCCGAGGAAAAGGCATATCAGTATCCTCATTTCATTTTTTTTAATGTTCATTTATTTATTTTGAGAGAGAGTGAGAGTGAGTAGTGGAGGGGCAGAGAAAGAGGGAGACAGAGAATCCCAAGCAAGCTCCACGCTGTCAGCACAGAGCCCGATGCTCTGAACTCATGAACTGTGAGATCATGACCTGAACCAAAATCAAGAGTTAGATGCTTAACTGACTGAGCCACCCAGGTGACCCTCATTATCCTCACTTAAAAGAGAAAGAAACTGAGACACAGAGCAATTAAATAATAGCTAACTAGTAAAGCAACAAAGAGTTGATCTGAGGCAGCCCTGGTCTGAGACCTGCATTCTTGACCAGTAAGCTGAAACTGCACCATCACCCTGCAAACACTGCTCTGGTTTATCCATCCCGTTGGTCTATCTAATGTAGTGATCAGGACCATAAGCTGTGGCGTCACACTCAGGCGTTCATGCCCAGCCTGCCACTTACTGGCTGAGTATCCTTAAACAAATTACTAAGTAAATATCTTTGCCTCAATTTCATACCTAACTTACATGATTGTCATAAGGGTTAAATTAGATCATGTTTGCACAGCATTCAGCCAGTGTAACCGAGCACTGAGGCTCCTGTAAATCGTTCTTATTAGAATTATATCTCCTTTCTAACATAAATTTTGTCCTCAAATATAGTACAATGCATTTAGAATGTTTACAGCCAGAAGAGAAACTTTCAAGGAAGAAGGCAGATCCCTTGTCTCAGAACTGAAGAGGAGTCAAAAGCCAAGATTTGACTATAGTTGGAAAGTTTTGCAGATCTCAAGTGAGTAGCACTTTCATCTAGTTCTTTTATTTCAGGGCACAGGAAATACCCTTACTGGAGTATTTTCAAGCTCTTTTTTTGCTGCCAAGAGGCAGAAACACAAACAATGCACTGCTTGTAATCCTTGCCTCAAGAGATCTGTGAACAAAATGAAGAAACAAAGAACTGGCAAGAAGGACTGTGCTGGACCAGTTCAATACTACACTTTTTTTGGACTGGGGAAAAAAAAGAGTAATTTCTTCCATGGGAACAGCCAGTGCATATTATTCTAGTGAAAGTACTTAAACACACAGAATAGAGACAGAACATAAAAAAAGAGCAAATTGTCTTAAGGAAAGAATGAACTCCTATGGGAAAAAGATGCTCTCATTTACTTTTCTACCAGGAGAGCAGAGATTAATGCTGAGAGAGAATCTCTAGCTCAGGGTCTGGCATGGAATAGGTAAGGAGGTCAATTAACATTTACTAGACGAGGAAGAGAAGAATCTTCTACACAACAACCGAACCTTCTTTCAGGAAAGACAAGTGTGTATTTGCTTTGATTTGCTCTTGGACGCATGTTCCATTCAACTGCAGTCGCAAAGAGAGGAAGTTTGTTTATAGAAAGCTAATGCCAACATTTTAAACTATTTTCTCTATAAATATATATTTCAAAGCTTAAAATTTCATGGATAAGAAAATTATTTTCTCTTTTGAAATTACTCAACTTTGCATCTTTGCTGAATAATTCTTAAGACTGCTGATTATGCGAGAGATCAGCAGAGATGATGGTTACAAAGCAGATCAAATAGTTTTTGCTCCCTAAAACCAACCTAAACCTGGTGTTTGGGACGCATAAGTGGCTCAGTAGGTTGAGCGTCAGACTCTTGATTTCGGCTCAAGTCATGATCCCAGGGTTATGGGATCAAGCCCCACATGGAGTCTGCTTAAGATTCTCTCTCTCCCTCTGCCCTTCTCCCCTGTTGATATGTGTGCTCTCTCTATCAAATCCAAAAAAAAATTAAAAATTAAAAGTTTAAACCTGGTGATAGTGATGGTCACTTTTATGTGTCATTCTGACTACACAGTGGACTCAGATATTAGGTCAAACACCAACCTGTCACTGTAAAGGTATTTTTTTAGATAAGATTAACATTAACATTAATCTGTAGACACTGAGCAATGCAGATTACCCTCCATAAATTTGGTGGGCATCAACCAATCAACTGAAGGCTGAAAAAAAAGACTGAGGCCTAAAGAAGAGGGAATTCTGCTTTTAGGCTACCTTTGCACTCAAGCTGTAACACGACTCTTCTCTGGGTCTCCAGCCTACCAGCCTGTTCTGCAAATTTCAAACTTGCCACCCCCAATCACATAAGCCAATTACTTAAAATAAATAAATCCCTTTCTCTTTCATATATATATATATATATATATATATATATACACACATATATATGAAACAAATTATATAAAATAGAACAAATTACATATACATATATATGTATCTACACACACATACATATACACGCACACATATAAATATACACATCCTATTGGTTCTGTTTCTCTTAAGAACCCTGACTTATACAACAACCTTGTGAGTTAGCTCTCTGAGCTACCTTCATCAGGGTAGCTCTGGCAATCTGGCCAGACATAGCTGATCTTGGCTGATCACTCACACAACTGCAGTCAGCTGAGTGGTTGGGTGGGGGCTGACTCGCATGGGCTCTCATCCTCCAGCAGGCTACCTGGAGCTTATTCACATAGTGGCTGGGCAACCTTCCTAGAGAAAACAGAAGCATGCAAAGCCTCTGAAGGCCATAGCCTGGAACTTGCACAAGTCACTTCTGCTGCCTTGTGTTGTCCAAAGAGAATATAAGGTCAGGCCAGATCCAGGAGCGAGCAAAGTATGCGCTACTTCCGGATGACAGGAAGTGGAAAGAGATCGTGGCAATTTGCAATCTACCACGCAGCTGAGTTGAAGCTCACAGAGTGTTAGTGGAGGGCAGACCATTGCTGCAGTGGTTAATTTGCCGGATAGACTATAAAAGGTGAATAAGATGTTATGCTTGACCTAACGGAGCTTACAATTAGTGAGAATGAGGGAGGGATAAGAATAACAACAATAATGGGAAACAGTGGTACGTGCAATAAGTGAAGCCATGCAAGCCCTAAAATGGGAAATTCAAATTGGATCAAGTGGACAATAAGACTTCCTGGAAGACCTAACATTTGAAGGATTATAGTTAGAGAAGTCCATGATAAACTAATGTGTATGCCTGGAAGAATACCAAATTTTCATTTAGGTAATTAGGATACAAATACTTTTTTAAGTTTATTTTAAGAGACAGAGAGAGGGAGAGAGAGAGGGCCGGGGGGGGGGGGGGCGGGGGAAAGAATCCCACGCAGGATCCCTACTGGCAGCACAGAGCCAGACACGGGGCTCAAACTCACAAACCGTGAGATCATGACCTGAGCCAAAGCCAAGAGTCGGATGCTTAACCCACTGAGCCAGCCAAGGTGGTGCCCCAGAAAATATTTTATTAGTAATTTTACATAGTGATGAATAGAGTTGGTCTCTGAGTTAAAAAGAACTCTGTTGGATGCTCGGCTTTGCCACTTACTAGCTAAGAGAAACTTGGGTAAATTATTTAACCTCTTCGTTACCTAAATTCTTATTGTAAGATGGAAACAAAAATAGTACCTGCGTATTAAGGTTGCTGTGTGTGTTAAGTGAAGTGTATGTAAAGTTTGACAAAAGGGTCTGGAGCATAGTAAGTAAGCATGCAATATGTTATTGTTACACTTTTTCTTTTCAGTATTCATTATTGCTTATTTTGTTTTTTAAACTCCAAGAGAGATAATTATCAAAAACTCTTTTTAGTGTTAGAGTTACAAGAGTTAACTGCTTGAATAATTGTCTCTCTTGATCTTCAAAAACAAAAACAAAAACAAAAACAAAACAGAAAACAAAAAACAAAAAAACAAAACAGAAAATCCTTTCTTGAAAGGAAGAGGTAGTCTATGGCTGCTGTCCAGGACAGCAGTGTTCAACGTGAGCTCCGCCAGCCCGTGGATGTCCCCAGGATCCTTTCAGGGTTAAGCAAGTACTATTATTTCATACTTAGACATATTTGCTTTTTCCACTGTGTTGACACTTACACTGATGTTACAATAGTAATGACAGGTAAACTGCTGGGTAACTTAGCACAAATCAAGGCAGAGGCAGCAAACTCTGCTAATGATCACTGTATTTTTCACCTGCAACCACTCATAATGGAAAACATGTTCAGTAGACTTAGGGATCACCTTAAAGCAGTAAGATACGTTATCGATTTCACCAAATTCTATCCTTGATGAAACGAGAAGCATACACAAAGCACTTTGGTTGTACGTTGAATTCAGATAGTTGCTTTGAACAAAATTACTTGTGTGACTGTTTGAGTTGTGAACTTAGCTAGCCAGTTTTTTCCAGGGAAACAATATTTATAGTTGAAAGAATGGCAGACAAAGTATGGTGGTTCAGACTAGGGCATTTCACATACATGTTCACAAAAATCCAATGAAGTGAGTCTTTAACTTCAAGGAAAGTGTTTATTGCCAACATTAAATTTCCAGTATGAAAACTTCCCAATACCTCAAGACTTTTTTTTTTAATGTTTATTTACTTTTATTTTGAGAGAGAGAGAGAGAACAGGGGAAGGGGCAAAGAGAGAGGGAGACAGAATCCCAAGCAGGCTCCATACCATCCACACAGAGCCCAATGAAGGGCTTGAACCCAAAAACTGTGAGATCATGACCTTAGCCGAGACCAGGAGTCGGATGCTTAACCAACTGAGCCACCCAGGCACCCGCCCCTTGAGACTGTTATAATGAGATAAGTGATGATAGAAATGAATGTGATTTTGGAGTATTATATTTTATTTATTTTTTTTAATTTTTTTAACATTTATTTATTTTTGAGACAGAGAGAGACAGAGCATGAACAGGGGAGGGGCAGAGAGAGAGGGAGACACAGAATCCGAAGCAGGCTCCAGGCTCTGAGCTGTCAGCACAGAGCCCGACGCAGGGCTCGAACTCACGGACCGTGAGATCATGACCTGAGCCGAAGTCGGACGCTTAACCGACCGAGCCACCCAGGTGCCCCAGTATTATATTTTAAAGTGGGGCAATACTTGGGGGGTATGCATAAGTTATAAACCAATATTTTTGAGATGACCCATGTATAATATTACAAAATCATGCAAGTATGACAATTCCATTCAAAGTTCAAGCTAGAACGTAACAGTATGAAAGCTTATTGCTAAGTCTTCAGATTCCACATTGCAATTGACTTTTAAGAAGTTTCCACTAGCCAAGTTTTGGTAAACTATCAAAGAATAATGTCCAAAATTAGGTGAAAAGCTTATTGAAATACTCTTCTTTTTCTAATTGTATGTCTATATGCGGCCGAGTTTTCTCTCATACAACCAAAACCATTTATCACAACATACTGCATACAGAAACAGATAGGAGACCAGATGCCATCTGTTAATCAGACAGCAAAAAATTTTACAAAAATGTATAGAATAATTTCATTTTTCTCAATAATATTTTTTGTGTTTTGGAAAATATAGTTATTCTTATAAAAATATTATTTATTTCAAGGGTATTGGACTTACAACTTTTAATGAGTTATTAAATATTTTTAAAATTTCTCAGCCTAATTTCTAATATAGTGAATATAGATAGCTATGACCAATAAGTGCAAAAGCTCTTAAGGGTCCTCGACAATTTTAAGGTATGTAAAGGAATCCTGCAAACAACTTTGTCAACCATTGATTCACAAAACATGTCACTACCATCTAAAAGTAGTTACTATGGATTATAGCTTTCGTTGTCAGTCTCTGTCTACTAGAATACAAATTCTGTGAGGGCAAGGATTACTCTCTTTTGTATTGCAAACACCTAGAACGTTGCCCAACACATTGTAAGTGCTCCATGAACTCTTGATGAATATGTTAATTAATTAAGATGTCCACTGAGGTTTGTGTGCAAAGATATTTACTGCATTATTGCTTACAATAGCTTAAAACTGGGAAAATATAAGTATCTACCAATGGGAGACTGATTAAGAAAATAAAGGTACCACAACACAATGGAAATTATGTGACCATTAGAATGTAAGTTATTCAGATAATCTAAGGCTATGAGAAAACATTCACAATATATTAAAAAGTTAAGAAAGTACCAGAAAAGTATATAGACAGTAACATGTTAACTTTATTAAGAAATAGTGATTACGTCCACCTAGTAAGGTTATAGTCATTTTTATTTTCTTCTCTATGTTTTCCACATTTTCTACAGGCATGCAAATAAAATTTTGAACTATCCACACACTCCCCAAACTTCTGAGTATTTTTCATCACACAGAATGAGGTAATAATAACATTTGGGCTAATAATGCGAGGTGATTTTATAAATATTAAATTGTACTCAATATCCTCTATTTATAAAGAAGGAAAATCTGTGTGATGGAAACATGGATTTGATTAGTCTTCATACTTTTCTGTACTTTTATCCCTAATTTCAGGAGGTGGGCAATGCAATTCTTAATGTTTTCCATTCAAACAAGTTAAAATTTTAAGAAGTTAAAGCTTTTTAAGGGGTAACTTTCAATTACCTGACAAAGTCATTTATATGTTCTTATATTGCTGGTTAAATGAAACATGATTGCACATATTACAGGGAGAAAGGGGTATTTATTTGACCTTTGGAAGTCTCACCAGTGCAATTTAACACTGTTTCATACTGCTCAAGTTGATCATATAATTTAAAAAGCAGAACTATGAAAAATCAATCCTACCTTAGAATCAGTATATTGTATCAATTAGCATCAATGTATTATACATAATACCTAAAAGTTGTATGAGTATTTTAAGTCTTACAACAAGTTTCCAAAATACAGCATAAGGGAAACAGAGGCATGGAGAGTTTGCATGGCAGTTCAGGCTTACATAAGACAGCATGCCTAGGGTGACACATCCAACAGGAGACTTACAGAGATGGGGGTTGAGTCAAGGGTTCCTCTGAAGCCATTATGGCAGGTTCAGAACAATGTGACAATGTAATTAATTGTGTTTTTCTTCATCAATACGCTCTATCAACTACACTTTTTTAAACTTAGTGAGCAGTGACCAAATTTAAACTACCAGTTATAGGAATAGAAACAATATCCTCCCATTGATCCTCTAGTTTTCATTAAAGAAAGTTAACTTCATCTTGACTTCAGCATGGCTCTCTGGGACTTTTCTTGGGCTGCAGAGCCCAAATAGATATGCTCAGAAGCTTATCCCATAAATGGCACTAAACTCGAATGCGTACTGTTGATTTGATACGGTTGTTATATTCATTTTGACCGCCTGGCTCTTGTATCTCAGAGTCTGTGTGTCCTCGGGATATTATTCTATAAGGAAGTGCTTAAATTGAAGAAATACCAGGCTCATAATAAATAATCCAAAAAAAGTATGGCATGATGTTTATATTTGGCTCTGTCTGCTGAGCATTAATTAATAGCCCTTTGGTCCTTTTGATTCATCACCTGAACATGTTTATTTAAATATAGTCCCTCCCCTCCTTCTTTCACCACCAGGAATCATTTCTTTCACTCTCTCCCACATGCATACTTTTATTCATTTTAATACAACAATTACAAAAAACTAGTCCTAACTCCTAGTCCATGCATGGTTATAGAAATACTAGATAGGCACACTGGTAAAATAGTAGATACAATATCTTTAAATCTTTTTAAAGTACATTGATGAGCTGGCAAGAAAGTAAGAAATATTAAGAGTTATAAATCTAAGTCAAACCAGAGACCTGGAAAGTAAGCAGAGCACTACAACCAAGTTGTGACCGTTGGACTTTTGCCAAACTCAATGAACCTTAGCTACAATTTTATAGCCTGGTAGGTAGTTGGGAAGAAAAAAAAAGACAAAGGCCAAGGCTGGCTCAAGAGCCCACCCAGCTGTTCAAAGAGTAGGAATACTGAAGTTCAGAGAAAAGATTAATCAAAATAAGTGAAATGAAATGAAATGAAATGAAATATAAAATAAAATAAAATAAAATAAAATAAAATAAAATAAAATAAAACAAAAACAGTGCCCCACATTTTCTATTTGGAACATTTCCCATTACAGAAGCCAAGGAAAAAACAGACATCTGACCTCTTTGCTCCCAGGAAGCTAGAGCAAAGGCATATAACCGAGGCTTGACCAATCAGAGCTCCTTCCCAGGTCTAGGATCTTAAGAAAGTGATATAAACCTTGGAGGATGGTAGAGATTCTGTAAAGCCATTGTAACAGTGACATTAAATAGAACAGCGGCATCAAGGAAGCAACTGTTCAGAGCTGCCTAGTTTCACTTGGTTTCTGCATATCTTGAGTATGGTTCTCAAGACTTGTAATTGATTCTTCTAAATATACTTCTAAAGAATATTACTTCTAATAAATTTATACTTAAATTAGTCAGGCTTGATTTCTGACATTTGCAAATGAGCACTTCATTGATATGTTCTTTGTCCAAACTCAGAAATTAATACCCAAGTCAGAGAATTCTATCTGGGTGAGAGGTCACTCAGGAAAGCCTAAATCTAAATGGAAGATGATAATCTGGAAGAAGGTTTTCTTCACAGTTACAGTTGCTGTAGATCAGAGATCTACCCAAGGTCCTCACTTCCATTATAACTCTATGACCTTGAAAGCTTTGGTTGTGATCCTAAACTTCCTGCTTTTTAGCTTCCTAAAGTCTCATCCATATGACTATGACTCATGACCATTCCAGTAAACTCTCTTGAATCTTCATGGTCCACTCACACCCTGACTAATTCACATCAAGAAGAATTATGACATTCATTTTACAAATCGTAAAACTCAAATTAGTTTAGTAGCTTGACAGAGTTATCCGTGAGGAACAAAAACCTGTATCCGAGTCTTTCACAGTGAGTGGTGCCTCATGATACTAATAGTCTGTTTCAATTTGTTTTCATAGAGGGGTTTTCATTCAGTTTTAAATACACATTCAGCACCTGTAATGATCCCAGCACTTTGCTATGTGATCTAGTTAATATAAAGAAATGGTCTTCTATCAGGCAGGCCTGTATTAGGAATATCTTAATTTGAATGCTGTTTTATACAATCACTTTGTGTCAATTTGGACAGATTTCCTAACGCTTTAAGCCTCAATTCCCGTATCTACTGGGGGTGATATTCATTTGCCCTGTCTGCCTAATAGGGTTGCTATGAAGGTCAAATAGTAATTATTGCCAATGAAACAATAAAATGTTCTTCTAAACACTTGGAAATGAGAAAATTAAGATCACTCTCCAAGAATATTGTCTCCCTTATGTGTGGAATCTCACAAAGCTGAACTGGTAAAAACAGAGAATAAAATGGTGGTGACTGGGGATGAGGGAATTGGAAAGATGTTGTTTATGGGTACAAACAGCCAGTAGATAGATGATAAATAATTCCTGGAGTTCTCACATACAGCATATAAACTTCAAAGTTGTTATGACTTCATGGGTTTAGAGAGATTATTGATCTGGCAGTGATGGGAATAACCAAAGAGACCAGTGAAGAAATTGTTGTAAGAATCCAGTTGCAAAGTTATTCAGGACTTGACTAAGGCTGTTTGTTTTCTGCCCAGGGCTGCTTCTTTCTTCTGGGAATCAGGTATCACCTCATGTGGAGAACTATTTTTCCTGCCTCTCCATCCTGCACGCCTAGTCGAAGTTGTTTTAGTGGTACTCCATCCCTGGTTTCTGCCCATTGGTCAAGGGTTGGGCATATGATCCTGACCGAGGCATTCAGAGCCTGTCAGTGGGATTTTCCAAACGATTCCTACCTGAAAGTATAGCCAATCATCTTCTAGTATAGTGGAATGGGCAGCTTAATATATGGCAAAATGTTCTCAGTAATACTGCTGAATTCTAACCCTCCATTATAAGAGCTGGGTTTGCTCCATTTGCTGTTTACTCCAGTTACTGTGCACATGATTACACAACTCCAACCTCCTTGCCTCATCCCAATGCAAGGAATCCCAATAATTTCCAGTTCTCAACTGGCAGATCACAACTTGCAACCACTCATCCACACTCATTTGAGAGATCATAGTTCCAAATATCCCTTTCCAGTTTCAATTAAATCTACTACAAATTGATGTTTCATTATAAAATCTTTCCAGTGGCTAAATATTTTAATTATTACACCAAAGAAAAGTGAAGAGTAAGCCTGTTTTGACACCTCAAATTCTTCCTTTTAATTCTATTTCTTACTTATTCACTACCACTCCCAAAGCCACAAACATCTTTCTTTGTATTCGTTCTAATGATGAGAGAAAGCTGTTCAGCAAATTTTCTCTTCCCGAACCACATTTGGAGAAAAACATGGATAGAGATATTCCAAGGACTTTAAAATTCCAAGAGCCAGCATTCCACACAGGAAGTTCCTGAACCCGTTACAAGCTATGGCATGGATGCGTCTACTCATCACCTAGAAGAGTGTCTCACAAACATTTTGGACAAGAACACATTATACTCGAAAGTTAAGTACCTCAAAGAGATTTTGTTTACTTAATTTATACTTATTGTATTTACCATATTAAAAATTAAAATTAAAAATTAAAGCTACGGGTGCCTGGATGGCTCAGTCAGTAGTGTGTTGGACTTTTGATTTCAGCTCAGGTCATGATAGTTGGGTCAAGCTCCATGTCCGTCCCCACAGTCACCATGGAGCCTGCCTAGGATCCTCTAACTCTCTCCCTTTGCCCCTCTTCCCTGCTTGTGCTCTCTCTCTCTCCAAAATAATAAAAATAAACAAATAAAACTAATAATTTTTGAAATATTTATTCAGTTTGTAACAATAATAAATTCATTACATATTAACATAAGCAACATATTTTTATGAAAAATACCTTCCAAAACAAAAGGAGTGTAGTGAGAAGAGCCCATTATTTTCACATTTTTCACATTTTTTAATATCTTCCACAGCAGGAGACATCTAAACCCTCCTGTCTGCTTCTCTATTCGGTCTGTTATAGTACCACTCCATTGTATACTTGGAAGAGAACCAGAGTAAAAAAGGCAAATAAACTTTATATATAATTGTGAAGATTTTGATTTGTTGGCTCCAATGAATGGGTCTCAAGAATTTCCAAGGTTCTTCAACTTTGAGAACAGCCAACCAACAGTATGGGTGGACAACCCAAATGTCCCAGGCTTACAGCCTCTTCTCAAGCATAACCAAATCCTAAAATAAGAAAGGTTTCCTTTCAGCTCAAATTCCTATCCATTACTTTAGTACTTCCAATACCGGGTATCCACCCGGTAGAAGATCCAAGGTCCTCATGCGATCTTCCGGTTGCCCAGAAATCCTTATCCCACTGTGACACCAAGTGGGGCTTCTCTTTCTGTAGCACCCCGTGTTCTTGACTTGCCAGTTTCTTGAAATCTAAATACATTCAATTCTCTGATTATTCCCTGAGGGTCCAAATAGGTAACATGCTAGTTTAATGAACCAAGTTGTTAATTAGTGGTAATCATATAAGGGCTTGGCCATCCTTCATACAAAACATAGTTAAACTCGGGGCTTCAGTGTTTTCACCCAGAGAAGTTGCTTATATGTCAGTACCTCTGGTGGGAGGGCTTTGGTGTCATTTTCCTCAGATTCCATCACCTCTTCTCCCTTTGCTTAGTACTGACCTTGCACACAAGTGTGCTATGAATATTGTCAGGTATATGTGTAAGGTATTTAAACAAATGCTTAGATTATTTTTGCATCCCTTTGTAAGTGCTCCTTTCAGTCATAGAAAGTACACAAAACCTGGACAGAGAGCAAAAGATACCAGCTTTATAAAGCAGGAAACAACAAAAATACAAATTCAGATGTAGGAAGAAACGCTGCAGCTCTGACATATAGTGGCAGAGAATAAAAGTATCAGATACTTAAACACTTAGCAATTTTCAGCTTAACTTTTTTTTAAGAATAAAAATCAATAGCAGCTAAAAAAATATTTACAATATAAGAGCTCTTAAGATTATAAGCAAGATACAACTACTGGTTTGGAGAATGTACCGCTCTGACATCTCATCTATCCAAAAAGAGGAGAAAATAGATCTGGGCTGGTTTCACTGAGTCACTTGAAACCCACAAAAAGATAAAATTGAGCTATTGACTTATGGTGTTAATGAGCATCAATTCACACATTGCCTCAAGATAATGAGACCACATTCTCAGGGTGTAGGATGGGTAATTAATGCTTCCAATTATCATGAATTTTCAGAGGAAACAGTGGTTAGGAACTGCCACAAGCTATTCTTTACAATTTGGAGGAGCTGAGGGGGAAAACCTCTCAGAAAATTTTATATCACTTTCTATGCTGGAAGACACAAACCAAGCTATTCAGAAAGATATTTTTATTACCAGGAAAACAAAAATATTTTTTTTCTAATGTACCAAACTCATAACATCTACTCAAGCATAACTAAAGCTTTCACAAACTCTCTAGTCCCACGTGGTGGGTCTGTTCTCCAGTAACTTGATCCATTTATATATAACTCCAGACTCTTTCCATGGATTGGCTTCTAATTTTGTAAAATCCAAATGTACAGCAATATGAAAATTCAGAACAGGCTCACAAGTTTTGCACTTCAGTTACTGAAAGGGATGTTGCCTTGTTAATCTCAAAGGATTGGCAGAGCAATTTTATCACATTTTCTGAAAAAATCTATACAGATTTAAGGTCGTGTTCTGGATTTAATTGAAGTAACCTTTTGTACAATCTAGCTTTAATGAAGTGCAATGAAGTTAAACTCCATGGGGGCCATTAATCTGAAACACTCCATTTAAAAACTACAAGGGGAGTTTTTAATAAACAGTGTGAACTAATGCCCATGTGGAAAGGTAATTGAGAGGGAACTGGTGTCTGGGCCAGATTGTTATTAAACCCTTATCACAGGTAAAGTTGAAACCCCCAATGGCAAGCTGCCCTGTGATTTATATTGCCCTTCTCATCCCAACTTTAAAGGAAAGGCTACGTTTAATAATGAAAAAATCCTGTGACTAAGCTATAAAATAACTGAGCAATTACTTAGAATAATTTATACAGTGCAATACACTGACCTTGCTTTAAGCATAAAATCTACAAAATAACTTTGGCAATAAAACTGTGAACTACTAAAAGGACTAAAGGTTTTAACCATTTTTATTGTGTGGCGCCTGGGGGGGAACATAAATACATATTACACTCTAATCACAGGGCTTAAGAAAATTCATAATTTTTTTTCTCTTAAAACGGCTTTTCAGAGAAAAGTTTGCTCAATTTAGCCAATTGCAAATCAAGAATCCTGATGTCCTTGCTTTAAAAGGATTATATATAATTTCTATAATATTTTTTCTCCAGATGCGAATTCTGCTCAACTCTCTCTTTTAACTCCTAGCCATGATCCACGGAGGAAAACTGGCAATAGCTTTTCTGTATTACCTATTTAAATATTTACTCTTTCAAAATTAAAAAAAGAACGCAACTGGGCTCTTTGCAATAGTAAGGATTGATGCTATCTCCCCATCCCATTGAAGCAAGGATGCTGCTATTTCTGGATAAGAAAATAATACTCCATCGCTTCTCGGCCTTTTGGCTAAGATCAAATGCAGAAAATAATACTTCACCACTCAGCAATCCACAATGTTTCCACTCTCCACGGTGGCTTTCAACAACAAAGTTCAGCTTTTATTCCAAACTGGCATCAGAGCAGCACATAACCAACCATGACATATCACTCTACCTTCCTTCAATTTCTCAATCACTGTAGCTGAGCAAACACTTTTTCTTTGAATGCTTTGAATTCTTGAAATGATTCCATCTGATTGTCTTTCAATTGACTTCAAATTCCATGAAATCCAGTTGATTTCTGCAAGACTGGAATATTTGTACATCGAAACCCGCCAGAAACAAATTGTCCAAGCAGCATCTTCTTTTTGGAACACAAGAAGTCTGTATTCTTACCTTGTCTTACCCCCAGTAGAGTTAGTCAGTTTAGCTCCCAAATGAGAAAAAAAGACACAATGTTTTCACTAGGGTGGCTTTATATAAACAGATGCTAACGAAAAAATCCTCCGTCAAAAATACTGCCTGAATATCCTACCTTTATTACCCCTTGAGCTACAGGTGTAAGACCACTAGTGCTTGAAAGCAAAAAGGTGTTAAGGTATAATGAATGCATTGAGCCATTTTTAGTTTTGGACAAATACCTAGTGAAGTAGTTAATCCATCATCTGGAGGGGCATTAAAAGAATGGGAAATATGATAGTGGCATAGGAAAATTTCTGAGAGTTCTAGCCCCAATGAGACCCTCCCGAAAATGAGTTCTGAGGACTCAGGGAGGCATGCACTCAACTCAGGTTATCTGAGATAGGGGACTAACTGGGGTTGCACATGGTCACAGAATAAAGGGTGGAATATTGAAAAAGAAAAAGAGAGAGAAGACAGTGCCAAGGTTCAGGGCAGGGTCCTGTTGTTGGAAACTTTGTCTTGTGCCCAGAAGGTAGGCTAAGCCTCAGTGAACAATACAGCTGTGAACAAATATCTGATTCTTCACGAACTGAAAGGCAGCCAAATTCTCAGATGAACCCCACGTTCTCCAGGATAGAAAGGAGGCTTTCTGAGAGAAGATGTAGCCACCTCCTTTCAGGATTTGCAAACTGCCCTAGGAAAGAAACTAAGACTTCCACAGATCTAATTTCATTCTCTTGCAAAACTCCACTAAAACATCACAACAAGAACTTTCCAGGGCTGAAACCTACAAGGATAGAGAGAATGGAAAAAGAAACCAGAGCTAGAAAGCAGAAAGACATGTGGTAATTGATTGGTGGACCAAAAAAGACAATTCCTCAGTAAGCAGTAAAAAAAAAAAAAAAAAAAAAAAAAAAAAAAAAGCCTATAAACCATTTGATTAAAACTGCAATATCCTTGGGGCTCCTGGATGGCTCAGTAAGTTAAGCACTCAACTTCAACTCAGGTCATGATTTTGTGGTTCATGGGTTCAAGCCCTGCTTCAGGCTCTGTGCTGACAGCTCAGAGCCTGGAGCCTGCTTTAGATTCTCTGTCTCCCTCTCTCTCTCTGCCCCTCCCCCACTCTCTCTCTCTCTCTCTCTCTCAGTCTCTCTCTCTCAAAAATAAATATTTTTTAAAAGGTTCTTAGCCTTAAAAAAAAGCTGCAATATTCTTAAAGTTCCAGGGAACCATATACCTCTGAAGTGGAGTGAAGGTGGAGGAAAGTTTGGAAGCCTATCTAAAAACAGACGGATGTCTACAGTCCCACTCATACAAGAAAATGGAAACTCAGTCTTTTGAGAAAACCAAATATACAAATGGGATAGTAGGGGGTTCAAGATGGCAGTATGGGAAGATCTTAAATTTACCTCCTCCCACAGACACAACAAATATATAGCTACATACAACAGTTTTCCTCTGAAAAGGACCTAAGAACTGGGTGAAAGTCCCTCCACAACAAAAGACAAAAGAGACTCATCAAGGAGGGTAGGAGAGGCAGAGATACAGCCTTGCCCAGGACTCTGCTCCAGATGTGGTGACCCCACAATTGGGAGGGATCTCAAAATACATAACTCTCCCCCAAGGAGCAAAGGGATTGTGCTCCAATAAGGCACCTCATGTTGGTGGCCAGCACTGAAAAGACAGGCACCCAATATGCCTGGTTTTGAAAAGCAGTGGGATTAAGACCAGGAGAATTACAGGGAATGAAGACCCCACTCTTAAAGGACTCAAGCACAAACCCATTCACCCTGAAATATAATGCAAAAACAACAGATTGAAAAGCACCCAGACCATAATCAAAGGAGACACATTTGCTTATTTTAAAGTGGCTGCCAGAGGGAAGGGAACCTGCAGGGACTTTATATAGGGACAAAAATACTGGTAGACACCGTTTTTGCAATCTCATCCTAACTTGCTAGTGACAGAGCAAATGAGTGCCATTGTAGCAGGCTAGAGGGCAGGCATGCTCTGCACACCCCATACCATAACTGGGCTGGTTGAGCACTCTGCATTGTGCCAACCCTACATAGCACCCAAGCCACAGCCAGACCAGATGAGCACTCCAAGTCCCACCTACCCAGTATACTAGCTGCAGGGCTATCACAGCCTTGTGAACACATGAACCTAAAGGACTCTTACAGAATGCCTGGCTCTGGTGGCCAGGGATATTGTGCACACATAGAAGCTTCTACAGAAGACTGCTCCTTCAAGACTGAGGGAAGTAGCTGCTTCACCTAATACATTAGACAAACATAGAGAGACAGGCAAAATGAGGAGACAGAGGAATAGGTTTCAAACCAAAGAATAGGCAAATCTCCAGAAAACAAAACAAAACAAAAACCCTTAATGAAATGAGATAAGCAACCAGCCAGCCTGATAAAGAGCTCAAAGTAATGGTCATAAAGATGTTCACTGATCTTGAAGAAGAATAGATGAACACAGCAAGAACTTCAACATAGGGGCAGGAAATATAACAAAGTACCAAACATAAATTATAATTGGACTGAAACATACACTAGAGGGGTTCAACAGCAGAATAGATGAATTAGAAGCACAAATCAGTGAGTTGGAAGACACAGCAATGGAAAACACTCAGAGTAGCAAAAGAAAAAAAAAGAATTAAAAGAATTAAGAATACCTTAGGGGGCCTCTGGGACAAGCAAACTAACATTCACATTATAGTGGTCCTAAAAAGAGAGAGAGAGAGAGAGAGAGAGAGAGAGAAAAGTCCAGAGAAGTTATTAGAAAAAAATAATGGCTGGTCCTTTCCCCAATCTGGAAAAGGAAACAAACATCTAGATCCAGGAATCCCAGAGAGTTCCACATAAGATGATCCCAAAGAGAAAGACACCGAAACACATTATAATTAAAATGGTAAGGGGCACCTGGGTGGCTCAGTCAGCTGAACGTCCAACTCTTGATTTTGGCTCAGGTCATGATCTCTGGGTCATGGGACCAAGCCCCAAATCATGCTCCACTGGGCATTGAGCCTGCTTAAGATTTTCTCTCTCTCCCTCTGCCCCTCTGCTCTGCTTCCTCTCTCTCTCTCTTTCTCTCTCTATCTCAAGTAAATAAATAAAACGGTAAATGTTAAAAATAAAATAAAATTATAGAAGTTAAAGGTAAAAAAAAATTTTAAGGCAGCAAGAGAAAAGCAACCTATTACATAAAAGGAAACCCTGTGAGGCTATAGGCAGATTTCTCAGCAGAAACTGTACAGGCCAGAAAGGAGTGTCATGACTTATTTAAAGTGGTAAAAAAAAAAAAAAAAAAAAAACTATAAACCAAAGAATCTCTACTCAGCAAGGTTATCATTCATAATTGAAGTAGAGATTAAAATTTTTCCAGATAAGCAAAAGCTAAAATAGTTTATCACCGCTAAACCTAGAAATGTTAAAGGGACTTTTCTAAATTAAAAATAAAAGGTACTAATTAATAATAAGAAAACATATAAAAGTAAAAATCTCTCCAGAAAAGGTAGTAGATCAACAATTTAGCAAGCAAATATGGAAGGGTTAAAGACAAAAGTGGAAATTAATTAAAAATATAATAATTATAAAGGGATATATAAAATTAAAGGTGCAAACTGTGTCAGGGAGAAGTAAAAAATGTAAAGCTTTGGAATGTGTCCAAAATTAAGTTAATATCAAATTAAAAGAGACCATTGCATACATAAGATATTATATGTGAGCCTCATGGTAAGCACAAAAAAAAACACCTTATAGTAAATACACAAAAGAAAAATAAAAAGGAATCTAAAAGTAACACTAAAGAAAAAAACAATCAAACCACAAGGAAAGAGGCAAAGAGAGGAAGAAAGGAACAGAGAAGAACTACAAAATAGAAAACAATAAACAAAATGGCAGTAAGTACATATCTATCAAAAATTACTTTAAATGTAAATGGACTAAATGCTCCCATAAAAAGACATAGGATGGATGAATAGATTTAAAAAAAACAAAACAAAAACTGGGGCACCTGGGTGGCTCAGTCAGTTGAGTGTCCAACTTGGTTTTGGCTCAGGTCATAATCTCACAGTTCATGGGTTTAAGCCCTGCATACAGCTCTGCACTGTTGGTGCAGAGCTTGCTTTCTATTCTCTCTCTCTCTCTCTCTCTCTCTCTCTCTCTCTCTTCCCCACTCCCACTCATGCTCTGTCTCCCTCTCAAAATAAATACACTTTAAAAATAAATAAATAAATTAATTAATTAATTAATATTTTTTAAAAACTTACAATAGACTTACTTCAAACTTAAAGACATTCACAGACTGAATGTGAAGGAATGGACAAGATATACAACACAAAGAAAAATGAAAAGAAAGCTGGGATACCAATACTTATATCAAACACATTTTAAAACAAAAAATGTAACAGTGATAAAGGTGTCAATCCAACAAGTGGATATAACAATTGTAACATTTATGCATTCAGCATGCAAGCAACTAAATATATAAAACAAATAATAAGAAAAATAAACAGAGAAATAGAAAGCAATACAATAATACTAGGGACTCCAATACCTGACTGACATCAATGGGTGGATCATCTAGAGAGAAAATCAGTGAGGAAACATTGGCCTTAAAGAACACATTAAACCAATGGACTTAAGAGATACACACAGGACACTCCATCTGAAAACTGCAGAATACATTCTTTTCAAGTGCACATGAAACATCCTCCAGGATAGATCATATGTTAGGCCACAAAACAGGTCTCAATAATTTAAAAATGATTGAAATCATATCAAGCATTTTTTCCACCCACAGTGATATGAAACTAAGAATAAACTACAAGAAGAAAACTGGAAAAAAATATCTGGAACAAACATCTGGAAACTAAACAACACATAATTAAATAATGAATGCATCAATGAAGAACTCAAAGAGAAAAACTAAAAAATACACTGAGACAAATGGAAATAGAAACAAAATGTTCCAAAATTTTTGCGATGCAGCAAAAACAGTTCTAAGAGCGAAGTTTATAGTAATAGAGGCTTACCTCAAGAAATAATACTGAATGGGAGATGATAGTTACAAATAATATATCCGATAAGGGATTGATATCCAATATATATAAAGAACTCAATAACACACACACACAAACAACCCAATTAAAAAGTGGGCAGAGGACATGAATAGACATTTTTCCAAAGAAAAGACATACAGATAGACAATAGGCACATGATACTCAACATCACTAATCATCAAGGAAATTCAAATTAAAACTGCAGTGCAATACTACCTCACGTCTGTCAGAATGACTAAAATGAAAGACAAGAAATAACAAGTCTTGATGAGGACACAGGGAAAAGGGAAACTTCACACACTGGTGGTAGAAATGTAAATTTGTACACCACTACGGAAAGCCTATGGAGATTCCTCAAAAATTAAAAAGAAGTACCGTACAATTGAGCAATTCCATTTCTGGGTATTTACCCAACAGAAAATGAAAACACTAATTCAAATAGTTATATGCACCCCTGTGTTTATCACAGCATTATCTTTAACAGCCAAGATATGGAAGCAACCTAAGAATCTACTGACAGATGAATGGATAACAAAGATATTGTATGTATGTATAGACAATGGAATATTACTCAGCCATAAAAAAGAACAAAATCTGGCTATTCACAACAACATGGATAGATCTATAGGGTATTATGCTAAGTGAAATAAGTCAGACAGAGAAAGACAAATACCATACCATTTCACTTATATGAGTAATCTAAAAAACAAAACAAACAAACCAAAACAGAAACAGACTCAGCTAAGCTGGGTTCTCCTACACAAACCCAGTGTGTATGACTAAAATTCTTGGCCACCTAATCCTCTCCCTCACTTGTAGATACTCATTAACCTACCAACAAGGAGATCCACAGGACTTTGGACCTCAATTTATGAAGATGTCCTCGTAATTTCATGCCACATTTCTCTACATTCAGTCCCTTCCCTCCTCTTGGACCAGCAGTTAGTTTTCGGCATTTTGCAGGGCCTTATTCTATTTAAGCACTTATAGTGAGCCTAGATTTTGAAGATACAAAGACATATGCTAATTGTTTAATTTGTACATTTGAACTACTCCAAGCTACGTTGACATACACTATGGAGAAAGAACCCTCCTCACAGTCAGGATACATAATCATACTCAAGCCTGCAAGGAATCAGCACAGCTGTTCCCACCTTGTTCTATTATATAGGAACCCCACAGCAGGAGTAGTCTTTCAAATTCTATCTAATATTTTAATCCTCTGCCAGATTTTCAACCATGGGCATCTATTCATTTAACCCTTCTGGCAGAATCTCTTCCCCACCTCTCAAGATCTAGGTTGACAACTCATCAAAATATGAAGACAAAAACATGGTCCCAATCTAAGTAATTCCTCCATTACCACCCTATAATTTGTTTAATATGGCAACTGTAAAACATTAGAAAGGATATATTGTTTCAGTAGAACAATTAGAACTTAATACTTCCACGTTAAAGTTATTTATCACATAACACAACACCCAAGTCCCATCACATAATTACAGCTCTTAGCAATACCATGATTGATAGTCAGATCTGTCTCTTGTAGTCAACTTGAGAAAAATATGAGTAAATACAGGAAAATCTCTAAACATATCTTACAAGAGCTAAGAAAGTCCTCAGAGCCCAAGCTGATAAATGAAGAATCCTAGGAAAGTACTTGCATGTGGGGCATCAAATGAAACCATATAATTAATAGCTGTGCTCTCCAGCTTTGGAAAATCAGACAAGATTGCCCTTTCCTTTATGCTTCTCTAGACTAAAATTAATGCTCAGATGTAGAAAGCACAAACCACAACCAGTCAGTAGAAAGAGTGACATATAGGAAACTGGGTGCTAGCAAGATAGAAAGGAGAAGTGAGTTCAGCACTGAGTCTCCAGGAAGGACTCCCAGAACACCCTTGCAGAGTTGGCCATCCACTGGGAACAGCCCAATCAGGAAAGTTAGGGAATGAGGAAGCAAGTGCCATTCAATACCCATTGAAGCTAGTGATCAGACTCTCAAACACTGCTACAGAAAAACCTTCCCTCCACCACTGAGCTTCCCAGCAGGGTGACTACCTCCTTCCCATTCCTGCCTTCCAAACCTTACATGAGAAAACCCAATTGGCAAGGCCAATTTGCATCTAGGCTCCTAGGCAGAAAGACATCTGAAAAAAATGTAGTCTTGGGCTTTGCAGCTTCTGTAGTACAGGAAAGTACAGTAGAAGGAAGAAATGTGTGCTCAACCTTAATCTACCTCAGATTAGGTCATTAACCTAATCTATCTAATTTACCACATAGACCTGAAAACATTATTTTCCCAACAGCCTCAAAGTGTATTCAATACTCCACAAAGACTATCTTCCCTGTGCCAGCCTGAATGTAAAACTACACCCACAGCTGTAAACACAGCAAATATAAATAGCTAATACTAACATACACTTACTTCTGCTATTATTATTCCAATTTTAAAGTTGAAGAAACTAAGAAACAAAGAGGTGAAATAATGTGTCCCGGATGACACAGTTAGAAAGTTGTGGAGCACTTTGCCTCCACAATTTGTGATCTTAATCTCTATATACCATAAATGGAAACCACAGAAAAACCTTCACTCCAGACTGTCCAGACCAGAAGATGCATGAGGCAGGCTTAAGATGTTTACCCACAGCCAGGTATCCTCCCATTCAGATGTTCTGATAGCTCACTAAGCCCAGTACTTTAATCTCCTGCCTAAAGGGAACCTAGATAGAGGGAGAAGTAAGGGCTTCCTGCTACTGTCCTTCCTCCTGCTTCCCAGAAAGTGATGGACCACATAAAACAATGGGTTGCTAATAGAGAACATCAGTAGCTTGATGATCAGGGTGGACGGATTGCCAAAAGAGCACATGAGGACCTGGAGTATTAATTTCCTTGGAGGTATAGCCATCCACCATTGACCATCAGTGACCCACCATAAAGAAGGAGTCGGATACTTTTACACATGTTCAGATTCTGCTTTTATAAGACTGGCCCTTTAGGAAGCTCTACCATGAGGGATGGAGGAAGACATGAGCTGCCCATGTTTTGGGGGGCAACAAGAGCTCCAGTATGCCAGCAGAGAAAGAAGCCTTACTTTTAGTCGACCTTGGACCTTACCACGACAGCCTGCCTCACAGCTGCACCAGCCTTAATCTCTGCCCATATTGGTCAGCCAAGGTCCCAAGCCCCTGGGCCACTCCTTAAATTTCTCTCCATCCAGCAATCTTGCCTTTCCAGATTCCTGCCATTATCAGACTCCACCTTGACAACAGTCTACTTAATTCATGTTCACCTTCTTGCCCTCCCAAACCTGCCACTGCCCCTCAAGGACAGGAAATAGATACATACTATAAAGTTTTCTCCTGCTTCACAATTTTTGGAGGATCCATCTCATGTAGCTTCCATAACACAAAGATAGGTATCGTACCTTTTTGTGAGCAAAGAAATAGAGTGCCCAAGAAAAATCTGGTCTTCCAGTGTTTGAGATAATTTTATTCAAAAAATGTAACATTACAATTTCAGAAAAAAAAATGTTAAGACTTTTGAAAGGCTCATTGGCCATCAAATAGTCCTCATAAAACTGGCTATAGTATAAATTAATCAAAATTATATGTCTTTAATGTTCCTTAAAAATCCAGCATTTTACATTTTTTAGGGATCCATTGAACCTTCAGAGCCATCAGAGTCAGGGAAAGGAGAAATAACAAGGCAAAAGATGAAGGAGATAAGAATTTGGGGAGAAATGAAGGGCGTATTAGAAAAGGGGCAATTGATGGAGAGAGAATATAGGCAGAGAACGGAGCAAGTGAAGGAGAAGATAAGAGGAAAATGGAAGAGAATATGAAGAGTCATGATGGTGGTAGAGGGCAATCAGAAGGGAATAAGCAACAAAAGACACTTGCTCACCGGCAAAACACATACACACATATGTTCACATACACACACACACACACACACACACACACACACACACACACTACCATATTGCTCCTTTCCAAACTCATTTATGTGTTTCAGCCAGTGAATCATCATTGGGCAAATAAATATGATAGAAAAAACTAGCCTGGAATTTGGAAAACCACAATTCTAGCCTCGATTATGTGAATAGCTAGTTGTATGTGACTTTCAGCAACTTGCCTAATCTTTCTTCATTTAATCTCTGTATGTAACGGTAGAGACCTAAACACTTCCAGACATGAGAGTACTGGGTCCCTATGGACAAAGAGAGCAAGAAAACACTGAAAGAGAAAAAATGAGAACCAAAGTATAAGAAATGAAGAATGGGGTTCATTTAATTGATTCAAAACCCTGGCCTAGATGGAGCCCAATGGCTAGGGCATAAGAGATGTGGTCAACATTTCTGTTTCCATTGAGAGCAGTCAGGCTCGTGATCCAGGGAGATCAGCGTGAAACGAGTACCTGATACTCTTCCTCCAAAAGATGACTTCAAAAAAATTAAAGAAACAAGAGGTCGAGGACAGCCCTAAATACCTGTCTTTACCCCAAAGTCTTCTGAACAGCTTTCCTCATGCCCCTGAAGCCTTTTCTTCTGGCCTGCTAGCCAGGTTGGGCTGTTATTAGCAATTCCCTGCTATTATAGAGGTGATATTAGGTGATGATTGATGATTGTAATTATGATGGTGATGATTATGATAATAACGATGGCAATTATAACCAGTAACTATCATAAGTAGGAGAGAAAACAGAGTAAAAGTAAAGAGCATGAAAAGGAGAAGAGTTACAATGCACTAGCAGTTGGGCTAGTTGCCTTGTGTCTTGATTCTTTTAATAAATGTTTCTAGCATCCCTACCATCGACTGCGTTTGTATACAGTGCTATCAAGGCAAACATGATCTCCCTCCATCAGAGAGTTCACAGGGTAGGAATAATTACAAATAAGCTTGTGTCCTAATATATCACAATTAGTGCTATGATAAGGAAACACAAGTAGATAGACACAGCCAAATACAGATGGTCTGGAAGTCTTCACATTTGTATGTTGTAAATATAGGGGATATAGCGGTGGAGGTGGGATTCCCATTTACAGATTATCATGAAGAACAAGTCAGGAATGTTGACAGTACGGGCTCAGGTAGTGATGAACTGACAAGGCTTAGTGGTTAATTAGGAGTGGAGAGCAAAGAGGAGGAAGAAATGAAGAATGAATTCCCAGACTATACACTGACCTACTGAGTGGATGGCAATTTCATTTACTGAGGTGGAGGACACAAGAAGCAGAACCAGTTTAGGATAATGAGTTCTACGTCACACGCCTGAGCTTTACATGCATATATGCCCCAACCATAAATAAGCAGTGGGCAGGTGAAGATACAAGACACTGCAGGGGATGGGAAAAGAGATGCTTTTAGGAAAGTAGAGGATGTAGGGGCCACACTGAGGGCTCAGAAAAAAATCAGAGATCACGATAGTGGCCCCAATTGTTGCAGTGACACACATTATCTCTTCTAATACTTTTTCAAGTGTGTGTGGTATGTATCCTTATCCTCATTTTTCAGAGATGAAAAAGAAGGCTCTAAAAATGTTATTTGCCTAAACTCTCAACTCTTGTCCAGGTTGACATTGAAACACCAATCTGAGTCCGAATCTTACATTCTGGCCATCACACCATGTTGTCCTCAGTAAAGTGTTCATTAAAAAAATTTTTAATGTTTATTTATTTTTGATAGAGAGAGTAGGGGGGAGAGGGGCAGAGAGAAAGGGAGACACAGAATTAAAGCAGGCTCCAGGATTCGAGCTATCAGCACAGAGATCGATGCAGGGCTTGAACCCACAAACCGCAAGATCATGACCTGAGCTGAAGTTGGATGCTTAATTGACTGAGCCACCCAGGCGCCCCAGTAAAGTCTTCATTTTTGTCCGTTCCCAGGGTAGTTGTTCTGAGTATACAAAAATAATGATCGTGAAATGTAGATCCCCCTCTCAAGAAAAATCAGGGTCTACTGGAAGGAGAGAGGCATAAAAGCCATTAAAATGGGATGTGCTAAAAATACAATATGATTAGTATAAATAGGGTAGATATAAAATCTACAGTAACACAGAGGAGGGGCAGTCAAGGAAGCAGAGAGAAAACTACACCTGCGTTGGAATATTTGAATTGACCTTAAAGAATGAATAATCCCCAAATACGGCTTGAATGATGATTTTTTTCCCCACATTTACAAATGAGGTGAAAAGGTTAAACTAATAAACCCTTGCCAACCAAACGCATGTCTTTCCACTATAGTTGCCGATGCCTAACGTCGAGTGCAGTCCAGCTGGAGACCCATTTCAGTGCCTAACCCCATAGTTGTGGCTGCTTTGCTCGTTTTGAGCAACATCATACACACATGTCATAAGTCAAACAGCTAATTTGCTAATGTCATTCTCTAACACTTCTGTTTATAACACATGCCTCTGTTAAAAAAAAAAAAATGCTGTTCTCCAGACAGTAAGTTCCTAGTAAGAACATCCTGATATCAATGGAACTTTTCCCCTGAACTTTCAATATCACCCTGTTAGAATAACCAGCTCTTGCTTCAGACTAAACTTCCCCCATGTTCCACATAAGTCTATTCATTACGTGTTAATGATTGTCGTTTATTATCCCTTTGTTCATTGCTAAAATTAGGAATAGCAAAGTAATAAGAATCTACTTGGAACATGCTCAAGAAATAAGTTCCACATCGTTTCAAGGTTCCTCTTCTGACTTTATTGTGCCTTTTAGGGATCATTTTTTTTCTTCTCTTTTATAGAAAAAGAAGTTGTCTCTGTGTTGACCAATCACTTACACACATGTATCCATCATTAAAATTTTTTTAATGTTTATTTTTCAGAGACAGAAAGAGTGCAAGTGGCGAAAGGGAAGAGAGAGAGGGAGACACAGAATCTGAAGCAGCCCCCAGGCTCAGTGAGCTGTCAGCACAGAGCCTGAAGTAAGGCAGGAATCCATGAACTGTGAGATCATGACCTGAGCCGCAGTCAGGTGCTTAACCAACTGAGCCACCCAGGCGCCCCCCATCATATTAGATTAGAGAAGAATGACTGATTTAGAAGCATTTGTACTGTCAAATTCTATCGCTTTACAGTTTTGATGATAATTTGTGCATCACAGCCAGAATAATTTCCTATAGCACTATCTTCATATCACATTCCTGTTTAAGTGGTTCCCTATTCCTACCATATCTCATCGAAATTCTTCCCTGATTACTTTGATGGTACTATCCATCAATGTCTTGAACTTGTTTCTAATACACTTCACACAAACTCTCTGCTCCAAACAGTGGAATTTCCTTACTGAGCCCATCTTCTCCTCTTCACCTTACACCTGCACACACATGCCAAGCTCACTTCCAGCTCTCAACCTCGTTCTTTCATGCAATCAGTGTTTATTAACTTTCTACTATGGGCCAGGCAAAGTGGAAGCCTCCCAGATAGAGGAGCCCTGCCCCTCAGTAGCTTACACTTCTAATAGAGGAGATGGGACATCCAGGTAAATAATTACCAGAGTACGACAGGCTCTCTAAAAAGGGTATAGGCAAAGCCTGTTTCAGGGTCCAAGTAGAGTTAATGCCTTGAATACCCTTCATCTTCCTGCCCCATTGCATTCCACTTTCAATATCTGGTTCAAGTTCTACCTCATTCATGAAGTTATCCTAAACCACATTTGTCTCCAGTATTCTCTCTCTTCTCCTAACTTAAATTATACTCCTAATCTACAATAAAGAAATCTAACTCTGAATGATAAAGTGTCTTACATTATCCTTATACTTCCATGTGAGTTGGCATCATCTCCCCCATTTATATTGTAAACTTCAAGGGCAAAGATAATGTCTTCCAGTTTCTTTGTTTATTTCACTATACCTCGTATAGCAGGTAATTATTAAAGATATTTATATTTTATTTAAGCTTGTAATATAATGCACTCATGTCATAAAGATTAGATTTCAATCATTTCTGGAAGAGTCATATGAAAACTTAATAAATGGACTGAAATAATATTTTAAACAGGAAAAAAAACTATAGTTTGCAGTCGGAAAATATAGGTCCTGTATGTGTGGTGAAAATAATCAATTGATTCGGTTATGATGTTTAAAGAATAATTATCTATGCCATTCATTCATTCAGTGATTGTGTACTGAGGACCTACTAAAGGCTAAATGCTGGTATTTCCTTCATGAAGTGAGTATGCTTTGAAGAGCTTCTGTTTGGGGAAGTGTCCGAGAGGGAGAAAATCCTGAACCTTGACTTTCAACGGCTTCCTGATGCCATAGAACCATGGGATCACTCAGTTGGAGCTACAACCTGTAATAGGTCTTTTTAAGAATTTCTAAACTAAGAGAAAGAGAGAGAGGGAGAGGGAGAGAGTGTGTGTGTGTGTGTAGTTCTGTGTAGTTTTGTCTCTGCTTGCTTACTAGGTCTTTGATATGTTCTGTAATGTGACTGCCTTCTGGTCAGCTGCAGCATGGACCAAAAATAGTAGGGTGGCTGCAGAAAGCACAAATAAAACCATGGTATATCACACGCTGTTACTGCCCAAGATTTTTCATGATTTTTCTCTAAAAAAAAAAAAAATAAGACTTAGTGTTTCTGAACTACTTACGCCCATAGTATTTTATTCCAATTTGACCATACAAATAGCTTATTGTGGTGCCTGCATTAGACAGCACCTCTTTAATAAGTAACACATAGCATTTCCAGATTAAGGATTGACGCCTAAAACACCAAGAGAATGCACCAGACCCACCACCATGTTCTCTGTTTTCCTTTGACCTTTGAGGATTTATTTCTCTTGAAAGAAAGAAAGAAAGAAAGAAAGAAAGAAAGAAAGAAAGAAAGAAGAAAGAAAGAAAGAAAAAATCATCTTTGTTTTCCACTTAATCCAAAATGCCAGAAAACTTCCAAGAAAAATTGCAAGGGAGGAAGGAAATTGGAGGTCTAGAGAGAAAGAACATAAACCTCCTTCCATCTTATAAAATCCCAGCACTCTGTTGCTCAAGAGAAAGTTGAAGCTAAAAAGCAATTGGAAAAAATTTGAAAATGACATAATTCCTTTATAGGCAGCCAGGTAAGATCTTACCCTAATACAGTCGCAGAGAATGCCATTGTTATTAAAGCAACACAAAAAAGTTTGACCCATGAAGTTCACTGTATGCAACGTACTGCCAGCCAATGAGTGCTGGGCAGAACTTCCAGGTCCACACTGTCATGTTAACGGGTCAGATCTGCAGAGAAATCTTGACAAAGAATTTCATTGACCTCACAATACATTTTATGTTTCTCCTCCGAAATGTTTAATGTCTGCAATTACCTATCAGCCACCTGAGAGCTTCAGAACACTCTACAACTGCAGCCATCTGAAAAGGAAGAAAAGAAAACTGGGACTTTACTGTCCTCTGCTGGATACCTAGGCTAAGAATTATTTCTGCATTATCTTTAGAAGATTTTTGAGAAGTACTGTGAATAGTTCTATGTGGCTGGGGCACTTTCCTTAAAATGAGCAATCTTGAGCACACAATGCCTAATTCATGACATGTATGCATCACCCTTTTGACACATTGAATAATCCAGTGAACATTGAGCTACATCAAACCAAGTTACTGTTAAAATCAAGGAGTGGTTCTTAAAACATTTTAATTTTTCATCATAAGGAGTTCTTATATATTTAAGAAAATCTTTTGTCAAGGTGAAAGATGCCTATTGACATTTATTCACAGTATTGAATAATTACCACCACCACATGTCAAAAGGAATGGAGACACCAGCATGAACGCCAGGAATGTTAACACTTCTTTTTTACAGGTCAGCAACATTATACGAACCATTAAGGACATTTATGTATGTTTGTTGTTTACAGATTTAGGGCCGTTTTTGGTTTTGAAACTAAAACTTTCTTCAAATGTTGTCTTTATGCTTAAATTTCAATGGGGTTGAAAGACATTTCTGCAAAGAAGCCCTATAGAAGGCCAAGAGACACATGAAAAGATGCTCAATATCACTTATCAACAGGGAAACGCAAATCAAAACCACAATGAGAAAGCACCTCACATCTGGAAGAATGGCTAAAATCAAAAACACAAGAAACAGGGCCACCCGGGTGGTTCTGTCAGTTAAGTGTCTGATTCTTGAATTTGGTTTAAGTCATGATCTCAGGGTTCATGAGATCGAGCCCTGCGTCAGACTCTGTGCTGACAGGGTGGAACCTTCTTAGGATTCTCTCTCTCTCCCTCCCTCTCTCTCCACCCTTCCCCCACTAGCATGCATTCTTTCTCTCTCTCTCAAAATAACTAAAAAACTTGAAAGAGTCTCTTAAAACACACACACAAGAAACAGCAAGTCCTGGCGAGGATGTGGAGAAAAAGGAACCCTTATGCACCGTTGGTAGGAATGCAAACTAGTGCAGCCACTCTGGAAAATAGGATGGAGATTCCTGAAAATTTTCAAATAGAGTTACCACATGATTCAGCAATTCCACTACTGGGTATTTACTCAAAGCATAAGAAAACACTAATTTGAATAGATACATGCACCCCTATGTTTATGCAGGATTTTTTACAATAGCTGAATTATTGGAGCACCTCATATGCCATCAATAGATGAATGGGTAAAGAAGAAGTGATACAGATGTGGCATATATATATATATATATATATATATATATATATGAATATTATTCAGCCATAAAAAAGAATAATATCTTGTCATTTTCAGCAACACGGATGGAGCTAGAATCCATGTGACATAAGTGAAATAAGTCAATCAGAGAAAGACAAATACCATATTATTTCACTCATATGTGGAATTTAAGAAACAAAACAAATGAAGAAAAAAAGGGACAAACAAACAACAACAATAAAAAAGAACGACTCTTAACTATAGACTACTGATGATTACCTGAGGGGAGGGGGCAGGTGGGTGAAATAGAAGGAGATTAAGAGCACACTTGCCATGATGAGGACTGAGCAATGTACAGAATTGCCAAATCACTATATTGTATACCTGAAACTAATATAACACTGTATGTTAAAAATATTTTTTTTTAATTCAATGGGGTTGAATTATTTTGAAAACCATCCTGGGTCTGTGGTCATGGCTATACAATGACAATGGCCTAGACACCCAAAATGCAGCCCTGTGAAGACCTTCTATATTCAATAAACCGAAAAATCAGTGTATCCAATTTCCAGCCATAATAACATCACTATAAAGATGAGCCACTGATGTCTGTTTTCATCCAAGCCCAGTACATTTGGAAAATGAGGGAAACATTTACTGCGCCTCTTCTCTGCCCAAGTATTACCTCATGGAACCTCACAACAATACTATGAGGGGCACAATGCTGCACACGATCTCGGAGCTGAGAGAATAGTCTCAAAGCACATATACAGAAAGGACTGCTGGCATTTGCCACTCTATCCTTCCAGATCAGGCTTCAGAGTCTGCCTTAGACCCTCTCTCAAAGAGACTTCTCTACACTCGGTGAAGAAAGGAAAGTCAAGGAGAAAATGTGCAGAGCTTCACCCTTGGTGTTGCCACTGACTCACGCATAACCTGGAACAAATCATAACCTTTCCAGGCCTCAGTTTCTACACCTGTACAATGGAAACAGCAGCAGTCCCACACTTTTCTCACTTCATAGTCATCCACATGAAGTATTTTTACTAACAAATTTTTGGTACTCATAAGAATTTATTTCAATTAATATTTTCTTAAAGGGGCTGTTTAGGGCAAAGAGCTCTGATTCTGGGTGTAGACAGAGCTGGGGTATGTGTCCCTTGCCCACTAAATAACCCTGTGCAGCTCCAAGCCCCAGATTTCTGGGGCCAAAGAGAGCAGGACCCACCCTCTGCCGGTGTTGTTCTGAGGACCAAATTAGCGTGGTAAATGTTCAATAATTTCTATGTCCCCAGTCACCTTGAAATGTGATCAATGCTTCATCTATCTGAAATGCTTAAATTCAGGACTAGATTCTTCTCTGGGTCCCTTCCAGTCCTACACTTTTAAAACCATTTTTATGTAAACCTTTTCTAAGTGCTTAGGAAATGAGGGGAAATAAACAGGAGGCCACTTTCATGATCCCAGCACGGTTATAGGAGATGAAAGAAACTTTAAGAACACCTAGTTCAGTTTCCTTACTTTAGATATGAAAAGCCTCAGCCAAGTCTATTTGCCCCAAGAAAAAGCAAAGACTATAATCCCCAGGGGGCTCCAAAAGACATCATGAGGCTGCTCTCACGCAAACATGGCCAAATCTGGCAAGAGCACCCACTGCTGAACAGGCTGACTAATGACACAGGCTCGGTATATTGAGCCACCCCTCAAATCCCAAAAGGTAAGATGAAAATCAAGCACCAACTGATGAAAGAATTGCCTTAAATGGGCATCGTAAGAGATATATTTTTAACTGGATAGAAATAAGCCTGTGGTCTTAAACACAATTTTTTAAAACCTGCAGGATTTATATTCTGTGTAAGGAATGTGAATACATTACCAAAAACTGCTGCCGAGCACTTTAATGTAAAACTAACTAAATAAAACCACGAGGTCTGAAGGAGAGAGAAGAATTGCCATTGGCACAAGTGAGAAAGTGATGATGTGTAACCACGAAATGCCCTGTCTCTTGGCTTACTTGGCTCTGTGTCCGCCATCTTTGGAACGCTGAAGTATTGTTCACCCAGTCACGTCATGCCTTGTAGAAGGCAGTCTCATTTTATTCTTTCCTGAATTCATTATAGTATTAAAAAATCCCTGCCTAAGATCTATAATGTAATATTACCACAATTTAGTCCTTGCCAACATTCAGCATCTGAAGCACCCTGTCCCCCAGAATATATTACAAAGATATTTCACCGTAAACCTAGTTGTCTTTCAGAAACGAATACAAATAACACCTTGTTTGATCTAATTAGGCTGGAACGGAACTTTGATCTGTCTTCCATGTTTAATAATGGGTGACCTATTGTGTGTCGATTCTGCTTCCCTACCTTCTTCCCAGCAAACACCCCCTACTCCCCCAGATTTCACAGACTTCCTCATTACTCTTTGTCGTGTGTTTGTTTGTTTTCTCAGGTGATTAGTTTAGTAGAATCCCTGCCTGGAGAATGATTTTGGATTTGCTAGTGCTGATTTATTTACTTGCCAATGCCACAGCAACAGCACCAGGCATTTGCATTAGCAAACAGAAATGATTACCATGACATCTTTGGTGTGGTACCTGCACATATATAAAATTATGAATGAAGACACATTGCCTTTCAAAGACTGAAAATATTTTTTTTTTTGGAGCTTCTTGTGTCCATGTGCTCTTTTGAGCAAATGGTAATATAATATCTTTAGGAGTATTGACTTGTCAATATACCACTGTACAAACCCAGAATTTTCAAGTACTAACAAAACATATGTTAAAAAGAAATATTCTACCACAGAGAATAATACATAAACACAAATCTAAACTTTCCTTTTATCTACCTGAGTTAACATATATTTCAGGCATATCTCTTTTACATTATAAATCCAGAAGTCAATCCTGCTGGAGAAGTTCGTAAACATCCAGGGAACATTTCTGCATTACTTATAATTTAATAGCGTATGCATTTTTATATCTGTCTACATAGACAAAGGCTTATTTTCAAGTTTCTGGTAATTCCTAGAAGTAGGAAAATATGGGTGTGCCAATCCAGGACTTTTATAAAAAGAGACTTACAATGTCCCAGTGTCCTCAAGATCCACTCAAAAGACCACCTGAGAGAAGAGGTCCTTTTAATAAAATAGTCACTCAGCCCATTGGATGGGATCCCAAGGAAGACCTTTCAAACATCAAATTACACTGTACAGCAAATTTGCAAAATTGGAATACATTTATGTCTTGTATTCTCTCTTGGTAAAATAGAAAGGCAGGGAAATGGACTTTTGACTACCCTTCAGTGGGAAAGAAAGCTATTCTTCTTCCTTCACTTATTTTTAAATGCACTAAACTTTTACTGGTAGTAGAAAACTGGAAATAGTCAGGGAAAGAAAGTCTAAAATGCAGAAGTGCATGAATCATTTTAAAATATTTTTTTCTGGGATTGTGAATGTTCCTTCCCTAAAAATTAAATTGAATGAACAAGGCACACTCTTTAAGGCTAATTAGACTCTGCTCTGTGTGTTCCTGAAACTCAGGTGGCTAGCACCAGCTGGGTAATTACGCTTTGGGTTATACAACAAGAGCCCAAAGATGTCTGCTTTGTAGGGTAAAGAGGAAACTTGAGAGATGAGCTGAAGCCTGAGAACCAGACATTTCCCTGAGGTTCAGCTCTAAAAACCAAGTTCTTTACCTGAAATATATCATATTGATTAATTGTTAACTGCTTTACAATTTTATATTATCTTAAAATAAATTATAATTTGAAAGATTTTCTTTTAATTTAGTTAGAGATGGATACATATAGTTATTGGTCACCACTTATTCTCAACCCTAGTTTTGCTTCTCAGAATTTTCATAGCAATCTTTGGTATATTTAGTCATAATAAGCCACGTTTTCCTTTGATAGCAAATTAATCCCTGAAATCTCAGGGGCTTAACACAATAAAGATGTATTTCTCACTCAAGTTCAATATAGGTCGGTGGGACCTCTACTTGACCTAGTTAGGAAGCCAAGTGATAGACACTCACATCTCAACATGTGACCTCACTATCAAAACATGGGAAAAACAAACAAGAATCAGCCTATGCTTCGTCTTGGAGCTCACATGAACAACTTGTACATTCAGCCTCAGCCAGTACAAATGACGTAGCTCCAATCTAACTAGAACAGAAGCGGTGACCTGTGAGTGAGAAAAAGGACATTCAAAGAGCTTTAAGTGTCTCTGGCATGCATGGAATCCTTTTCCCGAAGGTCAGAAACTCTCACACTATACTCACTCAAAATCAGGCTTGGTACACTCCAACTTTAGAGAGATCAGCCTCCCATGAAAACTCTTCATCCTTGTACCTGCCTCCTGGCTTTGCAATCAAAAGCCATTGATCAAATTGATTGTTGTTTTTCAAAGAACAGTCCAAAGTAACATTTGATTTCTCATTAAAGAGGCACTAATGAGAATAGAAAGAGCTCTTGCTTGGAATAAACAGAAGAATCTGAACCTAGCCTTAGCCTTTATTAGCTAAAATACTTCACCTTTCTGTACTTTTATTATTGCAGCTTGTTATGGGGATTGTCCCAACTAAATTATAACAAAATAAACATCCTAACCTATCTCAATACCTCCAATAACACCTAGCACAGCACCTTGCCCAGGTGTTCAGTTGATTTACAGCTACATCAGGAGTCCTTTTTTTCATGTTGGGTATATCACATATTCATTCTCATCAGGGAGAAAAGACCGCATCTGTCTGGCATTGACTTTCGTATAAAACTGCAAGATGTAACCATATTTTTGACGTTGAGTTTCAGTATTTCTGATTCTGTCAAGTGAACTTCTGGCTCAGGCAAACCCTGACTTAGATTAGGGCATGAGGCTTTGATTAGCATGTTGATCTGAAAGCTCTCCTACCTTAACACTCTCAGAGAATAACTTTGGGGTATTTGATCTTCTTCTTAAAAAGGAGACGGAGTGTTCCACTCATTGCACTTTACATATTCTCTCTTAAAAGCTAAACCAATCTTTATTTTCTTAGCTAATCACATCTAGCTTTCTCCACTTGGCTTTTAAACATGACTTAATCTGACCTCACCGTATTTCTCTAACCTCATGTGGAGTAAGGCTTGCAAAGACTACTATTAAGGAATAAAATGTTTTGGATTAACCATGCCTGTCCTCCAGAGGAAATAGTTTCAGGAAATTGTGAAGGTTTTAAAACATTGATGACATCACCCTCCTCCCCATCCAACCTTGAACCTGCATAGGTCTGTGACTCCTTAGACCAAAGGAATATGGCAGAAGGGACTCCGGATGGCTCTCAAGATGGATCATGAAAGGTAATGCAACTTCTGCTCATACACTGGAACATTCATGAGCCACCATGGGAGAAGGGCAACTATCCTAAAGCTGTAAAGCTATATGGAAAGACCATATGGAGGAGGAAAACAAACCACATGGAAAGGCCACTCGCACAAGCTTCACTCAATAGCTCCAATCTTTGCATTGTCCCAGCCCTGGATCAGACGTGTGAATGAAGAAGTGTTCAGATGAGTCCACGCACCTGTCTTTTTAGTCTTCCCAGCTGAAGACCCATGTATCCTGAAATAGAGACAAGCTATCCTCACTCTCCAGTCTGAATGTTTAATCTAAGGAATCAATAAACATAATAAATGGTTACCTTAAGCCTCCAAGTTTGGAGATAATTTGTTATGCAGCACTAGTAACTAAATAAAGTCTATGCCTATAGCTCCTACACTAGTTTTCTAGGGACGCTGTAAAAAAACAGTACCACAAACTGGGTGGTTTAAATCCATGTCTCACAGTTCTAGAGGTTTAGAAGTC
Source organism: Panthera leo (assembly GCF_018350215.1). Taxonomy (NCBI): domain Eukaryota; kingdom Metazoa; phylum Chordata; class Mammalia; order Carnivora; family Felidae; genus Panthera; species Panthera leo. Next base: position 20,305,605 of record NC_056682.1, read on the forward strand.
AAAGATCAAGGTATCAGCAGGGTTGTTTCCTTCTGAGTGTCAAGAAAGGATCTGTATCAGGCCTCTCACTTTGGCTTATAGCTGCCTGTCTCCTGCCTGTGCCTTTACATTATTCTTCCTCTGTGCCTGTCCTCACTCAAATCTTCCCTTTACATGAGGACATTAATCATATTGTGTTACGGTCCACCCTAATAAGCTCATCATAACATGATTACCTCTATAGACACCTGCCTCCAACTACAGTCACATTCTGAGGTAGAAGTTGAGATTTTAACTAATGAATTATTGAGATACATGATATTTCAACCCATGACAGGCCCAAAGGCACGTTACATATGGCATTATATGTAAAGGCATCTACATACGGTATCTCTGAGGTAGTGAAAGAAATTACTTAAAAGATCATTGGACAAAGTTCCTTCTTTTGATTATATATAAATATGGACATGCATATATAGTGTGTGTGTGTATAAGTGTTGAAACATGGATGCATCTTGAGGGCACAAAGCTATGTAAAATAATGAGACAAAGAAAGAAAAATACCGTGCAATGTCACTTGTATGTGGAATATAATAAAGCCAAACTTACAGAGAAAGGGTAGAATGGTGGTTAGTAAAAGCTGAAAGGTAAGGGAAATGGGGAGATAGTGGTCAAAGGGTATACGCTTCCAGGTATAAGATTTATAAATTCTGGGGATCTAGTGTACAGCAGGGTGACCATACGTAACAATACTACATTGTATACTTGAAGTTTCTAAGCAAGTAGGTCTTAAATGTTCTTACAACACACACAGACACACACATACACACACAAACACAAATGGTAACTATGTGAGATGATAAAGGTGTTAACTAACCCTACTGTGGTAATCATTTCACAATATATACATGTATCAAATCATCACATTACACACCTTAAACTCAATGCTGTATGTCAATTATATCTCAGGCAGTGGGGGGTGGGGAGAAAAGCAATCAAATTCAAATCCTAGAAATTAAAAACACAGGAATAAAGATGAAGAATACGTTGGACAGCTTTACCAAGACTCAACAAAAGGAAAAGGATCAGTGAACTTAAAGATAGGTCAACAGAAATTACCTAGGCCAAAACACAAAGAAAAAAAAGAATGGGGACAGGTAGAGGAAGAAAAGAGCATCCAGCAACTGTGAGATATCAAATAATCTAATGTATGTACCACTGGAACCCCACAAGAAGAGAGAGAAAAAACAAGACAAAAGAAATATTTGAAAAAATGATAACCAAGAGTGTCACAAAATCACTGACAGCCCCTAACTCTCAGATCCAAGTAACTCAGAGAACACTAAGCAGGAATAAATAACAAAACACACACATGTGTTCGCACAAAGACATACACATCTAGGTGCTTCATATTCAAACTGCTAAAAACAAAACATGAATAGGAAATCCTCAAGACAGGAAAAAAAGGGAGAGATACTTTCTATTGGGAGACAATTCTCCATGTGTCTCTCACGTTTCTGAATGTCTCACAAAGGGAGGCACTGATTGCTTATTGTTACAGGCTATCTATACACATACAATTGTGTATAAAACAGCTTAACAAGATAGAAATACTGTCTCCCACCAGGTCAAAGAGCAGGTGTTCCTACAGTTGTAAAAGATACAGTGTTTCTCTCCAGGACAAAGGGCAGACATGCTTACTGCTCATTATAAAAGATTTGGTTCCCCTGCGCTCAGGGTTCCTCTCCTATAATGCAATCTGGAACCATCTGCCTCCGCCTTGTAGGACTTGGGGGCAAGCGGAACTCATGCAAATATGCTGGTATTCATGCTGTTTTCTGTGCCATGAATAATAAAATTCTTTGTTTCTCACTCAGGAGTCTTTTATCTTCTGCCAGCTTCTATGAACATGTAGCAGGCTAAACTTTTAGCCTGCAAGTAGGGTAAAAACCTAGACCCTTTACAGTTCTCTATAGCAAGAAAAAATTATAGTAGACTTCCCATCAGAAAACATGCAACACAGAATACAATGGGGTAATATCTTAAAAGTACTGAAAGAAAAAGCTGTCAACCTAGTGCTCTGTTCTCTGTAAAGATGTCTTTCAAAAGATGAAGGAAAAATAAAGACTTTCTCAGAGAAGCAAAAACTGAGAGAAGTCAATGCCAACAAATCTACACCGTAAGAAATATTAAAAGTATTCTTCAGAAGGAAGGAATATGATAGCAGACAGAAACTGTATTTACACAAAACCATACAGTATGTTCGAAATGGAATAAATAAATATTAGATCCCTTGGACACAGGTACTTGCCCCAATCATCCTTAAATTTGCCATTTCCCTTGGAAAACTAAGTAGCCAATCACCCTAACGGGTACAGGGGGAAAGGATCAGTCCTACAATCATGTCAGGGAGCTCAGAAAAATGTACTCTAATGGTATTGAGGCCAACTGCACCCTACAGCATTAGATGCCTTTACAATAGTACATGGAAGATTCAGAATTGAACTAATTCATATCTAGAGGTATTGACGAATACATCAGTTCCTGGGGCTACAGCTGCTGCATAAGGAATTCAGATTCTACCCAAGGACTTGAGCAACATTCCTCTGGCTGAAATATAGAAGAGGAGTAAAATGGGAAAGATAAAAAATTCATTTGGGGAACCTCAAATGCTTTATAGAAACAAGAAGTGGACTTCACAAATGGGAAGTTTCACTTTGTTAGTTTGTATAGGTGGCAGCAACCTTGAGAGTTGAATATATTCATTTGGACTGTGTACCATTGGGATTATGCTGATGTCTGGTGAGCTTAATTGGATATCACGTATATGGCTGCCATTTTGGAGTTCACCAATATCTAGTTCTACTTTTCTTTCTGGGCACATGGAAGACTATGCTTCCCAGACTCCTACAGTTACACAGAGTCACGCAGAACCTTCTAGCTAAAGAAATGGCAGCAGAAACGACATGTGTCACTTCCAGGCTGCAGCCATGAAAAACCTCTACATATCCCATTAGCTTCTTTTTGTCTTGATCCAAGAACGTGGCAGTCCTGTCTATGTGGCAGACAACAAGATGAAAGCAATCTGAGTTGCTGAGCCATCTCAAGGACCACAGCTTCCCTGGCAAGTTGCCTGGTCATATACATTTTTTGTGTGTCAATACACTGGGGAAAAAATAATATGGAAAATTAACAAATTTCTAAAATTTGCTTTTACCTGAACATCTCTCATATTTTCAGAATAGTTTCTTAGATGCAAAAGGAAAGAAAAGTAGAACGATTAAAAAAAACACCTTGAGTAGAAATATTTTTGAATTCTTGTTCAGTTTTTTACTTCAAATATGTCAACAAGCATGAGGCCATCTTTGATTCTGATACAACTGGCATTGATATCATTCATGAGTGTAGCTATGATACCAGGGACTAACCTGTATATCCTCCCTTGTTTTCCTGTGTCAGAACACAATACTGAAAGCAACATACCCAACATAATGAAAATCTCTCCAATTCACAATCAGTTGAAAATGCTATGGGCCCACTGCCAGATAGCATTCTTAAGCTGGATCTTTTTCTCAGCACCCTAAATTAACCAGCTGGAATTCGTTTTAAGTGCCAACCTACTCAGCCTTTCAAGAGGCAAAGTTTTTCTTTTAGTGGGAGATCTGCCTCTCATCATAGAGATGTAACAACACATTCCTGACTTCTCCCAAAAAGCAGACTTTTTTGAAACAATACGCTCAAAGGAAGGTAAAGACAGATCCCAGAGCACCTGTTTCAAGCAGGATATATGGACCCTGCACAGAGATCAAGCCGGGCTCCTGGAGCACTGACTGTCACCTCACGAAACTCTCAGCAGTAACAGCCAGGCCTGCCTGCCTCATAAGTAATTCTTTCGGGGCAAAATAAGTCAAGAGAGAAAGAGCTGTTGTGAATGAATAATTGAACTAATTAAATCTATTGATGAAGAAGTGCTCCCCGGTCCAGGAGCAAAACGCTTGGAACAATGTTTCAGAAATGAAGAAAGGCATATTCTTCCGATGTACCTCAAATTCTTATTTTGGAAAATACAATGCACTACTCTACAGGATTGTAATTCTGAAACACCCCACGTTAAAAAGCAGGACAGAAGTCTCAAACACTTATTTCAAAAAGATTAAGTGATGTAAGCGAAGTTTTTCATTTATTTCTTCAAAAAACATTTACTGCACATCTATTTTATGCCACACTTTGAACTGAACTCATTTACACAGGGGATAATATTTTGAGATACCAATACTTTGTCCTCCCCGCCTTCTTCCCTTTCCCTCGTATAGCAGACTGAGTAACCCGTAGAATGTGGCTCCAGAGTCAAACTACCATGGTGCATTCCATAGCTGTACTCTCACCAGCTCTGTGACTTCAACAAGTTAATCTCTTTGTGCCTAAATCTCCTCATCTATAAGCTGAGAGATGGCGAAAGAGTCAACACATGCAAAGTATTTAGAATAGTGTCCGTAGGATAAGAGGGGCTCAGTATTACCCATTATTGTTTGCTATTTTTATTTCCTTACCCCAAATTCAAACTGGTAGCTATTCCTTGTCTCAGAAGTATATTGCAGAGAAGGTAGGATAAGGGTCCCAAAAAATCACCCTGAAGGCCCAAGCGGATCAGTGTCTCAGCATACCAGTGGGGAAGCTCTCCGTGCCTGGCTTGCTGGGTGGTCTGCCACCCTCCCAGGGGTGGTTTCTTCCCATAGCTCTGTCCCTGATCAGTACAGCAGCTCTAAACTTCTCTAGTGCAGCACGGCCTGCTCCTGATTTTTGTCAACCTGCTCTCAGAAAACCTTCCCTCGAGGGCACACCTTGTCATCTATGCCATCTCCTCTCTAGGCAACCAGAACCAGGTCTCTAGTCCCCCTACGCTGTGAAGTGCTTGATGGCCTCAGATACTTCTGGTGTAGAGTAAGTCTTTGACCTGTTTCATAAAGATTACAGTTTTGACCCATTTCCTGTAATGTCCCTGCAATGGACTAAATGTGTCTTCCCAAAATTCTTGTGTTGAAATCCTAACCCCCAAAGTGATACTAGGGGGTGGGGCCTTTGGGAGGTCATTAGGTCATGAGGGGGGAGCTGTAAGATGGGATTAGTGTCTTCATAAAAGAGATTCCAGAGGGCCCTTTCTCCCCTTCTGCCATGGGAGAACACAGTGAAAAGACGGCCTCCTATGAACCAGGAAGTGGGCCCTCACCCGACACTGGATCTGCTGCCACCTTGGTTTTGGACTTCCCAGTCTCCAGAACTGTGAAAAATAAATGTTTAAGCCACCCAGTCTCTAGTATTTTGTGATAGCATCCCGAGCAGACTAAGACACCAATATTAGCTTCTTTTCCATTAAAGGAAGTCCCTTCACCTTCCCGTAGTGTGCTAACGCCAGTTTGTACCGGCTGGGAGAGCAGACTGTGCTAATCTCTTCCAAACTCTGTTTAGTAATGAGATGCTGGGAGCCTGGAAGTGGCCATAGTGGGCATACTTATTTAAACCTCAGAGATTATACAAATGCTGCACATCAGGACTTTTTCTTTTTTCCAGACAGCTGGTTTACCAGCATACCACTGTCTTGCTCTCAGACCTACAGCCACAGAATTCCCCAGTCTTCCCTGCCTCATGTAGGCCTTAGTGTAGACCCTACCTGGGCCTCTTGTTTAGTAGGGAAGAAAGGTACAACAGTCTCCTCCTAAATTGGTCTCTCATGTAATTTCAGATTCTTCCCCGCACTGCTGCCAAAGTAATCTTTCTAAAACACAAATCTCATCTGATATGCAAAGTTTAAACTTTAACATGACATTCAAAGTCCTTCTAACCGGGCCCCAATTTTTCTTTTACCTGTCTTTATCTTAATATATATTCATGTCTCAGTTCCTTCCACTTTCCTACGGATTCCAAATATCCTAAAGCACATATTATTCCGCAAAGGGTTCATGGACTTTTTGGCCCTCTATGTCTCTATCTATACTGTTGCCTTAGGCCAGAATATCCTCTTTGCTTGAATGCACCCTCTTCTCTGAAGCCTCCCTAGCAACAGTGGGCAGCATGATGATTTTGTGTGTTTTTTCTCATTCATTCCTGCTAAAGCCCTGGCTCTGTTCATTTTAGATGGCTGTACTTCTGTTTTAGTTTCCCTGCTAGACGTTGTGCTTCCAAAGGAGACAACTACGTGACCCAAATTTGTATCTACTAGACAAAGAAAGTACCCAGCAAAATATTGGCTCAAAAATATTTTTGAATGAATTAATGAAGATCTAGAAGAGGCCCTGAAGGACAACAATGACAATAAAAGTTGATTGCCTTCTTCCCTTCCTGAACAATTCAGTCTAAAAGCCATTAGGTGGGGTTAGGCAAGAAAGGCCATTCATAAGGTGGGTGGGGATGCAGAGAAATGGCCCAGAGCAGGGTGCCAGAGGCAAGGGAAAGAGGGTATCCAGGAGTTAGGGCAGGGAAGGAAGCTGGTGCAGTGTTAGATTTCAAATGAGGTGAGAAGCAAGGGTATCCACACCGAGATGTGCTATAAGGCAAAAAGCCAACTTAACGGGGCTCCTCATAGCAGAAGCTAGGGGGAAAAAATGGAAAATCAAATAGATGACAGCAATAGATGATAGTCTGTTGAATAAAATAGAAAACTATAAATCCATACTGATATAAATAAATATATAAATTAATTGAAGTTCGATTAAGAATGTAATTGTTTTCACAGACTCAAAGTACCTCCCACAAAGTACTGGTTAATTACAAAGGAAAAATGAGTCACTTGAGGAGAAAAGACTAGCAGGCACTTATCTTAATCAAGTGCATAAACATTATCAGAAACATTACCAGAAATGGGACAAATGGAAATTGGGCACCATCTGATACAATGCAAAGAGAACAGTGTCCCTGGTGTGATATTTCTCCCAAAGATACATGTCTTGAATGTAATCATGGGGAAACATCACACAAATCCAAATTGATGGACATTCTACAAAATAACTGGCCTGTAATCTTCAAAGGTATCAATGATGAAGGTCAAGAAAAGAAGGCGGAACTTTTCCAGACTGAAAGAAGCAAAAAAACACGAGCACTAAAAATAACATGAGATTCTGAACTGGATCCTTTTCGTATAAAAAATAAGATTACCGGGACGATTAGCAAACTTAAATGGTGTCTGCGTGTTACATGGTAGTAATGTAGCCATGTTAATGTTCTGATTTTGATGGTTATATTGAGGACATGTAGGAAAATGCTCTTATTTTTTCAGAAATATACCATAGTGTGTTCAAAAGTGATAGGGCATCCAACCGGTAATTTGCTCTCAAGAGAATCAGGAAAAAAAGTTCTTTGTATTGTGCTTGTAATTTTTCTGTAAGTTCTATAGTAAAAACAATAAAAATTGTGTTTATACATTCTTTCTTGCCGCTGACAATCCATCATTGCTAGAGAACCAGCCAGCCACATTGGTTGTGTGTGCACACTATGTGCACTGAGTATCAGAAAGAGGATGTTTTGATTTTCTTTCTCCTTTGGTATGATTGAAGTATATCATTAGCTGTAAAAATATATACATATGCTTTTTACTTAATAGACACTTTTTAAATTTTTTTTAATGTTTCTTTATTTTTGAGAGAGAGAGAGAGAGAGAGAGAGAGAGAGACAGCACGAGGCGGGGGAGGGGCAGAGAGAAACTGGAGACAGAGCCTAAAGCAGGCTCCAGGCTCTGAGCTGTTAGCACAGAGCCCAACATGGGGCTCGAACTCACGAACCATGAGACCATGACTTGAGCCAAAGTCAGCCGCTTAACTAAGACACCCAGGCACTCCAATGCTGTATTTTTTAAACTTTCTTATGCGAGTATTGAATTTTTCTAGTAAAGGAAAAAATAATTTGGTTTTGTTTCAGTGCTGTTTCTTCAAATACTGATGGTAGCCGTATTAAAGCCCTTGCTCTCTTGCTGTATCCTTATTTGCTTTCTGTGTTTTTGTACAACTGATAAAATTAGTTTAGTCGCTCTTGGCTTGTGTTGTTTTGAAATAGAAGTGGAATATATCAAAGCAGTCCACCACTAACATACACTCATACCCTCAGAGGGGTCAGATGCAGCTGAAATATCTGATGTTATCAGACATCAGGCAGGGACAGATGAGTTTTACCAGCTCGTTTGCCCAGCCAATCGCCTTCCTAGGAAACAACATGCCCACTTCTATTTTAATTGCTCTATTTCCTCGATTCCAAGATCATGGTTTTCTATTTTAACATTCTAAAATAAAGATTGATTTTGCAATCTATGTCCAAACAAATTTGCCATCTGCAAGGTACTAGTTATTGTTGTAACCAGTGTTATAACCAGTGTTGTAACTAGTGTTGTTGATTTATGTTGTAACTAGTGTTGTTAATTTGTTATGGTCTATATACATATGAACTTAGCCTGATCTCTTGGAATAGATGACAGAATTTTCAGAGCTAGGAAAAGTTATTGTGAATCCATGAAGGACTGCCTCTCAAAGTCTAAACATCTGCCAATCAGAAACATTGAGTTACTTACCTTTCAGAGACTTTTCAGAGACTCATAAATCAAATAAGGAAAAAGCAAAACAACAAATTTAGACATAGTATTCTTCAATGTGTCTCAAAGGTATAGTGGCAAGTCATTTCCCTCATGCTAAGGAGGTCCAGAGCAGGAGTGTGGATTATAGGAAATCATCTGTCATTATTATATTATGCATCGCTGTGGACACTAAAAATGATTCTGGAGAAACTTTAGACTTTGAATATGACAAAGGTTTAGAATCAAACTTCAGGGTACAAAATAAATTTGCATAAATAAACACATGTGATTGTCAGTTTTAAAAACTGTCTACATTTAATGCATTTTGATCTTATAAAAGCTGTATAGCTTATAAATGTTGGCGTCCTGGAACTGCTACAAAATAAAAACACCAGTTTGGTAGACAATTTCCACTGACTCAGTGACTACAGCAGCTAATTAATCGTTCTCTGCCTTGTATGGTGCGAATAGCTCAATGCAATCACTGGATGCATTTCTGTCAGTTCACACTTACCTTCTCTCTTCTGAATTTTTCTTTTCCACCTGTGGCAGCAGAAGACCAGGTAAGGTCCAAGAGCTAGTAATGCTCCGGACACATAGACAGCATTCAATAAATATTTACTAATTATATGAATAAACAAGTTAACTGAGTTGAATCAGTTCATCCACATGAAAACAGAATGCACACTGATCCCTGAGAAAGTTAATACTAGCTCTGCCCTACGCTGCTTCTAACTTGAAAGATTTTCCAAGTCCCACTTTCATTTCTATTTATGCGACCTTTAAGCGCCTTACTGTGGGACTTCTTGAAGCTCTTTGAAAAAAAAAATGCATCTTACACAACCTATTCAACTACAAAAGAAACTTGCCAGTTAGAGGATTTTATTCTTCAAATAACAAAACACCTGTCTGTTTTGAAAGCTAACCTATAAACCTATTCCTTTTTAGATTATATTTCATTATACTGTTTTGATTAGAACTCTGTTTTACTATGCCCTAGGGTGCCAGTATGAAGAGTTAGGTTGAAATAAAATTCTGATTCATGTACTAATGAAAATCCTGACACTTCACTTCCAACATGACCTTTATCTTCACTCCAATGCTCTCATTCAAGGAGTTAAAAGCCATACCTCGCTCAGGGAATCCCTATGTCCCCTCTGTCTTCCCCCTTCTACTCTTCTTCAACAGCAAAGGTGCCCATGGCACACACTCACCACTTGCTGGTCTGCTTTAGACTTCCTCTCTGACAAGTATGACCAGCAGCTGAATCTAGCAAGAAAGGTTTAGGACTTTATTCGCTCCTGCTGATCAAATTGTATACACCTGAAAAAACAATGGTTTTGGACAAGGTACACAAATGCGAAGTTCTTTAAAAAAAAAAAACAACAACAAAAAAACTTCATTTGACCTGAGTCACTGGGCATTTTGAATACAGTCCTTGGGTTAGAAAAATACTAAGACCTAGACAGAACTCTTAGATGTTTATTTCATAGTAAAAATCATATAAAATCAATAAGCATTGAGAAACAATGGACTATCTAAAAAGGGGTTCATATCCAAAATATATAAAGAACCTACACAACTCAACACCAAAATAATAATAATAATAATAATCCAATTTAAAAATTGGCAGAGGGCCTGAATAGACATCTTTCCAAAGACATACATATGACAAACGGAAGCATGAAAAGATGCTCAACGTCAATAATCATCAAAGAAATTCAAATCAAAACCACAATGAGATGTCACCTCATACTTGTCAGAATGGCTACAATCAAAAACACAAGAAATATGTGTTGGTAAGGAAGTGGAGTAAAAGGAACCCTCACAGACTACTGGAAGGAATGCAAAATTGGTGCAGCCACTGTGGAAAACAGTTTGAAGGTTCTTCAAAAAATTAAAAATAGAAATACCATATGATCCAGTAATTCCACCTCTGGGTATCTACCCAAAGAAAATAAAAAAAGACACTAATTCAAAAAGATTTATGCACTCCTATGTTTATTGTAGCATTATTTAAAATAGCCAAGCAACCCTAAGTGTCCACCGACAGAAAAATGGATAGAGAAGATGTGGTACACACACACACACACACACACACACACACACACACTGGAATATTTCTCAACCAAAAAAAGAATGATATCTTGTCATTTGTGACAATATGGATGGAACTAGATGGTATGATGCTAAGTGAAATAAATTAGACAGAGAAAGACAGATACCATATGATTTCACTTACATGTGGAATCTGGAAAACAAAATAAATGAGTAAAAAAACAAACAAATAAAAAGCAGAAATAGGCCCATAAATACACAAAACAAAATGCTGGTTGCCATCGGGGAGGCATGGAGGAGGGATAAGTAAAGAGGGTGAAGGGAGCTAAATGTCCATCAACTGATGAATGCATAAAGAAATTGTGGTTTATATACACAATGGAATACTACGTGGCAATGAGAAAGAATGAAATATGGCCTTTTGTAGCAACGCGGATGGAACTGGAGACTGTTATGCTAAGTGAAATAAGTCACACAGAGAAAGACAGGCACCATATGTTTTCACTCTTATGTGGATCCTGAGAAACTTAACAGAAACCCATGGGGGAGGGGAAGGGAAAAAAGAAAGTTAGAGAGGAAGAGAGCCAAACCATAAGAGACTCTTAAAAACTGAGAACAAACTGAGGGTTGATGGGGGGTGGGAGGGAGGGGAAGGTGGGTGACGGCTATTGAGGAGGGCACCTTTTGGGATGAGCACTGGGTTTGTATGGAAACCAATTTGACAATAAATTTCATATTAAAAAGGGTGAAGGGAGGGAGGTACAGGTTTCCAGTTACATAATAACTTATGGGGATAAAAGCTACAGTATAAGGATTATAGTCAATGGTATTACAATAGCATTGTACATAGTATAATGTATAGACTTGTTAAATTACTATGTTGTACACCTGAAACTGACATACAGTGTAACACTGTATGTCAACTATGTTTTACTTTGAAACAAAACATATCAGGGCACCTGGGTGGCTCAGTTGGGTAAGCGTCCAACTCTTGGTTTCTGCTTAGGTCATGATCTCGTGGTTCAAGCGTTCAAGCCCCACATTGCCCTGCATTGGGCTCCCTCTGACAATGTGGTGCCTGCTCAGGATTCTCTCTCTTTGGCCCTTGCCACTGCACACGCACACATACTTCTCTCTCTTTCTCTCTGTCTCTCTCTCAAAATAAACTTAAAAAAAAATACAAAATATGAGAAAGAAAAAGAATGTTAAATGAACGAGGAAAAAAAAGAAACAAATTGAACCATCTATATTTTTATTTCAGTTTATTTTGGAGAGAGGGACAGAGGGAGAGACAGAGACAGAGAATCTTAAGCAGGTTCCACACTCAACATGGAGTCCAACTCAGGGCACGATCCCATGACCCTGGGATCATGACCTGAGCCAAAATCAAGAGTCAGACACCCAACCAACTGAGCCACCCAGGTGCCCCTAAGTACAATATTAAATTAAGAGGTGAAAAGAGCACAAGATATCTAATCAAAAGTTCTGTTCTTAAATTGCAGTAATGATTTCAGTTCAAGTTAACTAGCTGTGTACCTTTGGCAAGATATTTGATTTCTTAATCCATAAAATGGAGAAAATGTAATTATGTCCAGTAATAATAATAACAATAATAACATAATTATTACACTTATCTTACAAAATTAAATGTTTGTGCAATAATTTGTAAATTAGTACTATATAAATGTTATCATGGTAACACTAAATAACACAATAAGAAATCATCATGTTTGCCAACCCCACAAATACACTGGTTTCTTCCCAGAATTCTACATACCAGGAAACTTTCCACAATATAATCTCCAGTGTCCACATTGCAGGATTATATTTCAGGGAATTCTTGTGGTCCAAGAAGAGATTCTCCTTAATAACAAATTCATCATTCTAGGAGGTAAGACACAGAGTACAACACAGTCATATATGACACCATAATTAGGTTACTTGAAACTGACCTATATCTAGTGCCATTACTTCGCTGGGTTCTGTTAGTATTGTCCCTAGTTCACTGTAAATTTTAAAACATGGGGAAGATAATACGCACGCACACAACTTGTGGGGAGTTTAAACCAACAATATTGGCTATGAAGTGTGTTCTGATCCCCTCCATAGACCCAAAGGTAGACAGGAACACATACGTTTAATCCACATAATTTAAGACTAAGTTTGAGGGCTGTGTGGCCAAATTGTGAACTCCTAGTCCCCGGATATGTTCAAGCAGAAACTGAATAATCCTCTGTAAGAAATATTATGGAAGAAAGTCCCATTTTCGGTCAGTCTCTATGAGTCAATGACTTAGCTGGTTTCATTGTTTTGTTTCACTATGCACTGTAACTAATAAATTGAGTAATAGCTATGTAAATTTAATTGAAAAATATTTCAAGATTCATTCTCTCAGACCACATCTATTAGTATTTCCATCATCTAAATACAGGTTCTGCTTAAATATTCCCCCAAAAACAATAATTTTAAAATTTCATACCAAGCATTAAAATATGTAGGATGCAATCATTCTCATCCATTGCTAATAGAAATACTGTGGAGGGAAATTAGAAGCCCTAAAAAATAAGTATCCCTTTTGGCTCAGTAACTCCAGTAATTCTTCTTCTAGAAATTTATTCTAGAAATGGTCAAAGGCATGTACCAAGGTTCATATATAAATATACCTAATTAGAAGTTATAGATGCTAGTTAAAGAATTGAAATAACCTGGGGTGCCTGGGTGGCTCGGTCGGTTAAGTGTCAAATTCTTGATTTTGGTTCCAGTCATGATCTCATGGTCCTGAGATCCATGCTGGGTGTGGAGCCTGCTTAAGATTCTCTCTCCCTCTGCCCTTTCCCTGCTGTCATTCGTGAGAGTTCTCTCTCTCTCTCTCAAAAAAACAAATCATATCATATTTTATAAAACCATATTAATCAAAGGCAGTACTTACAATATATTAAATTTTTAAAACAATTTTAAAATTAATATAGACAGTGTAATATTAAATGTATTTTATATAAATATATATATACATATATATATTTACATTTCTTTTTTTATGTGTATGCATACACATACACAGGCCAGAAGAAATATATCAAAATAAGAATGGTATTAGTTATCTCTGGGTAATAGAATTATGCATAATTTTTATTTTATTCCTCATGTTTCCTAGAGCTTTCCCATTCTTCTATAACAAACAAATAATACTCTGTAGTCAGGAAAATCATAAATTATATTTTCCTTTCAAAGTTCTTCACATAAGCCCTTCTGAATCCCATAGCCATCATTCAATTCAATAAACATATTTTGAGGATGAAGTTGAGCTAGTTTTTAAAAGTATTCTTGGGGCGCCTGGGTGGCTTGGTCGGTTAAGCGTCCGACTTCAGCTCAGGTCATGATCTCACGGTCCGTGGGTTCGAGCCCCGCGTCGGGCTCTGTGCTGACAGCTCAGAGCCTGGAGCCTGTTTCAGATTCTATGTCTCCCTCTCTCTCTCTGCCCCTCCCCTGTTCATGCTCTGTCTCTCTCTGTCTCAAAAGTAAATAAATGTTAAAAAAAAAAATTTTTTTTAAGTATTCTTTTGCCATCTTGATCATTACCATCAAAAAAAGTTACAACTGATAATTTTTAAAACTTTTATTATATATTTTGATGAATGACTTAAAGGTAATTATTGCTAATGACAGTGTTGCTCTGTGTAATTTATATACACTCTTTAAAGATTCATGCCATATGACATAAAATAAGATATTTGATGTCTTGTTTCCCACTGTATTTTAGGTCTTATACATAATAGATACTCAGTATTAAAGAAAGAATGAAGGATGGGAGGGAGGGAGGAAGGAGTAAATGTCTTTCTTATTAAAATGGGTGTAATCCCCTCTTATACTATGTCTATGAAAAATTTCTTTTTGGCTTCTGTCATGTCAACTTATGTCATATTTTTCCAAAATGTAGCCCATAGAACAAGACAGAAACTGAGACTGGAGTGGTCTTCTAAAGCCTCAGAATAAAGCAGTGACAGAGGAAGTTACCTCAAACACACTTGGCTCCATCACTAATCCTGTGTTAGATATGGAAATGGAGGCTATTTGTGACATCCTGACTTTTCCCAGAACCATTTTGGGAAAAGGCAAGCACACAAGTAAGAATGTGGTTGAGCCCTTAGTTCTGAGGTTTCGTGTTGGGCGGCCCATTCTGTCCCACCACCTGGCTTCCTGCATTTCTCCCGCTGTGTTCCTTGTCTCTATGTGCCAGGTGGCCTGCCGCTGTTGCTGATGGAGTGGCAAGACTGGCAGTGTGTTATGGAGAAACGAAATACCAAATCACACAGATTTAGTAAATATATGTGAAAGACCAAAGAAAAGTAGGGCAGAATTTGGTTTAGGCAGCCCTTTGTTAAATAAACTCAGTCAACTTTGTTTCAGACGATCGCAAACAGAGTTGGAGGTTTTGGGGGAGTGAATACATTTTTTTTTTAAATTTCAGTAAAGTCATAAACTTTGTTGAAAAATTTAAGAAAGTAGGTGTTTTTTAAAATAACAATAGAATATCCATAAAAGTTCCATGACATTTCTTCAGAAATGCCCTATATTAAGTCTCACTACTGGGACCCAAGCTAAAAGCCATTGGCCAACCTCAATGGAAATAAAAGACTGACTCATAGTTTGGGGGAAATATACACCAGCAGTCAACACATTCTTCCCCAGTACGGTTTACCGGAGTGATCTGAACACTTTCTTTAAGAGGCAAGAAGGAACTTAGTATGTCATTCATTTTTTTAAGAAGAAGGGATGGTTTCTATCAGAGCTGATAGTAGTTAATGGGATGAATGAAGATAGCATAGAAAATAGGAAAAAACTGGCCTCCCAAATGCACCATTAAAAGTGAAAAGCCTCACTGCTATATGCAATTGGTTTTGAAATTCTCATGACTAGAAGTCAGAAATGTTAGAAGTTAATATACCGTTCAGGGATAAAGTGCACTTCTGATGTTCAGAGAGGATGTTTTCAAGGTGAAACCGAAGCCTATAAACAAACAAAAAAGCCACATCAGCTGTATTAAAAATCTTATCCATATAAATTCTCCATTGCTCAAAATGTCAGACTGCAAGCAAAGCCACATGTTCCTTTGCTTCATTGCCTATAGTGGCAGCTTTTAAATCCCTGCCTTCCTAGGAAGTGACCTCATCAGAAAATCTTATAACACTGTCATGTGGGGAAATCCTCATAACATTTGGGTTAATGCGCTTACACTCTAGGAGAGGTATCCAAGAACATTTAATAATCACAAAGTCCTAAGGGGACTTGATGTTAGCTGGGTCATGGAAGGATTTCTCTCAGTGCACATCTGGGACATTTTGTGGCATAGTCTGTAGCAGGCCACGTGACTTCATAGTTAAAATATAGTGCTGAAAGTTACGAGAGTTTGGGGATCATATAGCAACTGAGCTATTGACCGACGAGCTGACCCTAGACAAGTCATGACCTTGTGGTACATCAGTCAGCTTAGCCGTAAAATTGGGCACAAAGGCTGGACTTTACCAAAACCAGATGTTGTTCTCCAGTTCTCTCTTCAACTAATATCTTTTTCTTCTAATGCGGCTGTCAAGTCTCAATTTTTTTCATATACGGAAAGGCAATGGTATATTATAGTCTACTCTCTCAGTAAGATTTGGACCAGACAGATAACGTCCAAGAATGATAGCTTGACCCAGTCCACACCCTAGTGCTCTCCTACCTGCCCAAGTTTATGTCTGTCAGAGAAGTTGCAATAGCCTGTACACACTCAGGGCCTAGAGTCCTAAGTAAGTTATCATTAGAATCATTTCTTTGTATCCCTAAGAAAGTCCCTAGAAGGGATGTAAGTCACAGAAAAGCCACAAATGACAGTGTACAGACTTGCACTCTCCCTCCTTAGCTCACCACATAGATTCCAAGTTGTGGATCCATCACCAAGACAGGTGATAGATACCAGCTTCCTCCTCTTAAACACAACAGAACCTCTTTTGACTGACTTTCCTTTAATCCAACTCCCTTGATTAACCAATGTTTGCCATTTCCTCTGCAAAACGTGCTGAGCAATGCCAACTTCTGGTTACAGAAGTCTCTGGCATGCCTGTTCCCTTCCCCCATCCCAGATATTTTGGAGTTACCATGAGTCAGTAGAGTTTGTACCCAAACACTTTGTGCTAGCTGCAGGTACCTACAGTACCTGTTGAAATAGATCAGGACAAGAAATGCAAAAAGAGAATTATTGTTTCTATTAAAAATTGAGGTGACTGTTTTGGAATGGCTAAATAGGGATGAGACCATCCTAAATGCAATAAAGACCATCAGGATTCCAACCAGCCAATCAAACATTACAGAAAGGCCTTGGACCTACATCAAAAGATTGGCAAATATATGTGTATGCCTTTTAAGTTCAAATAATATATATGGGGGCGCCTGGGTGGCTCAGTCGGTTAAGCGTCCGACTTCAGCTCAGGTCATGATCTCTTGGTCCGTGAGTTCGAGCCCCGCATCAGGCTCTGTGCTGACAGCTCAGAGCCTGGAGCCTGCTTCCTATTCTGTGTCTCCCTCTCTCTCTGACCCTCCCCCGTTCATGCTCTGTCTCTCTCTGTCTCAAAAATAAATAAAACATTTAAAAAATATGTATGTATAGCATGTATTTATATGCATAAATATGTGTATGGAGATAGATACATTTTACGTCTCAAATAACTTTGACTATATTCATTAAGCAGTAAATGATCAATCCTAATCTTATCAGATAATTTCTGAAATGTTTTATTATTCTCCTGATTGGTATTGTCCAAACTGGTTGGAGGAGACGTCTGTTTTCTGACTTCCTTTCCATTCAAGTGTCACAAACGGCCAATGGCTCACGCAGATCTCATCTCCACGATGGAGTAAGCTTTTCAGGCATCAGAAGCACACCCCTCTTCACCAGAGCCAGATGGCAGGAAGACTTTCTGTGGGGCCCTACGCCAGGCAGAAGGCAACCCTACCGTGGGGTGAAGCTTCATTTACTACAACAGCTCCCCTCTGCTCCACACTCATACTGCCCTGGCAAGTGGAAGCCAAACCCCAATCATGCCAGATTCCTGCTGCCGGGAAAGAAGTCACAGCACATTCCAACTGGACCAACCACCCATAATCTCCCCTTCATAGACTCAAAGCAATCAAGGACCAACTGTAGCATTCAAAACTAGATAGCGGCGTCTCCTGTCCCTGGCAAATGGAACCATATATTTCATTAGAAAATGCACTTGATTCCAAAATCCAAGAGTTCTCCATCTGTACACTCCACCAGAAATATAAATAAACAAAAGAATCGTGCATTTTACTAATCTCTTTGAAAATTGTTGACTCTTGGCTACTGGTAGGTAAATGCTCCTTTTTTGTCAATAGTGGCAAAAAAAAAAAATAGTGGCAAAAAATGATGAGCAAAATTTTTGCACTGTAAAACTCAGACTGAACCATTTTTAGAAAGAAAAAGATTGCCCGCTGATTCTGGTGATTCTTTGGGAACTTCTAAGGCAGTTAGACATGAGAAGTTAACAGTCACTCCCCACAGATGACCCAAGACAAAGGAATATTCTGGATAGCAACAAAAAACAAGGCACTTATGGGACAAAACTACACTGTTCATGGGCTCTTGCCACTGGCCTATAAAAATATAGAATGAGTGACCGCAGTACTGCCCTGATCTGACACTGTTATACTAGTTCCCGAGTGACATTAAAATACAGCACAAAATGTGGAACTAAAGGAAAAAACACTTATTTGAAAAACATTGGCATTTACAGGTAGTAACATTTTTAGCAGCTCTTGGAGCACTTGATCGTGGGCCAGCTGCCTCAAGCAGCTTGCTGCACCATGGGAAAAACTAGACCCAGAGAGCCAAAGATACTGTAACAGAAGCCACAATGACATTACGGCTGAGATCCGCGGCAATACGGGGTGGTAGGAGTAATCCTACCTGAGAAACGACAGTCTCCTAGAAAATGCCTCATTTGTTTTTCTTTAGGCATCTTCACGGACTCTTTCTGGCTGTCTGAGGCGCAAATCTAGCCCAGGTCTTTCTTACGATGCAAGATCCTTTAACCGGAACCCACAGCAGTCACCCAGCAGACTTTTTCTCACAGTATGAAGCAATTAAAACGCACTTCAGCCGGGGTGCCTGGGTGGCTCAGACGGTCAAGCGTCCGACTTCAGCTCAGGTCATGATCTCACAGTCCGTGAGTTCGAGCCCCGTGTCGGGCTCTGGGCTGATGGCTCAGAGCCTGGAGCCTGCTTCCGATTCTGTGTCTCCCTCTCTCTCTGACCCTCCCCCATTCATGCTCTGTCTCTCTCTGTCTCAAAAATAAAAACGTTAAAAAAAATTAAAAAAAAAAAAAACAGACTTCAGCCACGTTTTTTACAGAGAAGAATTTGGTTTGATAAATTTGGCTATGTTCTGTATGAAATGAAGTACATCTTTTAAATTGTCTGGGAGTTTGATCTATTACAAATATGAGCAGGTTAAACTCTTTTGGCCTACAGTTAAAAAAGAAACAAAATAAAAAAACTCTCCAGAACTGGGATCTAGAGGTAGGGAATGTAAACTTCCTGCATAAATTGCATGGAGAGTTTGAGACCTCTGGGTCTCGAGTCTCAGCAAAAATAGTTCCACCAGGCTGAAATTCTGAATGCACGGAGGTGCCTCATTCTAACACAGGCTGCCATTACAGTAGGTTAGTCAATATGCCTTAACCAGCCACCTTATCCCAAGAACCAATTCTATGTAGATTATCATTTGTACATTTGAAACCCCCAGGGATGGCTGGATAAGAGTGCATCGTTAGGCACTGCGCATACTAGTGAATATAGTTGGGACATTTGCTAAGCTTCTCAGCCTTGGTTTTCTCTATAGAACCAAAGAGCTTTGTACTGTCAGAGAGCCTCACACTTTGCAGCGAATGAGAATCACCTGGCGAGTTTGATATGCAGGCAGATGCAGTAGGTCTAGAATGAAACCCAGATGGCCTGTGCTTAACGAATCCTCCAGGGGGTTCTGACATTGATGGGCTGTAAACCACACCTGTTGAAACAGAACTAAAGGTTCCTGGGAACACCTGGGTTCTAAATAGCCACCGTACTAGTCAGTCTCTAGCAAATGGAACAACTAAGGAAATATCTTCTTGCACCAGAGTAAACCAAGTTAAGGTGACAAATTTCCTCAAGAGTCCTTATTATCAGTGGTATCAATGTGATTATGGCATTATTCATTAAGCAGCTTCGGCACATTTGTACATGCAGACCATGAAGGCCACCTGGAACTACCCTTTAAATCTAGGGAAATAGAAGATACTTCGAGTCAATTACTTTCCAGAGCCAAATTTTATTAAAACAATTTATGGTACACACTTCACCCTCTACGTTTTATAAAATCCTTTCCATAGAAAAGATCAGGGACCAACCTACCACAGCATTGCCTACTGCCAGGAACTGCATTCTGTGCTATATTAAGTTCTACTCTTGATTGCCTCGTGCTATATTCAGCCACAAATTATATGTATATTATAGGACATTCAGATTGATATGAGCTCAGAAGGCACCTGTATGAAGCTATTCAAAAGAAGAATAATAAGTTTTACTAGATGTGACAAACCTTATAAAAGTTAAATAATGTCACACTTTATAAGCATTTCTTTTAATACTTCTGAACACATGGAGGGCATTGAGGATGATATTTAATTTTTTCCATATGTGGATTTAATACCACACAAAAGTTTCAGTCCCAGATTGCTAATTTTCCACCATGTGGTAGCCATTTAGCTGAATTTTTTAAAACACTTACCAAATTACAGAGTAGAGTTTCAGAGGCAACAGCTATGAGTAGGTTTGGGGTATATGGTGTCCCTCTGGCTTAGTCCTGGGTCTCATGAAGAAGCAGTAAATCTTGACAGTATTTTTATGACAGCACTCACTGGTTTTTATAGGAATGAAATGTGAGTTTGCAAAACCACATGCTAATGTACTTCTAAAAATAGATTTGATTACTATGATTCCTTCCAATTCTGACCATTTTAGCCACCTACAGAAATATAGGCCAACATCTAAATTCAGCCCTTTTGGGAACATCTATGGATTACAAGGCCTTCAAAGAAATTCTTACCAGCAATTTGAAAGAGTGAGCTGAACCCACAGTCTTAATTGCTCATTCTTGAAAACTGACCTCATATATGTCATTTAACCTCTTCTGTTTTATATATAAATATATATATATATGAACCTCTTCTATTATATATATATATATATATATATGAAGCAATATATATATATATATCTGATATATATATATATATCAGATATATATATATATCAGATATATATATATATATATATATATATATATATACTTAATCAAGATGATAATATTTTCCTTCATTTTAATGCCACAGAAAAGAGTTAGACAGTGGGGTTAAAGGAAAAACACCTCCCAATACCAGTCAAGGTTTATCTTCTATAACCAGAAACAGGGAACTTGGATCTTCTAGAGAAGGAAAGGCCAAGGGTCTATTTACTCATTTTTGTATTATTCTAAAACAGATTTGAGTAACTAAATCAACTTCATGAAGAAATTCCTAGAAAGAGACAAAACCCCAAAGCAGGGTGTGGAGGTCAGTAAGTGAAGACACAAATCATTCACTACCAGAGACACCATCTAATGTGATAAATGCACATGAAGGTACTGTGAAAACATTAAAGCTCCAGCCAAATGTTAGTGATTATGATTAACCCAGTGAGACTGACCAGAAACCTGGACCCACTAGTTAGAGCTTACATCTGGATTCTATGGTCAGAAACAAAGATACCACACTGTACTCCTATTTGATGATTCATGTCTATCTGGCCCAGAAGAAAAACTACCCTTTCAAAATCACCCACTCCTGGGGAAACATATTTTATCTCCCAGAACCAATTACAGTTAATTCTCCTGAGTTCAAATGGTTTGGGACCAAATCTATTTCACACATAAGTGAATACTCTGGACAACTTACCCAGGAAAACTCAAAATATATACTTGGGACTCTCTATGGAGCCTCATAACACAGTGTGGGCAACAGGCATAGCAATCCAATTTTCAGGCTTGCAAAATTAGTGAGAGCAGCCATAAGAGCAAGGTAAGGGGTGTGGAGGGGGTTGCCCAGTGAGAAAGCCTGCCTGCCAGGATTCTGGAATGATCTCGGCCATCCGTCCGCCACAGAGTATGTAATGGAATCAAACATCATATACTCTTCTGTTCAAAGAAAATGTAGCATCTCCATTCTCTATAACTGAGACTTTCTCTCAAACCTCCATTATACTAGGTTAGCAAACTCCTCAGTATTTCTCAAATTTCAATAAAGAATGCAGTCAAAATCTCATTAGCGCTCGGTAATATAGTTTGTGTTCTTAGAACACAGCAAATTTATTAATTATATCACATTTTTCACTGCAAGTGATAGTAATAAGAGACTGTACGGGAAAAAAAATAAAACCTCATCCTCAAGAGCAGATTTGGGGGGTTAATTATCTAGACAATGTCTTCAAATATGTACCTCATTAGGATACGGTCACCTCAATTTATGGATACTCTTGGTGTAACGCCGAAAATTAGTTACGTGTCTTTTGTAAATGTAGATAAACATCATTTTGGCCATAGCTCTTAACTAAAATTTGGAGTAAAAGGCCTTATAGTGGCGCCTGGGTGGCTCAGTCGGTTAAGCGTCCAACTCTTGATTTCAGCTCAGGTCATGATCTCATGGTTCATGAGTTCGAGCCCTGCAAGGGGCTCTGTGCTGAGTCTCTGTCTCTCTCTCTCTCTCTCCCTCTCTCTCTCAAAATAAATAAACTTAAAAAATAAATAATAATAAAAATAAATAAATCCAGTTTTATCCCACCAAAAATTACCCTCTTAACATACCTAGTGCTCATGTCTTTTTTATCTCTTACACCATTCCCCACTGAAAGAAACCAAGGCTCCTTAAAGAAATGGGTGATTTCAGAGCTAGAGTGGAGTGGATACAAGATGAGCCCAGAGCATCTTATTATGCAGGAAAGTAAGAAAGTGCTTTTAAAAAATGATGGGGCCATCACAAGGACACAGGAAGCAGCTCCAGCAGGCCCAATCTGGGAACATTTACACACTAAAATAATCAAGGACAGTAATGAATTAGAGACCATTGAAAACACAGAGTTAATGAGTCCAAACAAATAATAAAAAAATAAGTCAGTGGGGAGGAAACAGTGCTCTTGCTTATAGTAGAACGCTGAGTGTTGATTGGTAAATGTGGAGGAAGTGGTGAACATAGAAAATCATAATTTCACAGCCATCGTATTAAGCTTTAGCTCAGGCATACGTCACCGGTAGATGCTAAATCTCGGGGGAAAGTTTCATGAGCAATAGAATATTTTCTTGGTCTCCCCAGATAGCTTATTAGTTCCACATTGGGGCGGGGTGGGGGCAGTATGGGGATAAACAAAAGAATGCCTTGACCAGGCTATCAAAATTATCAATATCAAGGGGCAGATGGATATCCTGTGCCTCTGGAGAAGGGCACACATCACCTCTGGCCTGGAATTCATAACCTGAATGGAACCACGAGGAGCCATCAAACAAACCCAAAATGAGAAACATTCTCTTTTTTAAAAAAGGACTATATTCTTCAAAACGTCAATGTCATAAGAGGCAAAAACAGGCTGTGGAAATGTTCCTCCCAGCTTAAAGGAGACTAAAGAGACATGACAATCTGTTCTTTTTTTTTTTTTTTTTTTAATTTTTTTAACGTTTATTTTTGAGACAGAGAGAGACAGAGCATGAACGGGGGAGGGGCAGAGAGAGAGGGAGATGCAGAATCGGAAGCAGGCTCCAGGCTCCGAGCCATCAGCCCAGAGCCCGACGCGGGGCTCGAACTCACTGACTGCTAGATCGTGACCTGAGCTGAAGTCGGACGCTTAACCGACTGAGCCACCCAGGCGCCCCCGACAATCTGTTCTTAAATGGGATCCTGTACTGCAGGGGGAAGAGGGCTATGAAGGACATTACTGGGTCAACTGACAAAGTTGGAATATGAATAGCAGATTAGATAAAATTATTGTAGCACTATTAAATATAGTAAAGTTGATAACTGTACTGTATTTAAAAGAATATCCTTATTCTTTAGAAGTACACACTGAAGATTTCAGGGCCATGATGCATGCAGTTTACTCTCAAATGGTATAACCCACACAAAAAAGAACTCTTTAAAAGGCCCACCTACACACAGAGAAGGGGGGAAGACAGAAAGCACATGGAACAAAATTAATAAAACAGGTAAATCTGGGTAAAGGGTATACTGCTGTCCTATTGACTATTCTTATTCTCCTCACATTGCTGTAGGTTTGAAAATTTTCAAATTAAAAGTTTTTAAAACTTCTCTCCTTCCTTTACATGGATTGTATACTCTGGTGGCTTTGTCATGACCTTCATTCTCAGGAAAAAAAAAAAAAAAATCAGACCACTTCATGGATAAAATAAACTTCATGATGTTTTTAGATAATCTTTAATAAGAAACAACAAAAACTAATAAAGTTACGGGAGGAATTAAACATTTGAAAAACCACAGATATACATCTAAACACAGGAGGCTTGATTTAATCATGGGTGGGGGGTGGGGGGTGGAAAAAAGCCAAAACATAATGGCAGAAGAGTTAAAACAACATAAACTTGGAAAACATAAAACTAATAGAACGCGTAAATGTGTAAATAGCTCTTGGACAAAGCTTGCATTTCTCTGCCATGTGGATTCAAACATAAAAGCACTGTATTCCTGCTTAATGATCAAGGTTCCTTTAGAAGTCTGTGACAAAATCCCATGAAGCTTTTTCAGATAAAAGTCAGCATTTCGCCCACTGTCACTGTCACAACCAAAATCATCTTCCAAGAACTGGGGAGGTGCCTCTCGCCAAGCAAAACTCTAACCCTATAACCTTACCCTCGAGGGCTTTCCCGGCACTGTATCTCCCATGAATTATCATCAGGCCAACTCACTCTAATCACCCATTAAAATGCAAAAATCTACTTTACTACAGTGTTAAGACTGTGGAGGCAGAAGTTCTCTGCAGGCAGGTCAACTGCAGATATACAGAATCCTTATCTGATCACATAACCTTTAATGGGATTCACTCTAACACTCAGGGCCATGCCCCACCTACAGCAGCCCTTCTGAAAATGGAAGGTGCCCTTTGGGTAGAAGCAATGCTGCAGCACCCTTCACGATTCTGTAGGTTGTTGAGTTCAGCTGAGCGGTTTTTCCATTCCATGTGATAACACCTGGGAGCCCCCTTGATCTGGGTCTCAGGGCTGGAATATTCAAAACGGCTCATTCGTATGGGTGGCGTTGGTACCGGCTACCGACTGTCGGCTCTTCTGGGGCATCTACCCCAGAGCATTTTATTTTCTTCCAAATGGCCTCTCCATACAGCTTGGGCTTCTCACAATATGGCAAGTGGTTTCCAAGAGTGAGAATTTCAAGAGCAAGCATGCTGTGGGTCAAAGCTTTCGCAAGGCCAGCTTGGCTTGAAGTGGAGGGGGGAAATACATTCTGCCTTCTGATGTGAAGAGTAGCAAGCACATCCAAAGGAAGGAGGAATGTTGGGGAACATCTCGGGACACGGGCCATCACACTGTCCAACCGATACCTGGCAGGCTGCCGACATCCGTTTCCTGGAATGCTCTGCCCCTTCTTGCTGGATTCACAGTGGAATCAGGTTCAGTCCAAACTCCAAATCACCTGATCCTTGAATTCATTTTTCTGGCAGTCCTGGAATTCTGCACCCGTAAATCCTGGAGAGTAGTGATGGTCTACTTAATCACATTTGAATACATGTTTTAAAAATAATTCTTTCCAGGGGCGCCCTGCTGGCTCAGTCGATAGAGCAGGCGACACTTGATCTTGGGGTCGTGAGTTGAAGCCTCGCGTTGGGCATGGAGGTTACTTGATAAATAAGGAAATAATTCTTTCTGAAAAGTGCTCTTTGAATGCATCACCCTTGCACAGTTTAGTTGTCCAAGTGCTAGTCTTAGCTTTCCCCTACGGTCGTCTCATCTGCCAGTCATTATAAATTAGCATGTCAAAAACTCACATTTATATGGCACAACATCACGTCCATAACATGATTTGTGCCTTCGGTGAAAGAGTTATACTTCAAAGGCAGACATCATTAGTAAATGGTGGAATTTCATTACACCGCTAAAAGTCCTTTTTGCCGGTAAAAATAAAACACTCACTAGCAATACTTCAGAACTGGCCTTAACCTCTTATAAAATACAAACGATAAGGCAGAAAAGGAGGAAAATATGTTTCTAATCTGTGTTAAATCTATTCCCACTGTGAGTAAATCACTTTTCTTTAGATTTACAAGAGTTTCCCTATAAATGCATGACACTGCCTTTGAGTAATTGCCACCTAATAAATAGCTCTAACTTTCTCCATCCTTTATCAGTGAGGGACAAAACCCTCAGCAAAATGATTCATTTGTAGATGGTAGCCATTCTCAGCATGAATC
Organism: Panthera leo; assembly: GCF_018350215.1. Lineage (NCBI taxonomy): Eukaryota > Metazoa > Chordata > Mammalia > Carnivora > Felidae > Panthera > Panthera leo. The sequence continues at coordinate 20,331,751 of NC_056682.1, forward strand.
TAGGAGGACACAGCTCGGTGCAAGGTCACAACTGAATCAGTGTGGCAGGGGCCCTACATACAATGCTGTAAGAAAAAATGAAACCCTCTTATGAAGCAGTCTTTCCAGGAAAGGGGATTAGCTCCCACTATAGTCACGCCAGTCACTCAGAGTGCTCAGATGCTCCCAGAAAAAACTTGGTATCTAGGACTTTAAGCAACACCCGCTTGTGACCACCAGACACAACAAGCTGTAACAGATGATTTCAAAATTCTGGAGGTAAGAAGGTAATAGCAACTACAAATGGGATTTTTCTATTCAAATGACTGAATGCAAAAAGTTACAGACAGTAATATTAGGGAGAGGGAGAAATTAGAATTCATAGTTGCTTGAAGTTAGAAGACACAAGTGAAAGGATTGACATCGCTTTTCAGTTTTCAACAACATAACTGGACATTGCATATGTTACCATGTACTCTGTCTTAATTCTCGTGTTCTCACAGTCTTTCAAATAATACTGATGTTGGGTACTAATTTTGTTTTTAAAGCATTTTCACATTTTCCTCAAGCAGCCCTGAGTGGATATCAGGGCAGGGGTTATTCTTGTTGGAATCAGGCCTGCAACATTCCCTGACAGAACCACATCTAAGCAATTCAACAACAAAGTGAATGATACACATACTGAGTTTGTTTTTCCACTGTTTAATTATACACAAACAATGCAAAACAAAACACAGTGCAAAAAAAAAAAAAAAAAAAAACATTTTGGAACAAATTAAAATATATTTGCTTCATGTGGACACTAAGAATCAGCCCCCCTCCCATGTTGAAAGAAAATGTTTCCATTTAAGAATAGGTTTGAGGGGCAGCTGAGTGGTTCAGTTGGTTAAGCACCTGACTTCAGGTCGTGATCTCGCAGTTTGTGGGTTCAAGCCCCGTGTCAGGCTCTGTGCAGACAGCTCAGAGCCTTGGGCCAGCTTCAGATTCTGTGTCTCCTTCTCTGTCTCTGCCCCTCCCCCACTCTCACTCTGTCTCTCTCTCTCTCAAAAATAAATAAACATTAAAAGAAAATTTAAGAATAGCTTTGATTTTTCTTTTTTTTTTTAAACTCTTTTTATTTTTTTTAACGTTTATTTATTTTTGAGACAGAGAGAGACAGAGCATGAATGGGGGAGGGGCAGAGAGAGAGGGAGACACAGAATCAGAAGCAGGCTCTGGGCTCTGAGCCATCAGCCCAGAGCCTGACGCGGGGCTGGAACTCACAGAACCTTAGATCGTGACCTGAGCTGAAGTTGGACGCTTAACCGACTGAGCCACCCAGGCGCCCCAGCTTTGATTTTTCAACAATGCAGGCGTTAGGGGTGCTGATCCCTGTGCAGTCAAAACTCTGAGTGTCACTTTTGTCTCCTCAGAACGTAACTACTAATGGCCTACTATGAGCGGAAGCTTACCGATAACATAAACAGTCACTTAACACATGTTGTACATATTATATGTATTATATACTGTATTCTTACAATAAAGTAAGCTGGAGAAAAGAAAATGTTATTAAGAAAATCCTAAGGAAGAGAAAATACCTTTACAGTCTTATACTATGTTTCCTGAAAAAGGAGTCTACGTAAGTGCAGTTCAAACCCATGTTTTTCAAGAATCAACTGTGGTATCTTTTAAAATGAATATAACAATAATTGAAAGGTAAAAGATGTGATCATTACCGTTACAATCCTTTTGTGAGATAAAATGTCCTAATAGACATCAAGAAATAATTCGTTGCCGGGGTGTCCGCCGTGTCTCAGTCATTTTATCAGCCGACTTTGGCTCAGGTCACGATCCCATGGTTCATGGGTTTGAGCCCCGCATCAGACTCTGTGCTGACAGTTCAGAACCCGGAGCCTGCTTCTGATTCTGTGTCTCCCTCTCTCTCTTCCCTCCCCCACTCACACTCTGTCTCTCTCTTTTTCAAAAATAAATAAACTATAAAAAAAAAAAAAAGGAAATAATTCATTGCCAAGAGAGAGACAAACCAAGAAACATACTCTTAACTATAGACAACAAACAGATGGTTACCAGAGGGGAGGTAGGTGGAGGAAGGGTTAAATAGATGATGGGGATTCAGGAGTGCACTTGTGGTTGACGGGCAGCAGGTGATGTATGGAATTGTTGAAGCGCTATATTGTACACCTGAAACTAATATAACACTGTTAACTATACTGGAATTAAAATTTTAAAAAAAGAAAGAATTCATTGCCCATCTCTCAGTGATAAGCAATTACATTTGGTGATAAGATTAAGTAAGGTGACTTAATCATTCATTTTATTAAAAATGCCAGCATCACAATCTGGATAATGTATTTTTAGAGGCGGATAATGCACTTTTAATTTCTTTTTTTTTTTTTAACATTTATTTTTGAGAGACAGACAGAGACAGAGACAGAGCATGAGCAGGGGGGTGGGGGAAGAGAAAGAGGGAGACACAGAACCCAAAGCAGGCCCCAGGCTCCGAGTTGTCAGCACCAAACCCGACGCGGGGCTCAAACCCATGAGCCTTTGAACCCCGAGATCCTGACCCGAGCCGAAGTCAGCCACTCAACTGACCGAGCCACCCCGATATGCCCCTAATTTCTTTTTTTTTTTAATTTTTTTAAATGTTTTTATTTTTATTTTTGAGACAGAGAGAGACAGAGCATGAGCATGGGAGGGGCAGAGAGAGGGAGAGACACAGAATCCGAAGCAGGCTCCAGGCCCCGAGCTGTCAGCACTCAGCCCGACTTGGGGCTTGAAATCATGGACTGCGAGATGATGACCTGAGCTGAAGTCAGCCACTCAACTGACTGAGCCACCCAGATGCCCCTAGTTTCTAATTTAATCTTTGCAAAGAACACAGAGCCCTCTGGGGTGGGCAACTTGGATTTATACTAATGATCTGAAGAACAGCTGTCACCATCCAAATGAAGGCAAGCATAGAGAAGAAAAGGAGTCCAAGATTATCAGGAAAATGCATCTACAGGAGGCCAAAACTGATTGATTTTGCTTGAATCCAGGCAACCTAAATACACCAGCAGGATGCAAAACTGCTTTAAAATATGGTCTCGCCGAAATGATCCAGGTTTGCCAGCAAGGTAGAAATGAATTCATCAGGTTTATGTTACACAAACCCCACAGTGTGAAAACAGAGCCAACCTTTTCCCGTTAACCTCCATAATTTCATGCACTTAACTTTGGTGTTTTCAAGCTCGACTTCTATAGCCTATAGCTAGGCATTTTACATTTTACTTGTCACTCCTTGTTCTTTAAAAGCAGGGAAGCAACTTTGCGAGAAATAGTAAAATTATGAGAATAAACTGGAAGAAATGTTTGGGATAAAATGCTGGTAACATTTAAAGCAAATTGCTCTGGTAGAAATTCAGCCCTGTAGCAGTGCCATCTCATAGATCACAGAGTAGATGGTCGGTGAAGTTGATGGGATATTGATTCCAACAGGAAAATAAAAGGCTATAAAACAAAAGATGATTAACGTGAAATCGTTGAGTGAAGGAAAGTCTTAATAGACTGGGAGTTGTTAAATAAAACAGAAGAGTGGGTAAAGGAACTGAGCTCTCAGATCACTTACAATGGAATTCCTTTTCATTACATATTAAAATTCTCCTGTGTGTTTTTACTTTCCTGGATATTATCAATCCATAGTCACCCAGTGAAAAACACCTGAAATTAACATGTGGAGGAAAAGTAACCAAATCTGGGACACATCATCAATCATAGAGAAGGCAATTGAGAAAGCAAAGGCAATTAGGGCCTTAAAAACCTATAAATGCTGTCAGAAAATAAAAGTTTTACTTTATTTCTTTCATTTCACAAAGTCCCACTAATGTTTAGCTCCTATACCATGTGCAACTTTTTTATAAGCATCGTTGCAATGCAGTTTTATGTGTTGATTTGTTGCTTAAAATATGCAGTACTCAATGAACAGATATATTGCTAAAATATTCTTCAAGTATATTTCCAGAGCCAAGCAGTTTTTTCAGTCAAAGTCACACTACCAAGGAAACAAACTCCCCATTTCCTCTGCCTATCAAGATATACCACCACTGCAGTTCCTAAGATACAATTACCAAAGAAGCTTCCTTTGCTCAAAAAACTGGGCATCAGTGAAGCATTAATGCTTCCCTTCCATAAAAAAAGAGGTAGCTCTTCTGAATCAAAGTGAAAGGGATTAGGAAAGTAACTGGAGAATTTACTGTGTCCAGTCAACTACTGGGGATCAGTGGATAAAGGGGCAACTTTAGTTCTCCATGTGCCAACTTTCAAAAGCAGAAATGCTGATCTCCATTGAACAAATTCATGTTCCTGCTTATGGGAGAACGCTTTCCAGAAGATCTCAAGGGCTCTGTGGTACATTCAGATAAAAAGTGAAAACATGAAAATATTAAAACAAGGTTTGCATCGAGGATTTTGCCTTGGTAGCTTCCACTGAACAATTGATAAAGGTTAACATAACCCCTGTAAAGCTTCTAACCATTTCCATACTTCACAAAATATCAATGACTGAAAACACTGTTTGATATGAGCGAGATTTGATGAAAAGCCTAATTATACAAGGCAAGTAGATCCAAGCACTCAGTACAAGTTGCCCCAAGGTTTCTCTTTTACCCATTTCATATGAGTTTCCCCTTGGCTACTGCGGAAATGGCTTGAGACAACAAACCCAACTCTTTGTACACAAAGAATTCGTTCTTCGTACACAAGTCTCTCTGATTTAATTTACAGCTCCCAGATTTAGCAAACAAAAATACAGGATGCCTGGATATATTTGAACCTTGAAAAATAAAGAATAATATTTGAGTATGAATATATCTCATGCAGCATTTGGTACATACTTATAAGTTTAAAAGCTATTCGTTGTTTACCTGATATTCAGATTTAACTGGGTGAATATTTTATCTAGAAAACTCATTCTATACTCTTTTACAATTGTATTTTACTGTATACATTGTATTTTAGAACATACACTGTCTTGAAAGGAAATAAGACAGCTGTCAGGGGTAGAAAAGTGGAAAACATCCCAATTTGTGAATGAGAAAATGTACATGAAAACCATCTATAAATTTATAAAGTGTAACACCGGTGGTTCTGAATGGGTCTTGGCAGAGAAGAGAGAGGGAAGAATTAGAATCATTGGGTACTTCTCTCGGGTTGAAACCACAACACTATATAATATTAGGTAGTACTTCCCCATTTTAAGTTTTAAATTAGAAGACAGTGGTTATAAGCACACGCTCTGAGGTGAAAGTGACCTAAGTTTGAACCACAACTCTGCCACTTCCTCGATGTTTGATCTTAGACCAGATACTTAACCTCCCTAAGCCTCCCCTTTTTTATATTTAAAATGAAAGTGACAATACCCTCTTCATAAGGCAAGGGTAAGTATGAAAAGCAGTATAGCCTCTTTTTAAAGCGCTTAGAACATTACCTGACAGGCAGTAAGCCCTGTTAAGTGAACATTATTATTATTCTTATCATATTGTGCAAATTGTTTTTACCATACCCATTAGCCAAACATAAAGCTTCCTGGCAATAAGAGTCACAAAAGATCGCCTATACTGGGTCATCTGTGAATAGACTTTGCTGAGTTACCAATGAGAAGAGCCAGCAGTCACTTGTAATCTGCCGAGTATCTGCCTCTGTATGAGCTTTGAGTATGAAGGAAGTCAGGAGCCCAGGGAAAGTCAAGGTCCTCTTGAAACCATTTCGCCTTCCTTGCACTGACTCTTTTGAGAAGACCTCTGGGCTGAATTCGTTTCCCACTCCAATTCCTTTCCCACTCCAATGGACAATCCACTCTATGTGGTTTATATACACAATGGAATACTACTTGGCAATGAGAAAGAATGAAATCGTGCCATTTGCAACAACATGGATGGAACTGGAGGGCATTATGCTGAGTGAAATAAGTCAGTCAGAGAAAGACAGATATCATATGTTTTCACTCATGTGGAATTTGAGAAGCTTAACAGAAGACCATAGAGGAAGGGAAGGGGAAAAAATAGTTTCAAACGGAGAGGGAAACAAATCATAAGAGACTCTTAAAAACAGAGAACAAACTGAGGGTTGATGAGGGACCAGGGGAGAAGGTAAAACAGGTGATGGGCATTGAGGAGGGCACTCGTTGGGATGAGCACTGGGTGTTGTATGTAAGCAATGAGTCACAGGAATCTACTCCCGAAGCCAAGAGCACACTGTATACACTGTATGTTAGTTAACTTGACAATAAATGATATTTAAAAATTAATTAATGAATAAAATAAAATTCCATTCTAGAATTTGCCCTGTGTGGTCAGAAATAAGGACTTCAGTGTGACATTCCTGCCGATTCGAAAATGGTTGCCTGCAGTCCGGTTCTGCTCTTGGAAGTCAACATTCCTGACACTTGATCTACCTGTCTCTTTTTCTCCACATAACAATAGAATTGGCCAAAGTGCCCTCCCTACCACAGTTCTGGAGCTGCATGATTGGGGAGAAGTCCCACTGCTCCCAGACATTCTGTCTGCACGGGCCAGCCTCTCTGATCATATACCCTGAAGGCTAACATTGCATTTTCAGGCTTATTGCCTTATTAGAAGAAACAGTACAGCTGCTTCCCTGAAAGAAATAATGGGAAAGCCCAATTTATAAAATGTGTTTCATTTCAAAGTCTGTGGCTTGTGGGCAACCAGGAGTTAGTAATAGCAGCTTGTAATGCAATTTCAAACTCACCCTGAATCTGGAGTCTCTCTTCAGGATTTCTACCTTTCTAGCATGCTTGAGGAAGTGAAGGACTGCCTGTAAAAGTCTTTGCTACCTACAGGGACAGCAGATGTCAGCACTGCTAGAATTGACACCTGCTGCGGGTGCTTTGCTCCCTGTTGCCCTGACACCACATGGATATTTTGCACCTGATCACTTTTAAACCTTTAATAGACACCTAGGATTACACTACTAAATAACAAGTAGATAAAGGTTCGGCCTCTTGAGTTTTCTTGCAGAAAGAGAAAATGATTTCCTAGGATTCAGGATTCTGTTTTTCAAAAGCACTCCCATCTGCCAAACTAATTAGCAGAGAACACCCCCATGTGGACCAGATGCACATCCTTTGTTTGCATAACATTCCTAAGATGTTCTTTCAGACAACGTGCTTTCCCCTGATGCTTAGGCAGAGAAGGCAGTAAATAACTAGATGGTAGACAAGTCACATGCACAGCCAAGCGCCACGAGCCCTGTCATCCTACACGTTCCTCTTGAAAACACCCCCTCCCTACACCTTCCACTGGCCCCACATTCAATAGGGAAACAATGGAGATGGTAATTCTTTTTTTAAACTTCTCTAAAAAAATTTTTTTCATGTTTATTATTTATTTTTGAGGGAGAGAGAGAGAGAGAGAGAGAGAGACAGAGCATGAGTGGGGGCGGGGCTGAGAGAGAGCAGGAGACACAGAATCCGAAGCAGGCTCCAGGCTCTGAGCTGTCAGCACAGAGCCGGACATAGGGCTGGAACCCACGAACTGTGAGATCATGACCTGAGCCTAAGTCAGTCGCTCAGCTGACTGAGCCACCCAGGCGCCCCTGGAGATAGTAATTGTCATCCTCTCAATGATGTATATACCCTTGCCTTTACCCAGCAGCCCTGCACATAACATCTAGGGAACCAATCCATCCCTCCTCCAAGTACACAAAGTAAAAGGGGATAATAATGAATATATCCATTTTTAATTATTACTATTTAATAAATTTTGATGATATTCAAAATCAAGATAATGGCTCTGTCACACAAAAATAATTTCAGAATGGTTGGGGCGCCTGGGTGGCTCAGTCAGTTAAGTGTCCAACTTTGGCTCAGGTCATGATCTCACAGTCTGTGAGTTCAAGCCCCGCATCGGGCTCTGTGCTGACAGCTCAGAGCCTGGAGCCTGCTTCCGATTCTGTGTCTCCCTCTCTCTCTGCCCCTCCCCTGCTCATCCTCTGTCCCTCTCTGTCTCACAATAAATAAAGACATTTAAAAAAATTAAAATAAAATAAAATAAAATAATTTCAGAATGCTGAGAAGCCCGTCAACAAATGTTGAGTTCCTAATCTCTGCCAGGCACAGTGGTAGGCAGTAGGTGTGAGCTATAAACAAGATGATCAGAATCCCTGCCCACATCAAGTGCACGGTCTACTTGTTGAGTTTTCAGATTGTTTTAAAATGTGGAAACAAATTAGACTGCACGCAGGTTCCGTTATTTTTATGTAACTGAGATTCAAAACTGCATAATATATGAGAATATTTTCTTGTTATTTCCTTATATTTAGGTATTGTGCCTTTTAGATCCAGAACCAGAATATAAAACCACTTTTTCACCAGAGACGAGTAGTGAGCCACCCTAAATGTGACAGAATATCCCTGAAAATAAGCAGAGGTGACAAAGCAACTGTTCTTAACCTCTCTGATCAGAAATACAGGTCTGGCAAAAAAAAAAAAAAAAAAAAAAGAAGAAGTGATAGATTGTAAAATCTCCAGAAACAAAGTACACATCTAGGACAGCTTGTTAAAAATATAGACTTCGGAGTACTGTGATGTACTTTATGAGGCCAGCCCCAAAATAGAAATTTTAGACATGGCACAGATAGATATCATAGCTAACTATAATCATGTAACTACCAGTTCTTGGGGCTGTACATTTGATGGTATTAAAAGAAAAAAAAAATATATATATATATATATAGTCTTCCAAAGACTATTGCAAAAAGGACGTTATCTGGAAGGTAGATACCTCAGAGCCTCCTCATAGCTGACTCATCTTCAAAGCCGATTGTCCATCCAGTTTACCAGCTTTTAGCACTGTCGCTAACTGAAAGAAAGAAAGAAGGTTTCACCTGAGTTTATCAGTAATGAGCCGGTTATATCAGGCTATCAAAATGCAGGGATCTGGGTCACCACATTTAGCCTAGAAGAGAAAAGAGGGAACATGAGACCTAAAAGATAGACTTTGATTTTTATCCCACATTAACAACAATTAATCATTTATTCAGAGAAGATTTAAGCCCTGAGGACAGAGCACGCCCTGTGCTGGGCACTGGGAGAGCAGCCCCTGGCCGACCCAAGTGGTCAAGACCCCCGCCCTGCTCTGCACACCGACAACCACAGCAAGGGTTGGGATAGACAAGTATGAAAAAATCATAACTTGGTAGATCCAGTCAGTCAGAAAAATAGCTGTTCAGTATTGAGGCTGACTTAACACGCCAGCACTGTGGGCAATTGCTAGATTCATCCCTTCACTGCTCACATGTTAGTGAGGGCCTACGAGGTGCCAGCCACATCCTAGATGGTATGATCTGAGGGGCAGCCTGAAACCGGTTAGCTTATAAATCCCAGGCCTAACCCCGGTGCATGAAGGCATCTTGCCAAATTTCCTAACATTTGGCCTCCATTAGCCACCTCCAGCCACACACGCCAGCACTCATCCACCCAGCCACCTGCAAATCAGTAAAACGTTGTTCTCACTCAGTCCCCCTAAACCAGTTTAAAACCTTATACATTTGTCTCCAGCATCAGCCTTAATCAGATTGCCAAGTAGGCAACCTGGATTGTATTTTCCCCATATTTTCCTTTATCTGCTCACCTGCCCAGGCTCTGCCCCACCCTGCTGCTCCCATGCTGGCTGCCCAGGGCCTTGCGTGTCTACATTCCTTTTTTGGGAACCTCTTTCCCTCATTTCCCTTCCTCCTTTCATTCCGTCAGAAACCTGCCCAAGATAACACCTACTTCATGTAGATGAGATTAAAGAATTACGCTCAGCTTTTCCAGGTCCTGTATTTGCACTTGCCAGCACGTTCTCGACAAGCAAACCTTATGCAGTGTTCTGTGGGGTGCTGCCTGCTTTAACACACCACAGGCAGGAAGAGTTTCCTTTGAGGACTAGAAAAGAAAGTAAGTTGGAACAGAGGCAGCAGGGTTAGCGGGGAGGCGCAGCCATTCTGGAAGCAGGCGATTTGGGCCAGAATCTCTCCACCATTGCTTACTAATTTTGCCCGTTTAATTTTTCTTCTCTGTGAAGTGGTAACCATAACACCTAAGTCAGAAGGTTATCATAAATATTTAGCGAGCAAGTCAAAGACGAATACCTGTGATGTTACTTTTTTTTTCTAACATTTTTAAAGGTTTATTTATTTTTGAGAGAGAGAGAGCGAGAGTGGGGACAGGGAAGAGAGAGAGGGAGACCCAGAATCTGAAGCAGGGTCCAGGCTCTGAGCTGTCGGCACAGAACTCACCAACAGTGAGATCATGATGTGAGCCGAAGGTGGACGCTTAACCAACTGAGCCTCCCAGGCGCCCCATATGATTTTACTTTTATGTGAAATCTAAAAAACAAAACAAACGAATGAAAAACAAAAGGCAGAATCAGATCTACAGATACTAAGAACCAGCTGATGATTGAGGGACATGCAGTGGGAAGCTGGGCAAAACGGGTGAGAGGGGGCGTGGGGGGCAGGCTTCTGGTTGTGAAATGAGCAAGGCACCGAGATGAAAAGCAGAGCGTAGGGAGTAAAGTCAGTGGTGTTGCAGTGGCACTGCATGGTGACAGATGGGAGCTATGCTTGTGGGGAGCACAGTATCACACACAGATGATCTGCAACTAGTCTAACACTGTGTCATCTATCCTCAAGTATAAGTAAATAAATATATAAATAAACGTGAGCAGATACGTATAAGATACTGAAAACAATGCCTGGTGTGCAGGAAGAATGCAAGAAATGTCAGCTCTTATGGACTATCAGCAAGATTCACTATATAATTTGTGGCACCCAGTGTAAATGAAAGTGCAGGGCCCTTGTTCAAAAATTAAAATTTCAACACATCGACAGCAAAACTTTAAATCAGGTGCGGAATGCTTCCAAGCATAGAACCCTTGCAAGTGGATAGGTCACACATCCACTAAGTCACTCCTGACTCTCGGGTCTAGGGCAAAACCGCATTGTTGATCCTTAGATCTAGGAACTTCCGTGGGTGACCATTGAGAAAAAACCCTAGAAACCCAAATTTCTTTGCCTTTGGGAGAGGGGTTGCTGGCAAGAAAAATAGCTAGTACACATCAAAAACACAAATAAAAGATCTTAATGCTAAAGAAAATTCCCCAAGTAGGTTTTGCAAATGGGAATCACTTGAACAACTTTATGATGAAAGATCTGGGGCAAAAATATCTTCTGGGGGGGCCTGGGCGGCTCAGTCGGTTAAGCACCAGACTCTTGATTTAGGCTCAGGTCGTGATCTCACAGTTCGTGAACTAGAGCCCTGCATCAGGGATTCTCTCTCTTTCTCTCTCTCTTTCTCTCTCTGTCTCTCTCTCTCTCCCTCCCCAGATCACTCTTTGACAAAATAAATAAACTTAAACTAATCATAATCATTTCTTCTGATATTTCATGAAAGCGGTTGTTCAGTGGTAAAAATCCTATCATAAATCCAGATTGGTCATTCACTGTAAACCCCTGCAAACAAAAGTTTTGCTAAATACAAGGAACACTAGAACAACAAAGTTGGCTATAAGAAGTTTGAATTTCTTCGGAGAGTTTAAAAAACTGCAGCTCTTTAAATTCATTTATTTCTAAAGCCATATCCTTTGCTGTTTAATTTTGTGGTTTAAATTGCCTGTCAAACCATAAGAAAATAGGACCCGGATCCAGAGCTGAATAAACCAGTTTCAGTTTCACATGCAATTATAGTTTTTTAATCTTTTCCGCCAGTTCGTTTCCAACATCTTTTTACTTTATCACTTGTAATCAATTCTCCACAATTTACTACACAAATGTTATCAAACACCTTCCATTTATTTTAAAGACCTAAATTCTAATGAAATAAGACTATACGATCCACGTAGATAGAACCCTTTACACACTCTCAGATCCGTGGCCGTAAATCACAATATGACAGTCTCTATCTGGGGGCTGACTCATTCTAACCAGTCCACTTTGTTTAGCACCAGATCGAAAAATCACCATAAATCGTATTCCTTTCTCCTTTTTTCTTCCACTTCACATCTCAGGGAAAACGTATTCATTTTCCAAACTCATCATTTCCAGCAGTGTTCATTTTCAACCTAATTTCCTGGCCAACCTATTCATTCAGATGCCTTTTCTGGAGGTGGTATTTGTCTGAATACCCTGCATTAGAGCCAGAAGTTTTTTTAGAGTTCTTCTCATCTGCTATATAACCTCTGAGAAAAGATTAATACATCCTTATATATTCTTAAATTCCAAATCTCTTTCTATTCCATAAGCTTAAAATCATATCAAAGTAATTTTAGATCACTGGAACTCTGGCTCTGTGCCATGCCCCGTAACTCTCTCCTATTTTGGTTGACAATGACATATTAATTTTCAATCCCCAGAAATAAAAGTGGCATACTTAAAAATTTTTTTAATATGCCTTCTACAATTTCCAAAACTTCACTTTGAAAAATGTATTTCTGGAAAAAAATACATAAAATTTATATTTCAAAACAAACTCTTAATACAATTAGTACAAAACTTCAATGTCCCATGGTTTGGGAAAATCCTCTTAGCAAGCTACTTTTATCAGTAGACTATTTGAATTCATAATAGGAGGACCACACACACATTTAACTTCTTGGGAACTATTCCCTTGGATGTAGGAAAAGTAATAATTAGGAGACTGTTTTAAAATCTTCCACTGCAAAGTCCTTCTCTTTTCCACATAATTTTGAATGGTGGTGACAGAGGCGGGACTCTGGAGTCCATCAGGAGAATGGAGACTAGCCCATATTCATAATAATATCTGCTGCCTTCTTTCATGCAGTGGTATCACAATGGCTATGAGTGGATTTATATCCTTGAACTCCAGGCCACAACTCATGGCTGACTGAATGGTGGCCCAGAGCCAGGCAGCCCCTGAAGAATACATAGCTTAGAGGAACACTGGCCAAGCAAGTCACTGAGGAACATTGACCCACAAATCTCCTCACTTTCCCAAATATACAACAGAAGAGAAAAGACAGTTTGGGGATTAGAGCTGGTGTATGAACATCTCCCACCACACCCTGGACTTTCTGTGAAAAGGGCTATGTCTTACTCACTCTTAGCTCCTAGCAGTTCCAGGCACAGGCTTTATCCCATAATGTAAGCTCCAGTGGATCAAAGTAGTCAAATAGGAAAAAGAATTGCTTCTAAAGTGACCAGTAGCTATGAAATGGTGGAGCATTCGAAGTTCAGACAGTTGTAGCCACAGGGGTGTTTAATCATCATATATGGGAAGTGCTGGAACATTTCCTGGTGGGGAAACCTTTTTTAGTTCAGCACTGACCTTGACCTCTGAACTTCTCTCTCTTATAAATAACCCATAGAGCTGTAGCAGACTCTCTCAGACTGCTAGAGAGAACCAAGCAGACCGCCTTGGTCAAGATATTTTCAAGATAAAGTGGCCAGCTATATATTGTTTGACACATTAAGTGAAATCACCCTCCTTAGAAATATTTGATAAAATATACTGTGTTTTGTTTTTATTTTTATGCTGAGCAAAAGAAACCTGACACAAATGAGTACTTAGTGCATGATTCTGTTCATATGAAACTTGAGAACAAGTAGAGCTAATATATAGTGACAGAAGAATGACAGTGGTTGCCTGGGGCTGGGAGATGACTGGGGAGGGGACACACAGACAGGGACTTAGAGGGAATTTTCTGGGGTAACAAAAGTCCTACATCTTGGTTATATTGCATACATTTATTGAAACACATCAAACTCTACCCCTAAAGTGTATGCCTTTCATTATATATAAATTGCATCTTCATTAATTGATAAAAAGAAGCCATCTTTATTTAAATATGAACTCTGAGAGCTTTGAGAAAACCATCAAATCTCTACAATTGGTATCCAATGCTGGGAGACACATAGGTGAACAATCCTACATAGCTCCACAGGGCACAAACAGAGGTCATCCTGTAACACATAATGTAGACAAACTCTCTTTGCCAGTTCTGGCTCTGATTTCCATGAATTCCAAAGACAGAGGAATTCAAAGTTACACCATATCTATAATGTAGAGTATATTTAGTTAGTTGATTTATTAGCTTATGTTTCCTATATTTTTTTTTAAATGTATATATGTATATGCAGTTTTCCTTATATATTTTAGGTTCATTTATTCTGGTTCAACTAATCCTTGTACTGCCTTTTAAAATATGGAGTAAGAACTTACTTTATGGATGTCAAGACTAGATGAACTCAACTGGCGATGGCAATAAGGCTCTGGCAGCCAGACTGCATAGATCTGACCATCAGGTTTCCTTAAACACTGGTGTCTCCAGAGGTCTTGCTCCTGTTGAGGGACGATGTACTTGACTTCCAGGACAAACCCAAAGTATCCTAAACCAAACTGCATGAACAGGACCCACTTGTCTGCAGGAAGAAAAAGGTTTTGTTTGTGGTTGTCTCTTTCTTTTAAATGGAACAAGTTAGGGGGCGCCTGGGTGGCGCAGTCGGTTAAGCGTCCGACTTCAGCCAGGTCACGATCTCGCGGTCCGTGAGTTCGAGCCCCGCGTCAGGCTCTGGGCTGATGGCTCGGAGCCTGGAGCCTGTTTCCGATTCTGTGTCTCCCTCTCTCTCTGCCCCTCCCCCGTTCATGCTCTGTCTCTCTCTGTCCCAAAAATAAATAAAAAATGTTGGAAAAAAAAAAAATTAAAAAATAAATGGAACAAGTTAGTTCAAGCTACAGACCATTCTTCACTGATCATGGGGTACACGGCATCTTTCAGATGTAGCTCAGTGCAAAACCATTAAGCTGACTGATCATCCAAAGCCTTGGGTTCTAATGCTGGTGTCCCTTAACTAGAAGCATAGCTTCCAGCAAATCAAGGAACCTCTTTAGGCCTCATCTCTTAGATGAGGGGAAGGGATAAACAAAATATAAGCAAAGACCCATTCTAGCTCTAAAAGTCTGTGATTCTATATGTCAAAGCCACCAGAGCATTTCAGACATCATCTGGCCTCCTAAAGTTCTTACAGTTACAAAAAGGATCCAGTCCTGTTCAGGTCATATATGGACTCACAACAATGAAGTCCATATTCTTGAACCTCAACTGACCCCTGCATTAAGCAGGACACCTCTACAGAAAAAAACAACACACATCACACCTACCTATATGGATACGGATCTTCTGAATGGGTACCTTCCTCAACCATATACCACACTTATTAATAAACATT
Source organism: Panthera leo (assembly GCF_018350215.1). Taxonomy (NCBI): domain Eukaryota; kingdom Metazoa; phylum Chordata; class Mammalia; order Carnivora; family Felidae; genus Panthera; species Panthera leo. Next base: position 20,346,958 of record NC_056682.1, read on the forward strand.
TGACATAAACCAGAAAAACGGGAGAGCTATATACCTCTACTGTTTTTCTATAGCACATTTTCACAATACAACCGAAACCATTGTCATCATTTCCACACTAAAAGTAATTATCAATTGGGCTCAATGAAAATTTAGGTAACATTTCCAGAATTTGGAAAACATGTCATACAACTGGACTACGCAGCCCCAGGTATAAGGGCCATCCACAATATTTCTTAAGAAATAGACCGAGGGGTCATTTCGTGAAGTGACATTTCTATACGTGGTGCTCCAATGCGGTTGCTGACAGAGTTTACTTATGAACTGAGGTTAGGGAGATTAAATTATAGTTGGAGCTCAGCGAAGTAGTTGTTACTTCAGTCATATTCCCTAAGAATTCCTTGGGTTCTAGGGCCACACCTAGAATATTTGTGACAAATTTTGATTTATAGAATTGTGCCCTCCATAATTTAACTGTCTCAGGGCACAAGTACAGAGAAAACATGCAGGAAATATATATCATTTAAGAGGTGAGTTCACAGCCTGATCTAAGTAAGTTGGCCTTCTGCCAAAGCAAGGCAGGTGGAGAACTCCATGATGTGGGCCTCAGAGGCCACATTTCTACAAAGAATTTTGAGAATTTTTACCTAGAAAATCTTGAATCATCTTAAGTACTACCTGTAATTAAGCACACGTCTATATGGATTTTTTTAAAGAAAGTACATGTTTTATGCATCTTCAGTGATTGTTTCTGCTTAATACAGAACACTGAGTCTGAATACTGAACAACCTAGCTTACATAGTACCCATGAGAAGCAGCTGGTAAAATGCACTCATGGTAATAATATATGGCACTTCAAATATATTTCAAACTGTAAATTGAGTGAATAAAGAGTGGTTGCTCTTTTAATACTATGATATTTAAAATTAATCTGCCAGAATATCTACATAAGTAAAAATGATTGAAATAATTTGTGAAATACTCTGGTTTTAATAAAAAAAAATTGAAAAATGGGTATTTTTATCTTTGTGTCCATCCATTTAATTACAAGTCTTAAAATGTGCTTTCATTCATTCAAAAATATTTATTGCATACCCATCATTGTGCAGGTAGCTAGGGAAATAGAGAAGAGTAAAATGGATATGCTTGCTGCCTAATGGAGCATACACTCCAGTGGAGAAGACAGACATTTAAAAAAAACCTACAAATAGCATACACATTCTAGTCACAATCTGAGAAACACTGGGAAGAGAGGAAAGTGCATGAGAATATACAACGAAGAGACCTTAAGCAGATGGCTGATGGGGGGAAATATTATGGAAGGGGTCTTCAAGGAGTGACTTTTACCAGAACTGAAGGATGAGTAGTAGTTACCCAAGCAAAACCTAGGTAAAAACAACTCCTGGGCAGAGAGATCAGCATATACAAAATCCCTGAGTCAGACAAGAGCTTGGCTTGTTCAAGGAACCATAACAAGGCCAGTGAAAGTAATGGAAGCAACGAGAAGCTGGAAAACTAAAGTGGGAAAGCTCACAAAGGTGTAACGGACCATATCAAGGATCTTTTATTTCACGCTAATTATAAGAGGAAGTATTTATTCTGCAATGTCAATGAACCTGTGTCTAGGCCTTACCTCTGACAACACTTGTTTTCAGTTTTCTCTGCTGTACTAATTTTAACTGGTCCATCTGTTTACCAGTGTATTCGTTTCCCAGGGTGACCATAACTAACTACCATAGAGTGGGTTGTTTCACACAACAGAAATTTATTCTCTCACAGTTCTGGAAACCAGAAGTGTGAAATCAAGTTGATAGCATGGTTTGTTCCTAAAGGGGGGCTCAAACAGAAAAACTGTTCTATGCCTTCTTCTAGCTTCTGGTGCTCCCCAGCAATCCTGGTCACTCCCTGGCTTGTGGCAACATAACTTCATTCATCACATGGCTGTTCCCCGGGCAGCTCTGTCTCTGTCTTCAAGTTTCCATCTTAGGAAGACACCAGTCTGTGGGTGAGGGGGCACCTTAATCCAGTCCGATCTCATTTTACTTTGTTGCATCTGCAAAGTCACAGGGACCAGGGGATACAATCCGACCCACAACAGGAAGCTGTTGAAGGATTTTTACTGGGGAAGTGACATGATCATATTTGCATGTTACCATCAACTTGCCCGCTGGAGGAAGAACGGATTGGAAAGAGGCTGTTGAAGGGAGAGACCAATTAAGAGGATATTGCATACTCCATTGTTGCTAATATAGTAGAAGAAATGTTCAGAAAATTTTATCATATAAACATATAGCAATATCAAAACAATAGTTAAAAATTATTTTAAATATATAACTGACATAGACATAATAATATAACTAACTTTAAAGGGGGGTAGGAATTTTTAGGGATCAAAAAAAAAAAAAAAAGAAACAAGGACTGACATCCAGAGTGGTAAGCTGCCAGTACAGCAGTGGTGTGCTCAGGCTTTTGTGCCAACTGCTTGGCCTGGAGGGTTGAGCTTTATGTGCTGTATGGGGGACAGGAGGCAAGGCTTGATGTCAACCTGAAGAGGGAGGTAAAATTAAGATCTATCAGTAAAGCCAGGGTCCACAGAGTTAATTTAAAAAACATGTCCCTCCACTGACAAAAAGAGATGACAAAGAAAAATGTCATTCTCAGTCTAGCATTAGGGAATGAATGAATGAATTAATTAATTAATTAATTAAAGTTTTCCATGACAATAACCACAAGGTTCCCATACTCAAAGTTTGGATTTAAAATGATACTACTTAGTGGGTCCAAGAAAACTCAAACAAGAAACTATTTTTAGTTACCCTAGGTGGTTATACCTTGGAAAGTCCAAGAGACACAAATACAAATTCTCTGCAGAAGGATGCACTTTCAACATTAACTCATGCACCTCAATCTAAATGTCAAAAATTATATTTATGAGTTAGCAGAAACAACCAACAGCAGAATTAAACCACCCAGGACTTCAGTTATTAGAAATGTAGTATATAAAATAAATATTTTTAATTGTTCAAAAAAGACATTGAAATCATAAACTGGGAACAAAGTACTGTTTTTAAAAAATCAAGATAATTTGAAAAAGAACCAAATAAAATCTCTCAAATGAAAAATGTAATCACTACAGTTAAGAATTCAGTAGATCAGATAAATAAACAATCATACAGAGCTGAGAACATAATGACTTTTAAAGTTGTTATTCAGAATAGAGCTCAGAGACATAATGAAATGCAAAATATGAAAGGGAAGTTAAATTACAAAAGAGCAACCTGCTAGGTATAACAAATGTCTGATTTATGACCCAAAGGGGGAGGAGTAGAGAAAATAAGACAAGCTAAACATTCCCAAGTAGAATAGGGAAAGAAAGAAAGAAAGAAAGAAAGAAATCACATCTAGGCACACAGTGAAATTGCAAAGCACCAAAGAAAAGGAAAAATCTTAAAAATGGCCAAAGAAAACAGTTTACCCACAATGGAATAACAGTTATATGAAAAACAGATTTTTTCAAGAATAGCAGTGGATCTAGAACACAGTGGAACACTATTCTCAAATTGCTAAAAGCAAATAATAACCATCCCAAATTGTTTATTCAGCCAAATTATCATTTTAACAATCAGGGCAAAACAAATGCGTTTTGGGCAAACAAAAAAAATCTGTGCTTAACATAAGGAGACCCTCATTAAAGGAATTGCTAAAGAAAATACATTTGTAAGAAGTCAAAAAATTCCAGAGAAAGGGTCTGGGACGAAATAAGTGATGGTAAACAAAGGAACTGGTAAATATAAACAAACGTTGAATATATAAAATAATAATGATGTAAATATATGAGAAAAGATGGAATCTATATAATGCACACAAATACTATGTAAAACAGTGGGAGGATGATCACAATTAGCATACTGCATTGCTAGGGAGAACAGAGATTAATTTTGGATTTTGTTAAGATTAAGAGCAACCATGCAATGAACAGAAAAGGGACCTATAGCTTCCAAATCAATTTAGGGAGAAGAAGATATTTTTTTTAAATCAAAATTCCATCCAAAAAAGTCAGAAAGAAAATAGTAAAACATAGTAAAAGAAGGAAAAATATAAAGCACAAAATCAGATGATGAAAATAAATCCAAGTATAAAAAAATCACATAAAACATAAATGGATTAAAATCACCAATTTAAAAACAGTATTTCAGATCTAATTTTTAATTCAGCTCTAAGTTACTTATAAAAGATGTATTTAAAACATACAAGTCCCTTCTCCCAAAAAAGCCACTAAATTAGATGGTGAAAGGCAGGAAAGGAAATGAGCTTTTGTCCAGTCCCTACCGTAACACAGAGTGTCACATACATCTTTTGTCAGAGCGAGAATTTATTATTTCCATATTAGAGTGAGGAACTAGGCAGTGAAGTTAACTGACACACTTAGAGTCACACTTGACACTAGCTTGCAGAAAAAGAACTCTCCAACCCAATTCAGTCCATTAGCAAAGACTGGGCTCTAGCCAACACCAGCACTTTGCCATCTGAGAGGAAAAGCTTTCTGACTTTCAGGTGGGGAAGGTGGTACTGGGCAAGTCCCCATGAAAAGCAAGTAACGGGCACCTGGGTGGCTCAGTCTGTTAAGTGGCGAACTTCAGCTCAGGTCATGATCTCAGGGTTTGTGAGTTTGAGCCCCTGCGTGAGGCTCTCCACTGTCAGCACAGAGCCTGCTTTGGATCCTCTGTCCCCTCTCTCACTCTTTCCTTCCCACGCCCTGTCAAAAATACATAAAACACTAAAGAAAGAAAGAAAGAAAGAAAGAAAGAAAGAGAGAGAGAGAGAGAGAGAGAGAGAAAGAAAGAAAGAAAGAAAGAAAGAAAGAAAGAAAGAAAGAAAGAGAGAGAGAGAGAGAGAAAGAAAGAAAGAAGTCCAGGAGTATGTCTTAAAAAAGAACAAGACATGGGCGCCTGGGTGGCTCAGTCGGTTAAGCGTCCGACTTCGGCTCAGGTCACGATCTCGCGGTCCTGAGTTCCAGCCCCGATGGCTCAGAGCCTGGAGCCTGCTTCAGATTCTGTGTCTCCCTCTCTCTCTGCCCCTCCCCCATTCATGCTCTGTCTCTCTCTGTCTCAAAAATAAATAAAACGTTAAAAAAAAAAAAATTAAAAAAAAAAAAAAGAAGAAGACAAAATCAAGTAACAAGAGAAAAGAAAAGACAGCAAATCTCTACCAATTGTCCCATTAACTGGTTCTCAGGATATCTGGTTCTATCTTTGGGGCCATAAAACCACAGGCTACTGAATCCAGAAATTTTTTAACTGCAAATTCCTTTGTTTATTGTCCACCTATTCATTAATTATTGATTATTATAGTCTGTAATTTGAAGAATCTCAGATGTAATTTTTTTATCCTTTTTTTTTTTTTTTTTAGAAAGGTTTACATAAGAAGTCCAATGTGTTTGGTAAGAAATGGTCTAGCCCACTGGCTGGTGGCTGAATATAAAAACTGTCCTGGAAAATTAGGAAGAAAGCACCTAATGCTTCTACAGAGAGCTCACCACGAAGGAGGAAAGGACACTTACCTCTCCCCCTCCCAATAAGCCATATTGTCTTTAATGGCCTTATATGTTAGCTACGTTTCTTCTAAAAATCACACACATGATGGGGCAGTAGGAACAAAGCCAGCAGGGAAAGAACCAGAACATAGCTTGATGCAGCTGGTATTCTAAATCTATAATATAAAAAGCTACACTCACATACTGTTTCTGTTTCAGTAGGTGACACCTTGCATTTTTAACAAGGTTTAATTGGGGGGGGGAATATAAATTATTAAGCTAATATAAATTTAATCTGTTATAAGAAAACATGTACAGTTTATTCCTGAATTTATAAAATTTTACCTTTTGTCTAAGTAGTTGGCTAGCTGTCCTTTGTCCTCTGTATATGTGTATGTATATGTGTGCATGTGTCTGTGAGTATGTATATGAATAGAGAGAGAGAGAGATTTGGCATGATGTTCACCTTATGATTATTATTTGGAAGTAGTAGGACTTCAGGTGAAAGTTGTTCTCTTCTGAACTTTTCTGTATTGCTTGAATTATTTGTTTATTTCTTTAATGTTTATTTATTTATTTTTGAGAGGGAGAAAAGAGAGCGTGAGCAGGGGAGGGACAGAGAGAGAGAGGGAGACACAGAATCCGAAGCAGTTTCCAAGCTGTCAACGCAGAGCCCAATGTGGGGCTTGAACCCATGGCAGTCAAGAGATCATGATCTGAACTAAGTCAGACACTAAACCGGCTGAGCCACCCAGGGGCCCCTGTATTGCTTGAAATCTTGCTAAAATCTTTTAAAAGTAATTCATGGCTATCGTAGAATATTTGGAAAATATTAAAAAGCATGAAAGAGAAAAATAAACAGCACTCCTAATTCTACCTCTGTTAACATTTGGTGTGTTTCCATCACAACTGATTTGAATATTTAATTTGGACTTCCGCTTTTTTACATGAAGTGTTTTTCTTGTGTTGTTAACTATTTTGGGGTGTTGAAGAGAGGATTCTATTCTGGTAGTTCATATTATAAAGAGATGATGGTCATCTGGACTGAGGTGATGAGCTGGAATGAAAATAAATGCAGAAATGTAAGAATTGTCTAGAAAAAAAAGTGACAGAACAAAGTGATGGATTTGGTGTGTAGCTTGATACGACTTTCAAGTTCTGTGTTTTAGTTCCACGTACATCAAGGTCTCGCATAATTTTATGATAAATCAAGCAAAGAACACAAGTATAATAACAACATCAAAAGTACATGAAAATTTCTTACAAAGTCATAATTTGAAATGTTGAGCTCATGTGCCAGCATATTTACCTAACAAGTCAAAAGAGCAGGTTTATAGGAATTATACTTTCTAATAATTTTACCCAACAGTATGAATCGTTCCATTATGAGCATCAAGAGAAACAGTAGGATCAAAATGATACAAGAGAAAAAGTTTTGGCTCTTAACCAAAGAGTTCTATGTCATATTTCTCTCTTCAGTACATGACAGTGGAGTCTACTAAAAGTCTAAAACTAAAGCAAACTCCACTCCTCATGCTGCTTTCATAATTGTGTTTTGAGGGCCTTTGCTACATACTTGGAGTGCACCATATTTTCAAAGCTAACTGACTGATTTATGAAGAAACACACATGTGTTTTTTGCTCCACAAAAGCAACCAAAAGCACATTTGGATAGTATTAAACTGGAAAGATAAAATATTGCACAGTTCTGAAGAATTAATTTTAAAATATTTCTTTAAGATAAACAGCATATCAACTCTATCTTAAATGTCATCACTTCGGATGACCAACTAAGCAGATTTACAGACAACTGCATGGCTGAAAAGGAATTATTTCAGTCTATCTGTCAAAAGCCATTATGTCGACACAAAGACATGAACATCATCTCCAGCCACTCTGTAGGCAGTGGAACCCCCACCAGTAACAGGGGAGAGGTACTCCATATCAGGCAGAATTCTTCGATGTATTTTCTCATCTTAAAATTGGCTCAAAAATGACCTGTTACAGAGGGAAACAAAATCTTAATGATCACAAATAAGAAAGAAGGAACTGTCAGCATTTCATACTTCAGACTGTAATTCAGAGCTGTTATGCAAGTCACATGTTGGTCTTACCAAAACTCTGCTCTTAGCTTTTCTTTACACATTTCAACATACCTTCACATAGTTTGAGTTTTTTATAATGAAATAAGAACTCTAAAATATAATCATTGGTTTCCATGAATATTTTATTGACCAACTCTACGGCATTCAAAAATTAATTTATGTAGGGGCGCGCCTGAGTGGCTCAGCTGGTTAAGCAGCTGACCTCGGCTCAGGTCATGATCTCAATGGTCAGTGAGTTCAAGCCCCTCGTCAGCCACTGTGCTGACAGCTCAGAGCCTGGAGCCTGCTTCGGATTCTGTCTCTTCTCTGCCCTTCCCCCACTCGCACTCTGTCTCTTTCTCTCTCAAAAATAAATAAACATTAAAAAAATAAAAAAATAAAAACAAACAACAACTCTATGTAGGCATGCATGCAACGAGTCTGAGAAACCTTCTGCACCTGGCCAGCACTCTACCCAGCAAGCCCCGTGGCACTGTGCTGCCTGGCATTTCTCTGTAGGGTTGCTTCAGCCACTCCAAGACCTTTTGAATTCCCAGCTATGGCTCCTTGAAGAATTGCAGAGTTTGGCAATCTAGGCCACAGAGCTCTGCTCCCTTAGGTGTGGAACCTGGAAGAAGGGGAGGCGAGCTGTCCTTAGGATGAGTGAATAAAGTCATCCTTGCAAACTCACTGACAACATTTTCTCCCCATGTAAAGGTCACTGGAGATCAAGCTCCAAAAACCCCACATCCTACAGTTTTTCTTGAGGACTCATTCATTCATTCTACAAATATTTACTAAGGATCTGCTCTGCAGTACTAGGTATCAGGATAGAACAGTCAACTAAAGAACCCAAGATCCCTTTCCTCGTGGAAATCTACATTCCACATTTTGGAAGTCCACTACAGCCAAAACGGATCCGTGCCTTCTTCTGCAGCATCCAAAGAGACACTTGCACCCTTTACAAGTGGTAGGCCCACAATGGAAAACCAGAGCTCCTGGTCATAAATAATAACCAAAAACAAAGGCGAAAGCTGCTGAAAACTTAACTTCCTTCTCCAAAGCTAGATTTCTTTAGTTTTAGTACACATATAGGAGCACTTTTCTTAGGAAAACAAAAAAGATATCAGGGGAAGAATAATTTGAACCATTTGGAGCTAAGTGTAAACAATCTAGTACATATGCTTAACTTTTCTGCTTCTTTTTTTAAATTTTTTTTTAACGTTCATTTCTGAGACAGAGAGACAGAGTGTGAACGGGGGAGGGGCAGAGAGAGAGGGAGACAGAATCCAAAGCAGGCTCCAGGTTCTGAGCCGGTCAGCACAGAGCCCAATGCAGGGCTCGAACTCACAATGTAGGGCTTGAACTCACAGACCGTGAGACCATGACCTGGTCCAAAGTCAGACGCTCAACCGACTGAGCCACCCAGGGGTCCCTTAATTCTTCTGCTTCTTAAGAGCAGTTACCTGTGTTCATTACCTTGGACAGAAAAAAAAAGAAAAAAGAAAAACGCTGCATCACAGATGTTGGGAAAATAAGTAATACAAGTAATAGAAAACCACAGTAATGTGAGGAATCGTTCTCAGAAAGACTTTAAATCCTCTCTCACCTTCCAGCACATGGGAGGCCTAGGGATCCTTAACAATATCTGAGAGAAGGATGGATAATATCTCTTAGCACCTTGACTCTCCCAGAAACTCAAGACAAAAGCTCCATGCTGGGGCTCCATCTTTCAGCGGTTTCTACTTATTTGTAAGAAAACAATGCATTCTTTCTTATGTAAAGAAAAAGCCTTGTATGCAAGATAAGTGAATTAATTTTGACGTCTGATGAGGAATGGAAGATTCAGAGGCAAATTTGAAAGAAAGAATATTTTATTTTATAAGCTTGATTTGAATCTAAGCCTTATATTCATGCTAAATCCAAGAATAAAGTTATTCAACCAAAACCTAGCAAGGGGGATCCCGATCAGTTTTGAGTTTTTTCCCAATTATAAGGCCCATCAGCAGAATAATAATAGGGGAAATTCTGTCATAGAACTGGATCTCACAAAACATAGAGATAAATACAAAAACTAAGAATTACAATTTATTCCAATTGTTTTTTTAACCCCCTTCTCTTTTTTTAACACATCTAGCTGTCTATATTGTATATTCTCTCTCTCTAAAAGTGAGCCTTCCTTTTGTGATGTGATATCTGTAGCCCAAATATTTGTTATTTTTTTCTACATATGCAATATATTATATATACTGTTTATTTTTGTAGTCCATAGACCTCAATAGGTCATTAAATTAAATTTTTAGATGACTCACTTGAGATTGCAGAGAAGTCATTTTTCAATACAGAAGCGAGAAGGTTAAGGTCACTTTGCAATCTTGATCAAAAACAACATTCAGGACTGCCTGGGTGGCTTGGTCGGGTAAGTGTCTGACTCTTGGTTTCAGCCAAAACCATGATATCACGGTTTGGTTCCTGGGTTCGAGCCCTGCATCAGGTTCTGTGCTGACAGCATGGAGCCTGCCTGGGATTCTCTCTCTCTCCCTCTCTCTCTACCCCTGCCCCCCCAATAAATGAATAAATTTTTTTTTTAAAGATATCAACATTCAGAAACAAGGTTGATTGAAGAAGCAACATGGATATTCAGTGACTTGACCATAACCCACAATCTGTGGGCTCAGACCAGAGCCTTTGGGTAATTTAAAGGGCCCTACGTAACTAGGATTTAATTCCTATTTGCCCAAGAGCCTAGAGGTTCATTCTCAAGAACACATAACACCCTAAAGAATTCCCTGATTTCTGGACCCTGGCATTGAACTAAAAGTGAGCTGTGAGGAAGTACAGCATTTCTTGAGCACCCTGAGAGGAGAAATGGGAGAGCATAGCTTTCATATGCTAAGGGTCTCAGGAAGCACTTCTCAGCTCTTTCTGTGAACAAGGAAATCTCCCCAGAATGTCCAGCGCAAGAGTTCTCCCAAACTCTTTATCAACTCATTCTAGGAGTTCGCTGGATGCCTTCTGCTCAGTGTCATTAAGGCTTCCTCACACCTGGTGGCTCTGACCCACAAGGATTCAGGGCCACACACACCTACTAGATACTCCATTTGGGTGCACAGTCTAGGGTGCAGTCATCACCAGTCTCTCTCAATAAAATGGGTCAAGAGTAACCGATTTGTCCACCAGTAATTAAGTATAAGGAGCAAATAAAACATATGGAATAGAATCTTCTCATTGGGTTGAGAATACATATAATATTCCTTTTTAATCCCTTCATCATTTGGAATATAGTAGGTATTCGGAAATATGTCTTGATTAACTGGTTGATAACCAGTGTATCAAATCATATGCATAACTGGCTTTATGACAAACATAACCAAGTAAATGGGTATCATATATGCTTACCCCTTTGAGCTCTAAACAGTTCTTGCTTTTTTTCAGAACCAATAAATGAACCACTCAAGAAAAGCAAATACATTGCTTTACAGCATTGTACAGAAAATACATTGCTTTACCCTTTGTTTTTGACCCAACAGAATATGATTTAATCTCATCTACCATTTTATTTACCAGATTTAACTTGATAGAGTTTGACTATTTTGCTAAAAACAAACACTTCCCTCCCTTGATGATATCCAAATCAATGTGCCATAGAGTCCAAAGACATTTTCAAAAGGAAAAATTTAGAGAACGCTTTGAGCTAAGAAAACATAGTTGGGTAAGTATGTGGCCCTCCAAGGTCACACGCGCGCGCACACACACACGCACACACACACACACACACACTCAAGTGGCAAACACCTAGAATGCTAAGATTAGTATTTGTACTACTTGACTTGTTACTTGATTTTATGTATTTAGGCTACATTCTGGATGTGTAGGGGAAGAACTCATCTTTTACAGATTTTAAAACATACTGAATACAGATTCTGCTCTCTAAATAATCATGTAATTATGTCATAGTGCCTACTATTTCACAGTTTTCATTTAAAGTTTCACATATGAACACGCATATCCTTTAATTGGAACACCTGGGTGGCTCAGTCGATTGGGCGTCTGACTTCAGCTCAGGTCATTATTTTGCAGTTCATGGGTTCAAGCCCCGCATCGGGCTCTGTGCTGACAGCTCAGAGCCTAAAGCCTGCTTCGGATTCTGTGTTTTGCTCTCTCCCTGCCCCTCCCCTGCTCATGCTCTTTCTCTCTCTCACAAATAAATAAACATTAATTTTTTTTAAATTTATTGAAAGTACATCTTTATGCATTATTTCCAAATAGCTTTTATTAATCTGAACCTTTTAAACTAAACTTCCTTTCAAGAAACTCTTGGGTTAAGATATCAATTTCCTTACAATCAAATTAGTTGGTTAAAATTTCCAGAGATGCTTTTCCTTTGCAACTATACTCTTATATCCTAATTTTTAAAGCAATTTGCTCTAATTTATTTTTGTTAGAAGCAAAAGTCATGATGATATAATATTGAGACCAGACAGACATTTCACTGCAAGTCTTTTTTAATTGAAAATTTTATTGAGATATTTATAGATTCATATGCATTTATAAGAAATAACAGAGATTCTTTGTATACTTTTCCCTATTTGTTCCAATAGCAACATTTTGCAAAATCACAAGACAATATTTAAACCAGTAAATTGACATTATATAATTCAATCATTTTATCCAGATTTTCCCATTATACATGTAGTCATTTGTGTGTTTGCATTTATTGTTTGATACAATTTTATCACTAGAGTAGGTTTACATACCCACCATCACAGTCTAGAAACTGAATAGTTTTACCACTATAAAAATTCCTTATAATTTATTATTTTTCATTTAGCAGGCAGCTACACTGTGGTGAAGCACAATACACCAAAGTGTTGCCTGCCTTTCATGTGTTCAGTTATCACCCAAATGGGGTTTTTCACAATAAGTGTCCATTTTTCAATCCATTTCTCATGATCTGACATCTCAGAAGGATACAGATTACAACCGTAATTTTTTTTTAATCAAGGCTTCTTCTCAGCAGACCATGCTGGCTGCACATCATTGTCAGAACAGAGAGAACAGGAACATTTTTTAAACCTTATTTATTTATTTCGAGGGAGAGAGCAGAGGAAGAACAGAGACAGAGGGGGAGAGAGAGAGAGAGGGAGAGAGAGAGAGAGAGAGAGAGAGAGAGAGAGAGAGAGAGTCCCAAGCAGGCTCCAAGCTGCCAGCTCAGAGCCCGATGCGGGACTCAAACTTATGAACTTTGAGCCCATGACCTGAGCTGAGATCAAGGGTTGGTCGTTTAAACAACTGAGCCACCCAGTGGCTTTTGCCATTTCTAAGATGGCAAAAACCACCAAAGTCTCTTGACTGATGAATGTTAGAGTCCCCACAAAGTGGATTAACCACAATCCATACACTCTTTTGTTTTCTGCCCTGCTACCATGTCTCCTTCTCTTTGTTCTATACTCTGTGGTCTTCTATCCTGATCCTTACATTCTTTTAAGGAGATGTTGGCAAGTGAAAGAAGTCATTTTTTTTTTTTATTTTGAACTCCTAATATCAGAAGAATTTGAGGCCAACACCAGGAGTTGATACAGGGTAGAAGATACAGGTAACCCAAAAAAAAGAGTAGTAAAAAAGGAGAGTGGAAGGGGAATGCTGTCAGTAGCCATCCAAGTAATTGCACCTTCATGAAGCAAGGAATATTCTGGTACAGCAGCAATTTTTAAAGAGAGAATATGCGGAAAATATCAGAACTGAGCATGTATATAAAATAAAACCTGAGACCACAAACAAGGATGTTCATGCACTGGTGCTAAGCAGAGTCTACATCTAAGATTCTCAAGCTAACACATCATAGACTGCTCCACTGCCACAGGCAAAGCTTGTCCAGAGAGCGAGCTGCATTGTCTCTGCATCAAGGGCATTCTTACAAGTTTAAAGGCCAGGATAGCCAAGTTGGACGGCTGCACCTCATGGTTTATCTTAGCCAGTGTCCTTGGGAGGCAAAGCCATCTTTAAATGTTTCATGATTGTATCACACTCCATTCCTGGGATCCACCAAAAGCACCAACCTAAAGGGCACTTCCTAAAATTCACTGGAGAGAGATACCCATTTCTCTGTAAGGGAAGGGGCTGGATGGCCACACCATAGAGTCTCTGACTTGGCCTCACAAGGGATGCAATGCTGGGACAGACAGCTCCTCTCTCTCAGTCATTAGAAACCACCCAAATGAAGTTTGCCCTCTGAAATATACATGGCTTAATTGCAATTTCAACTAATTATACCCCTCTGTATCTCCTTCATTCTGTTCACCAACTAGATAAATGTCTACCAAGTACTTACAGTTGTGCTGTGAAGAGTAATCAATGGGTATTAGTCAATAGTATTCTTTCTATGGCTTCACATTGCCTTGCATTTATACATGCTTTTATCACGTTTATGACAATTATATTGTGTACCATGTGTTTTCAGCACCCATTCTAAAAACTTCCCATGCTCTTCCTTTTCACTTACAAATTAGGATTTTTTTTGTTTGTTTCTTGGGGGTTTTTTTTGCCAAGAAATACAATTAGTCTATGCTAACTAACCCAAGTAAATTAGTACCCAATGCTGATTCACCCAACTTTTTTATTCCAGTTCCATAAGAACTGCTAACTGTTCCCCCCATAAAAATGTGTTTAGTATCAGTTCTCAAGAAGGTAGGTGTTTCTTCAATGAGTTCCTATGACACCTTGAACTTCCCAGATAATAGCACTGATCATTCTGTACTGAAATCGTCTTTCCACTTGTCAGCTAACCCCAGTATAACATGTCTGCAGAGTGAGAAATGTGCCTATTTTATTCATCACTGCCATCCCACTGCTTAGAGTAAATATTCAGTTGTTCAATGAATGACCATAGGGCCTTTATGCATGTTGTCTGGTTCAGACTACCGATACCAGTATAACTCGAACAAAATTATCCCCCACCAGACTGTTGCAAAGGAGCTCACTAACCTAACACTCTCTGACGCATTTCAATATCCTTTTCCAGCTGCTGTTTTCTACTCCTTGGAAGCATAACAAATCAAAGGACCCCTCTTTTTCAGTAAATTCTAAAAACTAGTCACCTTACTAATCATGCCAGCTGAATCTTATTAAGCTCTTTGGATGTCGCTAATATTAATTCATAAAAGAAAAGGTCCCAAGTCCTGACTTTAACAAACAAAAGATCAAGGTCTTGTCTATTTCAAATCACAAAATTGGGCTCTGTGTCTTCTGCCATGAGCATCTTGAAAGGGATTCGAGGGGCTGAATGAAAGAAAATGAAAGGAAAGGTTAAGTAATGGCATATTAAGTCTGTTTGGGGGTGGGGGAGAGTTTCTAATGCCGTAACACAGGGATTACTTTTGAACTGGCTTTCCCCATCCTAATTAATGGCTTCAGGGAGGAGAAACAAATAGCATCTTAATAACCTCGGCAGGCAAATGACAACATCCATCTGTGCGGCGTTGTTAACATTCGGAGCTGAGAAATGAAACCAAGTAGTACAGTCAGATTAGAAATGGAGGCAGGCAATAAAAATAAGATCCAGCCTAGTAAGCTAATATCTCTGTAGGGAATGTTATAGAACACCTTCCTGTAATGGAAGGAAGGTCCTTGCAAAGGTATAATAGTAAAAGAGACACCGAACTGTTATAAGAAACTAAAACAAGATTTACTATGAGTGATGACAGCTTAGGAGAAAAAAAAAACACCAATGACTGAGGTGTGGGTAGTATAAACACAGGCATCTAGTCCCACTTAGCTAAAAGTGACATGATCGTCTCAGAAAGGACCCAGTGAATCAGCATCACAGTACTATGCTGAATTCTTAGGACTGCTGGTGAAAAAAGTCAGAAAAACTAAGTAAATTTAAGAGGGAGAAAATAATAATTAAAAAACTCTAGGAATAATCTATATGAAAAGGTTTGAAAGGTCAGATCTGTGTTAAAGATCAGATTTCTCTCTCTGGAGAGATAGAACTATCTCCAGATGTCTATAGAGTGTACATATTTAAGAAAACATAAAAAAACTTTTGGAATGCTATAGAAAATGTGAAAATAAAGAAATACAATGAAATTGAGGGAAAAATTATAATGTCTTTATTTGGATTTTATAGTAGTCTTTCAACAGACATCCAGCAAACTCCATCAGGGGATATTGAGAGGATCATATGTTCTTGTCCTTTCTTTTATTGATGTGATGAATCACATTAATTGTTTTGCAGATATTGAACCAGCCCTGCATCCCAGGTATAAATCCCACTTGGTCATGGTGAATAACTTTTTTAATGTATTGTTGGATCCAGTTGGCTAATATCTTGTTGAGGATTTTTGCATCCATGTTCATCAGGGAAATTGGTCTATAGTTCTCCTTCTTAGTGGGGTCTCTGTCTGGTTTTGGAATCAAGGTAATGCTGGCTTCATAGAAAGAGTTTGAAAGTTTTCCTTCCATTTCTATTTTTTGGAACAACTTCAAGAAAATAGGTTGAACTCTTCCTTCAATGTTTGGTAGAATTCCCATGGAAAGCCATCTCTGGCACTGGACTCTTGTTTTTTGGCAGATTTTTTATTACTAATTTGATTTCCTTACTAGTTATGGGTCTGTTCAAATTTTCTATTTCTTCCTGTTTCAGTTTTGGTAGCGTATATGTTTCTAGGAATTTGTCCATTTCTTCCAGCTTGCCCATTTTATTAGCATATAATTGCTCATAATATTCTCTTATTATTGTTTTTATTTCTGCTGTGTTGGTTGTGATCTCTCCTCTTTCATTCTTGATTTTATTTATTTGGGTCCTTTCCTTTTTCCTTTTGATCAAACTGGCTAGTGGTTTATCAATTTTGTTAATTCTTTCAAAGAACGAGCTTCTGGTTTCATTGACCTGTTCTACTGTTTTTTTGGTTTCAATGGCATTAATTTCTGCTCTGATCTTTATTATTTCCTGTCTTCTGCTGGTTTTGGGTTTTATTTGCTGTTCTTTTTCCAGCTCTTTCAGCCATAAGGTTAGGTTGTGTATCTGAGCTCTTTTTTCCTTCTTTAGGAAGGCCTGGATTGCTATATATTTTCTTCTTATGACCACCTTTGCTGCATCCCAGTGGTTTTGCGTTGTGGTGTTATCATTTTCATTGGCTTCCACATACTTTTTAATTTCCTCTTTAACTTCTTGGTTGGCCAATTCATTCTTCAGTAGGATGTTCTTTAGTCTCCAAGTATTTGTTACCTTTCCAATCTTTTTCATGTGGTTGATTTCGAGTTTCGTAGCATTCTGGTTTGAAAATATACACAGTATGATCTTGATCTTTTTGTACTTGCTGAGGGCTGATTTTGTCCCAGAATGTGGTTTATTCTGGAGAATGTTCCATGTGCACGGAGAAGAACGTATATTCTTCTGCTTTAGGATGAAATGTTCTCAATATATCTGTTAAGTCCATCTAGTCCAGTGTGTCATTCAAAGCCATTGTTTCCTTGTTGATTTTTCGATTAGATGATCTGTCCATTGCTGTGGGTGGGGTGTTGAAGTCTCCTACTATGGTATTACTATCAATGAATTTCTTTATGTTTGTGATTAATTGATTTATATATTTGGGTGCTCTCACATTTGGCGCATAAATGTTTACAATTGTTAGGTCTTCTTGATCTATAGACCACTTAATTATGATATAATGCCCTTCTTCATCTCTTGATACAGTCTTTATTTTAAAGTCTAGATTGTCTGATATAAGTATGGCTACTACGGCTTTCTTTTGTTGACCATTAGCATGATAGATGGTTCTCCATTCCCTTATTTTCAATGTGAAGGTGTCTTTAGGTCTAAAGTGGGTCTCTTGTAAACAGCATATAGATGGATCTTGTTTTATTATCCATTCTGTTACCCTATGTCTTTTGATTGGAGCATTGAGTCCATTGACCTTTAGAGTGAGTACTGAAAGATAAGAATTTATTGTCATTATGTTGCTTGTAGAGTTGGAGTTTCTAGTGGTGTTCTCTGGTCCTTTCTAATCTTTGTTGCTTTTGGTATTTATTTATTGATTTTTCATCTTTTCTCCCCTCAGACAGTCCCCCTTAAAATTTCTTGCAGGGCTGGTTTAGTGGTCACAAACTCCTTTAATTTTTGTTTGTCTGGGAAACTTTTTATTTCTCCTTCTATTTTGAATGACAGCCTTGCTGGATAAAGAATTCTTGGCTGCATATTTTTCTGATTCAGCACATTGAATATGTCCTGCCACTCTTTTCTGGCCTGTGAAGTTTCTGTGGATAGGTCTGCTGCAAACCTGATCTGTCTTCCCTTGTAGGTTAAGGACTTTTTTTCCCTTGCTGCTTTCAAGATTCTCTCCTTGCCTGAGTATTTTGTGAATTTGACTATGATATGCCTTGTTGATGGTCAGTTTTTGTTGAATCTAATGGGGGTCCTCTGTGCTTCCTGGATTTTGATGTCTGTGTCTTTCCCCAGGTTAGGAAAGTTTTCCACTATGATTTGCTCACACCCTTCTACCCCTATTTCTCTTCCTCTTTGGGACCCCTATGATTCTGATGTTGTTCCTTTTTAATGAGTATGCTCTTTTGCCTTAATCTCCCTTTTTTTCTGCTTCATTATTCTCCATAAGTTTGTCCTCTCTATTGCTGATTCTCTGTTCTTCCCCTTCCATCCTTGCTGCCACAGCATCCATTTGAGATTGCAGCTCAGTTATAGCATGTTTTATTTCATTCTGACTAGCTTTTATTTCTTTACTTCTTTTATCTACGAAGAAAGGGATTCTAATCTATTTTCAACTCCAGCTAGTATTCTTATTATTGTGATTCTAAATTCTGGTTCAGACATTTGTTTGTATCTGTGTTGGTTAAGTCCCTGGCTGTCGTTTCTTCCTGCTCTTTCTTTTGGAATGAATCCCTTTGTTTCGCCATTTTGAAGGGAGAAAAGGAATTAATGAGGTAGAAAAAATTAAAATTAAAAAATATTAAAATTAAAAATATTAAAATTAAAAAATTAAAAACAAACACACACACACACAAAATCGAATAAATGATGCTAGATCCTAGCATTTTGGTCTGGATGTTGAAAGTGGCTTGATAGGGGCGCCTGGGTGGCGCAGTTAAGCGTCCGACTTCAGCCAGGTCACGATCTCACGGTCCGTGAGTTCGAGCCCGCCCCGCGTCAGGCTCTGGGCTGATGGCTCGGAGCCTGGAGCCTGTTTCCGATTCTGTGTCTCCCTCTCTCTCTGCCCCTCCCCCGTTCATGCTCTGTCTCTCTCTGTCCCAAAAATAAAATAAAAAACGTTGAAAAAAAAAAAAAAAAAAAAAAAAAAAAAAGTGGCTTGATAGATTAGAGAAAAAAAGGGGAAAAAAAGAAAAAAAAAAAAAGAAACAAAGAAAAAGAAAAAGAAATCATTTGAAAATTTGAAAAAATGAATACACTGAAGTAGACTAAAATGAAATGATGGAAGTAAAATAGAATTTGAAATAATTTACATAAAAGTAAAAAAGATAGTAGAAAAAAGTAAAGAAAAATATTTTTAATAAAAATTGAAAGTAAAAATTAATTTTTTCTCTTTCTGTATTCAAGAAAAAGAAAAGAAATGAAAAAAAGAAAAAAAAGAAAGAAAATTGAATAGCTGGGCCTATAGCTAACAGACTGAAATACAACTGAAATTACTTCATTTTCCCCTAGAAGTCAAACTATAAAGTGCTTTATAGTCCATATACTAAGCAGGCGGTGAGACTTGTGTTCTTGAAGAGGGAGGTTGGCCCAGTTGGGCAGGGATTAGTCTAACGGCTCCATTCTCCACTAAATAGCGCTGCTACCCCACTGGGGTGGATTGTTGTGGCACTTGTAGGTGTGCATGCACAGGTGCGGGAGCAGTGAAAATGGCATCACCCAGCTACCCAGGCTCTAGTATCGGAAGTCTGTTCTCCCCGATCAACAATCGCACACCCATCCTTCGTCTTTGGCTCCCATCCACTCCCTGCTTCCGCACTGTCTGTGACCAAGCCCCAGGCAGCACCTCCCTCCCAAGTGTTGTCTCAGATGCTGCTGCCTTCCCCGGCACCCCACTTCTGAGGGACTGCGGCTTTGACCCACCCTGCCTCTCTGCAGAGGGTCTCACCAAGAAATGGCTGGGTGCCGGCCTCACCCAGGAATGTTTGCAGAATCATGCTGCTGCCAATGCCCAGAGACTGTGGCCAGGTGCCAGCCCACCGCAAAAAAGTTCACGAGACAGCATAGCAGCAGCACCTCAGGGTTTATGGAAAATCACAACACACGTCTGGCACCAGGCTTCACCCCCAATGACCTTGCTCCAGCATCAATGAATGTGGCCGTTCTCTGGGGTCTGCTGGGCCCAGGTGGCCTTACAGCCTCTACCAAACATCCTTCCAGCAGTGGAACTGCTTCTCCCCAGGTGGTCTGAGAACCTTCTGGACCCCACTCTGCTCCTAGGGATTTGCCTTTCCCACCAAAGCACCACCAGGTATCTAGCTACAGAGTTTCAGACTCTGCGCTCCCCCCATTTACAGTCTTAATGGACTTTAAACCCTCTCCTTTCTCCTTTCTAGTTCCTTTCTAGCTCTCCTTTCTCCTTTTTAGTTCATTCCCTGTGGCTGTTTCCAATTTTCCACTTTCTTTCCAGCTGCTTTTGGGGAGGGGTGCTTTACCCATATTCTCCCCCAACCCCCATCTCCATCCTCCCTCTGTACGCAAAAGCAGCTCCGTGCCCTCTGCAGTTTCTCTAACCCCAAGTTCACCTCTCCACACTGCATACCTACTGAATTCTGTGGTTCACGATGTGCAGATCATTGTGTTAATCCTCAGATCAGTTTTCTAGGTGTGCAGGATGGTTTAGTGTTGGTCTGGCTATATTTCATGAATGAGAGACACACAAAAACCTTCCATGCTGTTCCACCATCTTGGCTCCTCCTCTCATCAGGAGCTAACTCTAAAATCTTGCATTACACATGATTTTGGGGTATTTTATGGCACAGAAGAAAGTTATGGATTTTTTTCTTCTTCATAAATAACTAAGGGAACCCACCCTTTCTTCTTGTACTAAACACCTGTGTTACACAACCTGTGTTGAAAGTGTTTAGAAAATACTTAAATTGCCATTCACACTCTTAAAATGGAATATAGAACACTTCTGTCCAAATATTTGTCACTTGAGAACTTTTCAAGTGAATACTTAGGTTGGTATTGATGTTAGGATATTCAACTTCCAGCAAGTCAGGGATTTGCTAAGTCAGATATAAAATATACTGTATAGAACAAATAAAACTCAGACTAGAGAAGCAAAGAGTACAGGTGATATGTTCCAGGTTTTTTCTTTAAATTATGCTTTACCCTAACTTTTTAACCCAAAGCCATGTAATATGCAATATGGCCCTAATCTTTAATCACTTATATGCACTGAAGATATAACTAAAATCGATTCTACCAAACTAGGTTTAACTTATGTGTCAAAATCTCATTTTTGTATCTATTACAAGTATAGGATCTAGTCCCTACTGTGAAGACATTTGTAGTCTTCTGAGAAAGAGTGGACATGTACATAAAAATGAATCCACCAATATAAGGTAGAACACAATCATCAAATAATGGGTCATAGACACAGTGAGTCATGAAGAGTCCAGAAACCAAGAGATGTGGGGGGTATTAAGCTAGTCCAAAGATTGAGGGAAAACTTGCAGAAATGATTTGGGCCCCCTATTATTTGTTTGTTTCTCTTCTTTCAGAAATGAATATTCAGCACCCAGCCCACTAAAACAACCTTTAAAATAACTTAACTGGATGTGGTACATACACACACACACACACACACATACATACACACAATGGAATATTACTTGGTGATCAAAAAGAATGAAATCTTGCCATTTGTAACAACATGGATGGAACTAGCATATATTATGCTAAGTGAAATAAGTCAGTCAGAGAAAGACAAATATCATATGATTTCACTCATATGCGGAATTCAAGAAAACAGATGAACATAAGGGAAGGGAAGCAAAAATAATATAAAAACAGAGAGGGAGAAAAACCATAAGAGACTCTTAAATACAAACACAGAGAACAAACAACTGAGGGTTGCTGGTGGGGTGCTGTGCAGGGGGAATGGACTAAATGTGTGATGAGCATTAAGGAGGACACTTGTTGGGATGAGCATTAGGTGTTATATGTAACTGATGAATCACTAAATTCTACTCCTGAAATCATTATTACACTATATGCTAACTAATTTGGATCTAAATTTAAAAAAAAAAATAAAATAAGATAAAAATAAAATAAAATAAAAACTGTACCTCTGGAAAACACCTATCCATGCATCCAATACTTACCTTCATGCTTACTATATGCCAAGTACTATTTTTAAAACTGGAGATATGGCAATAAACAAAATTAAGTCCCTGGTCTCATGGAGCTTACATAGGGGAGAGGTGAAGCAACCAGTGAGGAAGTTTTAAAATGTGCACAGAAAATAAGCCGGGTAGTAAGAATGCTATGAAGGAGAATAAAGTGATATAAGGGAATAGGTAATGATAGAAATGCCCTTCTAAATGTAGTGGTCAGAAAGACTCCTCTATCATAGGGTAATATTAAGCAGCAGCTTGGATAAAGAGAGGAAGTAAGCCATGGTGATATCTCGTGGAAGAGCATTCCAGGCAAAGGGCACCACAAGTGCAAAGACCCTGAGGCAGAACACATATTCCTGGCATCTTTTAGGATGGCAATGAGAGAGGAGAACATGATTGGACTTGAGATCGAGGAAGTATCAGGGAACAAGATGATTGAAGGCCTAGCCAGCTGTGGCAAGACATTGGCTTTTACTTTGATCTGGAAAGCCACTGGAAGATTTTAAGCAGATGAGAAACATGATCTGTCTTATATTTTTAAAGGCTTTCTCTGGCTGCTCAGTAAAAAATAAAACACAGGGGGCGAGAATGATTAAATGAGAAACCAGTTAAGAAGCTGCTATAACAATCTAAGAAAACAATGATGTAAAATGCAGTACAGTGAACTCAATGAATGTGGTGAGAAGAAGATTCTGAGTGTAGCTCAACAGTGTTTGTTGATTGGGGTGTAAGAAACAAAGAGGAGTCAGGGTGAATTTTCTGGCCTGGCAACAGGTACCCTGGAGCTGATATTTACTGAGTTGAGAAAGGTAGAGGGCAGAGCAGGTGCGGGGCCCAAGGTTAGGAGTGGAGGACCGAGAATTCTCTCATGGATATATGATGCCTGAGTTGTCTCTTAGTCTTCCAAGTGGTGATAATTAGCAGGTAGTTGGAGATATGAGTCTGGAGTTCATGGGAGCGGTCAGAGCTAGAGATCTCCATTTGTGAACCTCGTGCATAGAGACGATATAATGCCATTGGGCTGCATGATGGCAGCTAAGGGCTGAGACGTGTGATACTCCCATTCAAAGATGAATGAATTTTGAATCTATAGAAATGATGATATAGTAGTTAAACACTGAAACTCTGCTCTGTTCACAGTAAAACAAAATTGCTGTTTTACCAGGTCCCTGAATGGCATTTAAAGTTCAGAATTTTAGTGGGGATCATAAATATCCTAAGAAAGGTTAAAGCCTAAGCTTGCATTGCTGGCCAAGACTGCATTCCTTGACCCTCCCAATTAGGAAATAACAATACAAATTTTAAAGAAAATTATTTATGGATCACTAAGTAATGTTGCAATACACTCAAAGGTAGTGCCTACTATACCACCATCAAAACCTAGAGCAACAAAATAGTTTGATTAGAAATACACTGTCACAGTGTGCTGTTTTGAAGGGGCACATGCACCCCAATGTTTATAGCAGCACTATTGACAACAGTCAAAGCATTGAAAGAGCCCAAATGTCCATCAATGGATGAATGGATAAAGAAGATGTGATATATATACATATATGTACATACAATGGAGTACATATATATACATACATATATACATATACATACAATGGAGTATTACTCAGTAATCAGAAAGAATGAAATCTTGCCATTTGCAACTACATGAATGGAACTGGAGGGTATTATGCTAAGAAAATTAGTCAGTTAGAGAAAGACAAATATCATATAACTTCACTCATATGAGGAATTTAAGATACTAAACAGATGAACATAAGGGAAGGGAAGCAAAAATAATATAAAAACAGGGAGGGGGACAAAACATAAGAGACTCTTAAATACAGAGAATAAACAGAGGGTTGTGGGGTGGGGGGGTAGGCTGAATGGGTAAGGGACCTTAAGGAATCTACTCCTGAAACCATTGTTGCACTATATGCTAACTAACATGGATGTAAATTAAACAATTAATTAATTAATTTAAAAATAAATAAATAAAATAAAATAAAAGAAATAAAAGAAATACACTGTCACTCTCAAGCCAAAAACATTTTGTAGATACAGAGCCAGGAGCCTGGTCTGGGGAGGCTGAATAATAATTGAGAGGACAAGTAGATATGAAGCTTACAAACAACACAGCCAACCAGAATCAGGCAGGTAAGCCAGAGTCAGTACCAATGGCAGATCAAGCCAAGTAGACAAACAAAAGCCAGGAGTGTACAAATATCATAAAACACAACAGGTTTGGGGTCCAAAGTTCAACCAAACAACCAGGCACCAGTCAAACAATTAAAGTTTAAACAAGGGGAAGTTGGTCAGGAGGTAGAGGGAAAGGCACAGAGGTCTGCAACAGGAAACAGGCTGGTGCAAGTTATTTGATTAGTTTGGAGAGTAAGGTGCTTTTCTGATGCTAAGAAAATAATTGGGAGCCTAAACATGGAGGACTATCTAGATCGTATTAAAAAGCTAGCATTTGAGGCATCTGGGTGGCTCAGTCAGTTAAGTGTCTCACTCTTGATTTCAGCTCAGGTCATGATCTCACGGTTCGTGAGATCAAATCCCGCATCAGGCTCTGCACTAATAGCATGGAGCCTGCTTGGAATTCTCTCTCCCTCCTTCTCTCTCTCTCTCTCTCTCTGCTCCTCCCCAGCTTGCTCTCTCTCTCTCTCTGTCTCTCTCAAATAAACTTAAAAAAAAAAAAAAAACAACTAGCACTTGATTTTGTACGTGCTGGAGACCCATGCACAAGTTTCTTAGCAAGTGAGTGGCATCATCTGTCACATCACATTTCAGAAAAAATAAATATAAATTGGTGAGAGAATCTCTCATAATAAATAATAAGGATCTAAATTACAGAGTGACCATAGATATGGAAAGAAAGTAGCCTTAAGAGAATTTTAGAAGGTGGAATAAACAGGAACTAGAAGGGAGAGACACAGGAGAGGAGATGGAGAACAGGAGACTTACAGCTTTCTGACCTGAACATCAAGGTGGAAATAGTAGGTATTATAGGGATAAAAGAAACTCTCTCAGGGGTGGGAGGAAGACGGATGAATTGAGTTCCATTTTGGACAGACGGAGGAGGAGAAAATTCTGGTAATACATTTTGATTGTTTATACACACACACACACACACAAAGAAAGAAAGAAAAGGGAAAAAATGAAGCTGAACATTATAGAAGTGACAAGAATATTTTATAATGTTGAGATATAGAAAACAGGCCCAAGAAGGATGCCTGGGTGGCTCAGTTGGTTGAGTGTCTGACTCTTGAGTTCAGCTCAGGTCATGGTCCCAGGGTCATGGGATCGAGCCCTGCACTGAGCATGGAACCTGCTTGAGGTTCTCTCTCTGTCTCTCTCTCTCTCAAATAAAAAATAATTTTAAAAAAATTTAAGAAAAGTAAAACAGGCCCAAAAAAGCAAAACATTTCATGGTTCTCTTCTGGTTAACAAAAAAGAGTATTTTTCTGTTAAAGTTTGTGATACCCTATTGTTTCAATTAATAAAGGTAGGCAGGATGAATATGGATTTAAAAATACAAAAAAATTAAAAATTCAAAATAAATAAAAATACAAAAAAAAATTAGTTGCCTGTTTGGAAAAGGTGAGTCAGTATTTCCTATGTTCTTAAACCATCCTTCAAAATGATGGGCTATGACAGTAATGCAATCCTATTTATTTACACAGACTTTTCCTTGATAGAGTAAAAATTTACACAAAATCTTACATCACAAAGACACTAATACAGTCAATTGCTAATGTGCAGTATACTAAAAGTATAAATCAAGGGAATTTTTAAACTGGTCACGGTGTTTTAATGGAAAGGATTATTCCAAAATTCTTCTGCATGCTTTAGAATAATTTCACAATTAAAATCTCTGTACTTTCTAAAACCATCATCTAATATTTGATAAAGTATACCTATAATACTTAAAATAACTTAACAGTTTGTAAAGCTTGTAACAGTTTATAAAACACTTTAATTCTGTACCACATTTAAGAGAAGTCTGATTCATTCAACTCATGCATGTTAGAAAACAATAGCTTTGCAAGACTGCACTTGTTAGTGTAAATCACAAAGTTTAAACTATCCCTGACCCCTGCTATAGGTGTCAGCCTGGGAATTGTTATTTGTTATCATTTGGTCTGTAAATAAATCACAGACGGCAGACCAGCGCCCCCAGGAAGCATTGGGGTAGCGTAAGGCTCCAATGCCAGAGGCCAACTGTTGTAACTTAGCTCAATCATGCATTTGTTATGAGGACTCTGACAAGCTTCAGCTCTACAAGTGAACTTGGCAACACAAAGAAATTCTGTGAAAAAATATTGCGCAATAAGGATCATTCCTCTCTTATTATCCTAAAAGAAAATGTGAGTTTCCTAAGAACTGATCTCTGAAGAGCAAATGAAATATAAATTCCAAACGATGGGAATGCAAGCTGGTGCAGCCACTCTGGAAAACAGTATGGAGGTTCCTCAAAAAACTAAAACTAGAACTACCCCACGACCCAGCAATTGCACTAGTAGGTATTTATCAAAGGGATACAGGTGGGCTGTTTCGAAGGGACACAGGCACCCCCATGTTTATAGCACCACTATCAACAATAGCCAAAGTATGGAAAGAGCCCAAATGTCTGTCGATGGATGAATGGATAAAGAAGATGTGGTATATATAGACAATGGAGTATTACTCAGCAATCAAAAAGAATGAAATCTTGCCATTTGCAACTACGTGGATGGAACTGGAGGGTATTATGCTGAGTGAAATTGGTCAGAGAAAGACAAAAATCATATGGCCTCACTCATATGAGGACTTTAAGAGACAAAACAGATGAACATAAGGGAAGGGAAACAAAAATAATATAAAAACAGGGAGGGGGACAAAACAGAAGAGACTCATAAACATGGAGAACAAACTGAGGGTTGCTGGAGGGGGTGTGTGAGGGGGGATGGGCTAAATGGGTAAGGGGCATTAAGGAATCTACTCCTGAAATCATTGCTTCATTCTATGCTAACTAATTTGGATGTAAATTTAAAAAAATAAAAAATAAAATTAAAAAAAAATCAAATGCACACACACACACACACACACACACACACACACACACACACACACAAAGAAATTCCGAATGAGTGCCTAGGTAGAACACATAACTAACAAAATGCCTCATATAAAGGCCTCATAAAACCCGAGTTGAATTCTTCAGGCAAACTCGGATAGCACCTCCGCCATGACCCCTTCCCTGTTCCACGCACCAGGCACATTTGCTGACCATATCCCCTCTCCAGAGCACATGGTACTTTCTACATGGTATCTACACTTAGACTGTAACTGAATACCTACGGTCATGGACTTTACAACTCATTTCGTGACTCCCACTACAATTGTCCTGCATCAGGACACTAATAAATGTTGGTGGGACACTTTGAAGCCTCAGAAATCTAAGTAGTCATTCCAACATCACTAATCCTTTTTCAAAACATTTTGGAAGTTCTTTTGGAGCTATTTTTCATATTTTTAAAGTATTTCCAGTAATAGCATATCTTGCCCTTCAAGTTAGATCTTATTTTATTTTAGAAACTGTCAAAAGTCAAGCAAAATCAAGCCTGTAGCTCTATACTTTCTCTCTTCTTTCCTCCCTGATGCTAAAGAATGGTCCCTTTTCCTTCCCAGGGCAACCATTCCACAAATAAACGTGTTAAATGAATGAAAAAGTGAATAAGAGAAGTGGGAGATAAGAGTGCATAAGGGTATATTTGTTCAAAAGTCAGGGATGTGATTATCAAACTACTATAATCAGGTTCTATCCTAACCTTGGCAACCCACATCTTTGACAATGAAGAGGAAAGAGTACCAAGTCCCTACGTGCCCCCAGGTACACTAAAACTTTCCCATTTGCCCCAAGAAGATGCCTTTGCAGATGAGAAATGATGGTGCAGAGACCTGATCATAAATGTCAGAAAAACTTGAGTTGCCCATGAATTTGATCGAGACAGAAGAAATTAATCTAGGCTTAACAGGAAACAGAAGTTACTGGACTCTTGACAAGCCAATAACTACCATCCATCTTTTATGTCTGCTACTACCTCAAGTTCCAAATAAGTCAGCACTAGAAACACCTTGAGCAAAGATCCCAGTCTAATGCTTAAGTGGCCTTCAAAAGAATCACTTCCCTGATCTGCCTCACTTCCCTCCTAGATTTCCAAGGGCCTCTGGCATCATGGATACCATTCCCTGGTTCCCTAACACCCATCTTGCTCATTATTTTCTAGTAAGCATCAAGCTTGATTGTGTGTCTAACCTTTGAGAGGTCAGACCTCATAGTAAGCCTTGATGAGAAATCAGGATCAGGGAAGAGAGAAGGAGGGATAGAATATACTACACTGGATTTATGTACATTAACACATGTAATCCACACAACAACCCTATAAAGTCTGTATTGTACCAGAAAACTCAGGCTTGGAGAGCTTAAATATCTTGTCTAAAACTTCACATCTCTACTGAGGGCAGAGCCTGGATTCTACACAGTTATGGGACTCTGAAGTCCATGTTAGTTCCACTATATGTGACCCTAAATGTAGCTTACACCAGTAAGATCAACTTCATCATAGGGCTTATCACTAGCTTTGAAGACCAATTCAGTAGAATTTTCAAAATGCTTTATGAGCAATTATAGTGTCATGAGAATAATTTGATAAATTTTCAGGGTCACTATTTGAGAGTCATTTGAGTTTCTTCTCTATATATGGAGTCTGAGTAAGGGAAAAAAAGATCTAAAAGGGTGGGGGCAGGGGTGCTAACAGGGCTGAACCTTACACATGTTGACCAGAACAGATAACGTTAGAATTTTATTTCTCTTTTTCCAGACAAATCCAATAAAGATGTCTGTATCTGTTATCTAAAATCACCTTGAAAGGTTTGCCCCCTCCCACCTTAAGTGACTTTGTACAGAGCCCATAATTCAACTTTAGTTCTGACAGCAAAGTTATTTTCTTTCAATGTTTTTATAATATCATTCAAAGCAAGTTTTTTATTTTATCCTTGGCAACTATAAGCAGAATGTCAACAATGCTCAACATATTAGCTATATTAAAGAGAAAACACAATGAAACTCTAAAGACCTTGATTATTGGGGCAATGAAAAATTCATGCCCTGCTCTGGTGGAGCAAAGCTTTGGCAGGGTTAGTAAGATGCCTTCAAAATATACCGATGAATTTTCCAACCTGCTGTTTCAGATAAATGTTTTTCATTTTTCTGTTTACCTGTGTTTGATAAGTTTACTGGATTGATTCCAGTTGTTTGCAACACCTTGAAGGCAAAGGGTGTTACAGCATCCAGGGTCCTCCTGACTCATTATTGCTTTTCTAAGGAAGGTTCTGGTCATAATACATCAGATAGCAACAGAAAATATCCCACTCTGTATCATATATTAACTCTGCTCTGGAATAAGTAAATATAACTACCAAAAATGCCCGATGAGAGAGGGGCCTGTGTGGCTCAGAGAGTTAAGCATCTGACTTTGGCTCAGGTCATGATCTCATGGTTCATGAGTTCGAGCCCTATGTCGGGTTCTGTGCTGACAGCTCAGAGCCAGGAGCCTGCTTCAGATTCTATGTCTCCCTCTCTCTCTCTGCCCCTCCCCTGCTCACACGCTGTCTCTCTTTCAAAAGTAAACATTTTTAAAAAAATGAAAGGTATGAAATCAGAAAAGGAAATATGTGGCATTGGCATATTCAACAGCAAACACTAAGCAAACAGAGTAAAACAGTTACAGAACTATGAAGGGGGAAATGGTTCCTTTGCCTCAGGAGTTTAAAAACTAGAGTCAGAAACTAATATATAAATTCTGAGTGTATTCCAAATAAAGAGCAAAAACAAACATGAGAGAAAAGATGAGACACCAGAACTTGGAAAAATATTTCAAGATGGACAAAGCAGTTCTGCCATGAGACATCTCTGGAGCTTTTCAGCTTCTTATACAGGCTCCAGTACATGGCCTTTTCCCCTCACTGGTGAGCCCTCCGTGTCATGTCATTTTCTTTTCCCAAACCCCTCCACCTAATTCATTCAAACAGAATATATAGAAAGCTCAATAGAAGCCAGGTATTGTTTTAAGC
The DNA here is from genome assembly GCF_018350215.1 of Panthera leo. Classification (NCBI taxonomy): domain Eukaryota; kingdom Metazoa; phylum Chordata; class Mammalia; order Carnivora; family Felidae; genus Panthera; species Panthera leo. Next base: position 20,377,013 of record NC_056682.1, read on the forward strand.
AATGAAAATGCAGCAAAAATATAAAACAAAGTATTTAAGAATGTGTATAACAAAAATATTTACCCTCATTCAGATTACATTCTCATGGGGGAAGACAGACCATCAATAAAATAGCTATATAAACTATATCATATTCTAGAAGGTGGTAAGAGGTTTAGAGAAACAATAAGCTGGGAAGAAGGATAGGAAATGCTGGGAGTGAATAGGTACAAAGTCAAATAGAATGGTCAAGGAAGGTCAAGTAGGCAGAATGATGGCCCCGAAACATGGCTACATCCTTATATAACAAAAAGGGTGTTGCAGATGTGATTAACTTAAGGGTCAGGAGATGGGGAGATTATCATAGATTGTCTAGGTGGGTTCAGTTAAATCACAATGTCCTTATAAGGGAAAGAAATAGGTAGAAGATTCAGAGGCAGGAGATATGACACTAGAGGTTGGAGTGACAATTGCTGGCTAGAAGTGCCATGAGCCACGGAATATGAGCATCCTCTAGAAGCTGGAAAAGGTAAAGAAATGGATTCTCACTGAAAGAAAATGTGCGTTAAGTCACTGAATTTGTGTTAACTGGTTAGAGCATTAATAAGAAACAAAAACAGAAAATCTCACTGAGAAGATGACTGAGGCAGACTCTGCAGATGTCTGGGGGAAGGGGGCAAACAGCAGAAAAATGCCCTCAGGAGAAGCATGTCTAGCCATGTTCATGGAGCACAGCAACACTAGGAGTGGGGTGAACAGGAGGAGACAGGTCAAAGGGTGGGTTAGGTCAGCTCATTTAGGGCCTTATTGGCCAAAGCACTTGGCCTTATTCTGTGTGAGACAGGGAGTGTAGGGATGGCTATGAATATTTATAGAAATTCTGAATACTTACAAGAAGAATAAAAGTGACATGCTGGTAAACCAATGGGGGGGTGGTGGGTTGATTTGTACAATTTGCTGACTCCTGTGATGTAAATACTCTCACCATGCTTCTTTTCAAGCTACCAATAGTTATCAACTAGTAATCAAATATATAAGAAAGGACTCAATAAAAATCAGTGAGAAGATACCTGAGTTTGACAGATGCCAGATTCTAGACTCTAATTTTGCCTTACCTGCTCTGCCCAGTGATTAAATGATGATTTAAAAAGAAGCACTTGTACTCCCTTATCAGAACATTGCCACCAAATAAATAGAAGACATACTTTAACTATATACAGTCTTGTGTATTTTTCATTATGCTCAACAGAAACATTATCTGAGACTAGCTGCATGAAAGGAGATAGTGGGTAAAAAAAAAAAAGTTTAATATATATTGGATCAATCAAAAGGAAAAAAGTAGAAGGAGAGGAAAGAAAGAAGGGTTGGCCAAGCCAATGAAGAAACTACACCTAGCAGGCCCCAGAGAAAAAGAAGTTCTGACATAAAAATATACAACCTTAGGGGCACCTGGGTGGCACAATCAGTTGAGCATCTGACTCTTGATTTTGGCTCAGGTTCTGATCCCAGGGACAAGCCCCATGTTGGGCTCCATGTTGAGCATGGAACCTGCTTGGGATTCTCTCTCTCTCTCTCTCTCTCTCTCTCTCTCTCTCTCTCAAATAATAATTTTTAAAAGCATACAATCATAGTTTAAAGAGACTCCCTGTTCTATGACTATATTTTACACAAGAGGAAAGTGGAATGTATGTCAAATGCTGTGATGGCCTGAATAGAAATCATATGTAGGTTGTGTCCTAGGAAAACATGATCATGATGGCTCCTAGTGACATATCCATTACAGTCATCCCCCTTCTTTCTCTGGCATTGGGAGCCAATATGGTACAAATCATGATTCTTGAATTAATATAACTTAATACAGCTCAGCACCCTGACTTAAACCTTGCTTCTTCATTCAAGAGGTAGAAGGTAGATGATTAGAATTGAGGATAGCTCAGGACCCAGGACTTCAGGGGAAGCTTCAGGGGACAAAGGGGAGAATAGAAGCAATAAAGGAGAAGAAAGAACATAAAAACCATCAATTTCCCTCACTGCATCTGGCCCTTGGAGTTACGAGCCCAGAGGTCTTTTATAAGGTCTCGGAGTAGCTTCTGGCTCTCTTCATTACTCTTTCCCCACCATAGATTTAGTACAAATAAATAAATTTTTCACATACAGATGCATGAGTAGGTGGTAGGATTTTAGGGATCCTTCAACCAGTCTAAATTCTATTTTCTATGGAGTCATATGGATTAATAACCAGTGATCTTTGACATTTTTGGTAGCCTGCAGCAAAGTTTTAGTTACCTTGGTTTTCTCCTAGCTCCTAACTAAGGTTGAGTGTAGAGGGTTGAAGTGATAAAAGGAAGAAGCATTCCTGGATTTCATGTATGGACTTTTTAGGAGTTCTTCAGGCCTGAGTTGGGAACCAAGAGGGATCCTAGAATAGTGCTGAAAAGGACAGACTGAAAGCAGAGAGTGCCTGGGGAACACAAATGACCAGGCTCCACCCCAAATCAATCATTAAAGTGCATCTGATAGTGGAGCCCAAGCAATGTGTTTAACTGTATCACAAACAGCATAAAATTTACCATCTTAACCCTTTTTTAAGCGAACAACTCAGTGGCATAAGTACATTCACAATGCTGTGCAGCCATCACCGCCATCCAACTCTGGGACTTTTTTCCATCATCCCACACAGAAAAGTTCTGTACTGACTCAACAATAACTCCCCAGTCCTTCGTGACCTTTATTTTCTGTCTCTATGAATTTACCTATTATTGGCACTTCATGCAAGTGGAATCATATAATATTTGTCTTTTTGTGTCTGGCTTACATCACTTAGTACATATTGCCAAGGTTCATCTGTGTTGTAACAAGTATCAAAATATCATTCTTTTTGTGCATTCTCACCACTGTTATTCAAGATAGTACTGGAAGTCCTACCAACAGCAATCAGAAAACAAAAAGAAGTGAAAGGCATCCAAATTGGCAAGGAAGAAGTAAAACTTTCAGTCTGTGCAGATGTCATGATATTCTCTATAGAAAACCTGAAAGACTCTACCAGAAAAATTACCAGAACTGATACACCAATTCAGTAAATTTGTGGGATACAAATTCAACATATAGAAATCTGTTTCATTTCTATACACCAATAATGAAGCATCAGAAAGAGAAATTAAGAATCGATCCCATTCACAAGTGCCCCCGAAACAATAAGATACATAGGAATAAACCTAACCCAAGAGGTGACAGACCTGTACTCTGAAAACTATAAAATACTGAGGAAAGGAACTGAAGACAACACAAAAAAATGGAAAGACACTTCATGCTGATGGGTTGGAAGAACAAGTTTGTTAAAATACTACCCGGGGCACCTCGGTGGCTCAGTCAGTTGAGGGTTTGGCCCTTGATTTCTGCTCAGATCATGATCTCAAGGTTGTGGGATCGAATACCACATCAAGCTCTGTGCTGAGCATGGTACAAACTTGAGATTCTCTCTCTCTCTCCACCTACCCGTCTCCCCTTCTCATGTTCTCTCTTTCTCTCTAAAATGAAATTTAAAAGAAATTAGTGTCTACACTACCCAACGCAAACTACACATTTAATGCAACCCCTATCAAAATTAGCATTTTTCACCGAACTAGAATAATCCTAAAATTCATATTGAACAACAAAAGACATTGAATTGCCAAAACAACCTTGAAAAAGAAAAGCAAAGATGGAGGCATCACAAGTCTAGACTTCAAGTTATATTACAAAGCTGTAGTAACCAAGACAGTATGGTATGGCACAAAAATAGACACACAGATCAATAGAACAGAATAGAAAACCCAAAAATTAACCCACGACCAAATGGTTAATTAATCTTCAACAAAGCAGGAAAGAATATTCAATGAAAAAAAGCGTCTCTTCAAATGGTGTCGGGAAAACTGGTTAGCTACATGCAAAAGAATGAAATTGGACCACCTTCTTACACCATACATAAACATAAATTCAAAATGGATGAAAGACCTAAATGTGAGACAGGAAATCATCAAAATACTAGATGAGAACATAGTCACCTTTGCCGTAGCAACTTCTTTCTAGATATGTCTGCTGAGACAAGGGAAACAAAAGCAAAAATAAACTATTAGGACTATATCAAAATAAAAAGCTTCTTCACAGCAAAGGAAACAACTAAACTAAAAGGCAACCTATAGAATGGGAGAAGACACTTGCAAATGACATAGCTGATAAAGGGTTAATATCCAAAATACATAAAGAACTTATAAAACTCAACACCCAAAGAATGAATAACCCAATTTAAAAATGGGCAGGACATGAATAAACATTTTTTTAACTTTTATTTATTTTTGAGAGAGACAGAGCGTGAGCAAGGGAGGGGCAGAGAAAAAGGGAGACACAGAATCTGAAGCAGGCTCCAGGCTCTGAGCTGTCAGCGCAGAGCCCGATGCGGGGCTTGAACCCACAGACCGTGAGATCATGACCTGAGCCAAAGTCAGATGCTTAACCAACTGAACCACCCAGGCGCCCCATGAATAAATATTTTTATAAAGAATACATATGGATGGCCAACATACACATGAAAAGATGCTCAACATCACTCAGCATCAGGGTAAGGCAAATCAAAACTACAATGAAGTATCACTTCACACATGTTAAAGTGGCAAAAATCAACAACACAAGAAACGATAGGTATTGAATAGCGAAGATGTGGAGAAAGGAATTCTTGGTGGGAATGCAAACTGGTGCAGCCACTCTGGAAAACAGTATGGAGGTTCCTCAAAAAGTTAAAAATAGAACTACCCTACAACCCAGCAATTGCACTGCTAGGTATTTACTCAAAGAATAAAAATACTAATTCAAAGGGATACATGCACCCTAATGTTTATAGCAGCAATATCTACAATAGCCAAAGTATGGAAACAGCCTAAGTCTACATCGACTGATAAATGGATACAAAGATGGTTTGTATAGAGAATGGAATATGACTCATCCATTAAAAAAAGAATGAAATCTTGCCATTTGCAACAACATGGATAGAACTAGAGAGTATAATGCTAAGTGAAATAAGTCAGTCAGAGAAAGACAAATGACATATGATTCCACTCATGTGGAATTTAAGAAACAAAACAAATCAGCAAAGGGATAAAAGAGAGAGAGAGAAGCAAGCCAAGAAGCAGACTCTTAACTCAGAGAACAAACTGATGGTTACCAGAGGGCAGGTAGGAGGGGATGGGTTAAATAGGTGATGGGGATTAAGCAGTGCACTTGTGATGAGCACCGGGTATTGTAGGAAAGTGTTGAAACACCATATTGTACACCTGAAACTAATATTACACTGTATCCTAACTGGAATTTAAATGAAAACTTAAAAAAAAATTTTCAGTCCTTTTTATGGATGAATAATATTCCATTGTGTGTATACCATGTTTTGTTTATTCATCTATCCATCAATGGACTTTTGGGTTATTTCTACCTTTTGGCCTTTGCGAATAACGCAGCTATGAACATGAGTATAAAGGTATTTGTTTGAATCCCTGCTTTCAATTCTTTTATGTATATATCCATTTATGAGTGGGATTGCTGAATCATATGGTAATTCTATGCTTAACGTTCTCAGTAACCAACATACTGTTTTCCACAGCCATTGCACCATTTTACATTCCCATCAGCCATGCACAAAGGTTCCAATTTCTCCACATCTTTGCTAACCCTTGTTGTTTTCCATTTTTTCAATGATAGCCATCCTAATGAGTATAAAATGTGTTTTTTAAATGCCACTACTGTGAGGCTAATGTGTAACCAAGGGGGGAAAAAAACATGGGTCTGAGACTCAATTTTTCATCTGCATAAAATGAAACAAACAAAATCCATCTTGAAGAGTTTATATGATGATTAAATGAGTGCCCAATAAAAGGCAAAGAACAAATGTTGGTCCCTCTCTCATCCCCTTAGATTTTTACTAAACTTCCTCCCTCAAAGTCCAGAAAAACTCTGTGAAGTTTTAAACCATGTAGATTTGACATCGGGCTGATTTTAACCTCTGTTTACTTTATCTATAGATCTTGCAGCAGATGTCAAATGTGTCCTCTGTTACATCTAAATGGCACTACACCTGCACCCAGCTTCCCTCTCAAATTAAGTACTCATCAGCTCTATTATTAAATAAATAAGGAGCAGCTGTAATGCTCATGGAACCAGTGGGAATACACTTTAAAATTATAACTCTGCCATGAATGTGAGTTTACTGAATAACTCAAACAAGTTGTCCAGCTAATTTAGTAGAATACTTTGGTACCGTAAAATCCCAACATACTTGGCAAATAGAGGCAAAAAAATATTTGGCAAGTAAAGCCTATATGTATGACACCTTAGAAATACTTTCAGTGATAAGTGCTGAAGGTGTTTATTTTTAAGAGTGTGTTTTCTTTCATCTCTCAGTCACAACTGTGACTTAGTTCATTGGTTGCACATTCATTGCACATCCTCTGCAAAATGCTGAAGATCTGCAATAATGTTATGATTGGGCATCTGATAGAAAGCCTAGAGAACCACAAACCAGTCAGCTATTCAATATCCAAAATGTTTGCAACAAAACACTAGACAATTGACTTGCAACAAAGCTAAAATCAAACTACATTAAAGAATAGGTGTTCTAGCTGGACTTTCTACAATGCACTCCACAACCATGGGTCAATGAAATATTGGAAAACCCAAACCAATTGTGGCTCACCTGCTATGTGTTTATCCTATGGTGTCACAATGTGGCAAACCAAAACAAAACAACTATATAAAGTGATTTTCGGGGTGAGGTCAAAAATTTGTTAACACAAAGAAAACCTCGTGCCATTTTCAATTTGCTCAAATTAAACAATTCACAGATTTTGCAGGCTCCTCTATATAAACCAAAACTTCCGTTAGGGTCAACCTTAGGTAACGTTCAAAAGCAAACAGCTTCTGATCAGTATGCTTCACTTCCCTAGCCTCCCTCCCTTATCTTTCACTTCCTTTCCCTTCTGGGTGTCACAGATGCTGTGAGTTAATACATTAGGTCACCTAATGTGTACTGGCCAGTTGGGGAAGTTCTCTCTAAGGAACTAACACTGGGGCACCTGGGTGGCTCAGTTGGTTAAGCATCTGACTCTTGATTTCAGCTCAGGTCATGATCTCATGGTTCAAGAGTTCGAGCCCCATGTCAGGCTCTGTGCTGACAGCGTGCAGCCTGCTTGAGATTCTCTCTCTCCCTCTCTCTCTGCCTCTCCCCTGCTCATGCTCGTTCTCTCTCAAAATAAAGAAGTAAACATTTAAGAAAGAACTAACACTTAGGGGGCTCCTGTGACTCAGTCAGTTAAGCATCTGACTCTGGATTTCAGCTCAGGTCATGATCTCACAGTCGTGAGATTGAACTCCACATCAGACTCTGTGCTGATAGCATGGAGCCTGCTTAGGATTCTCTCCCCCTCTCTCTGCCCCTCACCCATTCATGCTTTCTCTCTCTTTCAAAATAAATAAACATTAAAAAAAAAAAAAAGCTAACACTTAGGCTGAAGTCTAAAGCAGAGCTTCTCAAACTTTACTGTGTATGTGAATCACCTGAGTACTATGTTTTAGTGCAGATTCTGATTCATCAGAGCTGGAGGGGGAGCCCGAGTCCTAACAAGCATCTCCATAGGGCCATGCTGCTGGCCTTGGACACCACTTAGCATATCAAGGACACAAGTAAATGCTAGCCAACGAAGGGAGAGTGAGTTTATCACAGCACAGGCAGCCCAGACAAGGCCAGCTCACGGATCTGAGAGCAATGTGACCGAGACAGACTAGCACTATTGTGAGAGGTGAGGCCGGTCAGTGTGTGAAGTGCCTACTGGGTACTAGGCACGGGGCTAGGCTCTGGGCAAACAGCAATAAATAAGGAAATCCTAGTCCCTGTACTCTTAGAGCTTGCAATCTAGCAGAATTACCTTGCAGGTGGGAAGCCACTAAAGATTTTTAAACAGAAGAGACGTGATCTACTTGAAATTTTTAAGTGTCTGGATGCTCTGTGGGGAATGAAGTGGAGGGGCACAAAGCTGAAAAGAGGAGTTTACGTTTGCTGACCAAGTAGGAGGTGTCAACAGCGATGGCAGGAGATTACTTTAGGACGTGATTTTGAGGTAGAATAGCAAACAGTTATGGTGGAAGGGTGGCAGGAAGAAGGAAGCATCAAGGATTACTCCTCATTGCTGGCAGAAGCAGGTAGGTGATTTCTAGGAAGAATAAGACTGGAGAAGAAATAAACTAACAGGAAGGAATAGATACAGAAAGAGGCATAAGTTTGGGGGCAGAACTCAAGAGTTCTTAGTTATGAGATGCTTATAAAAATCCAAGTGGAAATTTTAAGAAAGGACTTGGACATAATGTTTGGCACTTAACCGGAGAGGTCTATAGGACAGATTTCTAATTCAGCATTTACAGTTTGGAGGCACAGAAGGAGGAGATGGGGGAAAGTCTGACTCAGCCAAAGAAAAGGAGCCAAGTATAGAGTAAAAAAGGCACCCCCCTCCCCAAAGAAGAGAGTTTAAAACTAGAAGACGACTGCTCTACTGAATGTTCCTGAGATCCCACAGAACTTAAAAACAGGAAGGCTATTGGTGACTTATGGACTCAATTGTGTTCCCCCAAAATTCACATATTGATGTCCTCACCCCACTACCAAAGAATGTGACTGTATTTCGAGACAGGGTCATTAAAGAGGTAATGAGGGTTAAATGAAGTCATGTAAATACATGAGAGACCCAACCTACAGACACCTTGATCTTGGACGTCTAGCCTCCAGAACTGTAAGAAAATAAATTTCTGTTGTTTAAGCCACCCAGTCTCTGGTATTTTGTTACAGCAGCCCAAGCAAACTAATTTAGTGACCTTAGCAAAAGTAGTTTAATGGACTTGGTGAAAGTGAAAGCCAAGTTGGTCTGGATAAAAGAGTGAAATGAAAATGAGGAAGGGGAGATAGCAAAAGTGGAATATTCTCGAGGAAACTTTGTCATGGAGGGAGAGGATAGATGGCTTGGCAGCTGGAAAGGCATGCAGAGTCGAAGGAAAGGTCTCTCTCCCAAGATAGAAGACACCATTTTTTAGATGAAGGATTTATCTACGACAGAAAACATGGGGACAGCAAAAGATTGAAGATGTGCACGAGAAGTGGAAAAGCAATGAGCAGAATCCCTGAAAAGCCAGGAAAAGAAGGCACCCAGAGATCTTCTAGAAAGCCTATAGAGGGATCTTTTACCTGACGAAGGATACTTTCTCCATGGCCCCAGGACTGCAGAAGCTTATAAATGGCAGGTGATGTTATATGTCATTACAGAGCTTTATGCCTTTCAATAAACTTGGCTGTATGTGATCTAAGACAGTCACTCTGTGAATTAAGTGGGGCAGACAAAGTTATCCACATCTTGCACATGAAGAAAGAAGGGGCAGAAAGAGGAAATGGCTCGCTTGAGGTCACACAGAGGGTTATTTACCCTGTCAGCTTTAGATCCCAGGGCTCCTGACATCATTTCATACCAGAAATGTAGACTGAATTAGAAACAATGTCAGTTATTATATTTTTAAATCTCAAAAATTAGAAAATTCTCGGTAAGATTTTTATTCATTAACAAAGTACAAATCAGGGGGTTAGCCCCTCAACATATTTTGTTACACAAATCACAAGACACAAGGGAGGTTCCCTTTTCCGCTTATTTGCAAGAATTGAATAGCTCTGGGTCAACCAGAGGAAACTCGAATAGAGGGAGATTATTTTGGAGGGAAGAAACTAAATCTGGTGCAATAGGTGAGCAAAGTGCTAATTAAGTTAAAATGATGAAGTTAAAAATGAAAGGATTTCGTTTTCAGGAATTTGAGATCGGGGGGAGGGGGATACAAATGACACAGAATCAGAAGGAGGGGGGCAGGGAATATGGGAACCATCAATTAGAAAAGCTCTTCAAATTCAAATGGAGTATTAAAACCATGGAATCCCCAGGACTAAACCCCAACTGGGAAAAACTCTGAAGAAAATGATCTCCCACCCCCACGAGAGAGCAAACATGATTTAGGTAAAAAGCTTTGAGTTTTATGGCTGGGGAGGTAGCAATAAAGAAAATGAACTTCCTGCCAGCGATCCTTTTTCAAGCCCTGCCAACTCCTGTGTCTGGGGAAACTATAAAGAATATCCAGCCTCATGTTAAAAGAATTGCTGCAGATCTGCAGCTTACCTGCATTCAAGCGTCGGAACATCCGTGAGCCTCTTCCTAGCCCGGCCTGGAAGGGGTGGGCCCAGGAGACCCCGTGCTGTGCTTTACCTTCAGCTACACCGTCTATGTGTCAGCACAACCAGGGCCATGGGCAGTAGGTGCTAGAGAGATACAGATTGCTGAAGCAAACAGCTGATGAAAAGCAGAATCTTTTCTCTTTAGCACCAATACCAATGCCATGAAGCATGTTTCTTTTGGAGCTTTCCCAACCACTTCAAAAGCAAGCTTTCTGGTCTGGATCAAGAAAGCCAGGCAAATTGTCCCCAGGCACATAGACACCAGCCAAGATATTGCTGAGGGAAGGCAGCTGGGGACCAAGACTCAGGCTACAGCGCAGTCCTTCTCAGTGCTCTGTTGAACTCCAACAGGCATGGGAAGCATTTGAAGAGAGCAGAGTTGATTTTTGTGATCTCTGGGTAACCCAAATGTGCCCCGTTCCCTAGGCTTCTGGCACCACCCTTCCCCTGCCCGTGCCTGCTTCATGGGGGCCTGCCCGGCTCGCCACCCCCAGACTTGTCTTTTGTCCCTGTCCCAACTGAACTGTGCCTGTTTCCCTTTGGACTTTACAACTAACTAACTGATCTGGTAAATCTGTTAAGTGAACTTTGGTTAGCTAGGATACAACAGGAAGTTACTCAAATAAGAGGGGTGAAAGCTATCAGCAGAAGGGAGAAGGGGAAGGGACAAAAGCAGGGAAGGAATGTGTTTTGTGTTGCAGAACCAACAGTTCTGGCCAAGGAAATGACCAGCTGGGTGTTTCACCTGATAGCCCCTTCTGTGAGCCAGTTTGAGCTAGATGGGAGCTGACGACCTGCACAGAAGCCCCCCTGAATTGTCCTGAAGTTACCTTTAGCTCATTATAATACAAAGATCTCCTTCTATGGATGGGGTTTTCCATCATTTTTTGAGCATACTATGTATACACTGGCATGTTGACACACGAACATGCACAACTGAACCAGAAGTACGTAAATAACAGAGTATGTGTAAGTTCCTTAATGTATATGCAAGCTCCCTGCCTCCACCCCCTAATATACTGAATGAAAGCTTCCTGTACTGACCCCATGGGCACACCGTGCTTTGAAAGCTATCTTCCTGTCTCCTCAATTGTAACAAGTAATAAAAAGTCCTCCATCCAGCACTTCCTTGGGTTGTGTTCCAATTTGATGCACCCCAAGCAGCGAACCCACCCCTTGAGTTCAGTTACACTCCTAATCATGGTTTCATGAACACTGAACATGGACAGGTTTGCTAACAATTACCAAACTCAACCCTGCCTTCTTCACATTGTACCAAGGCCTGTTTAGGTTGAACAAAACTCTGATACCTAAGTATAAGACCTGAGTTGGCTTTTTACCCCTCTCTTTCAGTCCTTTCTTTACTTTCTTTCCTTTTTTTTTTTTTTAACTTTTCATAGAAATTATTTAATTTAACCCCCAAGGGAAACTTGTATGACACTTGAACTAATATGGAAAGTCGACAGGACAAAGAATTTGGAGACAGACTTTCAGGACCCCCCAAAGACATGAAGTTTACCTACGAAACCCTCCCCTGTGCCTCTCTCAAGCTCCAAATCTCTAATTTCAGCCACCAAGTTTCACGTGGTAGTTCCTTCCTGTGAAATCTACAGTCGAAGATTAATTCCTGAAAACCAAGGGCTTTGAAGAATCAAAGAAAGAACTTTCTAGTGAAAAGATGGCATAAATATGGTGGTCCAGAGTTAGCCAGAAGTGCTGCAAACCTCAACACCATCTTTTGTTAGCTGCAGTGCTTAGTGTCTCTGAACCTAGATTTTGTCGTCTCTAAAACAGATCTAGTAACATGTACCTCAGAGTATTATTGTGAGGGTCAAATGTAAACACACTCAAAATTACTTAATATGGCTAGCACTTAACATTCCATAAATATTAACAGGCTTCCAAGCTCCCATCTCCAAATAGTGGGATTTCTGGCAGACAAGAGAGGGTTCCCAGTGGTCCTCTAGGTGGTGGTCTAATTTACTGCTATCCAATCAGACCTAAACACCACTTTATGAAAGTCTAGAATTCGGTGGAAAGCAAAGGGGGAAATAATCAACATCCCTACAAGAAGATGGTAAAGGATTGACCTTCTTAATTCTTTCACCATACTTTTTTTCCTCAAACCTCCATTTAGATTTCAATTCCACCAAGGAAATGAAATTTGTTATCATGGAAGTGGTTAAGATGGCATTTGGCCAGGGAACCAATTTCCCCACCATGTCCCAAAGAAAGGTGTATAAATAACGCTTTATTACTCCCCAGAGACTTTCCCCAAACACAGAGAGAGGTCTAATGGGCTGAACTTAAGGCTGGAAGGACTCTGTTACTAACGTGGTCTAATGCCAAAATAGGCCAGAGACCTTCTCCCTCTACTCCTCCCCATGACCAAATGAACTCTTAGATCTGGCCACTCCACTCTGGTACAAGAAAGGACTAGAACACCTATCAGAGAGGAGGACAAGGAAGACGGCCACACAGGGACTGGTCTTGATAATGCCAGGGGAACCTGCCTAGGCTTTGGATTTTTGCTTGTTTGTTTGTTTGTTTGTTTGTTTGTTGTTTTCCTGGTTTTGATTGTGTGTTAGAAGGGAAAGCCTTCAGATGATGCTTTTGCATTGACAACCACAGAACTGGTTCTTCTCTCACCATGAATATTGAAGTTTGGAAAGACTTTCTTGTCTGCTTTATGGTGCCCTATTCACAGATTTAAAAAGCTGCTACCCAAAAAGACATAAGATTTCAAATGAAAAGATGTTAGCACTCTCAGGGACTTAAAAAGTATTGTAAGAGAATGGTAAGTAGGCTCTGGAATCAGACAGACTTGACTCAAATCCCAGCTATACCGCTTATTAACTGTGCAAACTTGGGCAAGTCTCAAATTTAGTTCCTCTGCAGAAGTGGAACAGTGAGAGTGGCTGACAATAGGGTTTCGTGCAGCTCAAATTATATAATGTACATAAAGCACTTGGTATTAGCTTTGTTCATAAATTCGACTGTATGATTTCAAAGCACATGCTTTTACCAACAGTGTTATAAAGCCTCCTATAATAGATTAAGCTATTAGGAGGCTTGTGGATGTCATTCTGTAAAAATTCTGTGAATATAATAGGGTAAGAATAAACAAACCTTTAGAGGAAATAGTCCAGTGTGCCTTGTTTTTAACAAGTCCAGACAGACAATTTGGACAAGAACCAAGGCACAATTTTTTAAGTCTTTTTCTAGAAGCTAGGTTTTTATCCAAGGGACACTGGTTGTTACTAGATAAAGGTGCTAAGAACTGCATGTTTGCACCCTCCCCAGATTCATAGTGGGAAGCCCTGTGGTGTTAGAGGCCGTATTAGGAGGCTGGGCTTTGGGGAGGTAATTAGGTTTAGACGAGGTCCTGAGGTAGGGAATGTATAGTGGGATTAGTGTTCTTATAGGAAAAGGAAGAGACCAGAGTCCTCTGAGCCAGGTGAGGACACAACAAGGTAGCTACCAGGAATCCTAGAAGCAAGTCTCACTAGATGCTGGATTTGCCTTGATCTTGGACTTCCCAGTCTCCAGGAATGACAGAAATACATGTTTATTGTTTAAGCCACTCAGTCCATGGTAATGCCCAAGGAGGCTAAGGTTTAAGGATTCTCTTTTTTTAGAAACCCAGTCTAGTGAGTCACCTGTCATCCTGATATGTGGTTTCCTCCCTCCTCTCTTGAAGTGGACACTCCAGAACTCTCATTCCACAGAGTCAAACCTCTAACCCACATCTGAAGAGTCTGTCTCTGCTCCTCTGGGGTGCTTCTGTCTAACATAGACAACCAAAGAATGTTTGTTAGGGAAAGGAAACGTCTCCATGCTCCTCACCCCAGCATCCGTAGATAGCACCTCTAAGACTGCTTAACCACGCCCATCAGAATGAGATCGCAGAGTCACCAGAAAGTCCAGACTGTGGGTCAGCCCTGCCCTCAGGATGTACATAAGCACCGTGGTTAGCACTGAGCACTGAACATCTGGCCATAACCTCTGGCCAGTGAGTGGCCTCTCTCTCCCTGTTCTGATGCCCGTCAGCCTGATGCCCAGTCGGCCTTGGCCTTCACTGAGTTCCAGTCCTGCTGTGACTCCGTCAAAGTCAGAACATGATCTGCTAGCTCCCAATCCAGGGTTTCCCTTCAACTCCATCAGTACATATATTAAACAACTAGGCTTGCTTTATTTTCGTTTGCTCACTCTGCTACTTCTTAGAATTCTACATTTCGAGAACCCTGACCTCCCTACATTCCATAATCCTCTGGAAAGTGACACAGCAAACATGCTGCATTCACAGTGCAAACAGAAGCTGATTTCATTTTTCCATCATCTGAAAAGCACATAAGGTAATTTCTAAACCAGCAGTAAAATCTATTTATAAAGAAAGCTGATTTGTTTTCTGCACTTCCTAGCACAGAGGTTCAATTTATTTCCTTACCATAAAAAGAGCCATTACTTTTTTTAAACAATCATAGTTAGTGCATTTTAGAAATGTTTTAATTTCAAAAAAAAAATCAACTTGCAAATTACAGTGTAAATAGCTTTCTTAAAATGGTCCCATTTTAGACCCAGTTTGCTGATTGATGATTTTGCTATGCTTCAAGGCAGATGATTTCACAGTCATTGGGTATATAATATAATGATGTTTTTATAAGGCTGTTAGTATCACTAAAAACATAATAATTATAAATGAAATTATAAGGGAAAAAGGCATACCCTCACTCTAACAATGCTGAATTTGGGGCTAACTTATTGCTAAAATTTGTGTTTCTACAAGAAAAATCCTACACATTCTTTCTATGGGACAAACCTAATAGCACCCTGAAAACTAAATAACTATAAAACAGGAACTATGGCAATTTTTTAGAGTACCTTGGGTTCTTGGGATCTGCTGCCTTGTGTTACTGGAAAGGAAACAGCAGCCCCTTGTGGACAAATAAGAAAGTGAATACATTTTACTCCAGTAGTATCAGGTTGTATTTAAATTCCCATTTTTTACATGTGTGTAGTCCTTTCTCCAAGAGATGTAGGTCATATTTATATTTAAAGGGTAGCATAGCGTTGCTTATAGAGATTTATAAATGACCCTAAAATGTATCCAAGGGGACACATCACCTGAATGTAGCTACATGGACTGTCTAAATTCCAAATTTGGGAGGGGAAAAAACAATACAGATTTCTTTGAATATACCGAAACTTAGACGACAGGAAAGAAAGACTTTAATTACTCAGACTCAGTGATGCCTATTCCCACAATTCCTAGTTTACGGTAATATTATAATCTAAAAAGCAAATTCTAGCAACAACAGCACAAAAGGAAAGGGAAGGAAACGACAGCTGAAACTCCACCTGCACCCTCCTAAACTCCTCCTCCCCTCCCCCACCCCACAGTCAACAACAACAAAGCCCCCAACCTCCCCTTTACCCCTCATCTCCCCTCCCCTCTGTGCACATGCAGGCGGGGGAACACTGAGTGACTGGTCAGAACATTGGGAAGTTGCTTTCTAACCAAGGCATGAAAGAACGCTACCCTCCTGTCCAGTGGGAATTGCCCCTTACGTCATACCTTTAATAAGACATTCCCCTTAGCCTGACTAAACTTGAGACAGACTTCTTCCTGACACTAGGCCCCTGACCTCCCTTCTCTTAGAACGTTCACGTTAGAAAACTTGTCACTATAAATTATTTCTGTCCTTTTGAGATATAAATCATTTTTAAAGCTTCCTGCCACTTTTACAACCCAGGAATGTCTTTCTCAAGGATCTGGGAGCCATTCCTTTGAAATCTAATCCTCACACGAGTATTTCTATCTCCCAGTCTCTGTGGAGAGTATGAGTCTAACTTTGGAGGTGCCTTGATCCATGTTATAAAACTACCTCCTGTTATGGAGATACAAGAAAGCTTGTTTTTTCCTTTGGTTAAACTCAATTAGCAAACACAGATGGCCCATGATCTCCCTTGCACCCTACCTCTTAAAATCCCCAAAACCCTTTGTTCCAGTGAGATGGAATTCAGACTGGATTCTCATGTCTCTCCCTTACTGCAATAGCCTTGCATAAAGTCTTCCTTACTGGTTTAGCTTTGATGCCATATTTTCTTTGACACCTTCCACCCTCTCCAACTAAAATTTATAATCCAACCTTTATAGGATCCTATGCAACCAACCTTGACTCTTGAACATGCGAAAAGTGTCTTTTAGGCTTTTAAAACCCAGATCAACCTCAGTAAGTTGTTTCTCAGAACTATCATCAGGTTATGGGTTTCAAGTTCTTATCTTGGAATTGATAAGAACACTGATTTTTAATAAGTTCCTACCTACTTTTAATTTCTGCTATCATACTCCTAATGCTTTCCATGGCAATGGATGCCTTTAGTTGAGCAACAGAAAAGTCAGAACAGAGCACAGAAAAAAATCTCACCAATATATTTCAAAAAGTTACCTTCATTTAATATGGAAAGCTTCACTTAACATTCTTAACATTCCTATGAGGTATATGCTATTATTATCCCTATTTTACAGGACGTTAAGATTTATAGTTTGTAAATAGCCAGGTTAAGGTCATGTAGCATGATACATATGGCAGGAACGCAAAGAAGCAGTTGCACTAGAAGTGGGGGAAGGAAAAGGGTTGATGGGATTTATCTAGGTTGGTTAGGAAAGGAAAAAAAAAAACAAAACTAGGAGGAGCCATATTCTTGTTACACAAAGGAATTGTCAGAATCCTGGGAACTCAAGAAGACAGAGGAGAAGGTGAATTGACAGTAAGAAAAGCAAGAGTGGAAAAGAACAGGGACATTAGAGACCTCAACATTGGAAGTAGGTCCCGGTTATAGAAGAGTTAAGTTTATAGCCAAGGGAGCGTGTGGTTCAATTGAAGAGGAAGTAAAAGTCAATGGAGGATTAAATTATAAAGCATAATAGATTGCTCGACATATGGTAGATTCTCCAGAAATGTTAATAACCTTAAGAAAATCAGGAACTTCAAGTCTACTTACAGATAGTAAGCCATTTTCATCATATTCACATACATGGACATATTAGTATTCTCTCTAATGGGGGAAATCATTCAACAACTTTGATTACAGGCTATTAAAAGGATACCTCAGATCATGGCTCATTAACCACAATGTATTAGAATTGCCAGAGCAAAATATTATAGGGAAAAATTGTGAAAGGTTTTCGAATGGACCAAAGAGATTAACCAGATGTCTTCGGTGGCAAACTCCACCTTGGATAGCAAAACCTCTAGGGTTATCTGATTCTATGGGGTCCCTGAGGCTTTCTTGTGTTTGAGGTATTTGTAATTCTGTAAATTGCAGACCACTGATGGCAATATAAATGATTCTTTTTTTTTAATGTCTATTTATTTATATTTGAGAGAGAGAGTGAGAACACAGGCGAGGGAAGGGCAGAGGGAAAGAGGGAGACACAGAATCCAAAGCAGGCTATCATCTCTGAGCTATCAGCACAGAGCTTGATGTGGGCCTTGAACCACAAACTGTGAGATCATGGCCTGAGGGAGAGTTGGATGCTCAACTGACTGAGCCACCCAGGTGTCCCGCAAGACAAATGATTCTTGTGTATAGACAAGAAAATGACTGACTTCTGATGGAAATATAATTACTTTTCTTCTTCCCTCCACCTTGCATCAGGAAGTCGGTTTTAACTCTATGGAAGCAAATCTATTTCAGTGTTCCTTACTGCATAGATATGTGTAGACTTTTGAATTCTCCATAGAACTCATTGTAACATCCTATTAGATTGTTCATTAATTACTGAGTTAAATAAAAACCTTTTACAAGTGTTGTTGTATATATAAATATTTGTATATATAAATATACACAATTTTTATTATTCTTTTATTTTTTTCTTTAGTATAAATGGCTGAATTTTATTTTTTTATTTTTTTAATATAATTTATTGTCAAATTGGTTTCCATACAACACCCAGTGCTCATTCCAACAAGTGCCCTCCTCAATGCCCATCACCCACTTTCCCCTCTCCCTCACCCCCATCAGTTTGTTCTCTGTATTTAAGAGTCTCTTATGGTTTGCCTCCCTCCCTCTCTGTAACTTTTTTTTGGCCCCTTCCCCTCCCCCATGGTCTTCTGTTAAGTTTCTCAAGATCCACATATGAGTGAAAACATATGATATCTGTCTTTCTCTGACTGACTTATTTCACTTAGCATAATACCCTCCAGTTCCATCCACATTGCTGCAAATGGCCAGATTTCATTCCTTCTCATTGCCAAGTAGTATTTCATTGTATATATAAACCACATCTTCTTTTCCATTCGTCAGTTGATGGATATTTAGGCTCTTTCCATAATTTGCCTATTGTTGAAAGCACTGCTATAAACATTGGGGTACATGTGCCCCTATTCATCAGCATTCCTGTATCCCTTGTATTACCCACTTTTAAACAATTGCTCTCATTTAAACAATGATTATCCTCTTTTAAACAACATTCCTTTAATGTTACTAAAAATGTAATTCCTGTTCCCCACTAGACCTATTGAATTAAAATCTCAGCCTTAAAGCCCAAGAATGTGTATTGTTAGTAAGCTCTTCAAGAGATTTTAGGCATACTAAAGTTTGTTCACTGCTGAGGTCTATTAATATAATCCCTTAGGATCAAACAAATTATTATATTTATAAATCCATTCTCACCAAAGTACATTTTTGGTTAGCAAAAAATGGAAGAAACCCTTTTATTCAATAAGAGTGAGATCAGTAATGGGTAGCTTAATCAAACATTTCAGTTAAGAGGAGGAATCATTAAAAGTATTACATGTATACCTACAAAACTTATTTTTAACTTAAAAGCTACCTGTGTAAATAAATTTGCCAATATTTTGATACAGGTTCAAAGCTTTGTATAGATTCACTGGAGTTTCTTCTTCCAGAAACCATGCCAATGATGCATTGTCCTTGCTTTCTAGCTTCACGTTCTATAAAGTGAAAACTGGGGCAAAGCAATCCAAGAACTGAGTCACAGATTTTACAGTTTTTTCCTATTTGTTTCCAGTTGTTTGCCTACAATTTAATCTAGCAGCAACTGTTTTATTGTCTCATCTTCCCAATGTATCCAGCTTATTTTTTAGAGAAACAACAGTACTCTTATTATATTCATTTTCTCACCTTATATACTATTTAATTAAATTATCTAATTATCTAATCATCTAATCATGGTAGCAGGAACAAATGACATAAATACATTTGCAACAAACACAACTGTGTTCTAGAAAATATACAAGGTGTATTATGGGAGCAGAAATATATGGGCATAAGAGATTAAAAAAAATGAAGAGTACCTCAAGAGTTTTCAGCTTGCAGTGGACATTAGTTAGTACGCTTTATAGGAATACCAGAGAACATTGGTTTGTTGGGTGAATCAGTTAGTGGAGCTCAACTAAAGGAGTACCTACTGTGTCCCAATTTTTGAAGGAAATACTCTAAGAGGAAGTTGTTTGAAAATCTTTTTTAAAGAAAGTATATTTACTTAGTTACCTACTTTATTTTTAATTAATCAAAGATTTATAAGGCTATGCATTAGAGATTCTAATCAGTATGAGATAACCAACATTAATATACTCTGTTGACTTCATACTGAATAGAATTAAAGAAAATCATCCATATTTTAAGAATCTGTATAGCTTTATCTTTTATGAATGTATAATTTGTTGACATTCTAAAAATATTAAATACAACTTTTGGATATCGCCAGACCTGACTTCCCATTCTTACATTAAAGGATTCCTTAGGAGTTTGGGAGATCATCCAGACAAACAATAAATATGGACACAATGGACTTGAACTACACTTCAGACCAACAGATATTCCATACATACTTTAAACTTAGTAGACATACACAGAACATCCATCCAACAGCAGCAGAATGTTTATTCTTTTCAAGCACACAGAACATTCTCCAGGACAGATCAAAAGACATAGCAAATTTAAGAAGATTGAAATCAACTATCTTTTCTGACCAAAATGGTATTAAACTAGAAATAAATACAAGAAGAAATCTGAAAAATTCACAAATTTATGGAAATTAGGCAACACACTCTTAAATAACCAATGAGTCAAAGCAGGAATAAAAAGATAAATTGAAAATATCTTGAAGCAAACAAAAATGAAAATACAACATACCAAAACCTATGGAGGTAGCAAAAGCAGTTCTAAGAAGGAAGTTTATAGTGATAAACGCCTACATTAAGAAAAAAAGAAAGATCTCAAATAAAGATCCTAACTTTACATCTGAAGGAACTAGAAAAAGAAGAACAAATTAAGCCCAAAGTTTTCTGAAGGAAGAAAATTACAAAGATCAGACCAAAAATAAATGAAATACAGACCAGAGAAACATTAAAAAATAACAACAAAACTAAGATCTGGCTTTTTTTAAAGATAAATAAAATTGACAAACCTTTAGACAGACTAATAAAGAGAAAGAGAAAATTCAAATAAATAAAATCATAAATTAAAGAGGAGACATTGCATCTGTTACCACAGAAATACAAAGGATCATAAAAATCACTGCAATTATATGCCAACAAATTGGATGACCTAGAAGAAATGGCCAAATTCCCAAAAACATACAACCAACCAAGACTAAATCATGAAAAAATAGGAAACCTGAATAGTCCAATAATAAGATTCAATCAGTAATCAAAAATCTCCCAACAAAGAAAAGGCAAACACCAGATGGTTTCCCTGGTGAATTCTACCAGAAATTTAAATAATTAACACCAATCCTTGTCAAACTCTTACAAAGAATTGAAGAGGGGGGAATACTGCCAAAGTCATTTTGTGAGGCCACAATTCCCTGCATCAAAGTCAGATAAAGACACTACAAGAAAAGAAAACTATAGGCCAACATCTCTGATGAATACAAATACAAAATTCTTAACGAAATATTAGCAAACTGAATTCAACAATACATTAAGAGAATCATATG
Source organism: Panthera leo (assembly GCF_018350215.1). Lineage (NCBI taxonomy): Eukaryota > Metazoa > Chordata > Mammalia > Carnivora > Felidae > Panthera > Panthera leo. The sequence goes on from NC_056682.1 coordinate 20,398,240, forward strand.
TCATGATCAAGTAAGATTTATCTCTGGTATGCAAGAATGTGTTAACATACAAAAATCAATATATGTGATATACCACTTTAGTAGAACGAAAAATAAAAATCAAATAATCATGTCAGTAAGATGAAGAAAAAGCATTTGACAAAATACATCCTTTCATGACAAAAACTCTTGACAAATTAGCTGTAGAAGGAATGTACCTCAGATAAATAAGCCCACAGTGAACATCAGTCACAAAGGTGAAGGTAGAAAGCTTTTCCTCTAAGACCAGGAACAAGATAAGGGCTCTCGCTCTTGCCACTGCTATTAAGCATACATAGTACTTGAAATCCTCACCAGAGCAATTAGACAAGAAAAAGAAATAAAAGGCATCTAAATCAGAAAGAAAGAAGCAAAACTGTCTTTGTTTGCAGATGACATCATCTTATGTATAAAAAAGCCCTAAAGACTCCAGGTGGGGGAGTGGAAATGTTAGAATTAATCATTGAATCCAGTAAAGTTGCAGAATATAAAATCAACATACAGAAATCAGTTGCATTTCTATATGCTAACAACAAAATATCTGAAAAAGAAATTTTTAAAAATCCCACTCACAATGGCATCAAAAACAATAAAATACTTTGGAACAAATTTAACCAAGGTGAAAGATCTATGTGTATACTGAAAACTACGAGACTTTGATGAAGGACATTGAAGAAGACACAAACAGGGGAGCCCGGTGGCTCAGTTGGTTGATCATCCAACTCTTGATTTTGGCTCAAGTCATGATCTCATGGTAGTGGGATGGAGCCCTATGACAGACTCTGTGCTAAGTGTGGAGCCTGCTTGGGATTCTCTCTCCCTCTCTCTCTCTCTCTCTCTCTCTGCCTCTCTCTCCTTCTCTCTCTTTCTCAAAATAAATAAAAAAGCATTTAAAAAATTTTTTTTAATTTAAAAAGAAAACACAAGGCACTTGGGTGGCTCAGTCAGTTAAGTGCCTGACTCTTGATTTCAGCTCAGGTCATGATCTCATGGTTCATGAGATCAAGCCCCACGTCAAGCTCTGATCTGCACACTGATGATGCGGAGCCTGCTTAGGATCCTCTCACTCCCTTTTTTTCTCTCTGTCTCTCCTCCTCTCGCACTCTCTCTCTCAAAATAAATAAATAAACTTTTTAAATTAAAAAAAATTTTAATTAAAAAAAGAAGATACAAACAAATGGAAAGAAATCCTGTGTTCATAGAGCAGAAGAATTAATATTGTTAAATGTCTATACTACACCAAAGCCATCTATAGATCCCATGCAATCCCTATCAAAATTCCAATAGCATTTTTCACAGAAATATTTTTAAAAATCCTAAAATTCATATGGAACAACAAAAGACCCCAAAGAGCCAAAGCAATCCTGAGAAAGGAATAAACCTGGAGATATCATACTTCCTCATTTCCAACTGTACTACAAAGCTATAGTAATCAAAACAATATGGTACTGGCATAAAAAAGATGTAGACCAATGGTACATAATTGAGAGCTCAGTAGGAAACCTTTGCATATACTACGGTCAACCAAAGTTTCGCAAGTGAGTCAAAAATATTCAGGATAAAAGAATAATCTCTCCAATAAATGATGCTGAGAAAACTGTATAATCAGATGCAGAAGAATGAAATTGGACCCCCATCTTATGTCATTCACAAAATCAACTTGAAAGAAATTAAAAAATTAAACATAAGACCCGAAGCCAAAAAACTTAGGGAAAACATAGTAAAAAGCTCCTCAACATTGAGCTTGGTAATGACTTTTTGGATATGACATGACACCAAAAGCGCAAGCAACAAAAGCAAAATAAATGGGTGAGATTATTTCAAACTAAACAGTTTGCGCACAGCAAAAGAAACAATCAACAAAATGAAAGGGCAATCTAAAGAGAGAAAGAAAAATATTTGTAAATTGTACATCTAATAAAAGGTTAATATCCAAATATATAAGGAACAAAATATATAAGGAACTCATAAAACTCAATAGCATGTAAAAAAATAAATAAAATCCTATTAAGTGGGCAGAGAAACTAAATAGACATTTTTCCAAAGAAGACATACAGATGACCAACCGGTACATGAAAAGATGCCCAACATGTCTAGCCATCAGGGAAATATAAATCGAAAGCATAATGAGATACCATTTCACACTTTTTGAATGGCTATTATCAAAAAGACAAAAAATAACAAGTGTTGGTGAGGAAGTAGAAGAAAGGAAACCCTGTGCTCTGTCAGTGGGAATGTTTTCCACTATAGAAAACAGTATGGAAGTTCCTGAAAAAATTAAAAATAGAAATACCATATGATCCAGCAATGCTGCTTCTGAGTATATATCCAAAGGCAATCAGTATCTCAGAGATATCTGCACTCCCATGTTCATTGCAACGTTATTCATAATAGCCAAGATATGGGAATAACCTACGTGTCCATCTGTGGATGAATGGATAAATAAGATGTGATACATATACACACATACACAATGGAATATTTACACATACACAGTGGGATATTATTCAAGCCATGAGAAAGAAAGAAATCTCCCATCTTCAACAACATGGATGGGTCTTGAGGGCATTACGCTAAGTGAAGTAAGTTAGACAGAGAAGACAAATACTGTATCATCTAACTTATTTGTGTAATTTTTTTAAAAAAGCAAACTCATAGCAACAGCAGAATGGTGGTTATCAGGGGCTGGGAGAGTGAGGGAAATGGGGAGATGCTGGTCAAAGTGTACAAACTTCCAGTGATAAGATATAAATAAGTTCTGGGGATCTAATGTACGGCATGGTGATTATGGTCAACAATAGTGTATCATCTCCTTGCAAGTTACTAAGAAAGTATATCTTAAATGATCTCACTGCAAAAAACAAAAACAAAAAATGTAATTATGTGAGGTGTTGGAGGTCTTAACTAGTGATACTGTGGTAATAATTTATCAAAATATAAGTGTGTCAAACCAACAACTTAAACTTCTACAATGTTGTATGTCAACTACATCTTAATAAAGTTGGATGGATAAATAAATAAATAAATAAATAAATAAATAAGTAAATAGCAATGTTGCTGTGATGCTTTAATGAGAAACAAAAATAACAGAGACTTTGAGAATAGATTAACACCAACAAAAAAAGTCTTCAGGAGCCTCAGGATCTTAGATTGGAAGCCACTGCTCCATGTAAACAAATGAATAAACAGACAAATAAATGAAAGCCGGAGGGAAGAAGGATGAGCACATCTAAAAACTGTAAACTCATCAATGGAAGCATATCTTATTAAGTAATTTGTCAACTTTGGGGTGCCAGATCCAACAAGATACCAAAATGGATTCGTGGTGATACCACATTTAGTAAGATTTTATTATATCTCACTGACCATATTACCAACATCATCCTGAAATGTTCTGAAGGTCTGACTTAATTCTGTGAGCAATTCTCTTACCAGTCACCCTATACACTCCTTAATCTTAATAGAAGGAATGATGCTGGGAAGGAAAAAAATTACAGAATAGAAGTTGTTTATTGTTGTTTTGGGCTCAGATGAGACAAAAGTAAACAATTATTTCTTAAAGGATTCTGAAAATCAGGATGTCAGAAAAAACTTAATATAACTACAGATGTAAATTGAATGGATGCTATTTCCTGGTAGCAGCAGGATGTATAACAACTATAGCTTTAATTTCATTAAATAGAGTGAAAAGTCACTATAGACTTGTAGCCATTATGGGCTACCTTCATGTAGTCTTTTTTTTCCTTCTCAGTAAAAAAAACTTAGCTAATCCAATTTTAAAAACATAGTATTTTTTGTTTGTTTGGTTGGTTCTTTTTATCATTTTATTTATTTTTTTAATTTACATCCAAGTTAGTTAGCATATACTGCAACAATGATTTCAGGAGTATATTTCTTAATGCCCCTTACCCATTTAGCTCACCCCCCCCCCACAAGCCCTCCAGTAACCCTCAGTTTGTTCTCCATATTTATGAGTCTCTTCTGTTTTGTTCCCCTCCCTGTTTTTATATTATTTTTGCTTCCCTTCCCTTGTGTTCATCTGTTTTATATCTTAAAGTCCTCATATGAGTGAAGTCATATATTTGTCTTTCTCTGACTGACTAATTTCACTTAGCATAATACCCTCTAGTTCCATCCACATAGTTGCAAATGGCAAGATTTCATTCTTCTTTGATTGCTGAGTAATACTCCACTGTGTGTGTGTATATGTGGGTGTGTATATATATATATCTCTGCATAAGGATGCTAATAGAGCATATATATCCAAAGGCAAGGAAATTAGTATCTCAAAGAGATATCTGCACTCTCATGTTCATTGCGACATTATTCATAATAGCCAAGATATGGAAATAACCTAAGTGTCCATCTGTGGATGAATGGATAAATAAGATGTGATACATATACACACATACACAATGGAATATTTACACATACACAGTGGGATATTATTCAAGCCATGAGAAAGAAACAAATCTCCCGTCTGCAACAACATGGATGGGTCTTGAGGGCATATATATATATATATATATATATATATATATATATATATATATCCATCCATCGATGGACATTTGGGCTCTTTCCATACTTTGGCTATTGTTGATAGTGTTAAAAACATAGTATTTGTAACAGTCCCATGGCTTTTAACATAATTAATGCCTATCAATTCCAATACTCTCAGCTCTATTTCCTCCATTTTTCCTTCTGCATCATAAATACTTGCTGATTTTTTTTTTTTTTTTTGTCTCAGATCTAAATGTTTCTCCTCTGGGCACCTGGTTGGCTGTCAGTTAAGCGCCCGACTCTCGGTTTTGGCTCAGGCCGTGATCTTGTGGTTTCGTGAGTTCAAGCCCCACATTGGGCTCTTCACTGACAGTGAGAAGCCTGCTTGGGATTCTCTCTTTTTCCTTCTCTCTCTGCCCCCCTCCCACTTGTGCTGTCTCTCTCAAAAAACAATAAACTTAAAAAAATTTTTTTAATAAAAAATAAAAAATAAATGTTTCTCCTCTGTTTTTCTTTTAATCCAAACAACAGAATGGGATTTTAATGAAGTTAAAGGAACTGATCTGGACCCAATGCAGACTTTACTGCTCTCATGCCGATTTCACTATTAAATGTAATCTTTTGCCACCAGAAAACTGAGGAAGAAAGTACAGTATCCCTTGTCGAATGAATTGTTTTACCTTGCTTTTAAAAAATCAATGGAGTAGTTTATTCCTTCCAGAAAAATCAAGAGATAAAAACTTGGAAATGTGAAACATGTTGTTCGGCCTCTGCATAAGGATGCTAATAGAGCATAAATAACAACTTAAATTTTCATTTCAAATGAAAGATTGTTTTTAAGAGGAGAAGGGTTAGTAATTTGTTTAAAGCCTTCAATTTAAATTGCTGCAGCCACATACAAGGATTTTCATTCACTTAAAGCCTTTTACAAGAACACTTTAAAGCATAATTGGTTTCTCCCCTAAATCTAGTCCGAAGTCACCGTTTACAACTGAACATCAAAGAAGATTTCAGACATGATTCTGAAGCTCTTGCACTTTATAAAATGCTGTTTGCAACATTAGATTTCTAACATCTTGGCTTCCTGTTTCATCGCAGCAGTAGGCTGCATTTCTTTCCACCCCTACACACTCCTCTTCTCATTTAATATACAATTTGTCTGAGTATTCTTACCCATCTTTAATTATAAATATGACAGAAGTATACAATACATATAATATATGTATAGATATTTTATCTAGTCATATTTGCCTTTTAAAAAATATTTTATTTTTAGAAGGGATAGAAGTTTGGGAAACAGTCTTCTCCAGCTGCCAGCAATGAATACACAAAAGTAGGTCAGTGTTTCCCAATTTGCGTGACCGTAAGAATCACTTTTGACATTTGTCAAAAAATAGGGGCGCCTGGGTGGCTCAGTCAACTGAATGTCCAACTTTGGCTCAGGTCATGATCTCACAGTTCGTGAGTTTGAGCCCCACGTCAGGCTCTGCGCTGACAGCCCAGAGCCTGGAGCCTGCTTTGGATTCTGTGTCTCCCTCTCTCTCTGCCCCTCTGCACTTGTGCTCTCTTTCTCTCTTAAATACTAAATAAACATAAAAAATAAATAAATATAAATACATGTTCCTGGATCCCAAGGGTGATCTTCTGAGTAAGAATCGCTAAGTGAAGGCCCTGGGAATCAGTATCTTAAACAAATATCTTCAGTGGTTCTTACCAGTGAAGTTTGGAAAATTGCACAAGGATCCCTGTCATTGAATAACCTTGAAAACTTGGAACTGTTACTGAAAAACACGTGAACAGAATTTCAAAATCCTCCCTGTGCTGAAAACAGTGTTTCTTCACACCTCCTCACCCTCCTCAACTCATCAAGAACCTAGAAGACTCACGTAACTCCTGAAAACCACTGACACCTGGGAGGAGCTGAAAATGACATGAATGAAGAAGAAAAGCAGCTGTTTAACTTAAAAACTGAGGATGAGAGTAGAAGAGTCATGAATTTATCTTGATTTTCGGGTAAAGTATTGTCTCAGGTTTCCACAAATGAAGTTGGTCTCATTTTCTTTCTCTGTAACTTTGTGCTGTACCTCTATGCATATATAGTGGCTGAGCAAGACCGAATGAAATCCAGAAGTGCAGAATGTACCATCCCTTACTTACCTCCTGTGCAGCCGAACAGTCAACAGCAAACTGCTCATACCTCCTCTCCACCTACTCTCTAGGTCAAGCCAACTTCCCTCTCCACTGCTCTGCTGAAAACGCTTCCCCACACATCACTTGTAGGTTAACTCAGGGGCCGTCCCTCCATCCTGCTCTCCTGAACACCTTCAATATTAAGTAATATTGTTCTTTCTGGAGTTTTTGATTTCTGTCATTTTACTGTAACCCTGTTATTTCCTTCTTTTTTATCTTCCTGTCTTCATTTTTCTTTCTCCCCCCTTGCTATATGGTTGTATGGCTCAGTTCCTGCTCTTCTGGTTTCTCCACGTTCATTCCCTCAGAACAGGCATCCATTCCATGCTCCCAACATTCCTGAGAATGCGATGACAACCACATAACAATAACAGGCTGGTGACAGTCACAACTAGTATCTACTGAGTGCTTGTAACCACTCTACATGAATTACACCATCAAATCCTCATAACCTTCAGAGGTACTATTACTAACCCAAGTTTTAAGAGATGAGGAAATTGAGGTTTTGCCAAATGTCACTTAGAAAAGCCAACATGAGCACCCTCTTATCCTGTGTCTTCTGTTCATGGCTCTGGGAACTTTTTCATCACGACACAGATTGTTATGGTATAAGAAAAAGGGAAGTATTGTGAAAATATCGGAAAAGATGTGATAATAGTACATAAGGATACTAACCTACTAAATTATTGGCTATGGTTTTGTTTTCTGAGTCAGGTAAGATGGACCCATCCTGAACCTATGGTGCCACCAGGAATCACGAGTTTAACTATGTCTCCAAAGATTTTGAAGCCAACTGGTGCCCTACATTATGTAAAGAGCCACAGCTCCAGTGAGAAGGTTTCGGTGTCACTTACACAACTCGTCACTGCTTTGAGCTGGTCTCAGCCTATCGACAACCAATGTTGTTTTGGAGAGGCCCTTGTGCTTTCTATTATGATTGCTAGATGCCCTTCAACAACAACAGGAAACTCTGAAAAAAAAAAAAAACCTAGAAGTTTATTACTTATAAGACTGGAAATTACACAGCACATCTGGGGCCACACAGCAAGGTCCCACAGGGTAGGGGGAGTGGGGAAGGTGAGCACACACGTATGTGCAGGTCAAGGGATTCTGCTTTTATTGGAGTCAGGGGTGGCAGGCTAGGGTTTTGTAGGCTCCCACTTTGTTGGAGAATTTAAAACCTAAGAGTTCAAATTTCAAGAGGAGGAAGAGAAAAGGCAAGTGGCCCAAGTGATCAGTTATTGAAATCAACCAAGATCACAAAGGAGTCTCAGTGGGGGGCCGTGGCATGGCTCTTTATCTGGTCTTGTGGCTGTCAATGTGTTTATGTGAGATAACTGTCTTTTCTCAGTTATTTGTATTACCAAAAAAAAAAAAAAAAAAAAGGCCAAGGCTCAGGGCTTGCACTACACATGCTGAGTGTTGCAGAATAACCATCCTGCGGTACTGCTCTATTCATCTCACCCCCTTTATTTAATCCCCCATGACTGCTTTCTGATTTCCTGCAAATTCTTTAGCTACAAAATGACCCCACTCTGCCCTCCCACTTCTGGCTCCCACCATGATACTCTGCAAGCCCCGTGCTCCGATCAACAAGGCCACTGACTGCTCCTTTCACAGCCCTGCACTATTCCAGCTCCATGCCTTTGTCCTTACTGTTGCCCCTATCAGACATGCCTATCCTCTCCCATCTCCATCTGTTAAAATCTCACCCGCACTTCTCAGATGTCACTTTGACTATTAAGCTTCTTCTGATCCTTAGAACAAGATAGGAGCACCTAACTCCTGCAACATGTGGCCACTACATCCTGCTATAATATTTTGTTTGTCTTTCTCAGGGCACTTGGATAGCTAATAATAGCTAACATTTGTGATGCATTTACTATTTTTATCTGGAACTTTGAAAAGGGTTTTACTGACTCTCTTAATCTTCATCATAATTCCAGCAGGTATCATCCCATTTTATAGCAGAAGAAATGGAGATATGTGGAAGTTAAATAACTTACCCAAAGTCTCATAGAAAGCCAGTTATGACTACCTGATCTGTCTGCCTCCAGAAGCTATACTACATGCTACACTGCTTCTTGTGGCATAGTATTTACTTCGATGAAGGCCCTGAAGATCAGGCCTTCCTCTGAAAGAAGGAAGAAATGCCTCAAATACACAGCCTAACCTTACAGGAAAAAGAACAGCAAATAAATCCCAAAACCAGCAGGAGAAGGGAAATAATAAAGATTAGAGCAGAAATCAATGATATTGAAATTAAAAAAAAATAGAGTGATGAAACTAGGAGATGGTTTTTGAAAGAATTAACAAAATTGATAAACCCCTAGGCAGGTTTATCAAAAAGAAAAAGGAAAGGACCCAAATAAATAAAATCACGAATGAAAGAGGAGCGATCACAACAAACACTGCAAAAATACAAACACTATTAAGAGAATATTATGAGCAATGATATGCCAACAAACTGGGCAATCTAGAAGAAATGGATAAATTCCTAGAAACATATAAACCACCAAAACTGAAACGGAAAGAAATAGAAAATTTGAACACACCCATAACCAGTAAAGAAAATTGAATCAGTAATCAAAAGTCTCCCAACAAACAGAAGTCCAGGGCCAGATGACCTCCCAGGGGAATTCTACTAAACATTTAAAAAAGAATTAACACATATTCTCTTGAAGCTGTTCCAAAAATTAGAAATGGAAGGAAAACTTCCAAACTCGTTCTATGAGCCCAGTATTAGCTTGATTCCAAAACCAGACAAAGACCTTGCTAAAAAGGAGAACTACAGACCAATTTCCCTGATGAACATGGATGTAAAAATTCTCAAAATACTATCAAATCAAATCCCACCATACATTAAAAGAATTATTCACCACGATCAAGTGGGATTTATTCCTGGGATGCAGGGGTGCTTCAATAGCCGGAAATCAATCAACGTGACACATCACATTAATAAAAGAAAGCGTAAGAACCACATGATCCTCTCAACAGATGCAGAAAAAGCATTTGACAAAATACAGCATCTTTTCTTGATAAAAACCTTCAAGAAAGTAAGAACAGAAAGAGCAGACCTCAACATCATAAAGGCCATATATGAAAGGCCCACAGCTAATATCATTCTCAATGGGAAAAAAACTGAGAACTTTACCGCTAAGGACAGGAACATGACAGAGATATTCACTTTCACCACTTTTGTTCAACATGGTACTGGAAGTTCTAGCCTCAGCAATCAGACAACACAAAGAAATAAAAGGCATCCAAATTGGCAAGGAAGAAGTCTTTGCAAACAACATGATACTCTACATGGAAAACCCAAAGGATTCCACCAAAAACCTACTAGAACTGATACATGAATTCAGCAAAGTCTCAGGATATAAAATCAGTGTACAGAAATCAGTTGCAATTTTACACACCGATAATGAAGCAGAAGAAGGAGAGATCAAGGAATCGATCCCATTTACAATTGCACCAAAAACCATAAAATACCTAGGAATAAACCTAACCACAGAAGTAAAAGATCTGTAAACTGAAGACTATAGAAAGCAAATTAAACAAGTTGAAGAAGACTCAAAAAAATGGAAAAACATTCCATGCTCATGCATTGGAAGAACAAACGTTGTTAAAATGTCTATACTACCCAAAGCATTCTACATATTCGAAGCAATCCCTATCAAAATAACACCAGCACTCTTCCCAGAGCTAGAACAAACAATTCTAAAATTTGTATGGGATCCAGAAAAGACTCCCAAATATACAAAGTAGTGTTGAAAAAGAAAACCAAAGCTGAGGGATCACAATTATGGACTTCAAGATGTATTACAAAGCTGTAATCATCAAGACAGTCCAGTACTGGCACAAAAACACACATATAGGGGTGCCTGGGTAGTTCAGTCGGTTAACCATCAACGCTTGATTTCAGCTCAGGTCATGATCTCATGGTTCATGAGTTCAAGCCCTGTGTCAGGCTCCATGCTGAGATCACGGGGCCTGCTTGGGATTCTGTCTCCCTCTCACTCTTTGCCTCTCCCTCTCTCTCTCTCAAAATAAATAAACTTAAAAACAAACAAAGAAGGGGCGCCTGGGTGGGTCAGTCGGTTAAGCGACCGACTTTGGCTCAGGTCATGATCCCATGGTCCGTGGGTTTGAGCCCCACATCGGGCTCTGTGCTGACAGCTCAGAGCCTGGAGCCTGCTTCAGATTCTGTGTCTCCCTCTCTCTCTGACCCCCCCCCCCCCATTCATGCTCTGTCTCTCTCTGTCTCAAAAATAAATAAACATTAAAAAAAATTAAAAAAATAAAAAACAAACAAAGGAAAAAAAAAACCAGACACAGCGATCAATGGAAAAGATTAGACAACCCAGAATTAAACCCACAACTGTATGGTCAACTAATCTTTGACAAAACAGTAAAGAATATCCAATCTAAAACAGTCAGTCTCTCCAGCAAATGGTATTGGGAAAACTGGACAACGACATGTAGAAGAATGAACCTGGACCACTTTCTTACACCATACACAAAAATAAACTCAAAATGGATGAAAGACCTAAATGTAAGACAGGAAGCCATCAAAATCCTAGAGAAGAGAACAGGCAACAACCTCTTTGAAAAAGCAAGCATGAACTATTGGGACCTCATCAAGGTAAAAAGCTTCTGCACAGCAAAGGAAACAATCAACAAAATTAAAAGGCAACTGATGGGGGGCGCCTGGGTGGCGCAGTCGGTTAAGCATCCGACTTCAGCCAGGTCACGATCTCGCCGTCCGTGAGTTCGAGCCCCGCGTCAGGCTCTGGGCTGATGGCTCGGAGCCTGGAGCCTGTTTCCGATTCTGTGCCTCCCTCTCTCTCTGCCCCTCCCCCGTTCATGCTCTGTCTCTCTCTGTCCCAAAAATAAATAAAAAACGTTGAAAAGGCAACTGATGGAATGGGAGAAGATATTTTCAAAGGATATATCGGATAAAGGGTTAGTATCCAAAATCTATAAAGAACTAAAAAACAAATAATCCAGTGAAGAAATAAGTAAAAGACATGGAAACTTCTCCAAAGACATCCAGGTGGCTAACACACACATGAAAAGATGCTCAACACCACTCATCATCAGGGGAATACAAATCAAAACCACAATGAGATATCACCTCACACCTGTCAGAATGGCTAAAATTAACAAACTCAGGAAACAACAAATGTTGGTGAGGACGCAGAGTAAAGGGAACACTTTGCACTGCTGGTGGGAAGGCAGACTGAAATGCAAACTGGTGCATCCATCTGGAAAACAGTTTGGAGGTGCCTCAAAACATTAAAATAGAGCTATCCTATGACCCGGCAATTGCACTATTAGGTATTTATCCAAAGCATACAAAAATGCTGACTCAAAGGGGCCCATGCACCCCAATATTTACAGCAGCACTATCAATAATAGCCAAATTATGGAAAGAGCCCAAATGTCCATCAATGGATGAATGGATAAAGAATATGTGGTATATATATACAATGGAATATTACTCGGCAATCAGAAAGAATGAAGTCTTGCCTCTTGCAACAATGTGGCTAGAACTAGACTATATTATGCTACGCGAAATCAGTCAATCTAAGACAGATAAATATCATATATTTTTACTCATAGGTGGAATTTAAGAAACAAAGCAGATGAATATAGGGGAAGGGAAGGAAAAATAAGATAAAAACATAGAGGAAGGCAAACCATAAAAGCCTCTTAAATACAGTGAACAAACTGAGGGTTGCTGGAGGGGGTTTGGGTGGGGGGGGGGTGCTAAATGGGTGCTGGACATTAAGGAGGGCACTTGTTGGGATGAGCACTAGGTGTTATATATAAGTGATGAATCACTAAATTCTATTCCTGAAACCATGATTACGCTATATGTTAACTAACTTGGATTTAAATGTTAAAAAATCAAGTATGAATTATACATACTTAGATATATCACATAGACTATGATAACCCATAAGAATGTTGATATTTAATCTAGTTATTAATCATCTTTAATAACTTGTTTTAGTGGGAAGTCGTTTCTGGCATATTGAAATTCAGTAACTCGGTAAGAATTGTCTATCACATTTAGGTATACTGAGATAATTTTGCTAACTTCAGTTTATCACGATTTACTGATATAATTGAATAGTAAATAGTATCTAATTATGCATTTTTATAGGCACACTGTTTAAGTAATCTGTTACTAGCTAATAATTTTATTATGGAAACCAACTATCCAAACATTACAAACTATAAGATATAAAATTATAGATTTGACTTTGAAAAAAAAGATCAGGCCTTGAGTCGAAGCATCTTTTGTATTCTCTATCACCAAGCACACAGTGTCTTTCCATTGATGGCTGATATATAAATAAGAAATGGACCTCCAGTGGCCTCCATGATATGATATTCTTTACCCATAGAATTTTCTTCCTCCTGTTTTTCTACCACAACCCCTCCTGAGTAGTCAAGTCTAACTCCTAAATGCTCCACTCTCTTCATTATCCCACAGCTAAACTTCAGGCTTCAGAATCTTAACACGTTAACAGACATTTATACAGGGTCTACTCTGAAGCAGGCATTGGGAGGGGTATAGGTGAAACAAAGATGGATAAGCTACATATGTTCCTGCCCTGAAAAAGCATGCAATTAGCTTCAGAACGAGTAATGCAGGAGATCATTCAAAGATGGTTTTTGGGAGTGTTAATCTGAAAAATAAAAGTGGATTTATTCAACAATAATTTATCCAAGAATTGTAATTTGGGGTACACAAGCTATGGCAAAACCATGGGCAAGTCCAACAAGCAGAGAAGAGGAACATTATTTTGTGCAGAAGGAGGAAGCTGGAAGGCATTGTTCTGAAAAGTCCATTGGGGAAAAAAAGCAGAAGTCCTGGTGATGATGGTTTCTAATGGGCTGAGTTGCAGGGGTAGTGATATCTTGTAGGAGATGCAAAGTACATCTTTCCCTTGCTGGGGCCTATAAGTGGTGATCTTTCCTGCTGATGATTCTTCTTTTGGCTTCTGTAATTGACAATTCTTCCTGTAATTGAAGTCGAGGGGTAAGGCTTCCCCTTCTAACTTGCTCTATCTCCTCCTTTCTCCATTTTAGTGAGGCTTATCTTTATTAATATTCACAGGAACAAATAATGCCTGAGTTTGTCTTAAAGACTGAAAAACAAGGCCAAGGGAAGAGTGTGGGAAAAGAGGAAAGGGCAGCATTCGAAGCAAACAGAAGTAAACACAGAGCATTCAGACACTTCCAAGGATTTGCTGTAACCTGAACTAAGATGGCAAAAGGTTAAGTGGTGGGAAAAGAGGCCAGACTCAATAGTTTATTGAATGATTCCAGGATTTTCCCTCCCAAAGGTAATAGGCTGCCTTAAATAGATTTCAGATAGGAGAATAAGCAGCGTTTTCTCTAGAAAGATCATTCGGGTAGCATTATAGGAGATGGTTTGGAAGCGGGAGAAAATGGAATCAGCGAGGTGAACTATAGAACTGTCGAAGAGATTGGAGCAGGCAGGAGAATTAGTGACAGACACTGTGAAAACATCTCTAAAGACCCACCCTACACAGAAAGACTTCCCTGATTCTGTTAGTTTTCAACGTCCACCTCCCACCCCACCTCCACCCACATTCCTACAGCGCTTGTGAAATCTGTGGCCCAAATTTATGTACGTGATTATCTTTTATTTTACTCCCTAGCTGTTTCCTGTACATTACTCAAGTCTCCCTAGTTAATACAAGAAGAGTTTATGGAATTGAAATGGCTTGTAAGTCGTCCAAGGCCCAATAATGCATTCTGCCGCGCCGGGTAGTCAGGCCCAGTTCATAGCTAGTAGAAGGAGGAGCACTGATTGAGTCATTTCACCCTCTTGCCCATCAAACTGTCGCCCATCCGGGTGACCTAGCAGGAGAAAACCACAAGAGGAGCTGAGGTGCCAACCACAGCTATTAGACCCTTTATGCCCACCAGAGGGCGCTCTCTCCTGGCGCTCTTGCTTCGAGAAGCCCCAAGCAAATGAACCCTGACGTATTTCGGCCCTCTGCTGTTGCCGTACTCCCAGAGAGTAAACAGGAAGTAGAATTCAATGGTCGGGTGAAAAACACCGAGGACCCAGAAGGGATTCACTCCCGCGGTAACTTGCGCTTTCCAGGGAGTCTGCCCTCTGTTTCTATTTTTGGCACTCCTGCGCGCGTGCCTACTCCAGTGAAGGTATTTTGCCCCGAGCCCGCTCTCACCTCTTTATACAGTGTCCCCAGAATCATGGCCGAATACTCCTATGTGAAGTCCACCAAACTTGTGCTCAAGGGAACCAAGGCTAAGAGGTAAGACCAAAGTTTGTGCGGGAGTTTGTGCGTACTCCGCCCTCCCCTCCCCCGCGGAGACTCTTGCGGAAGCCTTAAGAGAGCTGTTATTCATGCTCCCAGCCCCTGGGCCTGGCCCCTGGTGCCACATGGATTGATGCTGCGACTCCGTTCCTGGCACCTGGACAGACGCCGCCCCAGAGACGCGCCATGACTGTCGCGCCTTCAAAAGGGAGGAGACAGGAGAGCGAGACCCAGGAGCCACGAGTTTGGGTCCCTTGATAAGGTTCCCCTCCAGACCTCCGCATGATGGGGTCTTAGTCTTATGATGTAGGCCATAACAATGAATTCCTTTATTAAAAGCCATTATTTTCACTCTTGTCTCCCGCCTCCCCCAAAAGATTTTAATTTTTTTTTTAATTTTTTTAACGTTTATTTATCTTTGAGACAGAGAGAGACAGAGCATGAACAGGGGAGGGGCAGAGGGAGAGGGAGACATAGAATCTGAAACAGGCTCCAGGCTCTGAGCTGTCAGCCCAGAGCCCGACGCGGGGCTCGAACTCACGGACCGCGAGATCGTCGCCCGGCGAAAAGTCGGCCGCCCAACCGACCAAGCCACCCAGGCGCCCAGATTCTTAATTAATTTAATACAATATGCAGATGTGCCTTTTGAGAGGGGTATGGGCTCACATCTCGACTGCCACCAGTGGCGACTGCCACTGGTGACTGGCACCAGTTTTGCGATTTGTGGCAAGTTCGTTAACATTCTTGAACTTCCATTTACTCATTTATTAGGAAATATTAGTGGTACTATAAAAGAATTCTTAGGATTAGATACCATGTACAGTAACTAGAGCCAAATGCAAGCAAAGGTTGTAGTGATTTATAATTAGTAGATTTTTAGGAAAAGGTATCTGCCCATTCCAATCTCCACCTCTCTTTATACCTGGCCGATTTGCTCAGGATTGATTATTCATACAAGCGTTGAGCATTTCATCCTGTCTCAGGGACAGTGTTTGGTACTTTTAGGTAAGATAAAAGTGTCAAGGAGCAAGCTGAAACCTCTGCCGTTGGGAACTCTGCCTCGGAGTCTGGAATCACAAAGAATTTATCCGGAATAAATCTGAAACTTGTACTCTCTGATTTTACAAGAGAGATGGGAGTTAACTTCTGAAAGTTTATGTTATGGTGAAAATACAAACAAGTGTATCTTATAATTATCACAACTCTATCTTAATTGACACACATACAGCACTTACTATGTGCCAAGAACTATTCTAAGCACTTTGCTTGTAACTTTTTTTTTAACCACCCCTGGATTTTTTTCTTTCTTATTACTGAGATATAATAGATATACCATAAAATTCACCTTTTAAAGTACGGTTTTGTGGTCTTCGGTGTGTTCACAAAGTTGACCGCTATCAAGTCGCAGAACATTTTCATCATCTTAGAAGGAAACCCCATAATCACTAGCCGTCACTCTCCATTTCACTCTTCCCCTAATCTGCTTTCTGTCCATATCAGTTTGTCTGTTCAGAATATCTCCTATAGAGTCCTACAGTATGCGGCCTTTTGTATCTGACTTCATCCACATTGTAGCATGTATCACTACTCTTATTTTTATGGCTGAATAATATTCCACTGTATAGATACAACACATTTTGTTTATCTATTCAATAGTTGATGGACATTGGGTTGTTTCCACTTTTTGGCATTATGAATAACGCTGCTATGAATATTGTTATAAAATTTTCGTGTCGACATGTGTTTTCATTTCTCTTAGGTATATACCTAGGAGTAAATTGTTAGGTCATATGGTAACTCTGTATTTAACTTTTTGAAGAACCCCAAACTGTTTCCTAAAGTGGTTATACCATTTTACATTTTTACCAGCAATATATGAAGGTGTGAGTTAACTCTCAGTCCTCACAGTAACCTTAAGAGCAGTTAAATTATTATCCTCATTTTATAGGTGAGAAACTGACAAGAGATTAAGTAGTTTTCCAAAAGTCAGAGAGCTCAGAAATGACAGTATCAGGATTAAAAAGTCAGTCTGGCTCCAGAGTCTGTTCTCTTAACTATAACACAATACATACAGGATCAGAAGTGAGTTCTCAGGATTAGAAGTAAGAGGGTATATCAGTGTAGATAACTGTAAATCAATAACTCATAAATCTATGGTCAGCTTAAAAGATTCCTCTAAGATTCCATTTTGTGATACTTAACATCAAATTCATATTTCTAAACTCATCTATATGAATTATCTCCTGCAGTAAGAAGAAAAAGAGCAAAGAGAAGAAGAGAAAAAGAGAAGAAGATGAAGAAACTCAGCTTGATATTGTTGGTAAGTTTACTTTTTAAAAATTTTTTACGTTTATATTTACTTTTGAGACAGAAAGAGACAGAGCATGAGTGGGGGAGGGGCAGAGAGAGGGAGACACAGAATCCCAAGCAGGCTCCAGGCTCTGAGCTACCAGCACAGAGCCTGACACGGGGCTTGAACCCATGACCACGAGATCATGACCTGAGCCGAAGACTGACGCTCAACTGACTGAGCCACCCAGGTCCCCCAGTTTTCTATACTTTACTCTGCAAAAAGTTAACACAGGTTGAGATGCCTTTAAAAATATTTTCTTAGGGACACCTGGGTGGCTCATTCAGTTGAGCATCCAACTCCGGCTCAGGTCACGATCTCTCAGTCTGGAAGTTCGAGCCCCGCATCGGGCTCTGTGCCGACAGCTCAGAGCCTAGAGCCTGTTTCAGATGCTGTGTCGCCCTCTCTCTGACCCTCCCCCATTCATGCTCTGTCTCTCTCTCTGTCTCAACAAAATGGATAAACATTAAAAAAAAAAAAAAAAAAAATTCTTAGTTAGGGATTAAATAGTATAAAGAAAGTCAAAAGAACTTATGACCTGTTTATAGTTTTCTTAAAGTGTTCAATATTATTTACACTGTGGATCCCTTTTATTGTCTGCCACAGGAGATGTCACTGATCCCTTTTTTTCATCATCAGAACAAAACACAGAGATCCCTTTTATTGTCTGCCACAGGAGATGTCACTGATCCCTTTTTTTCATCATCAGAACAAAACACAGAGAAAGGAAACGCAGCTCTCTGATTTAAAATACGATAATGCCATAATATCCTAGAGATTCTGAACATAATTTTAAAGACCTGCTATAAATATTATCTAATCAAATATATTTCACAAATTATTTTCTTTGAATGTCTATGCATTTTAATTGTAGAAGCCAGTGATATGCATGTCCCTAAAGGAACAGTAATGGATAGTAAAAGTGATTATTTTGTATACCGTGAAATGAATGAAAATCTTAATTGAACAGAACAGAGCATCTCAGTGGCCTGTAAATGGTACCAGAGATAGTAAGTGGTACCAGAGATAAACTGACCCAAACACATTTAACCATCCTGTTTTCTATTCAGTCCTTCTATCCTTTCCACATCTATACTTTAAGGCAGTTTTTTTCCTCTTTTAAAACTGGGCCAGTTGCATTTTGAAATTTCATAAATTATGGCTCCTTTACATTTTATATGAAATGGTATAAAGCTAATATTCTAGAAAATCTCACTTTATTTTGAAATAGCAAATCAACAATTCTCAAATTAGAGTAAATATTTTGGCTAGATATCTAGACATGGAGCTGCTATGTCAAAAGATAGGTGAATATTTAACTGTATAAGAAACCACCAAGAATTTTTGAAAGTGGTTGCACCATTTTATACCCCTCACCAAGAATTAATACAGTTCTGTTATCAGTCTTTGCTCCCAGTCTGTGGTTTGACTTTTAATTTGCTGAAATGGAATTTTTCTAAAAGCAAAAGTTAGAAATTTTTTTCAACTGTAATAAAATTCACACGTAACATTGTATTAGTGTTAGGTGTACAACATCATTATTTGATATATATATATACATATATATATAAGTTTTTAGTTTTTATAAAACTTTATTACCTTTTTTTTTTCTATTATGGCTACCACCTTATGTCTTCAGTCTAAGAAATTAACACTTACCCCAAAGTCATGAAGAAAGTCTTATATATTTTCTTTAAAAATCTTCATAGTTTTAGCTTTTACATTAGATCTGTGATCTATTTCAAATTAATTTTTGGTATGGTGTAAGGAGTCAGGGTTCTTTTTTTTATGTTTATTTATTTATTTTGAGGGGGGTGGTGCAGAGAGAGAGGAAGAGAAAGAGAATCCTAAGCAGGCTCCACACTCTCAGCACATTGCCAAACCTGGGGCTTGAACTCACAAACTGAGATCATGACCTGAGCTGAAATCAAGAATTGGATGCTTACTTAGCTGTGCCACCCAGGCGCCCCAGAGGTTCTTTTTTCATTTTTTCATATTAATATCCAATTGTTCCAGCACCACTGTTGAACACTTTCCTTTTCCATTAAACTTCTTTGATATATTTGTCAAAAATCAGTTGACTTTATGTGTATTGACATATTTCTGTTCCATTGATTCGTCTGTTATTCTACTGATACATTTGTCTTGATTACTGTCACTTCATAATGTTTTGAAATCAGGTGATGTCTTCAAGGTTTATCCATATTGTAGCACGTGTCAGAATTTCCTTCATTTTTAAGACTGAATAATACTCCATTGTGCACATTGACCACATTTCGTTTATCCATTCATCTTTCAATGGACACATGGGTTGCTTCCACTTTTTGACTGTTGTGAATAATTCTGCGATGAATATGGCTGTACAGATACCTCTTCAAAGCAAAGCTTTCAGTTCTTTTGGTCATATATCTGGAAGTGGAATTGCTGGATCATATGGTAGTTCCGTTTTCAGTTTTTTGAGGAAACTCCATACCGTTTGCACAGTGGTTGTACCATTTGACATTCCCACCGACAGTGCATGGGGGTTCCATTTTCTCCATATCCTCACCAACACTTATTATTTCTGGTTTCATGATAATACCCATCATAATGGGTATGAAATGGTATCTCATTATGGTTTCAGTTTGCATTTCCCTAGTGATTAGCAATATCAAGCAATTTTCATGTGCTCATTGGCCATTTGTATATCTTCTTTGGAGAAATATCTATTCAAGTCCTTTGCCCATTTTTTGAACTGAGTTTCAAGTGTTCTTTATATATTCTGGGTATTAATCCCTTAATAGATATGTGATTTACAAATATTTTCTCCTATTCTGTGGGTTGTCTTTTTACTCTGTTGATAATGTCCTGTGGTACACAAAAGATTTTCATTTTGATGAGTCTAATTTGTCTTAGTTTTCTTTTGTTGTTTGTGCCTTTGGTGTCCTATGAAAGAAATGATTGCCAAATCTAATATCATGAGGCTTCTACCATATGTTTTCTTTTAAGAGTTTTATAGTTTTAACTCATAAATTTAGGTCTTTGATCCATTTTGAATTAATTTGTATATATGACATTAGGTAAAGTCCAACTTCATATAAGTGAAAATTTTACTAATTTTTTATTGGTTACAAAAAGCCTTCCCTGTTTAGATGAATAGGAAATCTTGTGCAGTGTGATAAATTCAATTTTTAAAAACTTTGTTGTATGGAAATTTTCAAACTAATACATAAGTAGAAAAAAATAATGAATTTCCCATGTGCCCATACCCCCGTCATTAGTAATGATCATTATTTTGACAGTCTTGTTTCATTTACATACTTTACCACTCTGAAATAATACCCTATACGCACTTCTTTCTGGAGAATTTTTATTTTATTTTATTTTATTTTATTTTATTTTATTTTATTTTATTTTATTTTGTTTTATTTTTTTAAATGTTTTATTTATTTATTTTGGGAGAGAGAGAGTACACACGAGCAGAGGGAGGGGCAAAGAGAGGGAGAGAGTGAATCCCAAGCAGGCTGTACACCATCAGCATGGAGCTTGACACAGGGCTTTGTCTCATGAACCATGAGATCATGACCTGAGCTGAAATTAAGAGTTGGACAACCAACTAACTAAACCATGCTGGCATCCCCTGGAGAATTTTAAAGTAAAACACAGGTATTATGTCATTCTATCCATGTATATACATAAATGTACATTGCTTATAAAGTCAGTCTCTCTCTCTCTTCTGTTTTGCTCTGCCTTTTAATACATAAGAGTATGTCATTATCAGACCTAACAAAATTAATAAGAATTCCTTAATGTCCATCTAATATCTTATTAATGACTGATACATTTCTTCTTTAGCTAAAGTACAATTTAGTTTCATACTCAACAGAGAAAATGTGAAAGCTTTTCCTCTAAGACCAGGAACAAGACAAGGATACCTACTCTTGCCGCTTGTATCCAACACAGTATTGGAAATCCTAGCCAAAGCAAGTAGGCAAAAAAGAAAAAAGAAAGAAAAAGCATCTAGATCAGAAAGGAAGAAATAAAACTGTCACTATAGACTGATGATATGATCTTATATATAGAAAACCCTAAAGACTCTACCAAAAAACTGTTAGAACTAATAAATGAATTCAGTAAAGTTGCAGGATACAAAATAAACATACAGAAATCTGTTGCATTTCTGTATGTTAATAATGAATTACCAGAAAGAGAAATTAATCCCATTTACAATTGCACCAAAAAGAATAAAATACCTAGGTATAAATTTAACCAAGGATGTGAAAGACCTGTACTTAAAAACTATGACAGTGATAAAAGAAATTGAAGAGAACAGATAAATGGAGAGATCCCATGCTCATGGATCGGAAGAATTGAACTGTTAAAAGCAATTACCCCAAGGCAATCTGCAAATTCACTGCAATCCCTATCAAATTTCCAGTGGCATTTTTCACAAATAATGAATAAACGATCCTAAAATTTGTATGAAACCACAAAGACCCCGGATAGTTAACAAGCTAGAGAAAGAATAAGGCTGGAGGAACCATACTTCCTGATTTCAAACTATTACAAAGCTGTACTAATCAAAAAGGTTGTGTATTAGCATAAAAACAATACATAGATCAATAGAACAGAAAGAAAAGCCCAGAAACAAACTCATACAATAAACATAGAAATGCATATATCTTTTTGAATTAGTGTTTTTGTTTTCTTTGAGTAAATACCCAGTAGTGGAATTCCTGGATGCCATGGTGATTGTATTTTTAAGTTTTTGAGGAAACCCCATACTCTTTTCCACAGTGGTTGCTCCACTTCGCATTCCCACCAACAATGCGCAAGGGTTCCTTTTTCTCCACATCTTTGCCAACACTTGTTATTTCTTGTCTTTTTTAGTTTAGCCATTCTAACCGGTGTTAAAATCCTATCTCATTGTGGTTTTAATTTGCATTTCCCTCATGATTAGTGATGTTAAGCATTTTCTGCGTGTCTGTTGGCCATCTTTATGTCTTATTTGGAAAATTTTCTATTCAGGTCCTCTGCCTATTTTTTAATTGGATTATTTGGATTTTTTTGGTGTTCGCTTGTGTAAGTTCTTTTTTTTTTTTAATTTTTTTTTTTAAGGTTTATTTTTTATTTTTGAGACAGAGAGAGACAGAGCATGAACAGGGGAGGGTCAGAGAGAGAGGGAGACACAGAATCGGAAACAGGCTCCAGGCTCTGAGCTGTCAGCCCAGAGCCTGACGCGGGGCTAGAACTCACAGACCGCGAGATCATCACCTGAGCCGAAGTCAGATGCTTAACAGACTGAGCCACCCAGGCGCCCCCCCCCCCTTTTTTTTTAAATCTTTTTAGGATTTATTTTTTATTTTTTAGAGACAGAGCATGAATGGGGGAGGGTCAGAAAGAGAGGGAGACACAGAATCTGAAACGGGTTCCAGGCTCTGAGCTGTCAGCACAGAGCCCGTTGTGTAAGTTCTTTTACAGTTTGGATATTAACCCCTTATTGGATGTATCACTTGCAACTAGCTTCCCCCATTCACTAGATTGCCTTTTTTGTTTCGTCGATGGTTTCCTTCACTGTGCAAAAGCTTTTCATTTTGGTATAGTCTCAATAGTTTAGGGGCGCCTGGGTGGCGCAGTCGGTTAAGCGTCCGACTTCAGCCAGGTCACGATCTCGCGGTCCGTGAGTTCGAGCCCCGCGTCAGGCTCTGGGCTGATGGCTCAGAGCCTGGAGCCTGTTTCCGATTCTGTGTCTCCCTCTCTCTCTGACCCTCCCCCGTTCATGCTCTGTCTCTCTCTGTCCCAAAAATAAATAAAAAACGTTGAAAAAAAAATTAAAAAAAAAAAATAGTTTAATTGTGCTCTTGTTTCTTTTGCCAGAGGAGACATATCTAGAAAAATGTATCTATGACTGATGTCAAAGAATCGGGAGGGATGGATACTTGCCTATGTTTTCTTGTAGGAATTTTATGGATTCAGGTCTCACATTTAGGTCTTTATTTTGAATTTATTTTTGTATATGGTGTAAGAAAGAGGTCCAGTTTCCCTAGTATCGTTTGTTGAAGGTTGCCTTCCCCATTCTATATTCTTGCCTTCTTTGTCATAAATTAATTTACCATAAAAGTGTGGCTTATTTCTGGACTCTATTTTGTTCCATTGATCTATGTGTCTGTTTTGATGCCAGTATCATGTTTTTATTACCACAGCTTTGTAATATATCTTAAAAGCTAGGATTGTGATACCTCCAGCTTTGTTCTTCTTTTTCAAGATTGCTTTGGCTCTTCGGGATCTTTTGTGGTTCCATAAATTTTAGGATTATTCTAATTCTGTGAAAAATGTTAGTATTTTGATAGGGATTGCATTTATATGCAGCATGGATAGGGGAATAGGTGAAAGAGAATTAAAAGTACACTTACCTTGGGGCACCTGGGTGGTTCAGTCAGTTGAGCGTCCAACTCTTGATTTCGGCTTGGGTCATGATCCCACAGTTTGTGAATTCGAGCCCCACATTGGGCCTCTGTGTTGACGGTGTGGAGTCTGCTTTGGATTCTCTGCCTTCCTTTCTCTCTGCTCTCTCTCTCTGCTCATTCGTACTCTGTCTCTCAAAATAAATAAACATTAAAAAAATTTTTAAAAATAGTACACTTATCTTGATGAGCACTGAGAAATGTATAGAATTACTGAATTATTATAGTGTACATATGAAACTAATGTAACACTGTATATTAATTACACTTGAATTTTAAAATGAATTAAAAAAAGAAACCCATTTCTATTTGTATATCTAGTGTATATAGCTTCTCATTTTGTTTCTAATCTAAAATCTTGGTTAAGAATACTGTGCTAGACCATAAAAAAAAGAATGAAGTCTTGCCATTTGCAACGATGTGAATGGAGCTAGAGAGTATCATGTTAAGCCTAGTAAGTCAGAGAAAGACAGATACCATATGATTTCACTCATATGTGGAATTTAAAAAACAAAACAGATGAACACAGGGGAAAAAAGAGAAAGGGAGAAGCCAGAAAACAGACTCTTTAACTATAGAGGACAAACTGAGAGTTGCTGGAAGGGAGGTGGGTGGGGGCATGGTGACAGGTATTAAGGAGGGCACTTGTTGTGATGAGCACTGGGTGTTGTATGTAAGTGATGAATCATTAATTTATACACCTGAAATGAAGATTACACTGTATGTTAACTAACTGGAATTTAAATAAAAACTTGAAAAAAAAAATACTGTGCTGGGAAGTCTTTCTGAAGGGTTACATAAGAAACAGGTTATAACAGTCATTGCCTCTGAAAAGTAATCATGGATGACTGGGGGATGGAATGAAAGAGACTGTTCTCTATCATTTTGTGTCTTCACATGCTCTGCTATTTTATGTTAGAAAAAAAATGTAATCTTCATTGTGGTGGTAGTCATATCTATACACATACATATATAAACACCCAGATGAGTATGTGTAAAACTGATGAAATCTGAATAAGGCTCATGGTTTGTATAAAGGGTAATCTCCTGGTTTTGATATTGTACTATATAGTCATGCAAGGTGTTACCACTGGGAGAATTGAATAAAGGGTATAGAGATTGTTCTGTATTGTTTCTTACAACTGCAAAGTCGAAAGTTTTAAAAAATAAGTTACAACAGCAAGAACAAATAATTTGTATCAAATCTAACAAATTTAAAATACTGATTTTACTTTTTAGGAATCTGGTGGACAGTAACAAACTTTGGTGAAATTTCAGGAACCATAGCAATTGAAATGGATAAAGGAACCTATATACACGCACTTGACAATGGACTTTTTACACTGGGAGCTCCACATAAAGAAGGTTTGTGTCTAGTAGAAGCAATGAGAAGGAAAAGACCACTGACACTATATATTTTATGACATTCATTCACTTAGGCCAAATTCTAACTAATATCCAGTATATTCCAAAGAAACAAATCCATTGCATTTGACTTTTCACCTTTTTTCCTTCCTTAATATTTACCACATATTGACAGATCCTTCTTTTTTAGTTATAAGCATTTGAAAACATTCTATATGGTTCCAGAAGAGTATCTCTAGAAATTGAAAACAATATGAATAATTTAAATTGAAAGGGAAACCTGGTTGAGTCAAAGCTTTGATTCCTTTATTCTTTAGATCTCTTACCAAAACTAACCTAGAGCATTATTGACAACTTAGTTTTGTTATTCCTTCTAGCACATCAGAATAAGCACTAATGAGATATGAAGTAACTGAAGATAAAAAGCAGTATGTTTTGGTCTGAATGTCCATCCCTTGAATAAGTTAAAGCATTTACTTTTTTAAATACTAAGTGCTTATTTGTCTATGTACTGAGTGCATTTTATATATATATATATATTTTTTTAAGTTTATTTATTTTGAGAGAGAGAGAGAGAGCGAGAGAGAGAGAGAGAGAGAGCACACAAGCAGGGGAAGGGCAGAGAGAAAGAGAGACAGAATCCCAGGCAGGCTCCGCATCATCCACGCAGAGCCTGATGCGGGGCTCAAACTCACTAACTGCAAGATCATGACCTGAGCCGAGATCAAGAGCCAGACACTTTTTCTTTATTTATTTAGGAGCCGGACACATAACCAACCATGCCACCCAGGCATCCCTGTACTGAGTGCATTTTAAAACACAAAAAGAAAATAACTTTTTTTAATGTTTATTTATTCTTAGAGAGAGCACGATGTGGGAGGTACAGAGAGAGAGGGAGACACAGAATCCGAAGCAGGCTCCATGCTCTGAGCTGTCAGAGCCCAACACAGGGCTCAAACTCATGAACTGTGAGATTATGACCTGAACTGAAGTTGGATGCTTAACGCATTGAGCCACCCAGGTGCCCCAAAAAGAAAATATCTTATAAGCCTAAGCATCATGCTGACTTACCTATTCAGGATGTAAAACTAATATTGTAGTTACAAGGAGATAAAGTAGATCTTCATACTTTGAATCTGAATAGTATATTGTATCAAAATATCAAAATACTCTTAATTAATTTTAAGAGAAAATATTTTTTTTAAAGCTGAAGAATATCTTTACATGTATATTTGTAACAAATGTCAAATTATTTCAAAATGCTTTTTTCTCCATAGTTGATGAGGGCCCTAGTCCTCCAGAGCAGTTTACAGCTGTCAAATTGTCTGATTCCAGGTAACTAAGTTGAACTATAATTAATAACCTTTTATTTTTTTCATTTTATTCACTGAAAAATTCCAACATATAGCTAATTAATTAAGTCAACTTAATTCCACAGAGTAATTTTGAGGTAAAAAACAAAACAATCTTTTTGAAGTGTATTTTGTGAAATTTTAAACTTAGAATATGTATATATCCCATATTTAGGTATTATTAAATTTCATTTGCAGTTACTGTGTCTTCGAAAGGGAATTAAAGCTCCAAATAAAAGCATACACGATGATTCCTAGCAATATATAATATTAGGCTAGAAAAAAATGAAGATTAATACTGTCACAGGCCAAATAAGATGTAGATTAGAAGAAAGATCATGTGAAGAAAACAGATATAAGACACAATGGAGTCTGATGTTATTGTGATATGTAAACTCACTGGTCAGAAGTCAAGAGATAAACAGGAAGATAGAAGAAAGGAATATTGTTAAAACCAGTAGAGAATGTTACATAGTCATAAAGAGCAAAAGAATATTTTACTCACTATTTTTACAACCATTTCATAAGCTGACTTTTTATATTCTCACAGTGCAAAAGTACAGAATGATACTTTGGGTAGTACACGCAGAAATGGAATTTCAGTATTCTAATAATTAGCTGCATCAACATGATAATGATTCATATTATATTAACTATAAGTGAATATAAAATCAATCCCTTGGCATCATAAAGGATTGGTAAACTAAGAAGTTAGAAACCATATTTTTTTCTTTAAAAAAATCACATTATTACTTCTATACTTTCTTTCAGTGGCAAATAAGTATGGTGGAAGAATAAAAGCAGAAGAATAATCAATAAACACTAACTTCTTTACAACTGGGGGAAAAAACATAAAAAGGGCAAACGAAAATATTTGCAATAACCTTAACAAGCAATGAATTTTTATTCTTCACATGTGTGTATAGGATTCATAATACTAAGAAAAAAAAATAGACCCAATAGAAAAATGAACAAAAAGATAAAAACTAAAAAGGAAAGAAAAAGAAGTACAAATGTCACTTATAATGATTAAAATATAAAATAGGATACTATTTTTCCTATATCTTGTATTCCAGTTTTTTTAAAGTTATAACATTAAAAGATCTGTGATAAAACAATACTCTCCTCTTTTGAGGTGAGAATGTTAAGTTGATAGAATTTTTTTTCTGGGAAGTGACTTGATAGCATGCAACGGGAGCTTTATAATTAGAATATAAAATTATGTCGAGAGAACTACACTTTCTGATATGGTAGTCACTAGGCACATATGCTTTTGATAATTTTCATTTTTAAATTTTTGGATTTTTCTGGAATTTTATTATACACACCCACATTTATTTTTATGTTCCATATTTAATTTTCTTTTTCTTAGTCTGTAACATTTCTTTTCTGTTAATCTAAAGAATTGCCCTGAAATCTGGCTATGGAAAATACCTTGGTATTAATTCAGATGGACTTGTTGTGGGGCGTTCGGATGCAATTGGACCAAGAGAACAATGGGAACCAGTCTTTCAAGATGTAAGTGCTATTGTTGTTTATAATAAAGCTTCTTGTCAAGGTAAGATACAGTCTTTAACAGTCAATGAGAGTATATATTCTAAAAAACAACAAAAAAAGAATGTAATAATATCATACATTAAATTGGAGAAAACCAATACGAACTCATAACCTTAAAAAGATGTCAAAAAATAGTACAACACAGCAAAAGAAATAATGAACAAAATGAAAAGACAACCTATAAAATGAGAAAATATATTTGCAAACTGCATTTCTGATAAGGGATTGATATCCAAAATATATTAAGAACTGATGTAACTCAATATCAAAAAAAACAACCCAGTTTTAAAAAATGAGCAAAAGACATGACTAGACTTTTTTTTCCCAAAAAAGATATATGAAAAGCCAACAGGTATATGAAAAGATGCTCAACATCGCTAGTTGTTAGGGAAATGCGAACCAAAAGCACAGTAAGATGTCACTTCATGACCCTTAGCATGGCTATCTTCAAAAAGACGAGAGATAAACGCTTTTGAGGATGTGGAGAAAAGGGAACCTTTGTGCATTGTTGGTGGGATTGTAAACTAGTACAGCCAAATGGAAAACAGTGTGGAGGCTCCTCAAAAAATTAAAAATAGAATTACCACATGATCCAACAATCTCGTGTCTGAGAATATATCCAAAGGAAACAAAAAGACTAACTTGAAAAGGTATCTGCACCTCCATGTTCATAGGGGTATTATTTACAAGAGCCAAGACATGGAGACAAGTTAGGCATCCACTGACAGATGAATGGATAAAGAAGTTGTGGTGTATATATATATACACATATATACATACATACACACAATGGAATAGTATTCAGCCATAAAAGATGAGTAAATCTTGCCATGTACAACAGCATGGGTGGACCTTGAGGACGTTATGCTAAGTGAAGTAAGTCAGACAGAGAAAGACAACTGTAGGATCTCCCTTACATGTGGGATCTTAAATAATAATAATAATAATAATAATAATAATAATAAGATAAATAAATCACTTAAACTCAGAAAAAGACATTGGACTTGTGGTTACCAGAGTGAGAGGTGCTGGGAGCAAGAATTAGAGGAGGAAGGTGGCCAAAAGGTACAGACTTACAGTTACAAGATAAATACAGTAAGTGCCAGGGATATAATGTGTAGCATGAGGACCACAGCTGACCTTGCTATATAATAAAGTGGAAAGTTAAGAGAGTAAATCCTGAGTTCTCATCATAAGGGGAAAATTTTTTTTTTCCATTTTATGCTTTCTTTTTATTGTAACTGCAGGAGATGATGGGTCTAACTAAACTTACTGAAATAATCATTTCACAACATGCGTAAGTCAAACCATTTTGCTGTGTACCTTAAACTTATACACAGTGATTTTGTCAGTTATATCTCAATAAAACTGGGGAGGAAATAGTGTAACAAAAATAGCAAAAATACTTTTGCCCACCATCATTTCTGTATACCCTTGGTGCCTGGATTCAGTTCTTATTTTTCATTAAAGATTCCAGATTTCTCAGAGGATAGCCCATTTTATGTCTTGGGGCAGGAAAATAGGATAGTTCAGGAATACCTTCTTAGGAGAAATTATGGATGCTTTCAAAAACATTAGAGACTGTGGTAAGAGAACAGTGGAGGAAGCTTATGGCCAGCTTGTGACAATCTGTGCATAAAATAGTAAATAGTGATAATAATGGTTCACTGAAATCAAATTAGTCTATAAACATCTGAGTTCATGGTAAAACTCAAAAGCAAATAGTGTACAAAAAGATAGTTTTAGTATAAAAGAAGGATGAAGATAATATATTAATTTTTATTGATCTTAGTAAATAGGCACTTAGCAGTGGAAGGATATTTTGTTAAGTCTATGTCTGTTTATTCAGAATACCTACGTTCCAAAGAAAAAAATTATAATATATAAGTTCCTTTTCTGTTTGTGTAAGCAGTAAGGATTGAACAAAAATATACCAGAGCTAAAACAGTCTCCGAGCTAAAGGAGATACTATATCAAGCTCTATACAGAGTTCTATATAGCTCTATATATTTAGATCCATACAGAGCTAAAAGGAGGTACTGTATTGAGAAGAGGAAGGATAGGTAGCCACCAGTAGAAGAGGAGTTTGGTAACTGCATAGAACCATTGGGAATAGACAATAACGAACTCAAAATAGGATCCCACGGTGTTTCTGTATGCCAAACATCCCCCCAAAAGAATTATTTAGACTCATTCCCTCATCCCGTAGGATAAAATCTCTGGGTCAGTAACTTTCAAACTTTCTTTGACCTCAGTCCAGTGAGAAAAACATTTTTACGTTGCAGCCCAGTACACACATTGTACTTAATACCTATTTAATCTTCGTGTTGTGCACTTCAGTATTTTCTATTCTGTTGTACCTTTTTTGTGTTTTTTTGTTTTTTTTTTTTTTAAATACTGAGCAGGACCCACTAAATTGATTTCATGAACCACTTATGGGTTGCAACCCCTTCTAGGTGATCTTACCACTATAATAAGGTACTTTCAATACAAATTCTATCAACAGAAAAGACCAGTGTATCATCAGGCCAGCATGATGATAACCCAGATACTACCACTCATACAGAATGTTTGGGAAGTTCATTGCACTTTGTTTTGGGGAAAGACACTAACTTTTAATATTTAAATGAAAAAGACACATAAAAGTTCCTGATGGAACAAGGAAAACTTGATTGCTAAGAGGGATTCAGCTTTAAATTACGAGTTTAAATTACGAGTTTAAATTACACTGGATGATACAGCCATACCCCGCACACCAAGTGTCGTCCAGATGGTAGAAAGCCCAGCCCTGGCCACCTTAATAAGAAAATCGGGGTGCCTGGGTGGCTCAGTCAGTTGGGCGTCCGACTTCGGCTCAGGTCACGATCTCGTGGTCCGTGAGTTCGAGCCCCGCATGGGGCTCTGGGCTGATGGCTCAGAGCCTGGAGCCTGCTTCTGATTCTGTGTCTCCCGCTCTCTCTGACCCTCCCCCGTTCATGCTCTGTCTCTCTCTGTCTCAAAAATAAATAAACTTAAAAAAAAAAAAAATAAGAAAATCAATCACATCCACTGTTATTAGCCCTTTTGTAATTGAGTGTGATATAAAGTTATTCATACATTTTGTAATGATTATATTTGTAAATATTTTGTCCGTTTAAGGTACTCAAAGTTTTGCAAGTCATAATTAAGCCTTATATTTGTTAAGGAGATTTAATTAAATCTAGGTTTAGATACACGAGAAAATTCGTTTTCACGTTTTGCCTTTTAGAATCTGTATAACACAGTGGGCATTGAACAACTGAAAAGAGTATGACAAGGCGCGTGGGTGGCTCAGTCGGTTAAGCGGCCAACTTCGGCTTGGGTTATGATCTTGTATTTGAACCGCGCATGGGGCTGTCAGCACGGAGCCCACTTCAGATCCTCTGTCTTCTCTCTCTGCCCCTTTCCTGTTCATGCACTCTCTCTGTCTCTCTCAAAAATAAACATTAAAAAAAAATAAAGAGTATGAATATTTCTGTCCACATAAAAAAGTCCCTCAGACATTAATTCTTAACATTCTGAGCAGTAAATTCAAAGGCACCAAAAGTTAGCTTTTATTTTTATATTTTCTAATTATGAAGAAAATTTTACTTAAAACAGTACTATTTGAGTAAACTACTGTGAATTTTATAATTTGTATTGTTTTAAAAACTATTTTTCCAGCTGAACTAAATCATTTATATTCTCAATAGATCTTTGAGGCCAAAGGAAACAATTCTATTTCATCTTATTAACAGAATGAATATACTAAAAATGTTTATTGTGGTTATCTTTGAATAGTAAGATTATAGGTGATTTGGTTTTCTTTTCTGTGTGTCTTTATTTTCTATGTTTTCTCCAAATTCTTTTTGCTGATTACTTTTAGACTTGGGGGTAAGAGTAGAATTTCATTCTCAAGATATAAGAATTATTTTGTAGGTATTCCTGTGACTTTTTTGTTTGGTTTTACAGGGGAAAATGGCCCTATTGGCCTCAAATAGCTGTTTTATTAGATGCAACGAAGCAGGTGATATAGAAGCGAAAAGTAAAACAGCAGGAGAAGAAGAAATGATAAAGGTAATCATGACTTTTTATACATTAATACATGTCACATATATATCTCTTTAAAATGTTGAATAGTCATTTGCCATCACTTTTAAAGATGTAATGCATAGTTTTTTATACTATGATCCAAATAACCTTTATTTTTAATTATAAATCCCATAACTGGTGGGTGGTTTGTACCATGCAGTAGAAAAATTACTCTGTATCTTACCCCCATGTGTTAGTATTTTGCCACATGCTTTTTAGGCCTATATTTTCTTTTTAAAGCCTGAATTTTAAAATTTAGTTTTCTAAATAGGTACGTTACATGGTTCAAAATTTTTAAAATACAAACATATTAAGACATCACTGCTATCCTTCTGTACCTTCCAGAGTTTATAAAAAATGGATATGTTTATAATTTTCTACCTTTTTAGACTAACGTTAGCCTCCAATACACACTCCTTTAGAGCTTGGGTTTTTTCCTTAACATTGTCTCTTGCAAATTTTCCCTTATCATGATGTATAAAATTTTTTTCTTGCTTTAAAATTAAGTAATTAATTTTATTTATTATTATTGAGAAACAGAGTGTGAGTGGGGGAGGGGCAGAGAGCAAGGGAGACACAGAATCCAAAGCAGGCTGCAGGCTCTGAGCTGTCAGCACAGAGCCCGACACGGGGCTCAAACTCACAAACCATGAGCTCATGACCTGAGCTGAAGTCGGACGCTTAACCGACTGAGCCACCCAGGCGCCCCTTCTCTTGCTTTTTTAACAACTACATGATATTCCCTTTTAGGGATGTACCATAATTGATTTAATCAGTTCCTTATAAATGCAAATTTAGGTTCCCTCCAGTCTTTTGCTCCTTCACACAGTGCTGTAACACACATAACTTTGAATATTCATCCTTCTTTAGTTGTGCAAGTGTATCTGAGGACACATTCCCACAAGCAGAATTACAAGGTATATGAAAAGCGTTAGTCATAACACTTTGCAGTTACGTAAACAAAACAAAAACAAAGCAGAAGCAAGTAGCTGCAGGCACTCTGCTGAAGGTGGCACATGCGTCATCTTGAATCTTCCTTGTGCTCCTGGGAGGTAGCTAGTCACCTTACCTCTGAGGGGATGGCCTGTAGCCCTCCTTATATCCTTACCTATTTTGATCAGTCACTTTCACTTCATGAAAGTCACACAGCTAGCTACAATGAGACAGGGATATGTACCCAGACCCAGCTGACTGGAAACTGACATTGCATACCACACCGCCTCTCCAGAAATAGGTCGTGAGAAAAATACTGGTGGATTTCTCACTTACCTAAAAGTATGATTTTTGAAGAGAAACGATGCAAATAAAATGCAGTAACTCTGCACTTCATGGAAAAAACAATACTATGCCGTATTTGTCACTAATTACAACTGTTTCTAAATATCTAATTTTTTTTATGTTTATTTTTGAGAGAGCATGAGTGGGGGAGGGGCAGAGAGCGCGGAAGACACAGAATGCAAAGCAGGTTCCAGGCTCTGAGCTGTCAGCACAGAGCCCACCTCGGGGTTCGAATTCACGAACTGTGAGATGATGACCTCATCCAAAGTCGTACACTTAACCAACTGAGCCACCCAGGAGCCCCAACAACTGTTGTTAAATGAAGTACCTGTCATATTTCCCTGGGTTCATTTGGTTAGTCAAGTATCTAGAAGCCCTGAGCAGTGATAATCCAAAACTCTTCCCACCTTGCATTTTATTTCGCAGGTTCTGCTAGTCTGTATCATCCATCCACCTTTGTAGCCTAACCTTATCGACCAGAGCACATTCCCTTCTGCCGAAAGTAGTGCAGTATTGTCACATGCACTGGCCAGTAATCTCCCCAGATCTGTAAGGACCCCACTAAGCAGACCTGTCACACACGTGGCATTGGTGCATGCTTTATTGGTCACTGCTTTCTAAGCAGTCTTGGAATTGGGCTCGGGGCCACAAAGCTCACTTCAGAGATGTAAATCCTTGGAGATAGAATCCCAGTCCTTCGGGTTGCAAATTGCCAATTCCAAGGGCCTGACTTCTGTCCCCTTCTTGCCCTATTCCGTAGATCCCACTTGCTGTATCAGTTTATGGCATGTGATAGTAAATATCTGTCACAATTTATGAGGACATAAGGAAGATTTAGAAGGAGTGTATTCCAATTAGGTAAAAATGAGTTGTGTAATGTTACAAATTTTAATGGATTTGTGAATAGCCTATGCAAAGTAAAGTAACTACTATCTTAAATTTTCAATGTTATAAAATAAACACTACAGAATAATTTGAATATTTACTTTGGTGCCACCATTAAATTAAATTATTGCCTAAATGCTCAGCAGGATCTGATCTATAAAATGTTTTTCTAAATAAATTTCTCCATGTCTGATGCAAGGGCTCTAGAGAAACATAATAGCAATTATTTATATAAATCATATATATAAACATATATACAAACATATCTAGAACCTTTCTTTTTCTGAATCTAATTGCTAAGTTGATTGTTTTCTTCTTTTGCATAAAAAATCATCTAGAGGGTTCTTATGAAATAAGTGGGGAAGGGGAAGATTCATGTATAACCTGTTGAGTTCTCTCCATTGTCCAGATTAGATCCTGTGCTGAAAGAGAAACTAAGAAAAAAGATGATATTCCAGAAGAAGACAAAGGAAATGTTAAACAGTGTGAAATCAATTATGTGTACGTATTATTTTCCTTTTCGACCTTACAGATTAGACGGGTCCTTCTCAAGGCCTGAACGACATGAGGCATAACAGACTGGGACAAAGAACTAGGCTGAATGCTTTTCTTTTCTCAAAGCTTCAGTTTTCCTAATTATCCTGCTGGCTTTCAAAGCTAAAGTCACTTGGGTTAGTCTGTACTCCCTGTTCATTAACAGAATGACTATAGCTTATTAGTACATGATGCTGACCCAATGTTCCAGAGCCAGCACTCGGGACCCCGGCCAACACCCCTCAGTGAAAGGGAGGCCTTGTAGTGCTGCGCAGGCCACTGCCCTCTGCGGGGAGGGGCGCTGAGGTCATCTCTGCAGCTGAAAAGCTGTATGTCATTAAAGAAATACAATTAATTTTTTTAAATAAATGAAAAACTTTTAAAATATTTGTAATTTCATGAGTAAACATGTATGATCAAAGTTTGAGGTGATTTTCAAGAAAGGCATTTTCTTAACAGAAAGAAATTTCAGAGCTTCCAAGACCACAAACTTAAAATAAGTAAAGAAGACAGTAAAATTCTCAAAAAGGCCCGGAAGGATGGATTTTTACATGAAACACTTCTGGACAGGTAGGTATATTTTTACTAATTTCCAGCCATTTTCAGGATCCAGTAGAAATGGCTTATGTGTAACCAGTGTTCTTTTTCAGTTATTACAGTTCTTAAGTTTTCGTCTTCTAATTTGTGAACATGGTAATGTTACTTACAAAGGACATCATAAGTCTAGGAAAACATTACCAATAAAGAATATCTAAAAATAGCCAGGTTTCAAAAACTTACATATTTTGTGGTAAGAAATTCAGGTTTGACTGAAACTCCTTCATGAATTTATTTATCATCATCTTTTTATAACTATTAGAAAGAAGTAGTTAAATTTCAAAACTCAGTGGGTTCTAGTAGAGTAGTACAGCTTCCTAAAAATGAAGTAAAAATAAATCAGTTTAAAAATTATCAAGTATAAAATGAAATAAATGAAATGGAAGCACTTTTAACCAAGTTGAATTTAGAAGTGTGCAGGATATTTATCAGAGCACATTATTAATATTTATCTATTGCTATTCCTTTTTAGGTAAGTAATGTCCTAGATTTATAACATAAAAAAAATGAGTAGAGAGGGTTGGCTGTACATTTAGAACTGTAAATCAAGTAAGCACCAGAAGGAAAGAGAATGTGGTAATCTGCCACTCCTTCAAGTCCTGTGTTGCAAAATTAGTCTTAAAACATCTCTTTACATTACTTGATGAAGATGATGC
Source organism: Panthera leo (assembly GCF_018350215.1). Classification (NCBI taxonomy): domain Eukaryota; kingdom Metazoa; phylum Chordata; class Mammalia; order Carnivora; family Felidae; genus Panthera; species Panthera leo. The sequence continues at coordinate 20,434,384 of NC_056682.1, forward strand.
TTCAGCATATATTTCCTGTTAACTGAGTTGATCATGTTGTTATCTGAAGTTAGTAAGTGATGTAAGAATTTTTCCTGCTGAGAAAGCCTGTATCTGGTTTTAAGAAATAAGAATAGGATGTAAAAAAACAATACCAGAATGTGGACACAAAAGACATAAGGTCCGTGTGTTGTCACTTTTACCGCTTATGAAAATAGAAGATTGCCACCCTGTTAAATAGAAGTTTAGGGCATGCTTAAATTCAGAGGCAATTAAAATTCTATTATGGATTGAAAAAGCTCTTAGGCAACATTTCTTCAAGATTAGGAAAGGCTTTCATAAGAACAGAATGCATTTAGTATGAAACCTAACATTGAAAAGTTAAATTTTAATTAAAATATTTTGATATAAGTGGGATGGTTATATAAAAACCAAATTGAGAACACAATTTGAGTTTGAGTATATATTTAGTAGCTGACTATATATGGAATGTTTTACATAATTTTTATCATTTGTCTTTGTTTAAACAGGAGAGCCAAATTGAAGGCTGATAGATACTGCAAATGACCAGAATTTTTGTTTCTGTCTCCCCCTATTGTTTTTTTCTGAATAAAATAATCAATGGAAGTGTTTTTACAGAGGTCTTGGGCTATTATGGAATTACTGCTGAAATCGTAGCTAGTTTAAATAAGATTAATCAAGTTTAATTGAGATCTTCATGGATGTACTTTTTAGTTAACTGCAGTGTTTCACGTGGAATTGAAACATTGAGTACATACTCAACATGCCACAGAATTTTTTTTCTTTTCTACATTTTCTGCCCTAAAGCATGAGGTGCTACTCTATGAACCTCATGTTTCCTGTGAAGCTTATGGAATGAATCTCTTACTGCTTTACAGTATTAGTTTATATTACTTACTTTCTACCACCAGTGCTTCATTGGTACCTTTAAAAGGAAGCTAGAAACTCCCAATCCAGTCAACAAGGCTTTGATTCTGCTTTCTAAATATTGCCCAAATCACACAAACCAAACAGATTATTAGACAGAGGGGTTGGGAGGAGAGAAAGAAATCAGGTATTAGGCAGTGAAATGGGAACAGGAAACATTACAAAAAAGCAAGTAGGCTCAGATTGGAGGATAAGAGTAAAATTGGGAAAATTCCCTACTTAGAACAGTTTACCCACAGTGCATCGGGTATTATGCTTTTGTCCTCACTTGTGGGATGGGATGGGATGGGAGCGGAGCTATTAAAGATATTCAGACACTACACATTGCTGATGTCTGCAGTGCTGAGACATCTTTATTCTTAGCCTCTTTCTGAATTCCTGAACACAGTATTCCAGATGTCCTCTAACTCTGTGAGTATTCCAAAATCCAGGTTGTGTCTCAGATGCCTGGACTTCACCACTGGAAATTCTGCTTCAGAAGGACCAAGGTTGGCTGACGCATCTGTATGTTTTTAGGATTCCCCGTTGATGATACACAGCCAGGATTGAGACCTGACTTAGGCTGCCAAACCCTGTCTAGTTCTCAGCCTTTATCTTCCATCTGTCACCAGCTCTCGGGTAACACGGCTCCTCTACAGCAAGGAAGCTAAGCTACCGATATCAACCTTCTAAAGGAGCTCTTGCTGTAGAACTAGCCCTAACTTGCCACTCCATTTCCAAGAGCTGGACATCCACCCATCTTGTGTTCTCCTTCTTCCTCTGATCTTTAGGTTGGGAACATCTCTTACTACTTGGGTCCCTCAAGGCAGTAGTTCTCAACAAGGGGTTATTTTGCCTCCCAGGGGACATCTTGCAGTGTCTGGAGACAATCTCAACTGAGAGAGGGGGTGCTACTGGCATCTAGAGGGCTAGAGACTAGGGATGCTGCTAACCATCTGACAATGAACAGGACAGCAGCCCCTACAACAAGGAATTTTCCAGCCAAGATGCTAACAGTGCCAGGGTTCTGACACCTGCCTCGGACTCAGTCTATTCCTTGCCTTTGCCAGCCCCCAACCCCTAGAAATAAGAATTGCATAGGGTACCTGCAGATTTCCAAGACCTACCCTTGCCTGCTTAGCAAGTCTAGAATTATATCCCAAAATTGACATTTTAACCAAAAGTCCAGGTAATTCTGAAGCAGGTGATCTGAACTACACTTTCAGAAACACTCACTCAAGAAATTAAAGTCTTGCCTCCAATAGTGTCTTGGTACCTGAGACTGGATTCCCTGTCACCGTGCTCACCCTCATGCTTCCCCCAGTCCAGAGAGCAGAACTAGTTACAGGTCCTGGCAACTGGGAAGGAAGGTACAGGTTAAAAATATACACTGGCTGCCCTCATGGAGTTTATACGCTCCTGAAGGAGGACAGCGGTGATTCTCAGGCAACTGATAAGTGTTCTTTCCTATTTGTGTCATTGTATTATATTCATCTCCCCGTTACAGGACTGAAGTCAATCTGGCAGAGTAGCAGGGGTCAAGAATAAATGCATCTAAATATTGTCATCTGCTCCACATTCAAAGTCAAGTGCACTGTAAAAATCAAGATGTGTTCTGGCCAAGCATTCCCCTGATTTATCAGCCTAGTAGCCTTATCAAAAAGGTTATATATAATAAAAAAATAAAAACATTGACCAAAGAAAAAGCTCCCCACATCCAATTTTTTTTTTTTTTGACTGCTCACATTTAAGATTAGATTATTTCAATTTTTCTATCTTCAAGTTCACTGACTCACTTTTTTACCATCTCCAAATTGCTGTCACACACATCGGTTCAGGTCATGATCTCACTGTTCGTGGGTTCAAGCCCTGCATTGGGCTCTGTGCTTAATTCAGAAACTGGAGCCTGCTTCGGATTTTGTGTCTCCCTTTCTCTCTGCCTCTCTCCTCTATCTCTCTCTATATATAAAATAAATAAAACATTTAAAAAATCCTTTTAAAAATATTTTTTCAGAGTGCATAGCCAGGACTTTTAAATTAAAATCTTCAGGTGTTCATTTCTCTTAGAGTGTTTCGCAAATCTAATGAGGTTTTGCAATCCTGTTCTGAGTGCTGCTAATAGAGCAAAAGGGGTGTAGCCCTACTTGTTAGTGTTTATTTTTCCATCATGCAATTTCCTAATTCTGGTCCTTAGATACTAAGTGGAACTGTAAGGAAAAAAACAAAGCATACCTCTTTATTCCTTTAAAAAGTTGGAAACCTGAATAAAAGTAGATGCCATGGTAGGGAATCAAGTCATGACTTCTAACCTTAGTTCCCTAACTGCCACTGGACAAAATTAAGTTGTATGGCTACAGTCAATCACATAGGAGGGGGGGAAAAAAAAAAAAAGCAGTGCTTTAAGCTCCCAATGTCTTGTTTTTTCTTTTTCTGTATTATACTTTATGTTTGTATAAGTATTCATCCCTATTTTCTTATTCTGCTACTAAATATATTCCTCCAAGGGTTTTTTGTTCGTTTGCTTTTTAACTGACAGCAGAAAAACCCCAGGGATATACCTAGGTTCAGGAGAACTTAAAACTAAGGTAACAGTTTAGCAGCCAATCAGCATTCATTCAGTTTGGTTTCACCTGTATGTGTAAAATGACTTTCTGAAGTGTGGTGCTTATGTAGGAAAGACCAGTAGACTTGAGTCCAACCTAGGCTGTTCTACAGCACCTCGATCCTAAATGCTAGTTTAAATCAGCTTGCACACAGCAGTTTCATGTTGTTTAGAAAAATAATTTCCCCAACTGCCTACGCAAACAGAACATTCTGGCACGTTCCCTTGTTCTTCATTTTAAGTCCAGAAATCCTCTCCAGCAGGCCCTCTATGTATCCCAGCCCTGCTGCTTTTACCTCTCCACCTGTGACTACCAACTTTGTTTTCCCACATTCCTTTTACTCCGGTAGCTTCATTCCACACCATTGTGTGTGTCCTTTCCAGAATACAGGAAAATGGACAAAGACTTAAGCATTTAGTAGAAGGGTAAACCAAAGTTTCCACTTAATTCTCCCATGAAAATGCCCCTTCTGGTTTTTCCCAAGCTGAATTCAGCTTTCATTCCAGCGCACCCATAGTTGGAGAATCATATACCATGGCCCCAAGTATCAGTTTTGAAACTTCTCATTTCCCCACCATCAACTCAGGCTGTGAAGGGCTTACCATCCACACCCATTATCATTGCAGTTCCCCTCTGCTCTTAAGCGTCCAGACCCACCTGAAACCTGGCTCACAGTCTGTCTTCATGGGGTCTCCCATCTTGGTTTCACTGACTCCAGCATTCACGTTGCCACCTTTCTTTCATCTGCCTTAAAAATTCTGTCCTCTCGGCCCAGCTGATCTCTCACTCCACTTTAACTGCAGCCCAGCTGGGTTAAACATTGCGCTTTTGCTTCACTGTCTTCTGAGATTGGAAATCCTGATCTCTATCTCTGAGTGACCCTCCAAGAGCATCCCTTTACCCAGTGCACTTTTCATTTAAAATGTTTTGCAATATACTTTCTCAGTGCCATGCCCTCTGCTATTAATAGATTTAATTTTCTTTTCTTGAATTTAGTGTCTTATTTCTAAATCTAATTGTTTTCTTTTTAATACATTGTATTATTTAAGTTCCTGCATTCAAAGAACTATAAAGTGCCATTTTTCAACCCAATGCTAACATTTTCTTTTCTAACAAATATGTCTTAGAAATTTGAAATCTCGCCCAGTTCCTACTGTAATGAGGATCCAAAGTTTCCTCTTTAATATTAGAAAACTACTGACAAATTTGCCATATGGTGTAAATGCAATGAAAGATGAAACGTCCTCTTAACATGCCTACGAACACTCTCACTATTCTTTCTTCTCTTCCCCAGCCCCACTCTTGCAGCTCCTACCCAGGAACCGAGGGGAGTGGTGCTCATCTACCTACCATTGAACTACACAGGGTCTGAAACTAATAAGTATTAAATGCACAGACTTCTTTCTTCCTTTCTCTTTCTCTCTCTTTCCTGGGATTTTTCATCTCCCTCATGTTAAACCCAAGAGAAGGGGAAGTGTTTCACCTTGATTTTACAAAACGTGGGCTGCCACTTTCAGAAGTATGATAGCTGAGATACCATGAATGGCACTCCTTAGTAAAACAACTAATGCAGTGGATAAAATATTTTTATGTATCTTTCTTTAAGTTTATATATTTTTGAGAGAGAGCACAAGCAGAGGAGGGGCAGAGAGAGAGGGAGACACAGAATCCAAAGCAGGCTCCAGGCTCTGAGCTGTCAAGAAAGAGCCCAACGCAGGGCTCGAACCCACTAACTGAGATCATGACCTGAGCCGATGTTGGACACTCAACTGACTGAGCCACTCAGGGGCCGCTAAATATCTTTTTAAACGTCACTCATCCATATCAAAGAAAGGAATCTATAGATAATACCAAACAAATAAAAAGCAGGAACATCAGAGAAGAATGTATACCAAGCCCACTCTGACCTGAAAGTTGTACCAATTCCTGGAGACGTTGAGCTTTTCCCTCGACAAGAGCCCAAGATACAGGATGTAGGTGCCTGTATTCATCCAAGAGGGAATCTATGACTACAAAGGACTGTACCTTCAAAGGTAACAGCCAATGAAAAATCTTATTGCACAAACAGGGGTACAAAGAAATGTTTTGTTTGGCACTGAGTAGAATGGAAGGAAAAAGTGTCTTGAGATGTAACCATAAGCTGACTTCAGATGGGTCTGTGACTCTGAATCACACTACTACTTATTTTAAAAGAGAACAAAAGTCTCAAGGAGAGAATTCAATTTAAAATACTCAGTTGGTTCTGTTTTTCTGATCTTAAATCGTACCAAAAATTTTTTTTCAAAGAAAATAAGCTCACAGTCAAAATTAAACATACACAGAGAAGCAAACTACCATTAGAGCCAAGAGAAACAAAAAGAACACTTAAAAATACCAAATGTAGAATATTAAATATACTTACATGTTTAAAGAAGTAAAACTCCCAAATATAAGTAGGAAATATGACATAATAAAAAGACTAAGCAGATATGAAAAAATAATAACATCAAAAAATAAAAAACAACTAAAAATTCAGCAATGCGTTAAACATCAAAGCCAGACAGAATCAACTAGGATATATCTGAATAATCGGCCCCAAGTACAGCTCACAGACAAGGACATGGCCTATATGATGAAGTAAAGATCAAGAGACACACAGAATATAATGAAAATGTCTAATATATGTCCGATTGAAGTATAAAAAGATGGTAACAGAATGGGAAAGAGGTAATAGAGATAATAACAGAATTTTTCAGACACCAGATCTTGGAATCCCTGTGAATGATATTAACAAAGATACATGCTTAAACACATTGTGGTGAAACTGCAGAACTAGACAGAAAAACGTTTTGTCTTAAAAACAGCTAGAAAGTAAGGAGTAATCACCCAAAAAGTATGGCCAATCAGCAGACTGCTGACTTCTCACCAGCAGATAGGAAGCCAAAAGACAGTGGAAGAGTATCTTCTGTGAGCTGAGACAAATAATTGTCAACCTAGAATGATATCCTTTATTAAATTATCTCAATAGGCAAAAAACCCTAAAGCAAAATAAAGACATTCTTGACATTAAAACAAAATTTATTACCAATAGATCACTATTAAAAGAAATTACAACAGAGAAAATCTAGGCATAAGAAAAATGATCCCAGAAGGAAGGTCAGAGATGTGAGACGAAATGACAAGCAAAGATACCAAAGATACGGGTGAGGCTAAGCAAAATGTATTAAAAACAATAATACTTAGAGACACCTGGATGGCACTCAGTCGGTTAAGCGTCCGACTCTTGATTTCAGTTCAGGTCATGATCTTGATTTCGGCTAAGGGTGGTGAGATTGAGCCCAGTGTCAGTCTCATTAGTGCAGAGCCTGCTTGGGATTCTCTCATTCTCTCTCTCTCTCTCTCTCTCTCTCTCTCTGCCCCTCCCTTGCTCTCCCTCTTTCAAAAATAAACACTTAAAAACATAATAATTTGTAGAAGGGATGTTAAAACTAAAAATTAGACAAAAATAGGATGTTATTGACAGGGAGAGGGGCACTGGACAAACTATTACAAGGTCTTAGATATGTTTAAGAGATGAAAAAAAAATGTTAACTTTATACTCTGTTAAGTAGGCAAATTAAAATACTTAGGGTCACCAGTGAAAGAAGAGGCAAAGAATATATATTCTCCAACAAAAAGGGGAAAAAATTAATCCAAAAGAAATTTAAAAAGGAAAAGAAAAATAGGAGAAATCACGTAATGTGTTACATTCACAATGAATGTAAATTTGCCAAGCACTCCAAAATTTTTCAAATGGATGTTTAAATGTCAAGCAAAAATTGCTTAAAGGGACATAAGAATTCATAAAATCAAATAATGGAAAAAAGATATTCTAACATTTTTGGCTGTGATAACTACAAATTCAAAAGAAATTACTATATAAATCAGGTTACTATACAGTGATAAAGAGGCTTTTCACTTTGAAGATAAAATGGTTCTAAACTTATACACATCTAATAACAGCCTTAAAATATATAAGCAAAACTTTGAGAACCACAAAGAGAAACTGGAAAATCTACTGTAGCATACCTCTCTAAATAATTAATAAATCAAGCAGACAAAACTCTGAGAATTGAATGGAATGATCATAAAGTGTGATCTATGGGATATGTAAATACCACTTTACATAACAGGATTCATACTCTTTCAGGGATTTAGAACATGCAAAAATTAGACTCATGCTTAGCCATAAAGTTGGCCTCCAAAAATAAAAAAAGGGAACAAAGACCATATATTCTGTAAAATGCAGTGAATTATTTAGAACTACAACAAAAGATAATTTACAGAGTTAACTGATACCTAGTGAGGGATACCTCTTATCCACATGGAGTTGCCTCCGTTAGATTTTATAAGACTACTAATTTCTTTGCCATCTTCTAATACACTTACCATAAGAGAGATATATACCATTCAGAGAAAAACAAAAAATGCAGAAACTATTCCTTCTTGGAATTTATTTCTAGAAATTAACACAGAGCTAAGGAAGATAGAATATTCAAGCACAAGTGGAGTGTTTTTAAAAGATAAATCTGGAAGCGCCAGGGTGGCTCAGCCAGTTAAACGTCCACCTTTGGCTCAGGTCATGATCTCATGGTTCATGAGGTCGAGCCCAGCATTGGGCTGTGTGCTGACAGCTCCAGAGCCTGGAGCCTGCTTTGAATTCTGTGTCTCCCTCTCTTTCTGACCCTGCCCTGCTAGTGCTCTGACTCTCTCTTGAAAATTAAAAAAAAAAAAAAAAGAACTAAGATTTTACATATTTGGAAAGTGTAAGACAATTCTTAGAAGGAGAAAATTGGTAATTTTGACCCAACATATAGATCTCGAATTTGGCTATACGGGTAGACGTGGGCAGCATTAACTTATTTGTTTCCTATTTTACCACAAATGCATAAAAATCTCCTGACAATCTGGTACTTGTCTAGGGATCAATGTCTGGGAATTTCCAGTGTAGTACTCTTTTGAGGACTTTGACTACAAATGGAGGAGAGTGAGATTAGCACAGGATCCAAAGGAGACTTTATTCTTAACGTAGAGGAGATTTGAGTATGTTTAAATGCTAATGTCAAGAAGCCAAGAGAGAAGAAGTTGGAAATGCAAGAGAGAAGGCATAATTTATCACATCATATTCCTAAAAAGGACGTGAGAACTTAGAAGACAAGTAAAAAGATTGGACTTAAATAAGAGGGACAACCTTCCCACTGTGACAGAAGAGAAGCAGAAAGGTCGGGGATAGGTACAGACCTGTATGGAGATTTGGTGGCAGAGAAGTGAGGTCGTTCCCTTCTGAAATTTAGATTTTCATCATGAAGAAGATAAGGTAACCTAAGAATAATGGAAGAAATAGTAGATGATCAAAGTTTCAGGAAAAGGGTTTGAAAGAGTTGTTAAGGGACAGATGAAGTACATGAGATCACAGACTTGCTATATAGCATTAGGGACTCAGAAGATTTGTATAGTGATTTTATAATGATACTTAATTGGTCAAGCAGAACTCAGCAGGCCTGGTGCGGATGCACAGCACAGATAGTTGTATTCATCCAGAGCTGGGGTTTTACGGGACAGGTAATGAAAGGACAAAAAGCAAAAACATCTCATATATTGGCAAGTGAGTAGTTGAAATGATGGACCATGGGCTCAAAGCTAGAGAGGATAGCAAGAAAGCAATAAGGCTGATGAAGGCAAAGACCATCAAGGAATGGGGGCAATTGAGTGAACCATCTAGAGAGCTGGGAGGTCAATCCAGGCTCTGGGTACAGGTGTTTGTGTATAAGATAAGTGTCTTCCATTGTAGTTCTTCCTTTTTATAGAATATATCAGAACTATGGGATGTACATATTGGTTTTGTGATCTGGCCTGGGAATTTAGTGTAGTGGTTAGGTGTACTTGGAATAGGAAAACCTAAGCACAGTTACTTATCCTAAGTCTCAGATTTCTCAACCATAAGATGGGAATAAATAATAACAGCACTTCCTTCATATCTGCATGGAAAATGCATATTGATTTCCAAATGCCCAACTTAAAAGCTTCTGGGGAAACAAATCCATTTGTAATTTGGTGATGCCTTACATTATTTTAGACACCACTTGGTATATGATATTAATGCAGTTCCTTTATTCAACAACTATTTGTTATAGAGTGTTATTATGTGTCAGACACTGTTCTAAGTGCTGAGACTAAGCAGTAAACAAAAGAAAATCCCTGCCCTCATGAGGCTTACATTCTGGCCAGGAGACAGAAACTAAACAAAAAGAAAATATGTGTAACAGCAGGTGGTGATGATGTTTGGAGTCAGGTTAAGTGGGAAAAAGGAGGGGGTGCCTGGTGGCTCAGTCGGTTAAGCATCGACTGGCTCAGGTCATGATCTCACAGTTAGTGAGTTCGAGCCCTGCGTCGGGCTCTGTGCTGTCAGCTCAGAGCCTGGAGCCTGCTTCAGATTCTGTCTCTCCCTCTCTCTCTGCCCTTCCCCTGCTCACACTCTGTCTCTCTCTCTCTCTCAAAATTAAATTTAAAAAAATTTAATTTAAAAAAAGTGGGAAAAAGAATACCTACGGATTCTTATACATGATGCTGTGGGAAGGCTTCCCTCATAAAGGACTATTTGAGCATTTGTGTGAACCACACAAGTATCTGGGAAAGAACACTCTACACAGAGGGAGAAGTTAGTACCAAGTTTCTCAAATGAAGCATACTTGACATGTTTAAAGTCTGTAAAGAAGACCAGTGTGGCTATAGCATCATGAGAAAAGGCAAAGCTGGAAGGACATGAGATCAGAGAAGTAGCAGGCTAGCCAGGGCCTAAGTGGCCTTGTGAGCCATGGTAAGAACACTGGCTGCCATTCTGAGTGAGGCAGGAAGTCACTGGAGGGTTTGGAGGAGAGGACGATCTGATTCATGTGGAGATTACATGATGGGAAAAAGCGGACACTGATTACAAGCTTAAATAGTAATCCATACAAGAGTAACTAGGACCAAGACAGAAGTGGAACTGGTAAGAAGTGATCAGATTCTGCATATAATACATTTTGAAGGTAGACACAATAGGATTTGCTGGTGTATGGGTGTATGGTAAGAAAGAGAAAAGTCAGGGGTGCCTGGGTGGCTCACTCGGTTGGGTGTCCGACTTCGGCTCAGGTCACGATCTCATGGTTCATGAGTTCAAGCCCTGCATCAGGCTCTCTGCTGTCAGCGCAGAACCCACTTCAGATCCTCTGTCTCCCTCTCTCTTCCCCCTGCCCTGCTTGCACCACACACACTCTCTCTCTCAAACATTAAAAAAAAATTTTTTTTTAAAGAGAAAAGTCAAAGGTTTGGTCCAAGCCAACTAGAAAATGGCATTGTCATTTACTGAGATAGGGACAGTGTGGATTAGGACAGAAAAAATAAAGAGTTCATTTTTTAAAAATATTTATTCATTTTTGAGAGAGGGGGAGTGTAAGCAGGGGAGGGGCAGAGAGAGAGGGAGACAGAGAATCCGAAGCAGGCTCTGCGCTGTCATCCCAAAGCCTGACATGGGGCTCAAACCCACAAACCGTGAGATCATAACCTGAGCTAAAGTCTGATGTTCAACCGACTGAGCCACCAGGCACCCCACAAGTTCATTTTTAAACATGATAAGCTTAAGATACCTATTACATATACAAAGTAGATGATGTTAAAAAGACAGATGAGAGTTCATGGGATAGGTCTGAGCTTGTGATATAAATTAGAGAGTCATCAATAGAGAGAAGGCATCAATGTCATGAGATTGGATGAGATCATATAAAGAGTGAGCAGAGGAAAAGAAGGAAAGACATCTGAAGACGGCCCTGGGCCACCCCATATATAGAGGTCGAATGATGAGAAAAAACCAAGAGGATATTCAAGATCTTCTGAAGATCTTGTGCCAGTGAGGAAGAGTCAAAGACAGTGGTATTTTTAAGCAAAATGAAGTAAGTTTTCCAATGTCTCAGATACAAATGTGGAATTGGGTATCTGAGGTAAAATAGAGGTCAAGAACATCGCAAGGCAAGAGGTCAAGAAACCAGAATATTAAAAGAATTGTTTTTTGTGGATATTGCAGTCACTGAGAATATTGAAAATCAAATTAGAAAGAGTGACAGTGAGCCAGGTATGAAAAATCTCCAAGGGGTGAGGGGAAGCAGTGCCCACCAGAGGTCTACAGCTATCTAGTGTGATGGCACCAGCTTCCAAATCGAGTCAAATAATTGTGAGTATGTCGGGCGCTGGCAACATTAGCATGGCCATGTGAAAATGTTGACATTTAACTACTTTTTAGCCTACAAAAATGGCAATTTCATATGGTTCAGTCTAGTAACTGAACATATATAAAATGTTTGAATTGTGGTTGGCTTCATAAGTTGATATGTATATATGTTAGTGCTATTTTCTTTTCCAGTTGTAGACCCCCTGAGATCAGGAATTTGTATTCTCCCACATAGCACTTAGGATTTGCTTGGTACTGTTAGTTGGTCATATAGTACATTTTATACGTAATTACTGTAATTGCTGTTGCTGACTCCTGTTGTCATTTCAGGGTGATGATCTTTCTCCTCACCTTCCAGGTGAAAATGTCTAGGAAATATACAAAGGCATTAAATGGAGATCAATATGAGCTTTATTGCTGAGTAAACTGGAATAGAGAAAACCCTTGGACCTAAGGCCGAGATGGGATCCCGAGTCTTTCTGTACAGGAATGTATTTATGCACTCGGTCCCTGAACAGATGCAAACTGCTTCCCCAGTGGGTGCAGCCAGTTTCTACCATGAGGGGTGTAGACTGAAGGCAGCGAGAGGCTGGGCTGGGGGTAGCAGACACAAGGACTTGCAAAAGGCTCCAGTGCTTGACTACCTTCTCTCCACATCTCGCACAGCCAGCCCTTCATGATGCTTCCTTCAAAGTCTTCACAGCCATCATGTTAACACAGTATTTTTCACCTTTGCTGGACAAGTGCCAGTTCTGAAAGATGTGGTCAAAGGCAGCAACTAATTCCCCTCTACTCTTGTCCCCTGGGGCTTGCTGCAGTGAACGTACAGCTATGGGCAAGCAGATCCAAATGAGAGAGCCGGAGAGGCCAGGCCACATGTGCGCAGTGACCCTTCCAGCTCTTTACCCACTAGGTAAGCCACTCCTCTCTTAGGGAGATGTGCATGGAAGGAATTAGAGGGAAAGGTGGACATTTCCTCCCCAAAACATCTGATGGTACATCCAGGTGTTGTGAGGCCAGAGGTTATACAATTTGGATAATCCTCTTTAAGGAAAAGAATATAAAATTACAAGTGTGAAATTAAGTGAAAAGTCTGGAAGAGGACTGAACAAGTGAGTGAAGAAGGTCTTAAAACTTAAGCATTATATAGCTTTTACAATAAATCCTCCACTCTTCAGAAGGTAGCAATACCTATTTTAATATGTGCATCCATTAGGATGCTCTCAGATACAAACTCGCAAGCAAAACAACCTGAACTAGCTTAAATAATAAAGAAGAGTAGTGGCTCACATGAATGAAGAGTCCAGTTATTGGACAGGCTCCAAGGTTCGTTGATCTAGCAGCTTAACAATGTCATCATGACCCAGTTTCTGTCCATCTCTCCTCTGTGCTGTCCACAGTATCTGTTCCTCCTTAGGCAGCTCCCTTGAAATGCACAGCATTTCAAAGGCATGCCAGTAGCAGTGAGGGCTACTAGCTTCCTTTTTCCTGTCAGAAGATAAAGGACAGTTGCCTCAATCATAGAGCAAAACCTTGAACTTCAAACCGTGGCCTGTTGGATTCAAGAGTCTCCATGGTTAAAGCCAAAGCCAAGCACGGTGGCAAGAGAGACAGGGCAGGCAACCTCAATGTCAGGCCAACCAGGGGCCACCTCCAGGGAGAAGAAGGAGAAGGAGAAGGCTCATCCAAATCATGTGGCTGCTGCATCATGGAGGAGTGGAACTGAGGTCAGTGTAACATGTACAATACTAAACCAGAGATGAGTATGGAGAAATGATCTAAATGTACTGAAAGTTCTCCAGATACTCATTTGATTTACATTTTCCCCTCCATCATCATTTTTCCCTACCACAAGACTGAAAGCCCCAGGAAGGCAAGGGCCATTTTTTCACGAGTTATTCCGCACCTAGTGCTCAAAATGTATTGAGAGAATACATGAATTTACCACAAACCTAGGAGAAACAACATTTCTCCTAATGGCCAGAACATTAAATAGGTATCCATAAGGGTTTATGGCAAATGGAACTACATAAGAATATGAAGTCAGAACAAAAAAATGAGAGATTATTGGATTTGAGCTAAATTAAATACTTTTTGGGTCAGAATAATCAAAAAAAAGTACAAATAGGACAAAAGGATTTTTTTAAAGTGGCTCTTCAAACTCTAACATGCCTGAGATATCAAAGATTCAATAAAATATCAAAAATATTTCCCAAACAGAAAGATAACTGCAAAGCGAAGGGTAATTAAGATAATTATTTTATTTTGACACTATGTAAGAAAGGACAATTAGGTACAATGTGAGCACTGAATTCATGGTTGTGTAACACAATGCCTTAAGCTGAATGTAATGACTGAATATTTTTTTCTTTTTTTATTATTTAAAAAAAAAATTTTTTTTAACGTTTATTTATTTTGGGGACAGAGAGAGACAGAGCATGAACGGGGGAGGGGCAGAGAGAGAGGGAGACACAGAATCGGAAACAGGCTCCAGGCTCTGAGCCATCAGCCCAGAGCCCGACGCGGGGCTCGAACTCACGGACCGCAAGATCGTGACCTGAGCTGAAGTCGGACGCCCAACCGACTGAGCCACCCAGGCGCCCCGAATATGTTTTCTATATACAAGTAAAACACAAAGCAAGTAGCTTTCTTAGTATGGTAAACCTACTGGAAGAGAAGAAATCAGGTAACAATTTTGCATGACCTCCGATTTTCCATTTTTTACATCTTTTATTCTCTAGAATCCTTCCTGAAAAGTAGACAGTAATCTAAGTTTGGAAACTCAGATTACCTTTTAAATATAGTAAGCCTTTTTTTTTTTTTTTTAATTAATTCAATGGTAAATACTTCTGGCAAGAGGTTTATTTTTCAAACTGAAACACTAGGCTAAGATAGACTTTAAATCAAGGCTCCACCTCAGAAACCTAGGAATGTTAGGAGGAGATTTGGAAAGGTCCACAGCTTGCCAAGTACTCATGCTATTCTGATAAACAATTTGATTACACTGACTCTTGCATACTAAACAGGTTATCCAAGTCTTAAATGTGATGCTTGTTGTGAAGACAGTATTTGAATCACTCTTCCCACTGACACAGTCACTTATTTGTACATTTAAATGTCATTTTCTGTGAATACATCAGTACGCTGCAAACCAAGGAAATTTTTTTCCTATGACTACACGCCTCACCTTGGCTTTTTGTATATTTCTAGTACTTAAGAATGGAGTAGGAAAATATATATGCTGACACATAAATTGTGCTGACAGCTCAGAGCCTGAAGCCTGCTTCGGATTCTGTGTCTCCGTCTCTCTCTGCCCCTCCCCTGCTCACGCTCTCTCTCAAAAATAAACATTAAAAAAAATTTTTTTTTAAATGGAGGCACCTGGGTGGCTCAGTTGGTTAAGCAACCGACTCTTGATTCTGGCTCAGGTCATGATCTCATAGTTCATGAGATTGAGCCCCTCGTCAGGTAGGCTCTGTGTGACAGAGCGGAGCCTGCTTGGGATCCTCTCTCTCCCTCTCTCTCTCTGCCCTTTCCCCACTTGCATGTATGTATGCACTTTCTCTCTCTAAAATAAAAAATAAATGCATAAAATGGTATATTTTGGAAGAGTGAATTTAAATTTTTTAATTTGAAAACAATCAACAGTATATAAAAGCCCTTTGAAAGTTAAATGCAAAATTATACAAAAATTGTGCCTAAGAATATTATGCCAATTGACATCATATTTTTTTTTTGCATAAAGAATCTGATTTTGCTAGACCACTTACCACCAATGAATATCCTCTCAGAGGAAAAAAATACATATCTGGTGACATGTTTAAAGTGCCCTCAGTGGCATTTAAAGTGAATGATCTTCAAACCAAATAGCTATTTATACACTAAAAGATGGGAATCCTCTCCTTCTACAGACTGATTTTAAGGTCCAAAATAATTCAATATATTTGAAGTCCTTTACAATGGCTGGTAACGGCCTGTGTAATCTGCCTTACTCTCCTTTTCAGAGATGTTATCCACTCTTTTCCCTCCCTTCCTTTTGCTCTACCTACACTGCCTTCCCTGCCTAGCCACACATGCCAGGCATTCTCTTTTTAAGCTTTTGTCCCAGTCGCTCCCACTCTCAGGAAAATTTTTTTCCTAGACATCCACCAGGATAACTCCCTCACCTCCAAATCTCTATTCAGACTTTACCTTCTCAATAATGCCTATTCTGTCCCTTTTATTTAACACTGATTCTTCCCACTTTTTTCTTTAATGTTTATTTATTTATTTTGAGGGGGGGGGAGGGCCACAGAGACAGGAGAGAGAATCCCAAGCAGGCTCAGTGCTCCCAGCACCGAGCCTGATGTGGGGCTCGATCTCACAGACCATGAGATCACGACCTGAACCCAAACAAGAGTCAGACGCTTAACCAACTGAGCCACCCAGGTGCCCTTGACTCTCTTCACTCATGATCCCCCTTACTCTGCTTTTTCTCTACAACATTTATCACCTTCTAACATTCTATATGAACTTTCTTATGTATTGTATTTATTGTCCATTTCTCATCTAGAATGTAAGCCTCATGAGGGAAGAACTTTCTTTTTTGTTACCTGCTTAACCCCAGTCAGTGTCTGGAGAAATGCTTGGTACATTGTAGGCTGATAGCAAATATTTCTTGAATTAATTAACATTTCTATTATCTGCTTATTCACTGTTCAGTCAGGAACCACTTTAATCATGTGATATGTTTCAAAAGTCAAACTTCCTCAAAAGAGTGTGAAAATGAACAAAAGAAATCTCACTTAAAATGGAGTTGGGAAGTCCTGAAGGGAGACTTCTCACACACTACCACTTCCCACCTTTTACAGACCCCAAGAGGAAAAAGCTTACCTGTACCTTCCACAATAGGAAGAAGCTTACTTTACTATCCCAGTAATAGAAAGGAAAATTTCTTACTATCCCCACAACTCAGACAATGAGTAGTGGCCACAACCGAACTCTTGCTCTCCTCCAATGGACTTTCGATTCAAATAGATTCCAACTGTCTCCTTTCCTCCATAAAAACAGTCCCCTCTTTGTTCTCCCAACTTGCCTACGGTTTGCCATAGTTTCAGTGTCCCAAATTGCAATTACTCTGCCATTCCCAACAAACTTACTCTGCTGGTAAATTAACTGGGTATTTTAAGGCTGACAAGAAGATTCTCTACCCCAGCCCCCCGCCCCAAACATTAAATTCTCATTTCCCAATCTCCAAGTAAAAAGATTGATTTTTCTAAGGAAGGATTATAAATGGGTAAAATTATAATTTCTCACACACAAGAAAAAAATAAATGAAGATTTTAGTGAAAGTATTCTAAGCTTCATTAAGCATTAAAACAATGCTAGTTAGGATATCCTAAAGACTCTACCAGAAAGTGCAATCCGGGTGGTAGGGGTTCCAGTCGCACTTTTAAGTAACATCCAACAGGACAATCATGTCCATGGAAGGTATGAATGACAAGCAATTAACTGTTTTTCAGGTGCAGGCTAAACAACACAGAATACACCCCCTCCTCCCGGGTTTAGCTCAATTCTGCCAGCCTAAAGGCTTTCACGAGTTAGATGAAAACAGCTGCTCAGTAGCTGAATACATCAGTGAAGGAAGGTTTGCAATTCTACCTGATCATTCCACCTGTGTCTAAGCTCAAGTAACTGAAACCTAAATTCTGTCACTTGTCAGCTCTGCGGTGAAAGCTAAATGGGTAATTCCTAGTCCGGAGTGTCGGTGGGGATTAGACTCCCACCACCCCCCTCCCTGCCCCTAACAACTGAGCCCGTCCAGTGACTCCACGGTCAGGATGAACAAACGCACTCACTTCGGGCCTGCTCTGCTCAGAGTGCAAAAATGAGTCGCAGTAGCGGGTTATGCCTCCGCGTTTTGAGACTCTTGTGAGTTGGGTCCGTTTCGTGAGCATTTGGTACCGGGTAGCCCGAATGAACAGCTCGTCCTGGGCCGTTTGGGGACATCGTACAGGTAGCACCAAGCTCGGAGTAGAGCGGGAGCTCCCGGCTTCTGTCGCCCCGCAGCCGGCAGCGGAGTGGGTCCCGAAGTGCGCGCGGACCTCCATAGGGCGCGACCCGAGAAAAGTTCCTGAGCCCCACCCACCGGGGGCGGGGCTCTGGCTGGGCCCAACCACTGCCCAGGAGACCGGGGGAGAGGCCCGACCAATATCGTGGTCCTCATGCGAGCTCTGACTCCCATCGCGAGGCCTCCCCGCTCCTCACTCCTTTCGGAAGGCTTTCTGTTCTTGCTACACCTGCCGCAACACAGAAAAGCCCCAGCCTCTCTTTTTGGCCCCATCTCGTCGCTCGCCCCGCCCCGTCTCGTTTGGTGCGGCCCCGTGCATCTGGTCACGCGGCGGCGGGGCGAGGCCTGCTTTCGAGTTCAGGTGGTACTTCTTGCAGCCTCGGCAGGCGTCTTTCAGAGCTACCGGGACCATGCTGGGCTGGGGTCGCCTAACCTTCGTACTCTTGACCGTGGTTGCCACCTGCGCCGTGGCACAGAATGCGCCGCCGGTGAGTGAGCTCTAGGGGAGGGCGCGGAGAGGGGCATGCAGGGTGGAGGTGGCGCAGGTGCGGGTGTGGCTTTTAGGAACACCTGGTGCGGGGCAGCATCTTTCCGGGGTCTACGGTATCCCGCTTGGCAGTGTGGGTGCAGAGTGGGCTGGTGAACCCTACCTCGGTTTGATTCCGTACACCTTTGGACAAGAAAACCTTTAAGGAAATCCTGGCCTCGGCGGAATGCTGGTTGTGATTTGCACGCCCCCCAAATTTGAGTGATTGCACTTGTTCTACCAGTTCCAGGCCTGCGCATCCTGCACTGCTAAGAGAAAAGTTCAGTTGACTTGTGTACATAACTCAATTAAGCGAGAGACTGCTTGATGACTGGGGCATTCTTTTCCAGGTGAAGAGGCGCTGAGGGAGAGATTGCCCCCGAGGCTCCTGAGATCCCTGGGAAAGACCGAGGAGTCCACAATCAGGGCTGTGGGAGCTGCCCAGACTGGCCCCATGTGGCTGCTGTGGCCTTGACCCCCAGTCATGGGAACGCCTGTCCCGTGGCACTTTCCCCAGAAGGAAATCAGGGGAACCCAGATTTGTTAACTGCAAGAGACACTGAGGGACCAGCGTGACTTATTTTTACAGAGGAGGAAGTAAACCCAGTGGGAAAACGTTTAGCCAGAGGTTACACTATTGTTTAGTGAAGTATGTCTAGATACTCAGGCCTCTTGACACCTAGTCTGGTGCTCTTTCATAATTCTCTTCTTTGGAGACAGTAAAACTCCATTTGCAGAGTAAATGGACAGGCCAGCAGATCAGGTATAAAGGAACTTGGGTGCATCTGACCTGAGGTTAGATGAGGGTGGTCTTGAATAGCTTAGGATGTCAGCAGTGGGAACAAGATACGCATTCTCTCCTTTTACTCTTATTTTTCTGAGGAGAAATGATTTAAGAATAAAATCACGGTGGGATGTTATTCATTCATTAAAATTGATAGAACATTAAGCAAAAGCAGAATAAAATAGTATGTACAGTGATTTCAGTAACAGAAAAACACACAGTATATACATGTGGACAAGAACTAGAAGGGCATAAGAAGACATAAAATTAGGGTTGTTTTAGAGTGTGTAGGGAATTCTTTTGCTTTAAAGTGGTTGGGATTATGAGTATTTTAAAAGAGTTTAATACTTTGATACCCTTAAGTGCCTTCGGCTAAAGGCCAGCAGTAAACACATCTGTAGTTGAACAAATTAGGTTTATTACTCTTTACAGTGAAAAAGAACGCAAACTTTTGCCCTCTTGGTAGAAGGGCATTTGGCAAAACCTATTTCATAATCTGGACTTGGGTTGTGTAATTTGAGGGTGGGTCCAAGGAACAGGGGGTTTGCTCTAGATCGGATATTTAAAAAAATTTTTTTAATGTTTATTCATTGCTGAGAGAGAGAGAGAGAGAGAGAGAGAGCGAGCATGAGTTGGGGAGGGGCTGAGAGAGAGGGAGACACAGAATCCAAAGTGGGCTCCAGGCTCTGAGCTGTCAGCACATAGCCCTACGTAGGCCTGAACCTAGGAACCGTGAGATCGTGACATGAGCCTAAGTCGGAAGCTCTTAACCAACTGAGCCACCCGGGCACTCCACGATTGGGTACTTTTAAAATTCTGTGACTGGGTAAAGAAGAAACTTTAATTTAGCAAGAGAAGGGGATGTTTGGTATTTTGTAGGTTGCACAATACCCTTGTTTTGTCTGTGCTTAAAACAGAAGTAGCCTTGCTTTGTTTCATTTTATCATGTCTCAGAGTAACCTTAACTGCAGTGGGTATTCCATGAAATTAGTTATATCCAACAGGCAAACAGAAGTGGCCTTCATGTAAGTATCATACCAGTTTGTAATCATACTGGGGTCTAATTATGAACCTCTGAACAGTTTTAGATGTCAGGGCCTGCTTTTTTCCCCCCTTTCAATACTTTATTTTTTTCAAGAAGGTTTTTATTTTATTTTAAAGTTTATGTGTTTATTTTTTAGTAATCTCCACATGCAGTATGAGGCTCAAACTCATGATCCCGAGATCCAGGGTCGAATTTTGACTGAGCCAGCCAGGTGCCCCTCAAGCAAGAGCCTTGATGAAGCTGTCTTTAGAAGAACAGTAGTTCTTATCTAGGATAAGGGTTGTCAAAATCTTGTCTAGCTACTGATTTTAGTTTGGGAACCTGTTTTCACAAATCTTTAATGAAATGAGAAAAATGAGGGCATCAAACCAAAATTGTTCATCTAGAATGTTAGCTGCTATTCTAACTTTATGGCTTTTCAATTTTTGTTATTAAAGTGTTCTTTCTTCTGTGTGTGTGTGTGGGGGGGAGTTGTTTGTTTTTAACACCTCCACATAGAAGAATAAAAATTTGGACTCCCTTGTGCTGGGCCTCTCTTAATATTTTATTGATTCGAGAAATTCTGGCTGAAAGGACCTTTGGAACCTCATAGAAGTCTAGTGACCTCATTCCCTGATGAGAAGAAGCACTTTTTGAATCATACGATAAACTGTGCATAGCGACTTAGTAACAAGAGATATTTCAAAACTACTTTTAATAAATGTGAACAATGAAGACTGGCTTTAAGTTACAAACAAAATTATTGATTTGGAATGTCTGTGGGTTTTGTGTTTGAGGCTTTTCAGAGTATAGCATATTTTAAGGTCTTCCTGAGTCATTCTTAATTACTGACTTTATTAAAAGACCTACTAAAAGATGGTGGTGATGGGAATGGCACAAGAAATGTCTGAAGAGGGAGATGGACACAGTGTCATTCAGGGCTCTGTGGCCTTGGGAAGAGTTTTTATTTTATTTTTTTAAGTTTATTTATTTGGGGGGGGGGGGGACTCAAGCGCTAGTGGGGGAGGGGCAGAGAGAGAAAGGGAGGGAGAGAGAGAGTCCCAAGTAGGCTTCACGCTGTCAGTGCAGAGCCTGATGGGGGCTCAATCTCAGGAACTGTGATATCACCTGAGCTGATCTCAAGAGCTAGTCGGTTAACCGACTGAGGCACCCAGGTGCCCCAAGTGTTTTCATTTTAAAAAGTCTGGGGGTGGGGGAGGGGGCAGTATGCCTGGGTGGCTCGGTCATTTGGGCATCCGACTCCTGATTTTGGCTCAAGTCATGATCTGAGTTGATGAAGTTCCCGGGATTGAGCCCAGAGTCGGGCTCTGTGCTGGCTGCTGGCAGCCTGCTTGGGAGTCTTGCTCTCCCTCTCTCTCTGCTCCTCCCCTGTTCTTATTCTCTCCCTCCCATATTCTCTCTCTCTCTCTCTCTCAAAATAAATGAACTCTCAAAAAAATAAAAAGATAAGTCTGGGTTGGAAGTGAGCAGGGGTGGATATGAGGAGACTAGTCCAGGGGAGAACACAGGTGGAGGGTGACATACATGTGGAGGGTGGTGCAGTGGAGAGGGAGAGAAGTAGATGGTTCCAGAGAAAAGTAGGAGGTAGAATGAGCAGAAGGAAGGATTGGATGAGGAGGAGGGACAAGCACGTTTCTCAAGTGCTCAATCGGCTGAATGGCGGCATCACTGCCAGGAAGCACAGGACGGGGAAAGCTGGGGTTGGAAGAATGAAGATTGTTTTTATTCTGGTTAGGTGGCATTTCCCGTGGCTCTAGGGTATCCAGCAGGCCTTTGGGACGGAAGCTCAGAAGAGGGAGATTGGGAGTCCCAGGCTTATCACTTGAAGCCTTAGGAGCAAGTGAATGTTGAGCAAAAAGGTGACACAGAAAAGAAGAGGACTAAGCAGGGGTCAGGGCACCTGCACACGTACATGTGTCAAGTAGAGAAGAGATGGCAAAGGTGAAGCAGCAGCCACAGTGGGAAGATGAGTCTTGGGGAGGCTCAGAGGAGAGAGTGGATAGTGGTCTCCCTGTGCAGGATGCCACTGAGATGTCAGGTGTCCGTTATATTTGGCAGTTGGAGGACACTGGTCACTTGTCCTGAGCGGTGTTGGGAGCAGAAGATAGCTTGCAGTTGGGCTGAGGAGTGATGAGAAGGAAAGGAATCAGCATGGGAGAGATGACTGTTGTCAGTAATAAATGCGAGCAGATTCTGAAACCGTGTGAAAGTGAAACCCAATGGCCCAGTACTTAATTGCTGGATCAAATTTATTTATTTTTATTTTTTAATGTTTATTTATTTATTTTGAGAGAGAGGGAGAGGGAGAAGGAGAGGGAGAAGGAGAAGGAGAGGAAGGGACAGAGAGAGGTAGAGCGAGAGAATCGCAAACAGGCTCTGCACTGTGAGCATAGAGCCCAATGTGGGACTCGATCCCACAAACTGTGAGATCATGACCTGAGCTAAATCGAGAGTCGGACCCTTAACCGACTGAGCCACCCAGGCGCCCCTAAATCAAGCTTCTTTTTATGCATGAACTTCTCGTATGATTAATAACATTGTTGACATGAGCTACTAGGTCAGCTTTTGGCAATGATTTTCACAAAGTTTCCACAAACCACATACACACCTTCTGGCCTGGCCAATATTACTGTACTGTGTCTGTGTTCCCCCAGTACGTCAAAGGAAGGAACACACAGGTGTAATCTGTTCCCTTAGCCAGCAAATACTGCATGCCTACTGTGTGCCAGATTCTGTTCTGGATGCTGGGAACGGGTTAGTGATAGGTATAAGGATCCTAGCCCTCCTGGAAGGTTTATTCCCCTTCCTTTCACCTGAATATTCCTAGTTTAACAGAGTGCCATGCCATCAAAGGTGAGAAAACAAGTAAGTTTTGCTTGCCCATTTGAGTTTGTTACATATGCAAGAAACATGCCTTACTCAGTAGGTAAGTGTCTGCTCTGTGGTACACAAGAGAACATTTTAAGAAACAAATCTTAGAAAATTGTTGTCGGTAAGTTAAAGAATTAAAATTGTCTGGCTAGAATTGTTCGACTTCTTTTCTGATGGTGTGAACACGGTGTGAGTTACGTAATTTCTTCGAGTTACCCTTCATTGTCTTTTTCTGAGTATGTGAATAAGACATGTGCACGAGGACTTCCTGAACTTTTTTGTAGACTCTCAGAAGCACCCAGTTCGTGGACCGGTTCGTCTCTCTGATTCTGCAGGACTCAAATATTTTGAGGACCTGGATGAGTCAGGTCATTCCTTTTAGGCATGGAGCATTTGAGTTGCTAATGGAAGAATTTTCACTTTCTATGTTGTTTTCCTAAATGATAGTGTGTCCAGTAGCTCTGTAAGTTTTTTTTATGAGTGGGGAGGACATAGAGATTGTTTAATTTCAAAGAGGTTCAAGTTCCTATCAAATAACTAGAATAATCAGAGAATTCACTGACCCAGAAAGTGTTGACAAAACACTTTCCAGAGATTTCCACCATTTCCTCTGGTGCTGGGAAGCAAAAATGAGAGAGAGCAAGTGAGAGAGAGATTGAGATTCTAAGTTGGTTGTATTTTTTTCCCCCGTGGTAAAGTGCAGCACAATATGCCAGGCCAACCAAATAGCACCTCTACCTATCCCCTAGTTGTAATCTTTACCTGTCACCTATTTAAATATTTACCTACCTTGATAAGGATGTCTATTATTTAAACTATGTATAGTTAATTTTGGTGATAGTAAGAAACTTTATATAACAGATGAGATTATTGTAATTCCATTTCAAGTCTCTACATAGATTTTGAAGTGGTCTTTCCTTGTTGAAATCTCCCTTGAAGGTGAGGATACCGCTGTCTCTACCCCCAAATCTAACCTTTTTGTTTAACATGACTTCGGTGTTAATACCTTCTGAGCACCTGAAATACTCTGGTCTTGAGCTGATGCGTTAAAAAATTTCATTCGCATTTAACCTTAACTCTTTCAGCCCGAGTTTATGTAGATGTCATGTCTGTACTTC
The DNA here is from genome assembly GCF_018350215.1 of Panthera leo. Lineage (NCBI taxonomy): Eukaryota > Metazoa > Chordata > Mammalia > Carnivora > Felidae > Panthera > Panthera leo. The sequence goes on from NC_056682.1 coordinate 20,458,507, forward strand.
ATGTTTATTTTTTGCTGCCAGGATTATCCTAATACGATGTTTTATTGGCCTCAAAGTCCCACATATATTATGGGGAGACTGCTCTCACCTCTGGGGCAGGTTGATTTCTCTCCTGGACTTGATAGAGCACTTTTAACTTTCCTCACATTGTCTCATAAGAAATATACCTTGTAGTTCGATTTTTTATATTGGCTTTTCCACCCAGCTCATGCAGATAGAATTATTAGGGAGAGATGAGCATTATTACATTGCACTACTTGCCAAGTTGATGCTAGTGATTGTTAAAAGCCCTGAAGGGAATTTAGATTGTTCACTATTAGGAATTAAATTGAGGCATTGGTTTTATTGCTATCTCTGTGGGAAACTATGTGAGAGAGAGCAGGGAGTGGGGGGGCGGAAGCTGGGCCGGGGCTTTGGAGACTGGCTCTGTCTTCACCTGTGTAACCTTCTGTCACTGGTGGAGATGGGCCTTGCATCCAGAACATGAACCTAAAGTTCCTGATAACTTGAAATTCGGTAAAAGGGCTTACATTGGATTTTTATGAATCAAATCACATCTTAAACTAAACAAAAGTTGTGATATTTAGGAGAATCTTATGGTGAATAAGTTAGAATGAAGTAAGAGCTGCATTTCTAAAGTTAAGAATTACCCTTATGCAATGATATGTTTGGAAAATTCATAGTTGCACCTTAAGACTTTAGGTAGAGTGCTACTTTTTGGTGTCCTTTTCTGACTTTGCTAGAGAAGGACTGGTGAGTGACGTGCCCTCAGTGCAGTTATATATTGTTGTCATTGTTTGTAATTCCAGTTACTTAACACAGTATAATGTTAGTTTCAGGGTATAACACGGTGATTCAACACTTCCATACATCACCTGGTGCCCATCACGAGTGTCCTCCTTGATCCATCTCCCCTCCAGTAACCATCCATTTGCTCTCTATAACTAAGAGTTTGTTTCTTGCTTTGACCCTTTCCCTTGTTTCTCCTTTGCTTGTTTGTTTTGTTCTTTAAATTCCACATATGAATGAAATCATATGGTATTTTGTTTTTCTCTGACTATGCTTAGCATTATACTCTAGCTTCCTCCATTCATGTCATTGCAAACGGCAAGAGTCTGTTCTTTTTATGGCTGAACAATATTCCATTACATATATATTACCACATCTTCATTTACCATTCATCTATTGATGGACCCTTGGGCTGCTTCCATGTCTTGGCTATTGTAAATAATGCTGCTGTAAACATTGGGGTGCATGTATCCCTTTGATTTAGTATTTTTGTTATCTGTGGGTAAATACCCAGTAGTGGAATTACTGGAGCATAGGGTAGTTCTATTTTTAACTTCTTGAGGAATCTCCATATTGTTTTCCAGAGTGGCTGCACCAGTACGCATTCCAACCAACAGTGCAGGAGAGTTCTTTTTTCTCCGCATCCTTGCCAGCACCGGTTGTTTCTTTGTTGTTGATTTTAACCATTCTGACAGGTGTGAGGTGATACCTCATTGTGGTTTTGATTTGCATTTCCCTGTTGATGAGTTATGTTGAACTTCTTGTCATGTATCTGTTGGCCATCTGGATAGCATCTTAGAAGTGTCTGCTGACTTCCTCTGACCATCTCTTAATTAGATTGTTTTTGGGTATTGAGTTGTATAAGCTATTTTTTGGATATGTCATTTGAAAATATCTACTCCTATTCCGAAGGTTGCCTTTTAGTTTTGCTGATTGTTTCCTTCACTGTACAGACGCTTTTTATTTTGACGAGGTCCCAGTAGTTCATTTTTGTTTCCCTTGCCTCAGGAGACATGTCTAGTAAGAAGTTGCTGTGGTTGAGGTCAAAGAGATTGTTGCCTGTTTTCCCCTCTAGGATTTTGATGATTTCCTGTCTTACATTTAGGTCTTTCATCCATTTTGAGTTTATTTTTGTGTATGGTGTAAGAAAGTGGTCCAGGTTCATTCTTGTGCATGTCGCTGTCCAGTTTTCCCAACACGATTTGCTAGAGAGACTTTTTTACGTTGGATATTCTTTCCTGCTTTGTCAAAGATTAGTTGACCATAGAGTTTTGGGTTTAATTCTGGGTTGTCTAATTTGTTCCATTGATCTATGTGTCTGTTTTTGTGCCAGTACCATACTGTCTTGATGATTATAGCTTTGTAGTACAGGCTAAAGTCCAGGATTGTATGCCTCCAGCTTTACTTTTCTTTTTCATGACTGCTTTAGCTATTCAGGGTCTTTCGTAGCTCCATACAAATTTTAGAATCCTTTGTTCTAGTTCTGTGAAAAATACTGTTGCTATTTTGATAGGGATTTCATTAACTGTGTAGATTGCTTTGAGTAGTATAGACCTTTTAACAGTATTTGTTCTTCCAATCCATAAGCATGTAATGTCTTTCCATTTCTTTGTATCCTCGTCAGTTTCTTTCATCAGTGTTTAATAGTTTTCAGAGTACATTAGTTTTAGTCCTAGGTATCTTATTATTTTGGGTGCACTTTTAAATGGGATTGTTAGTTTTTCTTTTTGCTTCATTAATGGGGTGTAGAAATGCAACAGATTTCTATAGATTGATTATGTATCCTGTGACTTTACTGAATTCATTTATCCATTCTAGCAGTTTTTTGGTGGAGTCTTTAGGGTTTTCTATATATAGTATCATGGCACCTGTACGTAGTGAAAGTTTTACTTTTTTTTTTTTTTTTTGTACCAATTTGGGTGCCTTTTTATTTTTCTTTTTGTTATCTGACATTTGTGGCTGATACTGTGTTGAATAAATGTGGTGCTTGTCTCATTCCTAACCTTAAGGGGAAAGCTATCAGTTTTTGCCCATTAAGGATGATGTTACCTGTAGGTTTTTCATATATAACCTTTATTATGTTGAGGTATGTTCCCTCTAAACCTATTTTGTTGAGGGTCTTTATCATGGATGGATGTTGTGCTTTGTCAAATGCTTTTCTTTGTCTATTGAAATAATCTTTCTCTCTTTCTCTTATTGATGTAATGTATCATATTGACTGATTCGTGAATATTGAACTATCCATTCAACATAGGAATAAATCCTACTTGATCATGGTGAATGATTTTTTTTTTAACGAATTGTCAGATCTAGTTTATGAGTATATTGGTGAGGATTTTTGCATCTGTGTTCATCATGGATAGTGGCCTGTAATTCTTTTTTTTTTTTTTGTGGTGTCTGTTTTTTTTTTTAATTTTTTGTTTTAATTTTTTGTTTTAATGTTTATTTATTTTTGAGAGAGACAGAGACAGAATGAGAGTGGATTAGGGGCAGAGAGAGAGGGAGACACAGAATCTGAAAGAGGCTCCAGGCTCTGAGCTGTCAGCACAGAGCCTGATGCGGGTCTCAAACTCACGAGCCGTGAGATCATGACCCCAGCCAAAGTCGGACGCTCAACCGACTGAGCCACCCAGGCGCCCCATCTGGTTTTGATACTAGGGTAATGCTGGTCTCTTAGAGTGAATTTGAAAGTTTTCCTTCCCCTTTTGTTTTGGTAGAATTTACCTCTGAAGCCTTCTGGCCCTGGGCTTTTGGTGCTGGGAATTTTTTGATTACTGACTCAGTTTCTTTGCTGTCTGCTCAAATTTTCTGTTTCTTCGTATCTCAGTTTTGGTAGTTTGTATGTTTCTAAGAATTTATCCACTTTTTTCTAGGTTGTCCAGTTCGTTGGCGTATAATTTTTCATAATATTCTTCTATAATTGTATTTCTGTGGCGTTGGTTGTTATTTCTCTTATATCATTTGTGATTTTATTAATTTGAGTTATTTATCTATTTTTCTTAATAGGTCTGGTTAGAGGTTTGTCAGTGTTGATTATTTCAAAGAAGTAGCTCCTGGTTTCATTGATCTGTTCTATTGTTTTGTTGTTGTTGTTTTATTTTGTTTTTTTAGTTTCTGTATCATTGATTTCTGCTCTAATCTTTATTATTTCCTTCCTTATGTTGATTTTAGGTTTTGTTTATTCTTTTTCTAGCTCCTTTAGGTGAAAGATTACTTTGTTAGAGATTTTTCTTGTTCTTGAGGTAGGCCTGTATTCCTATAAACTTCCACTTAGAACCACTTTTGCTGCATCCCAGAGGTTTTGGACTAATGTGTTTTCATTTTCATTTGTTTCTATGTAATTTTTTTTCTTCTTTTATTTCATGGCTGACACATTCATTGTTTAGTGGCATCTTATTTAACCTACATGTGTTTGTTGTGGTCTTTCTAGATTTTTTTCTTATAGTTGACTACTAGATTCATAGTGTTGTGGTCAGAAAAGATGCATGATATGACCTCAATCTTTTTGAATTTGTTGAGGCTTGTTTTATGGGCTAAAATGTGATCTGTTCTGGAGAATGTTCCTTGTGCACTAGAAAAGAATATGTATTCTGCTGTTTTAGGTTGGAATGTTCTGAATATATCTGTTAAATCCATCTCTTCTAGCATGTCATTCAAAGCTGTTGTTTACTGGTTGATTTTCTGTTTACATGATCTGTCCCTTGACATAAATGGGGTGTTAAAGTCCCCTACTATTATTGTATTGCTATCAATTAGTTCCTTTACGTTTGTTATTAACTGTTTTATATTTTTGGGTGCATAAATATGTATAATGTTATATCTTCTTGTTGGATTGTCTCCTTTATGATTATGTAGTGCCCTTCTTTGTCTCTTGTTATAGTCTTCTTTTAAAGTCTAGTTTGTGGGGCACCTGAGTGGCTCAGTCGGTTGGGTGACCGACTTCGGCTCAGGTCATGATCTCACAGTTCGTGAGTTCGAGCCCCGCATCAGGCTCTGCGCTGACAGCTCAGAGCCTGGAGCCTGCTTCTGATTCTGTGTCTCCCTTTCACTCTGCCCCTCCCCCACTCATGCTCTGTCTCTGTCTCAGAAATAAACATTAAAAATAATTAACCAAATAAAATTAAAAAAAAATAAAGTCTAGGGGCTTCTGGGTGGCTCAGTCGGGTAAGCGTCCAACTTCGGCTCAGGTCATGATCTCGCGGTTCGTGAGTTCAAGACCCACATTGGGCTCTGTGCTGACAGCTCAGAGTCTGGAGCCTGTTTCTGATTCTGTGTCTCCCTCTCTCTGACCCTCCCCTGTTCATGCTCTGTCTCTCTCAAAAATAAACGTTTAAAAAAATTTTTTTTAATAAAATAAAATAAAGTTTAGTTTGTCTGATATTAGTATTGCTATTCTGGCTTTCTTTTGACGTCCGTTTGCATGATAGATATTTCTCCATGCCCTTTCTATTTTTAAAAAAATTTTTTATTTATTTTGAGAGAGACAGAGCACAAGCAGGGGAGGGGCAGAGATAGAGAATCCCAAGCAGGCTCCATGCTGTCAAAGCAGAGCCTGACACAGGGCTTGATCCCATGAGCCATGAGATTGTGACCTGAACTGAAATCAAGAACCAGACACTTAACCGACTTAGCCACCAGGTGCTCTTCCATGCCCTTACTTTCAATCTGTACTTGTTGTTAAGTTTAAAATGAGTTTGTTGTAGCCAGTATATAGATGGATCTTGTTTCTTGTTTCATGTTTCTTTATCCATTTTTATCCATTCCTGTTTTTTTATCTTTTTTTAATCGCCCTATGTCTTATAATTGAAGCATTTAATCTATTTACATTCAAAGTATTTGATAATATGTATGTATTGTCATTTTATTATTTGTCTTGTGGTTGTTTCAGAAGATTTTCTCTGATCCTTTCTTTGTATTTCTGTCTTTCATGGTTTCCTGATTTTCTTAGTGGTATATTTGGATTTCTTTCTCCTTGTTCTTTGCACGTTTATTAGTGGGTTTTGATATATAATTACTGTTAGATTTGTATATAACCACATCTGAATATAGCAGTCTATATTAAATTGTCGGTCATTTGTGTTGGAACCCATTCCTTAATCCTCTCTAACCCATGTTTTAGATATATGTTATGTCTTATGTCCTTTTACTTTGTGAGTTCCTTGACTGATTTTTATACAGAAATATTACTTTTTACTGTTTTCATGTTTCCTACCTTTATACTGTCACTTTTGGTCTCTTCTGTCCACTCAAAGAGTCCCCTCTAATGTTTCTTGCAGGGCTGGCTTAATGGTCACGTATTCTTTGAGTTTTTGTTTGGGAAACACTTTTTACCTCTCCTCCTAGCTGAATGATAGCCTTGCTGGTTAGAGTATTCTTGGCTGCAGATTTTTCCCATTCAGCACTTTGAATATATCCTGCCACTTCCTTCTTACTTGGAAAGTTTCTGCTGAAAAATCTCCTGCTAGCCTTATAGGTTTTCCTTTGTAAGTTACTGCCTTGTTTTATCTTAATGCTTTAAAATTGTTTTATCACTAAATTTTGCCAATTTAATTAAAAATAGTCTTGGAACAGGTCTGCTTTTGTTGATTTAAAAAAAATTAATTTTATTTTATTATTTTTTTTTTTTTTAATTTTTTTTTTTCAACTTTTTTTTTATTTATTTTTGGGACAGAGAGAGACAGAGCATGAACGGGGGAGGGGCAGAGAGAGAAGGAGACACAGAATAGGAAAGAGGCTCCAGGCTCCGAGCTGTCAGCCCAGAGCCTGACGCGGGGCTCGAACTCACGGACCGCGAGATCGTGACCTGGCTGAAGTCGGACGCTTAACCGACTGCGCCACCCAGGCGCCCCAGAAAAAATTAATTTTATTTTTGAGAGAGAGAAGAGAGTGCAATCAGGGGAAAGGCAGAGAGAGACACACACAGAATCCAAATCAGGCTGCAGACTCTGAGCTGTCAGCACAGAGCCTAAAGTGGGGCTCAAACTCATGAACTGTGAGAACATGATCTGAGCCGAAGTCAGACACTTAAGTGACTGAGCCACCCAGGTGCCCCTGCATTTGTTGATTTTGATAGGAGTTCTTTGTACCCCCTGGATCTAGACATCTGTTTTCTTCTCCAGATTAGGAAGTTTTTAGCTATTATTTCTTCAAGTCAGTTTTCTAGCCCCTTTTCTCACTCTTCTTCTTTTAGGAGTCCTATAACATGAATGTTATTACACTTGATGAAGTCACTGTGTTCCCTAAATCTTTTCTAGTGTTGCATAATTATTTTGTCTCTCTTTTGTTCATCTCGATTATTTTCCATTACTGTTTTCTAGATCACTAATTCATTCCTCTGCTTCTTCCATCCTGCTGTTCATTCAATTAACATGTCTCTCGTTTCATTTGCTATACCCTTTATCTCTGCTATATTATTCCTTATCTCTGTGTTAAGGGTCTCATTCATGTCTTTCACTCTTTTCTAAAGTCCAGTGAGTGTCCTGATGATTGTTACTTTAAATTCTCTATCAGGCATGTTACTTTATATGTGTTTCACTTAGATCTCCGGCTGAGGTCTTGTCCTTTTCTTTCATTTGGGATAAATTTCTCTGTCTTCCATTTTGTCCAAGTGTCTGTGCCTGTTGCTGTGTGTTAGGAAAGTCAGCTATATCCCCTATTCTTGAGGATAATGGCCTTATGAAGAAGAGGTCCTACAGTGCCCTGCCTTATGGTGTCCTCTGTTCTCCAGGGCCTGGTGCTTCCTGGAGTATCTCTAGTGTGTGCTGCCTATGCTCTGTTTCTGGTGTCCTGGACAGTTTATCTGTGAGACCAGTTGTCTACAGAGGCTCTCTTTGCCTGTTGTGGGCATTGTTTGGTCCCTGGTCTGAATGTCGCACATTTTGACTAGGTGTGCTCTGACCTGTGAAATGAGACCTTTTGCCACCCCTGATGGAGCAGAAGCTCTGCAAAACTCCCACTTTGGAAGACGCAGTGTGAGCAGGAGGTGAGCCAGTGTTCTGGGGGAAGGGCTCCACTGTGTTGAGACTGAGGCAAGCTTATTAGGAGGGGCAGTTCCACTGGTGTGTGGGATCAAGGCTTGGTTTAAGCACCTTAGGCAGTAAGTGTGGGAGTGGTGCTCGTTCCTGCAGGTGGTCCTGTGCTTATGCTGAGGGTCAGGGAAGGGAATAGTGGCAGTCGATTCCTTTGTTCCTAGAGGGGTCTCTCTGTGAATGCTGTCTCTCTGGGACATCCTCCTACATGAGTGAATAATCCTCAAACTGTGTGCCCCAGGCACTCTTCACATCGCTATTTCTACACAGTTTCTGCAGATTGTTTACCTGCTTTCTGTCCAAGAGCAGCACAACGCCCTCTGGGGTGTTTCCCAGCCAAGCCCACTGACCCTTAAAACTCCAGGCTTTAAGCCCCACTGCTTGCCAGAAGTCAAAAAATTTGGCCCCTCTTGCTTTCTAAGTCTATTGCTGTTGGGATTTTGTTTTGCCATGTGCTCCCCTGTGTGCTAGTTTGTCACTTGCCCTTCTCTATGACCTTGGCTCCCTCCCCACGGCAACAGCCACCATCTGTTTTTCTCCCATACTGCACATCTCTGTACTTCCTGCCTTCTTCAATGTGGCCTCTTCTCTACCTTTACTTGAGTAGTATTTTCTGCCACTTTTCATGTTGATTTCTGAGACATTTAGGATGATTTGATAGTTATCTAGTTGTGTTTGTGGGATGAGGAAAGCCTAGGGTCCTTCCACTCTGCCACCATCTTCCTGTGCTTGCTCTGTAAGTTGTTATTTTAAAAATAATTTTAGATAATGATGCTTTAAAACACTAAAAAACAATGTCAGAGACTCATTCTTTGAAAATATTCCACATCATGTAAATGAAATGACATTATTATTTTTTTAAGTATATTTATTTTGAGAGAGCAAGAGTGGAAGGGACAAAGAGAGAGAGAGATTGAATCCCAAGCAGGCTCCACATTGTCAGTGCAGAGCCCAATGTGGGGCTTGAACCCATGAACCATGAGATCATGACCTGAGCCAAAACCAAGGGTCAGACACTTAACCGTCTGAGCCACCCAGGCACCTCAGAATCATGTAATTTTGAATTTAATGTTTTAAAATTTCTACCAAAGCATATAGTCCAAGAAAATCAAATGATGTAGATAGGCTTATGATGAAAATCAACAGTCTTCTTGATTTTTTCCATTCCCTTCCCTAAGCAAACACTTTTAACTGTTAATACTCAGGTGACATTCAGCCAGAACCTATGTCTACTATCACACTAGTAGTTTGCAGCTGTCTTTTTTGATTAATTAATGCTTGTGTAATATTGGGGGCAAAAAGTTTTGAATCTCTCCTGATTATGAATATGACTTTGTTATGGTTGTGCTCAATTTGTCTCACTCAGCTTTAGACATTGTCTACTCTAATACTTCAGTGATGGATAAAAGTTTAGCTTACCTTCAACCATTTTCCATGCACCTTTCTTTTTTTTTTTTTTAAGTTTTGATATATAACTGACATACCATACAATTCACCCCCTAAAAGTATATGATTTAATGGCTTCAGCATATTTACAGAATTGTGCAACTATCTCTCCAGATAGTTTTAGAACATTTTCATCATCCCTAAGGTAAGGAAACCTTATCCCTTAGCCCTGACCCTGAAACCTACCCCTCAGCCCTAGGCAACCACTTACATAATTTCTGTCCATAGATTTGCCCTTTCTTGACATTTATGTAAAGGGGATCATAAAATATGTGGTCCTTTGTGACTCGCATCTTTCACTTAGCATAATGTTTTCAAGGTTCATTCACATTGTAGCATGTATCAATACTTCATTTCTGTTTATGAGTGAATAATTTCCATTGTATGGATACACTACATTTTGATCATCCATCCATCAGTTAATGGACATTTGGGTTGTTTCCATTTTGCCTGTTGTGATGCTGCTGTGAACATTTGTATTTGTGTACGGTTTTTTTGCATGTACACGTTTTCATATTTTTTCACTTTATACATAGGAGCAGAATTAACTGGATCACATGATAACTATATGTTTAGCTGAGGAAGTGCCAGACGGTTTTCCAAAGCAGCTGCATTATTTTGCACTCCCACCAGCGCTGTGTGAGGGTCCCAATTTGTCTACATCCATGCCAACACTTGTTTTATTAGTAGTGGTAGTAGTATTGCTATCTTAGTGGATGTCAAGTAGTACCTCACTGTGGTTTTGATTTGCATTTCCCTACTGACTATTGTTCCCTATTGACTATTACAATATTCCCTATTGTTTAGCATCTTTTCATGTGTTTGTTGACTTAGATTTTCTTTGGAGAAATGTCTCTTCAGATCTTTTGCCTATTTTTAATTAAGTTTTCTTTTTCTCACTAAGCTGTAAGATATATATATATTTCTAAGTTTTGCCATTGGCATAAATGTGAGGGTTTATTTCTTGGACTCTGAATTCCCTTCCATTGATTTATCTGTCTTTATACTGATACTGCAATGTCTTGATTACTGTTGCTTTAACAGTGAATTTAAAATCAGGAAGTGATGGGGCGCCTGGGTGGCGCAGTCGGTTAAGCGTCCGACTTCAGCCAGGTCACAATCTCACGGTCCGTGAGTTCGAGCCCCGCGTCAGGCTCTGGGCTGATGGCTCAGAGCCTGGAGCCTGTTTCAGATTCTGTGTCTCCCTCTCTCTCTGCCCCTCCCCCGTTCATGCTCTGTCTCTCTCTGTCCCAAAAATAAATAAACGTTGAAAAAAAAAAATAAATAAATCAGGAAGTGTTAGTCCTCCAATTTGGTTCATCTTTTTCAAGACTGTTTTGGCTATTATAGGTCCCTTGAATTTTCATATGAATTTTAGGATCACTTGCCTTCCTGCAAAGAAGCCAGCTGGGATTTTAATAGGTTTTGCATCAAATCTGTGGATCTGTTTAAGGAGCATTGCCATCTTACCAATATTAAGTCTTCCAGTCTATAAACATGTATGTCTTTCCATTTATTTAGGTCTTTAATTTCTTTTTACAATATTTTATAGTTTCCAGTGTGCAAGTCTTTCACTTCTTTGGTTAAATTTACTGCTGAGTACTGTATTCTTTTATATACTATTTTAAGTAGAACTGTTTTCCAAATTTCATTTTCAGTTTGTTCATTGCTATTTATGGGATTAATTTTTGTACATTGGTCTTGTACACTTCAAACTTGCTGAATTAATTTATTATTATTTTTTAAAATTTTAGTGGATTCCTTAGGATTTCTATGGATTACATCATCTGAAAATGAGACCATTTTACTTCTTTTTCAGTATGAATTCTTTTTATTTTCCTGCCTACTTGCTCTGGCTAGATACTGTAGCACAGTATTGAAGTGGTACACACGGACATCCTTGACCCCTCTAACTTTTTTCTCCCTTCTTCAGTTCTATATACTTTTATTCTTGCATAGTAAACATTAATAACATAATTGTAACTGTAATTGAGTCGTCCATTCTTTGTATATCTCCTTTTAAAAAATGGAAATAGTAAACAGTTTAAAGAAGTATGACCTGTAAATATTGGTTATTGCCTGTGTGCTGTGATTTCATTTCCTTCTCTATAATTCGGAAGCCAAAACTCTAATGGCACTGAAAGTATATTCAACTATATTTTCTGCCAAATATTCATATTCATGCCACATTTTAGTTTGCTTCATGTTTATACCATGGCATTTTTGTCCAAATTTTTTCCCTTGGGGTTTCTCATTGTTTTCTTTTCATTGTTTGTCATTAGAAGAAAAAAACCAAAGCTATGCCATCCTGACTGTAGTCTGTATATTGTTCAGCTTCTGACTTATTATCTCAGTATTTATTGTGTCTATTCTTGAAACCTACTGAGTTTCTTTTTACAGGGACCATATTTTTCCAATGCTACAGTTTCTTCCTTTAGTTTCTAGTTGTTGTTTGTTTTTTGTTCTTAAATTCTATGCTTCTCTCCTATCCTCAAGTTCTTCCAGCCCTTAAACCATACAGCTTACTGTATGGAGTCCCCCTTTCTAGACACCTGTATCCTGGAGCCCTCCATCACCTTTACCACTCTGTAAGTAGGAGCCATTATTTTGAGATTCTATTCCTTGTTTTACTTGGTTTACTTCCTTGTTTTCCTAGAATACGTCTTGAAGTAACTTAAGAAATAATGTGTGGGAGGTAAACTGAGTCCTTGCAATGACTTAAAATCAAAGATTTTATTTAAATATAAAAATTGATCATTGTTTAAACTGTAAAACTAGTTTGAAATTAATTCCTTCTCAAGGAAATAATGGCATAACTCTTTTCTAGCATTCATATAGCTGTTGAGAAGTCTGATGGGAGTGTTATTTTTATTCTTCTGTAGGACCCACACCCCAGTTTAGGTGTAGAGGCTTTTATGTTTTTTGTCTTTATTCTTTATGTCTGAAATAGCACAGTAATGTGTCTGACTGAAGGTTCTTTTTTCAGTCACTTTTTGAGTAATCAGTAGGCATTTTTATTTCAAAGACATCTCCATTCAGCTCTAGAAAATTTTCTTACATAATTTCACTCATAATTTCCTCCCCTTTGTTTTCTGTGTTTTCTCTTTCTGGAAATCCTATTAATCAGTGGTTAGACCCCACATATTGATTTTATAAACATTTATCTTTTTTTTCCTCCTGTGGTTTTATTTTATTTTTCCTGTATTTTCTGTATGATATTTTCTATATTCTAAGACATATTTTCTCACCTTTACTTTCCTGTCTTTTTATTTCAGCAGTTCTGCTTTTAATTACTTGGGTCACCTTTTTTTCATATCATTCTGCTCTTGTTTCATGGATATAACAATATATTGACTTTCACTTGAGGTTACTATTTGAGTAATCAGAATGTTGAAGCTGGTAATTATTTGATATTACTTTTTTTTTCTGTTCCTTAAATTGTGAATAATCAGAATATTGAAACTGGTAATTATTTGATATTATTTATTTTTTTCTGTTCCTTAAATTATTGGAGTATATTTTAGTTAGGTTGTTTTTAATTTGTTTTCTTTGTGCCTAAATATTAGAATAGGAGGCTTTTAGGGGCACCTGAGTGGCTCAGTTGTTTAAGCACCTGACTTCAGCTCAGGTCATCATCTCACGGCTCATGAGTCTGAGCCCTGCTTCGGGCTCTGTGCTGACAGCTCCGAGCCTGGAGCCTGCTTCAGATTCTGTGTCTCCCTCTCTCACTGCCCCTTCCCTGCTCATGCTGTCTCTCTCCTTCAAAAACAAATAAACATTAAAAAAAAAAAAAAAAAAAAAGAATAGGAGACCTTTACTCTCAGGCAGGAGTCATTCAACTTTTTTTTTGGTGCAGGGCCAGAAAGTAAATCTTTTAGGCATTTTGGGACAAGAGACAAATAAAGGATATTATGTAGGTACTTACATAATTTCTATATTGCCACAAATTTTCTGTTGATGAAAATATATTAGCAAGTTAATACATTTTTTTGTAACACAGGTCTACTAATGAGAAGAATTGAATTCTTATAGGATGGGCATTTTGCTTATTGGGATTCAGGATTAGTGTCCCACATTGATTGCAAATGTTTATATGTTATTCCTGCTCTGTATTGAGATTTTACTATATGTCATACTTGACAGTTTCTTTTGTATGGATGGGATGAATAATAGCTTCCCAAAGATGCCCAGGTCCTGAGAAGCTGTGAGTATGTGCTTTTTATGGCAAAGGGGCCTTTACAGATATGATTTAGTAAAGGAGCTTGAGATGAGGACATTATACTGGATTATTCAGAGGAGCCCAATATAATCACAGAGGTCCTTATAAGAGGGAGGCAGGAGGCCAGAGAAGAGAAAAGACGCTGTGCTGCTGGCTTTGAAGATGGAGGAAGGGACCATAAGTCAAAGAATGCAGGTGATCTCTAGAGGCTGGAAAAGTCAGGGAAACAGATTCTGCCTTAGAGTCCCTGAGGGAGCTCTGAGCTGCAGACCCATTTTAGACTTCGGACCTTCAGAGCTATAACATGATAAATTTGTGTTATATTAAGCTATTATGTTTGTGGCAATTTGTTACAGCAGCCATAGGAAAGCTAAATGCTGCCAAGTAGTGCATAAGTCCATTCATGTGTGATTTTAAGGACTCTGCATCTGGGGCACTTCTAATTAATTTTTGGTATGTAGGTAGTAAATGGAGGAGTGTTGGCTGATGAGACAAAGTAGAAGAAGCTGTTGTGAGAAAAGGAGAGCGCCAAGAGGCTCCTGGCTCAGAGTGGCAATTATTCTGGAGGGTCTTATAAAGATAATAAAGGAGGATGAAGGTAGAGTTAAATTGAGGGGTCGGTAAACAGGAAATAACCGCCATTCTGACCACTGCATACAAAACCACATATGGCATTATCACTGGGCAGAAAACTAAACACACACAATCTCTCTCTCCATCTCCTTCTCTCTTTTTTTCACACACACCACCGCAAAGGGTTTTCCTCTAAAGAAACAAAAAAGTGTAGGAAGAACAGAGGTAGCTAGTATAGGTGTTCACGCTTCACAGCAGTGGCTGGCAGACTGCAGCCAGCTGGCCCAATGCATCCTGCCCCCTGTTTTTTTTTTTTGTTTTTTTTTTTTAAGCTAAGAATGGTTTTTACATTTCTGGAAAATTAGAAGGGGAAAATCAAAAGATTAATATTTTGTGACATGTGCAAATGATACGGAATTCACGTGTCAGTGCCCATAAACAGAGTTGTCCTGGAACATAGCCACACTTGTTTGTTTGCTTACTGTCTGTGGCTGCTTAGCACTGCAACAGTTGAGTGGTCTAGCAGAGCCTGGGTACAGTGCACTTGGGGCTTTTTCCGGTTGCTTGGCACACTTCAGGTGACATGCATGCACTTTGAACTCAACAGCATTGTAAGTGCCACATGTATCAATGCACCATGTTATTATTATTTTGTGTGTCTGTGTTTTATTTATTTTGAGAGGGAGAGAGAAAGAAAACCATCAGGGGAGGGGCAAAGAGAAAGAGAGAATCCTAAGCAGACCGGGGAGACGGAGGGAGGGAGGGACAGAAAGAGAGAGAGAGAGAAAGAGAGAGAGAGAGAGAGAGAGAGAGAGAGAGAGAGAGAGAATTCCAAGCAGACCCCATGCTGTCAGCACAAGCCTGATGCAGGGCTTGACCCCACTAACCGTGGGATCATGACCTAAGCCAAGATCAAGAGTCGGATGCTTAAATAAAATGAGCCACGCAGGTGCCCCATCGATGTGTTGTCTTATTTTAATCTTTAGGGAAAAAAAAGAAAGTTACCAATGCAAACCTATCATGTCGAAACAAGAAAAGTGGGCTTCAAATGTTGTGTCCTTGAAGCAAAGTAGAGAGTGGGATTATCTTGTCACTCAACTAGATGACAGCACATCTAGAGCTGTGCTGAAGGAATAAAATATACATCAACTTGGCATGATTAAGCACTCATCACAGTATTCCTATCTTATAGGAGAAAATGATCAGAAAAACAAGACAATTTAAAGCAAATTATCTCATCACAGCAGAATTTATTTACAAATTTTAAAAAGCAAATGAGGCTGCAGTCAAAGTAGGTCTTTAAGTAGCTCATCTGTTATCAAAGCAACGAAAACTATTTCCCAATGGCAAGTTAATGAAATCACATTTGACTGCTGCAGAAGAAATGCACCCTGAAAAAATTGTGTTGCACTATTAGCCTTTAGATGAGAACAGTTCTCCAGGACTTTGACAGAAACATCCATATCCATTAAAGAACAAGGCAAATTGATTCCCAGTTGTTGATACTGACCAGTTATTGCTATTTATTAAAGCACCATTGCCAATTTGAAACTGAATTAACATCAGGGCATCACTTAGGTGTTAATGTTGTGTGTATAGAGTTTTGTTTTGGAATTTTTTTTTTGCCTAAATAAATGTTATAAATTTATTTTTTATGTTAAAATTTTTTTTAATGTTTATTTATTTTTGAGAGAGAGACAGAGCATGAGTGGTGGAGGGGCAGAGAGAGAGGGAAACACAGAATCTGAAGCAGGCTCTAGGCTCCGAGCTGTCAGCACAGAGCACGATGCGGGGCTCGAACTCGCGGACCGTGAGATCATGACCTGAGCTGAAGTCAGATGCTTAACCGACTGAGCCACCCAGGCACCCCGATAAATGTTATAAATTAAAGGAAAAATGAATAGTCTGCATGGAACAATTATAGGCAAGGATGCTTTCAAAGAACTTGAGAACTTGGTAATTCAATAAGACCTGAAATGGAATCTGCTATTTTGTATAACAATTGACAATGGTAAAAATATGTGCAGAGGAGACAAAGCTTAGCTGGACAGATGTTCAAAGCTTGTGAAAATGCAAGCTGTTTCAAGCTTGTGATTATTAATTATATTACTGGTTGAAAGGTACTTTGTGGAAAATATTTGAATCTGTCATGTGCTAATGAAACCAGTAATATCAACTATGAACTTCTTTTGCTTTCGTAGACTTAACCATTATCATTTTTTTTTGAATTTTTATAAGACATAGATGCTAAATGTCCAAACTATTGTATTAGTAGTAGTTAGATAGGTTAACAGCGGTGAAGTTGCGCTGCAGGCCAAAATGTTTCCGAACGAGAACCACTGTGAACCACTGTTACTGAACATTGAATGGCTTTGGACATTAGCTTTTGCCAACTTGATAATGAATTATCAAAATGCTATTATTTATTATCTAGTATGTTATGCTGTAGTAATTTAGAAACAGTTTAAATTCTAATGATTGGATTAGCTTCTGATCATTTGATGCTCACTGCTGTTTCTTAGTGAATTCAGTCTAAAATTACAAGGCAAAACTTGAGCACTTTGATGAGAAACTTATACTGTAGTAAAGTTATTTAGAAAGTTAATGTTTGCATCACAGGTAATGTCAGGGTATATTATATACCTCCTTCCTATAAAAAATTAAGACATTATGAAATGAATAAGCCATAGGGATGAAACGTACAACATAGGGAATATAGTTAGTGGTATTGTAATAGTTTGTATGGCGACAGATGGTAGCTTGTGGTGAGCATAGCACAGCGTATAGAATTGTGGGTTCACTATGTTGTACACCTGAAACTAATGTGACATTGTGTATCAACTATACTTCAATTAAAAAAAAAAAGTTAAAATAAGATGTTAGATGTACATTCCTACACAAATTTGCTGCAGGTATATTTTCTGAGCTCATACTTTAGTTCTAGTAGTTCCCTTCCCTATTCCACCTCTTATTGTGGGTTTATACTTCTTTTTTTTTTTTTTTAATGTTTATTTTGAGAGGGGGAGAGGGGCAGAGAGAATCCCAAGTGGGCTCCACGCTGTCAGCACAGAGCCCACATGGGGCTCGATCCCACAAACTGTGAGATCATGACCTGAGCCAAAATTGAGTCAGACGCGTAACTGACTGAGCCACCTGGGCGCCCCTATACTTCTTTATAAAAAAAGTTATTTTACTTTTACAATATTGGGTCTGTGGAGAGAAGGAGATAAACATGCTTGCTATCTTGAATTAGTAATAAAAGAATCATAAATCCATGTGGACTTTTCTCATTTTACGTTAAGAGCTCCTTTTATTTTGCTACCGAGCTTAAAACACTTCTCCCTGAAACCGTCTCACTCATTCATTCACTGAGTGGCCTCAGTGATAGGAGCCGTGTTCACCTCAAGGAGCACAGAATCTGGTCATGGAGAGAGAAAATGAGTAGTTACACTGCAGTGTATAACTACAGTAATGGAGCTGGGCTCGGTGCCATGGGGAAGGTAGAGGAGAGGATAGCTGTTTTCATATGAGAAGTACAGGAAGACTTCACAAAACAGACAGCATTTGAATTGGATCTTAGAAATTAAAGCCCAGAGTTCACTAGGTGGAAAAAAAGGCATGTTAGGCAGCAGGAACAGCATGCTGGGGCGGGGAAGGGTGAGCGATCAGAAGATGTGGTTGCATGTGACTATACGTGGTGGGGGAGTGGCAGGAAATGAAGCGGAGAAGGTAAATTATGGCCAGATTATGAAGGGCCTACGCAGTGTGTCCTGAAAATCTGGTTTGCGATGCAAATCTCTATTACACTGGAGTTAGCTAATAAATTCAAGCGATAGCATATTTTGTCAGGCAATTCACTGGTCCTCACAAGTCAGCCTATCAGACATGAACGTGTCCATCTACTTTTTACATTTCCTCTTTACTCAGTGTTTGCAACATAGAAGCCACATTACAGCACTAGTGCAAACTGAATTAAGACTGAAAATGTACTTGAGTTTGAGACTATAGAAATTTTCATGGGAGGAGAAGACTTTTAAGAGGTATTGAAATGATATAAAAGGGCAAACCATGCTTGTTTTTTGTCGCCATGACTTTTGACTGTTTTTCAAATTGCCTGTTCAATTTGTGACTTTCTGAAACTTAATTTTCTTTTTTTTTAGTGGACAGAAGATTGCAGAAAATCAACCTATCCTCCTTCTGGACCAACGTGAGTAAATATCAAATGGTCAAAATGGACTTTGACCTTTAGGGAGATTTTTCTCTATGTAATTAATGATCTCATAAAAACGACAATAATGAACAAAAAATTAAGTGATGTCTTCTATCCTGAGGCCTTTATTTTTTCCGAGACAATTATTTTTTCAAGTTTGTGTATTACATATTTGCCTTTGACCCTGGACAAATATGGAAATACCCCATGATTAAAATGCCCATTTCTAGCCTATCAAAATCAGAGGGAAAAAAATTTCCATTCTCCAGTAAATTCTGTCTACCGCTAAGCATTTTCTCATCCCAACAAGTGCAGAGCAGAGGATGACTTTTTTGGTGCCTCAGTATGAACCACTAGATTATATTGGAAAAAGCATAGAGTCTTATATGTGAGACCTTCAAGAAATAAACCCTGGTATGATAATCAAAGCTGTCAAAGACAGCACAGGATTCAAAAACATAAGGGAAGGAAGGGTCAGTGTCATATTTTAGTGCATTTAATGTTTATATTTTTAATCGAGGTGTATGGCCTTTTCAAATCTTTTGTGGCTAAATGAGCCTGTGAGAAAGACCCAAGAATAGCCCACCCACCCAGAGGGTACAGAATGTGGGAAAAAAAGGGAAAGGTGTAGGGAAGGATAATCTTTTTGCCCTGTTTTCCTATTTTCTTTCTTTTTTTTTTTTTAACGTTTATTTATTTTTGACAGATAGAGCATGAGTTGAGGAGGGGCAGAGAAGGAGAGGGAGACACAGAATCCGAAGCAGGCTCCAGGCTCCTAGCTGTCAGCACAGAGCCCAACGCGGGGCTTGACTCACAGACCATGAGATCATGACCTGAGCCAAAGTCAGGCGTTTAACTGACTAAGCCACCCAGGCGCCCCCTGTTTTCCTACTTTCTGAAAGTGGCCTGCTGGGTGTGGGGGAAGGAAGAAAACAACTTGAACGTGTTAGAAATAAATCTGCCGTGGGCGCCTGGGTGGCTCAGTCGGTTAAGCATCTGACTGTGGCTCAGGTCATGATCTCACACTTTGTGGGTTTGAGTCCCATGAAGGGCTCTGTGCTGGTAGCTCAGAGCCTGGAGCCTGCTTCAAATTCCCTGTCTCCCTCTCTCTCTGCGCCTCCCCTGCTCATGCTCTGTCTCTCTCTCTCCTTCAAAAATAAATAAACATTAAAAAAAAAAATTGAAAGAAATAAATCTGCCAGTTATTTTACCAGCAAAAAGGAGTTTATTTGGGAACAACAGAGAATTGCAATCCTTTACAAGCAAGCTACAGCAAAACCATAGGCAAGCCTACAGAGCAAAAGAGGGGAACACTCTTTTATAGAGAGCAGGGAGTGGCAGGTGGGGTTGGGGGGAGTTGGAAAGGCTGTTCAACTAAAAAAGGCCATTGGAGTAAATGGAGTTTGAAGTATAGTGGCTTGTCATTGGCTGATATGGCAGTCCCTCATTGGGTGGGCTGTTGCCAGGTTTTCTTCCTCCTATGAGGTTAGTAAGTAGCACCTAAAATACTATCAACTTGCCAGGCTCCTTTCTTCCTGCTGGGTCTATAGTTGAGGAGAAGTGAGAGGGCAGGAGAGTTCCCCCAACTGCCTCTTGATTCCATTCTAAATGACGTTTCCTTTTAGATCAGGTGCCCTAAGTATCAAACCTAAATTTGAGCAAACTGCTCCCTGCCCCCATCCCCACCCCACTTTGGGGACTTTATATCCCTTTAAGGCCACAAATTTTAACAGGTGGATGCTGTCTCCTGTGAAGAGGTTTGAGAAGGGGGTATAGAGAAGCAAATCATCTACATATTTTAACAAAGTAGAGCCTTCAGAAAACTTCCTATCATCCACGTCATCTTTTAAGGTTTGTGAAAAGTAAGAGGGACTCTGCAGAACCCTGGGGTATTTCTGTCCAGGTGTGCTGCTGTTCTTCCCAAGTGAGGGCAAAAAGATACTGGCTATTCCTACCAGCTAGAATGCAAAAATGCATGGCATCGTTAAATTGTGAAAAATTTGCTTTCACTAGGAATGGATATCAGTAGCATAGAAGGGTTGAGAACAACAAGATGCTGAGAGAAGACAATGGTATTTGTTGCTCTTAGGTCCTGGACAAACCTCCCTCCTTGGGTATTGGATTTTCTTACACATAAAATAGGAGTATTACAGGGAACTAGTGAAGCCGTGAGCCTTATAATCTATTAAGGGCTTGGTGCTTTGAGGGGCTTCTTCATTTACAGGCTACTGATTAATTCTGCAGAGAGGTTTTGAGGGATCTCTTTGAATCTTCATGGGGAGGTGCACTTGGGATTCTCCCCATATCAGTTAAGGGTTTTGCCCATTACGGGGATGGTAGGTGATCCGGTAGGAACAAATAATCAGGGTCCCTAGATGCACCTATAGATGCAGCTATAGTCAGATATGGAGCAAATGAAAGATGTGGAAGTGTCATTGCATCCCCCTGGTTGGCTATTTTGATTACTGTTGTCCAATTCTAGAATTATTTCCCCTTTGGGGAGAGGGAGATTCTGGCATGCTAGTTCTGTGAGAAATCCAGGCCCGGTAAGTGAATAGAGGTAGAGGAACTAAGGAGAAAAGGGGCCTATTTCTCAAAGGGCCTAGACAAAAGGGAGTAGCGTCAGAGATGGGAACCTGTTGAGATTTATCAGAGACCCCCACCCCCCACTTGAACTCTTTTGGCGCTCTTGAGGCTGAGGCTGCTTTACAGCAGTGGCACTCAGCACCAAGAGTGTGGCTCTGGCGTCACTACAGACAGAGATTCGTTCCCAGTCTGGAAAGTGGCTTCTCCAGGCCAGTTAGGAGGGAGGATCGGGACAAACCCCTGTAGTCCCTCGGGGCCACATAATGGGGAATTAGGAGGACATTGGAAAAACTCCCTAGGGGGCTAACAGCGCTTGGAGAGCTTAAGTTTCTAACAGTCTTTTTTCTTTTTTCTTTTTTTTTTTAATTTTTTTTTTTTTTGACGTTTATTTTTGAGACAGAGAGAGACAGAGCATGAACAGGGGAGGGGCAGAGAGAGAGGGAGACACAGAATCGGAAGCAGGCTCCAGGCTCTGAGCGGTCAGCACAGAGCCCGACGCGGGGCTCAAACTCACGGACCGCGAGATCATGACCTGAGCCGAAGTTGGACACTTAACCGACCAAGCCACCCAGGCGCCCCTCTGACAGTCTTTTTTCTAATGCTCTGACTCATTGCAATAACAGCAGAAACTAGGAGGTTTTTGGTTTTGTTTAGGAGCCTTCATTTGCCAAAGTTGAAAATTGAGAATTTTAGCAGTCTTTTTTTCAGGTGACCCACCTAGGATGCCAGTGACCTGGTTTGCCAAGTCCAATCGGGAGTGAACGTAGTTTTCCATTTCATCTTGGTCCTTTCAGCTAAAGAAGAAACATCCCACTTCAGGTCATTAATGAACATAGAGTTCAATGCTACCTGGGTGGATTCGGCATCTAGAGGAAAACCAGAATTTTTAAAAAAACAATTTGGAGTCGGTATACCTGGGTGGCTCAGTCCATTGAGTGTCCGACTTCTGCTCAGGTCATGATCTCACGATTCGTGAGTTCAGGCCCCCCAGGCTCTGTGCTGACAGTGTGGAGCCTGGAGCCTGCTTCAGATTCTGTGTCTCCCCCTCTCTGCCCCTCCTCTGCTCGTACTGTGTCTCTCCCTCTCTCTCAAAAATAAATAAACGTTTAAAAAATAATAATAAAAAAATAAAAACAACTTAGAGTCTGTTATAGTAGCCATGAGGAGATTCATCAGGCTTTTGTGTGCAGGCCTGAATTTTTGTTCCCATCAACAGGCTTAGGAAAAGCTACTGTCATTGCTCAGTGCGGATTTCTTGCAAGTGTTCTAGCATCTTGCCAAAAGTTAGGAGTCTGTTTCTCTAAATATCCTCCGGGATGTTCCCAGTGGGCTAGTTTCATCCAGTGTGGCCTTCACAAATAAGCATGTGGACTAATGGATATGAATCTGAGAAACTAGATTGCTAAGTTTGAATAAGTAGGTTAAATTCAATAGCAAGCTTATGGGGATCGTCAGTCACTTTAGAAAAGTCTTTAAGTGTGGCTTACATAGTTCCCTTGGTGCTGGGAACATGAGAAACTTGGAGTTTCTGTAGATCCTGAGAAGAGTCCATTTTAAAGAGGCAGGATTTAGTAGGTTCAGGAGAGGAAGCAGGGAACATTTCAGGGGAAAAAGGAGGTGTGGCAGTGAGAATAAAGGAAAGTGGCACCTGATGGGGGGCCTGACACCAGGTGGCTGCCTTGAGTCTGGAAACCAAGAAGGTAGGGGAGCAGAAAAAGAGGTCTCCGAAACCATTTTGACTTGGTTCACTTGTTGCATCAGTTAATTTACTGATTATTACTAAGAGACGAATTCAGGATCCTGGTAAGGATTCAGAAGTCTCAGGGTACCACCTAAAATAGGCATCAGCCTGCTTAAGATTCTCTCTCTCCCTCTCTGCCCCTCTCCTATGCACGTGTGCTCTCTCTCACTCTCTCATTCTCAAATAAATGGATAAAATAGGTATCCTATTTAGGTTTGTTTGTTTGTGTTTTTGGGAACTGTGCTCTCTAGCTTACTTTTGAGTAAAACAAGTTTGGGGAGATCAAAATTTCTCCTTGTTGGCCATTGAAATTCTAAATTCCTTTTGGTTAACTCGGTCCATTTAGTCATAAATGTGCACGCGGATGGATCCACTTTAAAACATAAAGCAGCTGGAGTCCAAGTAGGGGCCAGGTACCCTCAAAGCATTTTGATGACTGGATTCCCATTTTTTAGATGTTTTTCTGTAAAGAGAAAAGTTCCTGAACTCCACAGGTTTCAGGACAGAACAGAACAGCCTGGTTCCAAAAGAATCAGACCGAAAGCCAGTGTGTTTCCAGTAGGAACAGTCCAGTTCCAAACTGGAGTCAGACCAAAGGCTAGTGCATTTCCAGCAGGCATAGTGCAATCCCAAAATGAGTCGGGAGGAATGTCAACACAGACTGGTACAACTTAAACAGGGACAATTGGTTCTAAACAGGAGTTGGACTAAAGGTCATTACAGTTGTAACAGAAACAGTCCAATTCTGTAAAGGAGTCAACGAGTACTCTCATTTAAAAAAAAAAAAAAAAAAAAAAAAAAGCAAGTCTTTAAGACAGATCCCAAATAAAGCCTGAAGAGCTCCGATACAGAGAGAGAGGAACTTGAATCCTGGAGAAATCTTACCCTCAAACCCCAGGATTGGCAAGAAAGCAGGGAGTCCAATGGACTCTGTGGGTATGGGCACCTGTTTGTTTCCTCACCAGCTTTGGCATTGTTGGGGGTTTTCTCTGGATTCCACTTCTGATCACCAGGTAATGTGACCCTTAAAAATAAATTTGCCTGTTGTTTTACCAGCGAATATGGGTTTATTCAGCAAAAGCAGAGAATTATAGTGAGGGACAAGCAAGCTGTGGCAAAACCATAGGCAAGTCTGCAGAACAAAGGACAGGAACACACTTTTATAGAGGAAAAGGGGAAGTAGGGAAAGCTCTTATAAATAAAAAGTCTCCTGGAGCAAACTGGGAGTTGGAAGAATAGTGGCTTCTCATTGGCTGGGCTTTTGCCAGGGGAGCCTTTCCTCCCCTGCTGGGACTTGTTCCTTTCTTACTGCTAGGGCAGCAGTTGAGGAGGGGCAGTGGCACATCGTGAGAGCTCCCTGTCCACTGATTCCATTCTAAATGACATTTACCTTTATTCATTTTCAGAAACCAGTAATAATAAGATGACAGTTTCAATTTTTTGTAGCACTCCAGTTCTATATGTTGTACTGCACTTGCCTAAATTATGTATTCTAAATAGCCTCTATCCCAGATACAGACTGTAATAAACAAGATTCTTTTCATTTACTCACCTTTATGTCAAAAGAGGCAAATATATGGCAGGAAGTAATTTAGAAGTAATCAGTCTCTGGGGTGCCTGGGTGGCAGAATTGGTTAAGCATCTGACTCTTGGTTTCAGCTCAGTTCATGATCTCACGGTTCGTGGGTTCAAGCCCCACATCAGCCTCTGTGCTGACAGTGCGGAGCCTGCTTGGGATTCTCTCCATGCACCCCCCCCTCCCCCCCCCGCCCATCTCATGCTGTCTCTTTCTCTCTCAAAATAAATGAATAAACTTTAAAAAAAAAAAAAAAGTAATCAGTTTCCATGTTATTCTAAAGCCGTGAACATTCCAGCCCTCTGTCATGTGGCTTGCTCTCTGGAGGTCTTCCTTTGTGTCAACACTGGGACCATCTTGGTGTTCAGTGCCTTACTGAGTGCATGCATCTCGTGGCTGGTCTCACTGCCACAGTTCATTTCAACACGTAATGATTACCTTCCTTGTTTAAGACTTTTTTCCTACTCCCTTTCATGTGTACCTTACAGGTGTCTATGAACTGGTTACCCTACAAACCTTCTCTGCTTGGGCTTTTAATTGGTTCTAGGTTGTTGAGTGTATGTATGTGTATACACATGTACACATACATGTGTACAAAGCTCACATGTACAAACATTTTTCTCATATTTATGTATCTATACAATGTAAATATTTTTGCTCTGGTATTCCTCCTGGATTTCCTCCTGCCTCACTAGCCTGTTCTCCACATCAAATTCTTCCATTCTGCTCTGATCCTTTTCTCTGAACTATAAATGTGTCTTGGCATGTGAGAGGGGAGCGTGGTATTCACATACCTTTGAATGACAACACAATCCTCCTGTACTTTTTTTTGACCAAGTACATCGATTGCAGAGCTCTGCATGGGCATCTGTGAGCAAAGAGAGAAACACCTGTGTATCCAGCCTGACCTGTCAAATAAGTACTAGAGATCAAGGGACTGACAGCTGGAGCACCTCCAGAATCCATCCAGATCCCATTAGCATTTATTTTCTCCTCCTTCTAATTTGTGCATGCATATACTGTGTCACTTGGACTAGTTTCCGAGCCACCTGGGGAGCCAGGTGGGTTCAGGCACTTCTTAATAGTGACTGTGATGATCCGGGCACAGCAGTTACCAAGTCTCAAAAGTAATTTAATGATGTTTATTGTTTGTAGTCAAGTAGGAAAATATTCTCTAGTAATTACTATTGATTGAATACCGGTACTGCTGAGTGTTTTTTGTGTATTTCATGTAATCGTCACTGCCTTCATAAGGCAGATACTGTTTATTTCTCTAGGAATTTGAGGTAGAGATGTTAAATGCTGAGATATTTTAGAAAACACTTAATGTGAATTAAAATGTGGGATCATGGCTAAATTCTAGTTATTTAAATAATTTTGTTCAGTTTAACAGAAGAATTTTCAAAGAATTCTGATTAGTGGAAGTATTATTATAGAGAGATTTCTGGGGTCTCCCCATGTCCTGTTAATCTAATCATCTGCTGTAATGAGTTTATTTCCTCTACATTTCTTCTTTGCAGTCCTTGAGCCTACCCAACGCTCTGAACTGGAAAAGAATCAGGAGATTAGGGTGGATACAGGTTTGGTGGCTCACACCAGGGCAATAAGGGAGCAAACGCTGGCTATTTTTAGGCATAGTTCTGATAAATCACCAAATGGCACACCCTTAGGGGCTATTTCATTTCAGTAACAAGAGGTGGAAGATAATGTTTCAGCAGCTACAGAAAACAGTTGTAGAGTTCATCCACCAGAAATATGGCCCAGCTCCATCGATAAGGGAGTGGATGTTGCAATGTCTTCATTGTAGAAATTGCTATATGTCAGTTGAAGAGTAGAAAATCAGGGAATACGTATGATGGAATAGTGCTTGGGTTTGGACTGACTACAGAAGCATGAGAAGAGAGGGAACATGGCAGGAAGAGTCACATGGCTGAGTGGTGAAGGTTCTTGAAGCCAGTCATGGGAAGCTAATACATGTTGCCACTTCTGGGGGCTTAAAAGATGCCCTTACTGAAGCCAGTGCTAAAGACATGATTTGACAGTAGTGTTAGACTGTCTAAGACAGAACTCTGAGACTGGGATACCAGTCGGAGAAGTGCCCAGAGCCTAGACTAAATCTTTGCAGAGATTTGGGAGGGGGAGAAAAGCAGATATTTTCTTTCTTTTTTTTTTTCTTTTTTCTTTTTTTTTTTTTAATGTTTGTTTATTCTTGAGAGACAGAGACAGAGCGTGAGCAGGGAAGGGACCCAGAGAAAGAGAGACACAGAATCCGAAGCACACTCTAGGTTCCTAGCTGTCGGCATGGGGCCTGACGTGGGCTCAAACTCGTCAACTGTGAGATCATGACCTGAGCTGAAGTCAGACACTTAACCCACTGAGCCACCCAGGTGCCCCAAAGGCAGATATCTTCTAGCACTGATACATAGATTACATGAGGCTCTTGAGGCGACATTGATTCTTCACATGTCACCAATTCACCTTAACCTTTCAGAAGGTAGAACTCTAGTCTAAGATTTCTGAAATCACATGTGATTGTGTATGCAACATAGGGCAGAAACACTAGGTGGGAAAATGAGCTTCTCTGCAGACTTTGGTTTGAGTGCTGTCGTCTGTATTGTTAAGAATGTGCCTCTAACATATCCATCTAGATATAACTGTCCAACTCCCATCAAGAAACTGCTTTTGACGTTTCACGGTGATGCACCTCTCCTTTCAGCTATAGGGGTCCAGTTCCGTGGTATACCATAAATCTCGACTTACCGCCCTATAAAAGATGGCATGAATTGATGGCTGACAAGGCACCAGCGGTATGCTGACTGTTAAATCTTCTGTTTGTGACTTTACTCAATATAATTGCATTTTTAAAAGAACAGTTCATGAAAATACATACCAGGTATTTTAAAGATACGGTTTTGATACTTTCCTCCCATTAACAGTAACAGAAGAAAAGATGTCATTTTTCTGTAGCTTCCTGCTCTTTTTACTAGCCTTTGCCTTTTGTTTCTGTATCGTCTACCTTCATCTTAATCATATGGCCTGTTAAAGATGTATTCTCTGTATATATTAGATTAAAATATTTTCAAATACCACTCTGCTTATGTATGAATAAGTCAAAAGGTCTGTATCTGTTTTCATTTTACCATTATAATCTTAAATGTCAACACTTTTTATGTCTATTAATTAAATTATTTATTTATTTTTCAGCTAAAGGTTATAATGAATTCCCTGAAGAATATGATAAATGCTTTTGTGCCAAGCGGAAAAATTATGCAGATAGTGGATCAAAAGTTGGTAAGAAATATTATTTCCCACAATAAATTTTAAACATACACACATCCCCATATACATGCAGAGTTCACACAGGGCTTTTGTATTTAAAGATGTAATTTGACAACCTCTTCTAAGGAGGTTGGATGAGTTTGCATTGATTCTAGACCACCTGTCACAACTTTAGAGGTACTTAAAATTCTGTGTTCTGCTAGTATTAGAGTAATAGGACACAAAATAGCATGTCAAATTGTGGCAATTTACTGCCCCTTCATCTGTTTGTTTGTTTGTTTGAAGTATGGACTATTTTATACAACAATGGGCAAATGATGTTATTTCATCTGGGAGCATGTCATTTCTGTCCCCTCACACAGTGTGTTGACTCTTGAACTATACAGGTTTGAATTGGGAAGGTCCATTTATACCTGGATTTTTTTCAGTAAAGTACTGTAAATGTGTTTTCTCTTAACAATTTTTTTAACTTTTTTTTTGTTAACATAGCTTTTTTATTGTAAGAATACAGTATAAAATATATATACAGAATACGTGTGAGTCAGTTGTTGATATTATCGACAAGGTTTTTGGTCAACAGTAAACTGTTAGTAGTTTTAGGGAAGTCAAACATTATACAGAGATTTTCAGCTGTATAGGGGGTGAGCTCCTAACCCCCACGTTGTTCAACATTGTTCAACAGTCAACTATACCTTTGCAAGTTCACTATTGGAAATTGGGGTTTTTTTTGTTTTTTTTAAGTACATTGCCTGCAATCCCAGGACACATTTCTCTACCTGTGTATGACCAGATGACATATTCAGCCCAGCTGCGTACTTGATGAGGTCCCTCAGTGGCTGTGAAACTCACTTGGGTTGTGTGTTTCTTGTAGCTATGTATTCACCAAGTCGATTCATTTCCCTCCTGGTCATGCAGGACGACTCCATTTCTTCAGCTCCTTTTTAATTTAGATAGAACCAATGGAAAATCTAGGTCCTGGCCCTTAGGGCCTCTGAGGGATCCTCATCGCCCTGTTTCAGTCACGGCTCTGGGACCCTCAAAGTTCCACAGGGTACAAAGGACTGGGGAGGACACCATAGGCCTAGGGCAGATGTTTTACCTCAGCACTTAGGACATTTGGGATTGGATAGTATTTTCCTGTAGAGGCTGTCTTCTCATTGTAGGATGTTTAGCAGCATCCCTGGCCTCTACCCACTGGGTGCATCCCTTCATTTGTGAGAACCACAGGTGTCTCTGGACATCACCAGATGTCCCCTGGGGGATGAACCACTCCTGGTTGAGCATCACTGTCCTAGAGGCTAGATGATCTAGGCATATAATCCCTGTGACCCTTGCACCTGCCAGCCACTACCCCTGTTACCCCTCATGCTTGTGCTCTCAGAGCTTTTAATTGAGGTATCCCATGGGGCGCCTGGGTGGCTCAGTTGGTTGAGTGTCCGACTCAGTTAGTTTTTGGCTCCAGTCATGATCCCAGGGTCATGGGATCAAGCCCTGTGTTGGGTTCCAAGCTGAGTATGGGGTCTGCTTGAAATTCTCTCTCTCTCTCTCTCTCTCTCTCTCTCTCTCTCCCTCTCCCTCTCCCTCTCCCTCTCTCTCTTTCTCTCCCCCCCCCCACCACCCTTCTCCCCCTCTCTCCCTCTGCCCCTCTCCCCAGCTTGCGCTCTCTCAAAAAAAAAAACCAAAAAATGGTATCCTTCATGTTCATACTAATCAGACCTCCCCAAAATACAAAGGTTGGCAGGAGCAGCAGATAAGAGGCTCCTGCTGTCCCCCCCCCACTCTCTGTGCCAGCAGTGAGGGCAGCTGGCCCAGGCTTTGCATTCAGACCATATTGGGGTTTTTCCCCCTTCAAACATTGGATTTTAAGGTTGGATCAGTCACCTAATAACTGTATCCTTCGACATGTTTCTTACATTGTGAAACATGAGAGTTCTCATCGGGAACAATGTAGTAGTAATAGATATTGTATATGGTGGTCGTGAGGATTAAATCACGCTGTGAATTTGAAGCACAGTGCCTGGATATAATAAGTGGTTAATAAATGTTCAACAAGTCCTCTTTGTATTCGCAGGAACATCCCACTTGTGTAATGCTTTCAATTCCGAAAGGAAAAACGTATACTTAGGTAACATGACACATGAAGACCAAGCTGGTGACAAATAGGACTTGTAAAAGGTTTACACATTATTTTATTAGCAGCAGGCTGTGAGCTTAAATTGTTATCTCCCTGATAGTGAATAGTTGCATGTGAGAATAAAATTGTATGTCCACAGGGAATTTGCCCCTTTGTCCCTTGTTTGCGCCCAGATCGTGGTCATGCACCGCGGCCCAAGAAGCCAGTAACGAAGACAGAAGGCTTGGTGAATGACTCAAAGACAGATTTGTTTTTAGGAGTGTGGGAAGGAAGTAGTAATGAGGGTGTAGTGCCAAGGTGAGAGGGCGGGTTTGGGCAGAGATAAGGGGTAGTTGTCATGTTCCTGTGTCGTGGGCCCTGTTAGCTTATCTGAGTGCAGTTATCTTTGCTCTCTGGAGAAGAGGTGAAATGTGAGGCAGGAAAAACAACCCTAGGTCTTTGGATCATACTGAGAACAGCTAAGTTTAAGGGAATAAAGGCAAGAGGTCAAGACTGAGGGCCCAGTATTGAGTCTTACGTAAAGTCTTTTAGAAATAGGGGATGTAAAAGTGCCTTAAAAATAACTAATTATTTACTATGGAGGGGCATCCAGAACAAACTATATGTAAAACAAACAAACAAACAAAACCACAAATCTCAAAACAACCCTTTAGGTCGAATGATTGGTAATTTATTTGTTTTCCAGCCTGGTCTACTTGGCAACTTTCCTGGTCCTTATGAGGAGGAAATGAAGGGGATTGCAGCAGTTACTGACATACCTTTAGGTAAAGTTCCCTTTGCAGCTTTTAAAAGATTTAATAAAACACTTTAAAATGTTTCTGTTGAGGTATTTTTCTGTTGAGATACACTGCATAGATCTTAAGTATACAGCTCAGTAGAGTTTTTAATATGCATACCTGCATGTAATCACAACTCAGATCAAGATACAGAAAACTCCAGATGCGCCTGGGTAGTTGAGGCGTCTGACTTCCACTCAGGTCATGATCTCACGGCTCATGAGGTCGAGCCCTGCGTCGGGCTCTGTGCTTACAGCTCAGATCCTGGAGTCTGCTTCGGATTCTGTGTCTCCTTCTCTCTCTGCCCCTCCCCTGCTCGTGCTCTGTCACTCAAAAATTAATAAACACTAAAAAAAAAAAAAAAAAAGGATACAGAAAATCTGAGCAATGCAGAATGTTCCATCATGCCGTCTCACAGACAGTACCGCATCCCCAGGTTACTGCTTATTCTGACTTCAGCATACAGTAGTTTTGCCCCTTTTTAAAAAATGTTTATTTTTATTTTTGAGAGAGAGAGAGAGACAGAGCACGAGCGAGGGAGGAACAAAGAAAGAGGGAGACACAGAATCCAAAGCAGGCTCCAGGCTCCGAGCTGTCAGCACAGAGCCTGACGCAGGGCCAAACCCATGAACCATGAGATCATGACTTGAGCTGAAGTCAGACGCTTAACCCACTGAGCCACGCAGGTGCCCCAGTTCTGCCTCTTCTTGAACCTCCTAATTACAGTGTGATCTCTTGTGTCAGGTTTCTTGTACTTATCATTGTAGGTAGTATGCTGCTGTATAAGTAGTATGTTTGGGTGGTTTCTAGACTTGGGATATTAAGCATAAAGCAGTTAGGAACATTCTTGTATCTGTCTTTTGATGGACTTATGCCACTCACTTGTGTTGGATATATACTTGTTTATGGGGTAGCTGTATTTTAGCCTTGTAGATTCTGCTAACCAGTTTTCAAGGTAATTGTATCCACAGACAGTCAGCATAGTACAAGAGTTTGTTTTCTCTACTTGATACTTCTCCACCTGCTAGCATCAATATTTTTCATTTGAGCCATTTTGTTGAGTGTGTAGAATCCCATTATTGTGTAATTTACTTTTTCCTGATGACTGTGAGATCGTACAGCTGTTGGTCTTTCCTTTCATTGGTGAGTGTTTTGTTTTTGCTTCTTTAAAAAAAATGGTTTAAAAAGGTAGTCTACCTGTCTCTCCTTCCTTCTCAAGGTAAAATGTTTGTTACAGTCTGGCCCATTTTTAACTGGCTTCAAAGAATTGTTTTAAGCTTTTATTTTAATTCCATTTAGTGTTTTAT
Organism: Panthera leo; assembly: GCF_018350215.1. Taxonomy (NCBI): domain Eukaryota; kingdom Metazoa; phylum Chordata; class Mammalia; order Carnivora; family Felidae; genus Panthera; species Panthera leo. The sequence goes on from NC_056682.1 coordinate 20,490,171, forward strand.
TAGTTTCAGGTGTACAATTTAGCGATTCAGTAATTCTATACATTGCTTAGTGCACATCACCTGTTTGACCCCCTCCCCCACCTCCCCTCCGGTAACCATCAGTTTGTTCTCTGTAGTTAAGAGTCGAGTTTTTGATTTGTCCCTCTCTCTCTGTTTTTTCCCCTTTGATTGTTTTGTTTCTTAAATTCCACATGTGAGTGAAATCATATGGTATTTGTCTTTCTCTGACTTATTTCACTTAGCATTATACTCTCTAGCTCCATCCATGTCATTGCAAATGGCAAGATTTCTCACACACACACACACACACACACACACACACATACACACACCACATCTTCTTTACCCATTCATGTCTTGATGGACACTTGGGCTGCTTCCATATTTTGGCTGTTGTAAATAATGCTGCTGTAAGCATAGGGGTGCATGTATCCCTTTGATGTAGTGTTTTTATATTCTTTGGATAAGTACCCAGTAGTGTGATTGCTAGATTGTAGGGCAGTTCTATTTTTAACTCTTGGAGGAACCTCCATATTGTTTATAGTGGCTGCACAAGTTTGCATTCCCAACATTGCAGGAGGGTTCTTTTCTTTCCACATCCTTGCCAACCCTGTTGTTTCTCGTGTTGTTTATTAAAATAAACCATTCTGACAGATGTGAGGTGATCTCACATTGTAGTGTTGATTTGCATTTCCCTGATGATGAGTGATGATGAGCATCTTTTCATGTGTCTCCTGGCCATCTGGATGTCTTCTTTAGAGAAATGTCTTTTTGTGTCTTCTGCCCATTTTTTAAACTGTATTATTTGGGTTTTTTGGGGGTGTTTGGTTGTGTAAGTTCTTTACATATTTTGGATATTAGCTGTTTATTAGATATGTCATTTGCAACTATCTTCTCCCATTCTGTAGGTTGCCTTCTTAATTTTGATGTAGTTCCGATAGTTTATTTTTGCTTTTGCTTCCCTTGCCTCAGGGGACCTATCTAGAGAAAAGTTGGGATGGCCGATGTCAAAAATTACTGCCTGTGTTCTTTTCTAGGGTTTTTATGGTTTCCTTTCTTATAGTTAGGTCTTTCACCCATTTTGAATTGATTTTTGTGTATGGTGTGAGAAAGTGGTCCAGTTTCATTCTTTTGTGTGTTGCTGTCCAGTTTTCCCAGCACCTTTTGTTGAAGACTGTCTTGTTCCCATTGGATGTTCTTTCTTGCTTTATTGAAGATTAATTGACCATATAATTGTGGATTTATTTGTAGGCTTTCTATTCTGTTCTATCTGTGTGTCTATTTTGGGGCCAGTACTATACTGTCTTGATCACTAGAACTTTGTAACGTAACGTTAAGTCCAGAATTGTGATGCACCAGCTTTGCTTTTCTTTTTCATAATTGCTTCTGCTGTTCAGCATCTTTTGTGGCTCCATACAAATTTTAAGATCGTCTGTTGTAGTTCTGTGAAAACTTCTGATGTTGTTTTGATGGAGATTGCATTGAATGTGTAGATTGCTTTGGGTAGTATAAATGGTTTTAAGGAATTCTTTACATATTCTGTCTATAAGTCTGTTGTCAAATGCATTCTGAGTATCTTTTCTCAGTCTGTGGCTTGCATTTTTACTCTTTTACTGGTGTCTTTTAATAAGCAGAAGTTCTTAACTTTAATGAAGTCAGATTTAATTTGCTGAAAAAGACTTTTCCTGCAACGCTAATTTTATTTTTGAGCTACCAAAGTGTTAGAGTTGTTGTTTTAAGTAGACAGTAGTACCTTGGTGTTACAAGAGAGATGATTGAGAATTACTGCAAATCAATAGTATTTATCAACAAAAGTGGCTAGGATTTTTATTGCTTTTTGCTTCTTTAAAAAAATGATGTAAAAAGAAGGTCAACATACTAGAAATATGTTCTCGCAGCTCATGTGAGAAACAAGTATTTAATTCCTTTATTATGTAAAGAATTCTAGCAAATAAATACCACATATAAATATCTGGAGAGAAAAATGGATTATATAGATTAACAGATGATTTGTAATAAGAGAAAATGAGGGCAGAATCTTACCAAAATGGAAATAAACATTAGGTTAGGATGGGGAAAAAATGTTAAGCTTTACATGTTAACATAAAATGCGACAGAGATAAAATGTGCCCTATGTCTTTAAATATTTAATTAAAATAATTGTTTTTGTTTGAGTATAGTTGATACACAATGTTACATTAGTTTCAGGGTTACAGCTAGTGATTCAGTACATCGCTCTATGCTCAGCACAAGTGTAGTCCCTCCGTCCAGCATACAGTGCTGTTACAGTACCACTGGCTATATTCTCCATGCTGTGCCTTTTATTCCCAGGATGTATACCTTTTAATTAAATGCTAAGTGTTAGTATTATACAGTTTTAGAAAATTATTCAAAAATTAAAATGTTTTAAAATGGATTTTCTTGTAGCTTGGCACTAATTTTATTATTTTATTAATAGTTCCTCACCTTAGAAATATTTGTCACTTCTTAAAATATGAGCAAGGTGTTTTTGGGTGGCTCAGTCAGTTAAGTGTCCAACTTTGGCTCAGGTCATGATCTCACCGCGCATGGGTTCAAGCCCCAGTCAGGCTGTGTGCTGATAGTTCAGAGCCTGGACCCTGTTTCAGATTCTGTCTCTTTCTCTCTGCCCCTTCCCTTTTCATGCCCTTTCCATCTGTCTGTCTGTCTGTCCGTGTCTCTCTGTCTCTTTCAAAAATGAATAGATATTAATAAATATAATATTATATTTATATTTAAATATTAAAAATATTTAATATTATCAATTATAATATATTATTATAATTATATTTTATAATATATAATTATATATAAGTGATATATTGATATATTAATATTAATCTTATATAAATATATTATAAATATAATAAATATAATAAATATGTGAGCAAAATAACATGTTCAGTATATAACCAAGAGCCAGATGTGTTAAGTCACCATACATTAGTGCCCTCAAACAAAAGTAAAATGAAGCACAAATTGATGAAAAATCTGGACATCGTATTGCAAAACAATTCCAACGTGCCCACATAGCTGACCCTTTGGGGGCTTGTTTTATCTTGTGTCTGTAGAGTAGAGGCTGGTGAGATCCCACCACCTGACCAGCTCTTCAGGCATGCTCCAGCTGTCTGCAGGCATGTACAAAGCAAAAATTTGCACAGTGATGATTGTCAAACCTTTTCTTGAAAAAAGAATTTTCTAACAACGTCATGGTTCTGTGTATTGACCAAGAAATGTCCTATCTTTTCTCATAGGTGAGATTATTTCATTCAATGTCTTCTATGAAATTTTTACCATTTGTACTTCAGTAATAACAGAAGACAAACAAGGTAAATGTGTGCTGGGGGAGAGTGGGCAGTGCAAAGTACAAAGTAAAAGAAAATGTAAATGGAATTAGAACTTGTAATATCCATGCTTACTTTTCAAATTCAGTGTATGTTGCATATAGTTTTATAGATCTTAGCAAATTTTTAACGGTGAATTTAAAACTACCCTTATTTTGAGACCACTGTAATGCCTCTTAAAGTTTAATTCAGGTATGCAAAAAACTTAGAGGGAAGAAGTGTTTTGGGACCGTAAACATTCTTACCCTTCCTCCTAGTCTCCTTACACTCTTCGTCATGATTTGGTGTAAGTACTCACAGCGGTACTTCATTATCTTTATATATATGATCATCCGGCCTTCCCTCGAAGCCCGGGACAAACCTCGTCACATCATTTCACAGCCCAGGGACCTCACTTTCCCATGTTTTTTTCTGGCCGGTACTCAGGATGCAAGGCACAGGATGATGTACCCTGACTCACTTTATTTTTGACCTCTACCTTGGGTAGAAAGTCTGCCGGTACTTGACCCTCAAGGTGTTCAGCTGTAGGTGACAATTCCTGACGGGAAGGATGGTGGCAGGTCACATGAGGTGAGGCTAGGACAGCTGTGTCCAGGTAGCTGACACAGTGGACCGAAGAACGACTCCTCATCCTCTTCAGACACCCTAATTTTACCTGGAACCCTGTGCGCTCAGATGATTGTGAGGGGATCTGGTCAGTGTGGCAGGCACAGCCGTTTGATCTTGTTAAGGCTTATGATCCTAGGATGCTGCTTAATTCTTACTGTTGGACGGAATAGTCGTATCAGTAAACTAGAACTATGTGTCCAGCTTTTAGTTAGAAGCAGTGATGCTGTCATAACTGCCATGACATGTGTCTTCTTTCTTTATATTAGGTCATCTACTACATGGGAGAAACTTGGATTTTGGAATCTTTCTTGGGTAAGTAAAGGGCGCAGTAGAACTCTTCTTCCGAAGAGTAGGTTGTATTCCATTGATGAAAAGTAAATCCCAAATCATGCCCAAAATAGGCCCAGAAGTGAAGATCCTGTTTCTTAGTTTTGAGACAAGACGGGCACACTATTTGGGTCTGTAATGGAGTTGCACCTAGTGAACACACATCTGAACACACATGTGGAGGATTGGAGGCCCCAGATGCACATCTGGTTTACTGCTCGGAAAGGAAGAACAGTATTGTATTTTATGTCTTCCTAACTTTCCTGAAAAAACTAGAACAGGGGTCTGTAATTAGAGACCTACATTTGAATCTGGGGTTTGCTATTTAATAGGCTGTGTTATGTTGGGTTATTTAACTTCTCTGAGCCTCAGTTTTCTCCTGTGGAAAATGGGGGATACAAGCACTCCTGTTGCAAAGTTGTGAGCACTCCTGTTGCAAAGCACTCCTGTTGCAAGGGGGGTCCCTCCTCCCCCCTTGAGGGATCAGGTAGGTGAAGACCTAATTTAGTGCCTGGCCATCGTCATCATATTCACCCTTATTACCATCATTGTTCTTAAATATCACTGAAATTTGTCTTTTGTAGGTGGAACATAAATAATAATACCTGGGTCGTAACTGAGCAACTAAAACCTTTAACAGTGAATTTGGACTTCCAAAGAAACAATAAAACTGTCTTCAAGGCCTCAAGCTTTGCTGGCTATGTGGGCATGTTAACAGGATTCAAACCAGTAAGAAATCTACTGTTAAATAATTTTACAGGTAGCTCTGGGTCCTGCTTTTATTACTGCCTGTGAAAGGTGGGGTCTGAGGAAACGAGGACCTAGAAAGAATATGAAGCCTTAGTTCATCCCTTTGTACTTCTTGTCACCGTCATAGGTATGAAGTTGCATGGTGGGGAAGAGTAGAAAGGGAATGAAGGCTTGTCTCAGGGAGACTGTCAGGAGGAAGAAGCATGTGGCTGGATGGTGAGGACCGGAAATGTAATGTAAACCTGGCATCTGGTCCTTAGTCTGCCACTCAACAAGTTAGGCATGAATTCTCTGCATTTTGTTTTCCTTGTCAGGAAAGTGTGACCAATAATATTCCACCTACTCGTGTCACACGCTGCACGTGAAGACGCATTGAACTTAATAGAACGTGATGATACAGTTTTGACTCATCTTTGCATCCCCCCATCTCCCGTTCCAGGATTTGGTATACCAGTATAAAAAGAGGGGGCCTTAAACAGGATGGTTGAAGTTTCTGATCTCATTGCTTTGTCTTGTTTTCAGGGACTGTTTAGCCTTACGTTAAATGAACGTTTCGGTGTAAATGGTGGTTATATGGGTGAGTAGAGAGTTCTTAAATGGGAATTCCATAGGTGTTTTCAGAGGAAGGCTGAACTTTGTATTCTGGTTCACAGCCTAACCTAATTCCAGGCCTGTGACACTGTGTGTATTTGATTTCTTCCAGGTATCATAGAATGGATTTTGGGAAAGAAAGATGCCATGTGGATAGGGTTTATCACTAGATCAGTCCTGGAAAATAGCACAAGGTAATCTGATTGCTTTATTATCAAATTTAATATTTATTCATTTTTAAATTATTTTATTGTTTTTCTTGGAGATAATAAGCAACATAAAATATTCTGTTAGTTTCAGGTACAACGAAATGTTTTGGTATTTGGATATATTGTGAAATGATCTCCACAATCAGTGTAGCTAACATCCATCACCATATGTTGCTACAGAAATTGTTTTCTTTGTGTTGAGAACTTTTAAGATTTACTCTCTTAGCAGCTCTCAAACATACAATACAGTATTATTAACTGTCGTCACCATGTTATACATTACATCCCCAGGACTGACTTATTTTAGAACTGGAAGTTTGTACCTTTTGACCCCCATCACCCATTTTGCCCACCCTCTAGCAATGACCACTCTGTCCTCTGCATTTATGAGTTTAGTTTTCTTAGATTCTACATGTAAGTGATAGCATAAGGTATTTTGTCTTTCTCTGTCTCCCTTATTTCATGAGCATAATGCCCTTAAGATCCATCCTTGTTGTCACAGACGGCAGGATTTCCTTCTTTTTTATGGCCGAGTAATAATCATTGTATGTACACACCACAGCTTCTTTATCCATGCATCCCTCAGTGGTCACTTGGGTTGTGTCCATATCTTGGCTTTGGTAACTAATGCTGCAGTGAGCAGGGGGCTGCAGGTATCTTTTAAAGTTAGTGATTTTGTTTTCTTTGGATATATTACCAGAAGAGGAATGACTGAATCATATGGTACTTCCATTTTTATTTTTCTGAGGAACCTCCATACAGTTTTCCACAGTGGTTGTACCAATTGCATTCCCAACAGTGCAGAGTTCACTTTTCTCCACATCCTCACCAGTACTTATTTCTTACCGTTTTGGTAATAGCCATTCTATCAGGTGTGAGGTGATAACTCATTGTGGTTTTGATTTGCATTTGCCTAGTGAGTCCTGATGCTGAGCATAGTTTTCATGTACTTGTTGGCCATCTATCTGTGTATCGTCTTTGGAACAATGCCCAGTCAGATCCTCTACCCATTTTTAAATCAATTTTTTTATGCTATTGAGTTATATGAGTACGATATTGTGATTTTTTTTTTTTTTTTTTTATGAGAGATAGATATTTGATCTGTTTTCATTTCTGGGTTCACAGCTCCCAAAATCCTTCAATTTCCTAAGTGTTGAGAGTGATCAAGGTGTCTTTTGTCATGTTAATGAGGCAACTTTTGGAAAGCACCAAAGGGTGGGGCCTGGTGGCCTGTGAAAGAAGCCATTCATTACAGGGTTCCAACTTTCAGGGCCACCGGACATCCGGGAAGGGTAGAGGGGCTGGAGGTAGAATCAGTTGCCACTGGGCAGTGATTTAATGAGTCATGCTGATGTAATGGAGCCTCCATAAAACCCCAAAAGGAAAGGGTTTGGAGAGCTTCTGGGTTGGTGAGCACAGAATTTTGGGGAGAGCGGCATACTCTGAGAGCATGGAAGCTCTGTGCCCTTCTCACCTGCCTTGCCCTATGCATCTCTTTATGTGGTTCTTGCTTCGTATCCTTTATCATATCCTTTAATAAACTGGTACACGTTTCCTTGAGTTCTATGAGCGACTGTAGGAAATTAATTGAAGCTAAAGAGGACCTTGTGGGAACCTCCAGTCTTAGCCAGTCAGCTAGAGGCACAGGTAATGCTTACAACTGGCTGGATGGGGCTTAGGACTGACCTCTGAAGTTAGGGATGGAGTACAGTCTTATAAGTTGAATCCTTAACAAGTGAATCCAATGTTATCTCTGTATAGATAGTATCAGAATTGAGTCGAATTCTTGGACACTTGAGGATGTCCAAGAATTTCTTGGTGTTAGGTACAGGGAACCACCCCATGATGTTAGAGTTGGGCCTAAGGATCATAAAAGAATGAGTTCTTTACATATTTTGTATATTAACTCTTTATCAGATATAAAATTTGCAAATACTTTTGTCCTTTTCACTGGATTGCCTTTTCATTTTGTTGATGGTTTTCTTGCTGTACAGAAGCTTTTTAGTTTGATACAGGCCCACTTGTTTTTGTTGCCTTTGCTTTTTGTGTCAAATCCAAAAATTCATCACCAAGACTAATGTCATGGACTTTATAGCCAAATTTTATTCTGGTTTTATGGCTTTAGGTCTTATGTTCAGTTCTTTAATCCATTTTGAGTTGTGTTTTGTGTATGGTGTAAGGTAGTCATCTAGTTTCATTCTTTTGCATGTTACCGTCCTTTCCCAATTGTATATTATTTGCTCTGTTAATGTAAATTGACCATATATGCATGGATTTGTTTCTGGGCTCTCTGTTCTGTTGATCATCCTGTTTTGATTACTACAGCTTTAAAATATAGTTTGAATTCAGGAGGTGTAATGCGTCCAGCTTTGTTCTTTTTTCTCAAGATTGCTTTGGGTACTTGGGATTCTTATAGTTAAATTTTAGGATTATTTGTTCTGTGAAAAGTGCTGTTGAAATTTCAACAGAGATTGCACTGAATCTGTAGACTGCTTTGGATGGTATGGACATTTTAAGAGTATTCTTCCAATCCGTGAGCATAGAATATCTTCCCATTTGTTTGTGTCTTTTTCCCTTTATTTTATCAGTGTCTTATAGTTTTCAGTATACAGGGCTTTCACCTCCTGGGTTAAGTTTCTTCCTAGACATTTTATTCTTTCTGTTGCACTTTTAAATGGGATCTTGTCCTTAATTTCTCTGGTAGTTCATTGTTAGTGTGTAGAAATGCAACTGATTTTTGTATATTGATTTTGTGTCCTGTAACTGTGCTGAGTTCATTTATTCTAACAGTTTTTTAGTGCAGTCTTTAGGGTTTTTGTGTAGAGTATCATATCATCTGTGAATAGTGACAGTTTTACTCCTTCCTTTCTGAATTAAATGCCTTTTTTTTTTTTTAATTTTTTTTTTTAACGTTTATTTATTTTTGAGACAGAGAGAGACAGAGCATGAACGGGGGAGGGTCACAGAGAGAGGGAGACACAGAATCTGAAACAGGCTCCAGGCTCTGAGCTGTCGGCACAGAGCCCGACGCGGGGCTCGAACTCACGGACCGCAAGATCGTGACCTGAGCTGAAGTCGGATGCTTAACCGACCAAGCCACCCAGGCGCCCCTAAATGCCTTTTATTTCTTCTCCTTGCCTAACTGCTCTGGTTGGGGCTACCAGTACTTGTGCTGAATAAAAATGGTGAGAGTAGACATCTTTGTCTTGTTCCTAATGTTAGAGGAGAAACTTTCAGCTTTTCACCATTGACTACGATGTTACTTGTGGGTTTGTCCTATGTGGCCTTTATTATGTTGAGGTATGTTCCCCCTAATACCCACCTTGTTGAGTTTTTATCATGAAAGGATGTTGAATTCTGTCAGGTGCTTCCCCTGAATCTGTTGAAATAATCACATGCTTTTTATCCTTCATTTTGTTATCGTGGTGAAACACATTGATGTGTTGATGTCGGTTCGTTCTTGCACCCCTGTAATAAATACCATTTGAGTACAGTGTACGATCGTTTTAATGTATTGGTAGTTTATTTAAATTGCTCATATTAAAATAGAAAAATATTTTCTAGCTACATTGAATAATTATTTCAGAATTTCTTAGGTTAACTTTTGACATTCATAGGGAGTTCATGGTGTGTGTGTGTCTGTGTGTGTGTGTGTGTGTGTGTGTGTGTGTGTGCGCACGCGCGTTTAAAGCAAATGAGCTCGTTTATTTAAAAAGTGCTAGGCATAGGGGCGCCTGGGTGGCTCAGTCAGTTGAGCGTCCGACTTCAGCTCAGGTCATGATCTCACCGTTTATGGGTTCGAGCCCCGTGTTGGGCTCAGTGCTGACAGCTCGGAGCCTGAACCCTGCTCTAGATACTCTGTCTCCCTTTCTCTCTCTCTCTGACCCTTTCCCACTCATGCTTTGTCTCTCACTCTCTCAAAAATAAGTAAACATTAAAAAAAAAAAAGAAGAAGAAAATAAAAGAATCTGTTTTTCAGATACTTTTGTTTTCCCTTAGTTTCCACAACTAAATATTTTTCATTCCAAGTCCACTAAAAATGTTTACTCTTTTTTTTAAATGTTTCTATGTAGTTATGAAGAAGCCAAGAATATATTGACGAAAACTAAGATATTGGCCCCAGCATACTTTATCCTGGGAGGCAACAAGTCTGGGGAAGGTTGTGTGATTACGAGAGATAGAACACAATCTTTGGATGTATATGAGTAAGTACATTTGTTCAAACAAAATAAGTAGAAACTAAAGCATAGACTGACATATTTACAGGTTTAAGGCATGAAACCTAGTCAGAATCTCTGTTTGTATTTAGACTCAACCCCAAGCAGGATAGATGGTATGTGCTACAAACAAATTATGACCGTTGGAAAAGTCCTTTCTTTCTCGATGATCGCAGAACGCCTGCAAAGATGTGCCTAAACCGGACAACTCAAGAGGTACAGTCACAATGTCCTATGTAGAAATAAATGGTAACGTTTGAAGATTATCTTAGTTGTGGCATTTTTCTTTGGCCTTTGAGGAATTTATAAACTTCCTGTTATTCAGTATCTCTGGACAATCTGTACTGAGTTTTTGTTTCATTTTCAATTGAAAGAGCAAAATTTTACAGTACTTGCCTTTTTACTCTAATGTTGGGACACCACTCTGTAGCTGAATGACAAGAATTAAAGAGGGCAGGAGGAGAGAGAAAAAGTGACACATTAGAACCATTAACTCTTCTAACAGTGACCCCAAAGGAAATTCTTTTAGGGGTTTCTGGGAGGTTGACTGAAGAAAGCCTTTGTTTCTAATAGCCCATTGTGTGGATAACCCTCCTGACATCAGGATTTAACTTAATGAACAAAATTACTTTTGTGTTTTAGAATATCTCATTTGCGACCATATATGATGTCCTGTCAACAAAACCTGTCCTCAACAAGGTATTTTTAAAATATATATATTTATAATTTTTAATTTTAATAATTTTAATTGTAATTTCATATTTTTAAAACATGTATGTATATAATTTACTTTTAGGGAAATAACCTGGGCCCATGTTTTTATCTCTCCCTGTTATCGTGGATCAGTCAGAGCTAGAACCCCCAAGTCATGTTCTGCTTAAGGTTTTTAAAAATGTTTTTTGTGTGACTAAAACAGTCACTCCTGGGATATGACAAACCGATTAGTGTGGTTTGAGGTCCAGACTGATCAGAGTATGGTCTCTGACGTTTCAGTTAAATACAGCCTTTTACCTTCGACTTCTCCCTGTCAGAAATCTCACACTGTACACTACAATTAGCACCTAGAACTCAATGAAGTCTGAAGTCTGTTTTCAGATGGAGCTTCGTGCCTGAGTTTCCCCCGCTGTGTTAGAGATGCGTTAAGGAGAAGGATGGCCACAGCCGGGCTGTTTATCCTCCACGGAACCATCAGGCTCTGCGTGAGCTGAGGACGTGGGGTGTTACAGCACTGGTGGTGAAGCACCGTGCTACTCAGGAATCAGATCTTGTAAGGAATTAACGGGATTCTCTCCAGAGCCTGTTTATATTCATGACCTGGAGTAATGGTTCTATTGAAGTCAGTTGTTTCAATTATTATTGTTTTGCTGTGGCATTCTTAAATGGTGAGATGTAAATATTAACTTATTAACTATTTGGTTCTTTGTATATTTATTTTTGTATCTTTGTATACATACCGTTTATATACTATTTTACACTAAGTGTATAGAAATGCTAATGTAAGTCAGGACGTCGTTGAATTGGAAACATTTTTCAAATAAAAGTCACTTTTCTTTCAGCTGACTGTATTCACCACCCTGATGGATGTTACCAAAGGTCAATACGAAACTTACCTGCGGGATTGCCCAGACCCTTGCATAGGTTGGTGAGCACACACCCGGCGTCTAGAATGCTGTGTGGCATGAAGGTGGCAACTCACCCGTGTCCGAGTAGTACGGCTGTCTGACCTCCTTCCAAGACTGAGACTCGGGGCAGTTTCTCTTTGGGGCATGAGTCCACAGACCATTTTTGCCCTAACAGTTGATTACTCTCATTTCCGGTTAACTTCGTTACAGAAACCAATCACCTAGAATTTGCGGTGTCACTCCACTTGGACGTTTGGGGACAGGGACCTCGTGGGGCCCCCCTCCACAGAATAAAGCCAGAGTCCCGGTGGGCACTGACTCCGGCACATCTGTACACCATTCCGTCTTTCGCTTTGATCCACGTATTGCTATGGTTTTCCGTACAGCAGTCTTTTCCTTCTGATTCTTTTCAAATTAACATACCATGGTCTTTGCTGTTTTTGACAGCAGTGTGGAGGAGACAGACATCCACCTGTGTAGTTCTCTTAACAGGCAGTAGGACTGGAGCCTTGACCCTGAATAGAAGTACTTTTTTGGGGTTCATGAAGTAATCCGTATGTGAAGGCAGCCTTTTGTACACAGAACTGAAACGTTCCCTTTTTCATGATTAGTCTACCTCCCAGTCACTCCAGGCATTTGTTAACTTCAAAAACTGAGTCCTAGGTTCTGTGAGTTAGTAGTAAACAAGTCAAAGCCTTGTGGAAATCGAGAGGTGAATCCATAAACTCTCACAAATGTTGTTCACTTAATACATTTTTAGTTTGTCTTTCTGATCGTGTATTTCTTAAAAACCTTACTAAAAATGTCTTTCAGAAATCTGTTTATGAAAAGCGCTGACGGAATGTGTTAACCTTTCAAACTTTCACACAGTTAACTGTGAAGTGCATGCCAGTTGGGTGAGACTGTATCCACTTCATTTTGTGTAACGTCACTTGTATTCATGACGCTCAATAAACGGTCGTTGGAAATAGTGTTGGCAGACACGTGTGCCGACTCAGTGTGGACCTACGTGCTGGAGATCCAAGCTGAACATGCCTGAATTCAGTTACAAGGCTTGTGTAGGTGGGTTCTTCAACTTAAGACGCACTGGTCACTAGCTGACGTGACTAATCCTTTCGTCTCAACCCGGTGTTGTCAACAGTGTGTAGGTGTCCAAAGGCTACTTTTCTCCTGGGAGGAGGTGCTTCCACAAAACTGTAGGGATGCTCATGTTAGCTTAGTGAGGCTAGAGGAATTACAGGAGGATTTGTGTTAAACTTCCAATTCTGCCCCTGCTAAAAATGAAATGAGGCAAACTTGGATTTTTTCCTGAAATAGCCGTCCTTTTGATATGTATAATAAATAGGTGAGATGCTGTTTCAGACCCAATTTCCTCAGGACTCATCAGAGAATATGGAGGAAACAACTAGCATGGAGGTTTTAGGTAGCATTGTTAGGTGGCAACAAAGCAGTTATAAATTAGGATACGGAGCATAAGCCTATTTGTGTATGTCCTTGTGTCCACAGTGTAGAAGGATGACTGGGAGGGTGTTTACCAACATGCCGACAGTGGTTCCCACTGCTGGCTTAACTTGGAGAGGACACGTGAATGGGATGGCACGCACACCTGGTTTTCCTATACGTCGCTTTACCGTCCTTCACAGATAGTGTTTTCACAAAGAGGTCTGTGGCGACCCTGCGTCATTGACGCAGGTCTGTCGGTGCCATTTTCCAACAGCTTTTGGTCCCTTTGTGCTGTGTCACATTTTAATAATTTGTACAATATTTCAGACTTTTTCATTGTTATTGTATTTGATATGGTGATCCACCCCCTGGCCATTCGCCCATCTCTCTCCCTGGGCCTCCCTATACCCCAGGACACAACAGTCTTGAAATTAGGCCACTTAGTAACTTGTTTATTACATTGATTTATTTTTGTGAGACAGATTGAGACAGAGCTTGAGCGGGGAAGGGGCAGAGAGGAGACACACAATCCAAAGCAGGCTCCAGGCTCTGACCAACTGTTCAGCGGCACAGAGCCCGACTCAGGGCTCGAACCCACGAACCATAAGATCATGACCTGAGCTGAAGTCAAGACACTTAACGGACTGAGCCACCCAGGCGCCCCAGTCCACTTAATAACTTTACAGTGGCTTCTAAGGGTTCCAATGCAAGGTAAACCATACATCTCTTTCTTTTTTCCTTGGAAAGTCTATACTGCTTATAATCCCCTTAGTTCCCCACCACCCCCACCTTCTCTAGCAACCACAGGTTCTCTATATGTACAAATCTGGGGGGGCGGGGGGTTGTTTTTTAGATTCCACGTATGAATGAAGTCACATGGTATTTATCTTTCTCTTATTCCACTTAGCAGAATACCCTCTAGGTTCATCCCTGTTGTTGCAAATGTTAAGATCTCATTCTTTTTTACAGCTGGGTAATACTCCGTTTTATATACATGCATACACCACATCTTCATTCATCTATCAATGGATACTTTGTTGTTTCCATAGGTTAGTTTATTGTAAATGATACTGCAGTAAACATAGGGGTGCATGTATCTTTTTGAATTAGTGTTTTCTTTTTCTTTTTCTTTGGGTAAATAGCCAGTAGCAGAATTATTGGGTCATGTTTTAATTTTTCCAGTGTTTTCCACAGCGGGTACACTAGTTTGCATTCTCAGCAGTGCGCGAAGGTTCCCTTTGCTACACATGGTTGCCAACACGTTACATCTTGCCTTTCTGATACTAGTCACTTTGACTAGTGTGAAGTGCTATCTCATTGTGGTTTTTATTTGCATTTCTGTCATTAGTGATGGTGAGCATCTGTATGTCTGTTTTGGAAAAATGTCTTTTCGGATCGTCTACGCATTTTTAATCTTTTTTTTTGCTATTGGGTTTTAGGAATTCTACATATATTTTGGATATTAACTCTTTATTGGTTACGTCATTGACAAATCTCCCATTAAGTAGGTTGCTCTGTCTGTCACTTTAAATCAGAAGCTCACAATGACACAGCTCGCTGAGGAAGGCACATAGAAAGCCAAGAAAGACTGAAAGCTGGCCCTCTTACGCCAAATAGGCAGGCCAGGTTGCGAATGCAAGTAAGTTCTTGAAGGAAACAAAGTGGCATTCTGGTGAACACATGGATGATAAAGTGAGACAGCCTTATTGGTGATAGGGAGAAAGTAAGTTTGAGTGGTCTGGATAGATCATCAAACCAACCACAGCATTCCCTTAAGCCAAAGCTTAATCTAGAGCAAGGCCCTAACTCTTTTCAATCCTGTGAAGGCTCAGAGAGGTGAGGAAGCTGCAACAGAAAAGTTGAAACCTGGCAGAGATTGGTTCATGAGATTTAAGGAAAGAAGCCTTCTTCATAATATAAAAGTGCAGGATGAAGCAGCAAGTGCTGATGTAGAAGATGTAGCAAGTTATCCAGATAACTGATGCAGGTGTCTAAACAATATATATATATATATTTTTAATTGAGAGAGAATGTGCGAGGGGGCAGAGGGAGAGAGGAAATCTTAGAAGGAGCCTGATGTGGGGCTTGATCCCACAACCCTGGGATCATGACCTGAGCGGAAATCAAGTCGCACACTCAACCGACTGAGCCACGCAGGTGCCCCTAAACGACAAATTTTCAGTGCGGGTGAAGTAGCTTTCTTTTGGAAGAAGATGCCATCCAAGACATTCATAGCTAGAGAGAAGTCAATGCCTAGCTTCAGAGTTTCAAAGGACAGGCTGACTCTGTTTGGGGCTATCGAAGCTGGTGATTTTAAGTTGAAGCCAAGGCCCACAGGCCATTCTGTAAACAAAGCACATCTGTTGGCAACATGGTTTACTATTTTAAGCCCATGGTGGACACCTAACAGCTCAGAAAAAAAATTTTCTTTCAAAATATTACTGCTCATTAACATTGTACCAAAGAACTCTGATGGCGACGTACAACATGATTTATGTTGTTTTCATGCGTGCTAACACAACATCCTTTCTGCACCCCATGGATCAAGGTGTATTTTTGACTTTAGAATCTTACTTTTGAAAAAATACCTTTTGTACGGCTATAGCTGCCACAGAGTGATTCCTGAAGTGGATCTGGGCAACATAAACTAAACCTGGAAAGGATTCACCATTCTAGATGCCACGAAGAACACTTGTGATTCGTGGGGAGAGGTCAAAATATCAATGTTAACAGGAGTTTAAAAGAAGTGGATGCCAACACTCAAGGACGACTATGAAGGTTCCAGACTTCAGTGGAGGAAGTAACTGCAGATGTGGTAGAAATAAGAGAATTAGAATTAGCTTGATGATGTGACTGAACTGCTGCATTCTCATAACACTTGAATGGATGAGGGGTTGCTTCTTATGGATGAGCACAGACAGTGGTTCCTGGAGAGACAATCTACTCCTGGGGAAGATGCTGTGAAGACTGTTGAAATGACAAGAAAAGAATAAAACTTAGTAAAACAGCAGGAGGGCTTGAGAGGATTGACTCTAATTTTGGAAGAAGTTCTACTACTGGGAAAATGCTATCAAACAGCATAGCGTGCTAGAGAGAAATCTGTGAAAGGAAGTCAAAACAATGGCAAACTTTAAGAAATTGCCACAGCCACCCCAGCCTTCAGCAGCCATCAACATTGAGGCAACACCCTTTATCAGCAAAATGATTACAACTTGCTGAAAGCTCAGATGACGGTTAGCATTTTTTTGCACTAAGATACTTTCTAATTAAGGTATGAACTTTCCAATATAATGCCATTGCACAGGAAACAGGGTACAGTATAAACATAAACTTTTACATGCCCTGGAAAACCAAAAACATTTGACTCCCTTTATTGCAATACTTGCTTTATTGTACTGGTCTGGAACCAAACCTGTAATATCTCCAGTGGATGCCTGTATCATTTTTTTAAGTTTCTTTATTGAGAGAGAGAGAGAGAGAGAGAGAGAGAGAGAATATATGAATCCCGCAGAGCCCAATGTGGGGCTAAAACTTATGAACTGTGAGAACATGACCTGAGCCGAAACCAAGAGTCAGACACTTAACTGACTGAGCCACCTAAGGTGCCACCAATGTATGCCTGTATTACTTTTGCCCCATTGTAAAACTAAAAAATCATAACTTGAACCATCATTAAGTTGGGGACTGTCTATACACTAGGTATGTTAAGAGAGAACTCTAATTCAGGCTTGATAACGTGATTTGTTTTCAAAATATCCAAATCAAGAACTTTTTGTAAAACTGTTGGCCCAATTTGAATATGGGATAGCTCTGAATATGAAAATGTTCTCTATATACTATATAGAATAGATATAATTAAGAAACAGAGTATAGCTACAGTGTAAGAAAAATGGTCTCAACTGTAAGTCTCTGGCTAGTTGATACGTCACTCTTTTTCATGTCTTTTCCGTTTTGTTTTGACATTTAAAATTGCCAAATAAGCCATAACTCTGAAATAAATTCTAAAGCATAAGTGACTATGTCAGTTTAAATGAAAATGCAATTCAGGGCTGTATGGAGGATATACATTTATTAACAGTGAAAAAGCATTTACCCAAAGTGAATGTTACAAAATACAAAGAGTACCTGCACAGTCCAGTGGGCTCACTAGTTTAAGCATTATCTCCACCTGCACAGGATTCTGTCTCACTCATTTTGACCTTTCTCCCTCTTTTATCTGTCACCAGATTTTCAACTTAAAAATTAAGAAACAGGAATCCTGAATGCCTAACCTCTGAGCAGTAGTTACTAAGGAAAATGTAATACAAGTTATCTGATCTTAAGCCCCAAGTATTTTAAAACTGAATTATCTTCTAAAACAGAAAACAACAGACTAGGTTACAGCAGCTATAACACAAGTCAAATAAGTTAGATAAGGTCCACAGCTTCTAGAGTAATAACTAGGAAGTAAAGTTCTTCCACCGTACCTATCTTTCATAGGCATGTAGATAGAGACAGAGCTGTAACACGAAGGCTTGGCTTGTGTGCCAATATGAAATTCTCCCCTTTCCGTTCGGAGTCTACAAGACATATAAATATAGAACTTGAGTATCCATATAATCTATCGTTTTAGTTTCCCAGAAGTCAGGCCAACTGGGTAAGAATTCCTGATTCTGGAATGATAGTTCTCTGAATAGGTTTTATTAATGTCGGAGATCTACACCTCACATAATTTAATTAGTAATACAGTAAATGTCCTCAGAAATCCTCAGTTAACAGACTCCCTGATGAGCATTGTAATTTTACAATCATGTATCAGGCAACTAAGAATTTTAAAGGAATACCAATGAAATGACTTTCTTATGGCATGTTTCAGTAAATTGTTATTAAGTTTTAAAGACTAATTGAAATTAAGTCTTCATATTTAATTCGAGAAACCTGTAAGGTTGGCTTGATAACAGGCTCGGTGAAGCCTCCCTCAAGTATAGGTCAAGTTTGCAATCTAAAGGTAATTCACCTTTAAAAACTGATTTATTTAGTGATGAAGAAATCTCATAGATGTATCTCAAAAGCCAAGTTTGTCTAAAGGCATACAGAGAGTTAACATTCTGCTACATAAAATTTAGTTCTGTAATCCCTACTTGAAGGGGTTTGGTTTTTCATTTAAAATTAATCATAATGTTAACTGTGCAGAAATACTCCCTAATTACATAAAACCTTTTTTTTTAAGGCTGTGGCAACATAGATAGGAATTGAATTCTGGAAAATATTAGCTGATAGGTATGTAAGTTCGAAGTACTAAGGACATGTGTTCTGAACTTAATCCAATTTGAACAGAATATTAATATATATTTTATAATAACGTAACCAATATTCTGGATACCTTTATAACTTGCCCTATTCTCGCACAGGAATAAGACAATGCAGGCATTTAAAAGAATATCAGACCCAAGAGCAGCAACACTCATACTATCTGGAAGCCTGGCCTAATGGCTGCTCTTTATATTAACTAGTCTATTTGTCTAACTCTTGACTGTTGCTCTTCTCTAACTATCCTAACCATACAGAACAGTGACTTCCTGTTTAGAATTCAACATCATTTCCAAAAGAGATTACTTTACAGATAAGTCCAACTTTATTTAAAACTACATCTTAAATTTAACAATACTAAACATCACAATGGGAGAGGGAAAAAAAAAAAAAAAAAAAGACCAAAAAGAAAAAAAGAAAGAAAAGAAAAACAACCCTACAGTGTATCAAGGCTTGAATCTGTCCAGAATTCAGTTTCTGATGTTTTAAACTGCCACGGGCAGAAATCAGCACACCTATCAAGAATGCAGTGTCAAACTAATTTACATTTTTATACAGATCAAAACAGATGTTTATTTAGTGCCATGTTCATGTATGCATTGACTATGTAAAGCAAGTTAGATGAGCCTCTGAAGACCTCTCATACACTTTGGGCTCCCACTGTTTCTGAAAAACAGAATGAATGCATTATAAATTACTGAATTAAGACATACTAGAATTTACTGTTCTCTTACATTAAAGTTATTATAAAAATACTAATGTAGTTTAAAAACAGATGAGAGTTTGTTTGAGGACAGCAGACTGGCCAGAAACTTCATTTCTCTTAAAAAAAACTCCACTAGGAAAAAAACGGTAAAACTGATGAAATCCTGACCAAGAAAAGTGGCTGTGAGGGAAAAGCAGGACAGGGGACAACAAGCCCCCAAGACGCTAAAAGCAGGCAGTGGCGCAGTGTGGGGCCAGAAGGGCTCAGCCCAGACCCCCTGGGCAGGGGCAGCTTTGAGACTCCAACTAGCAGAACTGGGCTAAACCACTGGGAAATCAGTTAAAGGTTTGACATTTAGTATTTCTAGGGAAAACAAAAATAAAAAATCTTAACTGGCTGATGAATGGACAGAGAACAACAAGAAAATCCTTTGATTTTGATGCAAGACACGTTCTCATCTGAGTGGCCCAGGGGCTGAGCCATTAGATCGATACAGAAAGAAATCTGGGATTACTACTGCCTGGCTCTGCAACGAGACATACTTACACAGAATGGTCTTCAGAAAAAGTATAGAAGTTTTAACTACTATAGTTATAAAAATAAAATGTGTGTTTGCTTTTATTTTTTTTATTTATTTATTTTTTTTATTTTATTTTTGGGACAGAGAGAGACAGAGCACGAACGGGGGAGGGGCAGAGAGAGAGGGAGACACAGAATCGGAAACAGGCTCCAGGCTCCGAGCTATCAGCCCAGAGCCTGACGCGGGGCTCGAACTCACGGACCGCGAGATCGTGACCTGGCTGAAGTCGGACGCCTAACCGACTGCGCCATCCAGGCGCCCCTGTGTTTGCTTTTATAACCTTAATGTAAGAAGAAGAGTAAAACTGAATAGAGAAAGCAGGAGGAAAAGGAGGCAGTGGCTGAGTAATGACCAAAGCTGATAGAACGAGCAACCAACCACATATACTTAAAATAACAAAGGTATCCTCAAACAGAAAAACCAAAAATAATAATCGTGAAAGGAGAGGTAGGTCCAAATACTCACTTTTGATAGGGAAGATAAGAGATGTCTGAATTTTTTAAATTAAGAAAAATTAAAACGATATTATTTAAAGATAAACAGTGTCTCATCCAAAAGAACTAAAAACCAGTAATTAAAACAAATGGGCTCCTCCAATTATCCTTAAGTCTTTTGTACCTTTCCTTCTTAAACAACATGCATCTATTACCTTGCTAAAATTCAAGATTTTAAAAATAGAAAATTATCTGATAATACCATTTTATACCTAATTTCTAAATTCGGCAGTGGACTAGACTTTTTACAGAATTATGCTTCCTTCCAATATTTGGCTTAAATCTTCCAAGTACTATGAATGGATGTGAAAAACAAAATGATGGTATCAAGAGTGACTAATTTTTCAATATGATTTCGTTGAAATTGGCAACTCTTACCAGGTTCTTTTAGTGTCTGAGAATTCCCAGCTAGTTCTTCAGTCTGCATTTCACATAATATTTCACCAGATAAATGGTTTTTCTGTTCTTCCTCTACCATTTTCTTCCTTAGGTCTGCCTTTGGAATGAAAACAAAAAACAAAAACACCTCAAAATCAGTTTTCATCTCAGTAGTAGTATTTGTTATATGAAGACAAGTTTAATTAATTAACGAAAGCAAAATACCTCTGAATATATTGTCAGTTTAAGTGGTAAATCTTCAACTTTCACGAAGTCTTCTTCATCAGATTTTTGACTTATGTTACCAGACTCTGCTTCCTGTAAGATAAATTATATTTAATGAAGGCAATCCACTCTATCTCTGGATCTAAGCCTTTAAAGTCATCCATGCCAAGAGATAAAGTGGATTCTTAGACATAAGTACACATCAGTAATTCCATCCTGTTTTTGTCCTGCGTTCAACTCCATGAATAAAACAAAGCTGGCGTGCACAGGAAGGGCCATGCACTTGCAGCTGTGGACATACTACCGAGCACATCTGTCTCCATTTGATAAAACAAAGAGCCAGTTTATATAGGTTCAAAGAAAAAATAGCAGTTACACCGAAGGCTAAAATAATCAGAAGAAAAACTGTGGTTTCTTGATACGATTATGGAACGCATCAGAACTGGATCTAGCAGACTATCAGTAAACATTTATAGGCTTTCAATAGCAGCTCTGTGGAAACTGAGAAACATGAGGTATGAATCTAATAACTCCCTTCTGTGATCTCTTCAGTGTTTCTTTGAAACCTGACATCTTTTATTCCCCTAGTTTCCCTTTCTGATTTTTAACAATATCACTGTACCTATTACCCAAGTGGAAACCTTAAATTTTTCTTCTTCTTTCAACATTTCTCACCCATCTCTCCCTCATTCATCTCGAACTTGGTGTCTCTATGCATGGTAAGGGAGCTTCCTAACATCACCTCCTTGACAACAAATCTTATACAGTCATCAGATTCATCTTCAAAAAGCATGACTTTGGCCATTTGACTTTCTTGCACAAGAACCTTCAGTAGTGGCCCTGGCCTAAATTTCAAATTCAAGTCCCCTCTATAATCAAACATTAACTTAATTTCAATTGACTGCCTCCTATAGCAACTCTATGCACTCATCAAATTAGAGTAAGAGTAAGTCTAACAGGTAACTTTCAGAGTTTAAAATAATTTTATGGTGTAAATTTTATGGTGGTAAAGCAATCAAGACAGTTAAGAAACTCTACTAATGTTTCGGGAATATTATAAGCTGAGAAATTATGAAATCATAATTGTAAATACATCTGTAAGAAGAAAGTTGATGTTAAAAGAAAAAAAGTGAAATACGTTCCTAAGGCCTAAAAGTACATTGTTATAAATCCCTTAATTTTTGCTGACAAGTTTATAAAACACAATCTAAGATCCAAAAAATAACCTACTTACTATAAAAATTAAATTGAAACAAAAATGTCCAAGGTAAAAACTCAACTTACACCCTAAGTATAGATTTGCTACCATATTTTTCTGTCATTTACTGTATAGAGATAAGGAGTCTACTGCTGTCAAACTGTGAACTTTCAGGTTTATCAAGGATTTATGAAATGCTCTAAAATAATTAAGATGTTAGACATGGATACTGTGAGAGATTAACGGTGACCCGCGTATCATCTGTCCAAATCTAAACTTGGAATGAACTCTGAAGACTGCCACCTAAAGCTCAAAATTATAAAAAAGAAGAGCTTTTAGGTTTTGAGACAATCATCTTAATTTACTATCACCCTTCTGTTCAAGTTTAAAATCAGTTTGAATACGAAAACCATCTTGGCAGTTACTAAGCCTAAACACAAAGGAAAGTTCTGCGTACAGACTGTAAATGTTAACTTGGAAATGGAGAAATACACACAGAAATGAAATGTAAATGATACGTACATAGTCATTCACTAACACTGGCGATTCAGTGTCAGGACTTCCGGCCAAAGAGCTTTCAGGGGTTTCCTGGGCAGATTTAACTTCTTTGACTGCAGGCACCAAGGTTTCAATTTCAGTTAAAGGTAAAGGCAAAGGGTTAGGCTGTTTAGATGAATCAATGGTAGTAAGAGAGTCCTTTTGGATGGCGCTATTTAAAGGTTGCTCATTTTCCAAGATGTTGAGGTAACAGGGTTTCACAGGAGTGCTATCTTGGTCATCTGGCATCAAAAGAAAGTCTTAACATTAATGTAATGAAACAGCTATTAAATTTTACTATTACACCAAATAGGCAGTATATATGAATGAGTAATCAAGATATTTAAAACCCAAAAGAAGAGGCAGCTACAAATTTTCCTTATCAATGGTTCCTAAAATTAGTTCATCAGATTCATCTGGGGATGTTTTAAAAATTAGATTTCTGAAATCCACCCAATTTCTAATGAAGTAGGATATATTCATGAATAATATCCAGGAATGGGCATTCTAAAAAATCCCCCACATTTGTAGCTAAAGATGTCTTCTTTAGAGACTTTTTTCTGTCTGTTTGTCAACTCTTATTTAACAAGTGTTTGCCGAAACAAAGCCCTCATGTTTTCTACAAAGGATTTAGGGGAAAGAAAAAAGACATACATCAGGTTCAAAACACCTTCCAAGTTACGTTAGGTAAGAATTTAGTTGGGTTTTTTTGTTTTTTGTTTTAGTTTTAAGCACATAAAGGGCACTTTAGATAATCTTAAAATTGAACACTTTAGATTTCTTGCCTTTACTAGTAGTGGGTTCTTGTTCTGATGGGACATTTTTGCTTTCTCCTGATTTTTCAAAGTCATGTTGTAGTACCTAGAAGGAAAAAGTGATGTCTTAATAGCAGGGCCTGAAATATATGGCCACTATATAGGAGATGGGTTACTACTGTAAGGTTTTTGTCCAACTTGAGACCTTCATACAAGGGTATTTAAAAATATCTTCTGAAAGCATTTCAAGAAGGAGGCATAGTTGCCACTGTTAAGATGGCTAAGTAAAAAGGCTTCCCTTTCTTCTTAACCTCAAAATAATAGAGAACTAGAGTGTTATGGATTCCACTATTTATTTATTTTTCAAATCAGACTGGATCATGAATGACACTAAAAGACATCTGCTTGTATGTAGATGTTCAGTGAATGGAAGAGGAAGTGAGCAGGAGGGAGAAAGATGAAGCAAAGTGCCTTCAGCAAGAAGAGAGAACAGTAACATTCACCTCATGCTTGGAAGTACCAGATTCTAGGAAGGAAGGAATACATTGCGGGTGAAAAGGGGGGTGCTGGTGGTTCTTTGAAACTGTTTAAAGAAGACGCAAACACCAGGTTCCCTCCCCAAACTCAAATAGAAAATGGGAGATTATATTTTGGGTAAAGGGAATTAGCCTCAGACCCGGGGCTGCCAGGGTGGGGTGCAGAAAGCACAAATGAGGACAGGATAAAATGTCACACTGAAAACAGAAGCATTCAGAAGTCTGTGCAGTGATGGGACACTGGGCGTCATTTCCACATCAAGCTCCAGAAGAGCAGGCTGTCAAGGGGGTGTATCTACCTCCTCTCCGGCAGGAGGACAACGGATGACCCTTCTGGGGAGAAACTAAAACACCCCAAAGAAAATACCAATAGGTACTAACATTTGGGATTTTCTATCAAAAAGCTAACCATCTACCTAATGACCTCCCGTGAAGCCCAGAACAACCCCAATCTGCTTTATGCTGAGTCATTTTTTAATATAAACACTAAAGGTACCACAGGCATTTGAAGAAAGCCTGCAGGTGAGTAAGAGAAGACAGTGCTTCCTTAAAGTAGCAGCATGCTATAAAAAAGTAATCAGAAAATAAAAGTATACAGAAATTAAAAATATGACATTCACATAAGTATTAAGGTCAAAAAACCTCCCAGAAAGTAAAACAGAGTAAAGGGACACTATAAAGAAGAGAGGAGATTAGAAATTGGAAAATTAAACCAGGGGCACCTGGGTGGCTCAGTCAGTTGAGCATCTGACTTCAGCTCAGGTCATGACCTTAAAGTTCCTGAGTTTGAGCCCCGCATCGGGCTCTGTACTGACAGCTCGGAGCCTAGAGCCTGCTTCAGATTCTGTGTCTCCCTCTCTCTCTGCCCCTTCCCTGCTCACAATCTGTCACTCTGTCTCTCTCTCTCTCTTTCAAAAATAAATAAAACATTAAAAAAAAAAATTAAACCATGAGGGCCAATAATGTCTGACAATATTAATTCTAGGAGGAATGAAGAGAGAAAATGGTGGGGAAGAAATACAGAAAAAGAAAATTTACCAAAATGAAGGACATGATAATGATTGCTCACAGACCCCCTGAGTACCCAGTTTAGTGACTAAAAAAAGACCCACAACAATGTGCATCACTGTAAAACTTCAACACAAGTCCAGGGGAAGCTCCAGTGTAGGAAGGAAAAGATACAAAGAATCACAACTAAAAAAGGCACTCGCCTTCTCAACAGCAGCAATGAAAACTGGAAGACGTTGGAAGACAGAGCAGTTGTCTCTCAAAGATCTGAGGGCAATGATTTTTAACATGGAGGAATTTAAGATTTTCTTAGACATCTAAATACAGCCTCAAAATATTTATCTTTTATGCACTTTCTCTGAGAGATACGTGAAATGTGCTCCACCAAAATGAGGTGAAATGATAAGACTGAATTCTCAAAACAGATGTAATAAAGAATGACAAAGGGAATCCCCAGGCTGCTAGCTAGTGAGCATGTCTAATGAAGAGCCAACCCAAGATGGAGCAGGAAGAACAAAACTGACAGACTGATTCATGTAGAAAATTGTACTGAGAAGTGTATACAGCTATTGGTGGGCAGAGCAAAGACTCGGGTATGTGGTCAAAGGAAATTAGGTCAAAAAAAAAAAATCGAGACAAGTATTAATTTCAGGTGAAAAAAATGTACAAGACTAAGCAATAAACAGTATTTGCTTAGTTCAGCAGTAATATTTATGCAGTTTGGTTACATCTACGGGTAAATGCAGATGTAAGCTAAAGACACAATTAAACAAGGAGGACGGTATTAATATAATTACACGAGGAATCATTAAGTGACCTAAAAGGCTTCACCTGCTATAACAGGAAGTCAACAGAGAATGTCTAATACATAAATAAATAAATACAAACACATTATTCAGAAATAGAGTTAAAGAGCCAAAGAAATCATACAAAATACTGCCTGTGGAACAGGATGAGGTGGAGGCAAGAAATGGAATGATTTTATTTTGTCACATACGATTTCCATGTATGACTAGGAAATACATAAAGATAAATGAAAAATCCAGCTCTTCTGCAGTAATCTCAGTTTTTATGACCTTTTACAAAAAAAAAAAAAAAAGACTAAAGTGCTTTAAAAGTAAACATTGCTAAATACAAAATTAAACTAGTGTTTCATTTGGATTTCAATAAGGATAGTAAAGAGGTCTGTTTACTCATGAGAGTGAGAATAGGGAAGCTGTAAATTTTGACACCTTTAAAAAGGAGCTGCCTTCAGTACTTGAAGATGACTCAGGGAAGGTGTGTTAGTCCCAACCAGAATACCTGATCGTCGTGTTCAGTTTCTTCCGCAGTTTCAGTGTTGGCCTGAAGTGAAGTCTGAACATCTACAGGTCCCTCCTCAAATTCTTCTATCTCTTCATCTTCATTCTCATCTTCTCCACTTCCGTAATTCGTCAAAGCCTGAGTTTCAGCTTTGGATAAGTCTAAGTTGATTAACACACAGTTTCTAGTAAATTTCCATCACTAAATCGTAGTGTCAGCTACCACATATTGCATTCCTGCACCGCACAAGTCCTTTACAACTAGTATCTGAAACCTTCCAAACCGTAAGCACTAGAATACTGTGGCACAGAAAGGGGAAGTAATTAGGCAGGGCCACACCAAAAAATCCAGAGTGGCTGACACCTACCTCTGTAATCACTACACTCCCCCCAACTGTGTGAATAAATGACCTATAAAGAACTTGCATATACACCTAGTACGAGCCTTTCCACTTACTAATAGACACCGGACATTCTTCACTTTCTTCATCTTCCTCTTGTTCAGAAACATCAGATCTCACGTTTTTGGGACCGTCACCATCATACATCTCAGATGTTTGAGTCTGCTTAACTGTTTCGGTCTCATCCTTGTCCTAGTCACAAATAAACATAATTCCTTAAAATACATTTTAAAAACGCATACAGTAAGTCTGCCAAAAAAAATTAGTCATTATCTAATAAAAAATACAAAAAGTAATTGTTTTTAAAAGAAACTGAAGTTTTGTCAGAATCTCAAACGTTAAAAAGCTGTTAAAAGTTATTTAATTTTCTCTTTCAAAAGCACTGTCTTTAGTCACAAATTAATTAGCACATACTTTGTCTTCATCATCAATTTCTCCAGCAGGTGAGCCATGATCTCCTTCAAGAATCCTTTTGGCCTATAAGCAAGTTAAACAGAAATGAGGGGCAACCTTTCCGCATTATACTTGTATTTAGTAACTTTCACAAATCTGCGGTTTTTGATAAATAATCCAAAGCACTGAACGCTATCTTAGAAATGTAAATTCAACTCTCACTGAAATCTTTTAAATTAGCAAAACAAAACCAACACTGCCCACCTGACAACTCCCTGGATATATAACAGCATCTCAAATTTACTAATTCTAAAACAAAACCTTGACTCACTCCCCAAACTGAAGCCTCCCAGTCTTTCCAGTCTCCGTAAATGGGCCTTCAACAAGTCAGACAACAGAAACCAGCCTGTGCTGTACTTTTATTATCCATACCTACACCATTAAAACTCCTCACGGACTCAATCGTCAAAATGGATCTGTTGGTGCACACTCAGAGCTAAGTCACATCATTTCTTACCTGGACTACTATAGTGACCTTACAACAGTCTCCCTGCTTCTGTCTCTTCTCTCTTACAATTCCTATACAATGTGGTATCTAGACAAACCTTTTGAATTGCACAAGAGATTATGTCACTCCTCTATGTGAAAATTTCCCATGGGTTTCCATCATGCTTAGAATAAAATAAAAGAGAACGTCCTTACCAGTTTGGCCTTACCTACCTAGGTGACTTCATCTACACTCTCACTTCATTTAATGGGTTCCTGCCACCCTAACCTTTTTCCTGTTCTCCAAACTGCTCAATCCTGCCTCAGCCTCTAAACTCACAGTTCTCTCTACCTGCAATGCTCTTCTTTCCTTTCATCTTCATTATAAACTCCTTGTCTTTCATGCCTTAGTTCATACACCCATTCAAACAGCCTCAAGAGACTGCCTATCTTAAAGCAGCCCTTCCAACCATTTCTTACGGGTTTTTTTCCTGTTTTATTTTCTTCAAGCTCTTAGCAATCAGTGGCTGAAATGATCTGAAACTGATCTATGTCTAGATTGAAAATATTATGAAAAGTGTTAAATAGATGACTTGACTTTATCTACTTTACACTGCAGGGAGAAGGGTTACCTCTTTCTGTTTTGGGTCCTGACCTGCTTTCCCTATGGTGCTTAGAGAGCCAAGAGGAGGTATGAGGTCTTGGTATGCCTCCAGTTGACGGGAAAAAAAACATCCAGTTTCATACGTGATCAAGGCAAATTTAATAGGGCATAAGAAGCTACAGAGATGTGCAACCAAAGTCCTAACTTGTAAACAAGACATGTGTGTTGGTTGGGGTGATCAATATTCCTGGGACATCTACTGGGGTGGGCAACTGCTACAGCAGGCAGTTGGCTGGTTGAGGCCCGGATCCCAGTCCCCCTCTCTTCAGCAACTGACAATCATGTGAGTAATATATATGACAATTCCTGTCACCAATTTCTGTCTGTATTCCTGATCTTTTAGCCACTGCTATTACACTGAGATTCAGTATGTGGCTACCATATGTACTGATTTGTGTAATCTGATTAACTGCTATTACTTCGAAAATATGTTTCCTGAGGTCAAGTGTGATTTCAGATAATAATGATCAAGAACTATATTTATATGCTAATTATAACTACTCCTAAAGCTAAATCAAAGTGAATATCATTTACCTCTTTGGCATAAGACTGTATCACTCCGGCTGCTTCTATTTTCCTTTTGCATCTCTGTTTAACAGTTATACTATTATTATCCAAATCTTGCATGAGCTTAAAGAAAGCCAATTCATTAAACAACACTTCAGATATTTCTACAAGAAGATCTTCTCCACAGTCTTTGAGTTTTCTGCCAGCAAATTTTGCCAGTGAATCCTATTCAAAGATAAACCAAGTAACTTTAAGATTACAGTAAACTTCAATTGTGGGTAGAGCAACACAGAGGATAAACAAGTTTAAATGATAATACCCAGGGGAAAACAATTCTGTTACTTTTTAGTATGAAAAAAGTTAAAACTAAAGGCTAATATTACTAGGAAACAACAGTAATATTCTTTAGTGATATTAATCTAAGTAGGAATTGTGCTAGTTCTGCTTAAAGAGTATATAGAAGGAAAGGAAAAGGACATCAGGTCATCCATAGATTTACTCCCTACTTAGAACTGGTGGCCACTAGAGTTAAACAGGGAACTCTAACACCAAATGTTCCTACACGGTATCAGGGGTACATATTTACCACGGTGAGAAGCTGAGGTGCCCACTGAGGAAAACACACAGTCTTCCCTTTCTAATGTTAATATCAGAGTATTTTCCAAGTTTCCTCCTTTTATATGAGCCAGCATTCTTTTTTTCAAAGTCTGCTTATTTTGGGAGGGCCTGGGTGGCTCAGTCAGTTAAGGATCTGACTTCGGCTTAGGTCATGATCTCGTGGTTCGTGGGTTAGAGCCCTGCATCGGGCTCTGTGCTGACAGTGCAGAGCCTGGAGCCTGCTTCGGATTCTGTCTCCCTCTCTCTCTACCCCTCCCTCACTCAAAGTCTGTCTCTCTCAAAAATAAACATTAAAAAAAATTTTAAGTTTATTAATTTTTTATAGTCTTTTTTAAGTTTATTCATTTATTTGTGGGGGGGGGAGGGGATAGATACAGCGGGAAGGGGCAGAGGGAGGGAGAAGAGAGAGAATTCCCTTAGAGATGATTGGATCAAATTAAGACACACACCCTAACACAATTTTTTCCCCTAATACAATCATCCCCACCCAATGGATGCTGCTGGAATGGACATTTATTTGAATAAACTGCATATTGCCAGAAAATGGCCAAAAAAAAAAAAAAAGTCTCAACTAGAGGGTATAGATTGTAAGTCATGTAAGTATCAACTCTTACCTGTAATATACTTCCAAGCTGTTTATGAAAGAACTTTACAAACTCTTTGCTCTCATCATTTTGCTGGGTAAGGGTCAAAACCATGCGTCTCACTGAAGTTAGAAGTTGAGAAGAGCATACTTCATCCATGTGCTCCTGAGAAAAATCCAAGCTGGTAAGGATATAAACTTACCTACTGGTTAAGAAATACTAATTCACGTGAGATTTTGTCTTGCATAGATGCTTCTCAATTTTCAGGTACACATTTTGAAATACTCATTCATAGAACAGCCAGACTCCCACACTATACATGTTAAGGGGTTTATACATTTTAACCAACCACAGCAGGTAATAGCCAATAAAAGAAACTGGCTATTTTTCATCACTTCCTTTCTTACACCTTACCTCACAGCTCACCTGCTACCCACTTGCTCCACGAGTTTTCTAACTCAGCTTTCTCAGTGTCGGCACTGTGGTCACTCTGTGCCCTGGAGGATGTCTAGTGGCACTCTGGCCTCTACCCACTAGAGGCTAGTACCTTTACCTTTCTAAGTCCTGGGAACTAATTATGTAGACATTACAAAATGTTTTTAGGGTCAAAATCACCTCAGTTGAGAACCAGCGTCCTAACTTCTGTAACAAGCCCTTTTGGGCAAGTTTCTTCTCCTTCATCTTCCTTGAGAAGCATGTGCAAGCACCTAATAATCCAAATCATGGTTCACTTTTGGAGGTGAGTCCCTATCACATCCACACCAAGTAACCTCAAGGTTCTAATTCCTCTTCTGCCACTAAACTCATTTAGGCAGGTCTTCTAACCTTTACTCAGCTAAGTTTCTGTTCTGGCTTTGTTTTTTTTGTTTTTTGTTTTTCTATAGAAGTGTGTAAAGTGAGGTGGCTAAACTAGATGATTTCTAAGCTTTCTTAAACTGAAGGATTTAAGGCCACTTTTGAAAAATTCACTGTGAGAGCAGGTGACTTAAAAAAAAAAAAAAAAGGGATAACAGTCCCTTGTCTTCAAGGAATCAAATACCAGAAAAGTCAGATACATGAACGATCAATCACTACATGCTATGCACTGTCCAGTAGATCATACTTTTTAGCTGTAGGGGCTGTTTCTCTTTCATGACTGAGCACAATGGCCAGCTCACAGGAGACACTTATTACTGGCTGATAAACAGATATCATAAAAGCAGCACACTAGGTTCTAGAAGGATTTGCAAAAGCGCATTAGAAACAACAATTATCTCTGAAAAAGACATTTCAGCCAAGCAGAAAAGAGGGAAGGCGCTTTATATTTTTAATAGTGACAACCTGTACAAAGGGCTGATGCATGAAAAAGCAACAGCAGGAATAGGAAATTTTGAGCAATTTAAAGTGAGTGTACCAAATGGAGAACTGGGAGAGATGAAGTTGGGAAAGTATACCAGGTCCCTATATGAAATCTCTCAAAGGCTGGGGAGGGGGGAGTCTGCTTAGTAAACATTCATTTCTTGCCTATTATGACAGGCAGTCTAGGTAAAACACGAGCATCTGAATTAAGGTTATGCTACCGGAGAGAAGGAAGGAAAATCAGTTTTGGACTTGCTGGTGACAGAGGGTTAATAGAGTCAAGAAGTCTAGCTTAGGTGACTGGGTGTAATACTAACATTAACAAAGTTCTTATAATCCTACCAAAAAAGTCAAGATTTGTTGGCCTCAAAAACTTTTTGAAACACTAAATTAAGTGAATATTTATGAAAGGGTATCACTTAAATCACAAACAAAATGGTAAAAGCAATGAAATTTCCTGACTGCAGATGCCTGCATTCCCTAAGCATAAAACTAAATCATTCAGGCTTTTTAACCCTTAGAAAATAACTGTACATATTAAATATTACTACCAATATACCTAATTTAATCAAGAAAGACATGTTTAAAAGTATGTTTTGTGTCACGATAAAACAAAAACGTAAAATAAAAAAGGCAACACTCATCTCTGTTTCAGATGAAAGCAAATAATCACTTAGTTTAAGTCAGTTCACCTGAAGGACAAGAATATGTACACATTCTTACAATTTATAGGAATATCAATATTCTTTTTGGAGAGGTGAGTATATATAAATAATGGGAGATAAATTTATAGGATTGATGAAACTGATGTTTTTAGCTTTCTTAGGTCTACCTGTATTTTCTGAATTTACTATAATAAAGTCTTTTTTAAGATTTAAAAAACAAAACAAAGTACTTGCTTTAAGAAATTACTGCTTACCTTCAAAAAAGGAATGACTTCTTTCATAATGGCTTTAATTTGCCGGTCCAGCTGCTGAGTATCAATTCTAGGACATGGGACAGTAGAAACTTCGCTTACAGGTTGTTGTGAACTACAATTTTCAATGGGAGTATCTATTTTTTAAAAAGAAAATGACTTATTAGCAAAAAAAAGCCTATGATATTATACATATGCATTTATTCAGAATCCTAAATATTAAAGTCTGATGATTTTATGGGAAAATAACACAAAGGAGTATCTATGTAGTTTTAGCACCCTTAATGAAAAGAGAGTGGTAATAAAACTACTATTATACGTCAGGTGGGGCTATACGGTTTTTTTTGTACATATGAACTATAGGTTTTTACTTCTAATCAACCGCGAACACACCTTCCAAGTTAGGAACGGTAGCCACGGCAGCAGCACCGTCCTCATCCTCAACAATCCTGCAGGTGCATCTTGCGTTTGTGCTCCTCTCGGCTTCTGTCTTCATGCGCTCATATTCTCTCATTCTGGCTAATGCCTGATCTAAGTGAATCACAGTGTTACCTGCATATGGAATAGAAATATTTCAAGAAAATATAAAAGCAAACTTTGTCATGTATTCCTCACAAAGTATTAATAAAAACAAATGTCTGACCATAGGTAAGGAAACGTAGCTTCAACAAATTCTAGATACTGCACTAGCTGGGTAACAAGGCATGTTAGTCTCTTAGACTCTGAAGTCCATCCTGATTTCACTACATCATGTTGCTTCACGTGAACAGTACAAAGAAAATACATCCCAAATATCACTCAAATCCTGATGAAAATGATCCAACTGAACACAAGCAAATAAGGTCAGGAAAAGGCCTGAGAAAAAGATTTCCCAGTTTTCCTTTGTCTACTTCAGACAAAGCTAGTGGTGAAGGACTGTAAGAAAAAAATTAATAAATGAAACAAAACACTTGGTAACTCAGAAAGGGGGAATGACCTGAAGGGGAAAGCCTGGCCACACAGAGATTTTTTTCTATATTGGGACGAGTTCAGTTCAGACTTGACAGGTATTTACTCAGAAGGGAGCTAGGCTTAGAGTCCTTGATAGTCAAAATAAGGCAAGGAAGACTTACTGCTTTGGTAAAAGGTGCACATAAAACAAGGCAAGGTCTGGCCCTTTGCTTTGTAGGAGACCTTTGGAATCACCTAAATCTTTTCTCTTCATGTGAAAAAAACACTAGAATAATAGCACCTTATTTTATCAGCTAAATGCCCTGGAGGTCTGAAATGACTGAATCTCTGTTATCTCTTGAAAGGGAAACAATCAGGTACCTATACATTTTTCTTTTCTCTAGTCTCCTTTCCAAGTCTAAGACTCCAGATTTTCTTCTTACCTTTGAGTTCTACAACAACCTTCCATGCTTGCTTTACTAATGATGAAAAAAAAATGCAATGTGTCATGCACATTGTGAGTTACCTGGGTTTCTCACTAAAGACTATTCATGCTAAGAAAGTTCTTATCTCAAATTATGAAGTTAACATTTTTACTGAAAATGTGACTGGATGAGGCTCTGATACCTCTCAATTTTTCCCATTTATTAACTAGGAAACCTTAAAGGATAACGTTTCCGTGAAGGGAAGGAAATTAACATTTCCTGAACTCCTATTACACATGCTAGAAAGTTGTCTGTATTTTTCACAAGACCACATAGCAAGGTAGGTTAAGACTCCCATTTCCTTAGGGTATGCAGTCAGATGATCAGATGATTTGCCAAAGGCTAAGGAATTAACAGGAGACTCTTGACTTTAGACTGACGGACAAACTTTTAACCATGGTCTTTCTACCACATCTTGCCTTTTTGGAACTCTGGTTCTTAGTGTAATTCAAAGACTGTATTAAAGTCATGTTCTAAGATTATAAAAAATTCTGCTTACCTAGATCATCTGTTGCAAATGGCTCAAAATTTGAAGATACAGACATGACGCTAGCATTGTCAGCATCATTTTGCTCACTTATTTTATGTGTTTCTCTCTCAAAGTTCTTCTCAAAAGTTTCCTAAGTTATAGTTTAAAAAAACAAAAATCACTAATATTTCTTTAAAATTTTTATATGATATCCAAAATTTAACAAAGAAACTAAGTGTTGGCATAAAACTATATACTTAAAATTGTGATACAACTAAAGTTATTAAAGGTTGAACACAGAGAACATTAAAATATTAAGTAACCTTGCAGAACATATGTCCTTGAGTAGATAAAAATTCACAGAGCCAGCTACTAATTTTAACTTGGAAAATTTAAACACTTCAAATGATTTCTACACCCTCAGGGAAATTCTCCCATCTCTAAACCCTAACAATACCTAGGACTTTACTATATATGGTTTTACCAGAAGAAAAACATGACAGCATCATTCACTTTAAACGCACTTTATTGAAATATAATTTACATACAACAATGTACTCGTTAAGTGTACAGTTGGATGAGTTCTAAAAATAACCTTATGTAACCACTTTCCCTAAAGATAAAGATCATTTCCACCAGCTCAAAAAGTTCCTTTGTCCCCTCTGCAATCAGTCTCCACTACACTCCACTGGTATGATTTCTATCACCAAATTAGTTTTGCTTGTTCTAGAACTTGACATATAAATGGAACCATTCAATATACACTCTACAGTGTCTGGCTTTTCTTTTGCTCCATATGTTTCTGAAATTAATCCATGATGTCATATGTTTCAGAAGTTCATTATTTCTTAATGGCTGAACAGTATTCCAGCATAAAGATATACCATATTTTGTATATCCATTTATCTGTTGATGTTCACTTGAGGCTATCGTGACTAACGATGCTATCACCCTAAGAATACAAGTATTTTTGTGGACATACGTTTTCATTTCTCTTGGATGAATACCTAAGAAGAAAAACTGGTTGCATGCCATGTTTGTGTTTAGGTTTATAAGAAACCGCCAAACTGCTTTCCAAGTGTTTGCACAATTTTACAATCCCATAAGCAGTGTGAAAGTTCCAACTGCTCTATATTCACACCAACACTTCTCATTGTCAACCTTTTTAATTTCAGCCTTTCTAGTGCATGTGAGGTAACACCTCATGTGGTTTTAACGTGGACACTGGCCATTTATAGATCCTCCTTCATGCAGTGCCTGTTCAAATCTTGCCCATATTTTACCGAGCTATTGGTTTTACAAGGGAATTGTAAAAGTTCTTTATCGAGTCCGGATTTATTATTTATATAGTCATTGTCAGATATATGTACTTAAATTATTTTCTCCTGTATATATGGTGTCTTTTGAAAAGCAGAATTTTATTTTTATGATGTTTATCAAATTTTTCCTTTACAATTAATGCTTTGTGCACCCTAAGAAATCTTTGCTTATGTTCAATCATGAAGATTTTCTTTTAGAAGTCTTATAGTTTTGGCCTTCTCAGGATTTAATTTCAAAATAATTTTTGTGTATAGTGTGATTAAGGAGAGTCCCACATTCTAAAACCCACTTCACAATTGTGTTCTCTCTCCTATTAATCTTTAAAATTTTTCTCTTAAGTTATGAAATGAAACCTCTGTCTCTGATTATAGGAAATTCAGGCATTACAGAATATGATTCAGGAAATGGAGTCATTTTGTTGCTCCTTCAATTAAGATTGGAAGGTAGAAGTGCTTTTGCCATTTTATGGCACCATTTTATGATACAAAGTGTTTCTTCCTCTTCCTAAACTTCAATTCTTCAACTCTCTTTTGACTTATAATTCCCAGATGCCTACTTTTACTTCTCTCTTTCCTGGGCATGAGAACTCTTACATACTCTGAAATATGTCTATACAAGCTCCATAAATGAAGCTCAAAAGACCTTGGCTTAAAAACTTGGAGAATGAGAGTCTATATCTGTCCAATATGGAAACCACTAGCCATGTGGCTATTTATATTAAAATTTAGTTCCTCAGTCCTGTTACCCACATTTCAAGTGCTCGATAGCCCCATGTGGCTAATAGCTACCATATTAAACAATGCACATATAAAACATTTCCATCATTGTACCAAGTTCCACTGGACAGCACTGCTCTAGATCTGTGGGCTGGAACACTGGATGTTGTGCTGCTACTGACTAAATAGCATTAACAAAGTGTGGATGTTAATAACATTAATGATGAAATGAAGTTTTGAATGAAAAATTAAAGAACAATTTAGTTATTTAAAAGTAATACTAAGTACAGTTCTTTGTGCCAAATCAATATGGTTATGGGTTGAATCTCTGCGTCGACCCCCCAAATCCATATGCTGAGGCCTTAACTCTCAATATATTAGGAGGTGGACCTTTGGGAGGTAATCAAGGCTCAGATGAAGCAATGAGGGCGAAGCCCCCATGGTGGCATCAGTGCCCGTACAAGAGCCATTGGAGCCACATGTGGACACGTGGAAAAGGTGGTCATCTGCAAGCCAGGAAGAGGGCCCTCACTGAGTACCAAATTTGCTGGCGCCATGATCTTGGAATTCCCAGGCTACAGAATTTATTTTTATAAATAAATTTTATGTGAGAAATAAATGTCTATTGTTTAAGCCACCCAGTCTACAGTACTTTGTTGTACCAGCCTGAACTAAGACACTTAGGAAGCAGGTATCTTTAAATTTTATTTAACTTTAAAATCTTGTCAGGTTAAATTAACTTTATCATAAATTGTAGCTCAGTTTTCAACTTGCTACTGACGGTAAAGACCAATGTGCTCAAACATTTTAAAATAACGAAGTAATACCATGTATAAGAAATCTGGATAAAAAGGGAGGCAATGGGAGGTACAGGAGACAGAGACATCATTCATGCTCTCAGCAAGTTATTTCAGTAGCTAATAAACTTTAATGTAACTGCATATCTCCTACTTTTGTATACAGCTGGACCACTCTTCATTTTCCACAAAAAAAGAGTACATGATTTCCAAGTAGTTATAACAGCAATCCCAAGTAACAATTACTTACATTATGTATTTGACATTGTTAAGTGAATTAAAACCATGTACAAGTTTGTGTTCAGAGAGGTATAGGAGTTGGAGCCTAAGGTTTTAAGCAGAAAAGATGACTTGGGAAAGTACTGTTTCAAACATGAATGTAAATTAAAGAGCAAAAATTCAGAAAATGTCCTCAAAAGTTATAAGGAAATTAGTACATGTGAAGAAAAAACAAGAAATCTTTTGAGAAAATACTATCTTTTCAAAAGAACTTACAATGTTAAAATATCAACAATGGGCAGAAACACAGCAATACTGTTTCTGACTCTCTATAGCAGATACTTGCTGTTCAGTTATGGCACTCTTATCCGTGAATTTCCAAATACTAGAACTGGCAGAAAAAAGAAATGTATTTGCTATCCCAGGACCACATATTACCTTTTATAACAGCATCAGGGTCCAAACCTTTTAGATGATTTCCAAACCCCTAACACATCATCTCCTCACTATCCTAGTGGTTTGCCATTCACTCATTCAATCACTTCTATGCTAGGTAGGGCCTACTTGAAGAACACCATTTACTGAAAATACACCATTTTCCTCACCACTCTTTTCCTTTTCCCAGTTGCTTTTACTTTATTCAAAATTTTCTTCAATAACTTGAGTACATTAGCTTTTTTCCCTGGATAACTTTTTTTTGTCCAGGCTTCTCTCTTCTGACCCAAAGACCTGATTTATCTTGTATTTATGTATTTAAGGGCTCTGTGATCTGACTGCAGTCTGGTTTACTGAATGTCTTGAATAAACACAAGACACTTTACTAAATATCTGTTATCAATCAATTCCTATGTTGGGCACCAGAGATATAAACACAGCTATTTTAAACCTTATAACGTATCATTTATAGATAATTTTGGGGATTTAACTGCTGACATATTTTAATTGAGTTGTATACCTCACCTCAAAATGATGTGTTTTACTCAGCTTTTTAAGAAAGCTAAAGACACAATTATCAGGTATCTGCACAATTTATAACAACTTATTTAACTTTTGTTTACTGCATACTGAAATTATGTCTACATTAATCATGATCAGCTTACATCATCAGTGGTAGCAAGGCTTTCACTGGGGGTAAGTTCTGAGTTTGAGGCTATCCAAGTACCAGAATTCACTGACTTTACATTTTCCCCTTCTTTTTCATGGTTCTCAGAAATATGTCTGGATACTATGTCCTAAATAAGGAAATAAAATAGTTACTTACGTAAAACATTTAATTTTTTTTCACAAATTTAAAAGCAGAAGCAGATAGAATAACAAATGCAATTCTCCTCACCTGTTAATTATGAGGAAGAAATAACATTAAAGACAAAACACTAAAAAATTGCTCAGAAAACGACTTTTAGAAAAGCTATTTAAGCTATGCAAGAAGCTTTAAATAAAATGGTAAGACAACACATGAAAAATGGATCATTATACATATGGAAGAAGATGTACTTCAGTCTAAGAAAGCAACCAGATATAATCATGAAGAGCAGTACCAGACAGGATAGGAAAAAGAATGTGAGGTACCACATACCTGCAATGCATATAAAGCCCTCTGTCTCAAATAGTCTGTATTAAGTAGCTGAAGCTCATGGAAGAGTTCAATAAGAAAATGTGGACGAGATTCATTTTGAGAAATTAATGTAGCTACTTCAGAATAAATGGTATCCCGCAAAGCTTCAAACATGGAAAAATCACTCCCAGTTTCTGGAAGATATAAAAGATCAGGAAGTTAATAGTGATGAAATACATTCCTGACCATTTCTACTGGGTTGTATCAGTACTCTCAGGTTTAAATTACTTAAAAATCAGAACATATTCAATTCTATTTCAGGGCTTTTAAAGTAGAAAAAGAATCTTAAAAACTACCAAGATAAAGATAATCTCAAAAATATCAAGATATATATTAGAAAAATACTTAAATGTATGGATAGTATTACCTAGCATTATTCAGACTGTACTTATTTCTCAAAAAAATGATCTGGATAATTTTACACATTTCATAGGAATAATCAATGGAAATCTTTCAGCACTCGAATGAAATAAACAGCAGATTAATTTTTTTTTTTTTTTTTTTTTGCTAATATGAACTTCGTTACAGAAAAGGAAATTTATTTAGTTATGGTTTAGAATAAACTAAATGCTGCCAATAAAAACTACTATTTTAAGGTCTATCTAGTTAGGTCTATCAGTTCTCAAATCTCACCTACCATTCTATACTGATGGCAAATTGAATTTGTAACTGCAACACAATATAGGTCAATTTTGCTAATGTCTTACTGACACACTCAGCCTAAGCTGGACCAGGTATGACCCATTTCAAGTTTTCAGTTACACAGAATCTAGGCATCACTCTATTATTTAGCAACAATTCTGCTATATGTATTATTTGTTGGTAACACAGAATCATTGCCCTTAAAGGAATACAGTCATACTCTTATTTTTAAGAGTGCAAATTAACAACTGTTCCTCTGGTGCCTGGATGGCTCAAGCTAGTTAAGCTTTTGGTTTCTGCTCAGGTCATGATCTCACAGTTCAGGAGTTTGAGCCCCATGTCAGGCTCCACACTGTCGGCATGGATTCACCTCTCCCTCTCTCACTGTCCCTCCCCTGCCCACGTTCTCTCTCAAAATAAATAAACTCAAAAAAAAATTTTTTTTAAACTGTTCCCATTTTCAGTTCTCTATTAAAGAAAAGCCTCAGGGCGCCTTGGTGGCTCAGTGGGTTGAGTGTCCGACTTTGGCTCAGGTCATGATCTCACAGCTCGTGGGTTTGAGCCCCGCGTCAGGCTCTGTGTTGACAGCTCAGAGCCTGGAGCCTGCTTTGGATTCTGTGTCTCCTTCACTCTCTGCCCCAACCCACTTGGCATTCTGTCTCTGTCTCTCTCAAAAAATAAATAAACATTAAAAAAAAATTTTTTTTTAAAAAGTCTCTAGCTCTTCTAGCTATCAAACTCAGTACCCTTTCTAGAGCAATAGTAGAAACATGGGTAAATAGTCAAGTTCCACAAATATCAGTGACAAGATTCTAAAACAGAGAATTTAAAATGTTGAGTGTTTTGATATACTGTGGTTTTAAATAAATACACAAAGATCATAAAGATTTAATTCACTTTTTGCAAGAGAAGATAAGAATATGCAAAGCAAATGAGGCCTAATGAGAAAACCTCCTACTAACTTATGTCTTAAACCTTAACATCTTCAGGTCTCAATTTCTACAAGTATAAAATAATAATAACGAATACACAACTTCCCTATCCCTCAGACATTTTTAAGTATAAAATTAAAATAAAATAAAATAAAATAAAATAAAATAAAATAAAATAAAATAAAATAATAAAATACCAATGTTCTTTTACTAGTTTTAAAATGTCCACATGTGGGGCGCCTGGGTGGCGCAGTCGGTTAAGCGTCCGACTTCAGCCAGGTCACGATCTCGCGGTCCATGAGTTCGAGCCCCACGTCAGGCTCTGGGCTGATGGCTCGGAGCCTGGAGCCTGTTTCCGATTCTGTGTCTCCCTCTCTCTCTGCCCCTCCCCCGTTCATGCTCTGTCTCTCTCTGTCCCAAAAATAAATTAAAAACGTTGAAAAAAAAAAAATTTAAAAAAAATAAAATGTCCACATGTGATATTTATTTTAAGTCTCTGTAAGAAATATCTAAAGGAAAAATCCAGATAAGAAAATAGATTTTAATACACAAACTTCCAATTTATGTACTACAGTTGGCCAGTTAAGTCAGAAAATGTTTATTATTTCAAGATATAAAAACAAAGCATATTCAATGACATCTGTCATACCTCTGTAGGTGATAAAATTTTCATTCTAAATTATATATCACTAAAGATTAAATTATTCACAAATAATGAATTATGCTGAACACATGCTCCACCCCCCTCTCCCGACTCTGGCCCTGCAACAGAGGTAGAAAGTTTTTGCCAGTTTCTCCTCCTAAACTAAAATGCATTTGTTTAAGCTAGAAAATCCTTGATCTCAATCAAGTTTCTCTGATTCCATCTTATTCTCATAGTTCTTTAGGAAGTATCACAGATATAAGTCAAGCTTAGTCTGTGCTAGATCCTTGTTTTTTCTTTAGATTCTCCTACAACAGACTTTTATTCACAACAGACTTTTATTTTTCACTTATGTATAGTGTAGGGAACCATTAAAGAATATTTATAATTCTAAATCACACAGAACCATATTTAAAGAAAATATATAGGATAAAGATCAAAACAGCACTTTGGAATGTCTGTAATTTTCCATGCCTTTTTATTTATCAAGGTCTTTGCATGTCATTGTTTTTGTTTAATGGTGTATTGGCTCATTTTTTAAATACAGATGTTGACTAGTGACGACAAATAAGCAGGTACAGCAGAAGTCACACCTAACACTTAAACACTGTAAATCAAAGCTAGGAAAAAATAACGGTATTCTTGTTTCAAAAAATATTAATGCTTTTAAGCACTTAAGAAATACAAAATAAATAACTTCAAATAAAACACTAAATTATAAAAAGATTTTCTATTACCCTTATGAATGTGTTGGCTATGTTCTATACAGTAAATGAAAATGAAAACCAGAAAGGCAGCTAATTTTATCACCCAAGTAAAGAACTATAAATGAAAGCCTTCAGAATTTTATGAAGTCTCTTTCACTTTTACAAGGCAAATGACATACATACACTAAGCTAAATCTAAAAATAATCAGAGCAATAAAACTAAGGATATTTAGGACTAATGGAAAGAAATTAACACAAACTGGACACCAAAACTAAGCAGATTGTTACCTGGCGCTTCATTGCATGCATTTCTGTTAGACTGCTGTAGCACTCTCCTAGCATGTGCTGTAGGAAAGGGCAGACATAAGGATGAACATAAAATGTGTATGAATAGTAAAGACAGGGTCTATAATATGAGTAAGTGAATAAAAAAAAAAAAAAGCAAATTTCTTTAAAATTGTTTGCCTGAACTGAAATGTTATCACAAGATAAGGTTTTTACTTTGTTTTAAAATAATCTTACTAGGGAAAATACAAGAAGATTTGCTATAAACTTACATATAAACAATGTGACTGATGACGACTATCATAATACACTTCTGCCATTCACTCTCAGAAGCATACACATCAAGATCAAACTCCCCCA
The DNA here is from genome assembly GCF_018350215.1 of Panthera leo. Lineage (NCBI taxonomy): Eukaryota > Metazoa > Chordata > Mammalia > Carnivora > Felidae > Panthera > Panthera leo. The sequence continues at coordinate 20,532,335 of NC_056682.1, forward strand.
ACTCCTTAGGGAGAGGACGGGACAATTAAATACTAGCAGTCCTATGTGCTACACTCTAGTAATCATGTATCAAAAAGCACTAGCACATGCTATAAAGAATTTCAGGGTAGTGACTAAAACAAAGTGTTTTCAGAGCATGAATATGCAAATACACACAGTGTATATTTACACAATTCAAGCATTTTTTAGTGCACCAAAATTCAATCCTTATATTTTTCTAACAGTAATGTCTGAAGAACTATGGCCAAATATCCATTATTTAGGTAACTTAATAATCCAATTAAGTCTTTCAATTTAATGCCCTTCCCCAACCTCCACTCATTTACTCTTTGAAGATACCACTATTTGATAAAGACAGTGAAAGGGGATAAAAGTTACAAAATTTTGGTAAAATGCTGGGGTCGTGTCAGTAGAATTGATAGTTTTGCCAAAAGGATCCTAGACTTAGCAGAAGACCAGGACTGAAATTTCCACTATGCAATCTCCTAGCAACAGGACCTTGAGGAAGTCAGTCAGTTCAAAACACAAACAAATGTGGGGTTTCTTTTCTGATTACAAAAGCAATAAATACTCATTATGAAAAGTTTAGAAAATACAGAAAAGTTTCAAAATGATAAAATCTCTATTAACATTTTGATGGATTTTCTTCCAGTCTTTTTTCATTGATATTTTTGTTAACAAACATAGTTGGAATCATACTGTTCAGACAACACTAACTACCAGTATTGTTTTCACTTTTTTTTTTTCCCCTTAGCATAGATAAGTACAATTACGGAGTTAAGGGCATGACTTTTGAAGCTTTCCAGAAAAACCGTACCAGTTTATGTTACCAGCTCTTTATGACACTGGGAAAAAGGTCTCTCTGACCATGTTTCCTCAACTGCAAATGGAAATAAAACCAATTCACAGCATTATGAGGCTCAAATGAGATGAGTAATTTAATTTGTAAATAGTAGAGCATAATACAAATGGTAGCTGCTACTCCAGTTTTTCACCAAGGGTCCTACTGACACCTGAGAAGAGTCTATATTTACTGCCTCCCTCTTCATTTTTCTTTGAGATGTACTTGTTCTTTATAAATTGGGAAAGTACCAGTACTTAATGTAAAACAGTGACAAACACATACAACTCCATTCATTCATTCATTCCTCCCTTCACTCAATCAACACTAAGCGCCTACCATGTGTCCAGTATCATGGAAACGTTGAAGGTACAAATATGAAAGGTATTACCTGCTGCCAAGGGACTCAAAAAGGTGACAGACACTTAAACAGGTAATTACTATAAAATGTGATACAGGCAACAGAAGAGATTTACACAGGCTACAACAGAAATGAAAAAGGAGAAAGGGAAACATATCTGAGCTTAGATCTGGATACAATTTCAGGGAAATTATGCAGAATTAACGTTTTATTTAAGACTCCAGTAAAGAAAAAGGCTTACAAAGAGCAAAAAGGACTCAGGCAAAAAAGACACTTCCTGAGGTGAGAAATGGCATGATAACTATGGGCAAACTTCAGGTCAGTGCCTTGGAAAGAAGAGACAAGTTCAAGGCAGAGGGTGGGCAGAGAAGAGTCTAGAGATGCAAGAAAGAGCCAAATCTCCGCTGGACAGATGTTACATTAAAGCATTTGGACTTTCCCATTAAGTATGGTAAAGCCAAAGATTTTAAGCAAGGAATGATATGATTTTATATCGAATTATTATTCAGAGAAGATTTTCAGAATTTCAAATCGGTTTCAAATTAATGTCAACTATACTTTTAGTTTAGAATTTTATCAAAGTGTCGAAAGCTAGTATCGCAATAAAAATATTTCCAGTTTACATCTCTTGATATCAAAAATATATCTACTCTACTTATACAAAACCTTCCACATGATAGAAAATTCCAACAGACCACTTTTCAACTCTAAGATGAAGAAGTCCTAGATTAAAGCAAACCAAAAAAGAACATACCTGAAGATATTTCTGTAGACCTACTATATTTTATTATTTTTTCCAGCTGCTCATGATTCTTTCTGCTGAATACTTTTGCTTGAACAGGCTCTTCAGTCTGGGCTGAATGTCTGTTCCTACTTTTGCAAGGTTCACATGTGCTAGACATACTGGCACTTTCATACCCTTGAGTAAAAAAAGTGACAACTGTTATCAGTTGCAACTAACTCAAACTGAAAGGGAAATTGATTTCCACAGTGAAATAGTACACGTAACCCAATTTAGAATATATGAAGGCCTGGTATAAATAGACATACAAAATAGTAAAACAATGTCTTGCAATAACCTTTGGAAGCATGGGTAACAATAATATATTCTAAAACTTCATTGTCCTTTGATATTTAATGAGTACATCCCAACTCAAACTATATGGCAGGCCTTGTATGACCCAAATTCCCTACTAGACTCCAAGTTAACAATTTTCCAGTGTTAGGAAATACAAGAAAGAATCCTATCTAGTCCACATAAAATGTCCGTAACAGAGAGAAGAATAATGGGCACTTGTCAAATATGTGTGCCTTCTTATTATAACTTGTGTGTAACAGGACTTGATTTAAAAGGTCTTACCCACCATAGGTTATCTATATACCCTACTAAATTTTCCTTGCTATATGGCACAAGATAGGACTTCAACTTTATTTTGTTCCACATGGATACTTGGCTATATCTACCCTCTTCCCAATGAAGTAAAACGCAAGCTTGGTCAATATATTAAATGTCCCTATTTATTAAGTTTCACTTCTGAGCATTATTTAAATGGCATACGTATTCCAATGCCATTTTCATTCTTTTAGCCACCGAAGTTTTACAGAATGCTTAAATATATGGTAAGGCATGTCCTACCTAGCTTCTCTTCTTTTCTTGGCTATTGTTAGACATTTGTCCTTCCATACAAGTGCTGACATTTTTTTTTCTAATTTCAAAAACAGTCCACAGTCCACGAGGATTCAAAATGGAATCACATTAAAAGCATTTCTTAACTTGAGGAGAACTGATATTTAATAATTTTACACATTCTCTTCTAAAAAGTTATGTTTGTTCCATCTTATTTCATGTTCTTCAAAAATATTTACATTTTTATAGATGTAGTACTTTCCTTGTTAAACTTATCCCTAAGGATTTACCCCCCTATCAATTTGGATACTACCACGGGAAGAGTATTTCCCCCCAACTTCCATTCTTCTGTTACTACAACAGCTAAAAATAGTTGCACACTTATTTTGTAACCAGCAACTCTACTAATTTATGTTGTTAACTTTAGTAGCTATTTTCCAGTGTCTCTTGGGCTCTCCCAGAAAAATATAAAATGTTTCCATTTATTTATTTAATTATTTAATTTTTTTGTGATAATGCTTTCCAAACAATGCTAGACAATTATGATGGTGGAGAGGGAACCCCTGTTTAATTTCTAATTTTGATACAGATTATCTTTGGAGTATTTTCATTTACAATGATGTGATTGGCATTAGCTAACAGCCTTCATTATATCAAATATTAAATATCTGTCTTCTTAGGTGCATTTTACTTAAAAAATTTTACTAGGAATGATTTTGAAGTTCATCTAATCTACCACTATGATTATATGACTTCTGTCCTTCAATTTGTTGATATCAAAATTATGTTGACAGATTTCCTGATAATGAATCATGATTACATTTCTGTAATAAACCCTACTGACAACAGTCTAATATTTGTCTTGATTCATGGCAGATTAAATTTGCTAATATTTCACTTTTCAATTTACATTAGTAACTGAGATTGATCTGTTGTTTACTGAACTGTTACCTCTCCTTTTCACCTTTCCCTATATTAAAGGTGTCTAATCTGATTCATATGTTGTTCCTGTTGTTTTCGGCAGATAGGACACACCAATATCTTCTTTGCATCGTGACCAGTTTGAATACAGGACTCCCGAGCTGCAGTACTCTTCTGTCTGTGTATGGGCATTATTTCACTTTCTTCTACTTCTTGTGTTGTCTGATGTCAGTTTGGTTCTTTTTTATCGTACAGAACTTGTTCTTCCAGTCTGGAAGCTTAGAAGATGTTTACTTTTTCCTTGGGATTAAGGAATTTTATCAGAATATACATAGGGGTATGTGGATACCGTCCCCCTTGCCTCCCAGCTGGACAACAGTTAGCTGCATTTCTACTAAATTCAAGAGTAGAATTCAGTGATGCATCACTTCCATATTAACACCCAATGCTCATCCCAACAAGTGCAGTCCTTAATGACCCTTGCCCATTTAGCCCATCCCCCCCACCCAACACCCCTCCAGCAACCCAGAGTTTGTTCTATTTAAGAGTCTTTTATGGTTTGTCCCCTCAATTTTCTAGGCCAATAATTTGGGACTTAATAGCAGTTACCCTCTTTTTTGAATAATCTAAACATTATATGTGAAAACCATTTTTTCTAGTTCTATAGAATTTGTTATTAGTTTAATACACTTAAGTGTTTTTAGGATTTTGTTCAAGTGTGTATTTCCTTCAATAACTGTTTTTACTGGATTTTACCTGTTCTATCTAGTGTTCAGCTTCTGGGGCTTCTCTCTAGCTGCCGGTCCCTTTTGCATGCACTGTTACGTTCACTGGATGTCAGGACTCCTATCTACCCTGAAGGCTGGACCCAACTGTGGGTAGCTTCACTGGCATGCAGACAGCAGTTGGAAGCCTCACTCCTACAGTGAGTGAAGCAACATTCTCACCAGCAAGTTGTCAGTCTCCCACCAAGACAGTAAGAGGAAGCTTTTCTACTCAGTCTCCACAGCTGCAAAGGCAACGCTCTCCCACAGGCAAGGCAGGGACAATGGCACCTACTTGTTCAGGGACACTCTTTCCCATTAGTACCTTGAAGTGGCAAAAGACTGCTATTCTTCGAAGGAAGGAGGGTGTAAGAATAGTAGGAGGTGCACAGATGGCCATCCTCCAACCAAGTCTTCCCCGGGACTACAGAGCTCTGATCTTTGCCCCCAGCATTCTCAGAATGAGACAAGAGAGCCGAAAGCCTTGTACTTACATGCTCCAGATCACAGTAGCTGCCCTGCTAATAACAAGTTAAGTCCCCCAAATACGGTCGATCTATTCTCTGTAACATCCATTCTGGAATTAACCTTCCCTTTTTATTTTTAAGGCCATCATTCAAATTAGGGCTTTATCGTTTCATATTTGGGTTCCTAGTTTCTTCGTTGGTCTCTCAGACTAAAGTCTAGCCACTCTCATTCATTCTGCATGAAACTTACTGGAAAAAGAACCCTCTTGGTTATTTTTGACCTTCACATAAGCAGGTCCAGCAATAAGGGTATACGACTGACAAAAGGAAAAGGTAAAATGGAGAATTAAGGAAGACTACCGAGACTCCAGAGTTCCACTGGCTAGACCAGCTAGTAGAACACCACCACCACCACATGTTCATTAGCATAAGGGATCTCCCAACCCACCTCATCACTCCTTCCCTTGCCCACAATCTGTGTTACTCAGAATGAGTGGCGACACAGCTAGAAAAAACCCATGCTTTCAGCTGTGTCTCCACTTTAGCGACACAGCTCAGCCATGGCACCCTGGAGACCTTGCACATATCCACAAAGGCGACACAGGTAAGGACTGAACTGCAGCTGAGTCTAAGTCTTGACAGAAGGCCTTATGATCCTCCTGGAGCACAGAATATGAGAACATGGGAGGCTTGTGAGGAACTACTATGTGGCCATTTTTTATTTGCCTCCCCCCACCCCCTCGTAAAGCTGTCGTGAAAGTATTTTTTATCTCCTCCTGGGTTCTGATGAAATAGGAGACCTTTCTTTCTCAGGCTCTGGGGACACACCGCCAGACTATAAAGTGGAGCGTAGCTGCAGCACGGCACTGGCTCCTCAGTAACGGGTCCTACCACTCGTGTTGCAACTGTCATCTGGCTTCTTCTGTTTCAGTGTCCCCTTGTGGCATGTAGAACAAAGAACACAGGGAGCTAGGACTCCCAGATGCTCTCATTTCTATGCCTATGTAAGTAATGAACTCTGTGACTCTAAAAAGGGTTGTTTCTTTGCTGGCCACATCTGTCAGGCCTTGCCCTTCCCAATGCTTGACATGCATTTCAACTCAGTCTTCATCAGTAAACAACAGGAGAGGGAAGAGAAGAAAAATGAAAAGACTCAGGGACAGTTATAGTACATTAACAGTTCAATCTGATTTTCCAAGAACAGGGAAGACCTAGACTATAGGATCCCACTGCTTTCTAACAATATCAAAAGAGGGAATGGACCTGCTAGAGAGTAGCCAAATTACAGGTCTGATGCATCCGGCCAGGCAAGAAACATCCGGCACAGCAAGAAATGATGCTCAACTCAAAGTCTGAATTAGAATGGAAGTGTAAAGAAGATTGTCACTATCACTCAATTTGTACCACCTTACTTCACATGCAGTAATATGTACCTTTACATATAAAGACCTGCTAAAGATGAAAATACATCGCCATCATTGCAAACAAAGCTAACTGAAGATTTAGCATGCTACTGCTGAAAACTGTCCACAAGTGCAAAACACACGAGCAGTTCAGTCTAGTAAATCAGGGACAGTATAACCAGCTGTGCTCTCTCTCAAGACAGCAGCTTAAGTCCCACCACGCTGATTTATTTGTCATACCCTATTTCCTTCCCCAGTTCCTCTCATCTTTGCCTGCCTCATCCTGACTCTAAACTTTTTTTTTTTTCATTGTTACTAGTTTGGAATGCCTTCCAATATTTCTCTTCATCTACCTACATTTAAGACAAGTAAATATTCTTTTTTCTAAGAAATCATGGCCATTCCTACCCCATAAAAGAGCACTGGTCTAGCTCAGTGCTTCTCAGACTTTAATGGACATATATTCACATTAAAACATCTGGAATCTTGGGGTGCCTTAATCAGTCGGTTAAGCATCCGACTTCAGCTCAGGTCATGATCTCATGGTTCATGGGTTCAGGCCCCACACTGGGCTCTGTGATGACAGCTCAGAGCCTGGAGTCTGCTTTGGATTCTGTGTCTCCCTCTCTCCATACCCCTCCCTGTTCACTCGCTCTCTCTCTCTCTCTCAAAAATAAACAAACATTAAAAAAATTAGAAAAGCAAAATAAAACATCTGGAATCTTGCTAACATGCACACTGAAAAACAATGTATACTCATTCGGGTGGTACAAGGTTGGACCCAAGAGCGCATTTTTATAAGCTCCAAGATGATGTTGATGCTGCCTGTCCCTGGTTCACACTTTGAATAGCAAGGGTTTAGCTGACTAATTTGATTTTGCTCCCTATTAGTTTGACTCTACATGTATTAGATTCTGCTATCAAGTCTTTTATTTTTGTGTGTGTGCCTTAAAGTAGGGCTCTCACTGACAGATGGTTTTGAATGCTTGTCAAACAAACGTGTATGTATGTTTCTGGCAAGTATTTTTATACTTAGAAGAGACCACATAGATCAGAATGTCAATCTTTGTCTTGAAGCAAAAAAGCTGAATTGCATATACAAAACCATCATTCCTTAGAATAAAGGGGTTTCAAAAATAGAAATATACCAGCTATTTCTAGGCTTAGGTAGACATGGCCATTAGTTGGCTGAAGAGTCTCCTAAGAACCTGCTACTCAAAGTGAAGTCCACAAACCAAGATCGACAACAAATGGGAACTTGTTAGAAATACAGATCTTTGGGTCCCCACCCAGACAGAATCTATCTGCCTTTAAACAAGATTCCCAAGGGAGAAACAGTAAAGTTTAAGAAGCACTGCCCTAGCACACTCATATTAACGGCTGAATGAGAAAACGCTAGAAAAATAAATGTTCATGTTTCTTCATTTGTTTGCATGACAAAAAGCATTTTTGTGGGAGCAAGGTGACGTTCACTGGGTCACCCAAGGGACCACTCCCTAAAAACGGCCCCAGTTCATTATCTATCTACTTAAACACCCTCCAGTGGCACCAAGAGTCATCTTGGAGAAAGCAGAGTAGTTGGATTTCATTCATTTGAATCAGTGGTTAATTTGCTACATAAAATCAGCTCCGCCCAAACCTATATAACTTTTCAAGGATGGTAACGTGTGTGCTGAGAAAAACATCATCCCTGTTCAAATTTGCTTGCTTCGCCATCAAATCAGACTCTTCAGATGGGAGTAGCGGTAGGAGGCAAGGACATGAGGGACAGATGATGAACTGAAATGAAATAAAGGAGCACCTATTCTTTCTTACATACATAGTTTTCATCAGAGTTCTCAAGTGTTTCATTAACCATAAGAGGCTAAGAAGAATGCTGTGAATATCTACAAGTGGATTTTTACTACAGGGTTTCCTAGGACCTCCATATCTTTGCATGTATTGTGAGTTTCCAAGAGTTAGCTGTGCACAGTGATTTTTCAAACTTTTCTGATTATATGCCTTCAATACATTGTTCTTAAGCACCAAATACTATCTCCCGAACCCAGAAGAACATCTCAGAGCCACAGCCAAAAAGCATCCCCTGAAAACTTGGAAGGAGCATCCTTTAATATTCCAGATTCTAGAGCTAGACTTGAGTAAAATTCTTAAAAAATCATAGAATATCTATTTTTTTAAAGAGGCACACAGTTAACACTATAAAAAGAACTTTAATTAGATACTCAATGGCCAAGATTCAATAAACCTAGGTAAATGTTTTACCTTATTAACTAAGGGTAATTTCCTAAAGGACTAACAGCAAACTTGTTTTAAAAGTGGTTTCATCTATGATATTCAAAGACTGCAATGTAGTTACAGGCCCAAAGTTCTTTAAATGAATCAATCAAGGATGTAACCAAAAAGTGCTGGATGTAGGATAAGATGTATTATTAAAAAAGAGAAACATTAAAACTTGGGCATTTCGGCAACTTTTAGTAGGGCACGTCAGCAATTTTAATAACCTTCAAGATACGGACAATATCTTCAAAGCTCATAGTAACCATATACACAGGAAATATAAGAAGCTTTAGGAAGCACAAAAAAAGAATACCATGTCTTAAAATAGCTACAACATTCAACACTATTTGATAAATTTTATTTAAAAAATTTGTAAAAGTGACTAAAAATTACTTTACTCAAGTAGGTCTAGAATAGTTTATCCATTTAGCTCTAATGAAATTAAGTATGTCAACATGCCAGAATAAAGTTATCAACATTTACACGGATCGATATTCAACAAATTTTAATACTTACCAATATTTTTAACTCTGCTTTTCAGCTGGGTAGAATGCCTTTTCTTATTCTTTGACTTGGGAGTTTTATCTTTAGACGCCAGGCTGGCCTGTGCAGATGCTTTTCTTGCCTTGAATGTTTTAGTTACTGTTGTTGGATCTACTGGATCAGGCATACTGCTAAAGCTTTCTAAAGACTCTTCATCAAACTGGTGTCTTCTCCGGCTGGTATCTAACTGATTTTTGCGATTACTATTTGTAGTTTTCTCTACAGGCACTGGAAATCCAGTCTTGATAAATGGTTTTTCTACTTCACCTTCCTGGTCATATAACCATGGTGTCCTACTGTTTTCCACCTCCTCTTCGGGCTGTTTTTGATTCCTTATCAATGAAAATAAGTTTTTATAGGTACAAAAGATTCCTATGTTTACTGGAAAACTGTAGATATAGTTTACTAGATTTAGGTAGATAAAAACATCAACAGGCTATAAAAACATTTTTACAGAAATAAACTAAATATGCAAGTATTATGAATGCTAATGTGCTAAATTACTTTGAACTTTAATATTACATCCTTCTCATTAAACCATTTTCATTGGCAAAAGTTTCAAACAAAAGATCTAGCATTCATGAAGCAAAAGAGTGGGAAAGAAAAATAAAAAGGGCGCCTGGGTGGCTGAATTGGTTAAGCATCTGACTTCAGCTGAGATCATGATCTCAAGGTTTGTGAGTTCAAGTCCCACATCAGATGGACCGTCCCGCTTTGGGTGAGCACAAGTCCCGGAGGTCCCTTCAAGTGAGCCCCGCCCCTTTATTTCTCTCTCTCTCCCCTCCTCCCACCTCGCCCCTCATGGGATTCTCTCTTTCTCTCTCTCTCTCTCCCCACCCCTCATGGGATTCTCTCTTCTCTCTCTGCCCCTCGCTTACTTGTACCCTCTCTCTCAAAATCAGTAAATTAAAAATAAAAATAAAAATAAAAATAAAAATAAAAATAAAAATAAAAATAAAAAAAGGATGGGACATACAAGGAAAAACCAAAACACATGCAGGAACAGCTGAGAAAGAGCTGTGTGTAACAGAGGGTTTGGGAACACACAGATCTGTTGTCACCTAAAGCAGTTCAAAAAGAACTGGAATTCGGTGAAAACAATTGTCCATGCAACTGGTAATTTACTCCTCCACACATATAGTTTAGTTCTAATGGTGTGCTAAACACTGACATCCTTTAATATATTAATAGGTATTCACTGATCATCTAAGTTTAAAAAAAATATGTATGTCTACAGGATTTCTCAGAAATTTTAACATGCCAATGTGCTTGATATTATAAATGTCTTAGAGGAATACATAGTCAGCAAGATGTCCAAAACTTTTTACCATAGAACCTGACGCGAACAGTGTTCCGAAGAATGTGATTTGGGAGACTGAACTATAGGATCCAACTCAAGACAAAAGTTAGCAAACCTATATTCTACAGGCCAAATTCAGCCTGCTGCCTGTTTTTGTATGGCCTGGGAGCTAAACTGATTCTTATATTCTTACATGGTTGAAAAAATATCAAGAGAAACAGTTTGTGACACAGATTGTATGAAATTCATATTTCAGCACCCACAAAGTGTTATTGGAGCAAGGTCACTTGTTCATATTGTTTTTGGCTGCTTTTGTGCAAAAATGGAAGAAATAAATGGTTATGACAGGCACTATATGGTCTGCAGTATTTATTATCAAGCCCTTTACAGTAGGAAAAGTTTTCTGACCCCAGCTCAGGACTACAATGTTTCATGTGACCTCTTGTTATCTCCAGCCATTTAATTCAGGGAACCTACCTAATAATAGTTGAGATTTTGGGGAGGTCTAATCTGAAGTAGGTCAAATATCTCAAGTAATACTAGATATCCAGATCCATCCTTTTTTTACTATCAATTATGTACAAAATATGGATAGTAATGAAGTAAAGACCTTCCAATAGTAAAGCTATTCACTAAAGCTTTGAATAAGTGTTTATTGCTTATGATGGAAATTCATTCAACCATCATTTCTGAATGGCAACTATGCCCTAAACACTGTTAGGCTCTGACGAGGGAGTATTTTAAAGAGCAATAAGGCGTTTAATGGGAAAAATGGTTAGCAAAGCTAAGAAAAAGTCAGGAAGGTCAACCATAGGATTCCCAGAGTCTAATAAACAGTTGAATTCTAAGAGTTTTTGTTTCATCATGTAAGAAAATCTATGATTTATTAAAGTGTCAAAATGTTTATTTAAGAGCCCAAGACATGCCCAATCCATAACTAAAAAGTAATGTGAATTCTGTATTTGTAAAGGGCTAGGAAAGACAAAATCAAAGAGATACTTCTTACAGAAGAAATACTACAATGAACTGACCTCTAAATTTTCATCCTTCTAAAAAGTTTTTTCTGAAATAAATAAGAGTAACAATAAAAAGGCTATTTTTACCAGCTGGCTATCAAAACTGTTTTCCAGATTAACACACACATGAAAAAAAGCTATAAAAATATTAAATGATTAACCGGACTCAAACCAAGTAGTCTTTTATACTATTTGAGTCAAAAGTTTTATTTGGGAAGACTATTCTATTAAAAAATATTAACAGTGAGAAAAAAATATATGTATAACACTGAGAAACACAAAAAGATATCCTGACTCTGACTGATACCATATTTCACTGATCTAACAGTACACTCCACATCACATTTAGATAGGCCTTAAGAATTTATTTTAATCAGGAGCTATGAATCAAGGAGCCATCGCTTTACAACTATCGTCTAGAAGTTAATATTAGTTTCTAGCCCTAAAGTGAACTTAAAGACAGATAGCAAACCTGGGCAAAAGACACTGTATGGGTCACATCTTCTCCTTCCAAAATGAATTTCACGAGATACTCTGATCAAAACTGTGATACCAGGGTTAGCAGTAGGTGTATGCCCGAGAGGTACCTGATCAGATTATCAGTTTCACATTCCCAACGCTATCAAGCCGAACAACAGAAGCAGCCTGCCTAATTATGTTTTCAAATTATATATAATTAGATGTAATCACAAAAGTGACATTTAAGAATATAATGGATTATGTTCACAATTAAGTACCTTTGTTTTTCTGCTCCAATAGAAGAATTGCTTTCAAAAGGTTTTGGAAAAGCCATATATTCTGTTTTCCCTGAAGAATTCTGGGCTAATGGTTGCTGTTGTTCAGTGGGTGTCGAAATATTCTGAGAAAAGTCTCCAAAATTAGAAGGAAATAAAGGGCTGAAATTCATACCTAATAAATAAAAGCAATGGATAAGACAACAACAAAGTGCCTGAAGACCTAAATATAAAATTAAAAGACAGTTTTAATTAAATGTGCCACTCAAATCCACCAAAACAAAAAACTATTAAATACATTAACATTCACTTGTTCAATCACTGTTTACATAGCTCAGTCCACTAGGTTTTCCACATTGGTGATACAAAAATGGATAATGATCCTCACCCTTCAGAGTTAAAAGTTAGATGTAACAGTACCTGACCTTTATCAAATGACCAGATACTGGACTCTACTGTAGGCATTTACCCGTCACTTTGTTTAATGCTCAAAACAACGCCATGACACGGGTATCGTATTAATTTTACCAGGGAGAAAATCAGCTCAGAGATTAAACAGCTAGTAAATGCAAGAGCAGTTCAGATCTCAGGTCTGCACAACTCCAAAGCTTTTATTCTTTCCACTCTAATTTAACTGGGAAAACAGACCAAAACTAACCCTTTACCATACAGTGCCATATCAGATGTATTTGAGGGGGCTACTAACAACTCGGGGAGAGAAAGGGGTGAGAAAAGTCTTCACAAAATTACTTTGTGAAGAATGAATGGTCTTCGCCCAGAGTTGACACTGGTATGAAGTATATTTCTGCAAAGGAATTACATGTGCAATTATTTATATTATGTTACTTAAAAATCCACTCAAAAACACGTTTGTTGCCAATATTTATACCCAAGAACTAAAGTGCTTGTTAAATTTGTTAATGCCACTGCTTTTATAATCTTGCTAAGAAAATGCACTGTTCTTTTTATTTATTTATATTCACAGAGCCGTCCAGCTCTCCAAACCCTTTTCTCGTCCTATATTCCCTGGCAAACACCTTCAACTCCATTTCCTTCATGACACACTACATCTAACTGATCACCTAATGTATTCTACCTCTAGAATTCTTCTGAATTGCTCCTAGTCCTGTACCCCTCCTGCCAATGCCTTGGACCAAGCCATCATTCCTTCTCTAGTATTACTGCAGCAGCATTCAATTTTCTATTCACCAGCAATATTCTTAGCTCCTCTCTCAAAACTCTGCAACACTATCACTAGTATAATATTCCTAAAATAGAAATCTCATGCTAACCCCCTGCTCAAAATCCTTCAATGGCCCTTCGGGTTGGCCATGGAAAGTCTAAGCTTCTTTCCACAGTACAGAAGGCCTTTGCTGCTCTCCAGCCACATCAATTACTCTTCCCCCGTGATGGCCCTAAACACTAGCCAAACTTAATCACTTCTAAATTCCCCACATGATCTACTGTTTCATTGCTTCGTAACTCTTAAGTGTCACACTGATTAGAAAGCCCTTTCCTCTCTCATCTCCCTGGAAATAAATTGTGTTCATTCTTTAAATAACATGCTTTCTGGAAGAAAAAAAAAAAAAAAAAAAAAAGAAACCTGCTGACAATTTTTTGCCCCAACAAAGAGCAGACCCCTCACCTCACTTGCATCACTGCTACAGCACCCACGGCATTGTGCTGAGCACCTGACACCCTGAGAGCTTCCTCACTAGACTCTAAATTTCTTTAAACATTAGTTCTACCCTTCTGCATCCCAGTCACTTATTTGGCATCTGAAACGTAACAGGTGAAGAAAAAAGGCCTGAATAAAAGCCTAAACTAAATAAATTAAATCTAAGCCTAAGCTAAGCGTCTGTCTAGGAGTGAATCTCCCTACCAAGACATGCAGCTCCTCTAGAAGAACGCTGCTTTAGTCATCTTTACTCCCCTCATGCTCTACGCGGTGCCTGGTGTGTTGCAGTCATGGGAGAGGATCATTCCCTTTCTCCTTGATAAATGGTTGCTGAATAATTCAAAGGTGTAAGACTAAGCAATCTTCATATGCAGTTTACTTAATTTCATTAGCAACCATTTTAAGTTTTTCACCATAAAGAATCAACACAGACGAGTCTGTAACTTTCTTTGCAACATCAGAAGGGACAGATAAAAATCCATGCAAGAGACAAACAGTACTCCCAAGCACTTTGCATTTATTTTCAAGTTTTCAGTCACTTACCCGGTGCAAACGATGAAAAATTAGTAAACCCAGGTAGGTTAAACAGATTTACAGGCTGTGAGGGAAAGCTGAAAGGACAAAATAAACTGGGAGAAGAGGTGTGAGATGCACCACTGCTTCTTTCCTGGCTTCCGGGTTTTTCTGGGTGCTGAGTTTGTTGGCGCATAAGTTCATTTAGCATTTGTTTCAACCTGTAAATATTTAAGAAGCCAGTTAACTTCTAAGTCAGTTATATTATCTTCTGTTTAAAGTAGGTTTAAAGAAAATACATGTATAAAGTGATTCAAAACATGCAGCAGAAATGGCCTGTTTTGAGAGTGACAGCAAACATCTGCTTGTCCTGCAGGCTTACTTCAGTAACTTGGCCTTTGGAACAAGAAGTGCACTTGTCACTTCGATCAGACAGTAAGCAGAACTCTAAGAAATTGACAGATTTTTGATGCTGGAAGCTTCACAGAGGTATAATTTACATAGCATATAACTCACCTAATAGAAGCATAAAGTTGAATCCTACAAATTTTTAAAACCAAAAGTCTATGGTATTAAAAGGGAACATTGGGCAAGTCACTGTTTATAAAATCCTCAGGAACTGAAAATGTATGAGTATCCAGTTTTGCTCCTGCCCTTTTCTCCCAGAAGATAACTAGAAAACCCCTGCTCAGTTTTAGCATTTTCCATACAGATCTACTGCTTCTAATCACAGATTACCTTTGCACGTTATTCTGTTGCCACGTCAGCTGAGTATAGCACTGGTTCAACTGGTGCATTATAAGATGTACTTGAGGAGACGCAACATTGCTGGGCATGACACTGTAGGGACCCGTGAGAAGAGTTTGTAGCAGACAAGATAACGTCTGTGGAAAGAAAAAATGTCCTAACAGTTACTGATGACTTGAGAAAAAATGGGCAATGGTTTAGAAGCAAGGTATAAAAAATTTACTTTTGTAGTAAAACTTTACCTGCTGGTCTTGCATCAAAGTCTGACAAATATTGACACTGAAATCCAGTTGTTTCTTTAGCTGATTGATTTGTTCTTGCCATTGTTCTTTCTCCTCCACATAAGAGAGTTCCGACACCCAACGAAGGTTTTCTTGGCGCTGCATGCTGATATTCTGCTGTCTTGTTTTGGCTAAAGGACGATAATTTCCATCTGCTGAAAAAGGGCGACTGTTCTTCCACCTAACACAGATTTAAAGCATTAGGTCATCGTATGTAATTACTTGGTTTTTAAAATCTGGCAAAAAACTCCTGATACTGTGGTTCACAGAGCAGTATTTTCTTAAGATCCAAGTTTAAGTTCAAAGGACTCAAAAAGTATAGAAAATGAGGGGGAGGTTGAGGGAGGGAGAAAGGGAATGCCAGATTTCTAGCCTTGTGCAATTATCATTTGTAAGTTTTTTCCACTCTTTTTTTACTTAGGTTTTACACAGAAGTGTCCACAGAATCCTGTACTCTGCAAAATGAACATTTTATTACAAGCATGTTTCCACTCTTCATGCTTTAAACTTAGCCACATGACATTCCATCAAGTGGAACTACTTAACCATCTTTTATTCACGAAACATATTGTACTGTTAGAAATAACAATGTAATGGATATTTTGTTGACAGGACTTTGTCACCATCGATGATTTTTAGTTTTGCTTAATTCCCCCAAACAGGAGCAAAGATCAAAGCTTATGAATCTTGATCCAGTCTAGTTGGGATCTACCTTGGCAAAACTCTCACGGTACAATAAAAAATGTATTTGGTCTTTATCCCAGGTGCCTGGCATAGAGCTCCCAAACCCTAGGCATCTCCTGAGAGGTAGAAGGTCTTTGCTACTCATTCAACCATAGCTAATGACTCTTGGCAGGCACTAGATAGTTTCATGATAAGGGCGAGTCACTAAAAAATGAACTAGGTGTTTACAGGATTGGAACTTTCAGCCCCATCTTCAACTTCGAGAGACAGGAGGGGCTAAAGATTGAGTTTAATCAGCAATGGCCAATGAGTTAATCGATTGTGCCTATGTGACGAAACTGCCACAAAAAACCCTTAACAGCTGCTTAGAAGAGCTTCTGGGCTGGTGAACATATTGAAGTGCTGGGAAGGTGGCGCACCCAGAGGACATGGAAGCTCTGACCCCATGCCCCACCCATTCCTTGCCCTCTTTCATTTGGCTTTTCCTGACTTGCACCGTTTATAACAGGCAAGTAAACGTGCTTTTCTGAGTTCATGAGTTGTTCCAGCAAATTATGAAACCTAAATAGGGCTTGTGGGAACCCCCAAATTTTTAGCAAAGTCAGACAGAAGTGTGAGCACGTGGAGACTTGGGATTACAACTGGCATCTGAAATGAGGGCAATCTTGTGGGACTGAGCCCTTGACTTGTGGCATCTGCCCTAATTCTAAGTAGTTAGTGTCAGAAATGAAATGAATTGTAAGAACACCACGCTGGTTCAGAGAATCATAGAAGCACTTAGTGTCACAAAGATGTGAAACATCAGGAATTAAGCCAAAAGTTAAAACGGTGAAACTAACCTATTCTTAGCTTCTTTTACATTATAAGAGTTTTGATTCACACTGTTAGGAGGATACATTGAAAAGTTATCATTGGAACTGGCATCTTGCTCTTCTTCTTCCTCCTCTTCATCTGTCCGAACAATTCCTTCAGAAAGGTAACCATCTTCATCTCCTTCTTCATCTAGTGCACACTGAGTAGAACCTCCCCAAGTTGCCATTGTTCTAGAGATTAAGAGACAAAAAGAGACCATTCTAGAGATTAGCTAAATACGTTACCATCTACTATGTGCCACACATTGTACCATGTGTGTACATATACATATGTATACTTATATATAAGCATAGATGTACTGATCTATACAATTTCACTTAATCATAGTAATAAAATGGATGGTACTCTTTCCACTGCTGTTATACAGAATATGTTTACTCTGCCTTCCACAACACAATCCTTCAAATAAATTAAAATAGTAATCATAACCCTCTGAACATTCTTCCTAAACGCCCTTCAATTTTTAACTTGTCCTTGAGTGACAGTTTTCTAGATCAGAGCTGTCCAAAAGAACTTTCGGCAATAGTAGTAATGATCTATGTACGTGGATCCAATACAGTAAACACTAGGTATGCATGGCTAATGAGCATTTAAAATGTGGCTGGTGTGACTGAGAAAATGAGCTTTTTTTTTTTTTTTAATTAAAAAAAATTTTTTTTAGGGGCGCCTGGGTGGCTCAGTCGGTTAAGCGTCCGACTTCAGCTCAGGTCACGATCTCGCGGTCCGTGAGTTCGAGCCCCGTGTCGGGCTCTGGGCTGATGGCTCAGAGCCTGGAGCCTGCTTCCGATTCTGTGTCTCCCTCTCTCTCTGCCCCTCCCCTGTTCATGCTCTGTCTCTCTCTGTCTCAAAAATAAATAAAAACGTTAAAAAAAAAAATTTTTTTTTAAACATTTATTCATTTTTGAAAGACAGAGAGAGCACAAACAGGGGAGGGCTAGAGAGAGAGGGAGACAGAGAATCCGAAGCAGCTCCAGGCTCCAAGCTGTCAGCACAGAGCCTAACGCAGGGCTCGAACTCACAGACCACGAGATCGTGACCTGAGCCGAAGTTGGCCACTTAACTGACTAAGCCACCCAGGCACCCTTAATTTTTTTTTAATTTTAATAGGTATAGGCAATGCAGCAGCTGCCATACTGGAAAGCACAACTCTATATGTACTTTTTAATTTAAGTGTACTTATTTAGTTAGAGACAGAGAGAGAGAGAGAGAGAGAGAGGGAAACGCACACAGGGGAGGGTCAGAGAGAGAGGGTGAGAGACAGAATTCCAAGCAGGCTCTGCATTGTCAGCACAGAGCCCCACACGGAGCTCGAACTCATGAATCATGAGATTATGACCTGAGTGGAGATCAAGAATCAGATGCTTAACCAACTGAGCCACTCAAGCGCCCTGGAAAGCACAATTCTAGAGCCGTGGTTCCCAAATCTAGATGCTGATCAAAACTATCTAACTTTTCTGAAGTTTAGATGTGTGTTACTCACTCAGAACAGAAAAAAAACACTGTAGGTATAATTTGATAAATAAAGTACAGTTTGGGACTTCAAAATAGGAAAAGTTCTTCTAAGAGGAAGAGAATAAGGTTTGATGCAATGTTCCAGAAATGCCATCTGAGGATATCAAAAGGTTAGGTCCCAACAAACTTGAATTTCAAAATGCTAGCTCTGAGGGGCACCTGGGTGGCTCAGTTGGTTAAGCATCTGACTCTTGGTTTCCGCTCCAGTCGTGATCTCATGGTTCCTGAGCTTGAGCTCCGTGTGGGGCTCCACTCTGTGCAGAGCCTTCTTGGAATTCTCTCTCTCCCTCTCTCTCTACCCAGCCCCTGCTCACTCTCAAAAAATATATATATATGTATAATAATAAAATAAATTTAAAAATAAATAAATTTAAAAATAAATAAATAGAAAATGTTGACTCTGAATACTCCTATATAGATAACTAACCAATCTTACAGATGGCCAATTTTTAAGAAATATTCTAAATATGGAGATTTCAAATGTAAACCCTAAAATCTAAATGTTTCATGTAATAAAACCTTTCCTAACTAATCATTAGGAAATTTACAGACAGGAGATTTTTAAGAAAAAAACATGCTCATTTCTGGCCTGATAGGTAAGTACTATAAAGTAACAAACATTTTGCTTTTTTAAGCTTAAAACATAACTAAGAAAATACGGCTTATATACTCAAGAAAATCTGTATCACCATTTGATCAAGTGCCTTAGTTATTAAAAAAAAAAAAAAAAAAGAAAAGAGGTGATGCTGTGAGAAGTTAGAACAGGAAACAGCTGGATTTAGTTAAATTGAACCACTAAGGTGATGCTCAAACACTAGCCTCCAGGAAACAGCAGATGTGTGCTGAGAGGGGAAATGAAGCTGCCCATCCTACATGCCTTAGGTAGGTAGTGTTAAGAAAAAGACTGAAACATCGCTTACTTTTCCGTTCTACTCTGCTGAGGCGTACACAGGTTCTCAGATCCATCACTTCTCAATGAAATAGCCACTGGAGATGTAGTTTCAGCTAGACCTTGCCTCCTCTGATGTTCAGCCATCAGAGCTTCAAGCTGCTTTCTTCTCTGTCTTAGCTCTTCCCTTAACATCTCATGTCTTCGCATCTCTGACCACAGCTGTTATTTAAAGTCAGTCAAGTTAGTATAATATACTTGGATTTGTTTTAGCCTTAAAGAATGTAAGACAAAGAGTTCTGTTCTCCCTCTATCCTTTTTACACTAAGATATCCACAGTTAAAATAATATTTTTGTGATAAGAAAAAACGAGGCAATTAATTCTTAATAAAAACAAGTAGTAGCCAAATACACTGCGTCAACTATTTAGAGAAAGTTATGATGTTTTCTACAAATCACACACAAACAAAATGGAAAAGAATAGGTCTTTCTAACAGAAATGATTAGTGTTCATTGTAACTACCCCTTAAACACAATTCAGCCAAATATTTGCTAATAAAGAACAAGACTATTTTGAAAAGATCCCAACTTAATGACTTTGGGAAGGAAAAAAAACACTAAAAGACAAAACAGGCTGCATTTAAAAACATGTTCCACAGATACTCAGTTTTCCTTCTTTAAGATGTGATGTAAGACTCAGGAACAACAGTACAATATACAATACCTCATTATCTACTACTGAAGGATCTTCAGGCTCAAAACCAGATTTGCTTGTACTGGTTTCATTTCCATTAACAGCTGGGGTTGAAGTAACAGCTGGGATATATTTTTTTGTGGGACAATTACCCGCACTAGTGGCTGACAGCTAAAAAAGGATTAGTAAAAACTATTATGAGGAATTAAAGCAACTGTGTTAATTTCATAAAAGCAGTTATTTCACCATTTCACTGGGGCTCTAATTCTGTCTTTAACTTGTCATTACCAGACCTCAATTGACATCTTGATCCAAAGAAAACCTGACATAAGAAAACAAAGATGAAAACACAGGATAAAGCTAAAGACTAGCAGCCAACTCTCAGGAACAACAGAGACAAGAAGGATAAAATGTTACCATGGAAAATTTCAAATACTCAACCCAACTCTGATATGCATCCCTCTGGATATTATTTAGACTATGGAGAAGGGAAAAAGGATTAGATAAGGTAGAAGAGGTTAGGAGAAACATAATTTGATGTTTCCCTTTCACTGAAAACAAAACCTGACTGAAGAATAAAGGTAACCAAAACATTTTAAGAAAAATCTCAAAAAGAACTGGTGTTCCCTTCCTGTATCAACCTCATTCCCACTCCTGATTACGTGACATGGTCAAAGTTTGCTTATTCTCCGTTCTAGTTCAAAGATCCATACATACAGTACTATTTAATATGCAAACTACAGATAAAATATTTTAATTGATTTCCTTAGATAATTCATGATGGTTTAAGGGCCTTCTTATATAATTTTAGGCCAATACAAGATGGAAACGCTACTCCCTTAAAGGCAAAGCTCAAACCAGAATGTTTTAATATAATAGTTATTAATACTTATGTTCTGAATCTAAAGCTGCCTAGTCCAAGTGAAAAGATCAAAGTAACAAAGTCAACTCCTATATGCTATCTTTCACAGTGTAAATGTAGTTCCCTAACCTCTTTCATAAGTTCATCCATTTCATTAATCATAAAACTGATACAAACGTTATCACGTCAGTACTAGAAAAAGAGTACTTTAAATGACATTAGGTTTTAAATATCTTTTTTTCAAACAAATGGGAAAAAAAAGTTCCTAATTACCTGTAGGTCAGGACATGCCTTTTGCAATGCTTGAATTTTCTCTTGAATCCCAATCAGCTTCCTTCTTTCTTCCTGCAAATGTTTGAGCTCTCTCTGTTGCTGCTGTAGTTTAGCCTCATAAAATTTCTCTCTATAATTAAATTAACATTATCATATTTGCAGACTCCAATAAATCTTATAACATTAAGCATGATCTAATACAGTACCCATTCGAGTGTATATAAAAAGCACTCAATTTTTATTAAATGAAGGCCATGAGCTTAACATACCTTGCCTTTTCATTTATTCCAGCATCTTTCTGTGTTTTATTGGTATTTCCTCTAGTGTTATTTGCATTCTGTTTGTTGCCTTCTTCTGCTGGGTAGAAATCATCCAAATTTGAAGTATTGGCAGAGATAACCCCTTGATCTGTTGCATCATCATCCTAAAAAAAAAGAAAATAATTAAATTAAAATAATCTTGATATCTAAAGACATTGTCCAATGCATACCTTAAGTACCACTATTCCGTAAAATTTATGTAACATAAAAAGGAGTAGATTAATAAGTACATGATTTTTTGAGAGCACTGAAGTTCATCCTCTACCAATGGCAGGAAAAGAAGTACTAAGACAACAACAAAAAGGTACATTTATAATCTGAATTGCCAATTACCCAATAATGACAAATATTAAGTTGCCTTTTCTTATTTTGACCAGATACAGAGCTATCAAAGAAAAGCTTTGTAAAGAATATGAAAAAGATCAAAAACACACTATTGGATCTGGGAACTCTTGATATTAAATAATTTTTCTTAAAATGTAATTTTTACATTAACAATTTCAAATAATCAATGTCTACTGTCACTTGCTTAAAATTTCCTATTCTCTCACTTTAGTCTTCAGTTTGCCAAACCGGTGCCAGTAGCTCATAATACAAAAACTAATGAGAATATCTCACATCTGTCCTAACTACTGGAAAAACAACTAAAGTTTTTACCTTCCTAATAGTAGGTCCACATCTACTGTTTACATTAATGTACTTATTAAGGTGCTGAGGGGGGGGGGTGGTTTCTGGGGAGTGAACTACTACATTTTCTTAAAAAACATTTAATTCTACATAATTTTATATTTACTCATGCTTTCTCTGAAGACCTCAACTGAAACTTTAACCTTTGGAAACATCGTTTTAATAAAACCTTAAAGAGTTAGTGGTGACTCTTAATTATAACACTGGTTAGCCAATTTTAAGTTTGTAAATGGGTATTATTTGGTCTTCTTATTTATCTAAAAACCTAATTCATTACTAGTATGGATAAGAAACTGCAAAGAAACTGAGTTCAGACACAAGAATAGAGAGGCTGCATGAGGCCTTTCCACATAATAAATAGAAAAATTAAAGTTCAAGAAAAAATACAAAACTGCCGTAAGTTATAGAAGGCCATGAGAGGGTGCCTGAACAACTGAATGATATCAACTCCAACACTAAAAGAAAGTAAATGACTCAAGAATTATTTCAAGAATTATTGTTTTGACACACAGTTCTTTCAGTCAAGCAGTATTTACCTGTACCATAGCAACAAGATCTTGTAACTGTCTAAGTTTCTGTTTTGCAGCCATAAGTCTATTGATCTTCTGTTCAAATTCAGCATCTTCTGGAGCCTCATCAACCAGACTGCTCCTATGACTAGTTAATGAAGCCCCACTGACTCCCTCATCTTCTGCTTCTTCCTCCTCTTCCTCATCATCTTCACCTTGTGCAACATGAATCCCCTGTTCTCCTTCTCTATTATAGTGACAATCTGTTGGAAGCATGTATAATTAAAATCAGTAATTTAACTTAAGAACAGTACTAATGAAATAAAATACACTTAGAAAAAACAGTATGTCAAAGTTATCATCAGTAGTCAATCATACCTAAAGAAGGAGGCATGTTTAGAGCCCTTATGTTGGTAGCAGATCTGTTGTTAATTTCACAATTAGAATTGCCTGATCTCCCCTCTCTATTATTAGAAACACACTGTGCATTAGAATTACTATTTACTTCATTCCAAGTGGCAGCTACTTGTGGATTTCTAAAAGAAAGAAAACAGCCTGATGTTATTTATTTAAATAAATAAATAAATAAATAAATAAATTTTCCAAGTTTTAGAACTGCTGATAAAATAATTCCAAACTAAGATCATCACTGGCTATTATTCCATTTAAACTCATACTGTGAATAACTGGCTCTTGCATTTCATAAACTTCTATTAGGAAATTTAAAAAGAAAACATCCAGAAAATCAAAATTATACCTAAAAATAAAGAGGTAGGAAAATGTTAAGATACTTCTTATGGTTTACCTGCATTTGATCTAACAGCAAATTTACTAAACTACTGTACTCCATGCTTCTCTATTTGTTTATCTTTACAGGGCAAGTAAGATTATACTGGCCAAAATAGTAGACTTAAGCAGACTTACAGGAGAAAAGCTTAAATAAAAAGCAAATAGCACTCTTTTGAGGGTTTTTTGTTGCATATCAGAAATATCCAAGTAGAAGGAACATGTTAGA
The DNA here is from genome assembly GCF_018350215.1 of Panthera leo. Taxonomy (NCBI): domain Eukaryota; kingdom Metazoa; phylum Chordata; class Mammalia; order Carnivora; family Felidae; genus Panthera; species Panthera leo. The sequence continues at coordinate 20,556,126 of NC_056682.1, forward strand.
AAAACAAAATTGTTACCGAAGGTTAGTAACAGGCTCAGAGTTTTCATGTTCAGAATCATACTCTGACTCTTCAGTTTCTTCATCTTTTGTGTTTTCATTTACAGCATCTGTCATCATATCTGATGTTTGTTCATAATAATGAACTAATTCTCTTAGTTCATTCAATCTCTTTCGAACTTCATTTAACTTCCTGATAAACAAAATATAAAATATACATATATATACATATATATATATACAATAAAATACCCATTTCAGCAAAACAAAGCATGCAGTATTCTCGTATACAAGCAGCCAATACAAACAAAATTTAGCCCTAGTCAAACATCCAGGGGGCGTGACTATAAAGTAATGAACTTAATTTCAAGGATACCTTTCTTAACTCAATATCTCACCACTCTATTTTCTAATGTCACGTTAGGGACAAAAGCTTTAAAACAAAAACTTTCAATGGGGCATCTGGGTGGCTCAGTCGGTTAAGCATCCAACTTCGGCTCAGGTCATGATTTCACAGTTGGGTGGGTTCGAGCCCCACGTCAGGCTCTGTGCTGGCAGCTCAGAGCCTAGAGCCTGCTTCAGATTCTGTCTCCCTCTCTCTTTGCCCCTCCCCGACTCATGCTGTTTGTCTCTGTCTCAAAAATAAACAAACATTAAAAAAAAATTTTTTTCAAGTGTTCACTTGAAGCAGATTTGGTTTCTGAATCAATAGTGAAGTAGTAAGTATTCAATTCAAATACTACTTCTCAGGCAAATCAGTGATGTAGGCATTACGAAGCATTTATAGAAGGCTCCTGATTTGAAACATATAGAGATCTATACAGTGTATAATAGGTTTACCCAAATTATTAAATTTGTAGAGTTTCCATTAAGTGCCAGAAACTAGGCCAATGTTTTTTAATGTGTAAAATACCTTTATGAATAGGTATATTATTATCCTTATTTTGCAGATGAAGAAACAGAGGCTTAATGAGTATAAGTTATTTGTCCATGGTCACACAGCCTTCCTTGTGAGGTATAATTTCAAGGCTTTCTGATTCTAGAGCCTGAACTCTGAATTTAGAATCATTTGAATATTAAAACATTTTAATGTAATACCAGCTATTTCTAATCTTTTAGGTGGAAAATGGGAATGCATTAGCTCACAAAAATTATCTGTATTACAATGTCACATTTCTCTTGGACAACTCAAAGAATGCAGTATCACACACACAGTTTCTACCACCTCTTAACAATTCTAATTTATCATAATAAATAAATTCAGTTTTTCTAGAATTTTCAACAATTCAAGAAAAAAACCCATAATTTATCTCCATTATTCAATTCTAATCTATGTAAACAATGTTTGTAAAAATGTTTTACTGGAGTTTTTCGGTTGGATTCAGATGTCCTTCATTTTCACTCTCATTCTGAGCAGCTAGAGAAGCAACAGGATAAGGAACAGATGACGTGAGGCTACTGGCTTCTCCACTGACTGGTGCTAAGCCGGTGGGGGCAGAGGGAGCCACAGCCGTGCTTCTCTGATCCACACTTCTCTGTGGAGAAGCTGAGGAAGGCACAACTAACAAACAAACAAAAGATCAGCTACCATAAATAAACAAATACGGCATCAAGTAACAGTTGGCTTACATATGAAAATAAAAACTAAATATCATTAACATCTTAAATTCTGCAGATTTCAATTTTAGGAACTTCAGGACAGAGCAACCAGGCCACTTGTTCATTAACATGTTCCTAACCAAACACCACAAACTTAAAACAGCAAGAAAACAGTAAGGAAAGACAAGGTGGAAATCGACAAGAATTAGGATACTCCACTTTAAAAAGTAACCAGTATACTCTCCTGATAAACCGGATTCTAGGTTAAAGTGACTGTAGTACCTTCATACCATGAAATACAGACCAGCAATAAAATTTTCTAATTAGATGATGGCTAACCTTCTATAGTCCTTGAACTATTATGTTAATTACTTTTCTGTCCACCTGGACCAAAGATACCTTATGCCTTTAAGGGCAATGAATGAAGATTAAGAATCTTTGCACTTTTCTATCTCCATCACTTCAAAACTATTGTCATTTATCTTTCTCACAGGGATGACCATCATTATTTGTTGCTCACATTATCAACTGCTACAGCTGGTTTCCAGCAGTCTCTTCGCTCTATTCCTTAACTGTTCTATCTTTTGCTGCTGCTTTCACAGTTTCCCAGTGTGAAAAAAAAATCACTTTTTAAGAGTCATCAGTAGGCAGAGTGCTACTTTTTTAATGTATATAAAACTGACTACAAGGCCTTGAGTACAACTTTCAAAGTTTAAATTTTTCTTAGTTGTGTTCATCTGTATAGGAAGGATAAGCATTGGGATTAGATTATACTCTGGAAAAGGAGAGACCGGCAAAGGTTAGGGAAAAGAAAGGAGGATGTTTCAGGCAGAAATGCATGTGGCGGGGGGGGGGGGGGGGGGGGGGGGGGGGGACAGCAGACAAATAGGAGGTGGGTAAAAAATAAGGAACAGGGACTCCAGAGATGTTTCTTCTATCCCTGTCTTTAGTAAAGAGCAGCAGGAATGCTGAATGATGACCAGCTGGTGTTGGTCCTACTAATAATCAGTTTCTCTTGCTAGAGCTCCTATTACTGACTGTTTTTAGGTAAGAGAAAGGGACCAGGCTTGAGAAGGTGTCAAGACAGCAACTGAGGACTATTTGAGAGGGGCCGAGTAAGACATCTGTGGAGCAGAAAAGTGGTTCCCATAGTATAACTAGTTCAACTATGCTCTTCCTACTATACCCACTTAAGATGACTGTTTATATATTTCAAAAAAGTTACCAAGTTTTTATAGGTTATATAGCCTGTAAGTTATAAACTATGTAAGTTATACGTTTTCTGCACTAAACCCTATGTACTACATAAGTTTTTCGTGTCTCATTTTTTTGGTATACTTTATAAATCTGTTTCGTAGTTTTTAAATCAAAGTACTAATTTGGATTAGTGTTCCTTCAAAGGAAAATGTGAATATGCTAAAAAATCCAGTATATGTCCAAGTATCTAATAGTTACCTTCTCTTTTTGTTTCCCCCAAATCAAAATCCTACCAATTTTTCAAAGCCCAACTTTATTCTTTCCCTTTACTGAATTATAGAACACATCGACCATCTATCTTGTTATCATCACAGATTGCCTTGCAACTTAAAAACTTTCCCCATGCAAGTCCTATCTCCCCTCAAATACTGTCATTTTCTTGAGGAACTATGAGTACATTCGTTCACCAGGTATTTACTAAATAACTATCAGATGCCAGCACATACACTCATGGGTCTTCCACCTATCCTTGCTGAACCAGATTTACTTACATGAGGAGTTGTTCAGATGCTGATCTCGAAGTGTATGAAGTTCTCCAAGCAGTTTGTCCATTTTTTGTTTCTTTTCCTGTAATACTCTCATTTTGCTAAAAAGCTGTACTTTCTCATCAGGTAAGTGTTCTGAAACAGATGGATTCCTGCTCTGGGAAACCTCCCTAGTTAATGAAAGACTTTCTGCCTGTCTTCTGTTGTCTGGAACAGTTGGAGGCTTATTTAAAAATAAAAAAGAAGAAGAAGAAGACCAAAGCAATTAAAGGTGTCATTCTCATTTTAAAAAAGCATAAACATTCTTTCTAAAAAGTGATAAATATTTGCCGAGATTGTGCTGGTGGGTAAGTATATGCCTTTCCATACTATTTTCCCGATGTGCCACTGTAACATATATATGGTTTTATGGACACACATAACTAAATTAAGGCTAGAAATGTCATACGTTATATGAACTTACAAAAATCTCATTTTCTCTCTTGCCATCTTTTTGGAATCCCCATCATGAACTTTAATATCTGAACCTATCAGTTTTTCCTACCACTTCTTTCCACTAAGGCTTGGGAAATCATAAAATGAATAAGCCACCATTAAGCTTAAATTTTAACTTCTGCTACATTTGCATCAATTTTTTTAAGAGAAATATAAGATTACAGATATAGCTAAAGCTCTAGACATACCAACCCCCAATCTCATTACTCTCTCCAGATATAAACACAATCTCGAATTAGGTTTCTACCATCCTCACATATGTTTACATTTTATTACACCTACAGAAAATATACATCCTTTATGCATTTTTACACCTCAGCCAAGTGGTACCCTTCTTAAACTCGCATTTTTCATTTATTAACTCTGGCTCATTTATTGTAACTGGTTATAGGATTTAACTCTATGCATATATTATAGTTTATTAATCCATTTTCATGTTTATGGACATTTAGATTGTTTCTAGTTTTTTGCTATTAACAAATTGTTGCCATGAACACTCTTATATATATCTCCTTGTGAACACATGAAGAATCTAAGATGGGGCACTGCAGGGTCACCAGAAAAATTGACTGCTCAATCATTCTTGAAAGTACTGGACCATATTCATTTATTGTCATCAGGTCAGCCGATAGGAGACACTTCGTCTTCATACTCAATTCCAGGGAAGAGGTAATATTAATTCACCCTTTCTTACTCAAGGCCCATAAACTGAAATGGTGTATTTATATCATTATTTACAAGTCATTAAATTATAACTTAATAACTCTGAAATTAAACTTAGGAACTTTCTTCAAAATTGTTAGTAAAGTATCATAAAGGCACAGATTCAGATATAACTTAAGTTTTAGAGGTTATGACCATTAGAATATTTGAGAGGAAAAAAGAACATATTATCTAGTAGCACAGAGGGAGAAAATTTCACTTATCACTACATTCAAGGCAGGTTTTCCTCTAATTTAGTGTTTCTCACAGTATAGCCCCCAGACTACCAGCAGTAGAATCACATGGTGGGAAAGCCCACCTCAAATGAATGAGTCATACACACTTTTGGAGGTGAGGGGAACCCAATGACTAGAAAACTACTTTTTTTTTTTTTTTTTTTTTTAATAATCGTAACAGGTGAATTTACGCTCAGTGAAATTTGGGAACCACTAGTTTAATTAATGTAATTTTAAACTCAACTATACTAAAAAAATTAAGTTACCTGAGAATCACGAAGCTGATTATGAAAACGTTGAATTAAGTCATTCAATTCCTCGTTTAGTTCAGACGTGATACTAACTCCAGATAGGCTACCTGCTGTTTCTGTTACAACTGGAAAGAAAATTAACAACTATTCACTAAACCAAATAAATTAAATTTTAATTTAATTTAAAAGTTCAATTTGAGAAGCTAAATATAAATTCTGAGAGAAAAACAGGAATTAAAAAAAAAATCTAACCTAATTTATAACTAGTTAACTCTCAGATTTATCTCCCAACCAATCATTTTAATAAAAATTTCCATCTAACCTGAAAACAAAAAGACCCAGAAAACTCCAGTATAGTGGTTCATCTTTTTCTACTCCATCATTCAAGGAGAAACACTGCTACATCCCAATTAAGAATAGTGACTCAAAGGAGTAGGGAGAGGACAGGCCAATCAGATTGGGATGGGGGACTGGCAGGGAAAGTGGTTAATCTGAAAAAGCACAGCTAATACAGTCAGGTCTCAATCCCTACCTCCCCAGACAGAATCAATGATCTAATACAGGGCTGGCAAACATTTCATAAAGATTCAGATGGCACATATGTTAGGCTTTGTGGAAATACAGTTTTTGTCTCAACTACACAATTCTGCCACTGCAGGGAAAAAACAACCACAGACAATAAATACATAAATAGACACAGATATGTTCCATGAAACTTTATTTTATAGAGTGGGTCAAATCCAGCTGGCCATAGCTTGCTGACCCGTGCGACAGAACAGGTAATTTACTGATGTTGTTGCTTAGGACGCAACTAACTGCAAGACCATGGTTCTTACCTTCCTATGGCAATATTCCTGAGGCAGTATTCAGATGATAATTTTGATAACAGTCACTGTTCTACTACCAACCACTCCATGCTCATCCTTTCTATCTCTAAGAGAGACACTGGCTATAAACTGTTTCTGTTCTGTTCTAAAGGAAAATACTAGCTTTCTCAATGAGAAATTAGAATTTCAGGGTTAAATAGAATCCCAAGTATCTAGTGCAAACTCTATTTTGAAAACAATGAAATTACAGTATAGGTAACTGACACACACTCAACTAACACACACCCACTAGTTCAGTAAAGAACAATTCTTTCCCATAACAATTACTTTGACTTGCTTACATACCAGAAGATTAAATATTACCATTCTGGTTTTTCATACAAGAAGCAATGTTTAAAAATTACTAAAATTATTTTTGAAATAGTATGTAAAAAAAGTTTACTCTTAAACTCCTGTTCATTCTACTCCTGGTGCCTGCCTCATAGTACACTTTAAAGAAAAAGAAATAAGTTCATATATTCAGAAAAAGACCCCTGACCTAGAATTCAAGAGATCTGATTTTACTAATATTCCATGTAAGTGTAAGCAAGTCACAAACTCTGTTAGAGCCGCTTCTCTACAACATGAGCCTAAGAAATAAATGCTCTGGTGACTAACACACAATTTCGTGATAATTAAATGAGATGATGTGAATGTAACTATGTGAAATAACATAAGTATCACAGGCAAGTCTCTGAAATCTAAAACTTGAAAAATATTTAAACTATTTAGAACATTAGTCATTAGCCTTTACCTGGTATTAGTCATCGTTTAAATATTGTTTTATTCTAAATTATCTATTTCCTAAAATATGAATGTAAAAGCTAATGATACTCTGAACTTTACAAGAGAAAAATGGGTTCAAAATGCATATTAATTATTATATACTACACTACATATATGATACACAATTATGTAATTATTACAAAGGAGTAAGTTACTTGCGAGTCATGATGTTCCTTATGAAAATGCAAAATTAAATTATGTATAACAGTGATCAGAGGGCTCAGCCACTGGGCTAGGTATGGATAGCAGCATAAAATGAGTAATAACAGGATGACCTCAGTGAAGACCTAACATAGAAGAGCCCACAGGAAATAAATTATTAGACTGGGATGACAGACTAGAAAATATCCCTTAGTTTTACTGAGTTTTAACAGGTAACAAGTGGTTTTCAACATAATGAGAAACTCAAGAGGTTCGAAGATGATGAAACAAACTATAAAATTAGACTCCACACTAAAGAATTCAACACAATTTCCACCTAAATGATAGATACATGGCTGTGACAGAAGGGAAAATGAAAAAAACATTTCTGAGTCTCAGGAAGACTATACAGGATATAAATTCAGTAAAAAGGAACTAGTGCACACTACTGGGTATCTAACTGAAATAACAGAGCTACTGCTAACATCAGAAGCTAAAGAAGTTCTTCAGATTTATTCACTGCCTCACTTTTAGGGTTGTGACCTTTCCTAGGGAGACAAGAAAAGTATGGCAATCCCAGGTGAATAAAGTACAACAGGTGGAAAAAAAAACAACCCATCAAGAGCCCTATTAGTGTGAGGTACAAAAACAGAACTGCAGCCTGTCCCTTTTACCTCTTGAGGGTGCTCTCTGATGAAAAGGAGAGCAGGCTGGCTGTGGGCCTGGTACAGTATGACGGCCAGGAGCTGTCCCTGCAGCCTTTTCTGCATAACCAGAGAAAGCACAGGACAGGGTAAGCCTCGTATGTAGGTTTATAGTCAACAATCAAGATCTGGTTATCTAATAACCAGCATCCACCTTGCAAGACCATTATTAACCGAGCCTTGCTTTTATCAACATGCTAGCCTGCAGCATACCAGAATCATCCATCACAGCGATAGCTTGCTCGGCTTTGTGCTGCAGAGCGAGAAGAGCAGCCTGTCGTCCCTGCAGGGCTCGCAGCTGCTCCTGCTGCTGTAACATCCTTTTTAATAAGTCATGCTGTTTCTTCAAATTTTCTATCTCTTCCATAGGTTCCTGCTGAGGATCTCTGGCCTGGAAAATAAGATCAACAATACTTGTATCTGATTATTAAAATTCATGTTCCTGTTTCAACTACTAATGGCAAAGTACATACGTAGATGATAAATTAGTATTAAACACACAACCCTCGATACAGTTTCAGTAGACTTGAAGAAAAAGATGTAAGAAAAAAATGATGACACAGAGAGAGCCTGCCGTATTAAGAGTTAGGTAGTTAGGTAATTTCACAGTAAAAGAGCATAATCAATGGCTTAGCATGAAGAGGAATTAACCAAGGGGGAGAAAAAGGCGTACAAAAAAAGTTACAAAGAGCTAAACACACACACACACACACACACACACACACACACACACACACACACACACACACGAGATCCAAGCCTTACAGAAAAGGAAGAACAAACAGATCATACCAGGTTAATTAATGCCCTAAAAAAAATATCCCTGCAGAAGATCAGGCTAAAAAACATTCTGCCTCACTTCTGGAAGTGACGTTAAAAAACACTAATAAAACAAAAACAAACCCACTATTTTCTGAGGACAGAAATTTTAGAAACACATTTTTTATTTGATAATCGGACGTGAAAGGATTTAATTTACTTGCATCTCATTTTATAAGCATAAAAATAAGACAGAATACTTTATATTTTGTATCAAAGATATTATGTTTTCTTTTAACATATGCTCATTTAGCAGAGTCTGAAAACATTAAATACTTTGAAATTCCCCCCAAATGCTACCATATTGCCTAAAAGTAGAGGAACAAGATTAAACAGGTGCCACTTATAAGAAATCACAAAATTTTTAAACATTAATCTTAAAACCACTGAAATGTAACCCAATAAGAAAAACTGAAAGTCAATTAAGCAAAGAGACCAATTTAAATACAACTTGGAAAAAAAAAAAAAAAGCCAAATTACATATGAAATGTATATATACCATATTGGTATTTTTCATCATTGATTTGTCTTTTTAAAAATCTTGTATTTTAAAAGTTTAATGATTTTACCTAATATTTACATAGAATATTTCTATTAGAAACATTTAGTCACTTTTAAACTTGCACTGCTACCAAATTTTGGTTGGAGTTATGTAGATTTTAAATGAATAATCCCCCCCCCCCACTACCAAAGTTATTAAGGAAAATAAAGTTCAATAATTTCATTTGAAAGTAAAAATGCACTGATCTGCTTTCTCTATGTGATTCCTGTATAAATTACAGAAACACAGATGGCTCCAGAGAGATTCCCTTCTGAGTGACATCCCTTATCAATAACTATGCGAAACTCCCTTCTCTACCTCCCCGGGTAGAACTCATCAGTATTATGAATAACTTTTACACCGTGACTTGGCAAGCAATAAAACTAGTAAGTGAATAAATAAGAACATGGCTATGAATTAAATACTCTGAAGAAAATAGAATCAAATAAAGGAAGGAAAAAGACTATGGTTGGAATATTTGACGTACGTATCAGAGAAGCCAGGACAGTGAGTGCTGTCTCTATCCTGTATTGAGTGACCAGACTTCATGAACATGGAAAAGAAATAACCTCTCTTGGACAAATCAGTACTTAAAGATTTTCTGTTGTCCTGAATTTCCTTTTTACATGAACTATTTATTTAGTTCTCTCCTGACCTATACAAGTGGAGTTACGCTACTAACATTTACATTCATTCCTGTCATATACTCTGGTTTCTCTTCAGATCGTATAAATCTTTCGCCTTTTACATTCATTCCTGTCAAAATTCATCTTAGTTCTGGCTTATTTCAATTTGTGATCCTCTCATCCCTCAAAAATACTACTAAAGTATCTAAACTACTATATCTAAACTATTCACCCCTCAAGGTAACCTTAAAGCTATCTAAAGAGTTTACTAAATAACTAACATTCTGGGTTTTTCCCCTTTAAAAAGCAAACTTTTTAAAAGAACTTTAATCCTTGTTAGTCAGATTTATTTGCAAAACTCTGATACTAAAATTATAAAGAATCCTGAACTATTTATGAAAGTAAACACAATTACCTTCAGATTCTTCACTAATCCAAAATGATTTCCCAACAAGTTTTGAAATTAGTAGAGTTTTAATACTGTTTAATAAGTTCTGCATCCATATAAATAATATTCAAACTAATACTCGGGAAATCTAAGCTGAAGGAAGCAGGTAGGAACCACGGTCAAACAATAAAGAAAGGGAAGGTAAGAAAATGGAAATGAAAACACCTAGGGATTAGAACATGCCAAGCAGATGCCAAAAGAGAATCCAAAAGGGAAGTGAAGAATACATTCACTCTTCCTTTTTTTAAAAAAAAATTTTTTTTTTTTAACATTTATTTATTTTTGAGACAGAGAGAGACAGAGCATGAATGGGGGAGGGGCAGAGAGAGAGGGAGACACAGAATCCGAAACAGGCTCCAGGCTCTGAGCTGTCAGCACGGAGCCTGATGCGGGGCTCGAACTCACAGACCGCGAGATCATGACCTGAGCCGAAGTCGGCCGCTTAACCGACTGAGCCACCCAGGCGCCCCTACATTCACTCTTCAAACACATATTTTTACTTAAACTTTTTGAGTCACCTTCAACAAGTACATTTTTAGTTTACAGATAAAAAAAAATAACTTAGGCATGAATTCCAAAGTTGCCTAAAGGTAACAGTTCAATTTCAGAAAATTCTTTCTTTCCTCTAGTCAACTGAAGCTCCTCTAATAATTCATGAGTCCAAATATATTTTTATAGCTGAAAAGTACTTCAGATAATATGTCTCCAAGTTTTCTCATGTGAAAGCCCAGAGAAGATAAAGCTGTGGTTTATCCAATATCACAGGGCAAGTCAGGTTCCTAAGTTCTAGGATAGTGTTTTCCACCCCATACTGTCTGCCCCCAAATTATGTGTTTAGATAGTTTTAAATACAAAAGTCTAAGGCACAGTGGTCAGAGGAAGCATAGTCTGGTTTGGGAGTCAAAGTTAGCCTACATGAAATATACCTAGAAATGATGAAAACAATAGCAGAAAAGAAGTAGATAGTATTTTTAAAAGCTTATAAAGTCTCTAAAAGCTGATAGTACGCAGCAAAGAGAAGTATGGGCAAATAGTGAGACATGGGTCTTACAGAAGGCTTCTTTTTAAAAATTATGCAAAGTGTCATCATATCTGTAAAATATTCCATAAAATGGATACTGTCCTTGTAAGCAGCTGGAGAATATCAACCATTTCCTATCCCACTGCAACTTACAATGATGCTTTAAGCTCTGAATTTCAGTTAAGACCTCCACTTTTTCCTACTCTTTTAAAAGAATATGACATCTTGTAAGGATGTTAAGTAGGAAATGAAGGTGAGGTGGGGAGAACACAATTCTGCACAGCAGAGGAGAAACCAAGTCAGTTGGTGAGAATTAGGGTTTTTTTCTAATAAAATATTACGAACAGAGTACTGATAGAACTACCATAGGAAGGCCCTAAGTATCAAAAGATTAAAGAGAATCAAATTGGAATAAACTCCGACAGTTCAATAGAGAATAATATTCACATATAATGACATTATTCAAAGGAACTAAAAACCAGAAAAATGGATTTTGAAAGTAAGTATTTTCTACTTCAGGAAAAAAAGAAAAACTGGCAGATAGCATGCTGTAACAACTATCAATTCCTAAGTTTTGTCACTACTCAGAAGACTTAAGAAAGGATTAAGTTCCAAAGAATATTTATTATGTCTCATACATTCTCTTCTCCAAAGGTATTAGTTTTAAAACTAATCAACTACTGGGGCACCTGGGTGGCTCAGTTGGTTGAGTGTCCAGGGCCATGATCCCAAGGTCATGGGATCAAGCCCCACATTGAGCTCCATGCTGAGCGTGGAGCCTGCTTAAGATTCTCCCTCTGTCTCTCTCTCTCTCTCGCTCTGCCCCTTTCCCCCACGCATGTGCACTTGCTCTCTAAGAAAAATAAAAATTAAATAAAATCTTAAAAAAAATAATCAGCTACTTAATTTATTGTTATATTGGGGCACCTTCTGCTTAACATTTTATAGTTAAAGTTCATCCCAGCTGATTTCAAACTAAATCCTCAGATTATTGTGGGAGCCAGGAAAAAATATAAAAAACAAAATCAACTGCCAAAATATAAGTTTTGTCATTTTAAACAACCAGAAAAAGAAAATGTGCATAACAAAATAAAGACCAATCCTAGTTAATATAAGCTACTAATAAAACGTAAGAAACTAGTCTAATCTATACATAATTACTAAAATAGTATTTTACTCTTGCCAAATGGAAACAAGATTTTATAAATGCTCTTTTATTGAAAGTTGTTTTACATGGAACTACACAAGCAGTTGTTTTCTTAAACCTTTCCTGAGCACCTTTTTGCAAATCATGGAAAATTAAAAGAACATTTAGAGCAAACATTGGTGGAAAAAAACAGCAAAAACATAGTAAGTCAACTTTTTTTGCTTTTTCAAACTATGAAGTATTTTTCTTAAAAAAAAAAAAAAAGGAATGGAAGAGGTTTCCAACAAGAAAAATATAAACCAAATAAAAAAAAGCACTATAAAAATACTTCATTCTTAGAAAGACAGAAAATAGCTTACTCCATTTTCTTTTTCTTTAATGATTACAAGAATTAAAACTTAAAAGCACTACGTTCATCATGAATACAAATACCAGAAACAGCAACTAATGGTTAAGGTTTAAGAATGTTCTATCCTGAGTTCTCAAAGGCAAAAAAAAAAAAAAAAAAGAAAAAAAAAATGGATTAAGTTTCAAGTCTTTTGTTAATGCAAATTAAATACAGCTGCCACATATAATCCATGGAGAGGAGTAGAAGAAAACAGAAAAGAATAAAAACACTAAGGGACAACACTTTATCAAAGCAAATTACAGTATAATTAGCCATGTTAAGAACTTACATATTTAAGAGTAATAGCAACAAGAGAAAAGCAAATAAGGAAGAGGAAATGTGAACAAAAGAGGTGCTCATTTAGAGACTTCCCAAATTAATATTGTGAAATATACCTTTGAGAGAAATCCACGTTTTCGGCTATATTTCCTATCAGGCCTCAGTTCCCTGTCATTCTGAGGAGGTCTGTCACCTTTCCCTTTTGGACTTGTGGTAACGTCTGAAACCTGTTCTTGTGAAGCTGAATTCCCTAGTTTGTCCTCAATGCACGGCCGAATTCTCAGACTAAAAGATGCCTCCTTTATTAAATAGTGTAGCATATTAATTTCTTAACACAAACTCCTGTTTAACATACAAGCCAGCCTTGTCAATAAATACAAAAAATTTACCAGTCCATCTCTTTAAAAATCAACCCACCCTCCCCCAAGTGGCATAAACTTAGACTTCTAAATTTCTGCAGACTAAACTAATGCTTACTGTAATCAAGTGAATATCATATCCTAGGCAATTTCCCAACTATACAACAACTAAAGCACATTTTAACATTTATTCTGCTATTATTAAGCAACTTTCATAATGTCATTTTATGTTTATGAAAGAATTCTCATCACAGTGAACATTACATATGCATATACAAATTAGAATAATCAATTATACCATCTCCTACTCCTCCCCAAGAGAATTCCTTTACCCACATTCCCCAACTCTTCCATTTCTGCTGAAATGAAATGTGAGGAAAAAATCATTCCTAGCACCTCTGTAAACAGAAAAACAATTTTCCCACAACACAATCTATTTTCAACAACTGTTTGGATCAAGCCCCCTGAGTATCTCCTGGTGAAAATACTGTAGGGAAAAAAATTCAAATTTCCTCTTCAAATTAGGAAGGGAAGGGAAGAGAAAGGAGGCAGTAAGAAATTATGCAGGTGATACTAACAGGAAACAAACCCTCAAATTCCTCATGCTGAATGGTATTTTGGAACATATCTCAGAAACAAAAGATAGACACACATGGTTATCCTTTCATAAGAAAAGCTTTACTTGTAATAGGTTTTCAAATTTACTAATGCATGGTGATAGGTCTGCCTGTTAAAATTAAAATGCTTAAAAGCAGGTTCCAAAGCCCACTACCTTCTATAAACTAAGTTCATTTTACAAAGTTTTCCTCCAAGTTCTGTAAATTCCTGATTATTTTTTCAAAAACCAGTATTCTGATAAATTTCATTTTGCAGAGTTACAAGAATAAATCATAATGTAAATGCTACTGTATCCCATTTCATTTCAGTGTTTCAGTCATCTAGTTTTACTACAGTTCAAAAACTATCCTAGGAATGAAAAATCCTAGTAGCCTTCAAATGAGTCCTAAATGGCAAAAGAACTTGGAGACTTTTCCAACAGACAATATACTTTGTAATGGTACTTTGTACTTCCAGCTCCTTTATCCACGATGAATTTTAACTTTCCCAATGCATCTCACAGTGAGTAAAGCTGTGCTTAATGAAACCTATAGAAAAACCATGTTTCTGCAAGCGGATCAGAAATTACTAGATTTTCAAATCATCCATTAAAACATTTAATCTTAGTAAGAAAAAACTTTTATATTTCCAGGTTTAAAAAGAATATATACAGCATTAACAACTTGAGAGTTTCTTCCCTGAAATATACTTTTCATTAAGGAATGCCTATGAAAAATATCTTGAAAAATGGGGGAAAAGCTTAAATCTTCATTTCCAGCACTTTTAATTACCAAAAAGCCGCTTACCGTGGTATCTGAAGCCTCAGACTGCACATCTATGTTTAGCGATGTGCTCTCAGCTACAGAACCAGATCCCACAGCTGAATCTATAGTCCGAACATCCTCCTCCTCATTTTCTCTAGCCTGAAATATTTTAGTGGTATAAATCATACAACTATTAAAAAGGGCAATAAAATGTTATAACGGATGGCATGATTTTTTGAAAACATATTAACTCCTCTGGGGTAGAGTCAGAATGCCATCAGCATATGTACACTAACATACCACAAAAATAACTCAATACGTTATTTAAAAGGTATAAAACTTACAAGGATTTTTTGGAGAAATTTCATATATGACTTTTCCTGTTCTTTAAGGTGATCTATTAGATGAGTAAGGCGCTCAACATTAGCAGATCTTTCATTTTTCTCTACAAGATCTTCCCGCATGGAACTAGCTTTAGTAATATAATCACGAATCTGAACAAGCCTGCTTACAATCTGCAGGGAAAACATTTGGAGGTAAAAAATAAACAAATAAAATAAACAAAAAGGCATGAAAATAAACAGTATGTAAAACTGACCATAAATTATTCCACACCAACAATTCTACACATTTCTTATTTCAAATACAATAACCAAAGATACTTCTAGCTTTATCATTTGAATTCATACATGCAAAAGATCTGAATCAAATTTAGAATTTAATCAAAACATAACTGGCAATACTAACAACTCTAATTATTGGGAATTAAAGATTTTCAAAATTTGTTTTAATTTACATTACTTGAAAAAATTTACTTCCAGAACTGCATGCCTTTAAACCATTACTAACGTAAATTTTTTCTAACGTTTATATAATATTTCCTTAGCAGTATTCTAAATACTTCTGAAAGTAGTTTTCAAAAGAAATATATCACCATTTAAAAAAATTCTTACCATCATCTATTAATCACATTGTTTCAAACTCCCCTTTACCAAAATTTGGCAACACAGCCTCTGGTGGATAAACAGAAGCCCTAATTTACCTAGATATGGCACTTCTACAATCATTATGGGTAAAAAGAAGTTTACACTAAATTGAATAAATCTGAAAGATTCATGAGGAGAATCACACAAGTACCCAACTAAAATTCCTATGTGCATAACTCAGTAAAACTGAATCTTACTATTTCTACTTTGAAGTTTATGAAAACAAAGCAAAAGAAACATTTTACCACCTGGCTGCTCTCCATTGCAGGCTCTCCTCTTCCATCTTCTTCAGAGACTTGACAGTTTTGCAAAAGGTCATTACTTAAAGCGGAGGCAAACAACTCTTTACATTGTGCTGATCCAATCACTTCTCTCTTTGGAGGACTTACAGCAGCCTCTTTACTCTTGTTAGTATTAATCTGCATCGGCAAAAAGTTGAAGGGCTTTCGGTTTTCACCAAGCTGACGTTTGTTGTTGGCAGCTGTTGCTCTACCTTGAGAATCACTTCCAATGCTTCTCTACGTATGAAAAAGAAAACAAACCCCACAAACATTAATTTTTCAATAAAATTTTTTTTCAAAAAACTCCAATGTTCTTAGTCAATTTCACCATCAGCTATTAATTCAGGAAGTACAGTTAAATATACTACTTTTGTACTAAGACACAGAAAAGATTCAAATCTACAAAATTCTTTTACTAAAATATCAAAATTTGATTAACTTGTCTTATTCCTCATTTTCTCAGACATAATTCAACTGATGAATATGAGCAATAGTCTAAATGAAGTACTAGGACCACACACCATATTTATAACTCACATTGCTAATCAAACTTATTCACAGATTTTGTATGGGCTTTGGACCCAATGACTAAATCTTAATATAAACATCACCACAAAGATATGTTTAGATGAAGCACTGTCTGAAAAAGTACTCAGCTCAGTGCCTGCTAAATAGCAAATGTTCAAAAATTAGTATATAGATGACTAAATATATGGGATCACCACCACCATCAACCCAGACTTGAATGTACCTTTATGTGTATTTGGTAAACTGTTGGTTTCTCTAAAGTACAGATGTGACCATAAAATGTTTGTCAAGAGTTCATTATCATTTCCATTTGCTTTTAGCTCCAAATTTCATTTCAGTAATTATAAGACCAACTACAGCTTTAAATTTGAGGTAATGTAGAACATTCCCTTATGCAGTGATAAACTGGATCTTCCCTTTTGCCATCTTATTCAGTTACTAACATGCAAAATTTAGTTCCAGAAGGAAATTATTCACATTAGTCCCAGAGTATACGTAATAAAGTCACAAAAGACTTGTCCTTAGCAAGTTTAGAAATAAAGTCTTTGTTGCCCTCCAAAGAACCTAATACCAACACCACTAATTAAAATTCTTTCCATATACACAGAAACTAAGAAAAAAGAAACCGCTCACTTCTTACTCTTAAGCTATTTAACTCATTCTAAAAATGTCTCATCATTATAACTGGATTTTTAAAATAATTCACAAACCTGATCTAAATCACTGAAGTTTATCCGCTGTTTGAGTTTCTCTAGTTCTGCCTGCTCTGGAACAGACATCTGAGTCACATATCTACTATGTGGAAACGTATGTGGAGTCTTTGTTCTTCGCCTTCCAACTCCTGGTGATGACTCCGGAGAAATATCATTAGTTACCCTTTTATCACTTTCTACACCAAACTTTTTCTTATTCTTTTCTGATGATCTATTTGCTTTCTTCTGTTGGCCACCCCAATCCTTTAAAAAAGTAAAGGCAAAAGTTAATCTGGCCTCTATCAAACCAGGAAAGTAATCTGATATGCTTAAAAAATTGGGGTCAGTCTTAAAGTTAAAAACGACAAAACATTTTTCACATAAACATACAGACTTAAGAGACCTTATTTATTTCTACTAATGCATTTTCTATTACATCTAGCCTAAGTTTCACACATGGTCCTTCAGAAAAGAGATTACTTTCCTATCACAGATCTTTAACAAACATAAATCCCCAAACTCTAGTCAGTCTGGATACTTTCAAAACCATTTTTAAAAACTGGTTCCCTACTATTTATAAATTGGATAGTATAATAAATTATAGATACCTTTACTGACCTCCTTTAAAATCAATGTGTATGATAAGAAAACAGATCTGGAATCCACCTGGATTCTAAAGTAATTATTGTTGGGGCACCTGAGTGGCTCAGTCAGCTAAGCATCCAACTTACGATTTCGCCCCAGGTCACGATCTCACGGTTCGTGAATTCGAGCCCGGCATCGGGCTCCATGCTAACAGCACAGAACCTGCTTGGGATTCTTTCTCTCCTTCTCTTTCTGCCCCTCCCCTGTTTGCAAGCTCTCTCCCTCTCTCAAAATGAATAAATAAACTTAAAAATAATTAAGTAATTACCATTATCTGAAGAAAAGCTCCACTGTATGACCCTAAGCAATTTAACTTCCCATAGTCTCGGTTTCCTAATTTCTAAAATAGCGTCACCTTTAAAACATGATTAAAAACAACATTCATGAAACATCTAGCACAGTGGCTAGCATATAGTAAGCAATAAACATAACTATTGTTATGTTTTACAGGCAACAATGCACCACATGATAAGGCCTGACATGAAATGACAAATATGATTCACATTTTAATGGGAAAACATTTTTATTTACTTAGTTATACCAACATAACCTAAGTCATTCAACAAAAAGGTCTATAAATTCCTACCTTAGCCATACTGGAAGAACTGTCTAGTTTTACTACGGTAAACCCTTACGGGATATTCTCCTCATTTATAACACAACTCCCTTCTCTACGAACTGTCTCTCCACCCCAATCAATCCATGTGTGGGTGTTCTTGCCAACCTGTTGTTCTACTTACCCTACCCCTTCCTGGCCACAGATGACTGGAAAAGAGATGTATATCTAATCCAAATTGGGATGATCATACTTTAAAAATTTCAAATTGGAACTAAAAGATAACTAGTCAGTATATAATTGTAGCCATAAACGAAACTTTTGAATGAAGGGGCAACCACAGTACACATGAACCACAGAAGAGAGAAAACCGGTCTGCGAAAAGAAAGTTGTGTTAAGCCAAGGAATTCAGAAGCAAATAGTCAGGGTAGTGAAAAAGCAATTCTTGACAACTTTCTAGTTCCTTTCCCTAGTCTCTTCCTAAAACCCAGCTATAGACCTCTAATTTGTTTAACTGGTTTTCCATAGAACATCTTTAAAACCTTATAATAAATTAATATCCATTAACTATAAACAAAAACGTCTTCAACTAATATAACAAATAGGCCAGGGTCATTTAATGTCTTGGCCAGCAAGAAGAAACTGTGTTTACAAAGAGTGTCAGTGAGTTTGATTTGGCTAAAGCAGGGGAAAGCTGAATTTTAACACTAGTAGTTAACGACACACCACTGATGAGAAGTTATCATACCATATTGTTAAGTCGGTCATCAACACCTTCAGTGCTCCAGTTTGCTACCTCCTGATCATTCATGCCTTCTTCAAAAGGACCTCCTCCTGTAGCCATCCTAGCTTTACCAATTAATTTTCTGCAAAACAAGTGAAAACTAATATTTTTAACACATAAAAACAAACTCTAACTTTTAAATCATCCCATGAGGTTAAGCGATGTAAAAGATCTCAGAAAAACTGATTTAATGAAATAGAAAGAGGTACTGTCAACCATGTACCATAAACAAATTGATTTAGCTGCCAGACACCTATTACAATTAACATGAGTTAAGTAGCTGTAGTGATGGGAAGGGGAAGGAAAACTTCAAAATATGCACCATGTGTCCTGGCCTGCATGCTTTCAGGCTACTTTAATTAACTAATTGAACACAGTCCTACAGAATAGAGCAATGAGGTAGGAAAAAGTTACTAAGGGCTAGAACCAAAACTGCTTGTAGAAAAAAAAAAAAAAAAAACTAGGGGCGCCTGGGTGGCTCAAGTCAGTTAAGGATCTGACTTTGGTTCAGGTCATGATCTTACAGTTCATAGGTTTGTGTCCGGCATCAGGTTCTGTGCTGACAGCTCAGAGCCTGGAGCCTGCTTCAGATTCTGTGTCTCCCTCTCTCTGCCCCTCCCCCTCTCGTGCTCTCTTTCAAAAATAAACAGAATAAATGTTTGCTCAAATCCTTTACTCCTTTAAAAAAAAAAAAAAGAAAGAAAGAAAGAAAAGAAAAAAAACTAATACTCCCAAAGACCTGGGTATTGGGTTTGTGTTCAAGTTTCAAAGAGGTTAGAAGTGCTCTGCATGAAACGTGGAGAAAGGTTTGTTTTTAATAGAAATGTTGGGGTAAGCAAGATAAAGAAAAGGCAGGGAGAGAGGAAGGCCAAGGTGGGTGAATGGCCAATAAAAGCCAAGAATACAGTGGCTTAAAACATTTAAGAAGAGTGATGCCAATTGCTTTACTTCAAATTTTATTTCTGCTACCTTAGTTCCCCCTAAATCTTGAATACTCTACCAAAGTCAAATTTTCCCCACTTAAAAAAAAAAAATTGAGGATTATGTGACTATCAAGGAAGGTACTGAATTTCATACCTGGGTCAAAGAGATGAGAAACAAAAAGAACAATGGTGGAAGCAGACGTTCAGAAGCAGAGATGAATCAGGAGAAAACAAGATTTCTACATAACCTTGTGAAGGACTCTGGCTTTCCACCAAGTGTGGAACTTGCAGGTTGGAGAAGGACTGAGTAAAAGACATGGGCAGATAACTTTACTTAGAATTCAAGGGGCAGAGAAAGGCATTAAACAGTAGGGTTATATTAGGTTTCTCACTTTACAAATAATAACAGTAACATTCAAAGGAGTTAGATAATTTCACCAAGGTCACTCAGCTAAAAATGTCAAAAAGGAATACAAATCCAAGCTACATTGGCTGTAAGATCCTAACTTATCCCATTCACTAGAGCAAAATATTAAAAGGATTATCATCCATGAGAAGTAGGAATTATATCGTAGACGTTTTATTGCTAGAGTATCTACTACAATAATATATTAACAGATTACAGAGAGGTTAAATTTTAGCATCTCAAAAAAGTAGTGATAAAATTCAAACACTTAATTTGGAAAAATCTTAAAAATTACAAATACAAGGGTGCCTGGGTAGCTCAGTCAATTAAGCATCTGACTTCAGATTAGGTCATGATCTCACAGCTTGGGAGTTTGAGCCCTTTGGGCTCTGTGCTGACAGCTCAGAGCCTGGAGCCTACTTCAGATTCTGTGTCTCCCTCTCTCTTTGCCCCTCCTCCACTGATGCTGTCTCTCTCTCTCTCTCTCTCTCTCTCTCTCAAAAATAAACATTAAAAAAATTTTTTTAAACAGTACAAATAGAGTGACACTTTCTTATAGCTGTATATATTATACTGTTTGTGGGTTTTTTCAATGAGCATATATTACATTAATAATTTTCTTTCTTTTTTTTTGTAATTTTTTAATGTTTTATTTTTATTTATTTTGAGAGAGAGAGAGGAAGTATGAGTCAAGGAGGGGCAGAGAGAAAGGGAGAGAGACTCCCAAGCAGGTTCCACACTATTAGGGTAGAGCCTGATGCAAAGCTCAATCCCACAAATCATGAGATCATGACCTGAGCCAAAATTGAGATTCGGACACTTAACCAACTTAACCAATTATTAAAGCAGGCACCCTACTTTAATAATTATCTGAGGTGAAACAAGTATATGTTAAACCAACAGCCAACAATATTAAAATAAAACATGAAGGACATCCCTATAAAAAACAAGAATGACACATATCAGTTATTTAACATTGTTTTCAAAGTTCTACAAAGTGGAAAAATATGAGGGGCGCCTGGGTAGCTCAGTCGGTTAAGCGTCCAACTCTTGATTTCAGCTCAAGTCATGACCTCAAGGCGTCAGGCTATATGCTGACAGCGAGGAACGTGCTTAAGATTCTCTCTCCCTCTCTGCCCCTACCCAGCTCATGTGTGCACATGTGCACGCTCTCTCAAAAATAAACGTTAAAAAAAAAAGGAAAAATATAAACAGAAATATTAACACTAAAAACAGAAAAGGTAGTGTTCTTAAAAATATGTATTAGAAAACCTAGAGGTTCAAAATATCACCAACAATCACAGAGAAAATACCCTGGAGAAAAATGATGCCACTGATTAACAGTGAACAAAAAGAAAACACCTAGGACTAAATATAATTTCGCCCTATGTAAAGAAGCACCAGTAAACTCTGTAAGACAATAGAAAATTTAGTTAAGTACAAAAACAAACTATCTTCCCTAATGGGAAGACAAATATTATAAACATCTCATTTTTTTAAAAAATATAGGCTTAATGAACTCCCAATGGGATTCTTCTTGGAATTTGACAAAACAAATATCTGAAAAATAAAAGTAGCAATAGAAGTTGGGAGAGCAGAAAACTAGCCCCAAGAGATATTCAATCATATTGAGTGCCTATATGAGTAAATTAGTATCAGCACCCCCCACCAAAATGCTGAAAAATACTCAATTAGAAAAACGTAATGAGGAAAATTAATTATAGCTAACATCTATTTTGCTTACTATATGGTAAGCACCATGCTAAGTATTTTATGAGCATTTTATCATTTAATCCTCATAAAAATACTACAATGTAAGATGATGTAGGATTTTCCAACTGATGGGACAATCTGCTAATACTTTTGATAAACATAGAGATTTAACAGCATTTCTTAACCAGGATTCTTCACCTCAAACACAAAACACAGAAAAATTATTTAAGTGCCAATTCTCAATTCTCCCAAGGCTGGTACCTACCCAGTACCAGTCCAGACACAGAAGAAAAATAAATTCTCAGTAAACAATGGATGCCTTAGAGTTTAATTCTCTTACAAGTGAAAAAGGCTGCCTTATACCATAACACCAAGGCAGTATCTAAGTAGATTAAATATAGATCGGGAAGATAAAAATCAGACAGACAGACAAGCAAGAAAACAGGATGGGCTTTAAAAACTGAGTTCTTACAAATATGGACTGCAGAAATAAAAAGGATTTTATTCACATAAAAGTAAATCCTAAATTTACACAGAATAAGTAGTAACTGACAAATTGGGGAAAAAATCTGAAAGAAGTATGAAATAAAATCAGTATCTTTACTATACAAAGAATTTATGGGGGGAAAAAACAAAATAAAAACATTAAATAAAAAACTCCAAGAAAAACAAGTATAAACAGGCAATCTAAAAAGAAGTCAGTAAACATAAAATGATAAAAATATTAATAATAAAGTCCAGCTGCAAATTAAAATAAGGGACTATTAAATTTGCTATATTACACATATTTCCTTTGCTGTAATCTTCCAGCAAAGGGAAACTGGAATGCTCAGTCACTATGGTGACAGCGTAAACTGGCACAACCTTTCTGGCAAGCATTTTGGCAATACTATATCAAGAACTAAAACCGAGTTTTGACCCTGTAATTCTATCTCTCCACAGCTAATATAAGAAAACAAACTTAAATGTGGGGGGAGGGAGACTATAATGCAGGAATTGTTCATTATGCTATAATTGTGATAAAACTGAAAACTAAATGCTAAACAACAAGCTGGATGCTACTGGGCAAAAGTAGCCTTCAACCATGTAATTATGAAGGCTGAAAGATATTGCCTGTGTTTATAACATCATAGAGTAAAGAAGAGGAAAACAAGCAATATGCAAAAACTGTCTATAGATTTTAAAAGACTAAGGATACATACTAAAGTGCTTGCATGAAAGCAACTGTTGGGTGTGGGGGCAAGAATGTAATCATTTTTGCTCTCCTCTCATATATTTTCAGCAATACTTTATATCGTTTTTTATACTAGAAATTTATTTAAGAACTTTACAAAATAACTGACACCCATAGAGAGGTATGTTCAGTGAACTGACAATAAAATGAAACATTCCGCAACTGCTTTTTTCTAAATGTACCAATATAATTTATAACATTAAAGAATAAGAGCTCCAAAAACTACATATGCAGTAGAGATAATACCACCTTTAAAAATACAAGAACTTTAAAATTTAAATTACAATGGAAAGTTATTAAGGCTTTTAAGTAAAAACTCTTACATATCAATGTTTTCCTAAAATAGTGTATGCTGTGCTATTAGTAGAGTAATAAAGTTTATTTAAAGATAAATTAAAAATATATCTGGAAAGACAGTATTCTACATTTTATTTTTACATTATGATGAACTCCCCCTAAAATGAAAAGCTTCTTCTAAGGATCTATTTGTAGGTTAAATGACTTTGAACACTATTAAGCTTCTAAAACAATTTAAAAACCATACATTAAAATCAGTTTGGGAAAAGTAGGTCAAATACTTTCTAAATCTTTTAAAACACCATTTACCAAATGAAGTCTATTAAATTTACAGAATAAACAACTTTGTCTACAGTTATGAGATAAAAACTCATGAGGAAAGAATATTTAATAACTTAATGATTCCAAGTGTACGTAAAAGGCACACTCCTATACAAGTATTACTATGAAGCTAAAGAAATAATTGCATGTAGATCAATTCTCAATATATTAACAGCTGATTTATCTAAGATGGTATCTCCCGCTATAAAATGTACAAAGTTGCAGGCAAGTATTTTCCTTCCTGCTAACCTCTCTGACCACATCAAAGTCATTTTTAGAAATAGATGCCTGCCTTCTAAATTTTGTTCTGTAGATACATTAGGGGTTTTATATAGTTTTTATTATTTTAAACTACGAAATGGAAAGACTTCTAATCATCAAAATACTAGGTATGAAGACAAGACCAATTCAAGTAAGCTTCCAACGGCAGAATCAATAATAGGACTTCGTGACTACTATGATGTGGAACATGGAGCAGTGAGAAAGCTATCAGAGACTGAGTCCTAGGTTTCTAGTTTGAACAACTGGGTGTATGAGGATACGTTTACAGCAACTAGAGAAAGGACAGGTTTTTGTTGAGAGAAGATGATAAATTCAGTGTTAGCAGTGCTGGGTTTGAGAAGAAATCTAGGCTGGAGACAGACTTGCAAGGCATCTAGTCAGAAAAATACCTGAAGTGGAACAGAAGGCTTGGGGAGAGGATGAAAAGGAAGACACTTAAGACGGAGACTGTAGGGACACTGATATTTAAGAGACAGGGAGGAAAAGAACACTAAAAAGGTACAAAAAAACAGGAGGGAAACGAGCGTGTGTTAGAAAAGGGGAAAGTGTATAAAGGAGAGTACTGGTAAGAATGCCAAATATTTGTCACGTTAAAAAAGTACTGAGAAGTGTCCACTTGGATTTAGCAACAAGGAGGTTACTGAAGACCTTAGAGTGAGCAATTACAGCAGGGTGGTGAGGGTCAATCCCATAAATGGAATGCATCTATTGATGGGAAGGGACAAGGATAAAAGAGGTCATTAGGTAATTTTTTTCAAGGAAATCAGTCTTTGAAGGGAAGCAGGCAGAGATGGGCATGAAGAAAGTTCTGTTAAAAGCATGTTTAAAATTTGTTGGGCAAGAACTAGTAGAGGAAGATATTGAAGATGCAGAAAAGAAAGGACATAGTGGGTGGTCTCTGAAAAAGCAGGAGCAACTGGGACCCAGGTGTAAGAAAAATGATCAGCTTAAGACAGGCAGAAAACACCTCTTTTACTGAAACCAGAGGACAGGAGGGAAAGAAGAAAGTAGATAGAGGCTGGTTAGCAGATCTGTTCATAGGAAGAGGAGGGCATCTGTAAGTGATGTGAAGTAGAAAGGACTGAGCCTTAAATGTCAGGGTGAGAGGCAGGGTCTGAGAGATTTCAGAAGAATAAAGGAGAATGACTGTGGGCAGCACTAAGGACTCAGGTGAGAGCAGGCAACATTCACTGAGAGCACCTAGCTGCAGTGTGAATGTTTTCCCAGCTGTGCTCATCAGCCTTGGCCAAAATACTCCACTGAATCCATCCAAGGTAGGATTTTGCCAGGCAGATTTCATAGAAAGACAATAAAACAGAAAAGGTGAAGAAGCCACTGGAAAACAATCAGTGCAAGGGATGGATGATGGTATGGGAAAAAGGGGGATAAAAGTAAAATTCTTCTACTTTAAAAAAAAAAATTTTTTTTTTAATGCTAATTTATTTTTGAGACAGAGACACAGAGAGACAGGGTCAGAGAGAGAGGGAGACACAGAATCCAAAGCAGGCTCCAGGCTCTGAGCTGTCAGCACAGAGCACCACACGGGGCTCAAACTCACAAACGGAAAGATCAGACCTGAGCCGAAGTGGGATGCTTGGCCGACTGAGCCACCCAGGTGCCCCTTTAATATTTAAAAAAAAAAAATTTTTTTTTAATAAAATTCTTCTACTTTAAACAAGCACTTCCACCCATCCTATGACCTACTAAACTAAGTTGCAACGAATAAATTTCATTTAGCTATTTTTTGACATTTTGGTTATTTTTGCTAAGGTATCATTTGGACTATTTAGAGCTTTTTTGGCTCCCTTATCTTGCAAAGATATGAAATGCAAAAATACTATGGCAATTCATAAACTTTCAGTGACTGATCTTTTTGAAGAAAATCCTGTTGCAAGATTCTTAACTATACAAAATTATTTATATATACATATATATAATTACAGTATTAGTTACCACATAAATACCTATGACTGACCTAAGGTTAACCTTTGAAATAAGAATATAAAGAAGAAATTAATCAGCTGAAGAAAAAAAATTATTTTTCTAAAATCTTCAAATTCAGATATCATCTCTGACATAGCATTAAATCACTCCTAACCATCTCTGGAAATACCTTCTTGAAAACTGTAATTATTTTAGAAATATAGGAAGTACAGTTTTTTTCTAAATATTTACTTGGAGTCACAAAATAACCAAAAGTGGTACTTTATATATTTGTACAAGTTTTTCTAAAGGTTGCATTATTTGGGGTATTTCTTTTACTAATTATAAAAATACCTGGTACACTGTTCTGAAAGTCTTCATACAGTGTCCAATTGTACTAAGCACTTTTAATGGAAACGGAGAAGAAAATGCTTAAGTATTTGGTATTATGTGTTGTTTAATCAGTTTCATTTGAGGAATTTCTCAATTTCTTCTCCATACTTAAGATGGTCAAGTACCTAAAAAAAAAAAAAAAAAAAAAAAAAATCACACAGGATCTTTTCCACAGAACTTTCAATTTGATATTTTCTTAAAATTTCCATAATTTTCTAGAATTTAAAATATCTTCTGTAATTACCCTCTTCAAATTAAAAAAAAAAACTTAAGATATTGGGGGAAAGGGGATAAAAAGACTACAACAAAATATAACAATTTGAATCAACAAAAACTTTATTACACTTCACTATGTACTAGGTATTGCATCAAGTCTATTTTATGGTATAGTTGTTCTGCACAGAACATTTCACATCAACAAAATATACCCTTGCTCAGAGAACTGAGAACAGAGGTCAGTTAAATTCTGCTTGCTAAATCCTCTCCCTCCCTACAATTTATACTCAAAATCTATCACTTCCTTGTCATGGATTACATATAACACCCAAATAATCTGTAGGCCCTGCTACCACCATCAACCTGCAATCTCAGTCTTCACTGCCAACTCCATATTCATTGGTAACAGCTTTCTGTCATCCCTTTCCACTGGACCATTACAAACAAACTCCCTACATCTTCCCTTTCTTCCCAAATAGTCCTACTTCTTCTGCTTCAACAAAATCCCAAGTCCCTCTAAAAGCACTATTTCCTTAGAAATCTTTTCTAAAAGGAGTACTACTCTTCCTGGTCTTCCAGACTCATGAGGAAAGGATCACATTTGCAAACCATTCTTATTTAATGCTTAACCTTCCTCTTTTGAACAAATTAGTCATCAAAAATATCACTCTCCCATACTTGGACACCACTTCCTATTGTCCTCCTCAAGACAATCTTGCACTTTTCTTGGTAACAAGTGGCTCATGGTTTCACTCTCCACCTCATTTCCTGCTTTCCTGATTTTTCTAAGACTGTGGCTTGAGACCCAACGTCCATCTCATCTTCTCTATTCCAATGCCTTTTTCACTCTGGACTGATAATTTGTTCAAGATCCTCAAGTTCTGAAATCCCTCCTTCTGATCCTGAATCCTTGCATTCTACTTCTCTCACTTGCCCGTTCCTGCAGAACCCGCTCTAAACCCTGCTGCAAACTTCCAGTCCCTTGGTCATTCTTTTAAGAATCCATTAACTTCTTGCTTCCTTACTCAACCCCAAACACAAACCCAAGTAACCCATTCCAAAAATGCCTTGCAAGGATCTTTGACTTCCTCACCTACTTGCTCATTCTATCAATTAGTGATAAAACCCAGTACCTGCTCTCTTTGCTTCTACTCATAAACTGTCTGACGGCAGGGAAAGTTATAAAATGGCTCTGGCTATGTACACTATTAAGATACACTATATTACACTATACAAACACAAATACACACTTTCAAAATGTAGGTTTACTCCATGAAATAAGGTACCTCGTCTGTTTCTCACTGCCATATCTCCGGTACTTTACTGTCATTAAGTCACACACTGTAGGCATTCAATTAAATTTGTAAGATGAATGTATTGCTATGTACTCTGTTGGCTTCTTAATGAATTCCCTAGTGCGATTATTCCAAGCACTTTTTCTATTTTTCCCAAGTGTCAAATACACTTGTCTCCTTTACAAATGGCCCAATCCTCTAATGAGGAAACCAAAGGTCTTCTAACATGAGTTAACAGAATTGCCCTACATTTTTATTCCATCTTATCCATCTTCCCTAACATGTTAAAAAGAAAATTGTCTTATAACTGGTTTTATAGTTCTTTTTATTTACTAAATGCCTAGTATATCACTCTAGTGTTAAAGAATAACACATTCACGGGACACCTGGGGTGGCTCAGTCGGTTGAGTGTCCGACTTTGGCTCAGGTCATGATCTCGAGGTTCATGGGTTCAAGCCCCGCATCCAGCTCTGAGCTGACAGCCCAGCGCCCGGAGCCTGCTTCGGATTCTGTGTCTCCTCTCTCTCTCTCTGCCCCTTCCCTGCTTGTCCTCTGTCTCTCTCTCTCTCTGTCTCTCTCAAAAAAAACATTAAAAAATTTTTTTAATTAAAAAAAAGAAATGCACACTCACATTTGACCTTTCCTGAGTTCAATTTTTCTTGTCCTATTAGTCTCCCAATTAACAAAAATACTGAGAATACTAATAAAGATACAAGTCAACTGCCAATCTGTATTTTCTCACTATAGTTGGTTTAGATCATAAGGGAGCTAAGGACGTATCTGCTTTCCTGGAAAGCAAGGATATATTCTATTTTGAAAATGGGTTGTCTTACAATTTCAACAATGGAATTAAATTCAGACTCTGACATTTTTCTTAAAAGGGCAATTATTTCTAAAATGCTTTTTAAGAAAAATTTCTTCTGACCCTCATCCTTTAGTCATTTAATTTCTAAACTGTCCTTAGGAAACAATTACTTAACTTTTCCTAAGTGAACTTTCATTGACTTTTTTTTTTTTTTTTTTTTTGCAGAGAATATCTTTAAGAGATATTTAAGATATTTTTAAGAGATATTTTTAATATCTTTAAGAGATATTTAAGAGATCAGAGAATATCTTTAAATAACCAGCATCTGACAATGCACTGAGCATAGAAACTAACATTTAAAGTACTTTTAGACCCCTAAAAAAAAAAAAAAAAGCAAAACTTCAGCCAAGAGTAAATATCACAAGCCTAAATAAGTAGAGGAATTTGTGAATAAAAAATAGAAAATCAATTAATAGAAAAGTTATAGAAAATGACTTAAGATTAAGTGGATTTGGAAAGAGAGGCTATCCAATAGCTGTTACAGGACAAATTCAAACACAAATGGGCTGAAGAAATTCTGTGAAGACAAAGACATTTCAAAAGGCAGTGCTTCAACTATTCCACTATTTAGTAATTAGGAATAACATGGCTCTTTTCTGGCAAAAGTATGGAGGCAGACCAGAGTGGCATGCCAAAAAACAAGGCAAACAGGGCAGCAAACGCAGAATGTCTGTTTACTAAGTAGAGAGGAACCTCAACCATGCAGCAGTCTCCGCTATATAGTCTTCAACTATAACACAAAGGACGATGACCTACATAATTAGGTCAAATTACCTGTTTAAAACTAGTTTTAAAGCTCAGAAACGGCTCCTTCTCTGCTTCACACTTCAAAGCTGTTGCCTGCTTGTGATTTAAAACAAAAAAAGTCACTTTAGTAAATTCTTTACTTACACTATAAGGTACAGAATAACAAATACTATATTTATAGCCTAAAACATGTTTAGAAAAATGAACAGAAAAGGAAAAATCCAACTTAGCAATATTTTAGACTGGTTACCTTAATCCTCTTGGAAAACTATGATATACTTAAATGATTAAATCTTCCAAACAACAATGTGGTACATTAATATCTACTTTGGTACATAATGAAAATGATTACCCTAATTTTCATGTAAACATCCAAGCCAAAATCAAGTCATTAACTTTCTGCCATTGAAACTATTCTAGAGCTTTGCATTTCCAATGATGAAAAAAGGTTTACTTGAAAGCTAGCTACTTAAAAGAAAATAGCCTTGTCACGATATACACACATGTTTACCTTCTGTTCAAAAACTCCTTATAATGGTTTCCAGGACTCTCACCAGGAAGGTGATAGGGAAAGAAAAGAGCAGGTGCACGCGAAGCTCTCTAACACCCACTCCGGTAACCAGAGAATACCAGAAGGCGGAGTCTGGAAAGCAGTTATGAGGCGGGGGTGATAGGGGCGCCCAGAAAGCCCGCTTCTTCCAGCGCCAAATTACGATCCGTTACTCATAAGGCACATGACACAGACCTCAAACCGGTGAAAAAAGGGGGGAAAATAATAAAGAAAAAAAAAGGAAAAAATCAGAGAAGACGAGCTCCCGAGAAGTGAGCCGCAGGATGAAAAGTTTGGATGACCCGCCTCCCTAGCAGGGCCTACTATCCAATCCCCAAACACCATTTCTGCAAAGCAAGCAATGTTTCCCGAATCCCACTTGGCATTTAGTTTTCCCCATCTTAGGCCCTTTCTAACTGGACGTGCAGAAGGGAAACAATGCGGGGGGGGGGGGGGGGCGCGGGGAGCTGCTAAATTAACATTCCTCTCACAAGTATAAACCACCTCTTTGCCAAAGTCAGGAAAGCCTCCCCACCCCACCCCTAGCCTTTTTGCTCTAATACCCAAGACAGCAAAAATCCGCTGCTCAAAAATCCCAACCCGAAAGTCGCGTCGCTCCGCACCTGGCCTTCGGCACCCAAAATTCTGGACATCGAGAGCGTCACACGATGGAATTTGGGAGTGGGGTGGGAGGGGGCGCAGCCACGTACACTAAGGCCACTAAGGCCCCTAGCTGAGGAGAACTCGAGCCCTGTCCCTGGCAACCAAACCACAGCCCCCGCTCCGCTTCCTCCACTTGCAAGGGACGTTCCGTAGCACCCGAGACGCAGGGCGGCCCCCCTCTCCGGAGCCAGAAAATGAGAGGGGCGCGGAGGCAAGAAGGGGGCTCGGCAGTCGCTAACGCGTCCCTAGGTGCTCACCCGGAGATCGCGGCGTTTGGTCCGGGGAAAGGGGCGTGAAGACCCAGGAACCCACAGAGAGGTGTGGGCCCGAGTCCAGGGCCTACAGGGTCAAGTGTCCCAGAGCCGTTGCTCTCCCGCCCCTGCGCCGCGCTGCCCTCGGTTGCCAAGGGCTGGGGACGCGCAGCATTACCTGTAAACGAAGCAGCCCCTCCTGCCAAGGGTGGAGTGGCGGCCAGGCCCTGCGACCCGCCACCGGCAGGGGTCCTCCCTCAGAGACCAGAGCAGGGAGCGCCCACAAGTTCCCTGGCTGCCTAGGGCCCAATGGCCGCCTTCTCTACCTTAGCTAGTCGGCGCCAACCGCCGCAGCCACCGCCATCTTAGGATCTCATTGTGGTGGGAGAAGAGGGGCGGGGGGACTGCAGAGGGGGCAACGGGCCGTGAGACTGCGCCGTCTCCTCGGCAACGGCCGCGCGGGGGCGAGAATTCGCCCGGGCGGGAGCCGCAGTGCGATCGACGCTCTAGGCTGGAGTCATGTGACCGCCGAAGTCTTTGGTGTCACCTCGGGCTCTTTAGCCTGGCGGTGACTATACGAACAACCAGAGACTACATATCCCAGAATACCAACTGGATCCTGGTTTATGAGCCCCCCCCCCCCCCCCGCACCTCCTCCACGAGAGGGATAACTACAAATCCCGGCATGCTGTGAGATCCCGGCGCTGCTCTGTGATTGGGAGGCTCCGGGCCTGTGCGGAAGTAGATTGAGCCCCCTCCTTAGCTGGAAAACCGGAACCTCGTTCTGGTTTTTCGTGTGAGTGCCTGCTCCGGACTCTAGCCGGAAAGAGGAGAAAAGACGAAAGTCGTTCCTCTGTCCCCTGTCCACCTACATCCGAGTTACTAAGAGATGGAAACAGAAGGGCCTTTACGATGTAGTCCTGATTTTACACGGTAGGCATTAATCATGGGAAGTTAATTGGCCAAACCACTTAACTGTATATAGCTAGTCAGCGGGAGAATCCTAAATGTTAGTAATGAACACCACCTTGGACTAATGTCCCAGTGTTTGCTTGGAAGAACCAGATGATTTCAATCAAAATTTAGTAGGAGGAAATTTCGCTTAAAACTAGTGTCTGAATTCTCTTTTTATTGATGCTCCTATCTCAACGGTACCTCTATCGAGAATGAATTGATAGGTTCTCCGTAAAAGTTCGTAATTCAACTGAGTGAATTCTAAGATCTAATTGGCTGTATTCAATTCATGAATTGAGCAGCATCCCATGTACCAAATAGAAAGGAGATCTATTGGAGCGGTAGAAAAGGAAAGTTTTTTTAAAGGCAGAAGGGGTGGAAAAAGGAAATTATTAGCAAAAGGTGCATTGTTTCTGGCAAGGTTGCCTTCCTATGTAGGATAGAAAGGCCTACCAGATGGATTACTAACCTGTTGACCAAGTAATTCCAGGTTGACTGGTTAAAGGTTACATTTCTGGGGTGTTGAAACTGCAGTCAGGTTAGGTATTAGGTCTTGGTTTTCTGATTTGGGGGTTGGCACTCATGATTCTATTGGGGGCCTGCTGTTTCCTTCTTAACATTCAACACATACGCACGAAAAATATGGTGACTTTTAAGGCCTTCAGTGTCCCTCTCTGAAAACTTAAAACACCTTCAGTTTTACTTGAGTGCAAGGGCATTCTATTTTTAGACAGTTTGTGAGATGGGTTTGTTTTAAGCAAAATAGAAGGAGAAGGAATAGACATTTAGGTTCCAACAAGTTGTTCTCATAACCAACAGAAATTGTTCAACAGCCAATTAATAGAACCATATCTCAATACATAATTCAGGTAAATAAAGCTCTTCCTGAAACTATACCCAGGCTCAGTCTCATTGCTATGAGACTTTATTTGTCATATATGTTTTAATACATTCTGTGTGTCTAACATTGATAATTATTTAGGTAACACATAGTCCCTGCTCTTGAAGGGCTCATGTTTTAGTGAATGATGGAAAAATAGGATGTATAAATAAATTCTGTCTTGTAAGAATACAAAATGCTGTGGGCATCCAAAGGACAGCATGCCCTAGGCCCCATTTTAATTCCCCCACTCTAAGATCTTGGGCAAATTATTTATCCTTTCCTCAATTGCCCCATCTATAAAATGAAAGGGAGGCAGTCATGTTGCCTACCTTGTGGGGATTTTTTTTTTCAAGTAATGTTTATTTTGTACAAGGCCCAAGTGAAACATTTTCTCTGTTGTGATTTTCGTAATTTTCCCAACTATCCTGAAGAGATTGATTCTGCATTCTTTCCATTTTACAAGCAAGAATTTAAGTAAATTACCAAAATTCTGACAGCTCCAAGTGGTAGAGCCTTGGTGAAAGTGAGGTCTACTGTACTCTTTGGAGGGATTTTTTGGTTAACTAAGAGAATGAGTGGAAAAAATTACTGGCACATGGTAAGGCGCCAAAACATTAGTTGTCATTATTATTATCACTATCATCATTTTGTTTTTATACATGTTTTTATTTTTAAATATGTAGAAGTTACTCTCATTAAAACCATTCAAATGAATTTAAAAGCATTACTGAAATCAACATTGTCATTATGCCTTTTAAATTTATGGTCTCTAAAAAATGTCAAAATACTATTATGCCTGTTTAGTGAGGGGAGTAGTCTGAGAAATTTTTGTGTTTAAAAGACACGCTCCGGGGCGCAGGTCATGATCTCGCGGTCTGTGGGTTTGAGCCCCGCATTGGGCTCTGTGC
Source organism: Panthera leo (assembly GCF_018350215.1). NCBI lineage: Eukaryota > Metazoa > Chordata > Mammalia > Carnivora > Felidae > Panthera > Panthera leo. The sequence continues at coordinate 20,589,930 of NC_056682.1, forward strand.
TGACAGCTCAGAGCCTGGAGCCTGCTTCGGATTTCTGTCTCCCTCTCTCTCTGCCCCTCCCCTGCTCATGCCCTGTCTCTCTCTCTGTCAAAAATAAATAAACATTAAAAAAAATTTTTTTAATAAAAAAATAAGAGACCCTCCAACTCAAATATGAGCAGAGAACAGAGGAAAGAAAAAAAACCTGAAAAACTATAAAATTATTCCAGACTTCCAAAAACTTAACATCTAATTCAGAAAATAAACCTAGTGCAAATGAATCGATTTAGTATCAGTAGTGTATGAATATGGCAAATAAATGATACAGACAGTAAGTGCTTTGGGAATTCAGAGAGATAATATTGATATATTGCTTCGAAGATAATGATGGCTCCAGGATTTCTGTGTAGAATGAAATTAGGGGCAACAGTCTGGGGGAAATGTAGATGGGGGACATGTGTGGCCTCTCAGAGATAACACATTGAAACTGTATCTCAGTTTCCCACATTTATGAACAACTTAATACACATATTAAACATGAGAGAGGGGGCATAAGCGGAAAGGGGCACATTTCAACCACATAGTACAACCAGAATTAGTGATGCGTAATGCAGAAACCAGCCTGGGTGAAGTAGAGGATTCTTACGGGTTGCGGAATGCAGAGGCAAGAGAGGATAGCCAAGACTGATGAACAGGTATCTGTATGTTTGCTACAGACCGTAGAAAATCTTAACTATCAATCTGAAGAGAATGAGCTTTGTTCTGTAGATAGTGGAAAATCGCAGTGAGGCTTTGGAAAAAACAATGATATAATGAAGTAGTTATTTAAAGAATTTAATCTAGTGGCAACGTTTAGAACAGGCTAGAGGGAGGAGCAGAGCAACAGGCTCGGCGGGTGTTAGCTGGCATGAAGTAATTAAGGCCTGGCCTAAGGTAGTAGCAAAATGAATCAAGTCAAGGAGTTGGATTCTGATGGCGAACTAAGTCAGTTGTCATGCTGTGTAAAATGGCATTTTTTTCTGTTTTTTTCATCTGCCATCTGACACTGACCAGGGGGTGCTTACAGTGTAACATTTTGTGCTATCTCATTTATCTCCTTAATGTGTTCAGTGTTCTCTATCCACAGATGGATTTACGTATGGTGAGAGCAAAAACCCTGCCTTTGGGAGTTCTTTATATCCCAAATGCCTTGCAGAGTTCATTTACTGTATTTTGATATTCACTAATTTGGCCTTGGAAAAGAACTGTTTTCGCAGTACCTAATTTTAACCTGCAGGTGGTGATAGAACTTAAAGGAAAAAAATCTTTAGTGGCCACCCTTCTATTATACTGAATTTTATGATTCTTTTTATATGTGATTTTTTATACACCCAAAAGAATATATGACATTTATGTAAATTATAAAGTACAATAACAAAAGAAACACCCAAGAACACACTACCTAATCTAAAACATAGAATATAATCAATCTATTTAAGGACCCCTGTGCTTTTCTCCAAACTCATTCCCCTTTGCAAACATAAATATTATTCTGTATGATCTTGGTGCTATCATTCCTTCGTTTTTTCATATAGCTATATGTATATATCCCCAAATAATATATTGTTTAGTTTCACTGTTTTCAAACCTTATATAAATGGTATCATACTGAATATATTCTTGCTTGACTTGCTTTTTTGTTCATTGTTTCTGAGATTCATCCATGTTGGTGAGTGGAAACACGTCTTAAGAGCAGAATGTAAAATTAATTTTGGAATATTTCTAAGTTTGAACATAAATGATTTTATCTTTACTCTTCATACTAGATTTGTGGGTTCAATGGTTGAAGAAATTGTATAAACAAGGGATCACTTGAAGAACTGTGACCTAGTTGTTATACTTTTGGGCAAAATCTAAGCACTTTACTTCTCTCCCTGAATCCAGCCCAGAGTTTCTCAATCTTGACATGATTGACATTTGGGGCTGGATGATTCTTTGTTGTAGAAGGCTGTCCTGTGTTTTATATTTAGCTGCACACCTGACCTCCTCCCACTAGATGCCTGTAGCACCCTGCCTCCCCAATTGTGACAACCAACAGTGTCTTCTGAGATTGCCAAATACCCCCCACCCAAGGAGGGTAGAGCAGGGGGTGAGGGCAAAAGCACTCCTGAGTGAGAATCGCTGATCTAACCTTTGCATTGAGAAAATCATGCTACTCAGGATTTTTCTTAGGTACCTCTCTTGCTCAAAAACCTAAACTTATGAATAATTAAATCAATTAATTACTATATATAATCGTATCAACTAATTATATCAAATCCACATACATAAGTAATGTTTCAAGGCTCTTCTTACTTTCCTCCATTCTCCCCCTATCTAATTACCATGCCGTCTCTCATTACTGCCGCTTCAGACTTTCTATGACTAGGTTCCAAATACCGAATTGCTGCTCTCCACATACAATGTTAGTGTTTACCCCAGTCTGAGCTGCCCTTTCCTCCATAACCAGTATATGTCCTCTTCTTTCAAAAGTCACTCATTCAATACATGTACCCTTGTATTTCAGACTGTTATGTCCATATTTGCTCTTCATCAGTCTTTACATGGCTCGGCTCTTGTAGAGTCTTACCTGCGATACCCTGTTTCTTACATTTTTCTCTCTATATTTTTGAAAGGTCTATATATTTACCCCACTTGCGCTACTCGATGTAAACCTCATCAGAACTGCAATAGTGTAGTTCTGTGTGGAATGCTTGCTTCCCAGGACATATCACGTTGGGAGGGGGTCAAATAAAGGGATATAATAAAAAACAGGCCCCTGGGTGGCTCAGTAGGTTGAGCACATCTATCACTTGACTTTAGATCATGATCTGATGGGATCAAGCCCTGCTTTGGGGATTCTCTCTGTCCCTCTCTCGCTGCCCCTCCCTCCCTCCCTCTCTCTCTCTCTCTCTCTCTCTCTCTCTGTCTCTCAAAAATAAATAAATAAAGTTAAAAAATAATTTAAAAGTACAAAGAAAATAATCTATACCTTATTTCCTAGCCTCCTATCACCCCTACAGCATATAAGATTGAAAGTATTAAATATATTTGGATAAAGATTGTTAATTAAGGAGAGAAATCAGGCAATTTGGTGGGATGATTCCCAAAATAAGGAAATATAGGCTGATAAGATTTCCTAATGCAGATGAAGAATATTAGAAAAGTATGAAAATTAATCCTCAGCTTTTACTTTGAAAACCCTGTTACTGAAAATACAATTATGTGAGGGGCACCTGGGTGATTCTAAGGTCAGGGAAAAAAAATGACAAAACATATGTGAACTCAGATTAACCAGAAAAGAGATTAGAGTTCTCTTTCTTTACCACCAGAATACCAAATAATTTTCAGGGTTAAAAACTGGGGGATATTGGGTGGCAGGATGGACAGTCCAACCTAGATAAGGAAAAATGTAAAATCCTGACAAGGTAGGGCAGAGATTGACAAACGTTTTCTGTAAAAGGCCAGATATTAAATACTTTGAGTATTGTGGGCCACACAGTCCCTGTTCCTACTACTTAGCTGTGTGATTGTAGGGTGAAAGCAGCCAGACAAAATATAATGGGTGAACATAAATGTGTTGCAATAAAACATTATTTTAGGATACTGAATTTAAATTGTATATGATTTTTCCTTGTCACAAAATATTAATCATCTTCTGATTTTTTTTCAACCATTTAAAAATATTAAAACAGGGGCACCTGGGTGGCTCAATCAGTTAAGTGTCCTACTCTTGATTTCGGCTCTGGTCATGATCTCACGATTCAGGAGATCGAGCCCAGAGCCTGCTTGGAGTTCTCTCTCTCCCAATCTCTCTGCTCCTCCCCCACTTGGACTCTCTGCCTCAAAATAAATAAACTTAAAAAACAATATTAAAACAGGCAGTGGGCCAATTTAACCCATGGGCCATAGTTTGCTGATGCCTGACACAGAGTACCCAACTTTTAAAATTTGTAGATAGTTAATGATAGATCCAAGAAGAAATTAACAATGGAAGAAAATACATTTTCATTACTTTGCAGGATGGTCATTTTACAAAGAATCATTTGAACTAATGAGGAAGGGAGGATATAAAGCAAATGTAACTGAACAACATTTGTAGGTATTAGTTTATACTTTTTTCTTATATGTTCTGTTTTCCCCTATCCTGGCTAGTTGCAGCCACATGTTGCCTCCACAAAGGATTATCACAGCCGCAAATACCAGAAACAAAAGATAACAAGTTTCAGACATACGAAAAAAGATTAAAATCAGAGCGCTTTCCACCCCTCACAATTTGCCTGAGTGGAAAAAGGAAGAACTGATGGGAAATTCAAAGAATTTTTTGCTTTGCCCTGCATCTCTGCAAAGGAAGAGGAGGAAGGTACAATCTGTGGGGATTGATGACCGATGACAGAGCCTGGAAGGCTCCATGGCTACAGCAGAGACAGGTGGTTACAGTGGCACTCTGCAAAGCTCGCCCACCACAAGCCCTGGAAGTCACATGCAGCCCTGGGAGGAGAGATTGTGTGACATAACGGATCAGGAGTGAGATTAGGTCTCTCCAAGCCTATCAAATACAGTCTTGAAATGCATTTAGAAAAATAAACATGTAATCTCTTCAAGCCTATCAAATACAGTCTTGAAATCCAATTAGAAAAATAAACATGTAAGTTTGTGGCATAGAAAACATGCCCACTTTACTTACCTAGTTCAAATGTCTGCTACCCGAGTGTCCCCAAGTCTTCAAAACTGCTGGAGTAACCATATCTCTCTGTCACATATACAACAGGAAACCTAATCTCAATGCCGACATCTTTTAGAACGCTTGGAGCTAATGGCTTTTTGTTTGTTTGTTTTCCTATTATTTCCTGCTTCTGCTGAATTCTTGATTTCTTTTGAGTCTGGCTTCTTATGGCGGTTCTTTTTCTCCATCCCACATCATTTCCAAGGCAGAACACAACCTCTTTTGCTTTGTTTTCTCAAAATCCCATGGAAACAAGGCATCTCTGTGTGGTATAGTGCATTCCACTGAAAATTTGGAGTTAACGGTATAAGATAGGGGAGAAGGAAGAGAAATTTATACCACAGCTATTTGGACACCCCTGTTCTTTTTTAAAGATCTTTGGCCGTAGCCCAGAACTTCTCTCTGGCTGCCTTTTATCCAACTCCCTGTCATATTGACACATTCTTTCTTCATATCCTATTCCCCAGTCTTATCACTTCCCCCTCTTGACCTTTTTCCTCCTAGGTTACCCATGAAAACTCCAAATTCTTCACTAATTTTTCATGGACAGAACAATTTTGTTTTCTTGGTCTTGCCTCTGGCTTATCCCAGCTAGACCCACTATTAAAATGCTCTTCCTCTGCTGCACTGGTATTAGTCTGACTCATTTCCTCAGCATGGAGCTCTGAGAGCATTATGTCTTTGGATGCTAAAATCAATTGCATACTGTTCTTCAGTATCCTGATTAGCAGAAATTGTAAGAAGAGACATCTGCCTTTCCCTGACATCTCCACCCCCAGCCATCAAGAATGGAGTGGGGGGTGGCTAAGTTAGTTCTCAGAGCCAGTCTTCAGTCCAAACCCATAGTGCAGAGAGGAACAGAGACCATGTCCAGTTTTACAGATTGATCGGTCCTGATTTTCATTCTTGTTGCTCTTTGTTACACTGCACTCATCTTGTCATTCCCACATATCTGGGGCCACCATTATTCTCTGCGGTAGTGATTCTGCTTCTGGTCTCAGAAGCTTCCCATGGACTGTGTGTGTGTGTGTGTGTGTGTGTGTGTGTGTGTGTTGGGTAGAGGAGTTGTAGGCACTGGGAAGATGTGGAGGCAAGGATTCTCCTTACATTGTTATGGTCCCGGTTAAGGTCGCTGTTCCTCTCCGCCACCACCAGCTTGGGCTGTGGCTCTTTGTCTCTGATTAGCATAAATCCTTGCACAGGCTGTAATCATTTTCTAAGGTTGGGCAACTCCACTACCTCTGTGTAAAGCTAGTAAAGCACTATAGCAAGTGCATACGAGCATATTTCTAGGGCAAGACTACATCAGGTCAAATCCTGTTGTATGTGACCTTGAGCAAGTGGTTGCTCTCTTTATGTTTCATTTACCTCATTGACAAAATGGCAATAAAAATAATACATATCTCAAGGACTCTTATGAGGATTAAATGAGTAAATGCACAGAAAGTATTCAGATAGTACCTGGCTCGCAGTAAGTGATGTATAAATGTTTATACTTACTAAGTTTACAACTAAGGCTTTGTGCTAATACTGACTTGGGCCTCCATGTTTTCAGAATCCCATCCTGCACTCCCATTTTAGCATAGATTTCAAAACATTCACACCATACTCAGTTGGCCGAGTCATGATGGCTTTAACCATATGGACTACGTGACTATGTCAGGATACCGACACTGAGGCTGGATCACCACAGGAAGGAAACTGGGTGTTGTCTTGTTGACTATGGAGCATCACCAAGACTTTTTAAGTAGACGAGTATTGTGGTCACACTTGTTTCTATAAAGATAACTTCTGTTGTTGTTGTTGTTTATAGGATATGGTCTGCATGGGAAAGAAACTGGAAGTATATTGATCAGATAGAAAGTACCAGGAGATTATGCTAGGGTGATAAGGACATAAATTAAGGTGTCATTGGCCTGATGAAGAGAGGTTGGCATTTAGAAGGTACAATCAACAGGACTGATTGGCAAAAGAAATAAAGGATGAGAGACAGGAATGGTGTCTGATAATGCCAAGCTTTGAAACTGGGTAAGTGAATAAATACTGATTCACCAACTCCTTATGTTCTCTCCAAGGAAAGAGGGGCAGGGAAGAGGAAGAAACTGCAAAGAGTTTAGTTGAAAGCTAGGGGGCTACTGGACAAATACTTCTGGAGATACAGAGACAAGTAAGAGTTGGAGTTAAATATTTGGGAATTGCTAAACACTAACATTCTAGCAGAGGAAGAAGACTCCACAAAGGAAAGATGAACAACTTGGAGGACACCCAGAGAACTAACAGGCGTTTCATGAAAGTGTATGGAAGAATAAGTTTTGAGGAAGAAGGAACAGAGAATCAATGAGAAACTACCATGAGGAAATGTGTGGCCTTGTTACAAGCAGTTGCAGCCAAGTGAAGGGTCGCATGTCCCTGGCTTTGGCTGAGAAATTAATAGGAAGTGAGACCGTGGAGTCGTGAGTGTAGAGTAAGTGTAGATCGCCCTCGTTACAAAGCTTGGTTGAAGGGGAAAGAGGAATCAGAGGGTGGCTAGAAGCAGGAATAAGGCAAGTTTTCATTTCCTAGCGTTTAAAAGAATTAAGCTTATTTATAAGGTGAAAGAGGGACAAGACTCTGAAAGGAGAGGGTGACATTAAAAATGAGAAAGGGGAAGGTAATTAAAGAAATGCAATTCTTAGGGGCACCTGGGTGGCTCAGTTGGTTGAGTATCCGACTTCAGCTCAGGTCATGATGTTACAGTTCATGAGTCTGAGCCCCGCATCAGGCTTTCTGCTGTCAGCGCAGAACCTGCTCTGGATCTTCCGTTCCCCTCTCTTTCTGCCCCTCCCCGACTCGTTCTCTCCACCCCCACAAATAAATAAACTTAAAAAAAATGCAGTTCTCAAGAAGAAATGAGGGGCTGGAATTCAGAGCCCAGGTGGAAGGAATAGACTAAAACAAGAGGGATCAATACTTCCAGAAGCAAATCCCCAGCAGTAGGAGTCTAGAATTGGTAGATACGTACCCCCACGGGTCAAGAGGAGGAAATTCTGACGTGCCTCTCTCAGATGCCCCATTTGTCTAAGGCTGTAGCCCACTCACAAGGCGCTCCCTCCTCCCTGTTCCAATTCACTTCACTACTCCCTCACTTATGCTTTCTGGAATCACCGCTCAAATAAACTACTTGCATCCCTATCTTTGTGTCATGCTCTGCTTTTGGGGAACCCCAATTTCAATAGACGGTGAGTTAGAACATTATCCCAGGCTTCCTGATGCCAGGTCTGGGGCTTTTTTTTCAGCCAAATCGTACTTTACCACTTTTGCTAATTTTTTTCCAAATGGAGTACATGCCATTGCCAAAATACAAGTTATTCATTTTGTTTCTAGATCTGTTTCCATATCCATCGTGCTGTATCTTCAGATGAGGAATCTAGAATAAGAACCTCCTGAATAGAGATCTGTGGAAGCAGCAGAAAGCTAACTGTCAACATGTATCACTTGCCTTCACTTCCGTTGTTTCTGAATCTGACCCTTCATTTGGGGGGATAGATAGATAATGTCCATGTCTACTCCTTCATCTACTCCTTTGTTTATGTCTAAAGTTACATTTCATCTACATATATGTTATGTAAAAATCTATATATATCTACATTTTAAAAAGTAGATATCAGCCAGGGCGGGACAGGAAGTTGAGAGAGGAATAGGAACAAGGAGGTAATAATGTATCAGTTCTCTATTGGTTTCTGGCTGGCTAATTTAGGCAGAAGTGAATTTATTGTAATTACTGGAGAATGTGGGACTTACAGAATCAGAAGTCATCTGTACTTCAGACTTCAGAATGAACAGGAATTAAGGGAATTATGGAGGGGTGCCTGGGTGGTTCAGTCGGTTAAGCATCTGACTTTGGCTCAGGTCATGATCTTGCCATTCGTGAGTTTGAGCCCCGCATCGGGCTCTGTGCTGTCAGCTCAGACCCTGGAGCCTGCTTCAGATTCTGTGTCTCCCTCTCACTCTGCCCCTCCCTTGCTCACACTCTATCTGTCTGTCTCTCTCTCAAAAATAAACATTTAAAAATTAAAAAAAAAAAAAAATTAACCATGGAAAGCCAAGCAAGTAGCAGAAAGCAAGGAGCAGAGCAACCATGTCATAACCTGAAGGGTCTGGCCAGTACACTGCTTCTTCTGCTCTTTCTGGTATGAATGACCTTCCTTGTGTCTTTTCTTAAAGATGCAGATTCTCTGGAGAGAGCACTGAACTTGCTCATCTAACTTCCCACCAGCGCCCCTGTTGGGATGAGAAAAGACTTAGACCCTTCAGCTCCTGCCATGGAACTGCCGAATTATTTTCCCCAAAAGTTATGGAGAAGCCCCAACTAGAAATAGAACTGCTATTAGAAAGGAGGATCAGAAGCCAGGAGACAAAAGAATAGCAAATGTCAACTGCAAATCTCATCAGGTAACCAGACAGGGCTGTTGGCTGGGGCTGCCTACTGACAGCAGATGACACGGGACTGGTCACTGATAAGTGAATAACCATAAGAACCTTATAATCTAGAATGAGCAAGAATCCTTGGCTACAATATGTATAATATTTAAGGGACAAACTGAAAAATACAGGAATACATTGAAATAGGCTTTAGTAGTGGAATAAAATGATGTTAAATAAAATTACCTTAGAACAGGAAAATAGTTATTAGCATTTTGCTGTGTTTGGAACTGCAGGTCAGAGTTGCCTATATGACGAATCCTACGAGAAAATCTTTCTGCAGGCTGAGTGAGCAGCATGGGCAAAGGCACAGAAACAGAAAGTACAGCTTGTGTTTGGGAAATGGCATGTATCCAGTTTGGCTGGGGTGCGGGGAACATGAGATGGTTCAGATCTTTTTGTGTGTGGGGGGATTCAGTTCTTTTAGAAGCTGAACAAATCATTTTGAGACATTTACCTGCTTTGCAAACCGGTTTTTATTTCTCACTTAGCCTGCATGATTGAATAAATACTCAAAATCTGACACTGGATCTCACCAGTTGAAGTTCACGGCTCCTATTTTGGCCTCTTGTTCTCTTTTATTCTTTAGTAGTCACTCAAAATAATTACAAGGCAACTGGCGTATTTGTACACCAGTGTTCATAGCAACATTATTAACAATAGCTAAAAGGTGGAAATTACTCAAATGTCCACTGATGGATGAACAGACGAAATGTGGCCTCTACATACAATGGAATGGTATTCATCCTAAAAAGGAAGGACATGCCAGAAAGGACATTCTGGCACATGCTACAGCTTGGATGAACCTGCAAGACGTTGTGCAAAGTAAAATTAGACGCAGAAGGGCACGTACAGAATGATTCCTCTTGTGTGATGTACCTAGCACAGTCAAATTCATAGAGACAGAGAGTCGAATGAGGCTGCCAGTGTCCAGGGGAGGGAGGAACGGGAGTTAATATTTAATGGGGACAGATTTTCAGTTCAGGAAGGTGAAACAATTCTAGGGATGGATGGTGGTGATGGTTGTACAACAATGTAAGTGTACTAATGCCACCGACCTATACATTAAGAAACAGTTGAAGTGGAAAAAATGGTTAAAATGGTAAATTTTATGCTATGTATATTTTATCATGATTTGTTAAAAAGGCAATAGTCTTTCTCACTGTGTCCCCAAGAAGACACAGCAGTAGGCCCTCTTTAGGGCATCTGGACTCTGCTTTTCTCCCCAAAGCCAATGAATAATTCCTGTGATTGTGCCCACAGATGTACTGCAAATGGTGACAGTACAGATCCCTGCCCTTCATGGGAAGATTTGCTGTCCCATGGCTTGGTGTTGTACTCGGGGATCCTCTCAGACACCCACCTCCTTCCGAGGTCTCTCCCCCTCCTGGGGCAGCCCACACGTAATGGTCACTCCAGTTGGGGGGGTGGGGGGGGGAAGGCCCAACCGTTTGGGCCCAAAGCAGGATACCTCTAATGGACCGTTGTCATTCTGATGGGCCATATTACCTCCACATAGGTTCTCCCTTTCGCCAGTCCTTTTCCCTTCCACTCCCTTCCACAGGGAGCGTTCACAGTCTCCTCATAAACACCCCGGGCACAAAACGCTCAGAGTCACATTCCTGGAGAACATTAACCTGAATGGGCAAATGAAGTTCCTTTGAAAACAGGAAGAGAAAAAGGTATACAAAGGAACAAGAATAATAGTGGATTTCCTGTTGGAAGCAATGTAAGTGTGGGAAAAGTGGAGGAACCAGAATGCTACATGCAACAAAACACCTTTCAGAATCTAAGGCAAAAATTTTTTTTTTTTTAATTTTTTTTTTAACATTTATTTATTTTTGAGACAGAGAGAGACAGCATGAACGGGGGAGGGGCAGAGGGAGAGGGAGACACAGAATCGGAAGCAGGCTCCAGGCTCTAAGCCATCAGCCCAGAGCCTGACGCGGGGCTCGAACTCACGGACCGCGAGATCGTGACCTGAGCTGAAGTCGGGCGCTTAACCGACTGAGCCACCCAGAGGCCCCAAAAATGTTTTCAAATAGCACAAAAACAACAACAAAAAAATCGATCAGCAGCATGTCCACACTCCAGGAAAAGTCAGTTTGAAAAAATTCATGAAACTCTATGCTAATTATTTGTGCACTTTTTCGTTTTTTATGTTTTTTTTATTTTTATTTTTGCTTTGATGAATAGTTCATTAAAAGGAAAGAAAGAGTAGTTTACATTTGTTGTGCTATGAGTAAGGGTAGTTTTCTTCTCTACACAATCTTGTCCCTCAAGTCCTGGCTGGGGTGGTAACTCCCAGATGGCTTCATACTGATGATACCTCAGTATCCCTCTAATCAATCCAACTAGTTGTTTTAAAATTTTATCTAACTTTTCAAGATTTTCTTTGTAGAGATGTCATGCTCCACAAGCTCTTTCCTCACCGATTAAAGCCAAGGTTACTGTTACATTTCTCTACTGGAATGTGAGATTCTTGTTCTATTGAAAGTGTGAATGGGTTGAGCAGTGTTAGCAAGTGATTTTAGGAGCAGGGTGTTGTTTCCATCTATACTCACTGCTTTTCCATTCACAAATAATTGTAGATTATTAAAAATCATTTTCTTCTTTCCCTTATATAAAGCAATATCTTTTTTTTCAAAACTTTTAAATGTTTTTATTTATTTTTGAGAGAGAGACAGAGCGAGTAGGATAGAGGCAGAAAGAGAGAGAGGGAGTCACAGAATCTGAAGCAGGCTCCAGGCTCTGAGCTGTCAACACAGAGCCTGACACGGAGCTCGAACTCACAAACTGTAAGATCATGACCTGAGCCCAAGTCGGACGCTTAACTGACTGAGCCACCCAGGCGCCCTTATAAAGCAATATCTTTATAAAACTATTAATTATCTGTGTGTATATATTGCTGCCTCACCCTCAGTCAAGGAAATTGCCGTCCTGATCTTGTTTCAAGATAGAAGGAAATTAAACTTTATTGCATTTCTTCTGTGTATTAGGCCCTACAGTAAGCACCGCATGTAGGTTACCAAGTTTGAAATCAAGTGTGAATATTTATACTTCATGCTACTACAGATATGGAATTTTATTGTTCCATGAATAATAAATATTCCTGAGTTTCTATCGTATAGTATGTGTATGCTGGATGCTGTGGGTATAGAAATAAGAAAACAAGTCTGTAACCTCTCTTAGGAGAGAGAGTCCAGTATACAATATAGTGATGCACAATGTAAGACAAGAAAACACATAGGAAAACATGTAGTCAAGGTGGCTGGGGTTGGAAAAGGATAGGTCCCCAGGGGAGTCCTATTTCATTCAGAGAGGGTCCATAGAAATTCCTGGAATAGGCAAATAAAGGAGAGGACTGGAACATACATACACGCATTCATATAAATACACACATATATACATATATTTACTCTCAGTAATAGTAAAAGGACGCATCTAATGTGATTGATTCATTGGCGAAAATAGTCATGGGACATGAGATTTTAGGTTTGTCAGTCATCTTTATTGAATGAGACAATCTTCTACGAAACTGGGTAGATCCTCCTTTCCTTACTCCTCAAATTCCCTGATAGGGTAGTAGGAGAATGGTACACACTGGGAGCCTTCCTTATGTATAAAAGGTACCACAGTAATCATGTTTTGTGAGAATCTCTACCCTGGATCTATCCTTTGTGGGCAAGAGAGCGAGGTGTGGCCCGGACGTGTGGGCACCATATGTCTACGTGCACACTGAAATGTAGATGACTGGTCTAATTGGATTCTCTCTCCTAGGGATGTAGAATTTGTACAGAAAGACACAGGGGCTAAATTTCTGACTGAAACTAAAACATTTTAAGGGCTGCCTGCTACGGAATAAATTGAAGAACTCCTCTTACTGGGGTTTTTATAGCTGTCCTAATTCTGCCTTCCCTTGGCATGTTTGTGGCAGTCTGTTATTGATTCTATTACTTACCTCAGCATCCCTCTAATAAATCCAATTTTTTTTTTTTTATTCCAGATGGCTGGATGAAGCTCATTTCTTTAGCTTGCAAACAAAAACAAATTTTTTTTAAAAAGCCAATGTAAGTGAATTACTCTGAAATTGGCCCTTAATATTTCATAATCTTTGATTGCTGCAGCTAGGGACTAAGAGTCTACTCTAAAGGTTCTAGAATTTTCCCTCAATATCTCTAAAGGGGAAGCAGGAAAAAAACACCTCAATCTTGGAGAATCACTTGAGTATATACTCTTGTGTCATGCACATGTGAGTCAGGTCCCCATCCTTTGTTTTTTGATGTAGTCCTAGTTATTGGTAAAGTAATCAAAGCATAAATGTCAACTTTTTAAGTGTAAAATTTTTCAAGTTTAATATGCCAATTTCTGGTCTCAAACATACATGCCAAAGAATAAGTTCACTGTAATGTCATGTGTGAGCTAACCAAAAAATGAATCGGAGTGTGTGTGTAATTGTGCACAATGAAATTTTCTTTTTCCTCAGCAAATGTACAGTTATTTTGAAATCAAAGCAAGGAGCTGTATCTCAGCTCCTTGTATTTAAGTGGTCTTATTTTTTCTAAGAAATAAAAAATAATAAAGGATGAATAAAAAATAAGGACAAATTTTAAATTCAAGCATACAAATACATTTTTGTCAAATGTATATTTTTAAATTCTCTGCTAGTATTCAGAAATTTTGTCGGAATAGTTAACAACCCTGGGAATTCTACTTTAGAATGTGGTCATAAAAGTATGAATCATCATGTGTTTTCCAATTAGTTGGATAATGTTTTAATAGGAGGTTATATTTAAAGAACCTAAAACCTGGAGGGGAGAAAGCACACATGGAGAGTGGATTTACATGTATGAATAAAGAGATTTATAGCAAACTTATCAAAGAAAACAGAGAAGTCATACTGTGGAGGAGAATGAGGGAAGATCTTGCATTACTGCCCATCTCTTTTATGTGCAAAGGCATACTTTAAAATGTGATTTTACTTAACATGAACTTACGATTTCTTTCTTCCCCTACGTATTTTTACACAATAGCTGAATTTCTTCATGTGTTAAGTGTAAAAAACCTGTTTTCTATTAGAATTAAACATTTATTTGGGTGCAAGTTTTTTTAATGGCATGTGATCTTGTGGGAAAATTCTTTAATAAGAAAAATGTAATTCTTCAGAGGCATAAAATATAAGCAATTCTGAAGTTCTTTCATACACATCGAAAGCAAAACATTCCTTAGCCCGAGGTCTTTCCATTCTTTGCAGGGAAAAAAAATTGAAGAAGAAAACATCTTCTGCACTTTGCTCTGTTAGGGAACCAATTTAAACTTGGTTAGATACCAGAGGGAAAAAATTTCAGGTAGACAAAGATCCTCTGAAAAGAAGAATAGCAAATAAGCATTTCATTTCAACTGGTATGCAGGGGAGGATACTGTGCCATCTGAAGCTACACCTATCCAATTTCCACCAATACTACTTTTCACATGATTCATGTAGCAGGTGTAGGGAGTGAGCAGTCCAGATCTGAGCAAAAAATAAAACAGGATTCTGAGATTGAGTACTCTAGGAAAAACTGCATTTGGAAAATTCCTTCTCAGAGATTTGTTTTTCCTGTTTGGGATCCTGTATCAGTCAGAAAAGCAGAGCCTCTAGGACATATAAGGGATGACTTTATGCAATTGTGGGGACTGGTGAAGCAGTCTTTAAACAGTCCCTTTTCTTCACATATGATGCTGGAGCTCAAAGTATGCAGGGCAAATCAGTGAGAAGGCTAGATGGCTGGCTGTAAGGGAAGCAGGAGGGTGGACTGAAATCTGTATCAGTTCTTGTTACCTCTGACCTTGGTGATGTGGGCCTGAACCCTTTATCATGAGCTGAATCCATGATCCAGGGCAAGGCAGAGCAGCTGTAGGCCTGACCAAAATCTTAGGCCAACAGGATGAGCCAACAGATAGACAACAGCACATGAAAGCCACAAAGATGGCTGCCTTGTTCCTGACCTCCAAATCTACCATAAGAATCTCAAGTGTGGTTGACCCTTGGGAAACAAGGGAAAGGGAATTCTGGGAAATGTAGTTTAGCCTAGCCAAGCTGACACATTACAACGCCCCCACTTTTTCTTGGTTGCTTTTCTTTGTCTTGCTCTTGATTGACATTTGCACTTATCTTTCTAGCTCATGTTGTCAGAGTCTTTCTCAGAAAGACCACGTAAAGGTAATTTCTTTTTTAGTTTTTGCTTGTCTGAATTGTCTTTCTTCTATCGTCACACTTCATTGCTAACTTGGCTGCGTAGAGTCCTGATTTGGAAAATATAAATTCCCTCGGAGTTTTAAGGCATTCTTTCTGTGGAGAAGCATGACAGTAATCTGAGTTTCAGTTCTTTCTTTTTCTTTTTTTTTTAATGTTTATTTATTTTTGAGAGAGAGAAACAGAGTGTGAGCAGGGGAGGGGCAGAGAGAGAGACACAGAATCCGAAGCAGGCTCCAGGCTCTGAGCTGTCAGCACAGAGCACATTGTGGGGCTCAAACTCACAAACCACGAGATCATGACCTGAGCTGAAGTCAGACACTTAACCGACTGAGCCACCCAGGCACCCACTGAGTCTTGCTTCTTTTTAGGTGATTTCATTCCTTCTGGGAGCTTGCAACTTTTCACTATCACTGTTCAAAATTCCATCATGATAAGCCCGAGGAGTGGGTGGGTGTTTTTAGACTTTTTTTTTTTTTTTTTTTAATTCATTGTGCTGGGCACTGAATAGTCTCTTTCAACTTCATCTCTTTCATTGTTGGGAATTATTTTTTTATTGTTTCCTTGATAATTTGCTGCCCATTTTTTGCTGTGTACTTTTTGAAAGTTCTATTTGACGCATGCTTGACTCCCAAAATAAAACCTGATTTTCTTATCTTTTCCTACTTTTCATACCATTGTCTTTTTATTCCACTTTCTGGAAGGTTTCCTTGAATATATATTCTAATCCATTAGTTAAGTTTTTGGTTTTGGTTTTTAATTCTAACTATTTAATTTCTTTGCTATTCTTTCTGCTCTGGGCTAATTTTTTCCTTTAAAAAAACAGCATTTTCTTATTGTTCCTTACTTCTCAGATAATACTAAATATAGTTTGGGGGGTTGTCATGCAAACATTCCCCACCTTAACAAAATAAAACTTTTTGTTTACCCTACTTCCTCTTTTTTTTAATGTTCACTTATTTATTTATTTTTAATTTTTTGTTAATGCGTATTTATTTTTGAGACAGAAAGACAGAGAGAGAGAGGGCAGCGAGAGAGGAAGATACAGAATCCGAAGCAGGCCCCAGGCTCTGAGCTGTTATAGCACAGAACCTGATGCGAGGCTCAAACTCATGAACCAAGAGCTCATGACCTGAGCTGAAGGTGTCCGCTCAAACAACTGAGCCACCCCGGCGCCCCTACCCCACTTCCTCTTATAGCAGTAATACCGCTATTGCTCAGTCCCCCTCATACCCTTTGCACTAGCTGGTCTCTGCCTGGACTCCTTTCTCCCTCCCCCTGCCCCCAGGTATCCCCATGCCTTACTTTTAAGACTTTGCTCAAATGCCATCTCAGTGGAGCCTTCTCTGACCCACTCTATTTAAATTTTCATCTTTTTTCCCCATCCACTCATTAGCCCTCTCCCTTGACTCATTTTTCTTCATAGAATATGATAGACACCACTTTCTAACATATTGTATAATCTATTTATTTTGTTAAATGTTTACTTCCCCATCTTGGCTAGAATTTAAGCTCTATAAGGGCAAAGACTTGTCAGTTTTGTTCATTGCAGTTTCCCCAGCATCTAGAACACTGCCTGGCACATAGTGGACCCTCAATATTCGGTGTTCCTTGGTTCCTTCTTCCCCCACCATTGATCTTAATGTCTGTTTTTCATATTGCAGAAATTAATTCTTCAAATGTCTGGTGATCCTTGGTTGTCTCTATGTGAAGCACCAAAAAAGTTTACTAAAAGCTAGCTTTATGTTTGTGGGTAGAGTTTGTGGACGATTGAGCTTTAATATATAATCTAGTGGTGAGCTAGCATATCTTTAGAAGGAACTACTATATTTTAGTATTATTAAATTTTTTTCTATGGGGCAATTCCATTTCTCTCAAGAAGAATTCTTGTCTCCTTCCAAGAAATATAAGGTGGTCTGACAGCAATATGGTTTGGAAAAGGTGGTTGGGCACACTCGTTCTATGCATGTTTTCATTTAATATCTCTATTTATGGCTCCTGCCTTTCAATGTTCCTGATATCCCCAAAGGAAACTTTCCAAATCAGATTTTTATAGGCATAAAAGATGGGCAAGTGGCAGATGGTAAGTAAATAAAGAGCTACATGGGATGGGTAAGGGCTACTGGGTCCAAATACACCTTTTATATTATTTCACCAATCCCTCCCCTGACCCATTTTCAGTTTTTTACAGTTACCCTTGAATTCTGTGGTTCCTTTAAAACCTCTTCCGATAAGTTGTATCATTTCTGTTTACATTGCCATTGTAGGTTTATGCCTTTTTATCTTTTTGCTGTCATTTTTGAAAGGGTTTGGGGAAAGAACACAGATAAAAGTGTGTGGTCAATCCACCATATTTAATAAGGTTTTGGTAACAATGTTTTGTTACCTGCTAGGGGCAGGTCCATATATATCTTTGGGAGAAACTTTTCTTTTTCTTGGTGGGTGACACTTTAATGAGCTTTTATTATACAAAGTATAGCCCATATTATATTCTGAAAGGGAAACTGTTGATGTAAAAAGCAAAATTTCTCTACATAATCCTACAAATGGTTTTCTTCACTGTGATTATAGCTGTATCACTAATGCTTATGACTTGATTGGCTGGGAAGATATAATTTTTCCCCTTCCTATGAAGCAAGAGAAGAGTTAGGGGTAGGACATAGTCAAGGATACTTCTGCACATGGGAAGGTATATAGCCCCATCAACATGGCAGCAGTTTGGGTCCATGGATAAAATGAGAGAAGACTCATGGGGTATCTCTGGAGAAGAGAATACTCATAGTTAATATACCTGTTTACATTTTCCTTCTCTGCCTTGTAATTTCCTTCCATTATCCCCAAGCTTCAGAACGGTTTTGCAAACATCACAGCCTATGAAAAGCTTGTGTTGGGGTTTCAGAAAGGGGCTTATGTCCGAGTCTAGGTTAGATTAGGGAAAGAGAAAGTAGTTTTTCCCCACAACCACTGCATCCATTTTGAAATCTCCCTGGTGGCAACAGCAGCATTTCAAGACACCACCATGGTCCTAGAACATTGGCCATTGGCCAGGAACAGAGCAACAATTTTTTTTTTTTTACATAATAATATGGGTTTTCCCTTATATAATGTTATGTGTCAATTTAAAACATCTAAAGCAAAGAGTTTTACTAAATAAAATAATAATATGGGTTTTCCAATGAGATAATTACAACAGCTTTGTCCTTGCCTGCCTAGAGCAGCAGAGGAGCTGTGAAGGGGTTCCTCATTTCATAGGACTCTATATCCAAGTTGACTCATCCATTGCATACATTTACACAACCTAGTTGACTCATTCATTACATACATTTATCCATGTTGCCTAGTTATCTGTGAACTCTCTTAACTTTGATATAAAACTTTAATCCTCATTATGCTCTAGGGAGGATCCTTGTAGATAATAACAAATGATCGAAAGAGAAGAATTTCAAAGTGGGAGTGGATTTGGGGGACTAGCTGATCTAATAGCTTTATTTTACAGATGAGAAAGTTGAAGTTCAGAGAGCCACGACAGAGCCTGAATATCAATGCAGTTCTTGCAATTTTCAGTAAATTGTTTTCACTCACTGACTATATCATTCATATGTCATGGCATGGATTAATTAATTCAGGAGCTATTTACTTAGCATCTATTAATTTAAGTTTTAACTAGTTACGTAGACAATAGAAATAAGGTGATTCTCTATAATATTGGTTTAGTTTTACTAATTTTAAAATGCTTTTGGAGGCACCTGGGTGGTTTGGTCAGTTAAGCTTCCACCTTCGGCTCAGGTTATGATCTCACAGTTCATGGTTTTGAGCCCCTCTCAGCTATCTGAACCATCAGCTCAGAGCCTGGAGCCTGCTTCGGATTCTGTGTCACCCTCTCTCTCTGCCCCTCCCCTGCTCGCACTCTATCTCAAAAATAAAGAAAACATTTAAAAATAATTAAAACATAATAATATGCTTTTGTATAGAAATTTCTCAGACCTATGCTATGTGAGAACAAGTTTTGCCTTCTTTGAGAACTCTGCCTAAGATAATATCCAAACCAACATTTTAGGAAAGAGTTTCATTACCTCCCCCTGAGAAGGCTGTGTTAGTTGCCTGAATGAAGATAGTTCTTGATGACCTCTTTGCTTGATACAATATGCTCCATTTCTAAATATTTCAGTAAAAGGCACATTTTGAGTTCAAAATGTGATCATTGTACTCAGGATTTTAAAAGTCTCATAAAGGGTGCATGTCCCTGAATTGGGAGTTAAGGTTGGAAAATATAACCATCAGAAATATAGGCTGGTTGCATATGCTAAGGAATGTAAGATCAGTTGTCTGAGTCTAGTTCATAATGGGGCTGAGAACAGACATGTTTGCTGCTAGAGGCTTGAGCTGCCTGGAGATGGGGAGAGCTGGAATTAAACCTTCCCACTGGGACTGGGTCAGATATCAGATAATGGGCACGTGTCCAATCCAGCAGACACAATCCAGGGTCCAGAGGGGATGGGTGACAATCATGCTATAACTGGTGTATGAATTGAGAGTTCTCTGAATAAGATCTTCCGAAAGGAGGAGAGAACTTGTCGGTGCTCATCCAATTCTGTCCAGGAGCCAGAGCGACCTGATCTTGGTACAACTATACCTGTTGTCCAGTGGAAATATTCTCAGGCCACAGAAGAAAAGTCTATCTAATTACTTTACTTTGAAAAACAAAAAAGCCTATCCAGTGCCCTTTATTCATGTTCTTTGTGTATCCAAAATGCTTTTGACTTGCTCTCTAGAGTGATTCTGCCCACCCATGAGGAATTTTCCGTGCAAATAACTGAATACATGATCTTACTAAGCAAGTCTCTTTTTCTAAATTAATGTATTAGCTTTTCTGTTTTATATATCTCTTGAGAAACTGCTGAGCATAAGTTAGTTGCCAAGAAGCTAATCACACTTAGGGTAAATGCATAAAATCCAACTTCTAGATAAGCTCATTTACGATGTAAGCCTTAATAACCTCACTATCTTTCAGTGAAGCTGCATTAAGGATTGTGCCTTAAAGTGTGCATCCCAATACTTCTGTTTCTGGTCTGTCTCCTCCAATGCTGAATGTAACCCACTCCTCTTAAATCATTTTCTCACACTTCTATCAGCCAACGATCTCGGGTCTCATTCTCATTTTATAGCTTTGGTACAGTTGTGCAAGGTCACCGATTTGACCTTTCCTATTGACATTTCTTCCTGCATGTTCTAGCAATGCATCTGTGTATGAAAGGAATAATGTTGCCCCTAGCAAACTCAGTGTCTGGCATGCTTTCACACAACGTTATCCCCAGATTCTGTCCTTAGTATCTAATTAGCTTTTTCCAGGTTTTTCCCGAGGCAATGAATCTGGCTAAGTCTTCAGAAGACAGCAGTATCCGTCTTTAATGGTGAAGAGCACAGATTCTCAGCGCGACTGACTTTGAATCCTGGCTCTACCTTGTGCTACCTATGTTACCTTGGGCAAATTACTTAAGCCTTTGTGCCTCGGTTTCTTCATTTGTCAAATGGAGATAGTAACAATGTCTGCTCATAGGACTGTTGTGGCTGAATGAGTTATGATATATTTACCATGTCTGGCACATAAGTGAGACTCATTGTCATGGTTATTCCTGCTTCTGAAGAAGGGAGCACAAGGTTAATTAAATGCCTGGCTGGGGAGAAGGCAAAAGGAATACAAGAAGGAAAAAATAGGTTTGCATTTCAAAATACTTCTTTTACCATTGAGGTAATTATCAAATCAGCCAAATAATCCCCATACTTTTGCTTTTAACATTTAATGTCAGCAATTTGAATTCTCTACAATTATGAATGTATAACTTCCACTTCTGTGGGCATACATCACTTCATCAGGAGGGAAAACTTTTCCCTTCTTCCCCTCCATGTTCTTTGACTAGTCTAACAATTAACATAAGATAGATTAATAGGACAGGAACAAATTTTGTGCTTATGAAAGTCCCAAAGACAGAGACTCAAAAGGCAGTCAGACAGTTGAAACTCATATGCCAGGATGAGCTAAGGAGACTCTGGTAGAGGTTTGGGGCTTTACAAGGGAAGAAGAAAAAGTCACAGGAAGATGAGTAGAGCAAATGTTTGGTAAACAGATGTTTGCCAATGTCTTTCTGATAAAAGGTTATCTTTGGTAGTAACTCCTTCCTGGTACAGATTCTCTATTTAAATTCTTTTAAGCAGTAAAAGGGAAGGCAAACAGCTCTTCTAGAGTCTGCTGGGCTTGACTGTCTTCAGCTCGAAATAAGCCCCATGCCAAAGTGGCATATTTGGGGATCATGTATCCTGCTTCCCCCTCAACTTCAACCTAACTGGTTTTCTTTCCAGTGAGTCATCAGGATTAGCTTTTTCTAGATAAGCTTAAAATTTCTGAGTGAATGACAGGAAAATGTTCAAAGGACAGGTTAAACGTTGGTAAAACTTGACAGTAGCAAACAACCAAGAACAGAAAGAAAACACAACTTCCGCATTTTACTGGAATCTGAGTTAATAAATAGGGATCACAGAACAAATAGCAAACAACAGCTTGAGTTACATCAGAATGAAGAAAGAAATGATGAACCTGGATTTCCAGTCTGAAACCATTACTCAACCAGGGGAGCTCACAAGTTGCCTGCTACACGTTCAAAACTCCTCTAGAGTTTAAAACAACAGGAACAACTTGTTCAGATTTTAACTGATGTTTCCAGATAAATTTCACAATTTTGCACCTCAGGGAATTTTTTTTTTCTAATTAAGGAAATTTTTTTTAATGTTTATTTATTTTTGAGAGAGAGAGACACACACAGTACTAGTGGAGGAGGGGCAGAGAGAGGGAGACAGAATCCAAAGCAGGCTTCAGGCTCTGAGCTGTCAGCACAGAGCCCAATGTGGGGCTCAAACCCACAAACTTTGAGATCATGACCTGAGCTGAAGTCAGACACTTAACTGACTGAGCCACCCAGGCACCCCAAGAATTTTGCTTTTCTTAAAGGTTAACTAAACTGACTATTTCATCTTGGCAATTATTAGCTTGCCACATTTTTTATAACTAAGAGAAATTGGGCTTCTCTCCATATTGTAGTTGAAATGACATTTTAATCCATACCTTTATAGGTAAAACTTTTTTATCATTAGTACTATAAAGCAAAGCTTCAACTGAAGTTTGGTTTTCCTTCATCTACAGCTGAGCATTATCAAAGTTCAAGTACAAAAATTCTGTGCATGAGCACAAAAATAAGAGCTGGAAAAAAAAAAAAAAAACCAGAGATGTATTTTCCTAACGATCTATTATTAGCTCTTTCATAAAAATTCTTACTAATAGGAGAAAAAAAGGAAAAGATCAGAATACTGCAATTTGTCATTGAATCTACTTTTTTAGCTTTCCTTCCAGTTAAACTGATTTCCTCATATATTTGTTCCCAGAGTAAAGCCAGAATCAACATTGTCCCTATTTCTAATCAAATAACAGAGAAGCAATTACAAAATCTGAATGCAGTTAGAGGATCCTGGGAGGCAGAGTGGCTGGATCTAGCCTGAGCTGTGTCTCTGACTCATTTTTGACTTCAGGCAAGGTATTTAACATCTCTGTATTTTTGACATAATTGTAATAATGCTAATTGACTTCATAGGTATGATATTAAGCATAACTCAAGAAACAACGGTGGGCTCTTAGGCCAGGTTAACTAGAGAGAAGCCTACCTTTGCAACTTGGAAAATAAATTTAGGATTATATCTCCTTTCCATTCCCAGCACATTTTGAATGAATTGGATGGGACTTTGATGTAAATAATAGAATTTGCAGTTTTTAATATGCAAGATGGAAAAGAAAATAGGTTATGTTACAATTTCCATTTCAGAAGTAAAATCTTCAGAAATGCTTTTATTTCTACCTTTTGGGAATCTAACTTATTTAGCTTTCTAAGGTTTTTACTGAGAGTAATTCTTAAGATAAATAACAAAGATATTGTTATGTTCCATTTTCAGAAAAAGGAAAAAAAAATAGCCTAAAGGAGTCTCTAAGTCTGTGTTTATGGCTGAATTTTTAAGTAACTGTCTTCCATTAAGGGTGCAGTCCATTTGTGAATGCTAACTTACTAACCATGCTTCCTTCAATAGCTCTTTCTTCTTTTTATTTCTTTTATCTTGTATCCTTTCATTTAAAAAAAATACATTAATATGCACTTTTGTTTCATAATTTTGTTTATAAAAGTTATGTACCAGCTGTATAACTTTTCAGTTCCAAACTTAACATTTTTGCCTTTAAATTTAATCCACTGTCAACTAACTTAAAAAAATTTTTAGTGGGGAAGAAATTGGGCTTTAGAGATTTAGAATAATTTATATCAAATAACACAGTATGTCAAAGAAGAGCCATTTGATAACTATTTTAGTTTTATAAAACTTGAAAGTTTTGAAATAGCCCAAAGCAAACACATAAAAGAAATACAAATGTACAGTGAGGAATTAAATAATCTGATACAACTTTATCTTAAGCCAGATTTGTAAAATAATAATGGTTTACTCTATGAATTATAGAGACCAGACCTCCAAAGCATTTGAAATACCTAATACCTAAGCATTTCTTCAACATTGTGGAATATGTTTACTATTACAGCGAGGGTACTGAGGAATTTTATATGACTTGGCATATTGAATTATTCTAAATATGATCAAATTAATATAACAACTTTAAAAAATATGTTTGGGGCACCAGTCAGTTCAGCATTTGACTCTTGATTTTGGTTCAGGTCATGATCCCAGTTCGTGGGATCGAGCCCTGCATTGGGCTCTGCACTGGGCGTGGAGCCTGCTTGGGATTTTCTCTCTCTCTCTCCCTTGGCCTCTCCCCTGCTTGCACGTGTGTGTGCCCTCTCTTTCTCTCTCTCTCTCTCTTTCTCAAAAAAAAAAAAAAAAAAAAAACCTTTACATATTTATGACTCTGCAAATGATTACAGAAATTTCCATCATGTGGAAGGGTACTTGTTTACTTTTTAAAACTTGAACTTTATGACAAGTTTAAAAATTAAGTGATAAATAACCGTAAAGGTACAAATGAGGTTTTAAAGAAAATAGCAGCATAGCTGTTGTAATTCTGCCTGATATTTATTACCAATTGAAAAATATGAGTCAAACTAATAACTTTTTATGAGATAGGTATGATAGTAGCTTTAGCTTATTAAGATAGTCAAATTTTAAATACATCAAGCTTTAAGTTTTCAGTTATTTATTTTTTCTTGGGATTTTATAAATTCAAATATCTCTTTTTAAAACAATATAAGCTAGCACACACCCCAATGTCATATTTGCAAATCAAACAAACTTTACAAAAGCCAAAGAACATTATGAAACTTTCCTAATCACCACTAAAAGACAGGAGACAGCAGAGGGAATCTGATAGGGACGGCTAACAAATTCAACAAACAAAAAGAATTCGGTGTCTAATAAGAAACTGTAAGATTACAATAACAGACGCTGGGAAGTTCTAAAATTCTAACTTCAGTTCATAACTTTCCTTCTATTGATTCAACAAATATTTTGTTGAATACCTGAACCGAGTTGAATTGTGTCCCACCAAGGGATACGTTCAGTCCTAACTCCCATTACCTGTGAAGGTAATAGGGTCTTTGTAGATGAAAAAAGTTAGGACAAGGTCATATTGGATTAGGATGAGCCCTAATCCAATGGGCTGGTGTCCTTATGTGGAGAGGGAAATTTAGATACAGGGACACACAGAGGGAAGACAGCCATGTGAAAGTGGAAGCAGAGGTGAGTGTTGCTACTACAAGTCAAGGAACGCCAAGGATTTCTGGCAACCACCAGAAGCTAGAAGAGGCAAGGAAGCACTCTTTCCTCAAGACTTTCAGAGGAAGCATGGCCATATTGACATTTGAATTTTACACCTGTACCCTCCAGAAATGTGACAGAATAAACTTCTGTTGCTTTAAGCCACCGGCTATATGATAATTTGCCCCAGCAGCCCTACGAAACTAATTCAGTACCTATCTACCCAGCACTGGGATATAGCAGAAACAAACAAGATCAAGTTCTCCATTTCATGGCACTTACATTGTAGATAGCAGTTGGGAGGGGGAGGGGACAGGCTATAAACATATGTATAATATTTCATTATATCTGAATATATAATTTCAATTTCCTTAGTGTCTAGCTGTTCCTTTCTTAATACATTAGGTTGAACTATAACAAAAATGGTATGCGTTTGAATATTTTTGACCTACAACAATGGCAATTTCATATATTTCAAATTAATACACATAACACATCTCTATGAATCTGACCATTCTAGGTACTTCCCACGAGGGAACCATACAACATTTGTCCTTTTGTGTGCGGCTTGTTTCACTTGTCATAAGGTGCTCAAGGTTAATACTGTGTATATTATCTCATTCTGATTACCCATTCATCTGTGGATGGACATTTGGATTGTTCACACCATCTTTTGGCTGTTGTGAATAATGCTGTTATAAACATTGTTGTACAAATAACTGTCCATATGCCTACTTTCAATTATATCTGTTTTTTACAGTGTGAACTTTTAATTTTTTTCTTAATACTAGAATTTTAAAATCACAGTTTTATCACAGTTTTACATAGTGCTAAACAATATGTTAACTGAGAGAATAAATAATAGTATTGAAGTCTAAATATAATTGCCTTTTCTATTTTGCAAAAAGATAGGTAGAAGTTGGGCAATGTAGCAGAAAACAATGGCCTTGAAGTGTTTCTGATTAAAGTAGGGAAATACTACATATATTTTATAAACAAAGACAAGCTCAAGTCTTTTATAGAGAGCTTTTCCTTCCTGATGATCTTTAGAGAACACCACTCACCATCTCAGCTTTTCTTAGGAAATATCAGTCTTGTTTCCAGTGAAATACTATAAATAATTATTGAAATTTACTACAGACAACAGTAGACACATTGACAACCTATACTGTTTTCCAATATGATTTATGGAGAGGAGTCATTGAAAGTAATTAGATTCTTTCTCTTTGTTTTCTCCCATTTTTTTTTCTTTCATTCTGATGGAGGAAAACAAGAAACATATTTTAGATATTGTTATATTTTATTAGGACTTAGTTGCATATAATTATGTTTAAATGAACAAAAGTATACCATGGACATGGAAATCTTTAAGAAAATAAATCTTACTGTAACAGTGTTTGATTACTATGCCTAATATGAAAGACGGATGGGAATGCAAGCTGGTGCAGCCACTCTGGAAAACAGTATGGAGGTTTCTCAAAAAACTAAAAATAGAACTACCCTACAACCTAGCAATTGCACTACTAGGCATTTATCCATGGGATACAGGTGTGCCGTTTCGAAGGGACACATGCACCCCCATGTTTATAGCAGTACTATCAACAATAGCCAAAGTATGGAAAGAGCCCAAATGTCCATCGATGGATGAATGGATAAAGAAGATGTATATCTCATATATATATATATATATATATATATATATATATATATATATATATATATATATATATACATACAGGAGTATTACTCGGTAATCAAAAAGAATTAAATCTTGCCATTTGCAACTATGTGGATGGAGATGGAGGGTATTATGCTAAGTGAAATTAGTCAGTCAGAGAAAGACAAACATCATATGACTTCACTCATATGAGGACTTTAAGAGACAAAACACATGAACATAAGGGAAGGGAAACAAAAATAATATAAAACAGGGAGGGGGACAAAACAGAAGAGACTCCTAAATATGGAGAACAAACTGAGGGTTACTGGAGGGGTTGTGGGAGGGGTGATGGGCTAAATGGGTAAGGGGCACTAAGGAATCTACTCCTGAAATCATGGTTGCACTGTATGCTAACTAATTTGGATATAAATTTAAAAAAATAAAAAATTAAATTAAAAACAAAAGTTGGAAATACCTTCATACCTAAACATATACGATACATCTAAAGCAAATTATTATGGGGCAGCTGGATGACTCCGTCCACTAAGTGTCCAACTTCGGCTCAGGTCATGATTTCATGGTCTGGTCCGTGAGTTTGAGCCCTGCGTTGGGCTCCGTGCTAACAGCTCAGAGCCTAGAGCCTGCTTCGGATTCTGTGTCTCCCTCTCTCCCTGCCCCTCCTCAGCTTGCACTCTGTCTCTCTCTCTCTCATTCTCAAAAATAAATAAACAGTAAGAAAAGAATTTTAATTGTTATAATTGCAGTAAGAATTTGTTCTTCTACAGACTTTTTTTTTTTTAACAAACAGACTCTTGACAGATGGACCAATGGTAATGACAGATTCTCCCAGGAACTCCTAGACAAAAGAAACATGAAACTACCCCTCGATGGGAATGAAAATGTGTTTGTTTATAACATCACCTGCCCTTGGTTAGGGTATTCATTTCTACCCAAAATTTTCCTTACGATGTAAATATCTCAGTATCTGCATGCATAGTTGAGGACACTACTATATTGTAACTAAGGCGTTTTAGTGTAGTTGGTGTTGACTTCTTAAAAAAAAAAAAATGATCGTGTTTTTCATGGCAATTGTAAAAGTTACCTAGAAAATTTTTAAAGTGTAATTCCAAGATGATTTTAATCAATTAGAAAATATTAATTGATAGCAAACCTATTCATCGTCTCAATTTGCTCATACTTCTCTTTCTTGGCAAGTCTCTTCTCACTTCTGAAACAGACGGAGGGTGTTTCTTTACAGTGGGAACAATTTTAAGTGTCATTATTAAACTTAATTTTCTGTGTATTTTAATATAAGCTAATATTTTAGATGTAATTCAATATATTTAATATAAGCTAAATATAAGAGCTTAGAGTACATAGCCCCTGGCATAAAGCAGGCACCCAATACATGCTTGAATATTAAATGGTTACTAGGCAAACAGAGTAATGTATCAATTTTTCTCAACAATATTGCTATAAATTATATTCTATTAATGTATAAAAGTATGACCTACTGAAAAAAATGCATCTACAAATGCTTATTAGAGCTTTTCTGTAGTGATATCACAGATGTTCTTGGGTTTTGTCTGACTTCTTTGGCCATTTAGCCTTGTAATTTATTCAGCACTGCACTTCTTTCTTCATTGTAAACATTGTAATGTTTACTTTGTTTACAATGTTAGATGATAGGGTTAAGTTAAAACAGGCAAGTTATACATCTTCAGGGTAAATTAATTGCCATTGTATGGATTTCTGCCCAGTGTTATCATATGGAACATTTGGTATTCAAGTGCTACTCTTTAGACTGTTAAGTAAATACAGATATAGAAAGAAACTTAATATATGCCTCCCTTCAGAGAGAACTACTTTAAAAGAAATAAGCAAAATATTGTGTCTGTACCTTTCCTGGGTACATGAATGAGGCTTGACAACCCGTGGGCTTCTTTGGAGAATGATGAGCCGAGGACAAGGCTCTTTTGTTGGAGAATCGCCCTACATTAGCCTCTGATGATCTTTTCTGTGAGCCTGTTCATTCCTCTGGAGAGAAATCTCATGGTCTCTGGGCTGGAAAGTAGTGGGAGGAGTAGAGAGAGGGCTGCCTGGCTGCCAGGACAGATGGATCCTGGTGGTGTATGGAGAGGTACCTCAACCTGTGGAACAAACTACTCTCCCCTGACCTCCACTGTGCCTGTGGTCATGTTACCTGGAGCCTCTCTGGTTCAACTTCAGTGAACAGTGAGTCTTGCTCAGTATGGTACTGGCACAAGAACAGCCACAGAGATCAAAGGAACAGAACCCACAACCCAGAAATTGATCCACAAACATATGGCCAACTTATCTTTGACAAAGCAGGAAAGAATATCCAATGGAATAAAGACAGTCTCTTCAGCAGATGGTGTTGGGAAAACTGGACAGTGCCATGCAGAATAATGAACCTGGACCATTTCCTTACACCATACACAAAAATCAACTCAAAATGGATGAAAGACCTAAACATAAGGCAGGAAGCCATCAAAATCATAGAGGAGAAAGCAAGCAACAACCTCTTTGACCTCGGCCACAGCAACTTTTTACTAGACATGACTTCTAAGGCAAGGGAAACAAAAGCAAACATGAACTACTGGGACCGCATCAAAATAAAAAGCTTCTGCACTGCAAAGGAAACAATCAGCAAAACTAAAAGCCAACCAACGGAATGGGAGAAGATATTTTCAAATGACATAACAGAAAAGGGGTTGGTATCCAAAATCTATAAAGAACTTCTCAAACTCAACACCCCAAAACCAAGTAATCCAGTGAAGAAATGGGCAGAAGACATGAATAGACACTTTTCCAAAGAAGACATCCAGATGGCTGACAGATGAAAAGATGCTCCACATCACTCATCATCAGGGAAATACAAATCAAAACCACCATGAGGTACCACCTCACACCTGTCAGAATGGCTAACATGAACAACTCAGGCAACAACAGATGTTGGTGAGGATGCAGAGAAAGAGGAACCTTTTGCATTGCTGGTGGGAATGCAAATTGGTGCAGCCGTTCTGGAAAACAGTATGGAGGTTCCTCAAAAAATTAAAAATAGAACTAGCCTATGACCCAGCAATTGCACTACTAGTATTCATCCAAAGGATACAAGTGTGCTGTTTCAAAGGGGCACATGCACCCCCAATATTTATAGCAGCACGAACAACAATACCAAAGTATGGAAAGAGCCCAAATATCCATCGATGGATGAATGGATAAAGGAGATATGGTATATGTATACAATGGGGTATTACTCCACGATGAAAAAGAATGAAATCTTGCTATTTGCAACTTGGATGGAACTAGATTGTCATCACGCTAGGTGAAATAAGTCAGTCAGAGAAAGGTAAATATTATATGATTTCACTCATATGTGGAATATACGAAACACAACAGATGAACATAGAGGAAGGGAAGCAAAAATATAAAAACAGGGCGACAAACCATAAGAGACTCTTAAAATACAGAGAACAAACCAAGGGTTGCTGGTGGGGTGTTGAGTGGGGGAAAGGGCTAAATGGGTGAGAGGCATTAAGGAGGGTACTTGTGTTAAGCACTGGGTATTATATGTAGGTGATGAATCACTAAATTCTATTCCGGAAATCATTATTGCAGTATATGTTAACTCACTTGGATTTAGAGTAAAACAACAACAACAAAAAGTAAGTCCTGTTGTCTGGCGGGGTGGGAGAAGCAGTATTCATGCACTGTTCAGGGTTTAGGTGAGGATGTGAATGCCAGGCCATCACCTCCACCCTGCCTTCCAAGCTGGCTGGTGCCTTCAGCCCTGCACCGGGGTGGGGCGCGGCAGGGCTGCTTAGCTTGCTATTTGTGACGGTCCCCACTGCTGCTGCTTGTTCCTCAGTTTGAGCAGTGCTGCCAGCTCCCCCTTAAGCTTTGTACAACCTAAAACATGATGACATTGCACGCCAGGTGTTTTCTCTGCCCCCTTTCTCTTCGACCTTGTCAATTCATGTCTTTGCCATTTTTCTTTACTCCTTTCCTAGCGGGGTTTTGCGGGAAAGGAAATATAAATTCATGTGTTCAATCCAACCAAAACTCTCTCCTTTTTTTTTAAATTTATTTTCTTTTATTTTAGAGAGAAAGAGCACAAGTGGGGGAGAGCGGCAGACAGAGAGAAAGAGAGGATCTAAGCGGGTTCCATGCCGAGCATGGAGCCCAACATGGGGGCTCCATTCCATGACCCTGGGATCACAACTAAGCTGAAACCAAGAGTTGGACGCTCAAATGACTGAGCCACACAGGCGCCTCAAAAATCTCTAACTTCTTCCTAACATTTACTTTCAAAAATACACTCAGCCCATTGTTTTCCCCTTGACCAGGATAAATATAGAGGAGGAAGGAGGAAGTATTGTCACTGCAAACAGACTAGTTTTACAGCAAGGAAAGCACATTTTCATCTCCAAGAAAGATTTTTCCTTCCTGGGGAAAATTTTTGTCAGAGACAACTACAAATTTACAGGGATCTCAGTAATAAGTTAGATGCTGCGTATACAACCATTAGCAAGGTGGGGCTTTTGCCTTCAAAAATCTTATTCTAAGCAGTTTTTCTAACTAGACATGTGAAAAACTGACCAAATGATAATCCTATCACTTGGCACAGTGCCTGGAACACAGCAGGCATGCAAACAGTGTTTACTGAGTGGATAAATGCTATTTTGGTCTGTAAATATAGTGGGGGGGGGGGGGTCACAGAGAGGGAAGTAATTAATTTTGTCTTGAGGGGTAGTCTGGGAAAGTTCAGAGTTTTTTTTTGTATTGAATTACATACAGTTTCACGTATGCTTAATTTATATTGTCCTTAATTTCCCTTTTAATAGGTATTTTCATTTCTTGCGTGAAACATTGCCTCACTGAGGCTGCTGTGTTTATTCTTTCACAGTATGCAGCACAGAATGGAGCAGAGAGACAGCTGATAATGAATAAACATTTGCAAACACTACCATTCCCTTGGATTGCCTCTGCTTCAGGCCAGCTGCCCCCTCTCCTCCAGATTAACCTAACGTTCCTTTGGAGAAGTATGTGACTCAGGAACAAATAAATCACAGCCATGTTCAGGAGAGAGTCTGATGTTAACTGGAGAAGGCAAAGGGGGAGGGACTCCCGTTAGTCCATGCAGCCTGCTTCCCTGTGTATCGCAGGCATACGTGGATAACGAGGAAGGCTGTGTGGAGTTCAGGTTAAGGGCTTGGGCTGTCAAGGTGGAAAGCCCTCAGCTCAGTTGCTGCATGTTCCATAAAGTGGCTGTGTGATCTTAGGGAAGTGACTTAACCTCTCTGAGCCATTCATTTGTATGACGGAGATAATGGTACTTGCCGTATGGAGTTATATGAGAATTGAAGAAGATGCTTATAAAATACACAGCGCATTTCTACATTCATACTAGAGCAAATGTCAGCCAGAAGTAAAATTATACATTCAGTCTAGCAGACTATTACTCTCTGTAATGCACAAATTTCATGCTGTCTAAAAATTCACACTCTAGGGGCCCCTGAGTGGCTCAGGTGGCTAAGTGTCCGTCCAACTCTTGCTTTTGGCTCTGGTGATGATCTCACAGTATGTGAGATTGAGCACCACATCGACTCTGCACTGACAGCTCAGAGCCTGGAGCCTGCTTCGGATTCTGTGACTCCCTCTCTCTCTCTCTCTCTCTCTCTCTCTCTCTGCCCCTCCCCCATTCACACTCTGTCTCTATCTCTCAAATATAAATAAACATTAAAAAATGTATAAAAATAATCTCAAGAAGTGGTAAAGTGAGTTTTCCTCTACAACTTGAAACAGAGCTGAAAGTCTATTATCTTGATAGCTTGCCTCTACATTAAGACATCAACTAAAACAATGTATATCACCTCTTTAAGTTGTATTTTTTCCCTTTCTTCTCTGAATACATACAAGCAGTCTTCCATATACAAAATAAGTGACTGTTCATTAGGCACGTATCCTATGCCAGGGTATCTAAAAATATTATGTCAAAGTTGCCCCAGTCTTGTCTGATAGAAATTATGATTTCCATTTTACAAATCAGGAGCATTTTAGTAGGTTGCCTGGGGTCCCACAATGAGGAAGGGACTCAGCCAAAATATGGACCCAGGCCCTCATGTTTACAGAGCCTATGCCTTTTCTGCACAAGAGGCTCATTAACATTAGGACCCTCAAAGAGAGTCAGAGTCCCTTCTCTATTTCTTTCTTTTTTTCTTCTAATATTTATTTATTTTTGAGAGATAGAGCACGAGTCGGGGATGGGCAGAGAGAGAGGGAAACACAGAATCTGAAGCAGGCTCCAGGCTCTGAGCTGTCCGCACAGAGCCCCATGCAGGGCTCAAACCCATGAACCGTGAGATCATGACCTGAGCCAAAGTCAGACGCTTAACCATTGGAGCCATCCAGGCGCCCCTTCTCTGTTCCTGAAGTTGAACAGGTTCGATCCTATTTGAGGTCACAGAGAGCATCATTCTGTGTGAGGGAGGCATGGGGAAGTCCAGGAGAATTTCCTTGAAGACTCTTAGATTAGAGACGGCGTGGCACCAGCATCCTGGATCGCCTCTGGTCTGAATGCAACTCTGGTCTCATGAAAAACTCACAGTAAATAAGTTAATGAAATTTCTTTTGTTCTTGCAGTCGTTTCGATGGAGAAAATGGCAAAGATGTTCAGTTTTCTGCTTGTCACCACTGCTCTGGTAATGGGCAGGAATTGCTGGGTAAGCTCATTTACTGATGTTTCTAGAATGCCTGCTCTGACCTGGATTTCTCTTATTTTGCAGAAAACCTATAGTAATTTGTCACTGAAAAAAATTAACTAAGGGGGGGAAAATGAAAAGGGTTTGTGGAAGCACCTGCCACGTAATAGGCACTTACCAAGTGCTTTCAAATTTTTTCTTAAAGTCAAAACCAGTATTTGCCATAAACAAGTAAAATCTTTTTGGAGTTACTGGGGTTACTTGGGTAGTTAATGTTAGAAGTTTAAAACTATCCATAGTAATTAAATTTGACCCGTGGCTTTCCCAAAGTTGAGCCTTCCAATACTGAACACTGTTAGTATAAACTAAACTATCTGACAGTAATTACAATGAACTCATGCCTTCCTCCACTCATAAGTAAAAGGGAGGAAACATTCATTTACTCGACATTCTGGGAGAGAGAAAACTCGTAAATGTTAAATAAACTCACTAAGACCATGTATGTAGGCTCATGAAGATCGAAGATACTTGCCTTGTACTTTTAAATTGCATGCTGCACTGTACTTAACAATATCACAGCCAATTTCCACCTATCGGAAAGCAGCACAGGATTCCAGATACCATCCAGTGTTCTTGCTGTTTAGTTTTTAGACTGGTAGGAGTCAGGGAGCTAAGTAAATAATTCTTTCAGAGTGGCTAAATCAAGGAGTGTTGAGGAGAGAGTACCACAAACAAATAAGAAATGGTCCTAGAGCAATAGCTAGGAGACATTCAGTGACTTAGACTTGAAACTGGGAGAAGACCTGTACCAACAATTCTCCATACTCTTGCTGTGTGACTTCCAGTTTTGAGGTTGAATCTCTGTGTTTCCAGTATAGGCCTTCATAGGAAGGGAATGTACCTCTTTGTCCCAAATAGAGTGTCCAGCTGTGCTATTCTGACCAGCTAGCAGAGTGCCTGGAACATGGTGGGTCCTCCTAATTACGGAAGGGCATAAGGCAGTACATAAAGTCAGGAACCGAGAGGCAATTGTAAAGTGGGAAATATATCTGATGGCTGTCTTAGGCAATAACGTGTATAAAGGTAGTAGTGTAAGGTAATTACACATGAAAATTCATAATTTCTCAAAAGTAAACATTTACACTCTTCTCAGGAGATCATGACATAAGTTGCAAATGGAGATGTCAAGGTAAGAGTGGAAAATGGGAAAAAAATTGTTTTTTGTCCTTTTCTCCCCACTATACCTCTAGTAACTCTTCCAGCCTTGAGTATCCAAGAGTCTTTATTGCAGCTTCTTGGCCTCGGTACCTCTTCCAGGAGACCCACCTATGCAGCTCACCTTCCCAATTAATCCCCACCACCACCACCCCCCGCCACCCACAACATTTGCTTTCTCTTTGGAGCGTTCTCAGATGCCAGTTTAGAAAGGAGCTGATTAATTCATGCACAGGCAATATTCTTGAGGTTTTTGCCCTTAGATAGGTTTTGCCTATCTCTAAGAAGATAAATGACTTAACTGGAAAACTCAGGCTCCTCCCATCCCTGTCTGAAATAATTGAAAGAAAAACAAAAAAGCAAAAGTTAAAGTGTCTTCAGTAGAATTTCCAGTCACAGGTAAATGGGTGACACACTCAGGGATATGAGGGTCTAAATTAGTATCCTCTTATAAAGGTGACCACGTGTCATCAGATTATAAGTATTCAATTAAATTTTTAAAACATTAATACCAAAAGGTCATTCAAAAGCCCTGTTTATTTTAGAGACTGACACACTAGCAATGCACAACGATGCTGTCAAGAAAGCATTTTTGCTTTCTTGTCATGTAGAAACTGAGAGCAGGGATCTCGAACTGGATTTGAATCCTGATCCCTCCTACCTGCTGGAACTTCCTGGGCAAGTTTCCTCACCAGGATGGAGCCAATTCCTCCCTCCTGGAATCATTATGAGGATAAAATAAGATGAGTCTAAAGCTCTTTGTGTAGTCATTCAGATTAATTCATATTAATATATAATTTCTAGCTCAAGCACTATACTATAGTCATAATTACATATTCTTCATATAACAAATAGTATCAAATAGCATCAGTTTCATACCATGTTCTGGTTAGAATAATATTCTGAAATGGGAGCTGGGGACAAAGTTGAATCACTAATTTGTTCAACTTGTTAGGCATTTATTTCCCAGTGAGAATGAGATTCACATTCCTTTGCAGGCTCTAGAGAACTGTCTCCGGGAGCAAGCACGACTCAGAGCCCAGGTACACCTGCTCGAGACCCGGGTCAAACAGCAACAGGTCAAGATCACCCGGCTTTTGCATGAGAACGAAATCCAGTTCCTCGATAAAGGAGAGGAGAATATTGTCATTGACCTTGGAGGCAAAAGGCAATATGCAGGTCAGAACCTATTTTTCTTAAGTGTTTCAGTAACTTATGACCCACACCCCTGTGCAATGGTGGTGCTCATTATTTGGTCACTTCAGGTTTTGCTAAAGAGCTTTTCCTATTCTAATAACAAGCAGCATGAACATTATACCAAATGTGAATTTGGTATAAATTTAAATAATTTTTTAAATTTTTTTAAAATGTTTTTATTTATATTTGAGACAGAGCATGAGCGGGGAAGGGGCAGAGAGAGAGGGAGACACAGAATCTGAAGCAGGCTTTAGGCTCTGAGCTGTCAGCACAGAGCCCGACGCAGGGCTCGAACTCACACACTGTGAGATCGTGACCTGAGCTGAAGTCGACGCTTAACCGACTGAGCCACCCAGGCACCCCGGTATAAATTTAATTTTATCCTTTTCTCTCTCTTATCTCTGAGGGGATATTTAATGTCAATGCTAAATATCTTAGAATTTCTGTAGTTTAAAGAGAGATCAAAGACAAGAGATTGTTTACATATGGTGTGCAAATGACATATCTGAAAAATTTTACAGTTTTGTTTTTGTGTAGCATTTCTCGTTACATTTATACAGTTTTCCCTTCTGAGTCCCTTATGTGCCTTAGGGTAGTAAATGAGGTAATAGAATAAAAGGGCAGAGAAAGAAAAAGGGATCACAATTATTTAGGGAAATACAAGGGTTGTTTTTATGTGCATATTTTACGGTTTGATAATTTTCCTTTCGATTAAGTCATTGTTTCCACCCAGAAACTTAATGATCTTAAACTGTCAACACATTCACTGCACATATCGTTATTCTTTATAGAGAACTATTCATTTGCCTTCCACCAGGCATCTTTTAAAGTAAACAAACCATAGTTGTCAGTAAGGAGGATGCCATTTACAGCACTTTGTTTATATGTCTGCTCTAGCTACTGGGATGATGTATTATAATTTCTTTGTTCATGAGTCTATCCTGATCAATTGAGCAGGCACTTCATTAGGAATGATGTCTCATCATTCTTTCTTCCCTGTTGCCCATTAGAGTACCTGGAAAATAACAGAGCCTCACATTTATGAATGAAAGCAAGGTAGTACAGAAAGATAGGAATAGCTAAATAAGCAAATATAAGTTGGAAAATATATCTGACTGTAATTGAAAAACTACAGAGGCTAAAGAGATTCCAGGCTGACAGAATAAAGACATCTTTATTTTGTGTTTCTAAATATACTCATCAGTGAAGCATATAAGAATTATGAGAATTTTAGAAACTATGCTTCAATGAAATGTTCCCTTTTTCTTTCTTTACCAAGAACCTAATCTCTTTCTGGTCAGACATTTGCCCAGGGCTCCTGACACTGTTGTCCAGTCACTTGATCCCTTACCCTTGATTCTTGGAATCCAACTGCTTTTCCCCCTTTCCGGATCAGACAGAGGCCTGTGGTAGAGGGAATGGATGTAGGGTGATGATGGCTCGTGGCTCGGCGGCATGGAACAAAAAGGAACCAAAGACAGCTCGGATAAAAATAGGCTTGGGAAACAAAGAGACTGTCTGAAGCAATCTCAGGGCAAAGAACAGGAACTAGAACCTCAGAAGACATCAGTGAAAGAAGGCTCAGGAGAGCAATTGAACAAGAAGTATAATCAGTTGACATTCCTTGAAGACGGTGATTCTCAGCCAGGTCTACAGATAGAATCACCTGGTGACTGTTAAAATGCTGACGCCTATGAAGAACTGTGGAGGGTCTGAGGTTTTACTCCATTTACAACCTAAAGAGTTAGCCTGCCTCGGTTTCACGGGTGTTGGCAGAAGATAAGAGACTCCTGGGTCCGAGACAAGAACTTCATGTTTGTACCAATATCCCTTGATTGCAAATACTAAGGAAGCAATGTGGAGAATGTGCAGGCAGTGGGCTGTGTCCAGGTGAGGAACCCTGAGTTTAGTAAATCTCAATCTTTTATAATGGGTTACAAGCAAATCTGCCCAGTCTTTTCTCCTTTGCAAGAGAGTTATTTCTATGAAAGTGGGCAGAAACTAACCTGCCATCTGCTCTAGAGGGAGACACTGTCTCTATCTTATAAGGCTGTTTACTATACAAAGATCCCTGAAAAAATAGTCCAGAACATATACTCTGCTTGCAAAATATGCAGGAAGGCAATTGACCCATGGGAAACTGTCTACAAATAGTGTCCAGGTTCCACTCCAGACCAATTAAATGAGAATCCCTACAAGACTGCAAAGGATTTGTGCTTTTGCTGATGGGTGTGGATGAGATTGTTCAAGACCAGAATCAGGTCAGGCTTCTCCCCACATTTCTTCCCACAGGCTGAGGAGGACCAAGATTTCCTGGGGCCACCTAGTATAGAAGGCTTTACTTCTTTTCAGATAGGAGGTAAGGCATTGTAGCAATTGAATACCCTTTTCATTCGACGAATGTTGAGGCCTAATTGTAATGTGGTCATTTATCCACTCAGCAGGTTTCAGCTACCTATCCTGAGACTGTGGAAAATGTAAGAAACAGATGTCAGGGTTGGATCTCACTGGATTAATCAGGCCAATCATTGTTGATAACAAGGTTGATTCAGAGAAGGGAGTAACCAGAATGGCCAAAAAGCCATTTGACTGATGACTTTGTCTTATGGACTGAGTTGTGTGCACCCCCCATATGAGCTTCATATGTTGAAGCTCTAACCCCCAATGTCTATAATATGATTGTATTTGGAGATAGGGCCTTAAAAGAAGAGATTAAGTTAGAATGAGGCCATTAGAATGGGCCCTAATTCAGTCTGACTGGTGTCCTTATAAGAAGAGATGACGGCGGCACTGATGCACAGAGGAAAGATGATACGAGGCTACAGCAAGAAGGCAGCCATGTGTAAGCCAAGGACAGAGGGTTCAGAAGAAACCAACGCTACTGGCACCTTATGTGATTCCAAAAGTAGGTACACAGCTGGTCACAAGGACAAGGAACTGATGGATGCAAGAGAAGCACCATTATTCCAAATTCCAAACTAAGCCCCAAACCCAGCAACTCTGAACAGGTTGTGAACACAGATTCAAGTGTTCAATGATGGCAGGAGGCAGGTGATTGGATGTTTGTTACTAGGACTGTGTATGAGAAAACTCAGTCGTGGGAAGACTCAGGCTTAGGAGCTGAAACTGCAATCCCTGTGTCAAGAAATGACAAGAAGTGGGAGACAAGAAGTCACCAAGGAGTAAGGCAGAAATCAGTTACTAGAAAATGAAAATACCAAGATCAGAGGAGGCCTGACTGAATAAACAGGAATTGGATGGAAGAGTCATATGGTCAGGGTCTATACAAACCATTGTAGGGTGTGTGTGTGTGTGTGTGTGTGTGTGTGTGTGTGTGTGTGTGTGTGTCTGTCTGTCTGTCTTGTAACATTATAGCACATAAAATAAGATAGATGATAGACATTTTCTGGTTTGGGATTTAACAGCTAAAAAAAAAAAAAAATCCAGGGGGGCACCTGGGTGGCTCAGTCAGTTGAATATCTGACTCTTGATTTTGGCTCAGGTCATGATCTCACAGTCGTGGGATCAAGCCCTGCATTGGGTTCAGCGTTGGTAGGAGCCTGCTTAAGATTGTCTCTCGTGCTGTCTTTCTACCCCCCTCCCCCACCTCAAAAAAACCCCCCAGAAGTTAGTAGAACTATGTAATATTCTTCATATATGATGAATACAGTATGAAATATATAGTTTAATTGTACTTTATTTTGTAGCATATAGACAAATAGTACTAAAGAGCCTGCCAAAGGCAAACCCTTGATAAATATATAATAACCATAAATTCCAAAAAGTATATATTTAACATAATATATAATATTGTATAAAATATATAAGAACTTGCTACCAAAGTTTATATTTTTGGTCTCCTTAAATTAAAAATATCAAATGTTCATTGGGGTTCCTGGGTGGCTCAGTCAGTTAACTGTCTGACTTTTGATTTTGACTCAGGTCATAACCTCACAGTTCGTGAGTTCAAGCCCCACATCAGGCTCCACACTGACAGTATGGAGCCTGCTTGGTATTTTCTCTCTCCTCCTCTTTCCCTGCCCCTCCCCTGCTTGTGTGTGTTATCTCTCTATCTTAAAATAAACAAATACACTTAAAAAAATTAAATATTCGTGTACACCATCTGTAGAAATATAAATTTCTTCTTATTTACAAGTTACTATTTTATTACTAATTTGTTTTCTGAATTCTAATTCATCTCATGGTCAAAAACACATAATTGCTTATAACCTAGCAATTTGTGCAGATAATGCACAAATCATGCGATTTTATACAACATATAATTAAATGTATCTTATTTTGAAGTTTTTGGCTGCTATTAAATTATGTACTTAAATTAAAAGATACCAAATTCACATTAATTGGTGATAATTACCACAGCCCGTGGCATCACATCTGTTCAGCCAACAAGACCACTGGTTTAGCCAGATCCCCTCCTGCAAGGCCTTCAATCTTTACAAGACAGTCACTTGAGGCATATGTAGTGATTAAGGTGTTGCCTCTGAAGCCTGGTTTGAAAGTCCAGCTGCCCATCTTGGTAGCTGTAGCCTTTGGGCAAGTTACCTAATCTTTATATCCTTCATTTTCCTCATCTGTAAAATGGGAATGATAAGAATGGTTCTTTGTCGTAAAGATTCAGAGTTAACACATGTAACATGATTACAGTAGCATTTCATACAAAAGAGGTGCTCAGTGAATGTCAGCTATCTATCCACATTGTTATATACTCTCTCCCTTGTTTTCAGAGGAGAGAGC
This sequence comes from Panthera leo, assembly GCF_018350215.1. Taxonomy (NCBI): domain Eukaryota; kingdom Metazoa; phylum Chordata; class Mammalia; order Carnivora; family Felidae; genus Panthera; species Panthera leo. The sequence continues at coordinate 20,630,696 of NC_056682.1, forward strand.
CTACCCACCCTACCCTTCAAGAATCCTGCCCTCTCCAAGGAACCAGCATCCTTTCTTCTTGTTTCCTTTCTAATGTCACGGGGCAGGTGGGGATAAAGAATGGCTACAGCAGGGCTAGTTCTAGCATTTCCCAGCATGCCTTTGGGGGCAGCTGAGCTCATGCTGGCCTTTCTTTGAATTTAGAGTGTGGGGTACTTAGTGCCTTCGGACTTCAGCTTTGAGCTCAGCCACCATTGTGGGACAAAAGGGAAAAGTCCATTTGGCAAGCTGTCGTGTCACTTTGTGAAGCTTAAACATTCAGAAGCCTTCCAACATGGCTTGCTTTCTGCATGATCAGAGAAAGCGTTCACCTCTTCCAGTTTGGCACAGTGTTTGTCAGAGGGCAGGCAACCCTGGCCTCACTCTAGTATTATGTAAGCATCCAAAAATCCCCCTCTTTTTTTTTTTTTTTTTTAAGTCCCAGGAACATGGAGCTTTCCGATCCTGCCCTTGCCTGCGTATTATCTGGGGAGTTGAGTGGGTCAAAACATTTTGAAAATCATAGTTTCAAATATCTAGTTAATGTTTTATACCCTACATTGTTTGAACTTCCTGCTGTGGAGGTGCAAGTCCCATTTTCACATTTCCCCAAGGCAGCCTCCTTATTTCTAACTTCTTTCATATGAGCAATTTTGCTACTCATGCTTCTTTGAGGTTTTTTAATTTGTTGGGTATTTTTTGTTTTTGATTTTTTTTTTAAGTTGAAAGCTTTGCTCTGTATCTTAAGTTATGTTTGGATTTTTCCTCTGGGAAGAAGGACACATGTTTAAAAACACAAACTTGCAGTTGGCATAAAATAGAAACAAATAGAAAATGTTGGCTCCACATGCAATATTCACAAAGTTTTCCAGAGGCAAATGCTATAGCTAATCATTTCCATATTTGCCTGGAAAACAGCCTGAATCTTTGGAGTCTTTACTATTCAGCTCTTTGGTAGGAGATTACATGTAAGCAAAGAGCTCTATCCTTAACAGGGTTAAAATCTGCTTACTTTAATGAAAAGTGTTGTACAATCTACTTGACCACAGAATGTAAGCTTTTGAGCAACATTGAACTAATTTTAGGTGATGTTTTTCTTCTTGTTTAATTGCCAGAAAAGGACCTCTTTCTCTCTCTTTCTCTTTTTTTTTAAGAATCCAACACGCACAAAGAATGTGCTTCTGAATCTCAGATATAAATATACGAAGATAGCCTAAATCATCACAAAGATGAACATCTCACCACAGCAGTAGTATATGATTGGTCTTAACCTGGTGAGGGCTTCAGAAAGTGACAAAGGGTCTTTATTTTCTTGTCTAATTCCTACCGCCCATTCCATCTTTTTGGCATGCAGTATATCTCACTTGTAACAAAATGGAGTTGTGACAATTTGGCATCAAAACAACGAAAAAGAAGAAAGAACTTTAAAATATGCTAGCAGAATGGAATTATCCAATCAGGAAAAGAAAAGAAAAGAAAAGAAAAGAAAAGAAAAGAAAAGAAAAGGTTGTTTTTTTAAAGGAAGGAAATTAACAAAATGCTAAGGGTAAAATGTGAAAGTCAGCTATAATTTAAGTTATAGTGTTTTTACTCAAAACTCTGCAACTAAGTATTCTTGAGACGATCTCTTGACGGTGGCCACCTACTTCAACCACCCCTTACACAGCTTCCTGGATGTTGAACCTGTAGTGAGGTCCATACTGCCAAATTCTCTGAAAGTGTGTACAAATCAGCCTAGATGAGACCCAGTGGATATTAATTTATTCTACCTTCAAGTAGTTTAAGAAATAGATACTACTTTTCGGCGACAGACTGGTAGTTATGTTTGCTTCAAAGGTCAAAGAAATATCCTGGCAAAAAGAATGTGGGGATAAAAGGAATAGCAGAAGCTTGCGATTTTTAGCAAAAGCACCTAAGAATGCATGGACTGTTGGAAATTTCAGTGGGCTACTAAAAAATCTGCTGAAACTGGGAAGTTATAAGAATCTAACAAGAAGATTACTATTTTGAATTCATCTCCAATGTTCAGGATGATTTATAATGCTGTAAGTCAAGATAACCCATATTATATTATTTGCTCGAGGTTCTATTTCTACTTTAATTTAGCTTCATAGGAGAGATAAGTTCTCTTATTCTGTCAGATAAGGCTATAAGTTCCACTTAAATATGCTATGATCTATTGAACATATATAATTTTTTAAGTGTTTGCACAAAAATCAGAAATGAGAAACCAAATCCCTGTTTTATTTTTTTATTTTCATGATCATGTCAAGGAGATAAAATTAAATACTAGAAAAGGAAATAAGACTTTCCTAATATCTACTGGAAGATATACAAGATGCAATTTTAAAAAGCTGATTATCTACACCATGTGTTTATCTATCTCCATTGGTATTGAGTAATCTTATCCAGAGGCTCCTATGGGGGAAAAAAAAGGCATATAACAAATGTTACATTACCTTGTTTTGCAAACAGACTGTTCGGAGATTTTTAATGATGGGTATAAGCGCAGTGGATTTTACAAAATCAAACCTCTCCAGAGCCCAACAGAATTCTCTGTTTACTGTGACATGTCTGATGGAGGAGGATGGACTGTAATTCAGAGACGATCTGATGGCAGTGAGAACTTTAACAGGTGTGCTAATTATGATGCAAGGATTTATTTGGAGTAGCATGTGTGAGATTTGTAACAAGTAAAGCATTTTTATTATATCCTGAGGTCTATAATTAGAATTTCACTCTTTCCAAATAAGAATACTGAAAGTGCATTTGCTAATCAAAAAAAAATATTGGGGGGGGGGTAATTGGGGAAGGTGGTGGGCACCTTAGTTACTACTGCAAAGGTCCTTTTGGGTTCTGCTAAAATCAGCTTTCATTTCAAATTTTTTAGAGGCTGGAATGACTATGAAAATGGCTTTGGAAATTTTGTTCAAGAAAATGGTGAATATTGGCTGGGTAATAAAAATATTCACTTACTGACCACACAAGGTAAGGTTTGTCTGATATCAAATTCACTTGAAGTATAGTTAAAACACACACACACACACACACACACACACACACACACACACACGCACACACACACACACACACACTAAAGGGGCACCTGGGTGGCTCAGTCAGTTGAGCTTCAGACTTTGACTCAGGTCATGATTTCATGGTTCGTGGGTTTGAACCCCACTTTATGCTTTGTACTGTGACAGCTCAGAGCCTGGAGCCTGCTTCAGATTCTCTGTCTCCCTCTGTCTCTGCCCTTCCCTACCCCCATCCCCTCCTCTCTCAAAAATAAATAAGCATTAAAAATAAAAATAAAAAACACGTTAAAATGTTTTCTACTGAACCATAGGCAATGGAATGAATTCAGTAAGTGCTGTGTTTTGCAGATGCCAATGATCCCTTTCGAGCAACAATCCCCTTTATAAAATGTGGCCACTTAAAACTAGGACTAGAGGCAATGAAACTAGATCTGGGCTGAGGTGGGAGAGTTCTCATCTATTTATTTTCAATTTATGGAAAGGAAATGTAGTGTCCTAATCCTTCTTTTTTTAATGCCTCAAATTCCTCAAAATAGCCATACTGGGTCAACTATCTATTGCCATAATAAGTGTGTAACAAGCTACTTCAAGATTTGCTGACTTAAAGCCACACTCATGTATTATTCCTCACAAATCTACAAGTTGGCTGAGCGGTTTTGCTCATCAGGTCTGTGTTCTGCTGATCTTGGCTGGGCTTGCTCATAGGTGTGTGACCAGCTTCCGGGTCTGCTGGGAATTTAAGGGGGAAAGAAGTAGACTCAGTGGAAGGAGTTAAAAGTCGCATTGCAAACGTTGAGGCAAAGAATTGGGCACTTGGGGCTGTTTTATACAAATACCCTAATAAATATCCTGTCTCCATCCCCATCAACTTTTAATTTGAAAAATTTCAAAGATACAGCAAAACGGAAAGAAGATTCAACCTACCACCTGGATTCTACACTACCATTTGCTGGTTTTTTTTAAATTGTTTTCATTACATACCTATCCATCCATCAAGCCATTTTATTTTATTTTATTGATATATTTCAAATTGCAGACATCTATACATTTCCTGCTATGTACCAGTGCATGTGTATCTTCTCCTAGAGTTCAGTATTTGTCTAAAATATCATTTGATGAATTTTCTCAGCTTCTCTTTGCCATGTTCATTTTCTCCAACTCATTGCCTTCCTTGCCTCAATTGTAAGTCTGAGATTGTAGTCAGCCCCATTCGGGTCTGATTTAGAATGTTTCATAAAAGGCAATTGTATTGCTTAACAAAGCATGCTATATCACACTGGCAATGCATTAAACATAAAAGCAAGGGTTTGCTTGTTTCATTCAAGTTAGGGAAAGTGACTGGTGTTTTTATATCCACAATTCATAAGTATAATTATAGGGATATAATTATAATTATAGGGATCTTTGAGACACTATAGAAGATGAATAATCCTAGAACCCTGCTTGTCCTTCTCGTGATCAATGCTATCTAAATTTATATAAGATTTCCCTTCCCTCAGTGTATTTATTTTATTTTATTTTGAGTATTTTATGATATATATAACATTTATCATAGTGCCTTTTTTGCACATTAATATTTATCGGGTTTCCTATCGAAACTATGAAAACTCCACGAAGTAACCCTTAGCTCCTTGCAAATATACAAAGTTCAAATTAGTTGTTAAATTATTATTAAATGCTCATTCACCCAGATGCACTTTGCTAACACATCTGCTTCCCTTTCGTGTTTTAATGGGTACTCGGGCTGCTACTGTCATGACAGCAAAAATGTATTTATCAGTTCTAGGTTTCACAACCACATATCACATCATCCCAAGGAAAAGCATGCCTTTGTCCCTGCATTCTTTAATTGTGAGCGCACCTAAGGCTAGTGAATTTCCCCTGAAAATAGCTTTATCTCCATTACATAAATTTTGACTGCAAGTGTTTGCAATAATATTAATTTAGGAACGGTCTATAATGGCCTTTTTATTTATTTATTGTCCATAAAGATATTTAGATGGTTACCTGAAACATTGAGACTGACTTTATAGCTCTTCCATAATGCAAGGTATTTAACTTAGCCTGCCATACTGTTCTCATCCACTTCACAGTCTTGGCTCACATAACCATTACTGCCCTTCCATCAGATTAGAGGGGCCTCTTCCAAAATTCCACCTTAGAGAGCTCCATGGGGGGCAGGGCCTGTGGTACTAAAGCACCAAGGTCACTGGAAGTTTACACTCCTCCCACACTCAGTAAGGGGCAAGCTGGCATTTCCTGCCCAAACAACCCTGAGCTTGTTTCCAAAACCTGTTCATGCCTCTTCTTCATCTAGCCCCCTTGAGAAGATGGTGTTACTAGTGTGCACATCGCTGAGCCTGAGGGGAGGTAAAGCAACAACTTTTAGTGTGGGTGTAAACAGAGCTTGGATGTGCAGCCTAGAAAGTGCACAAACGTGGTCGAGGCCCTTTTTGTGTGCATGACTGAGACAGAGATAGGGATAGGAAGAGAGGAGGCCGACCACAGACAAGACCTGGGTGATGGGGCCAGAGGGTCTCTCTCCCTGGGCCTCCATGTTCTGGCTTGGATCCCAAGGAGACTAAGACCGTAAGTTCAAACCTGATCTTCTAGGTCATTGTGAAATTTTATTTATCGAAGTAGGAGGATAGAACATATATTATCTGACAGTTTGTTTGACTTATAATTTTCTGGTTCCTGACTCTTCAAAAAAAGAGAAAGAGTAATAACTGTGATTCACAAATGATGGGACAATGGAGAAAAGAAGATGGCTTGACGCGACCAACTAGTTATTATTTACTTTTAAGATTAACATTCTTACTGAAAGTAAGAAAAAGAAGATAAATGTTTAAACTTCTTAAAACTTCTCTTCTTTCATTGTTAGGCTTCTTAATGTATTAGCTAAATTATAACTTAGTTTCTGTTGTTCTTTGTCAAGTGAATTGTACTAGACTTGACGTATGATAAATCTAGTAGAAATTTTCCACCTTCAATATTATGTTCCTAGCTCTTTTCAAGCAAAATACACAATGAAATGTTCATGTTGTAAATACAATAGAGCCACTGTTTATTCTTTCAAAACGGAATGATAGCAGAAGGAAACAGTTTAAGTAAAATAGAGCTATGAATTATTTTTAAAATTCAATAAATCAATATCATCTCACACCTCAAAAATATCCTATTAATTCTTGTTGTTTTGTTTTTTTTTTCAGGAGACTACACTTTAAAAATTGACCTTGCAGATTTTGAAAAAAATAGCCGTTATGCACAGTATAAACTTTTTAAAGTTGGAGATGAAAAGGTAGTAAAATTTTCAAATAAGTAACATTATGAATTAATGTATAAAATATAAACCCTGAAGTCAGTGGAAACAAAAATACACGGTAGAACCTGTTTTTTGTTTATTAAATAAACATATTATTAACTAACATTAATTATTAAATTATCATATTACAGTGACAACTGATAGTGGAACTTGCCTCTTTGTCTTTAGAATGCCTATGAGTTGAATATCGGCGAATATTCTGGAACAGCTGGAGACTCCCTTACAGGGAATTTTAATCCTGAGGTGCAATGGTGGGCTAGTCACCAAAGAATGAAATTCAGCACACGGGACAGAGATAATGACAACTACGAAGGGAATTGTGCAGAAGAAGATCAGTCTGGCTGGTGGTTTAACAGGTTTGACATTTTATAAACACTATTGTAATGGCGTTGATGATATCTCACTGGTGGGCATTAATTATAACATGAGGTAATGTTGTCTTCTTTGTAGTACTGGTATTATTATGTAATCACACTTACTAGAATTCTTCAGTGATGAAGTATTTTTGAGGATTTGTTCATTGTGTGCATTAATAAAGCTTGAAAGGTGTTACAGAAATAAATCAAATTACTACTTCTGCAAAGATTGTTTGCAACCTGAACTATGGGTGAGTTATCACAAATAGTTGGCCACAGATTGACATGAAAGAATAGGGAGCATTTATCATAAGAGAAATATTTTCAGTGTTCTAATAACCAGTTTGGTCTTTACCTTCTCTTATCACGTGATGGCCATGTTATTTTTGTAAATTTTTCGATGTAATACTACTTTTAAATCACAGTGACTTCCACTGAGCTCCTCTCAGTGCAGAAACTTCCTCTACAGTATTCCTGACACTTAATTCCACCCTCTGGTTGAATACTTCAGTGTTACTTTATCAGCTAGCTCACTCTGGGTTTTTTTATTGTACTAAGTTTTTCCTTTTATTCATCTGAATTCTGCCTTCTTATACTTCACCAGATTTTCTTCTCAGTAGTTAAAGAGCAATTGTAATTCCTTTTCAACATAGTGCTGCAGGCAGTGGATGAGAAGACATTTATTGTATTCCTCAATATTTTCTCTCCTCTAGGCCAGATATGCTTGACTCATTGAACTGTTCTCCACCCAAGATGGTTTCCAGACAGCTCCCTTTGTTGTAATTACAAAGTTTAGGCAAGAATGGAAACTTCATACAGTCTCCCTTAAAAATAACCTGAAGCGTCTGCTGTCTGCAAAGCAGATGTGCCCCAACTGTTAGGCAGTGCATGAGTTTTGAACGTCTTCTTTTCTTGTTAGAAAACAAACACTACTTCAAAATGTCTGGACATTTAAATTTTCCATTATAGAATGTTTAGTGAGTATTCCTGGAGTGTCAGATTTTCCAAATTATTGAAGACTATTCATTTAAGTTCCAAATCCAAATTTTAACCTTTTTTTTTCTTACATAAGTACTTACAAAGCATTTTAGAATCCTGTCTTATGAAGGAGAGGTATATCAGGCATATGTTAACTTTCCTGAAAATCATGGGAGTCCTCCCTATGAGCATTTGGTGATTGCAGGGTGCTGGTTTTAGAGTTGTAGATTCTGCGGGGATACAGCTAGTTGTGGGTAGTGTGGTGGGTCAAGTTGAAACTCAGTGGTTGTAAAATCATTATTTTCTCTGGATTTTGCTTTTGTTTTTTACTTTGTGTCACTTTATAAAATTTTGGTCGCTTGTAAAGGAACTAGAGCACATACATCAGTGAGAGAGAACAGAGAAACAAAGGTATCATCCCTACTTAACAAACCAAAGGTGATGATAGTCTTTTCCCTAGTGGTTTTCTTGTTCTTTTAAAAGGCCATCTTTGTCACTCTCTCTTCCCCCTCCTTTTACTTCCCCTGTCCTTCTAAGTTAGCATTATGTAAAAATTATCAGCATCATATAAAACTGACACATAATTCACTAAGTTGCAAGCATCCCTTAATGTTTGATTTTGAACAGAAGTGCATATACAGAAAAAACAATCATATCAGTTAATATTACCATGTACCTACCTAGTTGACTCGGCTTGGATTGCGTCTAAATGACAACTGGCACACATATTAACACAGGCAAATAAATAATTTACTTGACTTTCGATATCGGGGTTCAGAGATGACAAAGAAAGGTAGCTACTGAGCTGGAGCTGCCTAAGAACTCATCATTATCCGTGAAGCCAGATGAGATGATATGTCTGTAGAGGTGGAAAATCAGTAAAGTTAGAGAAAAAGTCAATTGTTCCAGAAGCTTGGTGCTACGTCTACAGGTCTCCTTTTCTTGTAGTTTGATCCTATCATTTTCTTCCTCCTTATCCTTTTTTTTTTTTTTTAATCCTATAGTTCTTCTAACTTACCTGAAGTGTTGGCACTTCATAATTATTACTCACTTACAAAACGTTCTTTCTCCACATGGCAAAGCGGTCACTGAGCGTTGATGTGTTCTCCGCTCTGCATTTGCAAATGCATTCACCAACAGAGCCCCAACCATCTCCCAGTGTGGTTGCAAGTCCTGTTCCAGAAACTGAAAGATGCTGGACAATTGGTCTCAGCATAGCTAAGATGTGGGGCACCTGGCTGGCTTAGTCAGAGCATGTGACTTTTAATCTCAGGGTCGTGAGTTTGAGCCTCACATTGGGTGTGGAGCCTACTTTAAAAAATAAAAAGAGGGGTGCCTGGGTGGCTCTGTTGGTTAAGCGTCCAACTCTTTTTTTAAAACCATTTTTTTTTACACTTTTTTTTTTTTTAACATTTATTTATTTTTTGAGACAGAGAGAGACAGAGCATGAACGGGGGAGGGGCAGAGAGAGAGGGAGACACAGTCGGAAGCAGGCTCCAGGCTCTGAGCCATCAGCCCAGAGCCTGACTCGGGGCTGAAACTCACGGACCGGGAGATCGTGACCTGAGCTGAAGTCGGACACTCAACCGACTGAGCCACCCAGGCGCCCCAAGCGTCCAACTCTTGATTTTGGCTCCGGTCATGATCTCGTGGTGCGTGAGCTCAAGCCCTACGTCAGGCTCAGTGCTGACAGCACAGATGTCTCTAGGAAAACAGAGATGGGCCAAAATATATATTCCAGAGGCTAAGTTTGTTATCTTCTTTTCTAACATTACCTTTCAGGTAGTTTTAAAAACACAGTAGGCTTTGACATTTGCAGAATCAGCATACATAGTTTCAGATTTAAATTAGGAGATTGTCAGGATGGTCGGCAGGAGCAAATCACTAAGCTGGTAAGTGGACCGAGCCAACCATTCAGCATCTATGGGTAAATTATATGCTTTTTTGATTCAACAGTTTGGGTCCTTTCCATAGAGTTTTCAGAACCGTCCCTTGCAAATGTTCTCCTTATACCCTAATGTCTGCCATCGTTTTGTTGGTTAATCAATAAAGAAATATGTAGTGACTCATTGCTAACAGTACACAGAAAATTATCACATACGCCTAGCTATCCATATCAGGGACAAAATTTACAGATTTTAAAGGAGGAAGTGCGACATTTTTAAAATGTATGATTAGCTAACCCACTTATCTAGATTGGAAAAAGAGAGGCTAAAAAATTAACTCCGCAACTTGGACAAATGATTATGGGTCAATTGCTGGGAAAACTTTAAGTGGTGGTTTAGGTTTTGTTTGCTCACCCTTGAGGTTAAAATAATGGATATGTTGGCAATTTTTAAAAGAGGGGGGAGGGAGTCTGCAGCACGAAAGCTAAATCTTGGCAGCGGAAAGGTGAACACGTAAGTGCAAATTATCCAGGGAAGCTGGTTACAAGGCGCCATGCCACACCCTGTTTCCTTAAATCATACCACTCTTGCAAAGGCCAAAGGTTACAAGGTCATGTTTTCGTTTGCTTGCTTTTTTGTTTAAAAGCTATTAAGACCAGAAATGCTTCTTTTACAGTACACAACAGGTGACCTGGGCTATATCCTGAGTTTTGTTAGGGCACACAAACCCATCAGTTAAACCCATCTGCTGTAGAAATCTCCCGCCTTCTGGAAACTAATAAACATTCCCTTGTTGGGGCGCCTGGGTGGCTCAGTCTGTTGAGCATCTGACTTTGGCTCAGGCCATGATCTTGTTCGGGTTCGTGAGTTTGGGCCCGCATCGCGCTCACTGCTGCCGACACAGAGCCTGCTTGGGGTCTCGTGTTCCCCTCTCTCTCTGGCCCTCACTTGCGCGCGCTCTCTCTCTCTCTCTCGAAAATAAATAAAACCTTAAAAGTACATAAATAGATAGATACTCCCTTGTCTGAAAAATGGCAGAAATCATAGTCAAACGCTTTTATCGAAAAGGCTTAGGAAGGAGCTTTCTAGTCTGATTGTTTTGTGTTTATTTTCTCTTCCCACTAGGTGTCACTCTGCAAACCTGAATGGCTTGTACCACAAGGGCTCCTACGCTGCTAAAACAGACAGTGGGGTTGTGTGGCACACCTGGCATGGATGGTGGTATTCTCTCAAGTCTGTGGTTATGAAAATTAGGCCACATGATTTTATTCCAAATATTGTTTGATTTTCCCTGCTGGGCTTTCTTTCTGCAATTCGTCTCGCTTTAGAGTGCTTTGAAAAATTGGACCTCTGAACGTATACATACACACGTAGATGGCAACTGTTACGTGTGCTACTTTTCATTCCTACCGACCTTTATTACTTATTGCGCTTTCGGCACAGCAAATACGTGAGTCCTTCAAATAAATACAGATTATTGAATTCCTGCATGCAGAAGTTTACGGTAAGCGCTTATGCTAAACAAAAAATACAACAGTGCAGAAAACGTACCATGTTTAGGCAATAACACGAGCATAAGTACATAATAAATTAAGTATGAACGCTGTTGAAAAACACATGAAAAAAACAATAAAAAATTAGGACGTGAATTCAAGTCTCTGCTACCGAGCTGGAACTCGGAGACACAATTTAGGATCTCAATCGCTATATGACAGTATCCTGTATTTTTAAGCTGTTGGTATAGGTTAAACACTTCTTTCAGAAGCCACATTTTAATTCTTATACCAATCCTGTGAGGTATTATCATCCCCATGTAACACACCTGGAAGTTTGTGGCTCTGAGATTTTGTGACTGCTCAAAGTTAATACGTACAAGGACTCAAATTCGAATTCAGATACCAATTCCGATATGAAATCCAATGTTTTGCTACCATGCTAGGGCTTTTTTTTTTTTTTTTAATGTTTACTTATTTTTGAGAGAGTGTGAACGGGGGAAGGGCAGAGAGAGAGGGAGACACAGAATCCGAAGCAGGCTCCAGGCTCTGAGCTGTCAGCACACAGCCCGCCACGGGGCTTGAACTCACAAACCGTGAGATCATGACCTGAGCTGAAGCCACACACTCAACCGACTGAGCCACCTGGGTGCCCCTACCATGCTACAGCTTCTTGTGGATAGAACTTGAATAGGTGAGATGGAGGCAGAGAACCTTTCAAGTGAGGGTAAAAGTAAGAGTTAAGGCAAGATATTCTAAAAAATATTCGAGTACCAACTATCAGGCACAGAGGATATAGTTCAAGCCCAAATGAAGCTCTTTCTTTTTTTATAAAGACATGCACTAAACATATAATCAAAACAATATAATTTTAAAATCTGATAAGCATGAGGGAAAAATATGTTCCTGGGGAATGTATAGCAGGGACCTGACCTGGCTTGGGGGAAGGGAATCAAAAACCTTCCTGGAAGAACTTTTTGAGCTGAGGTTTTTTAACTGGTGTAGGCGGGAGATCTTTGTAAACCTTTGTGTAAAGTATGCAAAGTAGGAAAGTGCAAAGAAACAAAAAACAGGTTAGAGAAGCAATATAGCATAGGGATCCTTAAGTCCTTAAACCAAGAATTCTGCCACTGGATAGCTGTGTGACTTGGGTAGGCTACTTAATTTCTCCGAGCCTCAGCTGTCTTATCTATAAAATGATTATGAGAGTACCTGCCTCACAGGGTTAGGCTGAGGATTACACAAGCATTTCAAATGATGCCTTGTGCAGAGTAAGCAATGAATAAGAACTGTGTGATTATTAGTGAAGTAGGCATTAAGGGATAATACTAACAGATGTCTTGAAATAATAGGTCACATAAAGATGTTAAAGTTAGTTGTGCTTTATCCTCTAAGCACTGCTTCCGAAGCAAGGCTTCTCAATCTTTAATGCCATACAAATTACCTGGGGTCTTGTTTAAATATAGATTTCAATTTGGGACTGGGCCCCAAGGTTTTTGTTTGTAAACAAGTTTCCAGATGATACAGATGTTGCTGGCCTAGGGATCACACTTTGAAAGCAACAATGTAGGAAACTGAGTTCTATGGGATGGTAATAATACAGGAAACAAAAGGGCTTCTTGCTCAAATGAGTTTGGGAGATGACCACAGATGATCTGTGCAAAATTAAACAGATTTCTTCTTTTTTAAAATGTTTACTTATTTTTGAGGGAGAGAGAGAGAGAGAGAATGGAGAACGAGTGAGGGAGGGGCAGGGAGAGAGGGAGACAGAATCCAAAGCAGGCCCATGCACTGGCAAGGTCAGCACAAAGCCCAAAGTGGGGCTCGACCTTACGACCTGAGCTGAAGGCGGACACTCAACGATCTGAGCCACCTAAGCACCCCGATTTCTTCTTTTTAGTATTCTATTGTGCATTCCGAAGTTCTAAGAGGGACATATGGTATGTTGCACTTTTATATCTAGTTAGGAGGATGGTCAGCTGCAAGGTGTAAATCACCTGATTACTCCAGTCCGAACAAATAGAGATTTGTGCATCTTAAGAACTCAGAAGGCAGAACGTCGCCGCCCTACGTGCAGTGTGAGAGCTGCTATCTCTGCAATTCACTTTGCTTCTCGCTGCTTCAAGTCCATGTCAAAAACAGGAAGAAGGGTGAAGGGTCAACAGACTTCAATTTATACCGTATTGGTCAGAATTGTGTTACATGGTCACTCCATCTGGAAGTAAGATCACGAAAGAGAATGTTGAAGTTTACAGTCTTTAGAACATGCAGGCAAGAGAAGTATCTGCCAGGGCTCCTGGCTGTTCATTTTTTAATGCAGTCTCGTGGGAACAGTGTTCCATATGCCACACTTTGGGAAGGTATAAATATGGGGCACCAGTGAATTTTAAATATGGGTATTATTTGCTCAGGTAGTAGCCTGAAGAATTCACACAATTAGGAGATCAAAAGAAGAAAAGCTTTTAAAGGAGGGGGAAAAAAACCCTAAACGATTCCACAGATAAGTGGGAGAGGAGCAAAACACGTAAATTACATAAATCTCAGGATAATAGTTTTTCAATGCAGAAGGAATAAAAAAAAATGTTAAGGCCATAAAAAGATGAAAAAGAAAGCATTCTAATGAAAGACCACTGGATTTAGTGATAATGTTGTGTGTGTGTGTGTGTGTGTGTGTGTGTGTGTGTGTTTAATTTCAATGGACTGCGGGGAGAATAGCCAGAGGCCCAAAAATAAAAGCAGTTATAGAAAATAGGTCATTTGAGGAGTTTAGATATAAATGAACTAGTTTAGATAGAAACTGGACTAGTTTACCTGAAGCCAGGAATGAGGAAGATCTCAGTCGCATTTCACCACTAAAGAGTTATTTATTAGGCTCCATTACTTTTCAAAATGCAAATATGCTTTTAGAGGCCCCTGGCTGGCTCAGTCCGTAGAGCACGTGACTCTTGATCTTGGGGTTGTGAGTTCGAGCCCCATGTTGGGTACAGAGATTTTTTTTAAATAAAGTAAAATAATAAAATGCAAATATGCTTTTAATTTATATCAGCTGATTACATGTTAGGGCCAGTAAACTCAGGAGTGCTTTTTGTTTTTGTTTTTAAATAGTGCAAAGGATAGAGAAATGCATCAAGGCTGATTGCCTGACCTGGCCAGAAGGGCTTTCTACCAAGAGACAAAAAGCATTTTTTAGAAAGGAGAGGGGCTATGTTCCTGAAACATCAAAGTATCAACTTCACAAGTCTGTCCAAGACCTACAGTTTCAGAAAGGCTATGAATCATAAAATCAAGATCCATCCATATAGCCCACAATCTATCCTTTGGCCAGCATAAGATAAGCTGGGAAGAAAGACAAGTCAACAAATAGGAATTACACTGAGTGAGAAACAAGATGGCTTTGTGCTTAGCTATTGCCCAGACTGTTAGGAATTTAAATTTTATCTTTGCCATTTTTTTTTACAGCTCTGTGCTGAGTATTTTCATCTCTAAAATATGAATAATAGGGGTGCCTGGGTGGCTCAGTTGGCTGAGCATCCGACTTCAGCTCAGGTCATGATCTCATGGTCTGGGGTTCGAGCCCTTCAACTAGCTGGCTGCTGTCAGCACAGAGCCCACTTGGGATCTTCTGTCCCTCTCTCTCTTTCCCTACCCCGCTCATTCTCGCTCTCTCTCAAAAATAAATAAACTTAAAAAAAAGTCTTAAATGCTATTAATAATGTAGCTATCCCACAGTAATGTTGGGAGGATTAAGTGAGATAATACTGTGCGTGGCATTACAGTAGAGCCCCTTCTCCACGGTTTCCGCAGCTTCAGTCACCTGTGGTCAACCGTGTTCTGGAAGCAATGATCCTCCTCCTGAAGTATCCTCAGATCACTAGCAGCCTAATAGCCCATAACACCTGTGTCAGTCACCTCCCTTCCTCTCCTCATGTAGACATTTTATAATGTCATGGCATCTCATGAAGAAGTCAGAGTACAGTGCAGTAAGGTATTTTGAGAGAGCGAGAGAGACCACATTCACGTAACTTTTATTAAAGTATATTGTTGTAATGGTTCTGTGTTGCTAATAATTGTTATTAGGCTCCTACCGTGCCTAATTTACAAACTAAACTTTATCATAGATATGTACGTACAGGAAAAAACAGGACACATAGGGCTGGGAACTATCCAGTTTCAGGCATCCAATAAGGGTCTTGGAACATACACATACCCTGGAGATAAGGGGGAGAAAAGAGTACGAAGTGCTCTGTTAACATTGACTATGATGATGATGATGGTGGTGGTGGTGGTAATGCTCATGAAAAAGAGGAAGGTAAAAAAGGAATATTGTAGTGGTGAATTGGAGTGCTGTGTGACCTTCCCCAAGGGCTGGAGGTGTGAGGAGAGGAGATGGTCAGAGGTTCTCCAGAGAAGATAACATAGAAAATGAATTACAGCTCTGGATAAACTATATCTTCTTACGAGCCCAGTAGTCCAGGTTCTTAATATTACTAAGATTTAAAATCCTCCAAAATCAAATAAGTCAGTCAGAGAAAGGCAGATATCACATGTTTTCACTCTTATGTGGAACTTGAGAAACTTAACCAAAGACCATGGGGGAAGGGAAGGGGGGAAAAATAGTTTCACACAGAGAGGGGGGCCAACTTATAAGAGACTCTTAAATACAGAGAACAAATTGAGGGTTGATGGGGGGGCGGTGGGAGGGCGAGGAAAACAGGTGATGGGCATTGAGGAGGGCACTTGTTGGGATGAGCATTGGGTGTTGTATGTAAGCACTGAATCATGGGAGTCTACCCCTGAAACCAAGAGCACACTATATACACTGAATGTTAGCTAACTTGACAATAAAGTATATTGAAAAATAATTAGAATCAAATCAAATCAAATCCTCAAAAATTAGAGGTTGAAACCTGTTGTAGACATTGTCTGCTTTCATGGTCTCTAGAATGGACCCAGGGGAGACTTACGTTTTGACAATGTGACTCAGGCTCCTTGCAGGGAACGCAGAGGTTTTTCCCTTTCTTCTTTCATTCAACACAGATCAGTGTTTTTTGTTTTTTGTTTTGTTTTGTTTTTTTCTATTTTATATATTTAGGTTCCATATAATACTTAGTGATTTTTTTGTTTGGTTGAAAAAACAAAGAAGAAAGCTATTCATCTCTAAAAGGAGGTTTGGACTTCTCCCTTCATTTTATAGATGAAGAAATTTTCTGCGTTTTTCTGATGACAGGTATTTCTGGGAAGGACTTTGTTACTTCCCTGACTCAGAAGAATTCACAAGCACCGTAAAGCCACGGCTGTACTCTGTGTTCTCACGGACGCTGGCCCTTCACTTAGAATACTGCCTTAAAAAGCATCTACACCCAGTACAGACTATGCTCTGGGGTGGGCAAGTCTAAGACAAGCTGCAACCTTTCAAAGAGGATAAAAGAAGGAATTAGGCCTTCAGTCATAACAAGCCAACCCCGTCTCAGGGAGAAAATGACATAGGGTATTGTCTCCCTAACTTAACTCCTGGGGTGTTGGCATTGTTTGCAGTTTCTAGGCCTTTCTAATTATAGATGTGCTATGTAATATTGCCTCCACCTGCACCTATAACACTAACAATGTTCAGCACTTAACAGTATCAAAGACTTTCCCAGCTTGAACTAATTAATTCACACAATTCCAACCATCTGGGACAGATAGTATTATTACCCAGGTTTTACAGACACAGAAAACTTCAAAAGAGGTTTCTCCAAGGTCACATAGCAATTGGAATGGGCCAGGAGCATATTTTAGAGGTACTAGGTTTTTACATTCATTAGAAGGCGACAACATTGCACAGTTCGGATTTAGGGGTAATTTGATTTTTTTTTTCCTTCAGTGTGCTAAACAGATACTGCTTTGTTGGATACTAGCTCTCTCTGTGGTTCCTTTTGTAGCTTGTATCCCGAATGGAATGATTATACCCTTAGGAATTATCATACACGTCAAAATTCTTGGGAGTAGCAGGTAGTTTGGAGCTCTTAAAGGTAGCTAACATAAGCCAGCTGCTTTAACTCTCTTACTTTCTTCCTCTATTACACCTGCAGTATCTCTTTTCAGGTAAGTGATATTAGAACACAGAGCTCTTGAAATGTAAAATGAAACCCCAGAAAAAGTCGGTTATAAAGGCTTCTCTGTCCTCTCCTGGTAGCCAACCAACTAATTCAGATTCTTAGGAACTCACATATTCCTCAAAGAAGGTCCTTCAGAGAGAATACCAGCTAAAAAGCTAAAGACTAAAATCACTAGTTTTTAGAAAGATTAAAATAGCCCAGGTTTCCCTAGTTTTGAGAAAGTTAAATTTGAAACAACACGGGGAAACTCATCGGTGGAAAATCACCATGATGCCCTTGCAGTTTTGGGGCTGGTCTAATAGTTGTGGTTTGAAAGAGTATCATATCCTCCTGTATTTACTCATGGTGAAGTGGCAGGAAATCATATACTTGAAAATATAAATAAATAGTCAAAAGCTGAGAGACTTTTATAGAGGCAATGATTATGCAAGGTAAGCAATGTCAAATTAAAGTGGTATGTTCTTAAGAGTTCCATGCTGTCTCGGACCAGTAGGACCAGAAAAGAAATTGTTCTGGAAGCTTTCAGGGTATGTAAGGAATTTGGTGAATATGGTTAAGAACTTTTTCTAAGTAGGGATCTTTTGAAACCCAGGGTTAAAGAACATCTGCATATGGTTTGTATATGATGAGTCAGCATGTAGTAGGATGTTCACAGAGGAACTTGGAATTTGGAAGGGCAGTGTGTTTTACGCTCAAGGCTGTTTTCAATATCAAGTTGTAGGTCTGGGCCACTTAATTTTTTTTTTTTAAGTTTATTTATTTGTTTTGAAGGGGGGGCAGAGAGAGAGAGGGAGAGAGAGAGAGAATCCCAGGCAAGCTCTGAGCTGTCAGCAAGGAGCCCGACGCAGGGCTCAGCTCACGAACTGCGAGATCATGACCTGGGCCGAAATCAAGAGTGGGTTGCTTAACCGACGGAGCCACCCAGGCGCCCCAGGGCCACTTAATTTTTTAAAAGCTCCATAAATAGACCTGACTCACTCCAAACTTTCAAGATCCTTGGTGTCATTCCTCAATACTCTTCTCCGTTCACAGAAGTAGAGCAGTTTGATGTACTGGTTTCAGTTCAAGGATGATTTTCCAGGATGAACGTAACTGTGAGAAAAGCGCATGTGAGAAGTTCAGGTTCACGTTCTCCACAGTTGTCTGAAACAGAGTAAGAACACAGTATGCGGTGGTGATTACACTATGCACCTGGCTCTCAGGTGTGCTTCCCAAAGTCTTGACCAACTCCGGGGGGTCGGGTGCCCGAGGCAGGATGCTAAGATGGCTGGTAAACCCTCCATGCTCATTCCTCCACCTCGCAAGCCTGGATCGGACTTGCCAAGGGGCCACGGAGGCCAGCTGCTCCTCTCGTGGTTTTATAACTTAACAAAATACGAATCCCTGGAGCTCACTGATCACATTAGTTTTTCGTAGGAAAACATTCACACCACGTTTCTTTATACCATCTTTGCCATCATCCAAAACTTCCTGAAAGAGCCTATTTAGAGACTCAAACTTTTCCATGCTGGAGGCTGGCCCAGAGGGAATTTTTTTTTTTTTTTTTTTTTGTAAAGTGTGGAGCAGTCTGTTTGGCCATTTTCAGTTACTCTTTTTTTCCTATATCCATAAATAAAACCTGCCAAAACACAGTCTTCCATGCCAAGACGTGAAGAATACTTTCCGGGCTAGACAGTGCTTTAAAAGACAGCAATTTAAATATTTTAAAATAAATATTTATTCATTTTACCTAAAAAACATTTTGTTAAAATTTCCTGAAGTACCAGAAGGAAAACAGAAGGAGCCTTCTTCAGCATTAGGAGGGGATTGTGCACACTGGGTGATGGAGAAAGTTTCCAGCAGTGACAGGATCTGAGGGCACTCTTGTTAGCTTGTTTTTAGTGCTGGTGTTTACTGGCAGGAAAGGGGGTGCCAGGCCTGAGACTCTTCACAGAACTCAGGTTCTGTCATCTTGGTAAGACACTGTGACCACTGTCTCCAGAGCCAAGTACAGTTGAGGCCTCTCCTCCCTGCCTGCACAAAGTGGGCTCGAGCAGACACTGCCTCTAATGGCCCACAGACAGCTTTGTGGGTCTGTGCCTACTGCCTCCTGGGTGGGATCACACTGGCTTTGTTTACCCTGCAAAGTCACAGTGGCAAAAGCTGCCACCCAGAGTCGATGTTCTTCACAGATCAAATTCTAGGAGAATCCAAGCTTTTTCCTCTCCTGCCTCTGGCTCTTCCTCTGTAAGGGGACAGCCTGGTGAACTCCCTAGACGTTGGCCCAGGCCTTCACATTCCACATTTTCTGCCACAGCTGCTCAGTCTTTGGGAAGGCTCCATGCCTGGGCGTGGGGACAATTTCACTCACTAGGAGCTGGTGTCAAGGACTTAGTCCCTCTGGTAGTTTCTCTCTTGTACCTTCTCAGGTGCTGATTCACTGGTTCCTCCTCAGGTAATAATAAGGAAGGGCAGGAATGTCTTCCCTTCCTTCTCAGGTAATGGAAATGCCCTCCGAGCAACAGCTTTATTTATTTTGGTTCTAACGTTTTTGTCGGTAATTTCTGGACAGAAAGGAAGGAAGGGAGCCATGTCTGGATGCACCCCGCAAATCACATCACAGACACGGACACCTCCTTTTTCAGTGTTCCATATCACCTCTGTGCACACCAGAGCTCAATGTCAGAAGACCTTGTTTCAATATTTTCTATCCATTATCCTTTTGAAGTTTTGCTATCAAAGCTAAGCTGGAAATTGAATATCAAGTTTATTAAATCAAGTAGAATTTAAGGTCTTGTGATAGCTGTTCCTCTGTGTTCAGTTACAGCAGTTGTTACCAAAGGTTATGTATGAATAAGATAAGATAAGATAAGATAAGATAAGAAAAAGGAAGTACCTATAAAAGCACAAACAACGTAAATACAACATACATAGAAATAATCTTCTAGGCATTTAGTTTAAGGTCAGATTCATTACAGTCTCTTGAAAGGCATGCTTGTTCTCTAAATAAGTTTTCTTGGTCCAGGCTGTTGGATGCCCTATAACTGCCAAGGCAGCAAAATTCCCTGAAGGTTTCCAGCATCAGGTTTCCCTGGCACGGGTCCATTCAGTCTTCCAAAGCTGATTACTTTGCCATGGTGGATACTGACTGTCCGCTGTAAGCCATCCACACTCTTTACATAATGTTTCCAATGGTTGTACATTTGGATGGATACATACACAGGGCATACACTTGACTAAACATTTGGGTTTAATAATCCCTTATCCTGATGCTGATTAGATCCAAGTTCTACAACCCTTCAGCTGGATGGTTTGGTATAAGCAAGCCACTAGGAAGAAGATAGGCGTATTCATCTCTGTGGGCGTCTTCTATCAAAATTTTCATGTGACATTATGGTACAGTAATGATTGTTAACGATAGTTACCTTTAAAGAGAAGTATAAAGGGGGCGCCTGGGTGGCTCAGTCGGTTGAGCGGCCGACTTCGGCTCAGGTCATGATCTCGAGGTCTGTGAGTTCGAGCCCCACGTCGGACTCTGTGCTGACAGCTCAGAGCCTGGAGCCTGGATCCTGGAGCCTGCCTCTGTTTCTGTGTCTCCCTCTCTCTCTGCCCCTCCCCCATTCACGCTCTGTCTCTCTCTGCCTTTCAAAAATGAATAAATGTTAAAAAAAATTAGAAAAAAAATTTTTTTAAAGAGCAGTATAAAGGATTAATTAAACATATATTTGATAAATGTGTTTTGAGTAACAGATATATTATTAGTTACCACAACAAAATAATGAAAAATTAACCTATGCAGAGTTCATAGTTGAGTGCAATAACACAATAAAATAATTAGAATAAATTAGAATCAAAACACAATAAAATAATTAGACTGCCTTTGCACTTTGTCTTACAATAACAGTCTGTACAACATGCTATGGAACTTGCAAAGAATGAGCTACAAATCAGATCTGTATTGGGACCGTGAGTTGGATGGAATTAATACGCTGTTATTCACAAAGATTATGTAGCTACCAAAAATAAGCTAATATGATCGTGGGTCCATTAATAGGAGTATAAGTATAATATTTAGAATCAGAATAGTAGATATAGGTAGTGACACCTTTGGACTCAGCCAACTATATATGGAATATTGAGTTTAATTTGCTGCCGAAATTAAAAGGATAAATTAAAATAAGATTAAAATAAAATAAACCGTAAGCTGATTCAGAAGAAACTATCCACAGTGGACAAGATGAGTAATATATCGCTCAACTCGTATATCCAGAGAACTCTAGGAGAAGCATGTCCATAGTCAGCAAATATCTGAAGAAGTTTTATGAAAAGATGTGTTATATTGTATATTTTATACAAGACCTCAAGAGTAAATTAAATAACTTCATTAAAATACACGAGGGATGGAAACTGAAAATATGCTAATTTTGGCTAAACTTAGAAAGAGTACCCCAGAATCAGAGCTATATAAAAGATAAAATAATCTGCCTCTTGACTTCATAAGATTATCATCATGGGGTTTACTTAATTGAGGCTAGACCTTTTGCAGAGAATATTGCAAATGCAGCAAAACATTAGTTGGGAAGTTAAACCAAGTGACCTTTTTGGTCTCTCCCAAATCTTAGATTTTGTGATTTTGAGTTGTGCTTTTAATAATACACATTATTTCCAAGACATAACAAAGTAGATGAGTGTTCTTTTAATCTGTGCCTTTTGATTGTCTTATGACCAATGCATGACAGAAGTGGGTGATAAATGAATCACTTAGCAAGCGACAGTCTTAACGTACTGTATATACCAAGGTTTTGGTGGTTAATAAGGTCATTCTCTAGCACCCAGAGAATCTTATGATTCAAAACTGTGTGTGTGGGGGGGGAAATGTACACCAAGATACAAACAAATGAAGTCAGCATGTTGATGTAGGGCAAAGGCTAAGTCAAGGCTGAGAGAGAAACAGCACCAATAGGGGAAAATCAGAGCAAAAGGCATAAGAGAATCCTTCAGCAAGAACAGGAATACAGCTGACACTTGACCTGGTATTTACCAAGTGCCAGATGCTGTTCTTGGTGTTTCATTTCTGCTTACACATCGATCCTCCAAAAAACCTGTCAATGGAGATTTATAATAATCATCCCCTTTTGATGAATGAAGAAACATACGCATAGAGAGGTTAAGTAATAATGCCTCAGACCACACAGCTGGTAGGCAATGAACTGGGATTTGAACCCAAGCATCCCTGCTCTGGAATTCACATACATAACACCTATATAAAGAGTCTTCAAGCTGAGGAGAAAGAAATAGATCATAGAGGAAGAAAGAAGCAAGGGCAAACATAAAAAAACAAAAACAAAATCCCACAAAGCTAAGGAAAAATGAACTAGCAATTCCAATTCTTTAGATTCTACCTAAAAAAGAAAGGTAAATGACCATTATACAGGAATGTTTTATTTAAAACTGGAAAAAAAAAAAAAGAGGGAAGATTTTCTGGGGTGCCTGCGTGGCTCAGTCTGTTGAGCGTCCGACTTCAGCTCAGGTCATGGTATCACAGTTTGTGAATTCGAGCCCCGCATCGGACTCTGGGCTGACAGCTTGGAGCCCGCAGCCTGCTTTGGATTCTGTGTCTTCCTCTCTCTCTGCCCCTCCCCTGCTCATACTCTGCCTCTCTGTGTCTCTCAAAAATAAATAAATGTTAAAAAAAATTTTTTTTCTAAAAGGGAAGATTTTTATAACAAAATTCTAATTCTTCTATGTT
The DNA here is from genome assembly GCF_018350215.1 of Panthera leo. NCBI lineage: Eukaryota > Metazoa > Chordata > Mammalia > Carnivora > Felidae > Panthera > Panthera leo. Next base: position 20,653,613 of record NC_056682.1, read on the forward strand.
AGAATTATTTTAACAAATTCATTTTTAAATGTTTAGCCCCTTGTCAACTGTGACTCATGCATCTGACCTAACGCCCCAATGATTTAAGCCTGAAAGGATTCCCTTTGCAATTATCTACGGGAACAAAGGGAAGGAAGCACCTCTTTGAATCATCGTCTCTGTACCAAAGCCCAAACTCAGCCAGAATGAATGAAATTTCAGGCACCCTCAGATGCAGAGCAATTAGAAAAGATTATGTCTTTCATATGGCTGGTGGTGGGGAGCAGTAGAAGAAATGTAAAATATCAAAATATATGCCACCCTGTAAGCCTTGATCGGCACCTGCCTGCCATGGGACAAAAGAATATAATGTTCAGTCCTTTCTCTGGATCCTGGATATTTCCCTCCCACAAATTTGATATAGTCAGTGTTGAGTGGGAAAAGAGCTTACAAAAATTCTTCACCATTTCTAATGTGCTGGCCTTGCAAAACTGTTTTATTTATTTATTTTTTAAAACGTTTATTCATTTTTTTGAGAGCCAGAGAGTGAGCGAGCAGAGGAGGGGCATAGAGAGACACACACACACAGAATCCGAAGCAGACTCCAAGCTCTGAGCTGTCAGCATAGAGCCTGATGTGGGGCTTGAACCCACGAACTGTGAGATCATGAACTGAGGCCAAGTCAGCCGCTTAACTGACTGAGCCACCCAGGCATCCTGGCCTTGCAAACAATTTAAGCCATGCTGCTATGCAGATATTTTAGCTTCTCCCTTCTACCTACCTGGCAGGATATATCCTTGAACCTGAGGGTCAGATCTGACTGAATTCTATCTTTACTAGTTAGATTTGATGTGCTCCAAGTTAGTTTTACAGAATGCAGCATGGTATACCAACATGTTAACATTCATAGAGACATCACACAAATTTTACTTTGGTAGATGTAAACTTTCAAGCAATTTCTAAAAGTTTGTTAGTTGAAATCTTATGGGACTGTAATAAAACCCCACCTAGAGCCACTGCAACAATAAACAAATGAAGTCCAAAGTAAAAATTCAATTGTCACCTGCTAATTCGAGTCCAAATGTCCAGTCTGTGTTACATTATGAGTGAAGAGGGCAGAGGGATGGGAAGGGAGAGAGGTGGCCCACAGGGAAGTCTATGAAATATCTAAAGGCGTCTGGGGGCCTTAAGCATGTGTCATTTATTTATACAACTTGTATTTTAGAATGTAGAAAACCATAAAATCTGTCTGAAAACTCTGAATGAGAGTCAAAGCTAAGAATTTGTGGTCAGTGGGGGCGCCATGTGGGAGAAGAGGGTGGGAAAGATTCCATTCCCTCCTCCTCCAGATTCTGAGTCACCGATTTAAAGCAATTAGAAGCAAGCATTACTCAACAGAAAGCATTGTGCATTAGGTATTCAATATTCTCCCCAAACACTCCCCTGGCACATGCTCACAATACTAAGGCTAAAGTGTACCATTACCATGTCACTTCCATAGTTTGCAAAGTCAGTTGTGGATCCTTCCGACTAGATTCATATTCAATACTTTTTCATTCTTTTCATCCTTCCAGAGCTACAAATTATTTAGCATGGAAATATATATTTCATAACATTAACCAGAGAGATTGGTTTTGTTTTCCTTTTTTTGAGGTGGAACATATATACAGTTAAATGTATACACTTTCACTGTGCAGCTTGGTGAATTTTCATTTGTATTCACGTGTGTAACAACCACCCAAATCAAGATACAATGTATTCCAGCACCCAAAAGCTCTGTTACGCCCCTTCCAATTACCACTCCCCAACCTCCAACATTCAACACAGTCCCTATTCTAACCTCTATCACCATAGTTTTGCTTATTCGTGAACATATAAAGTTGTATATATATATATATATATATATATATATGCATGTATAAATATATAAACATGTATGTATGTGTATGTATACAAACACGTAGACATACATACATCTATAGAGAGAAACAATAGAGTAGGTACTTTTATGTCTGGCTATTTACAGTCAACATTTTGTCAGTGAGATTTACCCAATTTGTTCCATGCAAAGGTAGTCCTTTCCTTTTTATTGCTTGTAGTATATTTCATTATATGAAGATACCACAACTTACATACCTATTCTGTTGGTGAGCATTTGGTTTGTTTTCAGGTTGGGCTTATTATGAATATATCTGCTATGAATATTCTTGAGACATTGCTGGGTATGCCTTTTAGGGAGCAAAAACATGAATTTCTCTTCTGTGTGTACCTAGCGGATAAGGTGGGCATATGTTTTGCTGTAGTAAATCCTGACAATTTTTCAAAGTTGCATTTCTATTTAAATCTCCATCAGCCATGTATGAGCTTTCTACTTGCTCCATATTGTCACCAGGAGTTGGTATCATCAGATATTTTGTTTTGTTTTTGTTTCTTTTAAACGTTGGACATTCTGTTGGGTATGTAGTGGTGTCTCAATCCAGTCTTAATAGGGAATATTCTGGTGACTAAGACGCTGATTTGCCTATTCAAGTGTTTTTCTCATTTTAAGGTTCAGATGTTTATCTTTCTCCTAAAGACTTTCTGTATATACTCTAGCTATAAGATCTTTGTTGTATGTAAGGTCAGCAAATATTTCCTCCCAATTTATAACTTGACTTCTCACTCTCTTAGTGGTATTTCTTGATGAATAGTTCTTGAAGCAAACAAGTGAAAATCTTACCAATCTTGTTTTTGTGGTTAGTGTTTCTTATGACTAATTTAAGAAATTTTGCCTATAGCGAGAGGATGATGAATTTCTGATTAAGTACAAGAGATATAAAGGAGTATCCTATCATTCTGAAGTTATAGTGCTTCATTGTTTAGTGGTTATATTCTAAATTATAATAATTTATATGGAAAAATAAATGAGCTAATCAAGTATTTCCTTTGATTTTAGTTAGCTAAATGTTTAGAAATTATCTGACATTAAGGCCCCAGTGGCTCAGTTGGTTGAGTGTCCAACTTCAGCTCAGGTTGTGATCTCAAGGTTCTTGAGTTCCAGTCCCACATTGGGCTTGGTTGCTGTCAGCATGTCAGCATAGAGCCTGCTTCAGATACTCTGTCACCCTCTCTCTCTGCCCCTCACTCACTCATGCTCTCTCTCTCTCAAAAAAAATAATAAAACATTAAAAAAAGAAAGAAATTATCTGACATTATTGAAAATCACTTCCATGTCTATGCCAAAAAGATAAGAGAGAACAAGTGTAGGTGAGGATTTGGAGAAGAGGAGGTCCTCGTGCACTGTTGATGGGAATATAAACTGTCACGCCATCTGTAGAAAACAGTATGGACAGTCCTCAAAAATAAAAAAAAAATAGAACTACCATATGATCACACACATTTCCACTTCTGGGTGTTTATCTAAAGAAAATGAAAACACTAATTCGAAAAGATATATGCACACCAATGTCAATTGCAGCATTATTTATAATAGTCAAGATATAGAAGCAACCTAAGTGTCCAATGATGAATGAATGGATAAAGAAAATGTGTCATGTATACACCATGGAATATTATTCAGCCATAAAAAGCGAAGGAAATTTTGCCATTTGCAGCAGCACGGATGGAACTTGAGGGCATCATCCGAGATGAAAGACGTCAGATGGAGAAAGAAAAATACTATATGATTTCACTTACATGTAGAATCTATAAAACAAAACAAAAACCTGAGCACATAGCACAGAGAACAGATTGGCAGTTTTCAGAGGCAGAGTGTGGTGGGTAGAGGATGGGAGGAGAAAATGGGTTAAGGAGATCAAAGGACACAGATTTTAGTTATAAAATAGATAAGGCATGAGGATATAATGTACAGCATGGTCACTGTAGTTATAATACTGTGTTGCATGTTTGAAAGTTGCTGAGAGTAAATCTTAAAAGCTCTCATCACAAGAAAAAAATGTGTAACTGTGTCTGGTGATAGATGTTAACTAACTGATGGCAATCATCTTACAACACATACAAATATTAAACCATTAATGTTGCTTCACACCTGAATCTAATATAATGTTTTGTGTCAATTATGCCTCAATTGAGAAATGTTCAGAAAAAAAAAAACGTTTACCAGAAGCTAGAAAAGAGTGTGATACCCAACATACAGAAATTTCCTGGATTCAACATCCTTCTATACCATGGTCTTAATGATACAGTATTATATCGTGTGCGCACACGCAAAATAATATATTACAAATCAACTATGCACATGTGTTTTCCTTACCTTTATAATAAATTATATCAGGGGAATTTATTAAAAAATTAAAAGAACAGAAGGCCGTTTATACATCAGGCTTGAAGAAGTTTCTAAACCTCTCTGGGCTTCAGTTCCCTCTCTGGGAAAGGGGATGATAATAATACATATCTCATAAGATAGTTATGAAGAGTGAATGAATGAATGCACGTAAAGCACTTAGTGTGTGTCCAGTATATAGTAGACATAATTATGGCCATCATGGAACACCAAACTTGGGGTAGTTATCACTTTACCCAGTTTTAGATGAGGAAATGCCATGAGAGATGTTAAGCTTACATGACCTTAGCAGTAAAACTGGTCTGTAAGCCCCCCTTTGTATTTCATGGGCTTTTGATTCACCACGTGAAAATTATAAATTGTTTATTGTACACTGAGCACTGACAGATCTGAATTTGGGTAAAAATTAATGAGAAGTAAATACAAGGGATACCAAAACTTGTCAGGAAATAATTTGAATTATACTTTCGATGCAATTCAGTGTTAGGAGAAACATTTAAATGAATCATCATGCAGGGGCTGTCCTTTGCTTAACCAGATGAAGCATCTTCCATGTCAGTGCATGAGTCGTAACGAGTAGCCGAGTGCTGGGCATGGTGTTGATTTATGGCTCACGAGAAGATCTCAGAGAAGCTATTTGCCGAGACACGTTATCTTTAGATCCTGCTACATTTTAGACTTATAACATTTTGCTAATGTTTTCCATGGTCTGATTTCCAACTCATTGCACACTTTTACTTCTCCTTTGGAGTGTGAAGAGGTGTTCTCCAGCACAGCAATGAGGTGACTCATTGCTGATGGGACTGATGGGACAGTGATTCTCAAAGTGCGGTCCCCAGACCCAGCAGCAGTGTCCCCTAGGAACTCGTGTGAAATGCAGATTCTTAGCTAGCTTACCATCTAACTATGCGAGGTAAGTTGGCTTATTTATTCATACATTGAACATTGAATCTCCAGAAACCACGTCAAAAGTAACCGTTTTATTTGCAGCCGCTTCATTTCATTTGTTAATCTGCTTTTTGGGCGACATAACTGGTATACACCAAATTTTTTTTAAAAATGCAAAAGAGCGCACAAAGAAATCTCTCCCCTTTACTTTTGTGTCCTAGAGATGAATCATGATGAAGTTTATTTTGTATCTTTCCAGGGTTATTTAAACATACACTAGCAAATACACTACTATGTATTTAAACATACACTTGCTTTCTTTTCTACACAAAGTGTAGCATGTTCTATACTATGTGTCCAAATGTGGCCATCGTTAATAGCGCTCAATGCACACAGTTTCAACATTAAGTTTTGTGCTCTTTTTCCTGTGTTGTAAAAGAAGGTATGCTTTATAGAAACTTCTTAAAATAGGGATTGATTTTGCATTTGGATGCTTCCATTAAACAAATTCTGATGCTGTACACTAACAGTATGTTTTCTTTTTACTTGATTTTCAGATATCCCATTTAAATGATCAACTGTGTAGAATTATCACCATTACCAGGTATGATTTCCTGTACATCATGCCCAGAAAGCTCAGCCTTCTACAAATGTCAAGGTTTCATCATACAGAACTGATTTGATTTGATCAGGTTAAGATTTGAACCATGTGTTATTCATTCCATGATGCTGGAGTTTATTCCAAATTATGCTGGAGACCACTTGCTTTTAACTTCCTATTAAGAAGTATATTGGAACTCCATTTTGAATGTACTTTTATCCTGCTCTCCCATACCTGGCATAATGCCAATTCATTTTTTACTAAAAAATGCAACCATACTCTCCTTTATTCTTTTAGCAATATTGCAATCATGACATTTGATCTCTGCAAGCGATTATCTGGTCTCTTCATTTCTCCTTTTAATATTCTTAAAGGAGTTGAAACATTTAAAATAGCCCTCTGGTCGGCACCAAAACGTTCCCAGCTGTCTCAAAATATGAACCAAATTATTCCAAGGGACTTATCTCTTTAAAATAAAGCCCACAGGAATGGTTCTAAATTCCCAAACTTTGAATTCAAGGTCTGCAATAGTCTGCCTTTCCAGAGATATCTCCCCTAACTGAGCTCTCGGCTCAATAAAGATTATGTTCTTTTTAGATTCCTGAGGTTTTTTTTTTTTTTTTTTAAGTTTATTTATTTATTTTGAGAGAGAGAGAGGGCTCGTCAGCAGTGGGAGGGGTGGGGGGAGAATCCTATGTGGGCTCAGGATAGTATGAAGCCCAACCGGGGTTCAGTCTCGAACCGGGATCATGACCTGCACTGAAATCAAGAGTCAGATAGTTAACTGACTGAGCCACCCAGGTGCCCCTAGTTTCCTGAGTTTGGGTGGTGTATTTCTCTTTCCCTGGCTTCATGAAGGCCATTCCCCATGACTGTCTGTCGACCCATATTTCAAGGCTCCACCAAGTGACTGAAATGCCCCTGGATTCCTAACAATACTACTGTTTATTTGTAAGTGGGTATATTTTATCTTATTGAACTTTTTTTAATGTTTATTTATTTATTTTGAGAGAGAGAGAGAGAGAGAGTGCAAACAGGAGAGGGGCAGAGAGAGAGGGAGAGAGAGAATCCCAAGCAGGCTCCTCATGGCACAGAGCCCAGCATGGGGGCTCAATCCCCTGAATCGCAGAATCATGACCTGAGCTGAAATCAAGAGCTGGACGCTTAACCAACTGAGCCACCCAGGCACCCCTCTTATTGAGCTTTATAACCACCTTCTGAGATAAAAGTTGTGAGCATCCTTACCCCTGTTCCCAAAGAGGAAATAGAGGCCTAAAGGGCCTAATCCTTCTTCTGGACTCTTCTGTGTTGACAAGCTGCCCCACACACTCGGCATTCACTCTATACTACTTCATAATATTATCTTTGTACATGCATATGACTTGTCATCACAGCTCAGTTCCCTTAAAAGCACACACTTTATCTGACTGTCCTTGGGTTCTCCTCCTGTGACGTGAACACAGTAATTATGAGTTGTTCAACTTGTTAGAATCAAAGAGTCATAACGCTTTGAGCAAAAAGGGAGCTTTCCAGATCGTTTAATGAATACTTGTGTTTCTCAACAGATGTGAGCTTTGCACAGCCCTGAAGGTGAAAGGTACAATGCCACTCATTTCTGCTAAAAAATTTGATATTAAAATTACATTAGATTTTAAATAAATGCTGACATACAATGGTATGGAATGTAACATTTAAATAAGTTTGAAGATGAAACATGAAACTTCAAAGAAACTCCAGAGAAATATCAGAACTGTAACTGGCTGCTTCAGGCTACCCAGACTTCCAGGAGGTAAATATTTTTTTCTCCTCTGCAGTTGGTGCTATTTCTATTGAAAAAGTTGAGGGGGCGCCTGGGTGGCTCAGTGGGTTAAACGTCTGACTTCTGCTCAGGTCATGATCTCACCGTTCGTGAGTTCGAGTCCCGCATCGGGCCCTGTGCTGACAGCTCAGAGCCTGGAGCCTGCTTCAGATTCTGTGCCTCCTTCTTTCTCTGCCCCTGCCCTGCTCATGCTCATGCTCTGTCTCTTAAAAAGTGAATAAACATTAAAAAAAATACATAAAAAATTTAAAAATAAGAAGAATAAAAGAAAAGTTGAGAAACGTAACATGCAATGCTAATTGAAGCCCGGACAGGATAAGCAAATTGCCCCAAATCACACTTAACCAATATGGAGTCAGCATCTGCAGCTCACTGTGCAAACATGGGGGCTAAAACAATGAGCAAAACAGATGCAGACATCAACCTTATAAAGTTTGTATGCAAGCGGGGGTGAAGGGAAGAGAGAGTCATTAAATTAATATTCAACGTGTAACCGTTTTAACCAGCTGCTCTTTTGGTTAGTGCAGCAGAACATATTAAGTAAAAACAACTCAAATCTTTATTGCAGTCTTTCCAGGAAATACACAAGGGAGAATCCATTATTATTGCACAAGAAAATCTCTTTAGCATCTTTTCCTGTACCTTGCATTTTCAATATGGCCTTCAGCAGCAAGTCACTGGTGAAAAAATGAACTTTCCCAGTTTTCTTCCCGGCCTTCAGCCTAAAGAGCCCCTAGCACTCGGGCCTCCCACCCCCTCTCTTTTCCCATCTAGTCTACCCTCAAAAATGAAGCTAGCTTCTTATAAGAGATTTCGGTGGTTGGGGTGGTGGAAGGAAAATGTGAACTCTCATGAATTGATTTTTGTACCTGTCACGTTTTTAATCCACACAGCATGGTAGATGTAAAAGTGCAAAGTACTGGACCTCGCCTGGGGAATTAGGGTCGACTTCTCTGGGAAAGGGACCTATTAAACTGAGCTCAGACTGTTAAATAAGTAGTAATCAAGAAAAGGAGGTAAGAACATTGCAGACTGAGGGATCACAGTCAACGAGATTTCATGGTGGGAAAAGCATGGAGACAATAAAGGTCATCGCGACTAGAATGCAAGGTAAGAGGATGAGGGGAAGAATCTAGAGATGGAGAAAAAGTCCAGTTATCCAGGGCCTTGTGGACCATGTTTAGGATTTGGTCCCTTTCTCTGAGAGCAGTGAGAAGTTCTCAAAAGGAAGCAGGACAGTAATGGGATCAGATTTGCATTCTTTTTAAAAACATTTTTTAAGTTTATTTATTTATTTTGAGAGAGAGAGAAAGAGAGAGAGTGCTTGCATGCATGAGCGGGAGAGGGGTAGAGAGAGAGAGGGAGAGAATCCCAAGCAGGCTCTGAGCTGTCAGTGCAGAGCCCAACATGGGGCTCAATCTCACAAACTGGGAGATCATGACTTGAGCTAAAATCAAGGGTCAGATGCTTAACCAGCTGAGCCACCCAGGAGCCCCTGGGATCAGATTTGCATTCTGATGCAAAAAATTGAGGCAGACTAAAGATTTGGGAGATTTTCAGGAACTTCTAAGTAGACTTACGTTGAGATGATGCCAGAGGAGATGAAAAGAATAGTAGAAATTCAGAAGCTATGTGGGAAGAAATGGTAAGGACTTCGTGTTGACTGGAAATGGGTGCTGAAGGAGAGAGACATCAAGGATCACTTCGAAGCTTCTGGCTCGAGCAACTGGATGGATGATAATAATAGACGTTGACATGGGAAATGCTTGAAGAAGAACAGATTTTGTGGAGAAATTTTGAAGGTCCAAATGGCTTGATGAGACAGAAAAAAAAGTAGTGATTTTGCTCCTGCAGGTCATGAAGCTTCAGAATTTCTCACTTATTCTTGCTTGGCTTGCTCTGATCCTTTGATCTCATCAGTCACCACTTAAGAAACGCATACAAAGCACTGTGAGTTTACTCGGCTATTTCATTCTTTGCTCTGGAAGAACGATATACACATAGTATCACTCAGTGTAGTAAAATTGGTAAGAAGCAGGTTTCGTTGTAAATTTTGTATGTTGTGCTGTCAAATGTAAGCATAAATATGATCTATATTCACAAAAGGAGTAGATAATAAGAGATGTTGGGTCATCTATCACTGTATAACAAATAACTCCAAAACTTAGTAGCTTAAAACAGTTGTATTATTTTGTCACTATTTTTCATGATCCTGGGGCTGACTGGATGAATGTACTTATTCTTTAAAGCTTCCTTAGTCATATGTCTGGCTGATGATACTGAGCTTTTGACTGGAATGCTCACGTAAGACAACATGTTAGCCTCTCCCTAAGCTTCCTCAATGTGTGGGAGTTGGGTTCTAAGAGTGATCGTCCCAAGAGAACTATGCAGAAGCTGTATTGATCTTTATGACCCAACCTCAGAAGTCACGTAGCAAAACTGCTGTATTCACAGGCCTGCCTGGACTCAAGGTAAGGGAATATAGTTCCCACCTCTCACTAGGAAGAGTGAAAACTTCACACTGTCGGATGAGCGAGTAGAGTGGGAGATGATTTCGTAGCCATCATGAGATATACAGTCTGCCATGAGAGAAAAATGCAGATGGAAACAGCCTCTTCTCTACTGGCCAATATCTACCACAGAGCTTGGCACTGAGTAAGTATTTGTTCAATGAATGAACAGGTAATTAGAGTAAGCTTTACCATGTTCCAAAGCTGATTCATGTTTATTATTTTTCACAATAAGCTACTTTTTATTGAGAATCTTTCTTCGGTATAGAGAGAACTGAATTAAAGAAAAAAACTTAAAACTGAATAATATTATACAATTATAAGTTTAGCTTTGACATTTTTTTCTCAAAGATTCTAATTTATATGATGTAATTCCTAAATTATTATAATTCCAAATATTTCATTTAGTTTTCTGGTGGACAGAGACTGAGTAGGTAAAACAGTCCGTGTTTTAAGGCTTAATAAGGCCCTCCATATCTTAGTGTTCAGAACCTGTGAATTTACCTTGCAGGGCACAAGGGACTTTGCAGGTGCGATCAAGGTAAGGATTTGGGAAAAAGGAGATTATCTTGAACTATCCAAGTAGGCCCTAATGCAATCTCAAGTGTCCTACAAGAGGGAAGCAGAGGGATAGTGGGCAACAATATAGGAAAAGCCAAGGCCATTGAGGTCGGAGTGATGGAACTAAGGAGAGCCTGTGGCCCCCCAAAGTAGAAGAGGCCTGAAAGACAATCTCCCCACAGGTTCCAGCCTCACTACACCTTGACACCAGCCCCTTAAGACTTCTTTTGCACTTTCGACCTCCAGACTGTTAGAAAATAAATTTGTGTCGTTGTAAGCCATGAAGTTTGTGGGAATTCATCATAGCAAAAGCAGAAAATGAATACAGTCGATAAAACTAATGAGATGGAAGAAAAACAGTTTCCATTTCAAATAATTCAAACCTATGTGTTCTTCTACTGACATAAATAGGAGATTCATACGGTAGATTAAAATGCTAAATTAAGATTATACATATTAAAATGAGCATGTGTGGCTGTAAAACCCTATGCAATCTCTGTTAAAGATTTCTCTTTTGAGGCAGGCAGGATAGTAATTAACCTTCACCTTTTCAAGTTATACATCCCTGCCTTTAAAATCTTAGTTGAAGTTTTAGTAAAATCTTGTCTATGTTCCAGCCCTAAAACTAAGATACATGGGCCAAGAGTTACATAAATTTAGATGACCCTGTTTGCGTAATGTTTTATTTTGATGTAATTTCAAACTTATAGAATGGTTGCAAGAATAATACAAGAAACTTCCGTAACCCTTCACTCATATACAGTACTTCCATTTTGCCCCATTTGCACACACACATTCTCTTTTTACACACACACACATACACACACACACACACACGAATTTTTGAACCATTTGAGAGAGTTGGCAACATTTTTCTCCTTTACCCTCAAATACTCATGTGTATTTCCTAAGAATACAGACACTCTCTTTTGCAAGCACAGTAAACATTTCAAAATAAAGAAATAAAACTTTTATAAAATGTTATCTAACCCCAAACCTACATTCAAATTTTGTCAGTTACCCCCAAAGTATTCTTTTGTAGCTATGTGTTCTCCCAGTCAAGCATCCAATCCAGTAACACTTGCTGTGTTCAGATGTCATAGCTTTGAGACTTCTTTCCCGTGGAACCGTTATTCAGTCTTTCTTTGTCTTCCCTGACCATGGCACTTTTGAAAAACGCAGTCCAGTTATTGTGTACAGTTATCCCTTGGTTTGGGTTTGTCTGAGGTTTCTTTCTAGCTCAGGTTTGCATGTGTCCTAGTTCAGGATGCACAACACAAAGTGCCTCAAGAAGTGTATCTCAGGGCATCAGATCAGGAGTCACTTGATGTCAGTTGGTCTCAATGTTGATGATGATCATTTTGATTACCTGGTTCGAGTGATGTAGCGGAGGTTTCTCCATGGGCGAGTTACTATTGTTTTTCCCCTTAAATGAATTAGAGGAAGTTAGGGGGAGAAATTTGGTAACTCTGTAAACATCCTCTCCTTTCCATTCCATGACTCATGGCATGATGATTTTCTAATTCCACCATTCCCTCAGTACTTTTCAGTCAGCATAGTAGAAAGCTTTCCTTCCTTTCTCCCTTCCTTCCTTCCTTCCTTCCTTTTTCCCTTCCTTCCTTCCTTCGTTCCTCCCTTTTCCCTTCCTTCCTTCCTTTTTCCCTTCCTCCCTGTCTTTCTTCTTTTTCTTTCTTTCTTTCTTTCTTTCTTTCTTTCTTTCTTTCTTTCTTTTGTATCAGTATTGACTCATAACTTTTAACTTTATTCACTAGGTTATAATCCATTACTATCATTGTATTAATGCTCAATTTGTTCCAATGTTGGTCAGTGGGAGTTACTTCAAGACAAATTCTAAGTCCTTTTGACTTGTGTTCATCTTACTTTGAGCCTATCCTTACAGAGCTAATAAAATGTTCCTGATGCATCTTGCCTTTTTCTTGCTCCAGTTTTGCAATCAGCATTTCTCCAAGGAATTCAGATTCTATTTAATGGAGAAAAGGTCATTGGAGACAATGATTTGGGTAACAGTTGTGCTCTTTGCTAGAAGCTCTTCTGGGCCCTGTGAGCCACCGTATCTAGGAAATGATACACACACGTACACACACAAATACACACATCTAGATTTATTTCCACATCTGTAACTACTACTATCCATATCTATAGCTTGGTCAGTTTGGGCTGCTCTAACAAATAACCATCTTAGACTGGGTGGCTCCAACAACAAGTATTTATTTCTCACAGTTCCAAAGGCTGGAACCAGAGTGGTCAGGTTTTTGGTGAGAACACTCATCCCGCTTTACAGACACCTGTCTTCTTACTGTGTCCTCACATGGTGAAAAGACAGGTAGCTGGCTCTCTGGCTTCTTGTTATAAGAGCACTAATCTCATTCATGAGGACTCCAACTTTATGACCTAATCACCCCCAAAATCTCCACCCCCAAATATCATCACATCAAGATTGGAGTTTCAACAATGAATTTTAGGGACACAGTCCATTATAACATAGCAATATATATCTAGATATTAAAAATCACAAGTTAATATTTGCATTTCCAATTCCAATCCAGTACCACAGGATACAGTTCATTCTTCCCCCCTTTCAATATTTCTAACTCCCTTCACAGAAAATGAGAAACCTGATTTTCATTATCCTCAATATATTTACACACTCACTTAATTCTAGAATACACAGAGTAGTCTCAGAATTGCTAATCCACTGAGAAAAGCAGACCTACTAGGGTTAATATTTGTTTTGGGTCCTTTGTCTTTGAGGTAAAATTTAAATACCATGAAATGCACACATCTTCAGTAAACTGTCTTAATCAGTTAGGGCTATTATAACAAAGTGTCATAAACTGAGTGGATCATAAACAACAGAAACTTGTTTTTCACAGTTCTGGAGGCTGGAAATCCAAGATTAGAGTCCCAGCATGGTCAAGTTCTGGCCAGTACTCTCTGAGGTCTCTTTGATAAGGGCACTAATCCCATTTATGAAGGCTCCACTCTCATGACCTAATTACTTCCCAAATGTTCCACCTCTTATAGTATCACATTGGGGGTTGGAATTTCAACATAAGAGTTTGGGGGGAACACAAACATTCTTTCCATAGCATATACAATTTGATGAGTTTGGACAAATGTATACTCCCATATAATCCACACTTCTATCAAAATTTAGAACATTTTTTTCACTCCATAAAGTTCCTTTATACCTCTTCCTAATTATCACCTCACCAGTGACAAATGTTCTTCTAGTTTTTTTATCCTAGATTTTTTTTTGACCAGAGATTTTCAGCATAGATTTTTTTTTAACCTATTCAGGAAATTCACAAAAGTATCATACAGTTCAGCAATACCATTTCTGGGTATTTACCCAAAGATAACAAAAACACCAATTTGCAAAGACAGAGCTACTCCTATGTGCATTACAGCATTATTTATTATAGCCAAGATATGGAAGTAACCTAAGTGTCTATTGATAGATGAATAGATAAGGAAAATGTGGTATAGACAGAGAGATAGACAGATAGATACACAGATGTATATACACACATGTAGATGTATATATACACAATATATGTGTATATGTACACACATATACACACATACACACACGTAATAAAATATTGCTTGGCCATAACGAAGAATAAAATCTTGTCATTTGTGACAACATGGATGGACCTAGAAGGTATTAAACTAAGTGAAATAAGTCAGACAAGAAAAGACAAATCAAACATGATTTTACTTATATGTGGAATCTAAAACAAACAAACAAACAAAGGTAAACAGAAACAGACTCATAAATACAGAGAACAAACTGATGGTTGCTAGTGGGGAGGAGAAGAAGGGATGGGTGAAATAGGTGAAGGTCATTAAGAGGTACAAACTTTCCGTTATCAAATAAATAAGTTGTGGTGATGCAATGCACAGCATAGGAAATATAATCAATAATATTGTAATGGCTTTGTATAGTGACTGATAACTACCCTTGTCATGGTGAGCATTTTGCAATGTATATACATGTTGAATCACTATTCTGTACACCTAAAACTAATATAATATTTTATGTCAACTCTACTTCAGTTAAAAAAAAAAAAAACAACAACAAGTAAGTGGGATCATACAGTGTTACTCCTTGTGTCTAGGTTCTTTCTTTCGTTGAGCATGATGTCCAAGATTCATCTATGGTTTTGGGTGTTTCCTTTCTGGATAATTTTCCAGTGTTTGAATATACCACAATTTTCTTATCCATTCATCTGTTAATGAGCATTTGGGTTGTTTTCAGTTTTTGATGGCTTGAATGCTCTTGTTCATGCCTTTCTGTGGATGTATGTTTTCATTCTTCTTTGGTAAATACTTAGGAGTATAGTTTGTGAGCCATAGGGTAGATGTATTTTTAACTTGATAAGAAATTGCCAAATCTTTTGTGAAAGTGGTTGTACCGTTTTGCAAGTTATGGAGTCCTACCACATCTTGGCCAATATTTGGTATTTTCAATATTTTAAATTTTAGCCATTCTAGTTGGGTATGGAGTGATATCTCATTGTAGTTTTTTAAAATTGTATTTTAATTCCAGTACAGTTAACATACAAGGCTATATTAGTTTCAGGTGTACAATATAGTGATTTAACAATTCTATATATTACTCAATGCTCATCATGATCAGGGTACTCTTAATCCCCTTCACCTAATTTCACCCATCCCCCACCCACTGGTAACTAATAGTTTGTTCTTTATAATTTAGAGTTTGTTTCTTGGACCCTCTCTCTCTCTTTTCCTTTTCTCATTTATCATTGCAGTTTTAATTTACATTTCTCTGATAACTAACAATATTGAGCACTTTATTCTGTGCTTATTGGACATTCATAAAACTTCCTTTGTCATGTGTCTCTTAAAGTTTTTTATTCACTTTCTTTTTGGATTTGTGTCTTTTTTATTACTGAGTTGTAGTGGTCATTTTAAAATTCTGAATACAAGTCTTTTGTCAGGTATATGTTTACATACACTTCCCAGTCTGTGGTTTCCTGTTCATTTCCTTTCTTTTTTTTTAATCTTTTTAATGTTTATTTATTTTTGAGAGACAGACAGACAGACAGACAGACAGAACATGAGCTAGGAAGGGGCCGAGAGAGAGGGAGACACAGAATCTGAAGCAGGATCTTCTGAAGCCTGAAGCCTGATGCAGGACTCGAACCCACGAACCCTGAGATCATGACCTGAGCTGAAGTAGGACACTTAACCAACTGAGTCACCCGGGGAACCCCTATTGCAACTTTTTTTTTTTTTAATTTTTTTTTTTCAACGTTTTTTATTTATTTTTGGGACAGAGAGAGACAGAGCCTGAACGGGGGAGGGGCAGAGAGAGAGGGAGACACAGAATCAGAAACAGGCTCCAGGCTCCGAGCCATCAGCCCAGAGCCTGACGCGGGGCTCGAACTCACGGACCGCGAGATCGTGACCTGGCTGAAGTCGGACGCTTAACCGACTGCGCCACCCAGGCGCCCCACCCCTATTGCAACTTTTAAGGGAAGCGTGGTGATAGAGGAAAAGGCAGGGTACTTCACAGGTACTTGCAATTTTAGATCACAACCAGAGTAAGAAAATTGGTGTATGGGGTCTAAATAATAAAATCACTGGTTAAAAGAACAGTGAAGTAGGAGAAAATCTTTGATATGAATTTCAAATAGTTACTGCCTATTAGAATTTTTAAGACAGAAACTACATTTTGTACATTATGTCATACTTTATACAGTGGAGTTTTAAAGAGTATCTGTGCGTGGTAAAGCACACAGAAAACATAATATTCATTTAATAAATATCTTGTCATTAGCTATGATAAAAGAATAGGACATACCTTAAACTTATATAATGTGATATGTCAATTATATCCCCATAAACTGGAAAAAGGAAAGTGATTATTACATGTGTATCCATATATTTCTTTTCCATAATAATAGTTGGCCTCTCTTAAATATTTACCACAACAAATATTTCAATATTCTTATAAATAGATAGAGTTCAGTTGCAGCTCGGTATCACTTGAAGTCTTCATTAATAATGAGACTACAGACTAGATAGAAAGATCTAAGTTCTAATATTCCATTTTTGAAGCAAGAAGAAAGAAAAATATTTGCCAGTCATGGAGTAAACCTAAGTATCTTTCAAAACTATTGAACCTACTGAAAGCTTTTCCTAAGGACATCCCAGGATCGATATAAAAGGCACTGCAGAAAATGAATATTTAATGATCGACAAGCCAATATGTTTAATGCAAAGAACAATGGCTTGGGAAAGTAGACAGAAGGATTTTGTTACATTGGAAGATCAAATGAATTCCAATTAGTCTAATGGTGAAACCTTTTAAGTCTTTGGTTTATGACTGTTGTCCTGAAATTCTAGTCATGGGTTTATTATAGATCCTATTTTCACGGTCCTCTGAACTTCACCACAAACACGCAAATAATACAAACTTATTATCCACAATGGGTCTGTGAACCTAAGATTAAATTTAACTTTATTATTATTATTATTATTATTGACTTATCATTTTTACCTTGGGTACAAAACAGAAGACATATCAACAGCCTACAATGTTTTTAAAAAGTGTTTCAAGGATCTCCCAGCTTCCAGTTCACCTTGGTCTCTGAATGAAAGATAAGGAATAATTTGATCAAGCAGCAACAAAGAAGTCTGACAGGTCAGGCTGACCTGGAAACAGTTAACCTACTGAAGTCTTGAAATCAATGTAATTGGGAAAATTTCCCCTTTTCGAAGCAATGATTTGTTAGTCCATTTCCTTAGAGATAAAATGGCCAGTCCTATTATGTCATGTGATTTTTTTCTGGAGATTCCAACTTTTTTTTCAGAGAGAGTGCTTGATTTCCTCAAAGTTATAGGATTATTGGGGCCCAGGGGGTGTGGTGTGTCTATGCCAATTGATGAGTCAGGGACTAAGGAGGGAGAGGACACCACGTGTACCTGTGCATGCCCTTGTGTGTGCGTGTGTACTGGGGGATATTGCTATGAAGAAGGCTCTCTTTTGCATCCCAGAGTATGTTTACTATATGACTTTTTTTTAATGTTTATTTATTTCTGAGACAGAGAGAGACAGAGCATGAGTGGAGGAGGGTAGAGAGAGAGAGGGAGACACAGAATCCAAAGCAGGCTCCAGGCTCTGAGCTGTCAGCACAGAGCCCGAAGTGGGGCTTGAACTCACGATCTGTGAGATCATGACCTGAGCTGAAGTCAGACACCCAACCGACTGAGCCACCCAGGTGCCCCTGCTATAGTACTATTATTTTAATCTCCCTAAATAAGCTTTTTGGGGGTATGGTTCTACTTTATTCTTTCGAATTCTATATTCAACAATTCATTGTTTTTACTTCTTAGAATGCTCTTGAGATTTTTGGTTTTTCTTACTTTTTTTCACACTAGAGAAATGAATAAGAATATTGAAAAGCGATATAAGGCCCCCAAAATTTGGGACCAAGTTAAAGCAACCAGCAAATGGAATTCATCTAAATGATTCTTAAGGCACTGTTAACTTTGGAACAGTTAAGCTAAGCTTTGTAACCTAGAGTAATTTATTTGACTACTCTTCACCTCAATTCCTTTATCTATAATATAGAGCTTAAAAATAGTACCCAGCACATTGGGTATTACAAAGACCAAATCAAATTAATAGATGTAAAAACACTTAGAACAATGCCTATCAAATAGCAAGTGTTCTATAAATGTCACATATCCTTATTGTAACTATTTGAATTTTCTTTTAAAAAAACATAAGGAACAATGTTATGCCATTTATATCAGTCAAAATCCTTTTCTGATGTAGATCAATTATATTTCTATATTTCTATATAATTTTGTACCATGATCATGGGTTCAAGTTCTTTTATTTTACTTTATTTCATACAAACATGATCTTGCACCTTCCAGTGAATTACACCTTCCAGTTACTTGTCATTTTAATTTGTATATGGTAATATATGATGGTTTTACTTATTTAAATATTTTTCGGCATTTGAACTAATGCTAATTTTCTCCATTATAGGTAATGCTGCATTGAAAATTTTGATATTAGTTTTCCTCCCTCCGAGAGAGGGAATGGGTAATGGGTCAAAGAACATGTAATAGGTTACCCTGAAGGAAGATATAGTCATTTAATATTTCTACCATTAATACATAAAGTATACCCTCTGCCTCTCCCCAAAGACTTGTCAAGGTTGGGTTTTATAATTTTTTAATTTCTTTCTTTAGTATATAAGGGAGACTTCAAATTGGCTAGGTTTGCCTTTTTCTTTTTCATTTTTAATACAACTGGGAATTTTTTTTTAAACGTGATGATTTAGTTTATATTTTCTTGAATGTAAACTTTGTGAGCATTCATCAAGTGGAAAGTGGTTATTGGCTTACATAATCATTGATTTTTCTCATATTTTCTTGGGAGAAATCTATTACCAGGTTATGTTTGTAATATATATATTCCATATTAGAAATTTTCCTTTATAATATTTTTATTTTTTATTTTGCTGCATGAAAATTAAAAGTTTCAAAAGCATGTTCAATGACTCCATCATACTCCTGGTAACAACCTTCATTTCTCCAGTGATCAGAAGTGTATGTTCTCGCCACATCTGAAAAAATAACTACTCTTCGGTTTCTAAAAAATTCTTTTACTCTTTGATGCAGCTGGAATTTATTGTAGTATTTGAGTCTCATGTGTTTATGTATCTAAGTTGATTCCTTCCAACTTGCTAGCGAACTATTTGGAAGTCAATGTAGTAAGTGGTTATCATTTGCTGTATGTTTGCTTTGTCTCCGTTCTGGGTCAGTTTCATATTTCAAACTATGATAACTCAATTCCATATGATTTTGATCATTGTGGCAGTGTATTCTATTTTCCAAATATGCTAGGCTGAATCCATCTTTATTATCTATGAACATGCTTTGATACTGTCTTCCATTTATTTTTCACTGCTAATTCTCAGTGGTATTGTAGTTGTACTGCACAAATCTATATATATTAAAATAAAAAATACATTGGTGTCTTTACTTAGTTTCTCTAAATAAACATATGGCATAGTTCTTTAGTTATGTTTTTAAGTTTTTTCCATTAGGATTTATTAATTTAAAAAAATACCCTGTGTTTCAAATTAAATTTATTCCAAGGTATTGAATGCATTTGTTGATATGGCAGATTCTGTTTTCTAGTTGTGTGTAAAAACTGGTTTTTATCTGATTCCGTTGAAATTGTCCGTATTCAACCGTGTAACATGCAAAGTCAGATCTGTTCACATTCTCTGTGTTGTGATAGTGGGGACAAGATTACCTCATTATATGTCTGAGTATATTGACTCTAGTGTTCCTTTGTTGAGAGATTTTTAACAGCAGACTGTACAGTTGTTCCTGGCCTTTTTCATTGAAAAATTACCATTAGAGGGGCGTCTGGGTGGCTCAGTCAGTTAAGTGTCCAACTTTGGCTCAGGTCATGAAATCGCACTCTGAGTTCGAGCCCCACGTCAGGCCTTGTGCTGACAGCTCAGAGCCTGGAGCCTGCTCCTGATTCTGTGTCTCCCTCTCTCTCTGCCTCTCTCCCCCCTCCCACAAAATAAATAAACAAATAAAAAAACTAAAAATTATCATTAGAGTTAAAGTTGTGTATTGGTTTTGAGCTATACATTTGGGACGGAAGCACAAAAATAAATCAAACACATAACTAGGAAGAGTTACAAAGGTGCAGTTGTTTCGTGCTTGGAGGTTAGACTGACCTGGTTTCTAACGTATCCTGTATTTATTAGCTGTGCAACATCGGGCATTTTTATAACCAGATTAGGTTTCAATGTTATCATTTATAAAATGGGTATTAAAATACCTATTTAATAATCTAATTAAAAATGGGCAGAAGATATGAAGAGATGTTTTCCAAAGAAGACATCCAGATGGTCAATGGATACATGAAAAGATGCTCAACATCACTGATCATCAGGGAAATACAAATCAAAACCACAATGAGATACCACCTCACACCTGTCAGAATGGCTAAAATCAACAACACAAGAAACAAGAGGTGTTTATGAGGGTGTGGAGAAGGGGGAACCTTCCTGCACTGTAGGTGGGAATGCAAATTGGTGCAACCAATCTTGAAAACAGTGTGGAGATTCCTCAAAGAGTTAAAAATAGAACTACCTTATAATCCAGCAATTGTGCTAGTAAGTATTTCCCAAAGAATACAAAAATATTAATTCAAAGGTATCCATGCACCCCAATATTTATGGCAGCACTATCTACAATATCCAAATTATGGAAACATCCCTAGTGTCCATTGACTGATGAAAGGATAAAGAGGATACATACACACACACATACAAGAGATGAAATGTTGCCATTTGCGATGACATGGATGGAGCTAGAGTATTATACTAAGTGAAATAGGTCATCAGGGAAAGACAAATATATGATTTCACTCATTTGTGGAATTTAAGAAACAAAACAAATGAGCAAAGTAAAAAAGAGAGAGAGAGAGACAAACCAAGAAACAGACTCATAACTATACGAAACAAACTGACAGGGCAGGTTGTCGGGGATGGGTGAAATATGGGGGAAGGGGATTAAGGAGGTCACTTGCGATGAGCACCAGGTGATGTATGGAAGTGTTGAATCACTATATTGTACACTTGAAATTAATATCAGACTGTATGTTAACAAATGGAATTTAAATGGAATTTAATTTTAATTTTAATTTAATTTAATTTTAAATGGAACTTAAAAAACTTTTTAAAACTTCTACTTAATAGGGTTGTTATGAGTAGTGAAAAATAAACCTATGTAACGTGTAAAATGCCTAAATAGTCCATGGTACACCATCAAGGTTTGGTATTATTATTTTTATCATGACCTTAATTAATCTTAGTCACTCAGAATTTTAATGAAGGAATTCTAAATCCATGCTACCTATCAAGTCACCACTTCCTGCTGTTTAAATTAGTACATTCTCTCCTGTTTCTATATCTATTGAATTATCTGCTTTGATAGTAGTATCTTTATTATTACTCCTTTATACTCCTTTTACATTTTATTAAATATATTTTTCCTATCCTTTTTATTTTTACCTATGCGATCCTTTGCACTTTAATCATTTTGATAACCTTACTTCAAGGGTCCAACCGCACGACTTAGTTTCTACAAAAACACAAGGACTTCATGAGGTCCTCTAATGCTGGAGCAGTTCTCTGTATTCCGTTGCACTGAGTCAATTCCTATTCCTTCACAAAGTTTAAATTTTCTCACAATTCCAAGTGAAAAGAGCATAGGACTTATGAAGACCTGGATTTAGGTCCTATTCCAAAAAAGTTGTGGTGATCATCAGATTAACTCAAATGAAATAACGAGTATGGAAACTACTAGCAAAATATGTAGCTCATAATAGTCCTCAAAGGAAAGCTGTTTGCGGGGGCGCCTGGGTGGCTCAGTCAGTTAAGCATCTGACTCTTGATCTCGGCTCAGGTCTTGATCTCACAATTTGTGAGTTCGAGACCTGGATTGGGATTGGGGTTCTGCTTGGGATTCCCTCCTGAGTGCTCTCACGTGTTCTCTGTCTCTCTCTCTAAATAAATAAACTTAAAAAAAAAAAAAAAAAGGCTGTTTTCCTTCTGCTTTTATCCTTTTCTTTCTCTATGGCTTCCTTTCAGCATCCACCGGGGCTTCTACAAATCTGCCTAAACAATTTATTCTCTATGCTGACAAGGAACGCCCACCATACAGGTCTTGTGGCAATGAAAATCTTCCATTTGAGAGTCATTTGTGCCTGGAAGATGAGAGGTCATCATTTCCGAACATAAAAGCAGACAGAGGAACAAGGACAGTAGAATCAAAACCCATGGGCAACATCCATAACAAAACTAGAGGATAGAGTATGTGCATGAAGCCCCAAACACTGTAATTGAGGAAAGTTAAGGACAGCTACAAGAGCTGGTGGTATCAGCAGCTGTATAGTAGAACGCAAAAGGAAGCAATGAGGTATTGATAGATCTGAGAATCTCGAGATAGCCAATAAACATTCACGCAAAGGCTTGGAGGTTCATTCTGAGAATAGCGGGTGAAACCGGAAGAAGTTTTGTGGATGACAAGGGCAGGGGGTGCAAAGTGTCTGGAGGAGCACGATGGATGATCAGAGCTAATTAGCCAAATTTCCACTCCAGGGCAAGCACTACACAGAGGAGAAACTCCTGGGATACTAATGCTAATTGAGTAGAACAGGGACAATAGAGACAAAGGAAGGAAGAGGGTCCACATGAAAGTGAGGAAGAACAGAGTCAAAAGATCTCAGAAAGTAAGCTGCTGTATTTTTAAGCACTACACAAAAACAACTATTTCAGCATTAACTAAAAGACATTTCAAAAATCTGGGGCACCTGAGTGGCTCAGTCGGTTGAGCATCCGACTTCAGCTCAGGTCATGATCTCACGGTCTGTGACTTCCAGCCCCGCGTCAGGATCTGTGCTGACAGCTCAGAGCTTGGAGCCTGCTTCCCATTCTGTGTCTCCCTCTCTCTCTCTCACGCTATGTCTTTCTGTCTGTCTCTCTCAAAAATAAACATTAAAAAAAAAAAATAAAAGACATTTAAAAAATCATAAAAGATATGAGGCAGCACAAAAATGAGAATTAGAAAATCTCAGAAATGAGATGCTAGAATCAAGGGAAAAGTCAAAAGTAGAAATAAAATCAATTCAGAAGCGAAGACTACACTAAAAGAATACACAAGAATAAACACAAGAATAAATAAAAACAGGAGATATGCCTTAAGAAAATAGAAAATAAGGGGCGCCTGGGTGGCTCAGTCACTTAAGCATCCAACTTCGGCTCAGGTCATGATCTCACAAACCCTGAGTTCAAGAGCCTGCTTCAGGTCTTCTTCTCTCTCTCTCTCTCTCTCTCTCAAATAAGTAAACATTTTTTTAAAAATCAAAAGAAAATAGAAAATAAAAGAGAAAAATTAAAAGAAAAAAATGAAGGAAAAATATTAAAAGGGTTTGAGGAAAAAGTCAGAGATGGGCAAAGAAGATATAACTTATGTTTAATGGGAGTCCCTAAAAAAGAAACTAAAGCAAGGAACAGAATAGCTATCAAAAAGACCCTTGGGGTGCCTGGCTGGTGCAGTCGGTTAAATATCTGACTCTTGGTCTCTGCTCTTGTCATGATCTCAAGATTCATGGATTTGAGCCCCACAATAGGCTCTGTGGTGATGTTTCAGAGCCTGCTTGGGATTCTGTCCCTCCTCTCTGCTCTTCTCCTGTTTGGGCTCTTACTCAAAATAAATAAATTTTAAAAATTTGAAACAAAACAAAAAACAAACAAACAAACAAAACAACACAACAACTTCCCCAACTCCCATAACCAAGGACACTTTCCTAAAATGAAAAAAAAAAAAAAATTGAAACTTTGACACCATCGAAAAGTTACACTAAACATTTATAAAAACTGACCCAGAACTAACAATATCAATGCATATTATAATTAAACTATATTTTAAAAGGAAAAAAAATTATTGTGGACATGTAGGCAAAAAAGTCCATTTGTAAGGGAAAAAATTCAGATTTGCTATCAAACTTTTTGACAGTAATGATTTAGACAGAACAAAATGAACTAATACATTTAAGATAAAGAAAATATGAGTTGAGGGCTTTCGAGGGTAAAGGCTGCATTCAAAATGTTATTGCTGTGCAAAAACTCAGGGATACGGTTCCCATGAGCACTTGCTGAGGAATCTACTTGAGAACAAGCCTTGGACAACCATAACGATGAGACATATAGACATACGACTTACAGGTAAGCATTAAACACACACATACACATAGGTATATACAGGTGTGTGTGTGTGTGTGTGTGTGTGTGTGTGTGTGTGTGTGTGGTAGTACATGTGGACTAAATAAGGATATGAGAAAGTGCAATCTGTGATGGCAATACACTCGAAAATGTAGAAAAAAATACATTTAAAACATGGAAAAATAATAGGGGTAACAAAACCAAAAAATATTAGTTGTTTTTAGTAACCTTACTGGAAATGGTATTAATGGTGTTATATTCTGGGGCCTTGTGTGAGTATACTGTGTGATTAAGCAAATTAATAACTGAATAACATTATAATTCTCTCACCTCTTTGTCCTTGGAAACCAAGATTCTCTGTGGGGAAAAATTATATATTGTCTAGGTATAGATATACACAATAGATGACAGGTACAGATATAGAATATTGCCTAACTCTGTCCCTGAAATAGTGACTAACCTAAAATCAATGAAATTCTTTAATACCCAGATTGTGATCTAGGAATACCTTTTACCACTGAAAGAAACCGGCTTCTTAGAGAAATGGCTTACTCCAAGTCTGGGTCAGTAAATGTACAAGATCTTCCTGGAAAATAATATCGTATCAGATAGCGAGGAAGTTCTTAAAGGTTACTAATATTATTATGTGATAAGGCCTTAGGTGCCAACGTAAAGAAACTCCCAAAGGCCAAAAATGAGAAAATTTGATAACTATAATGGTTTGAAATACATGATTTCATAATTGAAACAAAAAAGTGACCCATTAATTAGTTACCTTTATAGGATTCCAGGAAAACAACTCATTATTTTTTTAAAACTGGGAAACATAGGGAAAGAATCAAGTATTTTTCCTCTTTCCAGGACTATGAACTATTCCATTGGGTAATTATATAATACAGAAGGGCATATTGCTTTTTATAGAAATATTCCAGCAAATAGGTGAAGAAAGAATGACTGAATTATTAACATCATTCTTTTGCAAACTGTAATGAAATCATGAATGTAGGCATTAAGCATAGATGACTGCTAACATCATAAAAAGTGAGTCCATCAGACATTTTGTACCTCCTGGTGAAAGAACATGATACCATTAACGAGGTATTCTTTCCCCAACTAAAATCAAACCTGAATTTTATCAAGCCTGTAGGCCCAACCACCAGCTAAAGGAACAAGGAAGTGCAATCAGCAAAATTCAGACAGTGAGAAACTCTACTGATCAAATGATTCCATTTCTTCAACAAATCTACTGCCAAGAGAACTGGGTGGGGGGTGGAGGGGTGGTGCAGAGAGAGGGAGAGAGAGAGAAAGAGGGAAGGAGAACATAGAGATTAAAATAAATATTAACAAATAGGAAAACTAAGGTATAGTGTTTAGGAATGGATACATGGATGACAAAATTATGAGGAAAAGCAAGAAATTGATTACCACAGAAGTCAGAATGGGCTGAAGGAGGAGTAATCATCAGGAGGGAGGCAACATTCTATTTATTTCTTGACTGAGGTGGCATCAGAATGTGTATTTTATAATATTTATTAAAAAACTTTTTTTTAATGTTTATCATTGAGAGACAGAGAGATACAGAGCATGAGCAGGGGAAGGGTAGAGAGAGGGGAGACACAGAATCTCAAGTAGCCTCCAGGCTCTGAGCTGTCAGCACAGAGCCTGATGTGGGGCTTGAACTCACGAACTGTGAGATCATGACCTGAGTCGAAGTCGGTCGCCTAACCAACTGAGCCACCCAGACGCCCCATACTTTATAATATTTATTAAGTTATGAGTTTGTTTCATATGGTTTTCTGTGTCTGTGTTGTATTTTACATTGAAGGTAAGGTATAATAAGAAATATATGTATTGGTCTTTGACCCCAGTTCCTGGCACAACACTCCTAAAACCCTTTGAATTTCCCAAATGATAGGAGTTATCTTTTGTCACTCATGAGATGCCCCTTTTGAGCACACCAGAGTTTATTCTAATAAAGTCACTTAGGATGGGACCCTTAGATAGCCTCAGGATAGGGCTGGTCACCAGAAAGACCAGGTGATTAGAGGATTGAAACTTTCAACCCCAGCCTCCAACTCTGGGAAGGGAGTGGCATGTGCGGCAGATTAATCTCTGAAAAATTCTGAACCACAAGCTTTGGTTAACTTCCACGTTGGTGAATGCCTCCATGGCAAACCCTAGTTCCATGGGGACAGAAACACTGTAGTCTGGACCCTTCCAGACCTCACTCTGCGTACCTCTTCATCTGGTTGTTCTCCTGGGTCCTTTATATCTTTTCTAATAAACCAATAAATATAAGTAAATGTTTCTCTGAGTTCTGTGAGCCTCTCTACAAATTGATCCAACCCGAGGAGGACGTCATGGGGATCTCCAACATTTATGCAGTTTGTCAGAAGCACAGTGACAACCTGGCCTTGAAATTGGCATCTGAAGCGGATGTAGTCCTGTGAGACTGATCCCTTGGCCTATGGGATCTGATGCTAAGAACTGAGTTAATTTGTAGGGCACCCAGTCTGTACTTGTGGAAAATTGTATTGCTTGTGCTGGGAAAAACACACTGGAGAAAGTTGAAAAAAAATCAGCCATATCTTTCTGGACACGAGGTTTGAACTAGTTAAATTAATATTTGAAGTCTTATTTCCAGGTACATGCTTCTATTAAAATAGAAGCCTGCTGAAGTTTACTTAGAATGCCAAACTGTTAAAATAGGTAACTCTAGGTATTTACACTAAAAGTGGTATTTTTGACTTCCAATTTTTTAGCAATGGAAAATTCTTCTGCACTAAAGACCATGGAGAGAAATGGGATTTCTTGGTACCCAAAGACTGTCTGGAGGGTATGGGAAGAAAATATGAGACCTTCTATTTAGCTACCTGTCTGTCTGTCCATCTATATTTTTAATCTTATTCTTTTCTATTTTTGCGTATAGTTTATTGTGTACATATTAGTATTCTAGTGCCATATATAATTTATAAATAAGTGAATATTGGGCATGGATACTCAATTTTTTCTTATAGATAAGGAAGTACAAGAGGAATGGTTTAGAGACCACTGGCCTACTCCCTTGAACATTTTGGGCATGAAAAAGAGGCTGACATGAAGAAGGATGGTAGGTCTTAGTATGCTGGACGGAATGATATTTTGCGAATGCAAACCCTTCCGTAGCCTCAAGTTCATAGGCCAGTGGGAAGGGAAATGAGTGTTATTAGGAATGCCAAACATGAGCTCATATACAAATCATAAATACATGGATAATATCATATTTCATCCTCACAACCCCGTGAGATCTAAAGAAATAATTTTATAAAAGAGAAACAGAGATCAGACAAGTCAGATCAAGTAAAGCATATCTAGGTGTCAAAACTAAATCTTCTAACTCCAGTTGGTGTCCTCAATTCTGTACTGATAATAGTATTTTTTTTTTATTGTTTGTAGTAGACATATCCTCCTATTTAAGATTTGTGAACAATAATTTTTTTCCTGAGAAACAACAAATAACAATTAGTTGTGGGTTTCTAGAGCAGATAATCAAATTATAAATTAGTGGGGATTAACCATAATTTTGTAGGTACTCAAAAAGAGATCAGAAGTGTACTTATCCAAAACAGATAAATCTTTGGTCGTGTTAAATTACTGTCCTGGATCAGCAACCTGACTTGCCAGTGTTCTAGATACCCCAAAGTCAGATTGTCTTACTTGCTGATAACTAATCAGGCCCTGACTTACAACGTTGGAACACTGCAGTATGTTTCAGGCAAACATAGTATTACCCTACTCACTAGCTGGAAGGAATAATGATGATAATACTTTCATTGGCTCTTTTCTGAATTGCCAGCCCATGTTTATATTTAGAAGAGTGATTATATTTTGAGGAACACTTGTCTAACAGCACGAGAGCTAAATGCTGTTGTTCATTTAGTTTATGACTCTTCCTACGTCATTATGATTTGCAAACATTTGCTAGAATTTACAGCACGGAGCCCATTGGACTGCATACCATTTGCAAGGGGGAAGATCGCAGAGTCAAGTATGGATTGGCAACTATGAATCAAGACCAAAAATTGCAAAAGGAATGCATAAAGAGCCAACCAGTGGACCAGGCCTGGAGGCTGGTCACAATGCAGCAACACTGAACCCATTAGGCCTCAGGGATTTGCACTCTTTTCAGGGGATCACTGATCAGTTGGCAGGGCCTAAAGGGGATGGGGGCAAATTGGAAGGCTGCCCCCAGCTCCCTAAGGGCTTACATTTGGCCAAGAGAACAAGCCAGAGGCATACATTAAAAGCAAATTCAAAAAGTCTAGGTAAACTGGGATAGTGCCAAAGGTATGAGACTTCAAAGCCACAGACTTGTTATTACATTTGTCACGAAGCAATAAATAGTTTGAAATTGAAAATACATCCCCTTTTTAAGGGAAGACTCCATCTTATTGGAGCAAATATTAACCAATTCCAAGTGTGACACAGTTATGATTCATTGTCAAGAGTAGATTACACACACCAGTAGTTTCTTGAGTCATGACATTTTAAGCACTCAAAGTAAACATTTTCAAAGTGGTTGCATAACAAACTGGTGGTGCTATATTTTTCTTAATTTCTTCCTAATATGCAGAGGTCAAAAGCAGAATGGCAGGACAAGTTGTTTGTGTGTGAGCTAAGATAATTTTGGCATCATGCTGTAAGAATGGCTCCTTCTACAGAGTCTATAAATGGAATAGAAGGATTGTGGAAGATGCCTTCCAAGATATGGGAGGATGAAAGAGTTTCTCAGATGCTCTCAGGTCATTCTGAAGAGGGGAAACCGTATTTCCTTATTGCTACTGCTCTGAACTTGCCACAAGAAAGTTCTTTCTTGCGATAGATACTTGATTTACAAATCTGCAGCCTTCTACACAAGAACATTCCTACCCTGATAGTTACCCTTCTGGAATATTGATAGGAGAGTCTACTTAATTCTCCAAGTCCACTGGGAAGCGGGATGGATAATGAGAAACCCGGGAGTTGTTTGTGAATAAATCAAGACCATTGACTGGTCTCATACTGCTTTCTTGCAATCATTGCTACAGCTAGTTAATGTGTGTATTTGACCATGCATGTCTCACCATCTCGGGACACAGGACTTAAATGTCATGTGGCTATTTGCAATATACATTTTCTGTCAACAGAAATAGGAAAAAGGTCATCCACAGGGTCAGAAAATTCCAGTATTCTGGGTCTTTGTTACTTCTACAGTTCTTCAGCACCTATCAAATGGTTGGCTGACTACAAAATTTCTGGAATGCGTTTAAAGCAACTGCGTCTCACTCTGAGGCAAAGGATCTGTGGGCATGTTAGAATTTTACCATGAGCTTGACTTTCAGAAGGATATATGAAAAAACTGCTATACACACACATATCTATTTACAATCAGTCCTTGCTGTTATAAGGCTTGATTGACATTGGCCTAGTCCCTGAGTGGGTAAATCATCTTGAGATAAATTTTATGATAATACTTCGTTTTTTTTTTTTTTTCAAAGCCGCTATGTAAAATAACCACATGAAGTTTCTTACCATATTATATATATTGGTGTTTTCTATTCGGGAAATGTTGATCTGAAACAGGAGTGAAAAATTTTTCTTTTTGAAATTAGTGCTAAGAAGAGCTTTGCTTCCCTTGAAGAACTCTCAGCCTCTTCTGAAAACAGCAATTATGTAACTGGTTGGGACACTTGGCTACCAGGAAGCTCAGTGGCTTACTTTGGTTACTCATTTGTATGTTTACTCTTACCTGTAAGTTTTGCCTTGGATCCTATTTTATACTTCTAAACATCTATTTATTTTTTTTTTAATTTACTGTGACTATCTTTTAGAGTTATTCAAACCCCTCATTCAATGTAGTGGAGATATAAGTAAATATAAATAAGTAATGAATTTTTAAAAAGCGATCAAGTTTGGGAATAAAATGACTCCATGACTTTCTCACCACTTAAATCAGTGTATTGTAGTTTCCATTTTGGGAATTGAGCCTGAAATTCTTTTTTTCATTTCTGATTGAACGCAACTTCGAGAAAATTAGCTGAAAACTCTACTCCAGGGAGATGTCAATGTTAATAAAATTCTAACGAATTTGCTAAGTCATCATTTCACCATAATCACAGAATGTTAGAATTTTATGTACCGAATACTTCCTTTCTAGATAAACTAGAGAAGAAATGGTTTGAAAGCATCAATTAGGCATTCTTTTTCCCCCCCCTCCTCCCCACCAACACATGTGTTATTTGACAACTTATTTTATCTGTAAGTGAAATTAGTAGGGAAAGAATTTTAGTCATTCTTGATGTCAAAACCTCAAGCAGTGAAAAGTTCTTAAATATTGGAATGGGTATCATTATTTACATGGTTCAAAATCCAAAAAATACAAAATTATATCTAGTGAAAAGTTTCTTGTCAAATTCTGCCCTCCAGATGCCAAGGTCCCTTCCCAAGATACAGCCAATATTATCAGTTTCTGACATATCTTTTCAGAAATATTTTATGCTTATACAAATTTATGTATATATGCTTACATACAAGAGTGTATAATTGCCCTTTTTTTAAATTTTTAAAATTTGTTTGAGAGAGAGAGAGAGAGTGGGCAAGTGGAGGAGAAGGAGATAGGGCGGAAAAGAGAGAGAGAGAGAGAGAGAGAGAGAGAGAGAGAGAGAATCCCAAGCGGGTTCCGTGGTCAGTACAGAGCCCGACTCCAGGCTCCATCGATGATGCTGGGATCATGACCTGAGCCAAAATCAAGAGTCGGATGCTCAACTGACTGAGCCACCCAGGTGCCCCTAATTCCTCCTTTTTTTTTTAATATGGATTAATGTTCTTATAGTTAAAAAAAGTTTTTTTTTAACGTTTATTTATTTTTGAGACAGAGCGAGACAGAGCACGAATGGGGGAGGGTCAGAGAAAGAGGGAGACACAGAATCTGAAACAGGCTCCAGGCTCTGGGCTGTCAGCACACAGCCCAACGCGGGGCTCGAACTCACGGACCGTGAGATCATGACCTGAGCCGAAGTCGGACGCTCAACCGTCTGAGCCACCCAGGCACCCCAATCCCTCCCTTTTAAAAGAAAATGTAGCATACTATAGATAATTGTTTTGAATTTTTTAAAAATTGTGCACATAAAGTGTCTGGGATAACATCGTAAAAAAGTACAAAGAGCTTTTACTTTTTTAAAGTTTTTTTAATTACTAGAACATAGAGCAGTGCTTATTAACATTGCCATGTAACACACTTGTTTATTTCTTTAAAAAAATTTTTTTTAATGTTTACTTATTTTTGAGAGAGACAGAGTGCAAGAGAGAGAGGGAGACACAGAATCTGAGGCTGTCAGCGCAGAGCTCCGACACAGGGCTTGAACTCACAAACCGCGAGATCATGACCTGAGCCAAAGTCTAACAGACGCTTTACCGACTGAGCCCCTCAGGTGCCCCACACATTTATTTAAATTAAAATTTTATTTTAGTTTTTTTCCCCCCATTCTTCGTCATTCTTTTTCCTCATTGTCATCAAATGGACAAGCTTATACACATCTACCATTTCTTGTGTATTGAAAGATGAATTATGTTTAGACTTACTGCCTCAAAGGACATGTGCACTTACGGTTTCGTTACGTAGTATGAATTGCTCTCAATGGAGGTCATTCTAATTTACATGCACATCAGCATTGTCACTGCCTGTTTCTCCAAATTTTTGCTAACACGCAGTGGTTATCAAACTTTTCAATCTTTGCAGTTCTGATAAATGAAAAAGTGTTTTTTCTATGTAGTTTCAATTTGCATTTTTCTAGTACAGAAAAAAATTCTGGTAACTTTTTTTTTTTTCTTAAGGACAAAGGACCCCTAAGTTGTGTGGAGTTAGTATCTGACCCTTAACAGGTTCCTGGAGTCTGGAGCAGGTTAACACTGGAGTTCAGAGATCAAGAATATGGCAACATGCCCAGAGCCAACATGGAAAGAAAAGTCAGCAGGCCCCACTTCAAGCATATTTGCCTTGACAGAGTTCCTGATGATGTCCCTAGAAGGTAACTTCTGTTTTTATGTGCATGCAATTACAAGCAAAGATTCAGATTTCCCAATGACCACAGAAGTTGCTTCTAATTACTTAGGTGAGGGGTGTTTTTTTTCTCTTTCCTTTCCTGCAATTTATCCCTCAGAAAAATGAAGTAAAACAGGTTCTATATTTACAGATATAACTAAGTCACACAATAGAACTATGGGGGGTTGGACCAAATCACCTGGGTCACATGAGGGTTATAAAGATTAAATGATATGTTTAACACTAGGACTATTCTGTTGAGGAAGGAGGCATGTTGCTAATTAGCATAATTGCCCCCTCACTTGCAGGAACTATGTCAGTGGGTTTGTTTTTGGGTTTTGGTTTTAGTGCTTTTGCATAAGGGAGAATCATTCATTGGTGTTTAAAGCTGTATCTGCTTAAAAATAATCGTATGCCTTTTCCTAAAGTCCTAGATACGTTCCATGTCTGTCCTTGAAATAAGTACTTCAAAAGCAAGCAAGAATTGTCGCACAGTAGAATAAAAAGACTAGGTCATGACTTAGGCCGGATGCCTTTGCGCTTACCTCTGGCTAGCTGTGTGACCTCAGTAAGTCACTTGAGCTTTCTTCAACTGAAAAATGGAGATAATAAACTGATCTATTTACTTGGGTCTTATTGAGGAAATATTGGGACATTGTACATATGAAAAGTCTGCAACTATAAATGACAATACATCTGTTAGTTGATCTAATGTTGATAGTATAGAAAACTTAAACACAGTATCCTCAGATTAATTCTCTGAAAAGACTTATTTCTCTTAAAAAGCCTTTAGCAAGTCCAAACCAGTTAATTATTACTATTGTTTTAATTTTGGTCTCCTGCACCTGGGTGGCTCAGTCAGTTAAGCCACCCACTCTTGGTTTCAGCTCAGGTTAGGATTTGAGGGTTAATGAAATCGAGCCCCGTTTATGGCTCCACACTGACAGCACAGAGCCTGCTTGGGATTCTCTCTCTCCCTGTCTCTGCCCCTCCCCTGCTCACTCACGTGCTCTCTCGCTCTCAAAATAACTAAACTTAAAGAAAAAAAAGAGATATTTAAGATTTTGATCTCAGGTTGTCTGACATTTAACAGTTAAAAATATGCCAATAGAATAAAACATTTTATGAACGTAATGGACAGCTATGGATGAAATTCGTTCAGTTTAGCAAAGAAGGACCTCATTTGTGTTTAGAGAAAAGTGGGTCGGCCTCGTTTATCTCCCTGGTGTTGTATTCTGTACACGTTTTATTCTAAGATCTAACAGCAGGAGCTCATTTCTTTAACCTTTACTAGGGGTTTGCTAGTAAACGTCTTAGTAGGACGAAGCTAAAACAGACCAGGAGTCTGACACTCTGAAGAGACCATCGGTGCTGGTTCCTAGCACACCTCCGCCCCGATCCTTCTGCGACCTCCCCACTCCCTCCCCCCACCCCCGGCCCGCCCTCGCTGCAATGCCCCACGGCTAGCTGGAAGCCAGAGAGCTCGCACGGATAAGCGAGGGGGCAAGAGCCGGGAGTAGGCAGAACTCCAGTCGCCCGCGGGGACCTGCGTGATCTGGGGACGCGCGGCTCAGGCAGGTGCGCGGTCAGCAGCCCGGGGCGCCGCGTCGCACGTGGCAACAGGTGCAGCGCGGTCCCGGGCAGACGCCCGGGTCTGGGGCGCGTCGGCATTTAGCCCGGGAGCTTGCGGGGCTTCGGGACTGGGACGCGGGAGCGCAAGAGGGGGCAGCGAAGCGGCTGGCCGAGCCCGCCAACCTGCGAGCGGAGCAGAGTCGAGCGCAGCCGAGCGGAGCCGAGCGGAGCGCGGCTGGGGCCGCCCTGGCCTGCGTGCCGAGGTACAGCCACGAGCGACTTGCAAGTGTCTCGGGGCACAGCCCCCCCTTGGTCGCCGCCTGCCCTTTGTCTCCAGCTGCAAGGCGCAGGCTGGGGCCGCCTGGAAGGGGAGGCTACGGGCCCGGGGGTGGGGGGGCAGAGGCGGCGGCGCTTTTCTATTTACAAGTTTCCCGAACTCCCCGCCCTTGCTCCACCCCCAGCGGCTCGGGAGGCGGGGAGGCTGGGACGCCCCGGACTCCGGGTTCCCGCCCGGCTGCTGCAGCCTCCGCTGGCC
This sequence comes from Panthera leo, assembly GCF_018350215.1. NCBI lineage: Eukaryota > Metazoa > Chordata > Mammalia > Carnivora > Felidae > Panthera > Panthera leo. The sequence goes on from NC_056682.1 coordinate 20,688,242, forward strand.
TGCGGGGGTGGGGTGAGGGCCTGGCCGTGTGTCCTCAGGTGCGCACGCTGCCCGCCGGGCACTGATTGCGCCGCGGGCCTCCGGGGTGGGCCTGGAGCGCCTCCGCCGGGGGTCCGGAGGGCGCCCGGGCTTGCAGTCTTGGTTTCCCCCGTCCTGCGTCTCGGCTCCCGGAGGAGGAGGAGGGAGGAGCTGCGGGTAAGCGCGGAGTTGAGGCGATTCCCGCAGCCCGGCCTGTCCGAGGTGGAGATCTCAGGCGAGGGTGGCGAGGGGACCTCCAGGACGCGACCGTCACAGGGTGACGGGACTAGCTTTGAGGGAGGGGGCGGGTATTCCCGGGGCTTGGGTGGGGGCAAAGTTGGGGAGAAGCGGGGAGGCACCCGCAGGGGAGCGGAGGCTCTGCGGGGAGCGGGTCTCACGTGGGGTCAGCTCAGCTGGTGCGGCGGGGACGGATGCGGATCTCCGTAGCTGTCACCTTCAAAGTGACCCGAGGGGTTTCCAGTAGACTCAGCCTGACAGGCATCTGCTCAGCCGGAAGCCACCCACCAGACACCTGACCCGCGGGGCCGGCAGTCCTGGCCTCGCGCGGTGCGGTTCGCTCGGGCCCATTCTCAGCTAAAGCACCCGGGGCTGAAAATGTGGCGTTCCTGAGGTTTGCTGCAACTCCCAAGGCCCTCCGTCCCGAGCCTGCCTACTTCCTGCAGCTCACTTGCGCTTTCCTAGCTCTCTAGAAAAATCCGTTCCAAAGTAAGGTCACCTGATTGACGACTAATGTGTTTTCTTACCTTACATCCTCTTCTCCGTTTTCAAGACGTACTCTTTGCTGTTATTTGTTGCCTTTGAGTTGGAATAACTTATTTTGGACTAAGAATAGGAGAGATTAATTTTCACGTAATTTTTCACATACTCTGTTAACTACAACGGAGTATTCAGCAGTGGGTGTGTAAGAAAGGAAATCCAGTGTGTTTGTTTGAATAAAATCAAAGTCTTAGGCAGAACGGGGGAGGGGTGTAACAGGCAGCGTTCAGGTTTTGCCAGGTGAAGGGATTTCAATCTCCATCCCACTAAATCCTTAGCCCTGGGGGTGGAGGGTGGGGTGCAGGTGTGAGGAGTGGAGGGAAGGAGGGCGGCAATCTGGGAGGGAGGGGAATAAAAAGGAAATGAGTCGCTGCTTCCTGGGAACCTATGACCTCCTTAAGGAGTCTAGATAACACCCAGATAACTGTGTGTTGTTAACCTGAAGAAGAACTGAAGCGCTTGGAAATGCAATAAGGTAGACCAACTAGTTTGTCAGGGATCATTGGGCCAGGAAATGATGGACAATTTAAATCGAAACAGTGATGCCCTCCCTATTTGTATAGTGCTTTGCAATGTATAAAATGCATTTATTGGTATTTTTCTTTTTCTTTATCGTTCTTTTTCTTGATATTTTTCTTACATGCAGCATTCCATAAAGAAATTATACAAAGAAACGATTGGAACTACTTATCCTTAGAAATAAAAACATAGTAGAAATTGAGTTTAAGATATATTTAACTCGTGCCAACTTTTCCACTTCTTAAAACTGTCTTTATGTGGAGAAAATAGTGCTTGCAGAAGAGCTGCGCCTTTCCATTCTGTATCAGTAATACATGGTTGCAATTTGGGATTATTTCATAGGGTTATAAAATTCCGGCTAGATTTCTTTGTTGGTATTTCAGTTACTAGTCTTAAGCACTTAGAAGGCATGTCCCATGTACCCTTAATTCTGAGTAAGGTTCTTTTTACATCTATTAGAACAACCTCTGTGTCCTGGAGTAGAGACCATTGCCAACCAGATTGTGTTTGTTGATAAGAGATAGTTGTGCATTGTACATACCATTAGGAACAACATTCCTCAAAATGGCTTTGTTCCAATTTCTAAAGTAATGCTTGCTGTAAAAAAAAAAAAAAAAAAAAAAAAAAAAAAAAAAAAGGTCGATTCAGAAAAAGTATAAGTGTTAAATAATTCCACCACCCAAATATAATCACAATGTTTTCTTCATGCTTGTTAACACATAACATAAATAGGTTTATTTTTTATAATTACATTTATACACGTACAGATTGCATGCTGATTTTTTTTCCTGCGTAACTTAGGAAAAAGCTCACCTATCATTACAGTTCTGCAAGAGTTTTATTTTAGTGGCTACATAATGTTACATTATATAGAGGTAACATGGTTGTTTATAAGCTGAACTTTTATTTCCAGTTACTGTTAAATATATACTGTTGCAACAAATATCCTTTATAAAACCTTATCTACAGGGCATATTTCCTTAGGATGGAGTCCTTGAAATACAGTTGATGGCTCAAAGATCTCTGGAGACAGATGGACCATTTGCTTTGCAAAAAATGTTTTACACAAGTATGATCCCACTAGCACTCTGAGAGTCCTTGTGTTACTATAATGTTGTAACATGGGGGCTCACTCTTAAAAGGAAAAATAATTCCTTTTATTAAAAAAAATTTTTTTAATGTTTATTTTTTGAAGGAGAGAGAGAGAGAGCATGAGCCTGTAAGGGGCAGAGAGAGAAAGGGAAAAACAGAATCTGATGCGGGCTCCAGGCTCTGAGCTGTCAGCACAGAGCCTGACGAGGGCCTGAACTCACTGTGAGATCATGACCTAAGCTGGAAGTCAGACGCCTAAATGACTGAGCCACCCAGGCACCCTGGAAAAATAATTCTTCTAGCTCTATAAGTGAACAGTGCTTTCTTTATATCTAAATTTCCATTTCTTTTATTACAAATTATGTATACCAAAAAAAATTAAGTTATTTTTAATTTTTATTCCTTTTTAATTGAATGTAGGACCACATTTTTTTCTATTGGGGTATTAATACCTTTCTATTCATAAGAACTTTTATGGATTGATAATCTTTCACCTTTCATGTTGCATATCTTTCTTCCCCATTATGTCTTGGTCTTATAAAGACCAGTAGTACATGTTTATAGTGGTTTTGACTTAGAGATGTTCTAGATTTTAATGTAGCCAAGTCTGTTGACTTTCTCAAAAACATCATTAACACTTTTGAATCCTAGCTTAAATACATGACCGTGGCAGAAGATGACTTTTAAAAGAACCCCCTGCCCCCCATGTACCCTTAATTTTGAGTAAGGTTCTTTTCAGATCCATTAGAACAACCTCTGTGTACTGGAGTAGAGACCATTGCCAACCAGATTGTGTTTGTTGATAAGTAATAGTTGTGCATTGTATATACCATTAGGAACAACATTCCTCAAAATCAGAACAGAAAGTTTTGAATTACAGGGAACAAAAATGTTTGAGGTATGTTGTTCTGTGATAATGTCAACTAGGCTCACCATCCATCTAGTTTTACTCATTTGTAGTAGTAGTATTTTGCTGTTCAATGATTGTTATAGTTCCCTACTGAATTGGTGATGAGTCTTGATATCCAGACAGATGTATATGTAGTTTAAAAGTTGTCCCAAATTTCCAATATTATTGATAGATGAAACTATTGAAAGAGGGGAAAAAAACCTCCTGACTTCCCAGACTTGAGTTCTCTTTCCATACTATGGAAGCTTAAGTACATCCTGAGAACTTTTAGAAGCCTCGTTGAGGGTGCTCTCCATGTCTGAGGACCCACAAATAAACCACTGGACCATACATCAGCCAGGAAGGTGAGGTTGGTGTGCTGTGTGTGTGTGAGGGCACTTAAAAATGCACCCCAACTTTCTCTACAGGCAGGTGAGCCTACCACGAGGTGACCTCCCCCACTGGCCTGGCAGGGACTTAGACAGCAGTGACTGTGGCCTTTAGAGAGGTGAGGAGAGACTGAGGGTGAGTGACTGTGGGCTGTAGTTGAAGGACTAGGTCATAAGGCGTATGACTTCACCAGCCTGAAATTTGGTTCGGAAAAGCCAGCTTTACGCATGGTTCCCCAAACTTGACTTAGGGAAATCTGTTATAACCAAGTTACTGAGTTCGACTGGCCAACGACTTCTTCTAAAGATGTATTTTTCTAGGGGCGCCTGGGTGGCTCAGTCAGTTAAGCATCTCACTTTGGCTCAGGTCTCGCAGTTCGTGGGTTTGAGCCCCGCGTCGGGCTCTGTGTTGACAGCTCAGAGCCTGGAGCCTGCTTTGGATTCTGTGTCTCCCTCTCTCTCTGCCCTTCCCCCACTCTCTCTCTCTCTTTCAAAAATGTTAAAAAAATTTTTTTTAAGATGTATTTTTCTAAATCAAGTTTCTACAAGATTGCTGAAATGACCACAGTATTATTTGAAATCAGTTCTAACTCTTCTATGTGGGCAGTTATCCAGGATATTAATGCATGATTTTTTTTGTTCATTTGGCTCCAGATGAAAAAGATTTTTCCATTTTGGGGATGACAGATTTGAGGGCTAATCTTTACTCTGTAGACAAATACAGTAAAACTTCACTTTCATACACAGCAAGGTATTTTGCAATTGGTGATTGCCCTGACGTATCATGTTGACACAATCAAGGAAGAAAGGGTTTGCTCAACAAATACAGAGTAGTAAGCCAGTTTGAATCTAGAGGTGTTTTACTTAAGTAAATAGCTTTCAAGCCCTTCAGAATTCCATTTTTGCATCTCTATCTTTGATTCCCAAACAGCCTCATTTATTTAAAAAAAATTTTTTTTTATGTTTATTTCTGAGACAGAGACAGAGCATGAGTGGGGGAGGGGCAGAGAGGGAGGGAGACAGAGAATCTGAAGCAGGCTCCAGGTTCTGAGCTGTCAGCACAGAGCCTGACAGGGGGCTCGAACTCACAAACCGTGAGATCATGACCTGAACGAAAGTTGGTTGCTCAACCGACTGAGCCACCCAGGTGCCCCACCTCATTTATTCATTAAAGCTAATAGGTTGGGGGTGCCTGGATGGCTCGGTTAAGCATCCGACTTCACCTCAGGTCAAGATCTCATGGTTAATGAGTTCACGCTCCGTGTTGGGCTTTGTGCTGACAGCTCAGAGCCTGGAGCCTGCTTCGGATTCTGCGTCTCTCTCTCTTTCTTTGCCCCTTCCCCTCTCATGCTCTGTCTCTCTCTCTCTCAAAAATAAACATTTAAAAAAAAATTGAAAAAACTAGTAGGTTTTCCTTAGCCTGCAGTTTATGCCCAATATTGAAGAGAAAATATTTCAAGATAAACTGTATTTAAGTCTTGCTAATAGTCGTATATCTAAGTTCATGAATGTTCTGTGTATTACTTGCATGAGTAAAAGTAAGAAAAATCACTAATCCTACCACTATTCTAACATAGAAGTTTTATTTCATTTTGAAGTTGTAAAACTAAAGATCGTTTTAAAGTCCCTTAAAGTTTGTCTTGAGGAGACATGTTTACTTGTTAGTAGGGTTGACTCAGTTCTTTTTGAGCATTGAAAGGTCATGTGAAGGTAGTACATAAGTTTCTCAAAGTAGCTGCAAAGGGCAAAGTGGTCACTGGGAAATTAACTTCCAGGTAGTGTAGTTTCCCCGAAATTGTACCCCTTTCTTGTTGCAGTAAGAGTTGTGCTAAGTGGAAGGGGAGGTCTGGCCAGCTTGGCACTGTGTGTGCACAGGAAGAAAAAAGCAGAACAAAACAGACTAAGAATGTGTCAGTCTTAAAGTTAAGGTGCCATGGAGAGAGGGGTTTAAAGCCATCAAATTCTGTATTTTCACTCTGTAAAAATTTTTTTGGTGTTTGTTTTGAGACACACACACACACACGGCACGAGCGAGCGAAAGGCAGAGAGAGAGAGGGAGACACAGAATTCGAGGAAGGCTCCAGGCTCCGAGCTGTCGGCACAGAGCCCAATGCGGGGTTCATACTCACGACCTGCGAGATCATGACCTGAGCTGAAGTTGGACGCCTAACTGGCTGAGCCACCCAGGTGCCCCTTCGCTCTATTAAATACGTGTAAATGTTTGCACCTTCTCAACGTATAGTCATTGCAAAGAAAATTAATGTTTATGTTCTTGAGCCAATCAACCACGATTCCCCTGATCTTCTACAATTAACTAAAACATTTAGGGACATTGGTGCCCTAAATTGGCATTGAGAAAGCAGTTGTTAAGAGTAGGAAGGAGAGGTGTAAAAATATATTCTTGTTTAAGCATAAAGCTTATATAATTTTGGCTTATATAACACTGGCAGTGTTCGTTACGTCTTGACTGTGGGGTTACTTCTACACTTTTTTTTGCATTGAAAACTTGGTAACATTGGGGTGCCTGAGTGGCTCAGTCAGTTGGGCGTCCAACTTTGGCTCAGGTCATGATCTCGTGGTTCATGAGTTGGAGCCCTGCATTGACTCTGTGCTGACAGCTCAGAGCCTGGAGCCTGCTTCAGGTTGTGTGTCCCCCTTTCTGCCCCTCCCCCAGTCATGCTCTGTCTCGCTCTTTTAAAAATAAACATTAAAAAAAAAATTAAAAAACTTGGTAATATTTATGTGGGTATTATTTACATATATACCAATATTGAAGAAAATGTCACTATTTCTTCACCTTATTTCAGATAAACAGTTCATTTGTGTTTAGAAGTATTGAGTGACAAATGAAAAATTCTCTTAAGTTTGTGTCTTAAGATGGTTTTCATGATTGTTAATAATTGACATCAAGTTAAAACTGCATGTTCTCTTCTTTTTTTTTTTTTTAAGTTTATATTTGAGAGAGGCAGAGAGTGGGAGAGAGAGAATTCCAGCTAACAGTGTGGAGCCTGCTGTGGGGCTCAAGCCCATCAACTATGAGATCATGACCGGAGATGAAATCCAGTCAGATGCTTAACTGACTAAGCCACCTAGGCACCCCTAAAACTGCATCTTCTTTTAAAATAAAACTCACTTGGTAAGCTGCATGGAACAAAAATAGAAGCTTGTATAGATATAAGCCATGTAAGAGCAGACCTTCAAAAATGATCTCCTCCCCCTTTCCACCCTGTCAAGTCAGTTGAGTTGTATTTGCCAGAATAAGTGCCAGTTAAAACACCTTGTGCTATGAAAAGCCTGGGTTTTAGTTCTCTAGTAAACTGCTATACTATAGTCCTCTTATTCTAGGCAAACTAGGGAATTGAACTCTATGTGCGCATTTCTACTAATCTAACTCAATAGATTATAATTCAGGCAAGGGTCCCAGAATTCCTACTTGTTGGTGATAGAGTCAGAAGGATTGGAGAAATGAGAAATGGGTGAAAAAGCATACATTTTTCTATCTACAAGAAAAACGCACTTGTTTTATTAGATCTTCAGTCTGGACTCCATATGTAGAACCCATTTATGTGGAGTGTTATATAGTTAGAATTATGTTTTCATGTTAAATGGTAAATACAAGGCACGAGTAAGAATCCTTGCTGTTAAACTCAGACTATGTATTGAGTACTCCCTGTGGTCCAGATGTTGGTTGTGCAAGGTAGAAGGGCACAGACGTGGAAAAAAGAATTGGCTCCCATTCTCAGAGGAGTCAGCAGAAAAGCCTCAACCGTTGGGAGAAGTGCAGTATGGAGAATGTTAGTGTCGAGGGTCCTAGAAATATCCTTCCCAGATCGTTAACATTGTGCCATGTGTTGAGAATTCTACCTGCTACGTTGAGCAAATTTTGGTAAAGCTAAGTCTGTTTTCACATTTTTGGTTACCTACAGGCTCTTCCTCCTTAATGGTGGATCGTGATTACTCTCAGAATTGTTGAGAAGCAGGATGCTTAGCAGTGCTGTCTAGTTTCACTTACTTGCTCTGGATAATCTTTTAGTGACCTCTTCCAACGTATTTTTGTTGAAACTTGTAAGCTTCTTGAGGACAGGGTCTAAACCTGATGACGTCGGGCGTATTTGCACTTTTGTAATGATTTGCACCAGATGTAGCCTGGAACAAATCATCTAGAGACTAATGGCATGGGAGTTTGAAATTCTTTCTTGCATCAGTCACAGCTACTAGAAGGTCTTTTAAGCCAGAGATAATAATTTACGTACTGCTTTTCTAGACTTTCCTCTTTGTCCTGTCCCTCACCCCCTGTGATAGACCCGGCAAACCTAGAGAGGCAGCCTCTCTGGTGGCCCTGTGTCCTTCTGAAAGCTGGTAGGAGTTAGGACAAGGTATGAGGTTCCTATTTCTTTGGAGTTACAGTTCTGTTTCATAATAAAGTGCCAGTCTCAGAACATCTGGCAAACTCATGTGCAAATACTTGTACCGAATTAATTCCACTTGTGATAATTGATTACATTCTCCTTTGGTGCAGACCATCACCATTTCTCATACAGACGGGCTGTTTCTTGTTTCCAGAAATATGTATTTACGTTTTCTTTTTGTTTTTAATTTTTAAAATGTTTTTATTTATTTTTGAGACAGAGAGAGACAGAGCATGAGCAGAGGAGGGGCAGAGAGAGAGAGAGGGAGACACAGAATCTGAAGCAGGCTCCAGGCTCTGAGCTATCAGCACAGAGCCTGATGTGGGGCTTGAACTCACAGACTGTGAGATCATGACCTGAGCCGAAGTCAGGCGCTAAACGGACTGAGCCACCCCGGCACCCCTGTATTTACATTTTAAAAAGCAATTCAGATGAATTTTCAGTCTGGGATTGTTCTTTCTCTCCTTGGACTTCGTAAGATTTATTTCAGAGCAGTTTTGCATTTCTCTAAAACTTTTTGATGGCCCACAAAACTTGCTGGTTATTGAATTTGACTTTGTGCTCTTTAATAGTTGACTTTTTAATTTAAGACTTAAAAACTTCTGATCGTGCTTTATGGAGCTATTAATGGCAGCTGTGTGGAGGAATTTACCAATTCATTTTACTTCCAGCATAAGAGGGGTGGTCTAGTCAATAAAATGGGAATGGAGATAGGAAAAATGCTGCATTTCTCTTTTCAGGAAAAACTTTAAATGATTTTATATTCGGAGCATGACTTTGGTGTCAGAAAATGGTTAGCTCTTATTATGCTGAACCCTTAAAATTTGAAATGTACACAATCAAATGAAAATTATTTTCTGCTTAAGTGATTTAAGTATAAGCCTCCAGGACAAGGTATTGTTGTTTTTTTTTTTAATCTTATTTTTATTAAGATTGGAATAATGGAGGTATTTCAACATTTAGCTGGATTTTACTCACCCTGATGTCCAGTTTGAAACTTTGGACACATACTTTGTTGTAGAATTGGAAAAAATGTTACTGATGTCCAGTACATTGGGTACAGGGGTCTAATGAGGAGTGTACAGACTTCAGAATTTGACCAAGCTGGGTTCATGTCTGAGATCTTCTGTGTTAGCCACGTGGATTCGGTAAGTTACTTTCTTTTGCACCATTACCCCATGAGGACAGTGGGGATAATACCTGCCACCTGGGGTTATTCTACCACAGTGCCAAATATATGTCATCTCTTCTGATTCATGGCTAGGAAGTTTCATTTAATTTCCTCACCCGAACTTTGATAGGGTGGTTGCTTGGGTCTGTGGATGCTGCTCTCTTTTGGGAATTCAATTCCAGGTACAAGAGCATGATCACTTTTCCTGAAAAAAGAATTGGTTTATACCAGTAACAGTTGAGTGTATTTATTCTTTGACTCCAGCTTCGTCACCTCTTGATTTTCTTCGGAGTTTGAGTTTAGTGAGTTCCTGATAATTTTTTAGGATAATTTGTTACATTTGAGCTGCGGTTTTGTTGTTGCTTTTTGTTTTTGAATTTTATTGATGTATTTTGAGAGCAAGAGAGGGTGCACAAACAGGGGAGTAACAGAGAGAGAGCGGGAGAGAGAGAATCCCAAGCAGGCTCCATGATATCAGTGCAGAGCCCAATGCGGGGCTCGAACTCACAAACCACGAGATCATGACCTGAGTGGAAATCAACAGTTGGACGCCCATCTGACTAAGCTCCCTGGGTGCCCCATTGAGCTGTGTTTTTTTAATCAAAGCAAAAGGAAATGAAAATCCAGGATTGCCACTTACACACACACACACACATATAGACACATAAACACATGCTCCACACCAATATTAAAATCAAAGTGAAACAATAACTCTGTATGTTTTTGGATAGTACCTTGGAAATGGGACATTAAGGACCTTTTCACTCACTTAACACACCATCCCTTGTAAGGTGGACAGCACAGGTTGGGAGAGGTCTATTTTATACATGAGGAAATTGACTGGAACTATTTGCATAAATGTTTTATATTATGACAAGTAAGTTAGAGACCCAGGACTAGGACCCAGGCCTTCTCTCCTGGTCTATTCTGTGCTCACAGTATCATGCTGTTCCTTGACTACTTCTAAAGCCATAAAAAGTGATGACTGTTGCTAGGATTGTCTCCATATTGGTGAAGTGGGACCAAAAGCATCCTAGTTTGAGAGTGTAACATTTCAGATGACATTGCTTAGAATTATGGCTTGTTATTTTTCCATCTTCTAACTGCAGAACATAAACCAGAATGTTAAATCCTGTAAGCCACTAAGATCAGTAGCACAAATGGAAAGTTGATAGTTGCAGATCATTACAATGGTCTGTTACATTTCTGTGACATTTTACAGTTTTTATACTGCTTTATTCAAAAAGAACCAAAGAAAATTCTCACAAAACAGTACTCTGAATCATTTGATTGTACAGTAATACATTGTAAAATGTACCCATTTTACAGATAGCTATCCAAGGCCATATATGTTGAATAGGAGCTAATACTTGTTTTTCTGAAACACATTTTTCCATAAATATCTTGAATCCTTTTTCCTTATTTGAAACTACATGGAGGCAGGTAATTCTCGGGCAGGTGGAGTTAATCCCAGGTAGAAATTTAACTAGAAGGTGAGACCTGGGGTCCATCAGAACTGGGAAGAGACTGTCCCGTAAAACCACAGTTACACCCTGAGTGTCAGTCATGGTTTCTAGCCCTAAAGGTCAATAGTTCTGTATTACCAAAATGACTTCTAAGGAATACATGGTATGAGGGCCTGACAAGTAGGCCATTTTAGAGGGGTCAGCTCTTTCTTCCTTGGAGCTGCTCCTATGGGTTACATCTGTACATATACTGACCTTCTGTTAAGGAACTCTTACTTGCCAGGGGGAGAGCCTGCCTTAGGTAATCATTTTCCACGTAAAAGGTACAGGAAGTTGATGTTTAACGAAGGTTGGGAGGTATGATGTGAGGTGCCAACTTGCGTAACTCCGCACACGGCATTTTTCAATTGGACTTGGCAGAATTCAAATGGAAAATTGTTTCCTTTTAGACAAGTGGACTTTGAAGAGATAGGGCAACTGTCTGAACTGTTCTACACAAGGTCATGGGCATTTAACACTTTCCAGGAAAGAATTAAGTTTAGCTTAAAACAATGCCCAAGGGATACAGGAGTACTCATGCATAGGGGCACTTGTACCCCAATGTTTATAGCAGCACTCTCAACAATAGCCAAATTATGGAAAAGCCTAAATGTCCATCAACTGATGAATAGATAAAGAAATTGTGGTTTATATACACAATGGAGTACTACGTGGCAATGAGAAAGAATGAAATATGGCCTTTTGTAGCAACGTGGACAGAACTGGAGAGTGTTAGGCTAAGTGAAATAAGCCATACAGAGAAAGACAGATACCATATGTTTTCACTCTTAGGTGGATCCTGAGAAACTTAACAGAAACCCATGGGGGAGGGGAAGGGAAAAAAAAAAAAAAGAGGTTAGAGTGGGAGAGAGCCAAAGCATAAGAGACTGTTAAAAACTGAGAACAAACTGAGGGTTGATGGGGGGGTGGGAGGGAGGGAAGGGTGGGTGATGGGTATTGAAGAAGGCATCTTTGGGGATGAGCACTGGGTGTTGTATGGAAAGCAATTTGACAATAAATTTCATATATTATAAATAAATAAATAAATAAATAAATAAATAAAACAATGCCCTGTGTACTCAGTCTAACCCCATTTCCATACAACAGTTTGTACTGCCTTTGGGGTAATTCCTTTAACCAGCTATGTATGTGTTAGAAAAAAAAGAATGCAGAGTCTTAACATCAGGTTACTCTTCAGCCAGTTGTCCAGTCCTTGACGATGTTCCATGACAGGCACGGTGTGTACATGGTGGCGTGGTTTCAGTGGCTTACTTTTCTAGAGACAGCTCTTTATGGGCTCACTAGTGTCCTGTAACTTAGTCTTACTGTCTTGACTCTCCTATGTCTTACTGATTCTCATGAAAAAGCTTACTTGATTATGGGATTCATAATTTCTACAAGAGTAAGAGTTTAATTTTCTTCCCATCTCCATCAGGAGTACTTAGAATGTGCTTTTATTAAGTGGCTTAAAAAAGCATTGATGGGGTGCCTGGTGGCTCAGGCGGTTAAGCATCTGACTTCAGCTCAGGTCATGTTTTCGCAGTTCGTGAGTTCAGGCCCTGTGTCAGCCTCTGTACTGACAACTCAGAGCCTGGAGTCTGCTTTGGAATCTGTGTCTCCCTCTCTGCCCCTCCCATGTTCACCCTCTGTTCCCTCTCTCTCTCTCTCTAAATAAACATTAAAAAATAAAAAAAAAAAAAAAAAAGCGTTGAAGGAATGCTGACCAAGATAAGGTATTATTTTAGGTTCTCCGAGGTCTCTTGGTTTGAGACTGTAGGTCCCTGGTATGTGGTCCTTAAATTGATTTTCAAAGTGACAGTTTGGGTCTGTGGCTGTAGTGCCCTACAGGGTCATGGACAAAGACCTAGTCCTCTAGGGGGGCTTAGGTGCATATATGCAAGAGCAAATAGTCAAATGTAAAACTGCATAAGTAGGGCAGGTTTGATGTCCTTGAGATCAGACAAAAATAGTACTTGGTGTAGTCAACATGCAAGATTTTCAGTAGGATTAGTTGGAAAATAGATTATAAAACAAGAACCAGGAAAACCTCTTAAGGCTCCAAAATGAGTTAATAGATGTGTTCTGGAATATACATACTGCTATTTACTGGCCACGTGATAGGTAAAAAGAAATCTTAATCGATATAAAATTAAATACCATGAAATACAGCTAGGTTAAGTGTGCAACTATGAGTGTTGACATATAATCGCTATCTGTGTGACCATCACAGCTATCAAGATCTAGAACATGTTCATCTCCCCAGAAAGTTGCCTTGACTGAACAAGTTGCTAAGGTTTGGTCATCAGTGATGATGACGATAATAATAAAGCTTGTTTCACAAGGTTGTTGCCAGTATAACAGTAGTAAGTAAGGACTGTATGTGTTAGAAAGTTGCCAAAAAATTTCATTTACTTCTTAAAACAATCCTAAGAAATGGGTTGTTACTGTTGCATCAGTTTTTAGAGGAGGAAAATGAGGCCAAGATTATTTTTTGCCTTTATGAGCAAGGTGGGTGACCAGTAACCGAGTACATGAGGGAGCTCTCCACGAGTAACGCATGCCCTCCAAGTCTAGGCAGTTACATGGAGCTGGTGTGTGCCTAGCAAATGTTCCTTGACCTGTGTTAACTGTCAGAAGGAAGGTGCAAGGAGACTGAGAAGACCTATTGGAACTGGGTTTTAATGTCCATTGTTATTTATCAACTCTGTTTCTTGGGCAACGTAGTCAACTTCTGGAAAGATCTGCAAAAGGGGAAGAGATGTGGGAAGAAGGGGTCTGTCATGGGACCTGTGTCTCCCATGGGGCTATCACTTGGGAGGATGACATGAGAACCCTTTGAGAACGTTGAAGTGCTGTGTGTGGACATTCTTATCTCTATGGAAGAGGTGGCTGCCTGCTCCCCCATCCTGGCCTCATGGACTTGGCACCATGGGCAGATGAGGAGGAACTGACAATGTGTCAGAGAGATCATCCTCACTTGACAGTTTTGATGGGCTGAACACGGTTTTACCCAGCTTTTTCTCACATATCTCTTGATTTGACATTCAAAGCCTCAGATAGTTTTTCAGCTATTATGTCAGCCATACTTGATGACATTTTAAGTGTCCTTAGGAGCAAAATGAAGACCTGGCTTTCTCATGGTGCCCTTCCAGATTTTTGGAGGGGAAATATTACTAGTTGGTAAAACCTGAAAGGCTCAGAAACGCCAACCCGCCTGTTCATTGTCCTCCCTCCAAACTTGATCAACTTTAGGGAGCTACACTTAACTGTTCTCCCCATATCTGCACCAGCGGAGTCTGTCCTCTGGATTTCCTTAGTCTGCTTTCCAGGTCTGCCTCAGCAGATTCTGTATGACTTAACTGGTGCTTTCCTGTCTTAACTGCACTATTGGCTCTTACAAGGCTCCTTAAAGACAGGGACTATCTTCACCATTGTGTTCCTAGCAGAGCAGATGGCAAGTAGTAGGCAAATAATCAGCATTTGTTGAATGAATGGAAGCTCTTGTAGTAAAAGGTCACTTTCCATCTGGGATATGGAAATTGGCAGCAATGGTGTGTGAAGTAACCGACCCCCACTTTGCTTCTCTGGCATTGGTCTAGTACTGTTGTAGGGGATTCCTCCTCTTGTAGCTAATTGGAGGTTCTGAATATAAAAAAGGTACATGAGAACTATCTCATGCTTGGAAGTTTTTATTAAGAGAATAGTGGTAAGAAAATGGGTAAGGTTCGGATAGCTAACTACAACATCTTACGTTTATGGAACTGTAGGGCTAGAGTCTTTCTAAACTGCAGATCTGGATTAAGGTCAATCACACTGCCATTTTAAGTATAAAAGCTAACTTAGAAAGTTATCCCATAGGAGACATTGTTTAACTTTTTTATTTTTTAATGTTTTTATTTATATTAGAAATGGAGACAGAGTGCAAGTGGGGTAGGGGCAGAGAGAGAGGGAGACACAGAATCTGAAGCAGGCTCCAGGCTCTGAGCTGCCAGCACAGAGTCCAGCATGGGGCTTGAACTCATGAACTGTGAGATCATGACCTGAGCTGAAGTCGGACGCTCCACTGCCTAAGCCACTAGGCACCCCATTTTGTTTAACTACTGATGAAAATGCTTTACCCAGGGTTTGAAATCTTTTGGAGAAAAGCATAAGTAGATCCTGAAATTTCTTGACTTTAAAAAATTGGGCTGTTGAATTCCACACATATGATTTGGGTGGGCATGGGTAGAACATTTCTCTCCCGTTTCTAACTTGAAATCTTCGTTGCATTCATGTCTGCCTTTAAACTGTGGGCCAGCCCGTCATGCCATCAGGACCCACACATCTGTGCAGATGAGAGCCCAGAGATGAGGTCCTGGCTTTGGTCACTTTGAGATTGGTTGGCTGTAAGTGAGCTCCAGATTGCCATTTCGAATGGAGTCCTTGGGGTGCCTGGCTGGCTGAGTCAGTTAAGCGTCCGAGTCTGGATTTCGGCTCAGGTCATGATCTCATGGTTTATGGGTTCAAGCTCCGAGTCAGGCTCTGTGCTGACAGTGTAGGGCCTGCTTGGAATTCTCTCTCTGTTCCTTTCTTTGTCTCTCAAGATAAATAAATTAAAAAAAATATTAGCCTTAGAAATATAAAGCTAAACAAGGCCCAATTTGTGAATTTCTAAATTTTTTTTTAATGGTTATTTATTTAATTTTAAGAGAGAGAGAGTGCGCGCAAGCAGGGGAGAGGCAGAGATAGAGAAACCCAAGCAGGCTCCTCACTGTCAGCGCAGAGCTGGATGCAGGGCTTGAACTCACAAGTTGTGAGATCATGACCTGAGCTGAAATCAAGAGTTGGATGCTTAACCGACTTAAACACCTGGGGGCCCCTCTAAATTCTTTTAACACAACAATATGTATGTTTGCTCTTTTTTTTAAATTGATTTTTTTTTTTTTAATTTTAGAGTGGGAGTGTGTAAGTGGGGGAAAGAGGGAGAGAGAATCTTAAGTAGGATCGACACTATTCCTCCAAGTCGATTGAGGACAGATTTTAAGATTCCCTAGGCTCCCTCTTCCTACACTCCCTTCTGAGAAAAAAAGTAGCCAGTTTGGGAGCAGTGAGATTTTATTCTGCTTATGAGGGTGAGGGAGGGGGCTTGGCTGGGTTTCTTGCTTCCTGAATTCCATGGTGTATTTCTTTATTCTCCTGGCCCACACTCATATTCAGCCATCCTCCACCCCGAAATGGATAGAGGATACAATATCTGACAGAGAGGTGTGCTCCCTTTCAGGGCCAAAGGCTCCCAAGAAGCAGATGTCCCCACCAGGACCAGTGAGGGAATCTTTACTCCTCGGCTCCCCTTTTGAGTAAGGCTGGTCTTCTCAAATACTCAATGTTTGTCCTTAATGTTTTCATGAGATTTTCATTTAATGTTCTCAATAGAAATCTGGAGAGCAAACATGCTTGATACTGTGACCTTGTGGGTTCCCAAAAGATGTACAGGTCCTTACAAAATCCAAGTTGGGGATAAATGAGATGTAGATGTGACGTGATGCCCTTGGAAGAAAGATACAAGATGAAATTTCAAATTTCAGTTGCCACATATTCAAGCTTAGTTTCAGTTCTTACACTTCATTTTACTCGTGAGCTGGAAAAACCAACCACTCGGCTTGAAATTTGTGTTACTATAGTTGTCTTTAATAGAGGTGTAGCCGTGATGGTGTAGAGTTTTAACATCGGATATATTTAGTGTTTCTGGCAGGCCTGTACCAATTATAGACGTTCTAGTATATGGTTATATTTATAAATAGCACAAGGAGATACTTAACTTTTAGCACACTATCTGGGTATATTATTCTTTTATTGAAAGGTGACTAAAATTTCCTCTGTGTATTTTTATCAATAGCTTCATCTTTCCAGGGTTGTTAACAAATCTGAAATATCAGTGTTGCTACTGGACATGACATTTCAGGGGCAAAAAAAATCTCAACGCTGAATTGCTTTAAATTTTCCAGCATATCAACTAAAACTCATTAAAGTAGGAAATCTTAGCTTTGATTCTTTCTTTCTTTCTTTCTTTCTTTCTTTCTTTCTTTCTTTCTTTCTTTCTTTCTCTTTCTTTTACCTGGTGAAATTACGGGTACTATGAGTTGTGCATCTGGAATAGGAGCCCAGCCTCGCCAGGACCAACTGAGGCCAGTGGGTGGGTTGGGCTGCAAAGGTCCACGACCCCGCTATGCTTGAGAGGGCATTCCCCTCTGTAGCCCTTGGGAGAGTCTTGCAGTGGAGGGTTGCCGATCCCACCGGGACTTGGCTGGCTTCTGAAGGGTTTCTCACTGCCTCCTGATTACCTATGGCCAAGTTAGGAACCAGAGAGGGGCCGCTGGCCTAAAAATAGTCACAGCATGGCAGGAGGATACGGATGGCATGGAGCCACTGCTGCCTTCCTGCTGCCAGTAGATGATTCTGTAAGGAGACAGTCAAGTGGGGAGGGTGTGTGTCTGAAGACAGGTGTGAAAAGTGTAGAGGGGAGGGAGTGTTTTCTTCCTGGCTTCTGTTAGGGGGAGATAAAAGTTGTAGAGACTGACTTTTAAAAAACGTTAGATACAGTAAAAGCAAGATTTGGGAGGTTATTCTTTTTATGAGGCTGGGATATATTTCTAAATATTTCTAGTTTGTAAGGAAACCTTTTGTATTTCATGTTGGTCACAGATTGTTGACAAATGGAAACAGTGATGCGCCTTGTTTCCTATAGAGGCCTGAGAACACAAAGTGAATCATTGTTTGAAAACTTGAGGCTGACAGGTCATTTAAACAAAGACCTATACATTTTTTTTTTATTCAAGTGTAGTTGATGCACAGTATTAGTTTCAGATGTACAGCAGTGATTCAACATTTATGTATATTGCAAAGCGATCACAATGATTCTAACATCTGTTCCTCTACAAAGTTGTTGCAATATTAAATATATTCCCTATGTTGTTCATTGCATCCTGTGTCATCTTTCACAACAGGGAGTTTGTGCCTTTTAACCCTTCTCCCCTGTTTGGCCCATCTCCCTACCTTGCTCCCCTCTGGCAATCACCAGTTTGTTTTCTGTATTTATGATTCTGTTTCGCTTTGTTTTTGTTTTTTAGATTACACATATACGTGAAGTCATGATACTTGTTTTACCCTGGCTTATTTCACTTAGTATAACACCCTCTAGGTTCATCTATATTGTTGCAAATAGCAAGACTTCATTTTTTTTTTTTTTTTTTTTTTGAGAGAGAGCATACTGAAGTGGGGGAGGGGCAGAGGGAGAGAGAATCTTCAGCAGGCTCCAAGCCCAGGATGCCCGACTTGGTGCCCAGTCTCACAGCTGTGAGAGCATGACCTGAGCTGAAATCAAGAGTCAGATGCTTAACCGACTGAGCTACCGAGGAACCCCTCATTCTTTTTTTTATGGCTAAGTAACAGTCTATCATATATATGCCACGTCCTCTTTATCTTTTTGTCTATTGGTGGACACTTGGGTTGCTTCTTTATCTTGGCTATTGTGAATAATGCTGCAGTAAATATAGGGGCGCATATAGCTTTTCAAATTGGTGTTGTTTCTTTGGATAAATACCCTGAAGTGGAATTTCTGGATTATATGGTAGTTCTAGTTTTAATTTTTAGAGGAACCTCCATACTGTTTTCCGCAGTGGCTGCACTGTTTTGCATTCCCACCAACAGTGCAGGAGGGTTCTTTTTTCTTTACATCCTTACTGATGCTGCTTAAATTTTCTTAAGTAAATTTTCTTAAGTAAATTTTCTTAAATACTCACTATTCTGACAGATGGGAGGTGATATTTTGTTGTGGTTTTGATCTGCATTTTCCTAATGATGATTGATGCTGAGCATCTTTTCGTGTGTCTGTTGGCCATCTGTATGTCTGCTTTGGAAAAATGCCTACTCAGGTCCTCTGCCCATTGTTTAATCAGATTGTTTGGTCTTTTGGTGCTAAATTGTAGGAGTTCGTTAATATTTTGGATATTAATGTGTATATCTTCTGTCATTCAATAGGTTGCCTTTTCATTTTGTTGGTGGTTTCTTTTGCTGTGCAAAAGCTTTTTAATTTGATGTGGTCGCACTTGTTTTTCAGTAATCAAAGAGATTGCTGC
Organism: Panthera leo; assembly: GCF_018350215.1. NCBI lineage: Eukaryota > Metazoa > Chordata > Mammalia > Carnivora > Felidae > Panthera > Panthera leo. The sequence continues at coordinate 20,707,125 of NC_056682.1, forward strand.
CTATGTTTTCTTCTAGAATTTTTACAGGTTCAGGTCTTAGGTTAGGTCTTTAATCTGTTTTGGGTTTATTTTTTTGCATGGTGTATGAAAGTGGCCCAGTTTCATCCTTTTAGCCTTTTCCCAGCACTGATGTGGTAATGAAGTGTTGGGGTTCAGAGCCAATAGCCAAGAGGAATTCTTGAGATGTCTTTGGTGCAGAAAGGGGGTTTTATTAAAGCATGGTGATAGGACCTGTGGGCAGATTGGGATTGTGACTGGGTGACTGATTTAAATGTATATACTTTCAAGTTGGGAAGGGGTTAGAGATAGCATAAGCCTCCAAGGTATTTTGGAAACAAGGTTTCCAGGATCCTGGGGGGGGGGGGGGGTAACTGTTGTTAGGAAAAGGTCATTTATTACTGTCTAGTAAAAACTTGGTCATGAGACCCTTCCTATGTATATCAATGGGCCATAAGCTTGGCATATGATTGACGACATGTACCTTGGGGGGTAGACATAGAAGAAATTTCCAAACGAATTTTTATGTGTTAAAGTAGACTAACAGGATCCTGGCGGTTTGGGATAATGTTAAACTAATACTGCCTTTTGCCTCTAGCAAAGTGTCATCATCAAGGCACCTGGGCTCCCAGAGGAGGACAGTCACTCTGCCTGTCTCAAGGACTCGTCAATGGGCTGTAGGCAGTAGGGAAATTTAACTTTTTCTTTTGCCTTAGTTTCCCACATCCAGCACCATTTTGGAGACTTTTTCCCATTGTATGTTCTTGCCTTTGTCATAGATTAATTAACCATGTAAGTGTGCGTTTATTTCTGGGCGCTCTAAACTCTTCCACTGTGTATGCGCGTGCGCACGTGTGTGGTAATAACCTACTGTTTTGATTACTGTAGCTTTGTAATTTAGTTTGAAATTTGGGCATGTTATACCTTCAGCTTTGTTGTCTTTCGTGATTGCTTTGGCTATTTGGGGTCTTTGGTGGTTCAATATAAGTTTGAGGATTATTTCTAGTTCTGGAGAAAATGCCATTGGTGTTTTGATAGGGATTGCGTGGAATCTGTGAATTGCTTTGGGTAGTGTGGTCATTTTAACAATAGTCTTCCAACTCATAAGCTTGGCCTATCTTTCCATTTATTTGTGTCAACTTCAATTTCTTTTATTCATGTCTTATTTCAGAGTGTAGGTCTTTCACCTCCTGCATTCAACTTACTGGTAAGTATTCTTTTTTATGCGTTTGTGGACCTTTTAAACAGAAGTTTCTAGGAAGATTATTTAACATACTAACAACTCTTTGGATATATTTGATGTACATTTTATGTTGAAGCCATACTGGCTAGAAGAACTTCAGTCTGAAAGTGATAGTCTTTTCAGAATGGTAGCTGTTTGCTGACTGGGTATAATGTATTCAAAACTTAGTATTTATTTTCCAGTCTCCTTTTCTTTTTAAGGTGAAACCAGAAATTTAAAATATCTGTGGTCAAAAGACCAAAGGCTTTGTTTTCCATCCCAGTCTCCAGGGTGATTGTGGAGGTCTGATGAGATGAGAAGTAGAGAGTATTTAGTTGGAACACAATTGATGTATGAATGGATGGTTATTGATTTTTTTTTTTTAAGGGATTCTTTCACTGCATCTCAGTGTTGACTATTAAGTTTAAGCAGTATTTTCTGTTTCTGAGGAACAGGGAGAACTTTCTTGACTTTGAAGATATTTTTTGTTACCTCTGTTGCAAAGGCTAATGTGTTGCTAATTGTTTTATGTCAGTGGTTCTGTTTGTTAAGTGTCACGACAGCCCACAGAGGGCTTGGAGAGATTTGCAATGAGCTGAGTTACAATGCAGAGAGCCTGTTTCTGTTGATTTGTGGAGATTGTATTCTAAAGAATCAAGAGGCTAATGATTTACTGTGTCCTTCAGGAGAGGAAATTGGTGTCTTGGACCTGGAGTAATCGTGAACCTGAGAATTGTTGTTCTTGGAATATATTTTGAAGGGAGAGCCTATTTGACTTGCTGATGAGGAGAATCAGGGCTGACTGCTAGGTTTTTGATGGGATGAGCTTGGCTGCATAGACGGATCTTTTACTGAGAATAAGGAACACTGGAACGAGAAGGAATTGGTGTGAGTCTAGAAGCCTGGAGTTCGTAAAAAAAAATTTTTTTAATTTATTTATTCTTGAGAGACAGAGCATGAGTAGGAGAGGGGTAGAGAGAGAGGAAGATACAGAATCTGAAGCAGGCTCCAGGATTTGAGCTGTCAGCACAGAGCCTGACACAGGGTCGAACCCATGAACTGGAGATCATGACCTGAGCCCAAGTTGGATGCTTAACTGACTGAGCCACCCAGGAGCCCCAAAGTTTTTTTAGATGCAGGAAGTTTGAGATGTAAGTTAGATAAACAGGTGCAAATGTTGAATTAACGGTTGGGTATTCAGATGTGGAGCTTTGGAGAAAGATCCAGGCTAGAGAGAGAGATGCTAGTCGGATTTGCCATCAAACAAAATGCACGTATTTTTTTTTTTTTTTGAATGTTTATTTTTGAAGGAAAGAGACAGAGCATGAGCAGGGGAGGAGCAAAGAGAAAGGGAAACAAAGAATCCAAAGTGGGCTCCAGGCTCTGAGGTGTCAGCACCGAGCCTGATGCGGGGCTGAACCCAAAAACCGCGAGATCATGATCTGAGCCAAAGTCAGACACTGAACTGACTGAGGCACCCAGGAATCCCCAGAATGCATGTATTTATTCATTTTATTTTATTTCTTTGAAGCTGTCTTTAAATTCTTTATTTTTCCAAATTTTTATGTAAATTCTGGTTAACATATAGTGTACTATTGGGGAGTAGAATTTGGTGATTCATCACTTAGATATAACACCCAGTGCTCATCCCAACAAGTACACTCCTTAATGCCCAGCACCCATTTAGCCCATCCCCCACTCACTTCCTCTCCAGAACCCTCAGTTTGTTCTCTGTAGTTAAGAGTCTCTTAAGGTTTGCCTCCCTCTCTTTCCCCCTATTCCTTCCTCTATTTTCATCAAACAGAATAGATTTAAAGCAAAATGATGAGTGTAGGAAGAGAAGAGAGTGAGGGGCTGAGCCATGAATTACCCTCCACATTTGAAGGTTGGTCAGAGAAGCCAGCAAGGGCATTTGCCAAGGAGCAGCCTGTGAATTTAGGAGGAGAAAATTAGGGTAGTGCCTCTGACGCCAAGTAAAGGAGGTGTCTTGGAGCTTGAACCCTACAGTGTGAAGAGTTGTGTTTGCCAGGCAGGGAACCCTTTTGTTCACTTCTTAGTAAATGTATGTTTAATGATTTAGAATCTTGATAAGCTTGAGGAAACCATGGTAAGTTCAGCCAAAATTAAGAACAAGTACAATACAGCTCTTTAAAACACCAGAACAGGAGATTTAATTACCCGTAGGCAATCTCATTTGAGGGAACTGTATATACATTGTGCTAATCACTTTTGAAATTTCGACAGTGGATGGAAGAACCGTAGTACTCTTTGAGGGCCTCCCAGATCCGCAACATTTCTTTATATCTGGCCAGTGCCCACAGTGCTGTTTTAAGAGCTTCATTGACCCGGGTGCTTCTTTAGGAGGCCCCATTCTACGTCCTGTCAAAATATTAACATAACCACACTTAATGTATTTAAACAGTTGAGTTGCTATTGAGTGGTTGTTAACTGTCTAAAATCTTTCTATTCTTGAGGCGCCTGAGTGGCTCCGTTGGTTAAACATCCGACTTTGGCTCAGGTCATGATCTCACAGTTCATGGTTTGAGCGCCTTGTCGGGCTCTGTGCTGACAGCTCAGAGCCTGGAGCCTGCTTTCAGATTCTGCGTCTCCCTCTCTCTCTCTGCCCCTCCCCTGCTCGCACTCTGTCTCTCTCTCAAAAATAAACATTAAAATCCTTTTATTGTTCTCCTTTTACCTGCTACTTATTTCTCAGGTCTCAGATAAACATGTGACTTGCTCGGAGACCTTCATTTGCTAATAGCAACCAGAGTGCCTGTGCTTTTTTCTTCATTGACTATAATTTCTTTAGCTTTTGTCTATTTTGTTCACTCTATAGTAACACCTGGCTGAGTGTCGGGCATGTGTGGGCACCTGATAAATTTGAATGAATGTTATCCACAAATAGAAAACAGATGCCTCAGTAGCTTTTGTCTGGTTTCCCAGCTTGGTATCTGGTTTTTTGTTTTTTGTTTTTTTTATTTTTTCTGTTAAGTACGTTCCATGCCCAACATGGGACTCAAACTCATGACCCTGACATCAAGAGTCACAGGCTCTACCAGCTGAGTCAGACATGTGCCCCATAGCATCTTTATTTACAAATAGAGAGTTTTTTAATCAAATTGTTTGAGGTATAATTGACATACAGCAAAATTGCCTTTTTAGGTAGGTAGTTTATTGAACTTTGATGAATGTATCGTCAGCCACAGTATAAAAACAGAAATTGCCATCATGCTGTTTCCTTGTGTCCTGTTCAGCCCTCTCCCCTTACTTCCTGGCCAACACTTCTTGGTTTTGCCCTTCCAGATATTTATGTGAAGAGAATTGCACGCCTATTGTGTCTGGCATCTTTTACTTACAGCGATATGTCCAACATACAGGCTGTTGTAGGTATCAACCGTCTACCTTTTTATCGCCTAGTGGTATTTCATTGTACGGATGTCCTTTGGTTTTTTGTTTATTGTTTTTTTTATTCAACCATCAGTGATGGACATTTATGTTATTTCCATATATGGATTTTGGTGATGATTAGATTTTTTTTCCAGGTTTTAATTAGTAGACAAATTTAAACAGCATCAGTGACCCACAGCCACATACCCTTATTCGTGTCTACTGTTTGCATTTTCCTGTGTTCTTTTTCTATGTGTCTTACATGATTATAATCCTAAAACACACAAACATTTTTCCTAGTTTTATAAACTGCATTTTTAAAAAAATGGTTGTATTTCATTTCATCATACTATAGTTTTCTACTCAGTCCCTTGATGGAATTTGTATTGTTCCTAAGTCATCACAGTTGTAGAAAATATGCTATCATCTAAAGTTTTCCTATGATAACTTCTTGGCAAGAGTTAAAGATTCTAATGCAAAGTAATAGAAATCAATTCAGTTAACTGGGGCAAAAATAATGGATAGGTGTTTAAAAGGATATGTAATATTCCTCAGACGTCAATGTCAAGGAAGTTGTCAGGAACCAAGTTAGGTCAGTCATTCTTCCTCATTGTTCATTTCTGCTTCACTCATGACTTGGGTAGTGTTCTCTCTGTAGAGACTTGTTTCATCTGTTTCTGGGTGCATGGCAGAAAGAGGCTAATTCCATGGGGCTGGGATTTATGTTTTCCAGTTCTAGGGACTTCAACAGACCCACTGTGCCTGACAAGCTATTTCACACCCAAATGCTGGGGGAGTGGCCATCTGACCCCATTTGAGGTAGCTGTCCACAGAAGGACAATTCACCATTTTTCACCATTTTCCATTTTACCCACCTCAGTGAGTAAAAAGGAGGTACTTTCAGAGAAAGGGGGTTGTTGTAAAGTAAGCCCACATGCAAGGATTCCCATTTATTTTTTTAAATTTATTTTTTTTAATGTTTGTTTATTTTTGAGAGAGAGATGGAGTGAGAGCAGGGGAGGGGCAGAGAGAGAGAAATGGAGACACAGAATCTGAAGCAAGCTCTAGACTCTGAGCTGTCAGCACAGAGCCTGATGTGGGGCTCGAACTCATGAACCAGGAGATCGTGACCTGAGCCAGAGTTGGACACTTAACCCACTGAGCCACCCAGCCTTGCCAAAAGTTCCTGTTTAAGATTATAGAAGATCCATTTTTATGACTGCTCAAATTGCTTTGCAAAAGAATGATTACAGTGAGGTCTCAGGAAGGAGTTGGGAGTATCCCATGTAGCTATTTTTTTTTATATTTGTATTTAGATATTAAAAGTTTAGGTACCTGCTTGGGCAGCTCATATGCTAAGATTAGAAAGATAGATCAGTGAGGGTCCTGCCCAAGGATGGCATGCAGCTTCACGAAGCATTCTGTATTTTTCATAAAATAAGTCCTAGGATGTGTGTACAGCATTATGACTATAATGAATTATACTGTATTGCATGTCAAAAGTTGCTTGAAGAGTAGATTTTAAAAGTCCTCATCCCTCTTTCTCTCTCTCTCTCTCTCTCTCTCTCTCACTCACACACACACACTCATACACACACACACACACACTCATACACACACACACACACTCACACACACGTAGTTTTTATCACTTCTTGGTTTTGATCCATCCCTGTGAGTGATGTTTAATGAATAGCTAAGAAAGTCTGATTTATAGTCAACATTTATTGAATGCTTGCTTTATGTTAAGCGTTGTGTCTGAGACTTCTGTAAATACAAGGACAGCTCTTATTCTTGGATCCATGCAGTCAAGTTGAGATTTCTTCGCCCTGGAGAAGGAATTTCTCATTAAGTGGGCCTTGAGTGGAAATGTTTCATATACAGGTAGTAGTATCAGCCTTTGGAAATATTATCAACACTGGTGCTAAATGGTCTGGAGGGCCCAGCGGGAACCTAAGCCCCTTGATTTGACTATGGAATGCCTGTTTTGTGTTCACTGTGACTTTGGGCCCATCGCTAGTGTCCCACAGGCTGGCCAGGCTGCTTTACCTGGAGTCTCTTGGACCTGCCCAGTGTCTATTGGCCATGGGTCCCAATGGTCACCCTCGTTTCCCCTTCTGAATTTTAAACAACTTCATCTAAAAATCTTTGTTAGCAAATGTACTCTGGTTGCTATCATAATCTAACCCTTCTCTGAAATAATTTATTTCATGACTTTTTTAGTTACTATGATGAGAATTTAAATGGAGATTTGAACGGTGAAACTTGCTGAGTTAGCATACCTATTCACATGTATAAATGGATTGTTTCTGTGTGACAGTTTAACTCCGAAGAGCTTCTCTGTGGCTGCTCTGTAGTGCCACGGTGGTCAGTATGATGGTGCGTGCTGTTGCGTAGACACTTCCATTTGTTGGTTTAACATTGGAGATAACAGATGGTCACGGGGAGCCCAAAGTTCCAAGGTGAGCAATATAGTATTTTCGCCCTGTTCTGTAGATTAGGAAAGTTGAGGTTCCAGTCATGCTATGCTGTCAAGTCTGGCTCTTGTAGTTCATGATTTGCTTTGGTTTGTTTGTGGTAAAATATACATGACGTAGAATTTACCATTTTAACCATTTTTAAGTATACAGATCAGTGGCATTAACTATACCCATAATGTCATAACCATCACCACTGTCTAGTTCCAGAATTTTCCATCAGTGCACACAAAACTTTTGAACTCCTGAAAGAGTAATTCGCCATTCAACTTTCCCACCAGCTCCCTGGTAACCTCTATCCTACTCTCTATGAATTGGCCTATTTTGGTACCTGATGTAACAGGACTCGTACCATATTTGTCCTTTTGGTCTGCTTTATTTCATTTAGCATGTTATCAAGGTTCATCCACTTGTAGCATGTATCAGAATTTCCTTCCTTTTTATGGCTGAATAATATTCCATTGTATTGATGTCCTACGTCTTGTTTCTCCACTCATTAGTCGCTAGATACTTGGATTGCTTACCTTGTGTTGGTTATGAACAATGATGCAGCGAACATGGGTATAGAATTATCTGTTCACGTTCCTGCTTTTAATCCTTTTGGGTGTATACCTAGGAGTGGAATACAAGATCTTACATAGTTCTATGTTAAACTTCTTGAGGAGCCACCAGATTGTTTTCCACAGCTGCTGCATCATTTTACATTCTGAGTATGAATTCGAGAGGGTTCCAATTTCTTCACGTCCTCACTAACATTTTGATAATAGCCATGCTAATGGGTGTGAAATGGTATCCCATGGTTTTGGTTTCATTTTCCAGAAGACTTTGGATGTTGAGCATCTTTTCACACACACTTGTTGGCCATCGGTATGTGTTCTTAGGAGAAATGTCTCTTCAAGTCCTTTTTTCACATGGTGTCAACCTTTTGAATTAAATTTTCTGTTCCTTGGTTTCACTTCATAGTCCTACAAGCTTTCTTTTATGTATGTATTAAGAAAGTTAGATTGAAATTGGGGAAATTTTTACTCTTGGATCCCGGCATGTCATGGAGTAAAGAGAAATAAGTTTCTCAACCTAAGTTAACTTTTCAAATCAAGTAGGAGAAAGGAGGGAAAAGTTATGAGTGTGTTGCACATGCCTAGGAAATTGGAAGAATGATATAGTTTATAGCAGGTAATTTCTCTTAAGAACATATTTTTTTGGTAGGTTTAATCTCTTTTTGATTCTCTTACATGGATTGAGTAGTTTTCTTCTATAATACATAATTCCTATGCCACTACTTTTCCAAAGACCTGTGTTGATTTTTTTAAACATTTATTTGATTTATAAGAGAGAGAGAGTGAGCATGTATGAGCACACACATGAATGGGGGAGGGGCAGAGAGAGAGGGAGACAGAGGATCCAAAGCAGCCCAATGCGGGCCTGAAACCCACAAACTGTGAAATCATGACCTCAGCCAAAGTCAGATGCTTAACTGCCTGAGCCACCCAGGCGCCCCTGACCTGTGTTGATTTTTTCTTTCTTTCTATCCCTTTGATTATTTGGATGATTGACAAGTAGTTGTACAGTTTCAGAAACAGGAAGAACTGTTCTAGTTATTTACTCTGTTGAGAAATCCAAAATGTTTTTAATTCGTGCCTAGATTATCTTAATCATAGAGAGAACCTAGGTTACAAAAAAATGTTGAACGTAGGATGTTTAGTTTGGGGCCTAGGTTCTCCCTGTAGAAAAATGTAATCTGCTTTGAGACCCGGTAGAGTACCGAATGTCCCGGTTCCTAATCTTAATTGACATCAGTGATGGTAGCCACAGTGCTTTCCTGTTATGACATCAGTACAGATGAAGCTGGCCTCAGGACCAGATAACTTTGTTTTAGCAGATGCACATGGCAGTCATAATTATGAATCACTTTATCTCTTTTGCGGTGTAGTCAGTGGGAGATAAAGAACAAGAAGGATTTGGGTTTGGATAATGCAAGTGAAATATTTACTCGTGTTTTCGTCTGTAGCTTTGGGGCACCGACTATTTGTTACATTGGTGTAGGACATCTCTGGTAGGTTTGTTTGCTTTACAAGTTGTGTTCTGTAGATTGGTCTCTAGTTTGTGAAGGTTTTCCTTTTAGAATATTTGATGTTCTTGGAGCAGGATTATTCTGTAACTCAATGTCATTTCCCCCTAAGGTTAGTTGAATTCATAGTGTTAAAGTGGATAAAAATTTGGTCATATCCTAAATGCACCATTAAGTTTTTGTGGGTTTTTTGACCCATTCTTTTATGAGGCAAGATGGTGGTCAGCCAGAGTGGGTAAAGATATGTGTTCTAGTCTGGTTCTGTCTCTAAGTAGTTGTATGAACTTGGAAGTCCTCAGGGCTGCTACACTTCACAATACTACGGACACTGTTACCATCCTCTTTGATGTAAATGGTACCCCTGGATTTCTTTTCTATAGAATGTGGTGTGAATGGTGACCCCTTGATTCAGGCAACTGAGGCACTACTAGAAATCCTAACTTAATCCTAGACCACAGTTTTCTCACCTGCAGAATAAGGTTGGGTGAAATAAACTCATGTGCTCTGAGCACTGGAAGATGCATCCCTCATCGGCGTTAGCCCCTCTCCTAAGAATGGGCCCTGTTTACAGGATAATTATAAAATTAATTTTGTTAACAAAAGTAGTGTTTTATTTTAAGAGAATTCATGGAACCGTTAATCATACCATGTTGAGTTAGAACAAAATTCCAAATCAACTTCAGGAAATAACCCGCTTGTAAGTTGGGGACTGTCTGTTCTGTGCTGGCAGTATAGCTCAAGGTTGTATAGCAGAGGTGCGTGGGGTGGAAGGGGGACACGAGTATTGGTGGCTGCGGAGGGGGGCAGAGGATGGGCTTCAGCGTGAGCAGGTTTGCACCCAAGCCCTACTGGTGTCATGTTTGACTTCATGTGTAGACTGCCTGCCTGCAAGACTTCTTGGCGTGCATTTCGGTATCCGAATTGGACAGCCTGTTGTTGGATTTTGAAAGGCATTTATTTTAGGGTCCGTATTGACTATTTGGTGAAGTAACAGGCTCAGTGACAGTATTGTAGAGAGCAGTTAGGCTGGTCCAAGATTCTGATTAAATGATTTCTAAATCTTTACGTTTTAGTTTCTGTGAATGAAATGTTGATCAAAAAAATACAGTCTGCAAAGAATGTGTTTTATTCCATTGGAGCATAAATATTTTTAATGTTTCGGTATTTAGAAGATTCCAAAGATGATGATAAATATTTAAATAATTTTGAAGCAAATTTACATATATGTCCCTTACACATATATTATTTGATAATCTCTGAGCACTCAGAATTTCCTGAGTTTAAAGGCTATGAAAATTTTAAGAATTTTTATTACAGGAAGTCAGTGTAGGAAGTGAAAAATCAAATTGTATGTAGATGAATAAAGATTGTACCTTGAATCTGAGTTCCTACAGTGATAAAGATACATTCTTACCATCTTTCCTTTAAGTCTTTTTTTTTTATTCAAGTCACTAGAATATTCTGGATTCTTTAATTAAGAAGCAGTCACCCAGCAATAGTGAATGCTGATTTACTCTGACAAGCAAAAGTCCCTCCTATTTGCAGAGATGGTCCGGATAGACCCGTGAATTGCTTGCTTATAGAACTTTGCATTTTTGTTTTGTTTTCAGTCTTACTGTAAGTGATGTACAATAGAACCAAGAATTTTCCCCCTTTAAGCCTTAGACAAATCTGTGATGTTTTGTTGGCAAAGAGTCCAAGGAAAATTCTTTAGTTTGGGGAGAAAAAAAGGCTTTGCACTCAGCCGTGTTACTGCTGCAAGACCGAGCTGATCTTTGAATAACCATGGTCTTCTGAGAGGCTTCATTCAATGGTCTGGTGTTTGGATTTCTTTTTAGTCTGGCTGCAGTTTCTGCTCTATGAAAAAGATAGTTTCTTACGTACAACTACAAGCTCTTTGATTCTGGAAAAATAAGTTCACAGCTGTTGGTTTTGATATTCTGAGAAATGTAGGTAAATTACCTGGATATAACTGGTTTAGGGCATTTAAGTTATGCAAAAACTGCAGAATGAAGTTTGAGAAACAACACTTAAATTTTTTTTTTTAATGTTTACTTTAGAGAGACAGAGCGCCCACGAGCGCTTGAGTGGGGGAGGAGCAGAGAGAGAGGGAGACACAGAATCCGAAACGGGCTCCAGGCTCTGAGCTGTCAGCCCAGAGCCCGACGTGGGACTCGAATTCTGGAATGATGAGATCATGACTTGATCCGAAGTCGGACGCTTATACAACTGAGCCACCCAGGAGTCCCGAAGCAACACTTTTTTAATGAACTGCTTTTAAAATATTACCTAGCTTTCATCTCCTTACATTTTGTGGTGTTTACCATATTAAAATATCCCCACTTCAGGAGACATTTGAGAATGTATAAAAGTGCAAAGATTGTTATGCACAAATGTGGAGTACAGCCTTACCTATTTTTTGGACAGGAAAGAAATGTGGTATTTTTGTGCTTAGGTTGTCGAATACTGAAACTCTTAAGCAATGTGTAAAAAATTTTATATGTTGTTAAAACAGACAATGGTCATTTTATGGTTACATTTGCAGTAGCAATGGAGTGTGGTAGGAAATTATATTTAGCTTTAGTTTACTATGTTGTCTGAAATATCTAGAGTGTTTCTTTGATTATAGCTCCCAGGCAGAGGAAGGGGATCATCATAAGAAAAAAGAGTAAGCAGATGAGGCAGAATGGACTAGAACTACTTGAGTGCTTAAAATGCTCTGAGTAGGTTTAACCTGGTAATGTGACTTTCACGCTATCTTAGCAACAAGATAGCAGCGTTGGGGGGACACACAACTTTGTTATTTATGCTGTCTTATGATGTGTTTCAAGAATACAGGGTGTCCTGAAACATAGTTATTTGTAAAAGGGAAATGTGGAAGCCCTTTACTTAGTAAAATTACTGATGAAGTTTGCAGGAATGTGGGTTTAAGAGTTTGTGAATATGTGGGGCCGTCCACATGCTGGTTTTGAGGTTTTAGGAAAATCTTAAGCCAGAAAATCTTGGAATAAAAAGTATGTTTTTGGACTAAAGTCCAGGAATCAGCATTTTTGAACCTTAGCAGGTCACTTAATTGGTTTTGTGTTGAATCTTCAAGTAGATTCTAGATAAGTGCTTTTCTGCAGTGGCGCTGACCTTGCCATATTAGTTAGATCTTGCTGTCTCTACCCTGAAAGGCTTTTAATTGCATGGTGTGAATCATCTATGACTGACTGTACATGTTTGACAGAATAAGTCTGTTTTGAAATGCCAGTTCTCATAAAAATGCAACCATAGACTTAAACTTTATTTACCCACAAGTTTTAAACAGAGTTTAATTGTTTGATCTTTATTAGTATAAAAATAGTTATTTTCTCTTGGAGGATACATTTTTGCAGTGTGTTTTCTATCACTTTTGAGTGCTTTGCTATGCCAGCTGTCCAGCACCACTCTGTTATCTGCTGCTGGTCTTCTAACTGGAGTGATTTTGTTTTGTTTGGTTGTTGGAGGTGACCTCTATCTAGTTTCAGGATAGTTGGGGACACTTGATTATTCCTAGAAAAATACTCTGATTAGTGAAATGCAGGGCCTCAAAGATATTTTAAATACAAACCTCATGTGCTTTTGAGGGTGGATGAGGAAAGAGAGTGATAAATTTTTGTTGATCATTTTAATTGTTTTGCCATGGCATAAACAAAAGAGGTTATAGATAGAGTATGTAGTTAAATATTATTTTCACTTAAAAACTCTTAGGTCTGTGTGTTTTAGAAAAAGGTGAATTGCTTTTCCTTGGATGATTAAACTAGTATCTGTCTCTGTGCTTAATATTTTAACCTAGATCTCTTATTTGTTCTTTGAACTTTGCCTTTATTGTTGCTTGGAATGGGTTGAAGAAAAAGCTTTTTAGCACCTTTTAAATTATAAACTAAAGAAGAAAAGAATATAACGCTCTTGTAATTTATACTAAAAGCTTAAATCCCTTTTGTGTGTACCTAATGTGTGATTACTTATGCAGCTTTCTTACAAGGTTTGTTGTAGTTTCCATCTTAAAATACTAACGTAAGTGAAATAGTCTTTTGAAAAGTAGTGTTTGATGTAACACTCGTGTGTTGGGCACTTACTGTGTGCCAAGTTTTTCGCTGCTCTGTACAGATAACACAGAGATGAGCCTTTAAGCTTTGTCTGGCATTTCCTGGCCTACCATCGCTGTGTTAGTTCAGATCCATCCCAGCAATTTCCTGCCCTTGGTCTTTCCTCACTGGGACACCTTCCACACTTCAGCCAAACCAGAGCATTAGTATCTGTTTTAACGGTCTTGGCAGACCCATGTTGTTCCCAGAATAGAATCCAGACTCTTGAGCTTACCCGACTGCTGCCCTTGATCCCTCCCGTAACCACTTGGAGCTTCTTACTCTTTGCCATCATTGCACTCATTTCAAACATCAGAGCAAGTATGATTCCTTCTGACTGAATTGCCTGTCTTTCCATGTCTCCTTATTTCCTCCTGAGTTCGTTTGGCAAACGTAAATCTCCTCTTAATTGTGGTCTGTTGGTTACCTCTGTTGTATATTGATCTCTGTAGTGAAGGACTTCCTTATCTCATTGCCAAGTCTCCCTGAATACACAAATGTTCCTAATCCTGTCTACAACAGCCCTACAACCTAACTGTGCTCTAGCACATGGTAGATGTCAAACGCACGTTTCTTACAGTATCCCTGATTGTATTCATTTTATAATCTGAACAGTGCACAATTTTTGATGGAGTGAAAACTTTAGGCCAAGATCCAACAGCACAAGGGCCATTAATCACCTGTAAGAAGTGAATCATTCAAGGAGTTGTATTCATTGATTAGCAAAACCAGACTTAACATGAGCTTGATCGACGACCTTTATGAAAACAAACTACATTTTTCTGTTACCAGAATGGTTCAGAGTGATCCATGAGCTTTACTTCAGGTCTACAAGCCCACCACCATGGTTGTCATAACTGTTGGCGTCTATGGCTTGACTATGAAAGGACCATCTCTCTCGGAGATCTTGTCCCCTAAATCTAGCCAGGTACTTTCAGAATATGGAACTGAGTTGTAAATAGGTCATCATGGAGATCTCAGTACAAACCTCTCTTCTCAGTGGAGAGCAGTGATCTATGCCGTAGGGCATTGGTGAGTGTGGTAGAGATGGCCATTTCTCCCTCGATCCCTATTTTTTACCCTCTTTCATGTTTAAGAATCATTAGCTGGGAACAGCAGCTCATAATGGTATCCGTGTCCCAGCCTGCCTTGTAAATAAGTGTGGCCATGTGGTTAGGCTATGGACTGGAGTTATGTGCTGTTACTGAGGTAGCTTCCATCCTTGTTGTCTTTGCACCCTTCTTCCACCCTGCTCAGCAGTAGCACAGAGGGTGCTATTTTGGGCCATAGGTTGAGGTCATGCACAGCAGAGGAATGAGAAAGGTGGAGTCAGGGTTTCTGACAGCTGGGTCACTTAATCCTGGACAACCTCTGCAGACTTGTGCATGAGACAGAAATAAAGTTTGGTCTTGAGCCACTTATTTGAGGTTTTTGTCTCCTGTGGCTAGACTTTTGAGTTCCAAATACTATAGTATGTTTTATGACTTTGGACATGGAGTGTCTAGACCTGGGAAGGAGGAACTCCTAGAAACAAGGTACGTTCTCTGGAGTGGTCAGAGATTTGGTTGATTATGGTCTAAAAGGATTTATTGTTGGATCAGTGTTAAGATTTCATAGATCATTTTTAAGTCTTCTTCTAACCTGAGAGTCAAGGACTTTGAAGTGTTGAGCTTAGTTTTGATGAATTACCATATTCCATCATTTCTAAAACACAGATTTTTACACTTGGATGCTTCAGATATTAGGATGTGTTTTTACAAGACAGGCCTCTTAGCTTTGGCATGTCATCACAGCTGAATTTGACATTTGTCCTGATGGTCCATAGGCATTTCCCACAGTGGCTAGCATTAGCAGGAGGGAAATGTTGAAGCATGAATACTGGCTTCAAACGGGCAGGTTCCAGTAGTCATCCAGGATGTATAGTATGGAGCAGTAGTTGAAGAAGTCACTAGTTATAGGTTTGGAAAATGGCCACTTTGCAGCTCAAGTTTGCAGTTTCTTCATGGAACCCAGTTGGTGGTCTCTCCTGGCTTTTTCTAAGGCTCAGGCCAAGAACAGCTAAGCTATTTAGGGTCTAAAGAGGACTGAGATAGTAGCCTGATTGGGTAAGATGATTCTTTGTGGAAGGAGGACACCAGATAGATGGTAAAGGTTTGAAATAATCCTCTTCAATACTTCTTGAGTTTGTGTTATATGCTCAGAGTTAAGACAAGTAGTGCTAGAAAGATTACATAAAAGAACAGCCTAACGTTTATTCTTAGAGGCACTTTCCCTCTCCCCTATCTCTTGTATTTACTTCCCTACTTCAAATAAAAATATGACTGCAAATATTGTCTCTGGACCCAAGTAGTATACTATATTAATTTTTTTGTACAACTTTTTTTTTACCTACATACTTTGTTTTCTTTGACTGTCTGGCAGAAATAGCTTACATCCTCCAAAGTCACCCTGAGATTTCTCTCAGTTCAGTTTTTCGGTTGTTAAAACTTGCCAACGTGTGCTAGTTCTGTGTTGTCCCCGGAGACCTCCTTATGGGACCTCTGACTTCCTGCTGCCGAATGGGCTGCTTGCCATCCAGGTGTGGGACGCTGGGTCACACAGGTGTTGGCTGAGGATTCCTTTTTTCCCTTGTCCTCTGGGATGACACTCTGACCGGGTTTAATTCCTGTTTCCTGGATGATATTCCTACCGGGCTTACCTCCTCATTTTGCTGGCCTTCATTCTTGTAGATTCCTGAGAAAGCACGCAAGAGGTAAGTTGGAGGCTTTCTTTGTCTAAAAATCACCTTATCAACCAGTACTCATGCCTGATTTATGGTTTGGCAAGATTGGAATTCCAGTTTGAAAATACTTTTCTCTCAGAAATTTGAAGATACTGCTCTGTTGTCTTCTGGCTTTCAATATTGTGGCACAGTCTGTCCTTCTGATATCTGGCCTTCTGTTGGTCCCTTTTTTTTTCACCCCCCCCCACCCCCGAAAGGTTTTTAGTGTAGTAGTTAAAAGATGAGCACAAGACCAGACTTCCCAGTTTGTCACCTCCTAGCTACGTGACTATGACAAATTATCAAACTCCTTTGCCTAAGGTTGTCATGCGTACAGTGCAGAGAAAAGGACTTCATGCCTCTTGACAGTTGTTGGTGGATTATATGAGAATTCATGTAAAGCACTTAGAAAAGCTTTTTGTGCCTAAGTTACATATTGGCTGCAATTAGTTATAATCTAGCTATTGTAAAATATTACTGTGATAAACAGCGGTCAGACCTTGTTCATTTATTGTGGAGAACAAACAATGGACTTCTTCAGTCTGGAGACTTTGTCCTTCAGCTCAAGGAAGATTCTTGCCTTGCTTCTTTATTTCTTACCACAAATTTTTTTCTCTTTTTCCTCTTTCTGATGATGCTATCAGTTGAATGCTGGATCTCTTGGATGAAGCCTTAATTTAAAAAAGAAAAGAAAAAAGAAAAGAAAGCCTTTCTCCTTTTTCACTTTGTGTGTATCTTTTGTTTAAATTTTGGGGCTAGTTCTTAAACTGTGTCTTCTGAAAGTTTTAATTATATATTTAATTATTTCACGTTAACTTCTGAGAGCATTCTGATTTTCTGCTTCTATTACTTAAATCATCCTGTTTTTCCATGAATATGATACATTTTTTCAAGATATTAATGACAGATTGTCTAATTTTTCTTACCGGCATTCCCTCAATTTTCAGAGAATTTTTTCCTTGTTTATTTTTTCATATCAAAGAATGCCTTCCAATATTAGGTTGATGCTTGCTTCCTTTTTAAGATTGAGTTCTCTGGACTCAATTTAGTTTCTGCCAAGAACGATATTTTGCCTGTGGGCTATCAGCCTGATTATAAGCTTACTGTGGAGCAGAGCACAGGAAGTGTGCTGGAAGTCCCATAGTTGAGATTGCAGAAGAATTCACTGTTTCCCTGCTTGCACCCCTATGCCTCACCCTCAGCGTCCCCTGGGTTTAGTAACTGTAACTTTGGAATGTCTAATCAATTCTAAGATTATACAGCTATTTACTGAGTGGGGGTAGTTGTCTGAATGTACAGGGTACGGGTAGGTACTTTGGGGAAGGGATGTCCAGTGGGTCCTTCTAGAAGATGACAGGGCATCTCCCTACCATGAGGCCCTGACTCTCTTCACCTTCTCTTGTTTTTGTGTCCAGCTCCTGGGTCATTCTGGGGTTCTGCAGGGTGTTAAACCTTGCATCTTGTGATATATTCTCTATGAGCTTGTTTGACTTCTCTGTGTTCTAGTAAGTCATCCCTGCCTTCCAGTTTTGAGGTTTGTGATTAAAGTGTCCTATATTATTGATGTTTTTTGCTACCTAATTTTTTTCTATGCAAGAAAACCAATATTTAAATGGATTAGAATGACTTCAAGTTAGGAAGCATGAGTATGCTTGCAGCATGTTGCTTTGTCATTGTGGAAAGGTGACCTCTGTGTTCTATAAGTATAGCGAAAGGTATTACTGTCCATTTCTAGTTACAGAATGAAACACTCTTGGAAGTGCTGTTTTGTTCAGAACATTTTTATCCTGACTTTCGGTATCACTTGTGTGTGACTGTGTATGTGCTCTGCATTCGCTAAAGGACCTCTCAAGGTTAAATTTGGCATTTGAATTCTTCACAGCAGTTGGTGAGTTTTTAACGAAAAGACCTTGTTGCAACTTTGAGCCTAAGTGGGAATCTGTTGTGATTTTTACTGTCAAGCTTACACCCATTGAAATTCTAAACGGAAGCATTAAAATGTATTCTTGCAAACATAATAAATCTTAAGGACCCAGGTCATTGACTGATTTTCCTGGACCCCATGGAAAATCTGGACATCCGTGATTAGCTTAGACCAGTTGGCATTAGTCCCTGAGCCAGGATGGGGTCTCTTCTTCAATTACACACATGGGGTGTATGGACACCTGTATGAACTCCGGTTTCAACTGTCAGCAGGGAAGAGAGGGATTAGTAATAGGTAACTACCTACTAGAGGCTGCTGTAAGATTCGAAGTTCTAGGACTTGGGAGCCCCGGGAAGGCTGTGGCCGCAGGAAGAAGCTGCATGGAGGGACAGGGCCTGTTGGTGGGCTTTGCATGGGTGAGAGTGATACATGTTCCAATTTCTGCCGTGTGTTTAATCAAGGAAGGCGAATGCTTGCGTAGCGGGTGTCCTGGCATGTGCCACCCTGAAGACATGCAATTACACACCACTTGATAAGTTTCTGATCTTGTCCTTAAAATTTCTGATAGTGATAAGATTTTGCTAATAAAATGTGCTTTCAGTTTTATGGTCCTGGGCATCTGTTCCAAACCGGTTGACAACAGTTCCCTGAGAGGGCACCTAGTGTCTTTCTCAATTGCCGCTGAAGTCAAAGTGAGGCTTTTTTTCGCAAAGGCCAGAACAAAGATCTTTCAACTTTATGATGACTTTATCCTATGATAACTTAGGAGAGTTGATGCAGAGACTTTGTGACAACCAGGAACCAGTTCTTGGTGATATTTTTCATGGGGGTTACTAAGTAATTTAGGAGTCTTGTGGTAACTGATTTTGTGACTGGGCATCTTTATCAAGGTAGATATTAACTGCCTGTACCCAGAGAGTTGGGACTATCCTGTCTTTGCACTAATTAACTTTGCTGAGTCCAGAAATAAAAATGAGATAAAAGGAAATATGTATATACTTTTAAAGTTTAAGGGAGGGAACGTATGCACACACATGCCTGTGCAATGAAGAGGGGTAGAGAGAGAGGGAGAGAGAGAATCCCAAGCAGGCTCTGAGTTCCCAACACAGAGCCCTACAGGGCGCTCGGACCTATGGACTGTGAGATTATGACTTGAGCCGAAATCACGAGTCAGATGCTTACCTGACTAAGCCTCCCAGGCACCCCAAAAGAAATAAATTTTTTTTAATGAAGGTATAGTGCAGGTGACAGTGCTTTAGAGAAAGAACTAGTACAGAGGTCAGCATACTTATGGCCCAAGGGCCAAATCTGGCCCATGCCTGTTTTTGTTTTGTTTTGTTTTTTAACTTGTTTATTGGGACATGTCCACACCCATTCCCTTACTGATGGTCTGGGGCTGCTTTTTTTCCATGAAACCTGAGTTGAATAAATGCAACGGAGACAGTATGGAGCATAAAGCCTAACATACTTGCTGTTGGGCCCTTCGTGAACGTAGTTTGCCAGCCCTTGGACTAGATTAACATATGAAGATTTGGAAGCAGCAAACTTAGGAGGATTTAGAGGAAAAAAATGGAGCAAGGAGGTTCTTCAGGGTATAGGAGACGCATTATGAATTACTGTTTGGGTATCATTTTCTTCCATACCTTCATTTGCTTCCCCACCTCCATTATTTCTTTAATTTAATTTTATTTTTTAAAGGAGAAAAGGGGTCCGTTATGAAGGCTGTTAAGAGCTAAAAGTCCATTAGAGTAAACTAGGAGTTCAAAGTGTGGTGGCTTGTCATTGGCTGGGCTGTTCCCTGGGGGGACCTGGGGAAAGCATCTCTTCTGCTGGCTGGAACAGTAGAGTAGTACAGCTTGGAGGGTCAAGTCCACCTCTTTCTGTAGGGTTTATGGGGTAGGGCGTGAGAGCTCCCCCTGCTGAAACCTCCTGACTTCATTGTAGTGAGATTTCCCGTTACTGATTTCCACACCTGAAGTAGAAATAAATTCTTCTCATACTACCTTAATGCTTTGCACAGATATTTGCAGTTCTCCCACTCTTGGACAAGTGGTAAGGTTGCACTTTCCCACTTTGCTGAGATTGAGTGTTGTCCTGTGGCCAACTTCAGTGAAATGTGAGCGGAAGTAATGTCATGTATAGGCTCTCTGGGAACCTCATAATTGTTTCTCGGCAGGAGCTTTAAGTGCAGTGGGCCCTTGGCTGTGGTCCTTTCCCAGTGTCTGGAGATTATGGAAGTCTTTCTTGAGATGAAGCCTCCATCATCCTGAGTCCCTAGTTGATCAGGGGTATGAGCAGGGCTCCCTGCCAAGACCCTTGGACATTTGCCTTAAGCCACTGAAGTTCCGGGTGGTTTTTGCACGGAGCCTATCCTGAGGGGTAGAGGGCAAGTGTTCATGTTTCAAGGTTTTCACCCCTCTAGATTTTGAAGTTCCACACTAACATTATGTTCATAATAAAAAGGTAAGTCTCTTTCTCTTATTTCTAATGGTGCTAAGTATTTCAATTATTAGTTGCTACCTATGTAGGCTTCTCCCAAGATAAAGATACTTTGGTATTTATATTAAGATTTTCAGGGGTGCCTGGGTGGCTCAGTTGATTAAAGCGGCTGACCTGGGCTTAGGTCATGGTCTTGCGGTCCATGAGTTCAAGCCCCGTGTCAGGCTCTGCGCTGACAGCTCAGAGCCTGGAGCCTGCTTCAGATTCTGTGTCTCCCTCTCTCTCTGCCCTGCCTGACTCACACCTCTGTCTCTCTCTCTCTCTGAAAAGTAAATAAATATTAAAAATATATAAATGAAAAATTTTTTTCACCTCAGTTTTTTCCCCACTGATACTCATCTTTGAAATGAGGACTGTTTTAACCTTTTCTGCCTTTACAAGTGGGGACAGAGAACTTGGAGGGAATCTAAACCTTCTTGTCACTGTCTGTATACCTGGGGTATACAGGGGTGTGTGAGGGGAGCAAGGATGGAGATCTTCTCACCATCTGGGCAACATAGAGCAAGAAATCACTTTATCGAAGTGGTTGGGTGAAGAGTAATTACTCTTCCCACTTGGTCGATGAGAGGAGAAAAGATTTATCTAGGGGCTGTGGCTACAGTCAGGAATATGTGTGTCTGACCTTTAGGGCCCCATGTGCAGTGCTGGCTGCATTTCCCATAATTCTGGGGATATAGCCATACTCCTGGGCAATGGCCATGTTCCCTTATGGGTTAAAATGTCATGTATAGGCTCTCTGGGAACCTCATAATTGTTTAAGTGTGTGTGTGTGTGTTTTTAAAATAATGGAAACTGTGTTCTGAATTCCAAACAACCAATTCATGAAAGGACTTGAACAATGCACTGATTTTCTTTGAAGGGAGTTGTGGTAGTTTGTAACCAAGCACTACAGAACAGGTGGCCTAAAGCAACAAAGATTTATTCTCATGGTTCTGAAGGCTAGAAGTCTAAAATCAAGGTGTCAGCAGGCGGGGCTCCCTCTGAAGCCTCTCGGGGAGGATGCTTCTTTGCCTCTTCCTGCTCTGCTTGTTCACTGGCTTGTCTGCACAACTCCAGTCCCTGCCTCTGCCTTCCCATGGCCGCCATCTTGTGTGTCTGTGCCTTTGGATGGCATTATTCTGTTCATTCTCTTTTATAAGGACTCTACGTAGTCAGATTAAGGCCCGCCCCAGTGACCTAATCTTAACCTGATTACCTCAGCAAAGACCTTATTTCCAAAAACAAGTCACATTCATAAGTAGTAGGGGTAGGATATCAAGATGTCTTTTTGTGAGAAACTGTTCAGCCCATAACTGGCATTGAAAAATGTCTCTGCTCCAGAAGGCTGTTTTAAGTTCATCTTGCTTCTCAGGAGGAAAATAAGCTCCTTAATTAATTAATTAACTCATTAATTAATTAATGAGAGAGGCAGAGAGATAGAAAGAATCTCAAGCAGGCTCTTGGGCTTGTTCCCGCCACTCTGGGATCATGACCTGAGCCAAAACCAAGAGTCTCACGTTCAAATGACTGAGCCAGCAAGGTGTTCCAATCATGATTTTTAAAAAGTGGACTAACTCAGTAATGATAACAAAATGATTCAATGATGGGCAAAGGACTTGAATAGACATTTCTCTAAGAAGATAAATGGCCATTAAGTATATGAAAAGATGCTCAGCATCAGGAGTACTTAAGCAAATGTAAATCAAAACCACAAGGAGAGGGCACCTGGGTGTCTCAGTGGGTTGAGCGTCTGATTCTTCAATTTGGTTCCAGTCATGATCCCAGGGTTGTGTTTGAGTCCTGCGTTGAGCGCCACTCTGAGTGTGGAACCTGCTTAAGATTCCCCCCCTCTCTCTCTTTCTCTCTGCCCCTCTCCCCTGGTTGCCTGCTCTCTCTCTCTCATTCTAAACACACACACACACACACACACACACACACACACACACTAGGATGGCTCTTATATTTAAAAAAAAAATAAAACATGTTGGTGAAGGTGCAAATAAACTAGAACTCTGCATTGCTGGTGAGGACATACGGTGGTACAGATGGTGGGGAGAACAGTCTTGATTCCTCAAAAAATTAAACATAGAATTACCATATGATCTAGCAGTTCCACTTCGAGTATATACCCAAAAGAATTGTGAACAGGGTCTTGGAGATACCCATACATGATGTTTATGGCATCATTACTCACAGTAGCCAAAGGGTGGAAGTAATCCAAGTGTCAGTGGATGAATGGATGAACAAAATGTGGTATATACTTACAATGACATATTCAGCCTTGAAAAGGAAAGAAATAGTGACACATGCTGCAACATGGGTGAATCTTAGGTTAAGTGAAATGAGACAGCCACAAAAGGACAAAACGTTGCATGATTCCTCATAGGAGGTACCTAGAGTAGTCAGACTCATGGAAACAACAGTAGAATGGTGGTGGGTAGGAATTAAGGAAGCATAAACAAAAATGTATAGTATTCACTGACCAGTCTCATAAGTAATACCCCTCTTCCTAATCTGGATTCTGGACCAGTGGAGAACTGTGACACAGTAAGGTATCCAGCCTTTGAACAAATCAACTCATTTCTGTTGAAGGATATTTGGTAGGTGATGGCTTAGTGTGAGACACCAAGGAGCTCCCTATCAGCACACCTTGGAATTTGGTCCTTTGAGTTACC
This sequence comes from Panthera leo, assembly GCF_018350215.1. Classification (NCBI taxonomy): domain Eukaryota; kingdom Metazoa; phylum Chordata; class Mammalia; order Carnivora; family Felidae; genus Panthera; species Panthera leo. The sequence continues at coordinate 20,730,223 of NC_056682.1, forward strand.
ACAGGGTTGTTCTCTGAACTGCAGAGTGCTCCTGTGCTCCCCACGGGTGGACTCATCCCCAAGAAGACAGTGGGAGGAGCTCAGCCAAGCTTGCTCTGTTTATTCCTCCCAAATTTTCTAGTCTGATGTGTTACTGCCCTTCTCCAGGCAGGATGAAAATAAAGGGTCAGATCAAAGCAAAGAAGGATACATTGAGCTCCCCCATTAAAAAAAAGCTTCGGGCACAGGGGAAGAAGTATTCACTTGCAACATCCCTACTTCTTGTTCTCTCAACAAATCACACTTGCAGTTTAGCCCATGGTTAACCAGTGACTTGCTCATTGTCAAGAATTTGCTCCCCAGTGACACCACTGTCCCTTTGGGTGCTCTTCTAGTACTTCTGATGGGCAGTTGAGAGTTTGAAGGCTCTGGCAGTTAATTACATAAATTCCAAGGCCATTCTGTGCCCAAAACTTAATTTACTTTCCTCTTTTCAACTGCAAATGACAAACAGACATGTTGTCTTGCGTAGAGGTGTGTAGTGAGATCCAGTGACAAAGTTAAGGTGCCAGTCACATAGTGATGCCTAAGTTTGAATATAAACTTCTACTGTCACATTCTCAGGGAAAAATTATTTGCAGCATTGTCTAACTTTGCAAATTCAAGTCCAAATATGTTCAAAATAAAATTCTCTTGGCCCTTTCATAATTCATTACTTCAACAAATGTTTATTGAAAACACTCTGGGTACTCTTCCAGTCGTTGGGGATATTTTGGTGCATAAAACAGACCCCCCCCCCCCCCAAAAAAAAAAAAATCCTGCCCTGCTAGAGCTTACGTTCTGGAGACTTTGAGAAAGAAAAAAAACCAAACAAACCCTAGAATTAAATTCCAATAAGCATATCTTACCAGGTCCCTGTCAAGCTAGAGTATTTTTTTTTTATTTAAAGAAAAAAAAAATTTTGAGAGAACACATGCGTGAGGGAGGGGCAGAAAGAGAGGGAGACAGAGGCTCTGAAGCAGGCTCTGCACTGAGAGCTCAGAGCCCAATGTGGAGCTCGAACTCACAAAACACGAGATCATGACCTGAGCCGGAATCAAGAGTTGGACCCTCAACCTACTGAGCCACCCAGACAGGCTAAGGCATTCTTGGAACATAGGTGGGGTTCTAATTCTTCCGGCAGCCATAGTGCAGGCTGCTTCACAGGAAAGGCTGTCTTTATGTGGTCCCTGAAGTTGTGCTAGTTCTCAGCCCCCACTGTGTGAGGGGGCACACGGGTGATCACAGAACTGTGTCCCCTGCTGCACTATTCCCCCAAACCACTGCATTTTGAAAACGACCCAATCCCCTAGTCCTGAAGGAGTAAAGCAGGGAAGAATTAAATTCTCAGAACGTAGTGTCTAGTGTTTCTGAAGACCATTGTGCTGCAGCAGGCGGGCCCCCGCCCAGTGACAAACCTGTCACTCGTTGAGGAGCAGGCCATTTTCAGGATTTTGTCATAAGAGCTACGCCTCTTGCTCTGGATGTACTTCAGTCTAGGGAACCTGACTCCTGGGGAAGATGTATCTCTAATATTTCACCATCCAGTCAAGTGCTAACTGGGAACGCTTTGTTGTCTTGGGGTATGATTGTATGTGTACGTGCACGTGGTGTTGGGATTCTTGAGTTGTTGGAAAAAACACATGGATTCCAGCTTATCCCGTCCATCACTACCTTCTTGTCCACAAATAGAGTGGAATTGGGCTGACTTAGGAGCCTAGCACCGCCTATCAGACCCATTAGTAATCATTTAAAGTTGGGCATGTTCTAGTTTTATGGAAGGCACACAGAAATCCGCTTTGCCCTTTTAAAGCAGTAAATACTGTGTCAGCCACTAAATGTCAAAAAAGGCCTATGAAGATGTTGTTCGCTACAGTGCAGTTGTGTCTCCCGCGTGCCGGCCAGCCAGCTCTCTGCTGTCCGGCTAGACTCAGGTGGAGCTTCTGCTGTCGGCCCACACCTGCCAGGGATGGTTCAAGGTGCATCTGGGTGGCCTGCCCAGAAAGGCTGCCTGTTAGAAGCCTTTGCTCGTGCCAAGGCCTAAACTGGCTTTGTGATAGATGTGCAGTCCACACTTTGTCTTCTTCAAGGTACGGCCTTGTGCAGTCCTCCTTCCGTGGAAATGCCCGTTTGCCTGTGGACAGAGTTGCCATGAGCTGGAGTTATCTACTTAGGTCAGAAGAATGTGTGGTCTTAAGCTTCGAGTTTGTTGCCTGGTCTGTGCTATTTAAAACCAGCATCATAGGGGCGCCTGGGTGGCTCAGTTGGTTAAGTGTCCGACTTCGGCTCAGGTCACGATCTCACGGTCCGTGAGTTCGAGCCCCACGTCGGGCTCTGGGCTGAGGGCTCAGAGCCTGGAGCCTGCTTCCGATTCTGTGTCTCCCTCTCTCTCTGCCCCTCCCCCCGTTCATGCTCTGTTTCTGTCTCAAAAATAAATAAACATTAAAAAAAAAACAGCATCATAAACGAAAAAGTGAGCTGGATTACAGGATAGAGGCTGCAAACCACCAACTTGTAAAAAACTTCTGACCTGTGCTTTGAACCAAAGTGTCGTCTACCTCGCTCACGGCAGAAGCTCAGGTTACTCTGTGTGTGTTTTGCTCCCGCAAACATGGCTCCTTGTCGATTTCTCATGGTTTGTTGCTTCGTAGGGTATATTTACAGTTTTGACAGGGCCCGTTAAAGAATAACTCCATTTCAAGAGTGCTGTTAGGAGTGGCTGAACCGTTTGTTAAAATATATTCTCCTGAAATGGTGAGAAGCCACTGCCCCAAACCCCACATGCTTCCTTGGGTTGCTGTACCACGGCAGTCCTTTCTGGGTGATTCTGTGGACCTCCCCCACGATCCCACACCGAAGGGGAAATGCCTGGCTCACCAGGGCTCTGGCCTCCTGGACTGTGTTCCAGAGCTGTGGTCAGCTCATGTTCAGGTTTGGTCTTTAACTTTTAGGAGTAGTGTCCGTGCCTTTTTCCTCCTCCTGTTTATGAACCTTTGAAAAATAGCACATACGTTATTACGGATGAGATTATAGATGAATTACAATTGCAGATTATATAATTAGAGAATCTTAGCCATAATTATAGATGAGTTATCGACGAGAAGTAGTTTGATGGACAGAGCTACGTTTGAGAGACAGACTTAGCCATCACCTCAGAGCAGAAAGAGGGCAGGCCTCACCTACAGCTTTCCACCGTAGGGACAGGGCTTGCTACCGCTGGAGGAGACCAGGGTTTATGCTCAGTGGGCAGTAGGGCTGGGAGTAGGTAAGAAGAGTGAGGCCTTGGCCTGAAGTTGAGAATGTAAGGGGTGCCAAGAAACCTTCAGTGAACAAGATAAATAATATTTTTGTATTAAAATTTTTTTTTTACATTGACTTATTTTTGAGAGACAGAGACAGAACACAAGTAGGGGAGGGGCAGAGAGAGGAGGAGACACAGAATCTGAAGCAGGTTCCAGGCTCTGAGCTGTCAGCACAGAGCCTGACATGGGGCTCGAACCCACAAACCGTGAGATCGTGACCTGAGCCAAAGTCGGACGCCCAACCGACTGAGCCACCCAGGCCCCAGGCGCCCTAAGATAAATAATATTTAACATGTTATTATCAACAATCAGAATTGATGTAAAAAAAATCCATACTGAGCAAAATATAAAAAATACCTTAGAGATAAGATTGGTATTCCTGACTTTGCCCTTTGCCTCAGGCTCCAGTATGGCTCCATTGCGCAGGGTTACTGATCCTGTCTTCAATTTAGTGCCTGAGGTGAATGCCACTCAACTCACCCTTGTCCTTGACCCATCACTTCTTCCCAGATTTACAGAATCCCTTAATCACTTTATTTCTTCTGGGCCGAGGGAGTAAAAAAGAACAGGGGCAGAAACATTACACTGACTGAACTCCCTCCACCTGGAAGGAACAAACTCAAGTGGATTTAGAAGAAACATTCTCCAGGACTGTAAAAATTTCCAATTTGCTCTGGACGGGAGTATTCACTCGGAGAGGAAAGTACAGAAGCAGGCCTTCAGAGGTAAGGAAAGTGTACCTCCAGTTAGAGTAAGTTTTACAGTTGGATGTGGTAGCTTTGCTCTGCCAGTCCACTCATTGTATTGATCACCTCGACTAGACGGGCATTCTTAAAGCTCTCTGCGACATGTTGGTTGCTCCAGGCGTGGTCCGTGGACTGAGAGCTTCCGCAGCACCACGGAGATGGAGACAAAGCCAGACCTACTGAATCGGTCTGCAGTTTTCCCCCAAATGCCCAGTCGCATGTACAGTCCAGCCCTCTTGTGGCACTTCCATAGCCTTCATTTTTGAAATCCGTTAGGCCAACACTAGCTTCCCTCCTGTTGAAGTGGCTTCACTGGAAATCATGATGCTCTTGAGAAACTATTAAGTACGTTTGTTCTTGGCTCTGGGGGGGTAAGATGTGCTTTACTACACTCTGCTGGAGGACGTCGAGTTTGTCAAAAGGTAGGTTGCAGGAGCTAATTTAAGCATTTTAGCTAGAACTGTGAAGAACAGGAATAGGGGGAGGGTTAGGGGTAAAGCCTTTAGCACCTTGAATGGTTTCAACAGAAGGTAGAGATTCGTGACTACGTCAGTAACACGTGCTGATGATTTTTTGTTCAACTTCTTTACACTTTAGAACAAGATTGATAGCTCAGATATTAGACATATGTCTTCTTTTTTGTTCTAAAATAAGTGGAAGACCAGGTAATATTTTGGGTTTTGAAGCATAGAGAGCTTGAATGGTATGATTTGTGAGTTCATAAAAACTTGAAGAAGCACTGACAAGATTCTGCGATTTGAAAGGTGTAAATTATAATTGTTTGTATTCAAATCTTAAAACTGGCACACCATATGTAGACATAAATAAGGAGTAAAATTAAAGTTCTTTGTGGATATAAAGTAATGAAACTAGTTTTCACAGGTATGTGGGTTCTGGAAATACTTTATAATTGCCAGATGAGGGAGCAAATTTATCTGTAATAATAGTTCAAATTACTGGGTTGGACATGACAGGTAACACGAAGATGTAGAAGATACCTGATGTATAAGCGCCTACTGAGTTCATAGCTGAGTCAGCAAGTAAGGCACACCACTCCTCAATAACCTGGTAGTGATATTCTAGAAAGCACTTTGACCAAGGCATGTAGTTTATGTCCTAGAGGTGGTTTCCTCACTTGTAAAATGAGGACATTTGAATTAGATCTTACAGGTGCCCTCTAGTATTGGGGCTCCTGGGTGGCTCAGTGGGTTAAGTATCTGACTCTGAATTTCAGCTCAGGTCATGATTTCATGGTTTGTGAGATCGAGCCCTGCATCAGGCTCCATGCTGACAGCACGGAGCCTGCTTGGGGTTCCCTTTCTCTCTCTTTATCTCTCTCTCTCTCTCTCCATAAATAAACTTTTAAAAAAATGCCCTCTAGAATTAATATAAGGATAGCAAGTTCATTTATAACATAAGGACTTAATATGACACAACTTTTTAGGTGTATCTATTCACTGTAATAAATACGGGAATTTCTGCTTTTGGAGAATAAACAATCATCCTTAAGCTACAGTTTAGAAGGTAATCTCATTTTTTCCCAAACTATTGAAATACCTCAAATCTTGCACAAGTAGTTCTTTTCACTGACCATTTCTTTTGGTACATATTAGTTGTTAACCTTACAAATGATTAGAAAGATGTGTATTTTGGTAACTTTTCAAGAGGAGCTAGCCTTTCATATTCTCAAATCTTAACAAGTAGGGAATTTGTTTGCTCTCATTTAAAATGTTCTGTGAAAAAGATGTCATCATGGCACTCTTAAAAAGGAAACTTGCTCATTCTACTTTGTTCTGGTAGATCAGACTGCTGAAAGACAACTTGAGAAATGAACCCTTTGAGAATCATTGATTCCAACATTTTTGCCTTTTTTTAAAACTTTTGATTTTGCTTTAATAAAAAGTATTGTCCAAACAGTAACTTTGAAGGTGTCACAAATGACATTGCAATTATAGAAATGCAAAGACATTACTTCCTGGGTCAGGTCAAATCTCAGCATCCTGTCCAAGAACACGAGTACAGCATGTGGTAGAAATTTAGGTACTGCTCTTCCAGTGGGAGAGGGATAATATTGGCCACCAGACAAAGAGGCTGACTTTTAACTTGTTTGACAAAATTCCTGAGGGAGTTCTGGTCACCCGTTTCCTGACCATGGCTGTATATTCGTCATGATGACTTGAAGCTGTTGTTGCCTTTTTTAGTTTTTAGAAAACTTTCATATTAGAGAGCACGAGCAGGGAAGGGAGACAGAGAGAATGAGAGACAATCTTAAGCAGGCTCTGTGCTGAGCACGGAGTCCGATGCGGGGCTCGATCCCATGCTGCTACGATCATGACCTGAGCTGAAATGAGGAATCAGACCCATAATGGACTGAGCCACCCAGTGCTCCACAGCTGTCATTTTTGGTAGTGAATGTTGATCTTCCAACTCACCCTGGAACTGATGATCTAAACTTGAGAATTTTTTAGTATCTGAACCATTATACCATGAATTTTTTTAGTCTTAGCTACAAAGGTAGAAAACACTTCTGTAAATTTATTTCCTATTAAAACTCTCCTGAAGTATTTCTTCTTAGTGCATTTTTCTGTGACTTTTTTTTTTTAAAGCTTTGCTTACCAAGTATGGAATTTGTATTTTGTGAATTAAAAAAAAAAAAAGGTAAACCCAATTATACTAAGCAGTCATGTGAAAGTTGGGATGGTTGATGGGTTCTTCACTTTTTCATTACTCTTCGTGAACTACTGACTTGTCAGTCTAAAACATTTAAACTTGAGTGGAATTCCACAACAATTAAAAATGTTTTTATATTATAATGACCTGCAAAAAATACTTGAGAAAAATGCTGAATAAAATGCATAAACTTTAAAAGTAAAACTCAGGTCTTATATATATAATACAGACATATTAACATTTATAAAGAATTACCCCCCTTTCACCTAACAATTTGGCAGACTATATCAAAAGCCATAAAAACAAATCCTAATCTTTGGCTCAGTAATGCTTTTATTTCTAGGAAATTTTTCCAAAGGAAATAATCACAGGTAGTCAATGATTACAAAAATGTTTAGTGTTAATTATAAAGAAGAAAAACTAGAAACAACCTAAATATAGAATGTCTGTATCTTATTATATGTTTGTATTCTATTATTCATTTGCCTTAAAAATAACTTGAAATGCCTTGACTTTATTCCATTTTAATCAGGGTTTTGTTTTTAAATCATTTTTTTAAATGTACATTGGAAGAAGGAACTCAGGAAGTAAAACTCCTTAATTAAATCTAATGACTGTGTTTATATAGACAAATGACTTCTGTGATTTACGTTAAAAGCTTCTGTTTACAGTGCTCATATTTGTTTATACCAGAATCTCTTAAATACTGACCTTTATGGAAATAGACAGATGTAACATGTTTACTGATTTTTGACTTTCCACTCCACACATGTTAAGTCTAAAAAATGAATAAATATGCTTCTTGATTTAAATATGTAGCTTGAACATGTTTTATACCCCAGGATTAAAAAAAATTGTGCCTCAGCAAAGCTTTTATTAAGGTGCTAGTCAAAACAACTATCACTTCAGTGATTTCTTTATTGACTTAAGAACTATAGTGGGAGAATAATAAGTAATTTATATTTTCCATCAGTATAAAAACTCATACAGGCCTTATTTTAGGATTCAGAATCTTTTTTTTGAACGAGTGTGTGTGTGTATGCGTGTGTGCGCACACATGCCCAGTGCTCGTATGTGCACATGTGCGTGCTATTGAGAGAAACATTGCAGCCTTTCTTCTCCACCCGCCCCCCCACCCCCCCCAGTAACGGCTGATTTCAGGATGCATGGCCAGAAACAGAACACTGTTCACGAAGATACTGATCCTTTCACTTGTGCCATGGTTCCTGTTCTCCTGGTTGTATGTAGGTCACTGAAGTTTGATTACAGAGAGAGGATTACAAAATAGAAAAATGAGATCTCTTAATTGACAAATTTACAGGTTACAGAATGCCATTGTCCCCCCTCATGTATAATTTATATCTTTAGGACAGAGCCATGACATCTGATTGACATTTAACCGGGATTAGAAACTCAATTCAGTTGAAAAGTATATCTTGTGTGACTTATTTGAAGTCCTCCCTTGAGCGTTTGGGCCTTTTTTAAGCACTTCAGTTTGACCAAAAGCATAATCAAATTTTAGTTATTTGCAAGCATAATCAAATTTTAGTTATTTGCAAAAATCCTTGGATTTGAAAGCTTTAATGGGTGGTTTTTAATGATTTTTTTTTTTTTTTTTTTTTTTTTAGTGTGCGACTGAGTAGTTGTCAGTGTGTTTATGGTATTGCGCGGTCATCACCATAATCTTTAGAACATTTTCATGACTCTCAAAAGAAACACCACCCCAATCAGCAGTCTCTGCTCATTCCCTTCCCTCTTACCCTTTCTCAGCTCTGGAGAATCACTGATCTACTTTGTCTCTATAGATTGGCCTATTCTGGACGTTTCATGTAAAGACAACACATAATGAGTAATCTTCAGTGACCAGCTTTTTCCACTTAGTATAATATTTTTAAGCTGTAACGCTGTATGTATTCATGTTGTAGATGTATCTATACTCCATTTTCTTCTGTTGCTCATTGTTTATTCTGTTGTATGGGTATATAGCTTTTTAAAATGTATTTACCAGTTAATGGACATAGGCTTCCACTTGGCTATTATGACTAATGCTTTTATTAATCATGTATATTTGCACAAATGTTTGTGTAGACATATGTTTTCATTTCTCTTTAGTAGATACTTAAGAGTAGAATTGCTGTGTTATACAGTTTACTGTTTTTAGGGACTTCTAAGAGTATACCACTTTATTAAGAGCCAACAGTGTTTTTTCACCTTTGAAATATGTTGAGATACGGAATGAAAGCATGGAAAAGAGAAATGCCAATGCCCTAAATCCTCATTGATCTTTAGTTTATTTGCTGTGTTTGCCAGGTCTGTCTGGTAATCACTCTCCACACAAACACTAAGGGGACTTCTGAAACTGAAAAGGGCATTATTACTGATGATGTTGGGGCAGCAGGAATGAGTTGGAACCGTCCTCAGCAAATTAGGACCGATGGTTAACCAACAAGGAAAGGCTATTAGGTTTTGCTTCCTTCCCTCTTCTGAGAAATAAGAACCAATGAAAATAGGGAGGAGGCATCTGAGAAGTGAAGTCAGTCACAGGGGAAATTTTAGCACTGTCTCTGTCTTCTGCCCTAGTCTCTCAAATAAAAAAGCACTTTTGAAGAGATATGAAACTTGAGCTACTTTACCCCTGTCTGCAGGTTGAGGTTCCAAATGTAAGAATAAAGTGGTTGAAACAAATGAAGTGGTGGCTTGTTAATTTTTCTAATACTTTCCTGAACTGATCACTTTATTTCTTCCAGGGAACAACACATCATTACAACCTGAAAGCATCTTAGAAGCTTTCGACTGTGCTAAAAAACCTAGGAGATAGACAATTTTTCCTTTCCTTTCATTTGAAAGGATTGAAAGAAGAAAGAAGATGGCAGAGGCTTAAAGTTGACATTCAGGATGAATGATGATAATTCAGATGAGAAGACAGAAGATGAACGGCTATCCTTACTTCTCAGTGGTAAAGATGGAAATACCTGTGCATACAACCAAAACTCCCCACATACACAAAACTCCTCAGCCGATAGTGTGAGTTGGAACTCTGCGAACCCGGATGACATGGTGGTTGATTATGAAACCAGCTCTGCCGTGGACATTGGTGAAAACAATACTTTAACTCCTCAGTGTGTAGAAGTGCTTCATCACCAAAAGTCGTCAAGTGAGTTGATTAGGAAGGAGGTGTTAGACACCCACAAAGCCTCCACACGTCAGTCTTGTGTGCACGTTGTGAATACAGAGGAGCCAAAGTACCCGTCTAACCGTTGTCATTCCCTGGAATCATTACGGGACCAGAGTGCTGAGACATCGCTGCCTTTTGTGTGGAAACCCAACGATGATGATTTGAACTGTCCACATTGTCTTACTGCCTTGGAGCCAAACCAGACATTTGACATGACAGTGGATGATGTTGACTGCACCTTCGTAACACGTCATGCCATTGGGAAGAGTCAGTCTTTGCATACCACTGGAAATCTGCAGCCGACCGGCATGAGGAGTGGAAACCCATCTTTATCCTGTTCTACATCTCCCTGTTCTGATAAGATACATGTGAGAGAATTGAATTATGATCAAGACAGCTTTGAAAACCCTCAAGCCACAGCAGCAGAGGCCCAAGATACAACGTACATAGCATTTCCTAATGTGATGCAAACTGGTATTGTTGTTCCAGATCTTGGCATTCAGTGTCAGTATTCCACAGGACAGATCACCAGTGACTACACAGATGGGTCACAGCAAGGATTAGTTGGAGAAAAAGAGATACAAGCTCCAACACCAGTTTCTGAGGGCATGGATGTTCCCAATGGGGCTGTATTACAAGAGTTCTTTTGTTTATCGAAAGATGAACCAAATAGTGAGACACATTCACAGGCCTCATATGGGCAAAAGGAAATGGGCCAAAATCTCAGAGAAACAGTGTCCAATTGTCTTATAGATGATGAATGCCCTTTACTGGTGCCAGCTTTTGATAAAAGTGAAGCCCAAGTACTGAACCCAGAACATGAAGTCACGGTGGCTGGAGATGCACACAATGCCTCTCATGAAAAGGATTTGGAAACCCAAAATCGTACCGTAGAATTGATACTGACTAGCCCACTGGGACAGAAGATGGCTTCGTCAGTTGAACTGAGTTGGGATGCAAATGATATGGTCATTAACACAAATAATACAGTCTGCATGTCAACACCAGTCCTAGAACCCCCAAATACAACCTTTTCTATTTCACCTATTGAAGTGGCAGAGAAATGTAGTAAAGTGGAGAAGAGTCATCAAGAACTTAGAAATGTACCGAGCTTGAAGGGGGCACCTGTGAACACGTGTAAACCTAATCTAGGAAAATTGACAACTAAAATGAATACTCCAATAGGCAGCAAAGTTAGAAAAACCGAAATTATAAGTTACCCAAGACCAAACTTCAAGAATGTCAAAGCAAAAGTTATGTCTAGACCAGTGTTGCAGCCCAAAGACCCTGCTGCATCAAAGGTCACACCCAGATCTCAGCTAACCGTTGCCTCATCACCCTTATCCGTGTCTTCCTCAAGACAGTTGACAGCTTTGAGCAAAACACCAAGGTCTGACTTGAATGCAGATACAAAAGCAGAAATCCTAATTAACAAGACACACAAGCAGCAATTTAATAAACTCATTACTAGCCAGGCTGTGCATGTTACAACTCATTCTAAAAATGCTTCACACAAGGTTCCAAGAACAACATCTGCCATGAAATCGAATCAGGAAGATGTTGACAAAGCAAGTTCTAATTCAGCATATGAGACTGGGTCCGTGGCTACCTTCTTTCAGAAGATGAAAGGCATACTCCCTGTTAAAATGGAAAGCACAGAATGCTTGGAAATAACATACACTTCTGACATCGATGGGATTAGCCCTGAAAAGAAGGGTGAAAAAGAAAATGGGACACCTATGGAAAAACAAGAGCTAAAAAAGGAAATTATGAATGAGACCTTTGAATATGGTTCTCTGTTTTTGGTAAGTCAGATTTTTGCCTACTTCAGAGAAGGGTTGGAGGGAGCAGAGTATGTATTAGCAATTGGTCTTCACAAATAGTCAATAATATTGCCAAACTAGGTGTGCAAGTTTGCTTTCAGGTTAATATTTTATTCAGTAATTGTTTGTCATCTTAGTTATATACTTCAGAGTGTTAATTGGCTACAAGATGGGGAAAGTGCATATGGGGAAAAAATCGTCAAGTACAGTATTTTGTATTGAGTGGCAATGTTCCTTTTAATGAGGGGAAAGAGAAAGCTTCTTTTATATCTTGGTGTAATTAGTTATTGGAAGTTAAATATCTGATTATATTTCGTATCTCAGGGGGAAAAAAAAAAGAGATTTGTTTATGAACTTTAAAATGTGTTGGGCCACATTTAAGAAATGGCTGGGGAGAGCTGGTAAACAGTCTCAACATAAAAATAACTCCTGGTCTCTTGTGGAGGAAGCTGCCCCGGGAAGGGGAGTCGTCTCCTGTGAACCCGGTGGGGGTGGGGGGGTGGGGGTCGGGATTCTGCCTCTGATCAGCTAATGTGATCTGAAAGGATTGGACTAGGCAATGTCTGAGGTCTCTTGCAGCCCTAACCTGATGATTCCTGGCACATTAAGATAAACCCCTTTTATTCATGTACTGTGAAAAAGCAGTCTGTTGTCTGTAGCACCTGTCACATATTTGATGTGTGTGTAGGGGGGCGGAGGAGACAGGATAGTCTCATTCAAACAGAAAATTCACAGGTGGATTAAAGATGACTTTTCTTTAAACATACCTGTATCTTTGTCAGTAACATGAAGAAACTAGTTTTCTGAGTTTTAAAAACATTTGTCGGGCCATTCTTGGGCTTTGTGTACTCGTCTTCAGTCCTGTTTTTCGCGGAAGGCACTTACATGTATTTTTGGCCCCATGTCGACCTTTCTTGGACTCCTGTCCCCCGGTTAGGAATGGAGCGGGGTGCCAGGTAGGAAGGCAGATGTGAGGCATCTGTGTTCTGTGTGGAGGGCTCAGGTTGGAGAGGAACGAAGCTCGTAAGGTGTAGTGAAGTGTTCAAGGTCTGTTTCAGAAGTGTTTTCAGGATGCATAGGGAATTGTTAGGTCCTTTTAGGAAGTAAGTTAGGAAAGACCAGATATTCTTGAGCTATATCAGTTTAGGGATGTTTTGGATTTTGTGACTTTTGGGGAAGAATGGTACACCTTAACGATGTCTAAATTAATGCGATTGTCTATTTTAAAACTCCGATTTTTAAGTTCTTTTCAAGTCAAACGTAGGAAACTTGTTTTATATCATTTGTATTTTGATATTTTGCCAAATCAAACTATAACCTCTGGTAATTCTAGTCAACGTTCTTAGTTTGGTGTTTATAGCTATACATAAAAAAAACAATACATTTATTCCTCCTTGATTTATGGGAGGCTTTCATTATGTATCTACACCCAACTGAAAGTCTCTCTAAAAAACATTTGGCTTGACTATAAATTGGTTGTTTGATTGTGAAATTAAAAGCTTTTCTGTGTGCACTGAGTAAATCTTAGGCTTCGTTCTGCACATGGGAAGCAGAAAGCTGTTTTTCAGGTTCATGATGTGATATTGAAGTAAGGTGTTAGAAACATCAGGTTGACATGGATCCTGGCACATCTTGGGGAAGAAGCACTTTTTTTTTCTGGAAAAAACCCAGCCAACCTCATTCTTTACCCATGTCTTAAATGTAGTTCCCTCCTAATAGCACTGTTTTGCCTTGGACATGTTTGCACGTATCATGGGGAAGGGACAGGCCACAGGCTCTGTTCTTACTGTAGAGAACCGAATGAGTGGCCACTTGCTTCATGTTGACTCCAACTGCCATGTTTCTTGGTCACTTAAACAGGATCCAAAGGTTGTAAATCTTCCCTAGGTCTCTGAGGGGACAGTGCTGGAAGGGTGTTAGTTTTCAGTGTGCTCTGGGGGTCTTGGGCTAAATTAGGCCTTGAGTTTACCAAATTCTTAGGTTGCCTCCAATCTCACAGCTGTTGAGTCAGTGTCTATCTGAAACTTCAGAAACATTCTTGTTTGGAAGAAGGAATTTGATTTTAATTTGATACTGGTTGCATGTAGCTACCCATTACAAAAGTTATGTATTGGTGATTGTGTGTTAGATAAAGGAGGTGGTGAATTACTTGAAAGGAATTGGTATTTTTTTGATAGCTCCTCTGAACCGCTTTGCTCAGGTTTTGTGTATTATTATTCTGTCATTGAATTTTCCCAGTAATATATACATCATCATTCACTCTTTCCAGTAACAATGGGCCAGTTGTCAGCCACATTTAAAGGCTTCAGAGACATTATTTAAAACATACAGAGCTGGTAAGAACTAAAATCTAGATTCAGACTCAGGGCTCATGACTGGAATCCTGACCCTTTCTGCTTCATACACCACAGGGCTTCAAAATTTGGCAGAATATAGGCTAGCAAGGCAGAGTAAATTTGATGTAACCAGCTTACAAAAGTGAATCTTTAACAAAAGTGTGGTTTACTTTTTAAAAGGTTTTCTCTGGGGGATTATCTTAACCAGCTTCATGTAGAAGTAGATGTTTGTAGTTTGTGGACATTGACCTGCTCTTGGGGGCCGATTTTATGTAACGTTCTTAGGATATTACCCTATTGGTTTTTTCAGTCAACCCTGTGATACTTTAATTTTTTAATTTTAATTCCAGTATACTTAACACACAATGTTAGTTTCAGTTGTACAATATAGTGGTTCAACAATTCTGTACATTACTCAGTGCTCATTGTGATAAGTTTACTCTTCATTCCCTTCACCCATTCCCTTACTCACCTCCCCTCTGGTAACCACCAATTCTTTGTAGTTAAGAATCTGTTTTTTGGTTTATCTCTCTCAGTTTTCCCTTTGCTCATTTGTTTTGTTTCTTCTTCTTCCTCCTTTTTTTTTTTTTTTTTTAGTGTTTATTTTTGAGAGAGAGAGAGAGAGTGCAAGTGGAGGAGGGACGGAGAGACAGGGGAGAGAGAATCCCACAGTAGGCTCTGTGTTAGCAGCCTCCAGAGCCCCACAGAGCCTGCCATGGGGCTCCATCTCAGGAACCCTGAGATAATGACCTGAGCCAAAATCAAGAGTTGAACGCTTAACCAACCGAGCCACCCAGGCACCTTGGCACCTCTGTTTTGTTTCTTAAATTCCACATACGAGTAAAATCATATAGTATTTGTCTTTCTCTTATTGACTTATTTCACTTAGCATTATACTCTCTAGTCTATTCATGTTGTTGCAAATGGCAAGATCTCATTTTGTTTATGGTTGAATACTATTCCATTGTGTATACACACACGTATACACACACACATTTTCTTTATCCATTCATTGATTGATGGACACTTGGGATACTTCCTTAATTTGGTTATTGTATTATTGTAGATAGTGCTGCAATAAACATAAAGGTGTGTGTGTCTCTTTGAATTAGTGTTCTTGTACTTGTTGGGTAAATACCCAGTAGTGCGATAACTGGATTGCAGGGTAGCTCCATTTTCAACTTCTTTGAGGAATCTCCATTGTGTTTTCCACAGTGGCTGCACCAGTTTGGGTTCCCACCAGCAGTGCACAAGGGTTCCTTTTTCTTCGCATTCACACCAACACTTGTTACTTCTTGTGTTGTTGATTTTAGCCATTCTGACAGATGTTAGATAATATCTTAATGTGGTTTTGATTTGCATTACCCTGATGGTAAGTGATATTTTCATGTATCTGCTGGCCATCTGGATGTCTTTTTTGTGTCTGTTCATGTGTTCTGCCCATTTTTGAATTGGATTATTTGTTTTTTTGGTGTTGAATTGTATAAGTTCTTCATATATTTTGCATACTAACCCTTTATTAGGTATGTTATTTGCAAATGTCTTCTTTCATTCCTTATGTTGCCTTTTAGTTTTGTGATTGTTTCCTTTGCTGTGCAGAAGCTTTTTGTTTTGATGTAGACCCAGTGGTTTATTTTTGTTTTTATTTTCCTTGCCTTAAGAGACATATCTAGAAAAATGTTGCTAACTGCCGATGTCCGAGATATTTCTGCCTGTGCTCTCTTCTGGGATTTTTATGGTTTCAGGTATCACATCTAGGTCTTTAATTCATTCTGAATATATTTTTGTGTATGGTGAAAGAAAGTGGTCTAGTTTTGTGCTTGCATAGGCTGTCCAGTTTTCCCAACGCCATTTATTGAAGAGATTGTCTTTTCTCATTGTATATTCATTCCTTCTTTGTTGAAGTTTATTGACCATATAATTGTGGGTTTATTTTGGAGCTGTCTTACTGTGTTCTGTTCTCTGGGTGTCTGTTTTGGTGCCAGTAACATACTGTTTTGGTGACTAATAGCTTTGTAATATAACTTGAAGTCTGGAATTATAATACCTCCAGTTTTGTTTTTTTGTTTCACAGTCGCTTTTGGTATTTGGGGTCTTTTGTGGTTCCATACAAATATTACAATTCTTTTGTTCTAGTTCTGTAAAAAAATGCTCTTAGTATTTTGATAGAGATTTCATTAAGTGTGTAGATTGCTTTGGGCAGTATAGACATTTTAATATTTTTTCTTATCTATGAGCATGGAATGTCTTTCCCTTTCTTTGTGTCTTCTTCAGTTTCTTTCATCAGTGTTTTCAGATAGAGGTCTTTCCCCTCTTGGGTTAGGTTTAATGCTAGATAGATTATTATCTTTGGTGCAATTGTAGATGGGGTTCTTTCCTTAATTTCTATTTCTTCTGCTTTATTATTAGTGTATAGAAATGAAACAGACTTCATAGGGTGCCTGGATGGCTCAGTCGATTAAGCAGCTGACTCTTGATTTCGGCTCAGGTCATGATTTCATGGTTTGTGTGATCTATCTCCCTCTCTCTCTTCCTTGCTTGCGCTCTCTCAGAATAAATAAACTTAAAAAAAAATGTAACCGATTTCTGTACATTTTTTTTTTTTTTGTATCTTGCAACTTTACTGAATTCATTTATCAGTTCTAGTAGTTTTTGATGGGGTCTTTAGAGTTTTCTGTATATAGTGTCATACCATCTGCATATAGTGAAAGTTTTACTTCTTCCTTACCAGTTTGGATACCTTTTATTTCTTGTCTGATTGTTTTCACTAGGACTTCCAGTACTATGTTGAATAAAACTGATGAGGGTGGACATCCTTGTCTTGTTCCTCACCTTAGGCAAAAAGCTCTGTTTTTCCCCATTGAGTATGATGTTAGCTGTGGGTTTTTTATATATGCCCTTTATTATGTTGACAATGTTGCCTCCAAACCTACTTTGCGGAGGGTTTTTGTTTTTTTAAATTGTAAATGGCTATTGTACTTTGTCAGATGCTTTTTCTGCCTCTATTGAAATGATTTGGTTTTTATCCTATTTCTTATTTTTTTCCGTCTCTCTTCTTGATGTGATGTATCGTGTTGATTTGTGAATATCGAATCCCCCTTGAATCCCACCAATAAACCCCACTTGATCTTGGTGATTAATTTTTAGTGTATTATTGGATTTGGCTTGTCAGTATTTTGTTGAGGATTTTTGCATCTATATTCATCAGAGATATTGGCCTGTTGTTCTCTTTTTTTGGAGTGTCTTTATCTGGTTTTGGTGTTGGGGTAATGCTGGCCTCATAGACTGAATTTAGAAGTTTTCCTTCCTCTATTTTTGGAATGGTTTGAGAAGAATAGGTATTAACTCTTCCTTAAATGTTTCATAGAATTCACTTTTGAAGCTATCTGGTCCTGGACTTTGTTTGTTGGGAGTTTTTTGATTACTGATTCAATTTCATTGCGTGTCATTCGTCTTTTCAAATTTTCTATTTGCTCCTGCCTCAGTTTTGGTAGGTTTTATGTTTCTAGAAATTTATCATCTCATCTAGGTTGTCCAAATTATTGGCAGGTAGTTTTTTATAATATTCTCTTATAGTTGTTTGTATTTCTGTGGTGTTGGTTGTTATTTCTTCTCTTTCCTTGGTAATTTTGTTTATTTGACTCTTCTTTTTTGATGAGTCTGGCTAGAGGTTTATCAGTCTTGTTGATCTTTTTAAAGAAACAGCTCCTGGTTTCATTGATGTATGTTTGTTGTTTCTGTTGTTGTTTTTGTTGTTCTTTCTGTATCTTTCATTTACGCTCTAATCTTTATTTCTTTTGCTGTTTTGGGTTTTGTTTGTCATTCTTTTTCTAGCTCTTATAGATACAAGGTTAGGTTGTTAGCTTGCAATTTTTCTTCTTCATTAGGCCTGTATTGCTGTAAACTTCCCTCTTAGAACAGCTCTTGTTGCATCTCAAAGATTTGGGGCCATTGTATGTTTTCATTTTCATTTGTTTCCATTTAATTTTTTAATTTCTTCTTTGATTTCTTGGTTGACCCATTCATTGTTTAATAGCTTGTGTTTTTAATTTTTTTTTCAACGTTTTTAATTTATTTTTGGGACAGAGAGAGACAGAGCATGAATGGGGGAGGGGCAGAGAGAGAGGGAGACACAGAATCGGAAACAGGCTCCAGGCTCCGAGCCATCAGCCCAGAGCCTGACGCGGGGCTCGAACTCACGGACCGCGAGATCGTGACCTGGCTGAAGTCGGACTAATAGCGTGTGTTTTAACCTCCATGCATTTGTGCTCTTTGCAGATTTTTTCTTGGGATTTTGAGTGTCAGAGCATTGTGGTCAGACAAGATGCATGATATGACTTTGATCTTTTTGAATTTGTTGAGACTTGTTTTGTGGGCTAATGTGATCTATTTTGGAGTGCATTAGAAAGTTTGTGTATTTTGCTGTTTCAGGATAGAATGTTCTGAATATATCTGTTAAATCCTTCTGTTCCACCATGTCATTCAAAACCATTGTTTCCTTGTTGATTTTCTGTTTGGATGATCTGTCATGTAAGTGGTGTGTTAAAGTCCTCCACCATTACTTGTTTTAGTATCAATTAGTTCCTTTGTTACTGTTTTATGAATTTGGGTGTTCATGTTGGGTGCATAAATATTTATAATTGTTACATCTTCTTGTTGGATTGTCCCCTTTATTATCACTTCTTTGTTATTGTGTTTTAAAATCTATTTTTTCCGGGGCGCCTGGGTGGCTCAGTCGGTTAAGCGTCCGACTTCAGCTCAGGTCACGATCTCACGGTCTGTGAGTTCGAGCCCCGCTTCGGGCTCTGGGCTGACGGCCCAGAGTCTGGAGCCTGCTTCCGATTCTGTGTCTCCCTCTCTCTCTCTGCCCCTCCCCTGTTCATGCTCTGTCTCTCACTGTCTCAAAAATAAAAATAAACGTTAAAAATAAAATCTATTTTTTCCAATGAAATACACTACTCTTCTTCTTGGTCTCTTGTTAGTCTTTGTTTTAAGTCTGTTTTGTCCAATGAAAAATGCTACTCTGGCTTTCATTTGACAGCCATTTGCGTAGTAAAGGTTTCTCTGTCCCCTCAATTTCAATCTGCATGTATCTTTAGGTATGAAATGAGTCTTTTGTAGACGGCACATGGATGGATATTGTTTTTGTAATCTATTCTGTACCCCATGGCTTTGGGTTGGAGAGTTTAGTCCAGTTACATTCCAATTACATTCAAAGTAATTATTGATAGGTGTGTATTTATTGCTATTTTGTTACTTGTTTTGTGGTTTTTGTAGTTTTCTCTGATCTTTCTCTTGCTCTCTTTCACAATTTGATGGTTTTGTTGGATTTAAAAAATTTTTTTTTAATGTTTGTTTTTGAGAGACAGAGCATGAGTTGGGGAGGGGCAGAGAGAGGGAGACACAGAACCTGAAGCAGATTCCCGGCTCTGAGCTGTCAGCCGAGAGCCCAATGTGGGGCTTGAACTCAGAAGCCATGAGATCATGACCTGAGCTAAAGTTGGATGTTTAACTGACTGAGCTGCCCGTGTGCCCTGATTTGACAGTTTTCTTGAGTGAGATACTTAGATTCATTTCTCTTTTTTTCTTTGCATATCTGATCATTGTTGTTGTTTTTTGGTTAACATTAAGTTTTTTGTGTAACATCTGCATATGGTAGCCTATATGAAGTTGATGGTTGCTTAACTTTGAACCCATTCTTTACTCTTCGCACCAACCCCCCAGCACGTATTAGTTATATGGTGTCATATTTTACATTGTTTCATTTTGTGAATTCCTTGTTTGTTTTTTACAGAAATACTCACTTTTATTTTATGTTTTATCCTTTTCACAGTCTCACTTATGATCTTTCTTTTCCATGCAAATAGTCCCGTTTAGTATTTCTCATAAAGGCTGGTTTAGTGGTCATGAACTTGTTTCGCTTTTGTCTGAGAAATTCTTTATCTCTCCTTCTATTCTGAATGATAGCTTTGCTGGATAGAGCATTCTTGACTGCATATTTTGCCCTTTTAGCACTTTGAATGTATCATGCTACTCTCTTCTGGCCTGCCAAGTTTTTGCTGAAATATCCACCGATACCCTCATGGGATTTCTCTGCTCTGGTATGTAGTTGTATTTTATCTCGTTGCTTTCAACATTCTTTATCACTACTCTTTTCCATTTTAATTCCTATGTGTCTTGGTATGGACTTCCTTGGGTTGATTTTTTATTTATTTTTTATTTTATTTTTATTTATTTTTTTTGTGGGGATCTCTGTGCTTCCTAGATCTGGGTATCTGTTTCCTTCCCCAGAATAAGGAAGTTTGCATCTATTATTTCTTCAAATAAATTTTCTGCCCCCTTTTCTCTCTCTTCTTCTGGAATCCTTATATTGTGAATATTATTACACTTGTTGGAGTCACTGAGTACCCTAAGTCTGTTGTCAGTTTGCATAATTCTTTTTTCTCTCACTTGTTCAGCTTGATTACTTTCCATCACTCTGTCTTCCAGGTTGTTGATTCATTCCTCTGCTTCTTCTAGCCTGCTAGTTATTCCACAAGTTTGTTTTTAATTGCAATTATTGTATTCTTCATCTTTGATAGGTTCTTTTTTTCTCTGTGTTAAGGCTCTCCCTGATGCCTTCCATTGTTTTCTCAGGTACAGGGAGTATCTTCATGATCATTACTTTAAATTTTCTTTTTTTTTTTTTTTTTTCAATATATGAAATTTATTGTCAAATTGGTTTCCATACAACACCCAGTGCTCATCCCAAAAGGTGCCCTCCTCAATACCCATCCCCCACCCTCCCCTCCCTCCCACCCCCCATCAACCCTCAGTTTGTTCTCAGTTTTTAACAGTCTCTTATGCTTTGGCTCTCTCCCACTCTAACCTCTTTTTTTTTTTTTTTTCCTTCCCCTCCCCCATGGGTTTCTGTTAAGTTTCTCAGGATCCACATAAGAGTGAAACCATATGGTATCTGTCTTTCTCTGTATGGCTTATTTCACTTAGCATCACACTCTCCAGTTCCATCCACGTTGCTACAAAGGGCCCTGTTTCATTCTTTCTCATTGCCACGTAGTATTCCATTGTGTATACAACCCACAATTTCTTTATCCATTCATCAGTTGATGGACATTTAGGCTCTACTTTAAATTTTCTATCAGGCATATTATCTCTGTTTCACTTAGGTCTCTCTTCTTCTGTCCTATTCTTTCATGTGGGACATATTCCTCTGTCTCCTCATTTCACCTAACTCTGTGTTTGTTTCTCTGTGTTAAGAAAGTTGGCTATGTCTATTGCTCTTGAAAGTAGTGGGCAGGGCCCACACTTTTAACAAGGTGGTGTAGATCCTCTTTACAGGAGACTCACCACTGCCTCCAAGACCAGGCCAGCCTGAGTTTCTACTGCACATGCATTAGGGACAGGGTGCCACAAGCTGTTCCCACAGGTCCACTTCCACCGGGGTTGTGTAGCCACTATGGAGACCAGCGGCTGGCTGAGGCAGTTCTGGGAAGCATGACGATGGGATCTTGGTGTCACAAGCTGTGGATGCCAGTCCTTCCCCTCAGGGGACACTTAGTCACTTTGGAGACTGAGGCAGGCCTGGGTTGCTCCATGAAGCGCCTCTGGGTGGGGGTGTAGTTTTAACAAGGCACATACATCCTCCTAGGGAAGTCAGAGATGCAATGGTGGCAGGGTTTCCCTGGGTCTTCTGGGGTGGGAAATCCACAGCATCAGGACTGAGGCAAGCCCAGCAGGAGGGGGCAGAGCATGGTGTAAGCAAGTAAGGTAGTGAGTGCTGGCTGTTTCCTGCAGTTGGCCATGTGATTATTTTGGGGGTGGGGGAGGGAAAAGCTACCTGCCAGCTCCTTTGTTCCTTGAAAAGTCCCTCAGGGAACTCTGAGATTAGTAACTAACTTTCCCTCCCGTGTACCCCAGGCATTTTTGAAATTGCTGCTTCTAAGCCCTATGTCCTTGGGCTTTTTGTTGTGTTATCTCTTTAAGGTTAAGGACTCAGCTTCCTATTGCCCTCTAGGCTCTCCCTTAGCACAGAGCCTGCTGATTTGTAAAGTTCTAGGCTTTAAGTCCTGCTAGTTTTAAGAAGTGGGAAATTCTGCCCTTTTGATTTCCAAAGCCAAATGCATATGGGATTAGTTTTCCCCATGCAGGCTTCCTCGTGTGATAGTCTATTTCTTGCCCCTCTCCTTGCCTATAGCTCCCTCCCTCCCAAATCCAGACCATTGGTGTTTAGCTCTCTGCTGGTCCTACACTCTATAATGTGACCTCTTCTCCACATTTGGTTGTGAAGTTTGTTGTGCTAGTCTTGGGGTCATTTTCTGGGTTATTTGCACTGAAAATATGAGTGTTATCTAGTAGGAGTCTTTTTTTTTAATTTAATTCATTTTTTAAATTTACATCCAAGTTAGTTAGTATATAGTGCAACAATGATTTCAGGAGTAGATGAATGCCCCTTACCCATTTAGCCCATCCCCCCTGCCACAACCCCTCTAGTAACCCTCTGTTCTCCATATTTAAGAGTCTCTTATGTTTTGTTCCCCTCCCTGTTTTTATATTATTTTTGCTTCCCTTCCTAGTGTTCATCTGTTCTGTGTCTTAAAGTCCTCATATGAGTGAAGTTGTAGGATATTTGTCTTTCTCTGACTAATTTCACTTGGCATAATACCCTCTAGTTTTGTCTATGTAGTTGTGAATGGCAAGATTTCATCCTTTTTGATTGCTGAGTAATACTCCGTTGTGTGTGTGTGTGTGTGTGTGTGTGTGTGTGTGTGTGTGTGTATACACACACACACATACACACATACCACATCTTCTTTTTCCATTCATCTATCGATGGACATTTGGGCTCTTTCCATACTTTGGCTATTGTTGATAGTGCTGCTATAAACATTGGGGTGCATGTGTCCCTTTGAAACAGAATACCTGTATCCCTTGGATAAATACCTAGTAGTGCAGTTGCTGGGTTGTAGGGTAGTTCTATTTTTACTTTTTTGAGGAACCTCCATACTGTTTTCCAGAGTGGCTGCACCAGTTTGCATTCCCACGAGCAGTGCAAAAGAGATCCCCTTTCTCCACATTCTCACCAATATCTGTTGTTGCCTGAGTTGTTAATGTTAGCCGTTCTGACAGGTGTGAGGTGGTATCTCCTTGTGGTTTTGATTTGTATTTCCCGGATGATGAGTGATGTTGAACATTTTTTCATGTGTCGGTTGGCCATCTGGATGTCTTCTTTGCAGAAGTGTCTATTCATGTCTTTTGCCCCTTTCTTCACTGGATTATTTGGTTTTTTTGGGTGTTGAGTTTGATACGTTCCTTATAGCTCTTGGATACTAAACCTTTATCGGATTTGTCATTTGCAAATATCTTCTCCCATTCCGTTGGTTGCCCTTTAGTTTCACTGATTGTTTCCTTTGCTGTGCAGAAGTTTATTTTGATGAGGCCCAATAGTTCATTTTTGCTTTTGTTTCCCTTGCCTCCGGAGCTGTGTTGAGTTAGAAGTTGCTGCAGCTAAGATCAAAAGAGGTTTTTGCCTGCTTTCTCCTCGAGGATTTTGATGGCTTCCTGTCTTACCTTTAGATCTTTCATCCATTTTGAGTTTATTTTTGTGTATGGTGTAAGAAAGTGGTCCAGGTTCATTTTTCTGCATGCTACTGTCCAGTTTTCCCAGCACCACTTGCTAAAGAGACTTTATTCCTTTTTTTTTTTTTTTTTTTCATTTCAGTTTCTTTTTTATTTTTATTTTTATTTATTTATTTTTTTTTATTTTTTAATATATGAAATTTACTGTCAAATTGGTTTCCATACAACACCCAGTGCTCATCCCAAAAGGTGCCCTCCTCAATACCCATCACCCACCCTGCCCTCCCTCCCACCCCCCATCAACCCTCAGTTTGTTCTCAGTTTTTAACAGTCTTAAAGAGACTTTATTCCATTGGATATTCTTTCCTGCTTCGTCAAAGATTAGTTGGCCATACATTTGTGGGTCCATTTCTGTGTTCTCTATTCTGTTCCGTTGATCTGAGTGTCTGTTCTTGTGCCAGTACCATACTGTCTTGATGATTACGGCTTTGTAATACAGCTTGAAGTCCATCTAGTAATATTCTTGGGACAACATGAGTTTAGGTTCCTGCTCCGCATCTTCCCTGGAAGTCTTGCCCAATTAAACTTTGGATTCACCCAGTGTATGATTTCAACTGTAGGTAGCATGGGGCTTTACATATCTGTATTGGAAATTAATCTACTTATGACTTACTTACACAAGGAAAGAAAGGTATGAGTGGGGAAAACACAGCATAGATGTTAGAAGTATGGATCTTAGAGTTAGATACACTTTCAGATTAGCTCCATCATTCATTGGCAGAATGACATTGGGCCTATTACCTAGTCTCTACGAGGCTCAGTTTTTGTAATGTAAAGGGAGAATACAAAATATAACTTACGGTGTTGGAATTTTTCCTTGAATGAAGCTCAGAGTGTCACCTCCTCTATGTAGAATGGAAATATTTATTGGTTGCCTACTGTATACTATGTATGATGGTGATTGTTGGGATATAGGAAAGAAAGCTACACCTTTGTCCAAACCTAGTGTCTGGTATGGTAGGTGATATTAGAAGATAAAGGGGACTAAAAGGGGTTGTTAAATACTCGTTGGGAGTATGTATCAGCTGCTGTGCTGCTTGGGGCGGTGGGATGGGGTGGTGGCCTTGAAGAGGGCTGTCAAGGAAGGCTTCTAAGGGAGCTAGTTTAGTCACTTTGAATCAGAAAAGTATTCTGGGTGGAGGAAATAACACATACAAAGAGGAAGAAACACGAAAAGATATTCCCATTGAGGGAATTCCAGGTAGTGACTGTGATGGGAGGTGGGGTTGCAGAAATGTGAACAGTAAGGAATAAGCTGATGAAGCCACCAGGGGTTGCCAGATCCAGAAGGGCTCACTGTGCCTTGCTGTTAAGAGTTGACTTTATCTGGAAGACAGAGGTGAGCTACCTAACCCAGTTTGGCCTTTGAGGAGATTACCTTAGCAGTGGAGTGGAACACAAATTGGAAGCTGGTGAGACCAGAAATCCTAAGGATGTACTTTCAGTAATCCTGGGAAGAAATGATGCAGGCCTTTGCTAAGATGGATGGGAAAGGGAAAGAAGGCTATTGAGAGTTGAAGAAGTAAACAAGGAAGCACCTAGAAATAGCTTTCATTGTTTATGTTGGGCTCCTGGGTATGTTGTGATGACTATGGAAAGAAGTAAGTTTTGAGATGGTTGGGTGAAACTAGTTTAATGTTAGAAACTGCTTCGTATTCTTCTGTAAAATGTAAACATTTGTTACCTTTTATGATAAAGGTAACAACTTCTAGGGTTATGAAGATTAAAGGGGTTGAAACATGGATTTTGAGCTTAAAGTATTATTCTGTAGGGGCTATATGTTGATCCATAAAAATGACAATGATTGGGATGAGCACTGGGTGTTGTATGGAAACCAATTTGACAGTAAATTTCATATATTAAAAAATAAAAATAAAAAAATGACAATGATATGATTACTGTTGGCATTGCTAGGAGGAGGTGCCTGAAGTGTGCTAAGTGGGTAGGTAAAGAAAGAAGCTAAATACAGGAGAAAGGCAGGAGAGTGCTGGCTAGGACATATGGACTTCACATACAACAGGGTGTAGGTGCTGGTTGAAACAGCGGACAAGGTCACTTAAGGAGAGCATATGGCAAGGAAAGAACAGGGTCAAGTCTGGGACCCTCGGGACAACTAGCATTGAAAGGTGTACAGAAGAACAGGATCCGGAGGAGGAATAACCAGACAGGTAGAAGGAAAACCAGGAGAGTGTTCTGTTAGAGAAACTGAAGAAGGATGGCGTCCTCAGCATCAGATGCTATAGAAAGGCCTCAGGGAACAGACTGAGAGCTGCAGCTTGACTTCAGCTTGTGGCCCTGGGCATCTTGGGAATAGTTCCGCTGTTGGGCATAAAAGATCACAATGGATTGAAGAGCAAACTATGAAGAGGTTTAATTCCTTCATTCTAAAAATGAAAATTAAATAGCCCTGTGGCATATCTGCTTAGAAAGAAATTGTCGTTTTGACATAGTGCCACGGGAAATGGTATGAGGAAGGTATAATCTGGACTAAAGTCTTAACTATTTTTTCACAGGGTTCTGCTTCAAAAACTGCAGTCACCTCAGGTAGGAATATTTCCAAGCCTGACTCCTCCAATTTGAGGAAAACACCTGGTTCAAAAGCCAAAGTGGGGCCTTCTGTTTCCTGTTTGAGGCGGAATAGTGACAGTAGAAATCTCAATTCTGACCGGGCCTTATCTCCTCAGAGGATCAGGCGTGTGTCCAGTTCTGGTAAGAATAAAATAAATCAGTTGTGCCTTACAGCAGTTTACAGATAATTTAAATGTAAAATTAGGCATGTCAGAAAGCAGAAAGACAGGTTTTGGTTATAACACCAACACATTCTGTCACCAAAACATTGAGCCTTTAGTGGACCAGGGAAGGTAGAAAAAGAACTCATAGACAAAGCTCTTCTCTTTGAGCAGTGTAAGGGCTAGTTGGAGAAAGATAGAGGTGTGTAAGCCATCTTCTAAGTTATTCAGAGGAATCGTAAATAAATACACAATTGGGTGCTTGTTATATAATTTCAGAATTAGAAAAATTTTTTAATAAATGATTAAGTGTTTACTAGTACTTACGTGTTACACACTAAACTGATGGTTGGCCCTCACCATATGAAAAGAGATGAGTTTTTTCTTGAATTTTACTGAAAGATGTATTAAAATTTTTCAGGGATAGGAGAGTGACTAAAAAGTTAAAACTTTTCTGAGATGAACTTTTATGTTGGTTTATATTTTAGAAGTAGTAGGGTTTAAAAATTTTTTTTTATTTATCTTTGAGAGAGACAGAGCACCAGTAGAAGAGGGGCAGAGAGAGGGAGACACAGAAGCTGAGGCAGGCTTCAGGCTCTGAGCTGTCAGCACAGAGCCCGACGCAGGGCTCGAACTCATGAACAGTGAGATCATGACCTGAGCTGAAGTCAGATGCTCAACCGACTGAGCTACCCAGGTGCCCCAGAAGTAGTAGATTTAAAGTCATGATAGGTTTATGAAATTTGAGTGCTGTAAGAGTAGCTGTTAAGTGTCTTACTAAAAATTTGGCTGGTGGTAGAGATTTCTCTGGGTTACAGTTCGGAACAGGAAATGGAAAAGTCAGCCTATTTCGTAGAGACTAAGACAGAAGCACTGCTAGCCATTCCAGTTGACTGAGAACACTGCAGGGAACACCCTTTATTTTAACAGGTCCAACCTGGAGCAAATTAAAGGCATGTCCAAAGGATTTAGAAGTAAGTTCCTGTATAAAAATAGTGTCTACTGTTGAATGGTCTGGGGAGGGGGGTGGGTGGAAAAAGTACCCCTAGAGTGATGTGTCAACACGTGTGAGAACATTTTGCAGAAACTAACAAAACCAAACGCAACACGGGATCTCTTTCCTTCTTGACACCTTGGTAGTTTTAGGTTTTATTTTCCAATCCTATCGTAAAGCCTCTTGTGTGAGAAGTGTATAATGAGCCTAAGTGTCTTAAGGATGATTTATTTAGATTCAGGCCTAGCCTCAAGGTCTTGAGGTTCTGAGGACCAAACTCAGGAAGAAGTATGGATGGAGAAAGAGAGATCTGAAGCACGTTTTCATTCCCAGCCCTAGAGGAGCTGAGCGGGAAGAAAAAATTCACTTGAAGTCTTCTTCACTGGGGAGAGAAACAGAAGAGGAGCAATGATCCTGATTGGGGATGTTGCCACACTTGGGGAGGTGAGGCATAAGTGAGATCAAAGCTTTAGTTCTTACCGGTGATGCCAGATAAGGGTCATGGGAGTTGGCAGATGCTGGGGAGCTCCCTTGTCGTCTGGATGTTAGGAGAACTTGTGGCTCGGTGGCACTAGAGAGCCATGGGCACTGGCAGCATGGCCTGTAGTTACGGGCCCTGTGTTCTCATACTGCTCTGGCACCAGTGAGCTGCCCAAGAGAGTCGTGTACCCACCCTGGACTTCAGCTTTGCATTGCGAAATGTGAGGGTTTCAGAATGTAAGGCCCTGTCATCTTTGACAGTCCTTGCCTTTCCAGGGGCAGTTTGGAGCTCCCCTAGCTCTCTGAGCAGCGGAGGCTCCTAGTATGATTCTCTGGACCACATGATGATCAAAACCCAGAAAACCAGAAGTGCACATACTTGTAAGAGAGTAAGCCAAGGCCTAGGATAAACAGTAGTCCCCAGCTATTTGTGGTTTCACCTTCAGTGATTTCAGTTAGCAGTAGTCAACCACAGTGCACAAGTAGGTATTGTTAGAATGCCAGTAGGAGCCTGACCCCAAATCATAATGCCTGCATCATTCGTCCCACTACGTCCCATCCGGTAGGCATTTTATCTTCTCACATGATCACAGGAAGAAGAGTGAAGATATTTGGAGAGAGAGCACATTCACATAACTTTTATCATAGTATATTGTTATAATTGTTTTATTATTAATCTCTTTCTGCACCTCATTTGTAATTTAAACTTTATCATAGGTATGTACATAGAGGAAGAAACCAGTATACGTTGGGTTTGGGTCTGTCCATAGTTATAGGCATCCATTGGAGGTCTTGAAACACCCCTGTGTGTGGTAGGATGAGGTTCGAGGGAACTACTGTATTCTGAAAAATGGGATACTTTTATGTAAGTGATAAGTTTCAAAAAAGAGTTCAGCACTTTTTAAGTCCCTTTACTGTATACTATATAATTTCATGCCGTACGAGAAAAGTAGGTCTGTGTACTCGTAATGAAAAGACAAGTTTATTGAGGTTTTATTAACCCATATAAAGACACTTGATAACTAAAAAGTCACATACTCGAAGTTTTCAACCTGAGTTACAAACTAAGTTTTCATTTACCTGGTGGTTTTCTGTATAGAAATGGGGGCAAAAATCATGTAATTAGAAACCTCATGCATTTGCATTTGATTTTATATTTCAACTGTTGGAAGACTAATGTGATTATGCTGTACTTAAAAAAAAAACAAAACAAAACAGCAACTAGCTTGTTTGGATGCTCACAATACATCGAGAGGTGTTTGTTGTGGGGGACAGGAAACTTAATCCCCACAGAGTTAAAGTAGATCAGAAAATCAAGGAGCAAAAACAATGTGCCTTTAGATCATTGAGAGAGCATTGCCATTTATTGTACAATGCAGTGTTTGTGTAGTAGAAAATTGAAACCAAATGGACATCCTCTGTACTGTGTATACAAAGTTACTCTACTGAAAGGTAAGCAGCAGGAATGTTCCAGCTGACTGGGGCTTTCAATAAATCCTTTCAGAGAACTAAGTAGAAAACCAGACCTGGAATTGAAGTAGCCATTTTCTTGAAGCTTTAAACTGAGGAGGAGAAAGAATTGTAATTAAAGCCAATGAAGCTCTTCCATTTTACTTGTCAGAATCTAGAAATTGTAATGTATGACATGGAAACTATAGCTAACACTGCTGTATGATATATATGAAAGTTAAGAGTAAATCTGAACAATTTTCATCACAAGGAAAATATATATTTTTTTTGCTTTTTATTGTGTCTATATGAGCTGATGGCTGCTAATTAAATTTTCTGAGGTCATTACTGCACAGTGTATATAAGTCAAGCCATTAGACTCTACACCTTAGACTTACAAGTGATGTATGCCAATTAGATCTCAATAAAAGTAGAAGAATAATTTTAAAAATCTGGAGATTGGTATGAGACCAGATTGTGAGTGATAACAAACCAGATTCAAATTTTCTTTGTGTAGATTATGTGTATGTTTTAACCACTCCAATTAAATGAGATTGTGAGGAAAACTATCATAATAATAATTATAATGCTGATGATAGCACCTCACACTTACAAAATGCTTACCAAGTTCCGGGCTCTGTCTTAATCATTTCGTTTATAAGTGCATTTAATCCTCAGAGTAGTTTTGTGAGGCTTCGCCTCATTGTACGAATTGAAGGAAATCGCACACAGAAGTCAAATAATTTGTCAACATCATGCAGCTAGAAAGTGGCAGAGGTAAGATTCAAACCAGGCAGTAGGACTCTGGAGCCCATGCTCTTAACCTTCACGTTATCAGTCTAGAGAACTATTCTTGGGTGGAACGACGAGTTTTGGGGGAAAAACACAAAAACAAAAACAAAAAACCTCTCAAGCTCAGCTGAATGGTGTAAAAACTTGGCAATTCTCTCTTCAGGCCCTTGGCTTAGAGTCCTCTGTCATTTTACCCTAATTTAAATGATGTTATGTGGTTATTAGAAATTAATGCTGCTGAATAAGTAACTACATAGTTAAATATTTCATGCTTGATCCAGGCATCTTCGGAGACCCATCTGCCACCCTCTTCTGAAGGCAGTGCCAGTGTTGACCGGGTTTTAGGTTATAAATGTGTGTGTCCCTTGATACAAACATGTAATAATCCTTGCAGGGACTAGCTTGAGCCGGGTAGGATTACGGAAGTAGGCCACTCCCTGCCTTGTGGATCTGGTAACCTACCTGGGGACAGCAAATGCGTGCTGATGACGCCACAAGCAGCACGAAAGGGTGTATAAAGGGTGTGGAAAAGGCCTCTAAGTGCTTTTAGGACTTTGTGAAAAAGAAGAATGTCCAGGGGCTTGGTCTGATTACACCAGAGCCTGAAGAAGGGCCTCATGAAAGAAACAGTCTTTAGTTTTTCTTCTGGACAAAGAGAAATAACATTTTAAAAGGGTAAACCTTTGTTTTAATTCAGTTTATTGTGGGTTAATAAAATAAATTCCTCTCAGACCAGGAGTACATCCCAAACTTGTCACGACTTGCCTGGCATTACAGGCTTCTGTGCTTTCTTGCTAAGGTGTTTTTTTTCTTAGTTGTCTTTTGTAAACTAATTTTGTCTGTTGAGGGTCAAAGGGAATTTAAGATCTTTTCAGTGTACTTTTATATCATTTCAGTGTTCTCTAGGTGAGAGTTTGAGAGAACTAGCTTGCAAAATCATGAGAAAGATACTTGGATAAACTATTACAAACCAGAAAGTATCACGTAATAACTTATTCTAAAAGCTAACTTTAATCTGTTGCTTACAGATGTTTCTATATGTACATATAATTAAAATACTTTTTAAAGAAAGTGTCTCAGGGTTTTTTGTTTTTTCATAAAAATGATAGTCGTAGTGATGTTTTTGAGCACCAGAGACCTGTCATGCTGCCTTCTAAGCTTTCTAAATGGCTACTTTGATTTATTCTTACAACTCATGAGATACAGATAATGTCTAATTTCATTTATTCTTACAACTCATGAGGTATAGATAGTATAGCTATCCCAATTCTGTAGATAAGGAATTGGAAGTTTTGAAACCTTAAGTAACTTGCACAAAGTTAGAGTTAATAAGTGGCGGACACAGGGGACAGACCCTGCGGTGTTGTGCTGTGCCCTGAACCTCTCTGACATACACCCCGTTGTCCGACACACTGACTTGCTCATTTAACGAGTGTCGATTGAGTGCCTGCTTGTGCTGGGGATGCAGAAATGCACAAAAGAGATAAATTCTTGCCTTGCAGAGCTTAAATTCTAGTCAGGTGAGTTGAAAAATTCAGTAAATAAGATGTTGAGAATGTACGATGATAGGTGCTGAGAAGGAAAGGCAGTGAAGGGCGTGGCATCTTAGTATCAGGCAGTTGAGAAAGGCCACACTGAGCAGGGGACAAATGAGCCAGTATCTGAAGGTGCAGGAGGAGAGAGACCTTGGGATATCAGATGAAAGGCCTTCGCCGGGCAGAGGGAACAGCAGGTGGAAAGGTGGAGGGGAGGCGGTAGGGGGGTGCTTGAGGGACAGGGAGCTGCCCAGCATGTGTGGTGGGAGCCGGGGAGGACGGATGAGGCCAACCAGGTAGGGTTTTACAGGGAGACCAGTGTCTTCTCTTTTATTCCTTCCTGACATTATGAATTCTTGATTGTTTTACGGGCCTTCCACTCAATTCTTCTCCCTTGGCAAGTAATTCTGGAGAAGATTGCTTTATAGAATGACCTATAAGTGAGGCTTAATATGTCACTAAGCAGTTTCTGTTGCTTTATGAATTGGAGAAAAGTTTTGAGAGCCTGCTGTGTGCTGGGCTGTCTACTGGATTCGGAGACTACAAACGTGATTGATAGGCCCTTTTAACAATCTCATTGGTTAGAGGGTGAGGTGAAAAGAGGTGTTGAAGCATATGATTTCAGTGCAAACTCCTCATTCTTCAAACTGCAGCTGATCTATCCTGGCCTCTGTGATACTTGGCCTTTATTATGCTACTATAATCATTTGCACACATGTCTGTCTCCTAATTGTGAGGCCCGTAAGGAGAGTCCATGTCCTAGTTGTTTTTTGTTTGTTTATTCATCTTGGAGAGAGAAACAAACCACGTGAAGGGGAGGGGCAGAGAGGGAGACACAGAATCCAAAGCAGGCTCCAGGCTCTGAGCTATCAGCACAGAGCCTGACACGGGGCTCAAACTCATGAACCATGAGATCATGACTTGAGCCAAAGTTGGATATTGAACCGAACTGAGCCACCCAGGTGCCCCGTGTTTATTATTATTTTAAAGAATTCTTAATTTTTTTTCAAATGTTTTTTTTTTAAACTTATTTTTGAGAAAGAGAGTGAGCACAAGCAGGGAAGGGGTAGAGAGAGAGGGGAGGGGGCGGAGGATCCAAAGTGGGCTCTGCGCTGACAGCAGCCAGCCTAATATGGGGCTCAAACTCACAAACTGCAAGACCATGGACCAAGCCAAAGTTGGACGCCACCCAGGTGCCCCCAGGTGTAAGTTATTTTTATATTTTTCATTGCTCAGCACAGTGTACCTATTATACAACAGATATTTAAAAATGTTGTCTGGCCTTATTTGAATGGAGACTTATGTGAAGCACTGTGTCCACAGTGAAGGGAACACCACTAACTTGGCCAAAGGGCAGATTGGAGAATAGTGATGACATTTGAACTGGCCTTGGAATGTGCCTATAGAAGTTTTCCAGGCATGGAAAGTTGCTGGTATTCCCAAGGGTGGGAATACCCTGTGGTATTGCAAGTGGAGCCCTATGAAAGGGTATGATGTGTTTGGAAACATTGAGGGTAGGATCCACATGTCTGGAGTCGAATGAGTGTTGAGGTTAAGTGATGGTGTCCCGAGGATGTTTGAGGCAGGTCAGTTCTCTCATCGTTGAGACACAAACTTACGAGAGTTGTACCAGTGTGTGGGAATAAGAAACAGTGAAAATGCTAAAAACGTTTTGGACAAAGGGGGTCTGGTAAACTTCCTTTGGGGAAGAGTCTCTTGTGTCTCTGCCACTTTCTTGTTGGGTGACCATGAAGCGAGATAGGGAACAGAGTAGCAAGAAGTGGTTAACAGGAGGACAGTGATGGGTTTAGTTCGGACCATGCTGAATTTGAAGAGATCAAGAAGCACCTCAAAGGGCGTAGGGATGTTGGAAGGTTAAAATAGTGCAAATGTGTAGTAGAGGGTAAGGAAACCTATGGGAAAAGAGCCGATAAAGGTAAGAACATCAGTAATGGCTGACAGTCAGATGATGAAAGCGTCAGAATGCATCCAGAGCACCCGTAACTAAGCCTTAGAAATAAAGGGAAGGCAGCAGTGTGTAGGAATAGACACAATTGGAGATTAAGTAGGGAATTTTAAGAGTCAAGTGTCAGAGTAGTAGCCGTGGGTGATGGGCTGGACAGCTTCCCCCCCCCCCAACTTTTTTTTTTTTTTTTTTTTGGCAGCTCACTTTTATGAGGTGAGGGGATTTCTTTGACGTGAGTTTGTGCAAATTCTGTTGAGTTGCTTATTTTTGTAACCTTAGAACAGGAAATAAGATGATCTTCAGTTTTGTGTCTCAGTGACCTCGTGGCTCAAAGTAATTCTCCTGTGAACCTTGGCTTCTAATGAGCCTGGATGCTCACCACGTGCCTTTTTCCATCGTGGTTAGGAGCTCTGTGCCGGGTGAGTTCAGTCACCTCACCACCAGATAAATACATTTGTTGACGGACCTGTGAAGACCCTTGTTCATCTTCTTTGTACGGTAGCTGGGGAAGGGACACGACCCTTCTTAGTCTTGAATTTATTACACCTTCAGTTGCAGGACGCATGTTCCTAGGCCTGTGACTACGGGAGTTATTTTTGTTTAATCCCCATGTGAAGCAGCAGAAATCTTGTAAACACACTTGCAGAGGCAGGTACTGACAGTATTACCACGAGCCCTGTGCTTCTGAGCAATTCAAGTCCTCGTGAGAACCTTGCTTTGTGGCAAGCTCTTGTTTCCCTGTCAGATGACCGCCCTCTTAATATCTGTTGTGTTTTTGTTGTGACTCACCTGTACTCCCATGACTATATTTTTGAGTTCACTCTGGAGCAAATGGTGATGGCTACATGGAGTGGTTTGTGTCGTACTAATAGAACACTGCCTTGACTAACTCAAGAATATGGACTATTAAAGTCACATTTTGCAATATATAAATGTAGAGGGCTACTGAAATTTTGTGTTCCGGAAGATAATTCATTCACTTGACCCTTTGGAAGTATACACTGTGCAAGCTGTACTGCAGACCCAGAGCAGTTATGGGATAAGAAAGACCTGGTGCTTGCCTTCAAGCTATTACCAGTCAAGTAGGGGAGGTGGTGGGTTTGTCCCTCATCACATCTGTCCTTAGGATATTTTAAAGGAAAACAAAAGCTGTAGGATTTCAGAAGAGGATACGATTAACAGTACCAAAGTTTGCTGAAACTCTTTTTTGCTGTAATCTAGGTAATTCTATACTGTGATCGAGGTACACCTTTGCAAATGTGTGTGTCAGTCTTGGTTTGCTATTGATGCTTTGTTTGATGTTTGCCATCGAGACCTTGGAAATACAATAAGGAGGCTACATCTGGATTGAGGTAATTTTTAGGACTTAGCTGGTATACTAGGGAGTAGAAATGATAGGACAGGCAGCTAGGGTTCAGAGTGTGGAATGTAGAGATTGTGGACCGAGTCAGTAAAGATAAACGGGAATACAGAGAAGGGAAGTTGGGCAATTAGGACACGATACACTGGTGTTCAGGCAGTCAGCAGGCAGAAGAGGTCCAGACAGAGCCCAGGTCTGTGCGTGCCAGGAAAGGAAAGGAAGAAGCATTGTAAACCGTATCTCTCGTGCATCTTGGATTTAACCAGTGCATTTGGATAGCTCGCCAGTTTTCCACTGCCTTTTTCCCAGTAGGCTATTTTAAAATTATATCACTTTTTGGGGCGCCTGGGTGCCTCAGGTGGTTGAGCAACTGACTTCGGCTTAGATTGTGATCTCCTGGTTCAGGAGTTTGAGCCCCGCATCGGGCTCTGTGCTGACAGCTCGGAGCTTGGAGCCTGCTTCGGATTCTGTGTCTCTCTCCCTCTGTCGTTACCCTGCTCACGCCCTCTCTCTCAGAAATGAATAAATGTTAAAATAAATAACAAGAAGTATATCACTTATAGTGAAAAGTGGGGAGGAAAGAAAAATCACCCTTAATCTCATTAATGCCAGATAGGTTTTAACGTCATAATTGATAACTATTCAATGCCTTTTCTTTTGACATATTCTCATGTGCACGTGGTAACATACATTTCATAGGTGCAAGCAATTCCTACTGTTTCAGAAATCCTCTACCTAACAGTCAGTAGGCACTTGCTTAGTTAATTGAATTTTCTTTTTCACTTAAAAGGTATAGTGCCTATTTCCTTAGCTTCTTAAATTCTTACTCTTTAATAACATGATTTTAAACGGCCTTATAATACTGCATCGATGGAACGTGCTGCAATATATTTCTTCAGACTTTGAACATGACGTTGTTTCAGGGTTTTTGTTCTGTTTTTTTAGTGAATGAAACGATTTCACACTGAAGAACTTTATACATAGTAAGAGAGCTAGTCAGATAAATTCCTTGGATGCATTCCTTTAGATGGAATCACAGGGTGTGAGCACTTTAAGACTTTGGTTGCACGTTGCCAAATTGCCCTTCAGAAACAGCCTACAAGTCGGTGCTCCCTCTCTGAGTACGTAAGAGCATTTTCCGACACTCTTGCCAGTATTTTGACATTTCTAACACGATTTCTAAATATCTACTCTTTCAGAAAGTGCAAACGGTATCTTATTTTAATTGGCATAAACTTGGCACTGAAATATTTATTGAATAAATGTAGATTCAGTGATCAAAGTGCTGAGGTACAGAAGTGAATACAGGATCGAAACATGCCCTCCTTGAAGTTACATGCTGGTGGGAGAGATGGGTAATATGTAAATAAAAGTAGATAGGATGCTTGATAATGTAAAGTACTAAAGGGGGAGGGGAAATACTAATGCAGAGAAGGGGAATATGAAATGGTGGGTGTTACTTTTGTGTGAGAGAGAAAGAAATGTTGGTTAGTGTGACCAGGGAGAGGTGGCTTTTGAGTAAAGGCCGGGGGGTGTCAGTCCTAGGCGTATCTGGAGGAAAACCGTGCTAGTCAGAGTGAACAGTAAGTGGAGACACTGAGGTGGCTCTAATGTGCTCTAGGAAAGCAAGGGAAGAAGGAAGGAAAAGTTGAAACAGAAGTGAAACAGGTAGTGGAGAAGCAGATGTGGACAGTGTTAAAAATCCTAAGGATTTTGGCTTTTAACCAAAGTGACTTAATTTTTTAAAAATTTTTAATGAATTTTGTTTAAGTTTATTTATTTACTTAGAAAGAGACAGAGAGAGAGTCCCAAGCAGGCTCTGCACTGTTAGTGCAAACCCAATGTGAGGCTCAAACTTCCGAAACGGGAGCTCCCGACCTGAGCCAAAATTGAGAGTTGGATGCTCAACTGATTAAGCCACTGAGGCGCCCCCAAAGTGACTTAAATTTTGATAAGATCACTCTGATACCTGTGTAGAGAGTATATAGAATGGGGGTGAGGGCTGCATCCAGAGATCAGTGAGGAGGTATTGCTACAGTCATGGCAGGAGATTATGGCTTCTTGGACCATGGTCATGGCAGTGAGGGCTGGTCAGATTCTAGATGAGCATGTTGAAAGTGAAGCTGACAGCATTTGCTTAGAGGAGGTGAGAGCCAAAGAGTGGAGTCAGGTGACTGTACATGTTTTGGGTGTGAACCATGGGGAAGGATATAATAGTGCCATCCTCTGAGATGGAGATGGGTGATGGGGGTACAGATGTTGGTAGATAGTTATCAGGAATTCAGCTATAGAGATACTAAGTTGAGATGAATAATCTGTAAGTGAAGATGTTGAAAGAAAAGTGGGATACATGAGTCTAGAGTGCATGGATTTCTGGTCTAGGGGTATAAATTTGGGATTCATCAACATGTAGATGGTATTTAAAGCCACTAGACTGGATTAGATCACCAAGACAGTAAGTGTGGAAGAGAATAATAGGTCAAGGGCACTACTGGGAAGCTCCCTGGAGTACTCCAAAGTACCTCTGGGGCATTCTTAAATTTTAAAGGGCTAGGGAGATAAGGAGGAATTAGAGAGGAGACCAAGAAGAAACAGCCAGGAAGGTAGGAGAGAAGTCAGTCAGGAGTGGCGTTCCAGAAGCCAAGTAAAGAAAACTGTTCAAAAAGGAAGGAAGAATCAACTGCCATCAGATGCTGAGAGAGAGAGAGCATGGTAGTTAGAATACCATCTGGTTTAAACCCGAGGTTGTGTGTTTATTTAACAGGAAGTCTAGATGTAGGTAGGTCTACATTTGGTGGCTTGGTAAGGTCCTCTTTCTGTCTTTCTACTCTTCCTGACTCAACATGTTGTTCTGTCAGGGACTTTTCAGTTAAAATATGGTGGCCAAGAGTTCCAAGTATCTAGTCGTCTTGCTGCTGTATAAAAAGGCTGAAAGTGAAGGATGGCATCCCGGAGTAGAGACTTACTCCCCACATGCGTGTCTACCTCCATCAGGGAGGAAAAGTCCTACTCAGCGCCTTACACCCCCTCCCCCGCCCCCCTAGCACTCCTGTCTTGAAGTCTTACTGGCACAGACTGAGTTGCATGGTCACCCTAACCTCAAGAAAGATTAGGAACGCAAGTATTAGGCTGTTTAAGCCTTTCTTCAGCATGTGAGCGATGGAATCAGGGATTATGGATGACGGGGAGCCAGGAAAGATGCTAGACACATTAAGTTTCAACAGTTTTAAAAATTGTATTGTTGATTTTTATTTACTGTTAGAACTTTTGCTCTCTTATATTTTGAGGCAAATGATTCTTTGTTGACTGGATGTTGTTCATTGTTACTGTCCTGTGTTTTATTATTTGCCTATTTATTTCGTATATGGTGCCTTTTAAATTCTTGCATTTTTAATATGGTCAAATACATCTTTTCCTTTAATTTTTCCTAAGTTTTTATGCTTAACTTGGCCTTCTCTACCGTGATCAAAGAGATTAATCCGTATTTAGTTATGGTTAATTTGTCTGGTTTTGTTCTAAATCCTTTATAATCCAATTTTATTTTAATATTTTTTTCATGTTCATGTGCGTGTATGTTGAGACCAGTGGCTAATATTTAGCTATCGTGTAATAAGTGTTAAGTATTGTTCTAAGCATTTTAGAAATAAAAATTTACAAGGCACCTGGGTGGCTCAGTCGGTTAAGTGTCCGACTCTTGATTTCGGCTCAGGTCATGAGCTCATGGTTCATGAGTTTGAGCCCCATGTCAGGGAAGCCTGCTTGGGATTCTCTGTCTCTGCCCATCCCGTGCACGCACTGTCTCTCTCTCAGAAGAAATAAACATTGAAAAAGAAATAAATAAAAATAAAAAACTTATTTAACCTTTAAAAGAATCTATGAAGTAAGTACCCCTGTTAATATGAGAAATCCAAGCTCAGAGAGGTTAAGTAACCTGTTCACAGCCAGCATGTCCTGGAGCTGGGCTCAAACCCTAAGCAGTCTGGCTCTGGATTGTCAACGTTTAACCCCTACGTCATACATGCAGCTTTTCAGATTTTAATTTTTTTAAGGCCAGTTATTTTAACACCACAAAGAAATGCTTTCACTTATCTGAAAAATCTCTCCCTCCTATTCTGAATTGTTATTTTTCTGGGGTTTATACACCAGTTTATTCATCTGTAAATATAGTTTTATGCCAACAATAGACTATTTTTCTATTTTCTAATATCTTACAGTAACTAGTAGCACACCTTCCTTTCACTTTTTTTGTGATAAAGTATGTTACATTAAATTTACCATTTGAACCATTTTTAAGTGTGCGGTTCAGTGGCATTAAACCAGTTCACTTGGTTGTACGATAATTACACCATCCCAGCTCCAGAACTTTTTACCTTCCCCAGCTGAACCTCTTTATCCATGAAACACTAACCACCTCTGTCCATCCCCCAGAATGGGGACCACCATGCTGGTGTCTGTCTTGGAATTTGACTATTCTAGGTCCCTCTTGGAGTTTGATTCCTCTAGCTAAGAGGAATTATGCAGTGTTTGTACTTTTATGAGCAGCTTATTGCACTTGGTATAACATCTTCATGTTTCATCCATGTTGGAGCCTGTGTCAGAATTTCTTTCCTTCTCAAGACTGAATAATACTTCATAGCATGGCCACATTTTATCCATTCATCTGCCAATGGATCCCTTGGGTTGCTTCTATCTTTTGTTTATTATGAGTAACTTTCTGGACATGGGTGTATGAAGACCTCTTGAACATCCTCCTTTCATTTATTTTGGGTGGGTGCCCCGAATGCCAGTTACATTTTTAATTTGGGGGGAACAGCCAGACCATTTTCCACAGCAGCCGTGCCCTTTTACTTTTCTACCAGCAACGCACGGGATTCCAATTTCTTCACATCATAGCCACCGCTTGTTGTTTTCTGTTTTGCTTTTATAATAACGGTTCTAATAGGTGTGATGTGTCTCATTGTGGTTTTGATTTGCATGTCTCTAATGACTAATGATGTTGAGCACCTTTTCATGTGTTGTTGTGACCATTTTATATTTTCTTTGGAGAAAGGTCTATTGCAGTACATTAACATCTACGTTCATATTGATGGGAAAATTTCGTCCTTTTGGGTTCAGTTAAAACGAACCTGCAGCCACAGATTTGAGTAGAATTTATTTCTCCCATAACTTATTTTTTTTTAACCCTTTGAGTAGACTTGCTCTAGTTTTGTAATAATTCCCAGCTACCATAGATAATTAATGCAAAGATCACTTTCTCTATGTAGTTGTGCTAAAAGAACCCAAGTTATAATTATAGCTATAGACACATTCTCATGTTTTGTATTTTAACTATGTCTCTTTCTTTGGCATTTTCTCTCCCTGACTAGTAGTTAATGAGCCTGCCTTTATTGATGTCTATTGTGTTTTATAAAATACAATAATTTATATTTTAAGCTGTATGTATTAATGGGTAGTTTGTATTTTCCAGAATGACCTCCATAGTTGTGTCATTGTCTCATGAAACTTCCCACGTCCTCTAGCACTGACAAGTGCACTAGCTTCCTAAGTTCTCTGATTTCAAACTCATCCTGCTAGGTGGTTATGCAGCTGCCACCACTTGATCAAGTTCCAGGTCAAATGCCAAGAAGCTGCAGTAGCCCACCCCCCTGCCCCCACTTCCCACCAAACCCCGCCCGTAATAGGTGAGGTCTCTAAAGCTCTTAGCCTGGCATGTAAT
This sequence comes from Panthera leo, assembly GCF_018350215.1. Lineage (NCBI taxonomy): Eukaryota > Metazoa > Chordata > Mammalia > Carnivora > Felidae > Panthera > Panthera leo. The sequence goes on from NC_056682.1 coordinate 20,770,950, forward strand.
GCCATCCTTAACAGTAAGCTGTCCATCTCTCCAGCCTCATTTTCTTTTTCTTCCCCATGATGTCTGTGCACCTAGTAAGCCATGCAAACCACAATCCTATTAGGAAAATTTTAACGACATACAATGTATTTTCTAATATTCCTAATGACTACTTAAAACATTTGCGTTGCCTGGGTGGCTCAGTCAGTTAAGCATCTGACTTCGGCTCAGGTCATGATCTTGGGGTCCTTGAGTTTGGGCCCCACATCAGGCTCTGTGCTGACAGCTCAGAGCCTGAAGCCTGCTTCGGATTCTGTGTCCCCCTTTCTCTCTGCCTCTTCCCCACTCATACTCTGTCTCTCAAAAATGAATAAATGTTAAAAAAAAAAAAAATCTGGTGGTAACTTCCATAGTAAGCTGTCAAGTGTTTCTATCACCCTGTACATGTGTGCTCTGCGATCACCTTACTTTGCAGTTACCTCAGTATGTGGGCAAGTAAATAGTTGAGTAACACAACCTCTCCTGTGAATCCACTATCCAGATTTTTATTAAGATGATCTATATCTTCTAATATAGGTAATATAGTAGTTAAGGCTTTGCTTTTTGTTTTTTTGTCAACTCATTGAGACATCTTCAGAACCTTTAAATTTCATCAAATGTAGTGAACAGCAAGACATTTTTTTTCCATGCTGAATAATCTCGTGAAAAACACATTAACGCTGAATTCATTCTAGTCTGGCTGAGAATTCAGAGAGGAGAACTTGCTTTGACGGGTAGATGTTTCTGTGGCCTGGGAAACTGCTCTCATTACTTTGAAGGTGTTTTGCGAGTAGTGTGGGACCCACCTTCTTTCTCAGGCCTTTCCTTAGGGAACAGAGGAAGTCAGATTGGAGCTGAGAGATTACACTGCATACCTGTGAATGCCCTGGGAGCTTTCTCCTGGACAATGAGTCATTTAATATAAGTGTCAGAACAAAGGAGTACCATTCAGGAGTTTATTCTTTGGTATTAATTTCCAGTCCTAGGAACACACCATTATGGTATCATGAAGAAGTTTCCAGTACCACAGTTCTGTGTTTTCATCACAGCCTTATAAAAGCATCAATTAAGCCATTGATTGCTTTGTTGTTTTTTTCTTAGTAAATTTAAAAGATTTAAAGAATACCTCTTGCTTGCAGAGGCACAGGAATCAAAATGATTAGAATCTACTTTCTTTAATGGTTGATCCAATTTATCTTTCCTTGGTTTCTGTATGTTTTGAGCATCTTTTGTCTGGTTAAATATTTGGCTCCACTGACTTTAATAATACTAGTTTTTATGATAAAATATGCTTATCGTAAAAAAATTCGCCTGAAGTAATAAGCATATAAAGTATGAAGGGAAAACTGCCCATTTCTGCTTCTTTCCTTCTTTTTCCCCTCTATCCCACTGTGCTATATATTTTATAATAGTCTCATAAAATTCTGGAATTTTTCAATATGTAGGTTAGTATAAGCTTAAAAATAGGGTATTATTAATGTTTTTTTTTCACTTAATCATTCTATTGGATTATTAGTTTTACAAGGCATTGCTTAATGATGTTCTGTTGTTAAATACAGTACATTTAATCAGATTTTCCAAGGTGGGTATCTAAGTAAACTGCTTGTTGATGAAGCTATATTTCAAATCCAATAGACGCTCTGTGTTACTAAGGCTAAGTGCAAATGCTATTCCCTCCATGTTTCCCCTAGCCAAAAGATGGTAGTAATTACAAGGTCAAAAGAAAACTGTCATCTCTATGTAAGATTGTGCTAACAGTGTGAGCTTAAAATAAACCATGGAGGTCAGTAATATGTCTGTAGGTAGACCTTAAATCTTTATGATTTATATCTGAGATAAGTTAGATGCTGTGCAGTGAATGGGTAAATACCACCTCCTGGAACTAAACAGCAGTCCTGTAAGGATTTCATTAGTTAAGAATTTGGTGCTCAGGTTAGTCTCTCAGCCCAATATTTCCATGTCTTCCCTTTAATATTGGTTGTGTGTGTGTGTGTGTGTGTGTGTGTGTGTGTGTTACTGCTTCTTTTTAAGAAGTCCAATGACAGATACTTTAGATCAACTTTGCTCTTAAGATAAACATTAGGACCATTGGTGAAATAGTTAAATTCCTTTGTTTTATCCCCACTTTGTTACCATTGTACTTGGGGAGCCCCCTCCTAGAAGAAGGAGCTCAATCTGACCTCCAGCCTGGTGCTTATTTCTTTAACCATGATGCTTGTGTTCTGTGACACGGTAGAGGGAACCCTGGGCTGGTGGTAAGTTACCTGCCTTCCAGGCCTCACTGTCGCTGCTTAAATGTGACCGAGTAAGCCATTTGACTACCCGAGTAGTATTTTCATCTGGGAACTGGGAACAGTAACGGCAATGCTCTGTTAGGATGATTATGAGTTCCAAAGGGCTAATCCTTTGGTAAAGGAGGCTTTGTTCAGGACCCTTAATGCCCATTAGACAGACTAAGGGTAGAATGGGCAAGACCTTTGCTAGGGTTGCAGGTTGTCATTAGGCGGAGTGGGTGAGGCTAGGTAGGAGGGACCATGAGCCTCGTGAATGGGATAGGACAGGTCATGGGAATCACAGACTAGCCGGGGAACCTTGCTTCTGGTGCCAGGCTGCGTGTTGGAATCAGAAAGGGTACAGGTCGGTAGTAATTCTGAGCCACGCTGAAAAATGTCTGTGAACTCAGGATGCCGTCAGAAACAATGCTATGAAACATCCTTTCTGAAAAACAAGTTGATTTTCCAAACCTGTTGAGCCTGGACTGCACTGTGGCTGGAGCCCAGAAATTTTCATCTGTCACTTGCTCAACCTTGCTCATTGTTTGTGATGAGGAGGACTCATCAAATGTTTGTGCTGTGATTTAGTAAATTCATATTCTAAAAATCTGTTCTTTCTGTACCTCCAGAGGCAAGTAAAACTGGTAGGTAAATGTAAATTTAAAAATCACATGAATGTTTGAATATCTATAACTTGCTAATTATTATAAGGACTATAAAAATGTTTCCTTTTATATAGTTAACAGACTGAAGAATCTGTTAATATATACAAAGGACAAATAAACTGGTAAAAATTAAGTGTTTAATGTTTTAGTGTAGACGAGAGAAGGCATGATCAAAATTTATTTACTCTTGGCCTTTGACATTTTTTTTTTTTTTTGAGAGACCATGTGCAGGGGAGGGGGAGTAGGAAAGAGAGAATCTTAAGCAGGCTGTATGCCCATCTCATGACTGACTGTGAGATCATAACCTGAACTGAGATCAAGAGTAGGACCCTTAACCAACTGAGCCACCCAAGCACCCCTGAAAAAAGTTTGGTAGGTATTCTGGTCACTACAATTCTACATTTATTTTTTTTCCAGCTTGATTGAGTTATAATCGATAAGTAAACTTGTAAGCTCTTAAAATTGTGCGTTGTGGTGATGTGATTTGATAAACATTGTAGAAGGATTTTCGGTATGGAGTTAATTAACATATCCCTCATGTCAGATATTTCTCTTTTTTTGGTGAGGACATTGCAGTTCTACTGTTAGCAAACAGTATTCCAATGATATAATTCAGTGTTCCCAACTAGAGTCACCACTGTACGTTAGATCCCCTGTCCTCATTCTTCTTACAGCTGGAAGTTTTCCCCCTTCCACCAACCTCTCCTTATTTCCCACACCTTACTCTTGGCCCCCAAATAAAAATTCATTCAGCAAATATTTATTAAATTGCACTCCATGCTAGACACGTTGCTAGGTCCTGAGGGAGGGATCAGGTACCATTCCTGTTCTCAGGGACCTTGGAAAGTAGTCTGAGAGCCCTACTGAAACAGATCCTGGGGCGGAAGCCAGTGTCGGTATGGTAACAGAAGATGTGGCCCATGGCACACACAGGACTGTGATCTGGCAGGAAAGGCTTTACAAAGCTCCGACTCTCAACAGCGCTTGTCATACATTTGTGTATTTTAACACATCTTTGTATAATGGAGGTTGTGATTTGGTGTCTGAGTGGCAAGGATTTAAAGGTCAACTTTGTAGTCAGCAGGCAAGATAGAGGACTACAAAGGAAAGGAGGCTAATTCGTTCACCACGATGGACATAGAAGAAGAGAGTAAGAAGGCCTGGAGAAGTAAAAGTGTGTGTGTGTGTGTGTGTGTGTGTGTGTGTGTGTGTGTGTGTAGGTACAGGGATGGGGGCATGGCAAAGCACAATGGGGGACAAGTTTGTTGGAATCAACCGTAAGGCTGCCGTATAGGTCTTTATTAAGAGAATTAAAAATAAGGTCATCCTATAGGTAATGAGGAGTCACAAATTGTAGATTTGATTATGACCTCTTTTCGTGTTCAGGAGTTCAACATGATGGAGTTGGAAAGGACAGAAGGACAGGACTTTAGGAACCTATACAGTTGTTACAGCAAAATAGGAGGGAGGCAGTGAGGATTTGTAGGATTTGGATTGAGAGGAAGAAGACCTCTTTGAAAAGAAGTGGTGTGCCTCATGAATTAGAATAGTACCTCCCAGTGGAGCCCCTGTGTGGCTCAGTCATTTGAGCACCTGACTCTTGGTTTTGGCTCAGGTCATGACCTTGGGTCTGTGGGATCAAACCCCGCATCCGGCTCTGTGCTGAACACAGAGCCTGTTTAAGATAGTCTCTCTCTCTCTCCCTCTCTCTCTCCTCCCCCTCCTCTATTTCTGCCCCCTCTTCCCTGCTCATGCACTCACGCACACTATCTAAAAAGAAAAAAAAAGTAGATCCTGGTTGTGGAGAGAAAACTACATTAATTGTAGCAGAGGACACAACAAATGTAAAAGAATAGTGCGTGAAGATTAGTAACGGGAAACCTGGCTAACATGGAATCAGGAGGCTCAGCAGGGGGAGCTCTCATGCCTCACCACCACTTTTTCAGCAGCAATCCCAGCAAAAGAGACTAAACTTGCAAGTGGATACTACTTCATTATCTCAGCTGGAGGAAGGAAGGCTCCCTCCCCTCTCCCCGCAGCAGCAGCCCAGCCAATGAGGGCCAGTCACAACTCAGCCAGTGAGAAGCCACTCTACTCCCAGCTCCCAGTTTACTCCATGGAACTTCTCATTTATGACGGCCTTCCCAAATTCTCACCGTCCTCTATAGAAGAGCATGCCTCTCCTATGTTCCACAGACTTCCTTGTGGCTTGGCCGTAGCTTGCCGGTCTCAAATTGCAATTCTCTGCCATTCCCGAATAAACTCATCTTTTGCTAATAAAATAAGTGACATTTTGATTTTTACGGTTAACAAGTGCAAGGATGAAGATGGAGATAGGAGGGCTTTAATGTGAGTGACTTTAAATGACAGATCTCCTTTTACTCTGTGAAAATGAAATCTTAACGAGCAATAAAGCAGTGGGCATTATTTCCCAGACATACTGTCTCACTCACTGTGGTGCTGTTAGGAATACATGACATGGCCGTTTTTACGTAAGGTCTTTTTCAGCTCTGCATGTTTTTGTTAGGTAATACTACTACCATTGAGAGTCTTCATGCTAGATTATATGGGGATCTGGGGGAAAAAGAACAATCCCAATGCTTTGAGCCTGGGAAAAAGGAAAATGGAAGTTACAGTTAGCCTAAGTAGGGAGGAGGGTATCTAAATGTCCAGATTGAAACATTCAGTAAGGAATTTAAAATGCAAGTGGTATTGGAATTTAGAGGAGAGGCTGCACGTGGGAACCTGGGATCCATCCATACAGGCAACGGTTAGAGTAAAGTAAACGAAGAAGACTGAGAGGTGGGTTCGATGAGAGTTGTAAAGATTGAACTTAGGAAATGCCCATAAGCCGGTAGCAGGTATGAATATCAGGATAGTGTGGTCTCATATATGCCAGAGAATATGAAGCATACATATTTCATTCATAAGTGGAAACACTTTTGCTGAAAGAAAGAGAAGTTTGGAGTGAAGACCCCTTAAGTTTGGCAAATAAGCAGTAAAAATGGAGATGAAGAAAAGAATAACAGAGCACCCCCTGGTGGTAGGCATTAGGCATTTTTTAAATAATTTTTTTTCCATCCTCAAATTGAAGTTTTCTTTGTGTTTTGGTTTTAAAATTTTCATCTGTTTTTTAATACAGTAGCCTAGTGGTGAATGGGTGAATTTGTTTAATTTCTAATCAGCGGAATGGGCGGAGGTCATAGCTTTGATTTCAACGTTGCCAAAAGCTCATGAGTCACATGGCTCTTTAGGTGGGTCTCCACAGAAGACCTGCGTTAATTACTTCAGGTTATACAGTTAGAGCTACCCTTCACAGGTCCCGATGGCCTCATCATTGCCTCTAAATTAAGAAAAATAAAAAGTCAAGTCTATGGGAAGATTTCATGATTCTGAATATTTGGTTTGTGTTTTAACCCAGTAATTAGTACAGGAATTTAAGTTTATAAGCTTAAGTCTTTTGGGGTGCCTGGATGGCTCAGTCGGTTAAGTGCCTGACTTTGGCTCAGGTCAAGATCTCACAGCCCGTGAGTTCGAGCCTCACATTGGGTTCTGTGCTGACGGCCCAGAGCCTGCAGCCTGCTTCAGATTCTGTGTCTCTTCTCTCTGCCCCTCCCCTTGCCCCACTCACACTCTGTGTCTCTCTCTCTCAAAAAAAAAAAAAAAATTATTAAAAAAAAACTGTCAAGATGAATAGTAGTAGAAACTCTTTTTTTTTTTTTTTTTTTTAATCCCAAGGAAAACCTACATCCTTAAAAAAAGCACAGCCGTCTTGGGTGAATTTGCGTAGACCACTTCCTAAATCCAAAGCCTCTTTGAAAAGTTCTGCGCGGAGGGGGACAGGAAGCGCGTCCTCTGTTGCCAGCACCCACAGTGATCTGAGCACTTACAGCAGTAACTGTAAGTTGGTTTGACACCAGACTTCATGGGTCGTTGAAACCATAGTCACCAGGAAAAACTAACGTGCTACAAATAATTATCAGAATTTTGATCCTGCAATTGAGAGGAAATGTCAATACTGCTTCTCCTTTGGAACTTCTCGAAAAGTTTGGCAGGAAGAGCAAATTCTTTAAATGACCTTCTTTTCTGATGCACATGCTATGAAACACTGAAATATTTGTGTTGAAGCCACCCGGTATTTTTTTTTTTTTTTTTTTTTTTTTTTTGCAAGGGGGATGCTAAAGTGTATCATCTGAAGCAGTAGTGTTTTTCGGTTTAAGGAATGAGAGCGATATAAGGGCTGTTGGAACCCAACTGGAAATCAGAATAAGGAGAACTTGTTTGATTTCTTTGTAAAAGACTGGATTTTGCAGATGTATGTTTTATAATCTTGTATTTCGCATGCTAGCGTCCATGAACTATGACGGGTGTAACTTCAAGCCTAATTTTAAGTAACGTAAACTCAGAATATTTCTCAAGTTGTCAGGGTGAATTCTTTTCTCCGTGTATAAAATGGGTGAATCAATTGAGCCCTCTTTTTCATTCGAAGGATGTACTTGGTCTTGGTATTTGTTTGCTCTCTTTTTGAATTTCCTTACAAAATAATGCGCGGATTTATTACTTTGAACAATTGTGCAGTGTCTGCTGTGCACGGGCACCACAATAGATGCAGCAAGGGATACGGAATGCGAAAGAAATGGTCCTTCTCTAGAAGGTAGTTGAAGAGAATAGTTAACCCGGACGACTAGAATACCAGAGGTATTAATAGGATGATTTCGTGTGAGGTGGGGAGGAGGGCAGCTCCCTCTGCTTCAAGGACAAAGTGGAGTCCTAGTTCCTGAACCTTCTGCGTGGGGCACGGTTATACGGTTCCCATGCGTTCTCTCTCTCTCTTTTTTTTTTTCTTACTCAAATAAGTTGTGCCACCACCCCGATTGTATACATGAGGTAGTTGAGGCTCAGAGAGGTTGTCGCTGGTCCAAGGGCCCTCGGCCAGCTCGTGACAGGACTCAGGATGTGAATGCGTGGAGGAGAAGGCGCCGAATTAATGAGCGCATTTCTGAGAGGTCACTGAGCAGCACCGGCTTGTCTCACATGACAGTAAGTGGCTGTGTGCGACCACGCCGGGGCTATTAAAACGTGTTCCTTAAAAAATGAAAAAGGAGTAGTATCTGCTTAGTGTTTCGCTTTTAAAGCTCCGGCGTAGAAGAAAGAGGAAAGGTTTGCGTGGAACCAGTGATTCTCCCTGCATTTGAAAAGGTAATTCACGCGTGTATTGTCTTCAGGTGCTTGGCTTGCAGCTTTCTCTGTGGGCAGTGTGACCTTTCCAAGCAGCCTGCCAGAGCAGACTCTTCAGCGTGCCCCCGGAGGGCCGGCAGCAGTGGAATTTGTGACCCTCGGAAGCAGACGTGTCCTGTCGTGCCGCCGTCCAGCGTTTGCCATTGACAGCCATGTTGACTTGGCCACTCTTTCAGTACTGTGGCCGACTCTCCGAAGGAGGTTGTAAAATGCTTTTGTCCGTTCCTTTTTGTCCCGTCACAAAGGAGTTTGCCATGTACCCACAGAGCCTGTCTAGTGGCGATGCGTCCCCGTTGCAGATTAAGCATTCAGATCAATGAGTCTTTCTTAGTTTGATTTGCTAGGCGGTTTAATCTGTTTTGTGTCGTGCCTCGGAGCTTACGGATTTCCCCCCCTGCGTTCTAATTCAGTAAGAGCCAGCATGAGGGGTAGGAGAGTGAACATGGCTGCGGTTCCTGCTTAAGATCGCTTTGATCTTTTTAAATGACTGTACCAGGAGGATTTCGCAGTTGTACAGAGACGGAGATTTCTTCAAAAATATTTATCAATTCTACACTCACCCCACCGGCTGGTTCAGAGAGGCACTATGATGCTACCTTACTGACATTGCTGGTCCTGGGATCCTACAGCCTTTGTATAGTTCCTTTGTTAGCCACGCTTACTGGGAAAAGAAGTAGGTCGACGATTTCTGGTTTGATTCTTCTCTTTGTAAGCATGCTTAAGTTGTATTCAATAAATTGATTTAGCATCTCTTGATTGTTACTTTTGCACCTGGTGATTTGTTAATAGTAATCTGTCTTCGGCATGTTTATGTTTAATTTGTGAATGGTTGTAAGTAGAAACGGTTGTGTTACCTATTTTCTGTGTTTTCAGACTGTTAATCTGATTCAGTGGCATTGTTGACATTCTGGGCACATGAAATTACCTTATCATTAAAGACAGTTTGGCTTTATTTGTGATTAAATAACAAATAGTTTTGTGTATGTAGCTTAGAGTTGTATGAATACAGAAAAACATTTTCCTAGAAAGAAAACATTATATCTTTGATTATGTTTTTTCTCATATTATATGCAAAGATATTAAAAATGTGTGCCTTTTAAAGGCCTGTGAAAAAATCATTTTGGACTGAAAATTTTCTGTTTCTGATAATAATGGGTCATGTGAGAATTTAATCTTTTGATCAATGTTTTGATTCATACTGGGTTAAGCATTTAAACCCCTTTAAAGAATGTGTTCTTGCTTTGCTCGTTTCTTTGTGATATGATTCTGTTAGTGGTATCACTTAAGAACTTCGGAGATTGCATAGTGCTCTTGTAAAATTAGCTGGTTCTTGGTAGTTTGGTATCCTTTAGAAATAACATTGAGTTATAAAACAAATGACTAAATCAAGCTATGATAAGCTAATACAGTTCTCTTACTTGGAGGTTTTAGCTGGTTCTTTCTGTGTGTCCTTCTAAGCACAGAAAATTTAAAAGTGATATTAGCCCGAAATATTGCACAATGGTTTCTGTACCAAATATGCTCATTTGTAGAGTTTAAATACAAGCTCTTTCAGACTCCGCGAAAATCCAGTTGTTAAGATCATTGGATAAGAATACCTACTGTAGGTCTTGAATAGATTTGAAGGTTTGAGGGCCATTGTGTAAGTGTAGAAGGAAGTCTTTAGAGAGCATATAATTTTGCTCCTTTAGCGAGTGTGAAATCCAACGGCTTCCTTCCTCCGGGTTGGCCACAAAAAAAAAAAAATGTGTATTTTTGAGAGACAGATGGTAAGGTGGGAAATGTAAGAGATGCACACCAAAGCTGTTGGTACTCTTTTAGAAGTAGGAGAACAGGAAGGTAGCTAAAGAAACAGAGTATTCTTGACTTTTCACCTGCATGGCCAGCCCCGACTCAGCTGAGACATAGAAAAGGGCGTTTACCTCAGTCTCCTCCTAGTTTTCCTTACTCGCGGGAAGCTGGATGATCTTCTACCCTCCTAGCCCCAGGATTCTCACCTGATGCATGGGAGGGCAGTGCCGCATCATCTTCAGAACCTTTGCAGCAACAAATGTTTCTTCCACTTGGATTTTCTTCACTATAGTAAGATGGTGTCTAATAGTCTGGAAGGTGGGTGTTTGCGTTGTTGAAGTGATCAAGTTGATAGAAGAATTCCTCTTATTTACCCACAGTCCGAGGGCAAAGGAGTATTGTCTCACCCGCCAACACTGGTCAGTGGGTCAGATGTGTCTGGAATAGAGTGTTGAAAGGGTTTGAGGCTGCATCCGGGTTCGGAGCCAGTTTGTGTCTGACTAGTGACGTCTGCTGCAGGTGAGGAAGGGTTGGAGGCAGTCCTGTATTACAGGTTTAATACTTATGCACATCTGAATGGACTGTGTAACAAGCAAATACTATTATCTAGACTGGCATTAATTTTGTTTTCATTCTTTCAGTGTTTTTCTGGGGTATATATGAGACATTCTTGTTATTACACAGTTGAGTAACTTGGCTTTTGGAATCTGAAAGCGTAGACTTTGGTAGCGCCTTGATTTCAAGCCAGGTGGGCAGATGGTCTGGCATAGTGGGTAGCGTTAGACAGATTGACAAAAATATTAAAGAAAGAAGCAGAATGTTGGCTCTGTGCGTATACATAATTCAGTAAACAAAACCAAAAACTGATGTTAACCAGATGCCAGAATGTAGTACGAAATTTTGGTTTGCAAGTAAGTCTGGAACAGTGTAAAGCCCTTCTGGGATAAGAAAAGAAGGTCTTCTGTCTAGGTTTCTCTGAGAATCTCTTCACTTTCTCTTGAGACTCTGTTATCTCTCTTACTCTCATTTATTCCATTTGAATCCCATTTTGATCATGAGGAAATGAAACTAAGGATTCCAGAGAATCTATCATTCTGGCATAATTGAGGCTGCTAGGACCAAGGATCACCACAGAACAAGGGCAATTCTAAGTTGTTATTACAGCTGCTGGGAGCTGGGCAACCGTGTGATATCATGTATTGACTCGACAGACTGTCACTGAGAGGTCGTGGCCCCTGCAGCACCATGTAGAAGAGAATTCTGAGGATGACTGTGGCTTCAGTAGGACTATAATAGAAAAACCTATCTAGAAAGTCCTTCCCTCCTGCAGAGGGAAAAGCCACTCCTGCCTCCTATGTGTCTCCTTGACTCTCACACTGCTCCCCCACTCACAACATTTCACTTCCTCCAACTAGACGTGTAGCAGTTTTTACCACAACAAGCAATTCCCCGAGACGCCAGGTGGGTCGTCTGCAAAGTCCTGACCCTGTCTACCTGAGACAGCATCAGATTCCACATGTTAAGGGCTCAGTTTTGCAAGGCCGTCCTCCCCCTTGGAGATGCCACTTGTAAGTCCGGGTTGTCACCTGTGCTGCTCACTACCCGGGTGTACTTGGGAGGTTTCAACGACTCCTGTCTTGGGTCTGATAAATTGGCTAGAGCAGCTCGCAGAACTCAAGTAAGCATTTACTTACATTCGTCAATTTACTATAAAAGGATATAACAAAGAATGCAGACGAACGTTTGGGTGGGATTGATGTGTAGGGCAAGGTACATGAAACAGGTGAGGAACGTGTATCCCCTTTCGAGGCTGCTACTCTCCCAGCTGCTGCGTGTGTCCACCAACTCACGCTCTCCCAACTCCATAGTTGGGGACTTTTATGGAGACTTCATGTCATAGGCATGATTGATCATTAAGTGGATTTTTAGTGCTTTTCCCTTCTTAAGAAAATGAAGGGCAGGGACCGAATAGTCTAAGATTCTAATCATGACCTGGTCTTGCTAGTGACCAGCCCCCATCCAGCAACTCGCATAGAGTCACCTCATTAGAACAAAAGATACTCCTTGTCACCTAAGAAATTATAAGGATGTCAAGGAGATCTGTGCGAGGAATTGGGGGCAGAGACCCAATATATATTTTCTGTTATCTCACAGGTACTGAGTACCATGTTCATGTTTATTTAGTGAGGGTCCTGTGAGGGCATATGTACTCTTTCCAAACATGATTTTCAAACCCACTCATTATACATAGAGAGATGAAAGGAGGCAGGCAAGGCAGGGGCCGAGTCAGGACCAGAACTCGGTTATCATAGATTCTCTTCCATTACTTGAAACTATGATATTAACATTTTGCAACTTTTGCCACCAAGTGTTTATCATTTGGGTGTGATAGCTCTGGACAGGGGAAAACTGAGATACCTTCAGGATACCCAACCAGCTTCCTTGTTAGGAACTGAAAATAGAGGACAGGAGAAATACTTTTAGGACATCATGCCTCATAGACAAGTACATCCTTCAAGTTGGGGTTTACTAGAAAGCAACGCACCAGCTGGAGAGTATTTAGGGAATTGAAAGATGTGTAATTGTTGGTCATAAAAGTGTGTGCAGCCCAGCCCAGCTTGTGTCTGCTATTACTGAACCGGGAAAAAGCAAAGGCAGGCCATGTGTATATAGATCGTCAGAAAGTGTGTGTGTGTGTGTGTGTGTGTGTGTGTGTGTGTGTGCGCGCACGCACACATGTGTAAGTGTATGTGCGTAAATGACTGTACCTAGTCAGACTCAGAAATTGTATCCTTCTATAGGAATTTTGACCCTCCCATGTTAGAAAGTTGATGATAGATCTGATGCTAGACCTGGTGTTTATGCTGAGCCTGAAGCCTGGTGCTTTGTTTCCAGGACCACACCTCCTGTCTGTGTGTGACAGGAAGCCAAGGGACAGGACTATTGTGCCTCATGAGAAATCCGTCTTGTGCTTTAGTGAGAAATCCTTTTAGTCTGTTTTTTGGAAACTGAAAGTCTTTGTGCTTAAAGCTTAGAAACGAAAAGTATGAATAAATCTAGGATCATACGATGTTCTATTGGGTCTGTAAATTAAACTCAACTTTTCACAGTCTGAATAGGTGACTTATTTTTTCTGCCGACTATAATTTTAAAAATGTTTCAAGAAAAGTAAGACTAGAATCAGATTGTTATAATACATGGTCAAGAGTTCAATAACGTCATTTACTTCCTTCCGGGATTTTGATCTAGCAAAAGCTGAAATGCTAATTGAAGGCCAGTATCCATTTTATGTGAAAATCAAAAAGATATGCTCTATGAAATTTTGCTTATGTTATCTTAAGACTATGAAATTCTGTCCCACGTCCTTTAAAAAGTTATGTTGAATTTTATAATAGCAGTATCTTCAGTATTGTCATTTACATTAGCTCCTTGTAATTTTCAGTTTCAGAAAGACCAAGTCTTTAGGTTCTGAGGAAAGAGAAGCGAAAAGAAGGATAGGAAATTGACAGAAACCTCTCAGTAGGAGGGACGACTCTGTGTTGATTTGACCTAATATTGGAAATGTTATATGGACACAGGAAGAATGAACAGATGGCTCATTGTAGCATGACTTGACATACATCAGGGAGGAATAACAGCGTGTCTTTATGGGTTTAGTTGTGACATCTATAAACACTGTTGTAGGAGTTGGGATAATTTAGCCTAGTGAAAAGTATCTGTCTTCAAATTTATAACATAGTCGTAAATAAGGTAGAATCTGACCCTTTTCTAATGTGGGGTGAAGAAAGGAATCCAGGTTGGTAATAAATTTATGATTAGGTGTTGAGTGTTAGAGCAGAACTGGATGCCCAGGACTAGGGGTTGCATGTCAGTTAAGAAACAAACAAAAAATCCAGTGGCAGGGAAATGAAGTTTGAGAACCAGATAGTGAATGAATGCACCTGTAGATTGCCGCTCTGGCCCGGTAAGGCTGTGGTGATGTAAAAATGCCAGTGGTTTGTATGGTTAGCAAGGGGACCAGGATAAAAAGATTAACTTTTATGGGAAAAGAGGACCAGAAAACTTTGCAAGCATGTTTGTTTGTTTGGTTGGTTTTTTTCTTGGATGTGGAGAGAAAATGACAAAGTGCTGGGTTTATATTCTTGAATGCTGTGTAACATGGTAATTAATCTCTTAGGGAAAGCAAAATAGTACTGTTAAAAATCCTTATAGGAGCTAAGCTTCTGGACAGTGCACTTTTTCAAAGATGACTCAATTGTGGACGCATGTGGATTTAGAATGGTGTTTTAAGGAAACACTGATTTCCGCATCCCCCCCGCCCCCCCGCCACAGCTCATTACTGTTGCTTCCTTTATTTTATTTTTTTTAAATACCACTTAATGAGATTCGAAACCATTTTTTATTTGTCTTTATCTGTACATGCTGGTACTATTCTTCACACTTTTACTGTGAGGTTTTTGACACTGTTAAAACATAGACTCCCCTGCCCAAAACACTGCAGTAAATAATGGTAATGATGTTGTATTCCTAAAGTAACCACAAAGTCCACTCGTGTAGCATTAGCAGAAGAACACTATTTCACGGGACTTCATTATGGATCAAGTTATATTGTGAGTGAATATATAATGTGAAAATACATTCTCACTTGGAGTTCACAGGGCAGGAATCAAGCCACGTTCCTTTCTTTTTCTTCTGCCCTTTCCCTGCCCCAAGTACAAATACAAATACAAATCTTAAGGATTCTATAGAGGATTTGGTTTCCCTTTATAATCCAACGGGAAGCCATAAATGAGACGTGGAGTTGGACCATTTTGGAAGACCCCTTAAGCAACTGTGAAAGATACTTAGTGTTTGTTTTGATACTTATTTTTTGATGCTAAAGAGCTTTAGTCATTACTGGGCAAAAGCAGAAATAAGACTCAGCAAGGCATCTATTTAAGTCTTTGTTATCATTGTTTCTCCATGCTTTCAAATGGTGATTCTGATGGAAAACCAAGTTGTAAAGTACCACCGTTATTTTTTAAAGTTGTATTCTTTATTCTGAAGTGTCACTGTCCCTTGATGTGCTAAGTTTGTCTTTTACCTTTAGTGTCCCAATGAAGAACCAGAGGCAAAATTAGAGACCACAGCAAAATGGAAGGTGCTCTTTCCAAGGATTCATGGGAATATTACACCTAAAGCATAGTATTTGCTCATGTAATTTTTCCCTCTACCTTTTACCCTGACACATTCCCTGGGAAATGTTGTAGGTCTAATTCTGTGGCAGCCCCCTTGGCCTCGTGAACTGTGGTAGTGGACCCAGAATTAGACCACAGCCTAAACAGCATCAGTTAGCATCATAGTGTCTCCAAGAGTTCTCCGTCTAGTCATTCTTTTAGTGCCTGGAAACAATTTTTTGGTTTTTTTTTTTTATGTTTATTTATTTTTGAGAGAGAGACAGAGCATGAGAGGCAGAGGGGCAGAGAGAGAAGGAGTCACAGAATCCGAAGCGGGCTCCGGGCTCTGAGCTGTCAGCACAAAGCCCGACGCGGGGCTTGAACTCACGGACTGTGAGATCATGACCTGAGCTGAAGTCGGACACTTAACCCACTGAGCCACCCAGGCGCCCCCCCCCTTTTTTTTTTCCTGAGAGAATTCCTCTGTGAGTAGAGAGGAAAGATGTACATGTCAGTTAAAGATGTTTTTCATTATTTAGGTGGGACTTACTTTTGTGTTTTAGCTTTAGGACTCAGGTACCTTGTTCCAGGGCAAATGAGGGAGTTTTACCTCCTGGATATAGTAAGGAAGGATCTGGACCAGCTCTCATCCTTGTTACTGTCATGGAGTTTGTACATCGTTGTTCTCACATTTCAACACAGCGGGCTGCCGTTGTTTATTATGATTAGATTATTGGCACATCTGCCTTGTCCCCGTGGAGATGGATGCTCTTCATCGCTGCACCTTAGGCGTGTTTGTTACACGGCACGGACGGCCGTATGATTTGTCTTCCAGCTTTGATTTGGGATGAAAACTTGACTGGAGAAGACACATAAACTTGGATTATGCCAGGATGCGTGGTCACGTTGGTTATGGCATTAGCTTCATATTGCTAATGTGCAGTAATAACTGGCATATTGTGGGGTGTTTAGTGAGCACTTGGTGATTCAAGGGGAAAGGAACAGATTGTGGAAAATCGATGCTGTATTTATCTATAAACTAAAATGTACGCTTCCGTATTACAGCTGGGAATGCCACTGTCATCAAGTATGAGGAAAAACCTCCCAAACCAGCATTTCAGAATGGTTCCTCAGGATCCTTATATTTGAAGCCTTTGGGACCCAGAGCTCATGCACACTTGCTAAAAACTCCTCCAAAAGGTATGTTCCTCACTGCAGAGAAAACTGGGAGAGAAAATATTTCTTAAGTCCTTACCTGGTAGAAAGTTAAAATTTGGCAACTAGGCTCATGGCATAGTGAACCGTTGTTTACGAACAATCTCTCCGAAAAAGGACACATAATACATTTTAACACCAAGGAGGTCAGTCTTCTTCACAGAGTCAGTAGGTTCTCTAGTTAAAACTTGATACATAGAAATCAGGAGACAGAACACAGGTATAAGGTGAAGATAATTAAGACTTCCAGAGTTAAATTATAGTGATCTGGAACAATGAGATAGAAATGCACAATTTACTTCCCACCTTTGTTCCAAACTATTTTTTTCTTTCCCCCTGTTCTTTCTCTTCTCCTTCTTTGTATTACTCAGTTAGTGATTGCCGTGGCTACGAAAAATAACTCTCGGGTTTACAAAATATATGGTATATACTTAATACGGAGTGTTTTCATGAAGCTTTATCACCAGGTCTGAAGTGGGTCTGAAGCACAGTAGAAGGTGGGTTAGTGCTTAGTGAACTGAAAGATTTCTTACCTGAAAGAAATAGGAGTGAGAAACTTGAGCTGTAATCTCTGATCCATATTAGAGGTGGCGGTTGTTAGGTTTTTTTACAAAACTATTTTATTTACGCTACTAGTAGCTGGGATCTACTCTAGTTACTATGGGATATAATTATTTTATCAATGACAGGAAAAAAGATCTTCCAGTGTTTCAGTTTTCACCGAATGCAATTGCTTAGTTACAGAGCAAGAGGCAATTAATAATGATGGGGGAGGGGAACTAAAAATATGTGTGTACATTACCTCAATCCTGGGTTAAGATCTATCTAACAAATTTTCTTGATTTTTATTAGTCATAAAAACAAAGGACAAATAGATTGTAAATGTTTTCTTTATAGACAATTTCAATTAGAAAATAATAGTTGAAAGAAAGCAATACTGTGGTTTGTGTAGGTGAACAGGTAAGGGAGGCAAGAGAAGTAGTCAAAACTGGACACATAACATATTGCCAAGTATAACCAAAGAATATCTGCCTTGAGGACACCATTTACAGGCAGTAATTATACTTTGGCACAGGTCAACTTTTATCTTAGATTCAAGGCAAGTACAAGTCAGTAGTTACGATTATAAGATATAGTCATGAGCCTCTTTTTTGAGCCCGTAAGAATTAGGCTTTTGATTTGCCAATCTCTCTACTTTTTTTTCTGAGAGAGAGAGCGAGCCAGTGGGGTAGAGCAGCCGAGGGAGAGAAAGAGAATCTTAAGCAGGCTCCACGCTCAGTGCAGAGTCTGACATGGGACACAGTCCCAAAATTCTGGGATCATAACCTGAGCTGAAATCAAGAGGTGGACACTCAAACTGACTGAGTCACTCAGGTGCCCCTAATTCCTCTCCTTTTTTTTTTTTTTTTTTTTTTTAAATGTTTGTTTATTTTTGAGAGAGAGACAGAGCATGAGCAGGGGAGGGGCAGAGAGAGAGGGAGACACAACCTCAAGCAGGCTCCTGGCTCTGAGCTGTCACCCAAGAGCCTGACATGGGGCTTGAACCCACAAACCGTGAGATTATGACCTGAGCCAAAGTCAGACACTTCACCGACTGAGCCTCCCTGGCGCCCCTTTATCCCTCTTCTTTTAACAATGACAAAGTGGCAGTAGCCACGGTGCCACACACTCATATGTTAAAGTGTCAGGGAAAACCAGGAACGCACAGGGTCCTCCTTTATTCCATCAACCACAAACAGCTGTTGCATTTCCTCCATTTTTTTCTCCGTAACGGTTACGGTTACGGTTTTGGTTTTGGTTTTGGTTTTGGTTTTGGTTTTGGTTTTGGTTTTGGTTTTGGTTTTGGTTTTGGTTTTGGTTTTGGTTTTGGTTTTGGTTTTGGTTTTGGTTTTGGTTTTGGTTTTGGTTTTGGTTTTGGTTTTGGTTTTGGTTTTGGTTTTGGTTTTGGTTTTGGTTTTGGTTTCAAGAAAACTCAGGGCATAATGTGTACACTCTCAGGGCACCTGGGTGGCTCAGTTGGTTAAGTAACGGATTCTTGATTTCGGCTCAGGTCGTGATCTCACGGTTTGCAGGGTCCCAGCCCTGTGTCACACCCTGCACTGTTGTTAGGGAACCTGCTCAGGATTTTTTCTTTCTCTCCCTCTCTCCTCCTCTCCCTCCCTCCCTCCCTCCTTCCCTCCCTCCTTCTCTCTCTCTGTCTCTGTCTCTGTCTCTCCCCCGCTTTCTCTCTGCCCCACCCCTTTGTCTCTCTCTCTCTCAAAATAAATAAGTAAACCTAAAAATAATGTGTATACTTGACTGTGTCTTGCTTTTTATTAATTTAGTGGCATATCACAAGAGCGTTTTCATTTTAAATGGCTATTAAATAGTCTATTTTCCAATTCCATACTTGTGGAAAATTTCTGGCTTATGACTATGGCATGTGGTACTGAGGTGAGCGGACATTTTTGAGTGTGAACATTCATCACTTCAGATTCTAATGACTTCTATGAGATATCCCTGAAAGAGGAATTGCTGGTTAAACTGTATGACTCGTGTTGAAATTGTTAATATGTGACTCAGTACTTTTCCAGAAAGGTGTTGGTCTCTTACCACAGTGTGAGAGTGTCCATTGCTCATCCTTTTCCATATTTTGTGTGTACGTGTGTAAAGAATCCTGTAGTAACTTGAGGTTCATCACCTAGTGAACGTTTATCAATGCTTTCTCTTTTCTACACTATTGAAGAGAAAATAGGCATAAATATGGGCAAGGAGATACTCCAGTGTGCCAGCAAGTTCTTATCTGTCCATGGTCTTAAATAAGTTTCTAATGCATCAGACGACCCCTTGCTGGGATGGCATTCTGGCTGGAATGACATCACTGTGGGAATCTGCGGTTTTTATTGATGATGATAAAACCCCAGCATCTGAAACATACACCAGTAACTTAAAAGAGGTGTCAGATGTCAAAACTGGATACTAAATAACTTCCAGAGAATTGGAACTTGATGATTCCACCAATAACTATACAGAATAGGGAACTCCAATGTTCTAAAACGTCTCACTATTGAATTTGCAAGCTTTTGTATCACACAGTTTTTACTTAAGTGGGAATGAGTGATTTTCATTAATAATGGCCACAAATTTTAGGAGGTGACAGTGTCTGTAAAACTCCGCAGATAGAATGTGGCAGCTATTGTAGTAATTTGTAGGTGATGACGCTCTAGAAATGACAATCTCTGGTCAAGTGGAAGCACTTTCTAGTTTTCTTCTAGTGACTGATCTTTGTAGCTCTGTACTTGTTACCATCACTTGTATTTTTTTAGAAGCTTAATAACGTATAGTTAAATTAGCCAATTTTACAAATTTACAATTTTACAAATAAAATTGTAGTATATTTGATGATTTGATACACATACACATGGCGGAAGCACCACCCCCCCCCCCCAGTTGTGTTTCATATTGTGTCAGTTTGGAGAAAAAGCTTCAGTATTTTTTTTCTTCATAGCTAAACAGCAAGTGGGCTGGATTTAATGCCTGGCGGTTTTAGAAATCACACACTCTTGGCTGTCTGTCATAACGCCCTGCCCTTTTTGCTGTGTCAGCAGTGGAATAGCATGAAGTGTGTAGTATGTGTATAAATTCAGCACTGTTAACATTCGCATTGCAGCTGTTCTTGACTGAAAAAAATACTCTAGATTTCCTATCATATTTAACTTGTGACCATGAATTCATATCACCTTTAAGCTATCATTCTGTTATTTGGAAAATCATTAAAAAATTTTTTTTAATGTTTATTTATTTTTGAGAGACAGGGAGTGAGTGGAAGAGAGGCAAAGAGCAAGGGAGACACAGAACCTGAAGCAGGCTCCAGGCTCTGAGCTGTCGGCACAGAGCCTGATGTAGGGCTCGAACCCACAACCATGAGATCATGACCTGAACCAAAGTCGGCTGCTTAACCAACTGAGCCACCCAGGCACCCCTGAGAAATCATTTTATACCTAGAAGATACTTGATAGAGTTGACTCTATTTCACTGGTATTTCCCATATGGGACCTAAAATTTAGATAATGAACTGCTTTTCAAAATACCTTTTTTTTTGTTTAGAAAATATTCTTTGTTTTGTTTTTGTTTTTGAAAATATTTTTAGGGGCGCCTGGATGGCTCAGTTGGTTAAGTGTCCAACTTAGGCTCAGGTCATGATCCCTTGGTTCGTGCATTTGAGCCCCACGTCGGGCTCTGTGCTGACAGCTCAGAGGCTGGAGCCTGCTTCGGATTCTGTGTCTCCCTCTCTCTCTGCCCCTCCCCTGCTTGCATGCTGTCTCTCTCAATAATAAATAAACATTAAAAAAAGTTTTTTTAAAAAATAAAAATTTTTAAAATAGCTAATTTTTGTGTGATATTTCATTCAAAACATGAGTATTTTACAAATATTTCTTTAATTTTTTAGGTCCCTCAAGAAAAAATCTGTTTACGGCTTTTAATGTGGGTAAGTGACAACTTTAAATATGGAGAGAGAAAAAAAGTATCTTTTTGTAAAGTCATGTTATCGTTGAAAGCATTTAAATGTACTTACAATGATTTTTCACTATTTTGCTTAAAATGGAATTCAGGTTTGTGGCATAAACTCAACTGATTATGGCTGGGACCGGCATAGGTTAAAACTTGATCAGCATGATTGACAAGCTATCTGATCCCAAAGGATGTTTTATTAATAATCGATAATTTTAGTTTTTTAAAAATGATTTTTTAAAAATGTGATCTAAAGTGGAGAGCATACTTTTTCTACAATAAATGTTCTTTTAAAATTGGGTAGTCTTTCATCGCTAAATCTCCACATCAGGTTTTAATACCTTTTAACGATTCAGCAGTTTAACATTTTTCTGTTCTTTCTTACACTTCTACGGAACATACTTGGATCTGTCTCTAAGACAGCTTGCAGCCTCACCCATTTGAACCACAACTGGGAATCTAAAAGTTTTGTCTCTTGAGAAGCCATAAAGATTCATAAAGTGTATTCACTGCAGTTCCCGTATTTAATTTATAGCCAGTCAGGTCCCCATGTTGCCACCTGCATCCTCTTATTAAATATCCAGTTATAAGACAGTTACGTAGCTTCTACATGCAGCGAAGATTACGATGGCAATTTACAAGGGAGAAAAGTATCATAGCACATTGACTACAGTTTATCATGCTTGTGACCGTGTTGAGTGCTAAGAATATAGTGGTGAGCCAGAAACGAACAAGGGCCTTCTCTTCAGGAAATTAGGCAGGAGGTATAAATTTGGGATGCCCTGTATTTAGATAGTAATTAAAGAAAATAGGGTGGATAACGTAATACAGGTAATAATGAATATCCTCACTGTTTCCAAGTTGTGCCCAGTTTCTCAGTTTAATAAGGCAGGGCGTGTGAGGGAATTATATCACAATTGTTAACCTTTTCTAAGTTCTTAAAGCTAGAGAAGACTCAACCATCCAAAGTGACTGAAATTCTAAAGTTCCCCGGTCACCTGAGTTTTAATATATTTTTACCAAATCTTTTCTGATTTAAAAACAACAACAAAAAGTATTTTACACACTTGGAGATTTTTATTTTCTTTTGCTTTTTTAGCACATCCTGGTATTTGGGAGAAAAAGAGAGCTAATATGCTGTAGAATGACTTTATGTTAAATATCAGATAACCTTTGGGGTGCCTGGGTGGCTCAGTTGGTTAAACATCCAACTTCGGCTCAGGTCATGATCTCACAGTTCGCGAGTTCAAGCCCCATGTCGGATTCTGCGCTGACAGTTCATAGACTGGAGGCTTCTTCCAATTCTGTGTCTCCCTCTCTCTCTGCCCCTCCCCTGCTCACATTCTGTCTCTCTGTCTCTCAAGAATAAACAAACATTAAAAAATTAAAAAAAAATCAGATTGCCTTTAATAGGAAGCTAGATGGTATGATAACTCTGTTTAACTGAGAAACTTCCAGAATGTTTTCCAAAGTGCAGCATTTTATATGTCCACCACAGTGTATGAAGGGTCTAGTGTCTTCACATTGTTGCCAACACTGGCTTTTATCTTTCTTTATGATAGCCATTTTAATGAGTATGAAATGGTATCTCACTGTGGTTTTGATTTGCATTTCCCTGATGGATAATGATATTGAGCATCTTTTCATTCTCTTTTATGGCTAATAGTCCAGTGTGTGTGTGTGTGTGTGTGTGTGTGTGTGTGTGTGTGTATGTGTGTGTGTGTGTTTACTTGCAAGATATATATATCTATGGTAATACATATACATATATACATATATATGTATATGTATAACTTATTCTTTATTCATTTATTGATGGGCATTTAAGTTACTTCCATACTTGGCTGTTGCAAATAATGCTTCAGTGAACCTAGGGGTACGTAAATCTATTCAGATTAGCATTTTCAGGGTGCCTGAGTGGCTCAGTCAGTTGTGTCTGTTTCTTGGTATTAGCCCAGATCTTGATATCAGGGTTGTGAGTTCATGCTCCGTGTTGGGCTGCATACTGGCCGAATGTGCTGGGTTTGGTTGTTAACAAACAAACAAACAAACAAACAAAAATACAAACAAAAGCAAATTAGTGTTTTCATGTTCTTGAGATAAATATCCAGAGGTGTAATTGCCAGATTATATGGTATTTCTATTTTTAATTTGCTGAAGAAACACCCTGCTCCTTTCCATAGTGGCGGCACCTGCTTACATTCCCACCAATGGTGCATGACGGTTTCCTTAAATCCTCACCAGTGCTTGTTATTTCTTGTCTTTTTGGTAATAGCCATTCTGATGGGTATAGAGCAGTATCTCATAGAGGTTATGATGTGCATTTCCCTGATGAATAGTGACATTGAGCATCTTTTCACGTATCTGTTATCCATCAATATGTCTTTGCAAAAATGTCTATTCAGTTCCTCTGCCCACTTTTTATTTGGACTCTTATTTGATTTGGTTGTGTTTCACTTTTGGTGTTGAATTATAAAACTTCATGTATTTTGGATATTAACCCCTTATTGGATATATCATTTGCAAATATTTTCTTCCATTTAGTAGTTGCCTTTTCATGTCTTAATGGTTTCCTTTGCAGTGCAAAAGCTTTTTAGTTTCATACAGTCCTGTTTGTTTTTTCTTTTATTGTCCTTTGTTGATGAGACAGATCAAAAAAATATATATATTGGCAAGACTGATGTCAAAGTTTACTGCCTATCTTTTAGTTTTATGGTTTCAGGTCTTACATTTAGCTCTTCAATCCATTTCAAGTTTATTTTAGTGTATGGTGTAAAAAAGGGGTACAGTTTTATTTTTTTGCAAGTAGCTTCCGGTTTCCCCAACACCATTTATTGAAGAGACTGTCTTTCCCCCACTCTATCTTCTTGCCTCTTTTGTCATAGGTGAATTGACCTATATGCATGGGTTTAGTTATGGGTTTTCTGTTCTGTTGTATTGGTTTATGTATCTATTTTTTCAGTACTACACTATTTTGATTACTACAGCCATGTAGTATAGTTTGAAATCTGGGAGTGTGATACACCCAGCTGTGTTCTTTCTCAAGATTATTTTGGCTATTTGGGGTCTGTTGTGGTTCCACACAAATTTTCAGATTATTTGTTCTAGTACTGTGGAAAATGTTATTGGCATTTTCATAGGGATTGCATTGAATCTGTAGGTTACTCTGGGTGGTGTGGACAGAGTACAGGTTTTTGCTGCATCCTGTGGGTTCTGGAATGTTTTTCCGTTTTCATTTGTCTCAAGGTATTTTTTTTATTTTCTCTTTGAGTTTTTCACTGATCTGTTGTTTAGTAACATGTTGTTTATCCTCCATATGTTTGTATCTTTTCCAGTTTTTTTTTCTAATTTTTATTCTAGTTTCATACCATTTTGGTTGGAAAAGATTCTTGAAATGATTTCAGTCTTCTTAAATTTATTGAGACTTGTTTTGTGACTTGTGCTCTCTCCTAGAGAATGTTCCGTGTGTTGTTGAAAAAATATGTATTTTTCTGGTAGTGGATGGAATGTTCTGTTTATAGCTGTTCATTCCATCCGGCTTAGTGTGTGATTTCAGGCTACTGTTTCCCTATTGATTTTTTTCTGAATGCTGTCTACTTATGTAAGTGGAGTGTTAACGTCCCCTGCTCTTATACTGTTGGCAATTTCTTCCTTTATGTCTGTTAATACTGGCTTTATCTATTTAGGTACTCCTATGTTGGGGGCATAGATGCTTATAATTGTTAAATTGTTTTTGTTAGGTTGAACCCTTTATTGTTATGTAATTCCCTTCTTTGTTAGTCTTTCTTATAAAGTCTGCTTTGTCTGATAGAAGTATTGTTGACCGTTTTCTTTTTGTTTCTATTTGTGTGGCTTATTTTTTTCCCATCCTTTCACTTTTAGTCTGTGTGTCTTTACATCTAAAAGGAATCTCTTGTAGGCAATATATAGATGGGTCTTGTTTTTTCATCCTTTCAGCCAGTCTATGTCTTTTGATTTGAGCATTTAGTCCATTTACATTTAATCATTGAGAAGTATGAATTTATTACAATTTTGTTTTCTGGTTGTTTTTATAGTTCTATTTCCTTCTACTTCTCTTGCTCTCTTCCCTGTGTCTTGATGATTTTCTTTAGTGTTATGTTTGGATTCTATTCTCTGTTTTTTTGGTGTATCTCTTATAGGTCTTTGGTTTGTGGTTACCATGAGATTTACATATAACACCCTATATATATAGCAGTCTGTATTAAATTGGTGGTTACTTAAAGCACTACATTTCTACTCCCTCTCTCACAATGTTTGATGTACTTGATGTCATATTTTACATCTTTTCATTTTGGTATGCCTTAACTAACTATTGTAGATACAATTGATTTCACTGCCTTTGTCTTTTCATCTTTCCACTATTTTTATAAGTGGTTGGCCCATTATTTTTACTATATGTTTGCTTTTACCACTGAGATTTTTTTTTCTTTCATTGATTTCTTCTGGTTATGGCCTTTTCCGCTTAAAGAAATCTAACATTTCTTGTAAGGCCAGTTTCATGGCGATGAACTTTGACTTTTGTTTGGGAAACTTTTTATCTCTCTTTCAACTCTGAATGATAATCTTGCTGGGGAGAGTCTTCTGGTTGTAGGCTTTTTTCCTTTCAGACTTTGAATATAGCATGCCACTCCTTTCTAGCCTGCAGTTTCTGCTGAAAAGTCAGCTGATAACCTAATAATAGTTCCCTTACATGTAACTAATTGCTTTTCTTTTGCTGCTTTTAAGATTCCTTATCTTTTATTATTATCTTTTTAAGATTTTAAGTAATCTCTACACCCGTTGTGGGACTTGAACCCACAATCCCGAGATTAAGAGTTGCATGCTCTACCCACTGAGCCAGCCAGGCACCCCTCCTTATCTTTCATTTTTGACATTTTATTTTTTTTTTTTAATTTTTTTTTTCAACGTTTTTTATTTATTTTTGGGACAGAGAGAGACAGAGCATGAACGGGGGAGGGGCAGAGAGAGAGGGAGACACAGAATCGGAAACAGGCTCCAGGCTCCGAGCCATCAGCCCAGAGCCCGACGCGGGGCTCGAACTCACAGACCGCGAGATCGCGACCTGGCTGAAGTCGGACGCTTAACCGACTGCGCCACCCAGGCGCCCCTCATTTTTGACATTTTAATTATTAATGTGTTTTGTTGTTGACCTCTTTGGACTCATCTTGTATGGGGCTTTCTGTGCTTCCTGAACCTGGATGTCTGCTTCCTTCCCGAGGTTAGGAAAGTCTTGAGCCATGATATCTTCAAGTATATTTTCTGTCCCTATCTCTGCCTCTTCTCCATCTGGAGCCCCAGAATACAAATATTAGTATCCTTGATGTTATCTCAGAAGATTCACTAAGTATCCTCATTAAAATCTTTTTTTCTTTTTTGCTGTTAAGCTTGGATCATTTCCACTACTTTGTCTTCCAGATTACTGATCTATTTTTCTGCATTGTCTAATCTGCTGATTCTCTCCAGTGTATTTTTCATTTCTGTTATTGCATTCTTAGCTAGGATTGTTATTTTGTAACAATGTAATCTATCTCTTTATTGAAGTTCTCACTCTTTTCCTTTATACTTCTCTTGCATTAGATGAGTTTATTTATAACCATTATTTTGATCTCTTTATCAGGTGGCTTATCTTTGTTTCATTTAGTTCTTTTTCTAAGATTTTGTCTTGTTCTTGTGTTTGGAACATATTCCTGTCTCCTCATTTTGCCTGACTCTGTATGTTTGTTTCCATGTTGTGGGGCCCAGAAGCCCACCCCACCACCACCACCACCCCGCCCCGGTCATCAAAATGAAGCATTCCATGGTGCTTCCTTTTTTGGGCTGTGTATTCATTCCTCTTTCATTGGATCCTTGCTTTTGTGGACAAACTGGTGTGTGGGGCTAGTCCTCCCCCAATTCCTGGAAGGATCTGCTTTGGAAGGGTACCATTCTGCCTGAGGCTGCCTGTTGCATGTTGCAGATAGAAGCTCCTTGGGTGTTGGGTGGTGGCGGGGGGAGGGGGGGAGACTGGTCCCAACTAGGGCCTCCTGCTGGGTGAGATGGGGCTGGAGCCACTTTGGAGATGTGTTGAAGAGGGCACATCCACAGGGGAGTACTGAGGCAGGGCAGGTGGTGCTAGTGATGTAGAGGACGAATGTCAGAAGTGGAGTCCACCAGTGTTGGGCCAGCTAGGCAGGAGGGCAGAAAAATGGCACTCACTGGCACTTCCATCCTGGAGAAAGTTCCTATAATCCCTGCCTCCTCAGCACATGTCTTAAACTTAGCAAATGTCTTTCATTTATAGCCCAGGTGCTTTTCAAACTGCTCCTGCTTTGCTGTGTCTCAGAGCCACTAAGTTTGTGCACAGGCCTTTTAAGAATGGGGTAGTGGTTTTCTGTAGTGTTCCAGCTCTCCTAGAGTTGAAGTCCCATTGATTTTCAAACACAGATGTTATAGGGACTCTATAACAAGGCCCTTAGGGTGAAGGTGCCCAATGTGGGGCTTGAACCAACCCTTGCTCCTCAGGGAGGATATCTGGGCCTGTGACAGAGCTCCTGCTTGTGTGCTGCTGTGCTGGAGGTATGGGTCCCATGCATATTGTGTCTCTGCCCCTCTACCCTTCTTGATGTTGCTTTTCTTTTTATCTGTGGCTGCAGAAGAGCTGTTCTGCTAGTCTTGAGGGCATCCTCAGAGAGTTATTATATATAGAGTTGAAGCCTTGCTGTGTCTAGGGGAGGAGGAGGTAAGTTCAGGGTCCCCCTCCTCGGCCACCTTGATCTTCTCTCTACTTCTGATGCTCCGTGTGGAAGCCATTGCTCGATGCAAGCTCACGAGGATTTATGCGTGTGTTTTCTTAGAAGATTTTTATACATTCAGCTCTTAGGCTTAGGTCTGTGATCCATTCATTTTTTTCAGTGAAATACAGGGTCCAATCTCATTCTTTTGCGTGTAGATATCCAGTAGTACCAGCACCATTTGTTGAAAACAGTAATGTTTCCATCATTGAAATGTCTTGGCACCTTTGTTAAAAATAGTTGCCTGTAAATGTGAGGATTTATTTCTGGACTCACAAATCCGTTCTGTGGATCTGTGTGTCTCTTTGCTAAAATGACACTGTTGATCACTGTGGTATAATAAGCCTTGACATCAGGAAGTGTGAGGTTTTTTTAACTTGTTCTTTTTGAAGATCTTTTCGGTATTCTGGGTCCCTTGAATTTCCATATGAACCTTTGGGTCTGTGTCAATTTCTGTAAAGAAGTAAGCTGGGGTTTTGATAGAGCTTGCATTAAAATTAAATTGATCTATAGATCAATTTGTGGAGTACTGCCATTTTTACAATATCAAGTATTTTGGTCCATGAATATGGGAGGTCTTGCCTTTTAGTTAGATTTTCTTCAGTGTCAACAATTTTTGTGGTTTTCACAATGCAGGTTTTTCAGGTTTGTTTTGGCCAGTAGTTGTATGTGATTTTTTTGTGCTTTGGAAGGTGCCATTGATACTGGTCACAGTAAAAGAGCTGGTTAAATAAATCTAATATGCCTATCTTAATCTGAATTAAAGGTGAAATATGGAAAGTCATTCCTCATTCATGTCTCAAGTCTATAACCATGTAAACTTATAACTTATTAACTTATAAATGATATTTTTCTGTTAGGCATACTATATCCCCTTTGCACAATAAGCTATTAGCATTAGACATTTTTCCTTTTCACAATGTTGTACTGGCATCATGCCTTATTTCCAAAGCATATCACTGACCCTTGATGTATCAGTGGCCCTTGACAAGTAAGGTTATCAGAATGGCGAATTAACTCCTGATTAAATGAGAAAAGAAGTGGAAAGGGTGAATCATGAAACTAACCTGGTATTATGATGAGCCCACTGAGAAGAAGTCACTGTGTTCGCTTTTGTAGGAACAGCTTTGGTGTTCAGAAGTGGTGTCCAAACAGCCAATGACTTTGGTGGCTCATGTCACCTCTGAGACTAGTTTTCTGTGTAATTAAAATGATCGACCACTAAGGTTTCTAGCTGCTATAAGATGCTCTGACTGCAGAGAGCCTTGACTTCCTTCATATTCTACTTGCAAATGCTCTTTTAGATGATACAGAAGACATTGTTTCACATACAAACACGTTCCTCCAAGCATTAAATTTTAAATAATTGTACTGTCGTTTTGAGATAGTTTTTATCTTTTAAACAACAAATAGTGGTGAAGAGTAAGCTGACTGTTGCTTCATTTAATTATAGCAGTTGGCTAAATTCTAAAAAGTTTAGCCTGTAGAAGTTTAAAAATCACCCCTTACTGGTTTTTTTATTTGTGGTTTTAAATAAAATCCAGCTAAGTTTATGTCCTGTCTTAGTGCTTCTTAACATGAGTAATCACTTCTAATGACTACTACATTCAGCATGTGCAGCGACTTTTAACTATTCCTCTTAAATATGTGGGGTACCTCTGTATCATATACGTAAATGATTCTATGACGGGCAGTTATCACTGTGAAAGTTGGGGGAAGTTTCTTGTGACAGATTCTTAAAAGTAGCTTAAGTAAATCAAAACCTGGGCATATTGGTAGTCACTTCGCTCAGATAACGGAATTGCTTTCCAGAAGTTCCATATCCCTTTATACCATGATTGCAACGTAAGAATGTTGGCTTCACCATGCTCCAGTCAACATTGGGTATTATTTTTAAATTGAGGCTAATGTCATAGTTGAAAAGTATATGTCACTGTTTTTAGTTTAACTGTTAATCAGTTACTTCAAAGACCCTTTCATTGTCTCATAATACAATAAAGAGGAGCAGAGAGAGAATATACTTTACAGGCATTGAATATTGGTTTCAATCTTGGTCTTGACACTTTCTGCTTGTGTCCTGACCTTAGGCTGGTTACTAAGCCTCTCCAGGTCTCAAATTTCTCATTTGGAATTATAGAATGTTATGGGAATGCTTCCCAGGATAGGAGTAATTTTGACTTCATAGAACTGTTGTATAAAAAGCTCTCAAACGATTTCTTCCTCTGCTGCTCAGGATGGTGACGATGATAATATTTTTCCTTGTTCTTAGAATTCTAGGGGCTTATTCTGAGTTCTTTTGCAGGATGCAGAATTATTTTAAATCCTTAAAGCAAGCAGGAAAAATGACTTAAAGTCAAGAACCATTCTTATGGGGTCTAGCCGCTGCAATGTATTTAAAGAGTTTAGCCAGCAGTGATTCTAAATAAAACTTGGTTTACTGTTGATTAGGAAGATGTCACACATAGCACATACTAGAATTACCTTGCTTCTACCACACATTAAAGCTGTTTTGGATACCACAGCATGAGAGATGTTTTTATCCAGCCGCCTGATTGTTTTACACAAGATCATCAGGCTCAGGTGCCATGGTGTCTGCCTTGGAGGTCAGAAAATGCACTGCTTCCTGCATATTCATTTACTAAATCCAGCACAAGAGGAGAGGGTTGCTTTTGTTCCCCTTATTTCCAAGACTGCTAAACAGTTGAGAGTTGAAGACCTGCTCTGATGAGGCAATACTGGCGTGGCCAGGGTTTCCTCTGGTGAGAACAGGGATGAGTCTTTCTTTCCTTGTTGGTTTAGGATTATAACTTTTCTGCTACTTAAAAGGGAGATGCTAATTTGATAACGTGATAGAATTAGTGTTCCACATCAGGGAAATGTATAGATTATTTAGTACGTCTTGTTGGGACAAAGGCTATCTTTTCAGCCGGAGTTAGGCTCCTATTTCACACGCTACAGGCCAATCTGTTCCCTATCGATCGAAGTTTTAAACAAAAAGTAGAATGATCAGAGCACTAAGAATGCAGACTTGGATGGAAAAGGGCCTTTTCCAGGAACATTAGTACAAAAGAAAAGACTAATAATTAGGACAACAAAAGTTTTAGACTTCCCTTTTGTCAAAAACATTATAAACATGGTGATGGATGTTAAGCATAAGTAGACTTACTATGGTGATTATTTTTCAGTCTATACCAGTATTGAATCATGTTGTTACACCTGAAACTAATTCGTTCTTTGTCAAAAATTATAAACAATACAAATAGCAAACAACAAGCCAGGATGATGTATGTAACACGTAACATGTACAGATCTTCCACATCAGCACGTAAAGATGAGCCTTCAGGAGAAGAGTGAAATGGTCAGACATGAAAGAAAAAAATAGAAAGTTGTAGGAAACATGAAAGAGAGTACAAATTGCTAATCAAAATATGTGCTGTCAGTACTTGTTTGTTTTTAACAGCAATACCTGGTGTTGGTGAGTAAGGAACAGGTGCCACGTACATACTACTGAGGGTGTGTAAATTCTCACAGCCTTTCTGGAGGCACCGTGGGGCCATGGAACAGGAGTCTTCTACCCAGGCATTCCATTTATGAGAGTTGTTTAAAGGGAAAAAAAATCGACTTATGTGTTCATTGCCTTTCACAATTGTTTAGGAGGGAAAATTGGAAACAGCCTGAATGATTTAAACGACACCTATGTTTTAAATTAAACCACCTGTGTAAATTATGTTTGCCGACATTTTAATGACATTTGCAAAGCCATTAAAAAGCAACCAAGAGGGGCGCCTGGGTGGCTTGGTCGGTTAAGCGTCCGACTTCGGCTCAGGTCATGATCTCACGGTCCGTGAGTTCGAGCCCCGCGTCGGGCTCTGTGCTGACAGCTCAGAGCCTGGAGCCTGTTTCAGATTCTGTGTCTCCCTCTCTCTCTGCTCCTCCCCTGTTCATGCTCTGTCTCTCTCTGTCTCAAAAATAAAATAAACGTTTAAAAAAAAAAAAAGCAACCAAGAGGGTTAGTTGATGCCTTGGAAAAATACGTGGGAAGTTTTTAAGTTTACTAAATTTATTAAGCTTGTATTAAGTGTAAAAATCGGTTACAGAGCATTATGATGTAAAAGTAATTTAACTTCTTTTTTTAAAATATTCTATGGGTTTTGTTTTTTAAAACATTTTACATAGATAATATCACTTTCATTTTTGGGAGACCAAAGAAATAAAAGACAACATCACTGATCTTGGAGAGCTTATAATCTTACAGGGTTGGGGGGGGGGTGGGGGATGTGTGAAGGATGCAATTTTTTCTAATT
Organism: Panthera leo; assembly: GCF_018350215.1. Taxonomy (NCBI): domain Eukaryota; kingdom Metazoa; phylum Chordata; class Mammalia; order Carnivora; family Felidae; genus Panthera; species Panthera leo. Next base: position 20,802,892 of record NC_056682.1, read on the forward strand.
GTTTTATGTGAATCTTAAGATAATTTCTCACAATATAGGCATTCTTCTTCCTATTGAGGAAGAGGACATTATGGAAAGATTGGACCCTGAGTTGAACTTTCTACAACTGGAACAGAGATTTGAACATAAGACAGTAAAGATTGTGAAGCATAAAGATGAAGAAAATGTGGGAATAGTGTTGTGTTAGGGAAAGTAAGGAGATAAACATTCAGATGCATACAGTTGGTGTTAGAGTTCTAGAAGAGGTTGGATAGAGATGCTTGAATCCCTGGTTTAAATATTCATTTTCTGCAGATTCTTTATGATCATTAACAGTAAACCTATCAGTCCCAGTGTGGTTGCATTTCCTAGCACTTAAGCAGCCCTGCACGGTGTATGCTTGAATCCTATCTAGTCATAATGTCAGTGTTATTTTTATTTTTTTAATCGATTATTTTTCAAAATTTACATCCAAGTTAGTTAACATGTAATGTAGTAATGATTTCAGGAGTAGAATCCAGCAGTTCATCCCTACGTAGAATACCTGGTGCTCACCCCAGCAAGTGTCCTCCCTAATGCCCCTTGTCCCTTTAGCCCATCCCCCTAGCCACAGCCTCTCCAGCAACCCTCAGTTTGTTCTCTGTATTTAAGAGTCCCTTATGTTTTATCCTCTTCCCTCCTGTTTTTATGTTATTTTTTATTCCTTACTCTATGTTCATCTGTTTTTTATCTTAAATTCCATATATGAGTGAAATCATATGATATTTGTCTTTCTCTAATTATCTTAGCATAATATGCTCCAGTTCCATACACATTGTTGCAAATGGCATGATTTCATTCTTTTTGATTGCTGAGTAATACTCCATTGTATGTATATACACCACATCTTCTTTATCCATTCATCCGTCAATGGACATTTGGGCTCTTTCCATACGTTGGCTGTTGTTGATAATGCTGCTATAAACATTGGGGTGCACAGGCCCCTTCAAAACAGTACACCTATATCCCTAGGATAAATGCCTAGTAGTGCAATTGCTGGGTCGTAGGGTAGTTCTATTTTTAGTTTTTTGAGGAACCTCCATACTGTTTTCCGGAGTGGCTGCTCCAGCTTGCATTCCCACCAGCAGTGCAAAAGAGATCCTCTCTCTCCGCATCCTCGCCAACATCTGTTGTTGCCTGACTCGTTAACGTTAGCCATTCTGACAGGTGTGAGGTGGTATCTCTTGGTGGTTTTGATTTGTATTTCCCTGATGATGAGTGATGTGGAGCATTTTTTCATGAGTCGGTTGGCCTTCTGGATGTCTTCTTTGGAGAAGTGTCTATTCATGTCTTTTGCCCATTGCTTCACTGGATTATTTGTTTTTTGGGTGCTGAGTTTGATAAGTTATTTATAGATTTTGGACACTAACCCTTGATCTGATAGTTAATTTGCAAATACCTTCTCCAATCCCATTGGTTGCCTTTTAGTTTTGATGGTTGTTTCCTTTGCCGGTAATTTTACTCTTCTTTAAATCGGGTCTGATTAAACACACACGCGTGCGCGCACGCACGCACTTTCACAGGCTGCAGTGGAATCTGTGGTTCTTGTTTGAATGTACTGTAATACTATAGCGAATTCATCTGCCAAATACTTACATCATCCATATCACATCTTTGTTTTTAAACCTTGCTAAAGACTTTCCGCAGTTTTTTAATGGTTTGTCATTATTTGTGTCATTAATGGAAACTCAGCTGATTCTGTAGGCTTTTTACACAATTATTTTATAGAATTATTATAATTTTATAGAATTAATAGAATTATCACTTTAACTTAAAAGTCTGTTTTGTTTTTTGGCGCTGTGATCTTTTTTTTTAAATAGGAAAATACAGAAACTTATGGCAAAAACGTTGAAAATCCTGCCTACTCCAACTCAGAGCATTGGTGACATTTCTGTATACTTCCTTCAATATTTTTTATTCTTTAAGTTGAGATCCTACTACATAAAATTTTAAATCATGGTTTTGTTTTTCCACTTGAAATCCTAACACAAGCTTTTCTGCCCTTCATAAAAACTCATCTTACTCCTAATTTTTAGTAACATTGTTTTTAGGTATCAAAAGTTTCTTAAATTTTTCCTTGCTGTCTAAAGATCCTTGGTGATCTTTAGATATTCCCTTCAGTTAGGAATTTGTGTAATAACAAAGATGGGCACTTGCCTTTAGATACGTCTCCTATACTTAGCGTTAACTTCAGAAACTACAGCTAATGTACGAGTGCTAATGGCTGATCAAATAAGTAATCAAAGAATCTTTTTGAGCCAATTTTTAAAATCTGTGCTTCCCTATCCACCCCTCCCCAAAGTATAAATGCTCTAAAAATGGTTGTAATCCCACAATAAACACTCATTCAGTTATTTAAAAGGGTGAATACAGGGGTATCTTGGTGGCTCACTTAAGCCACCGACCCTTTCAGCTCAGATTGATGATCCTGCAGTCATCACTCCAGGCTGACAGAGCAGAGCCTGCTTGGCATTCTCTCTCTCCCTCCGCCCCTCCCCTGCGCGCACGTGCACGCGCGCTTGTTCTCTCTCTTTCTCTCTCTCAAAATAAATAAACTTAAAAAACTTACAAAAAATAAATAAAAGAATGAAAACCTATGAAGTGTTTAGGGGAGTCCCTGGCACACAGACAGTTAAGAGTTGGCCATTAACTATTAATGAAAAGGCTGCCCCACTACTTTGGCTCCCTTGTGTTAGATTGCCACTAGGGGGCAGACCACGTTGGGAAAGAAGTGAAAACCCAGCTGGAGCTGTAGTGCACCTTCTTGTGTATATGTGTGTGTGTACCTGACTGCACAAGCAAGAACCACTCTTTCCACCTTGACTTTCTGACTAGCACTTCTGCTTTTTATTCTTGGAGTTCCTTGTTCTGATTTTTAAAAAGATCATTAGCGAACTTGACTATGCAGGATAGCTTAGTGCAAAGAAAAATGTTAATGAATACGATGAATTGGTAGCATGTTGCTAATTTCTTCTTGTGGATCGTCTAGGCTAAAAGATTTCCCTTTAAACCAGGGTAACTTAGAGTTTACTGTTACTTAACAAGCGAGAAAAACTCCGAATAAAAAAACTGCATGACATCCATAATGGGGTGCTACCAGATCTGTTTGTCATGCCAATATTTAATTTTATTCTATTCATGATTTTAATACTGATTAATATTTTAGTTGTTACAGGTTTCTTGGGAGGAGGTGGGGGGGATGCGGTTATGGAATATTAATGTATAGAATCTGGCAAGAGGGTGATTGTTCAGTAATGAACTGTGGTAAAGCCAAAAGGCAACATCTCAGTGTAGCTTTTCTTTATTAATTCCTTGGTTATTTGTGCTTCCCTTGCCATGGGTACAATGTGTTTTCAGGACCCATCCTGTGCTTGTTAACAAGTTGTATCTTTCCCACAGCTAACCCTTGACAGGTAATTGAGTTTGTATTGACAGCCTCTCAGATGGCAGGCTCCAGGAAAGAGGAAAGAGGGAGAGGGAATTACTCAGTTTTTGGTTTTTTTTTTTTTCCTGTCAGTGTCCTTCCCTCTTCATACCCTAAATTCTCTGTAGGTTTTCTAAAACAGTAGCTGTTCCCTGCATATTTTGATAGCACTTAATAGGGCTATTTAGAGCTAACAATTTCCACATTTATTTCTATTACTAAGTCTTGTTTTCTTAGGATATCTTGGAAACAAGCATAGATCATTTTTTTACATTGTTTTCTTTATTTAATTAAAAAGTGTTAAATGTTGGGTTATTCCTGGTTATTAATGGCATTACCTTTAAGTGAGCATGATGCCTGTGTACTTTTCTTACAACCATACGTTCATGTACTTTTAGTTTTTGTCATCATATTTTAGTGTACTTTTATAAACTACCAAAATAAACATTGAACAGATCCCAGTAAAACAGATCCTAATTTGTGCACAGTCCCAAACATTACTCTGAGATGCCACTTGATTTTCCGTAAATGAAACTTGTAAATCAGTGAATGCCATCATCAGAATGTGGCCCAATTGATTTTATGCCTCTAGAACAACATTTTTGTTGGTTATTAGTGAGGTCCCCAGAACATGACTATTAAGGTTTAACCTTTTATCAATCTGTCATTAATGGAAGTTTTATTAATTGTAACTGGGAACACTTACTACTTGAAGCCATTTTAAAAAAGTGTACCCAAGGTATTGGGTTTATAAACAGATTGACATACAAAATACTTGAAAAAAAATGCCCACTGTTATTAGTGTAAATGTAATTTAAAAATTTTTAATCAATATAGAAGAGTGTAACGAAATCTTAATTTTCTCCTTATTCCCAAATAAACATTAGGTACTCAAAGTAGTTAATTTCCCTCACCAATCTCTCAAGTAGTTAGAGAATCCGTGACATTATTGGTTGTTATATAAAGCTCCTAAGACCACCCACTTTCTCCTCCCCTTTACCATCCCTGATGAAAACCATAACAAGCCCTTAAGCATGTACAGTGTGATGTAATTGAGAGGCTGCTTGCTGCTGGATCCACTAAGAGGAGATTTTATTCAGAGGAAGAGTATTGTTTGGACAACATCTGGAAGTGAAAACAGAAGCCAGGAACCCTTGGAGAGCTCGGGGTTTTTTTGTTGTTTTTTTTTTCTTTTGTGTATGTGCAGTGGAATGACATTTGCTATGTAGGCATGTTTTCTCCCGCTGTTATTTCTTGGCTTTGAAGAGTACCGAGTTTAAAAAGACAGTATGTGACCGTGCCTGGAAGCTGTTTCTTCTGCGAAATCTTTTCACCTGCTCTGAAGACATGTTGTTGTCTCCCAAATTCTCCTTATCCACCATTCACGTACGACTGACTGCCAAAGGGTTGCTTCGAAATCTTCGACTTCCTTCAGGGTTTAGGAAAAGCACTGTTATTTTCCACACAGGTTTGTCTTGCATACATCTCTGTTTAGCGTTGCATGGGGGACATCTTGATTAACTTGCAGCTGCTTATCAGAAATTTTCTAAGGAGATACAGTAATTGCAGAAAGAAAGCTCTAATGAGAGCGCGAGGCTTACTTTGTAAAAATAAGCATTTGGCTCTTAACGTTTCAACACATGAGCATATGATACTTCTACTGAGTATAAGCAGATGTGTTTTTGTTTTGTTTATCGAAAGCAGAATTGTTGCCTTGAAACTCCCCTAGCTCTTTTCTGACACTAACCAAACCTGTGAAAATCAGCACCTGTTAAATTTTGTTGTACTTCAGGTGATTTTGGAAAGAGCAGATAGGTAAATTGTGATTTTTCTTATTCTTAAAAAAGGAGATGAAATGAGACGGTTTTCTGTAGTTTTTCGGGATGTATTTTCTCACCGAGATTATGATAGGTTAATTTAATATGTTAAAAGATGTCTAAATTTGAAATATTGCCGAAAATAAAACATCCTAGTAGTTGTGGAGAAGGTAGTAAGGGAGCCACAAAACAAACTGAGTTTTCCTAGCTTCACAGGGAAAATGTTTGCAATCAAAGAAACCGCCTTTGATATTTATGCTTGTATCTGCTTTTTACTCTCTGTGCCTAAAATGGAGATAAATGCAGTGGATACCTTAGGCATGTGTAAACCTGCATGCTCGCTTTTAGGGGATTCGATTAATTGCCTCCCATTGCTACCTCTTGTTCTAGATGGTAATGGCAACTATGGTGAATTATATTGAAGTTATGCTATAAAAACAGGTGTATTGTATTTGATTCTGGCTGGTTAGTGTTACCTGTAATAGGATGGATTGAGTATATACACAGATTGTTTTTTCTTGTTTGATATTCATGTCAGCCCCGATGTGTCTTGTTTTTCATCTCCGTCCCTAGTGATGTTTTTTTTCAGCTGACTGTTTTTAGTTTCCCAGGGGCATCTCCCTTCCCTGAGGGTGTCTCTCATTTTGTCCGGCACCTTCTCCTCATGTTTCATAACTCCCCTTGACCTCTCACTTAAGTCTGCCGACCTTTCCCTCCATCTGAGCTGGCTGCTGAAGGTAAATGCAATGTTGGGAGGCAAATAGTGTTGCTCTCTCTCCCAGCAGAAATGACAATGTGAATTTTTCAACCTTTAAAAAAAAGAAATAAAAAAGGTGAGAAATGGAAGAGTGCCTTGTACTTGCAGATAATTTGTATGATCTAAAATAGCTCCAACTAGCTATAAACTTTTAAAGAAAATAATCTTTGCTCCAAGGTAAAGAGAAAATCAAACTGTACAGAAGTTATACAATTCAAAGTTTGCCTCTGTCTTGTCAGGACTCCCTCTTCTCATGGGTGCTTGTATAGCCTTCCAGTAACTCGCTAATCCTCTGTGAGCCTATATAGATTTTTATAGATTCTTGTCATATAAAAATGGAAGCATACACACACGTACTCTCTCTCTAATATAGCTTGCTTTTTAAAGTTAATGTATCTTAGATTTTCATGTTGACACATGTTTATCTACCTCTGCTTTTTAATAGTCATGGAAGCCATGATCTACTTAACCAGTCTTCTGTAAGCGAACGTTTTAGGTTGTTTATTGTACTGCTGTGAAGCAGATAGACTTCCAAGGCAGCTTAAGCAAAAGACCGAAGGCTTTTATTTTCAGAGTTTGACTAACAGTTGCTATTTTAGGTACCTTTTATTATCTGAATTTCTGTAAAACTACTTTCAAACATTCATTTGGCTAAAGTGAAATTTTTAGAGGGTGCGTGCACTTAGAGGTGGTCTAGCCTACCTTCTTTTACACCAGAAGTCAGAGGCCCAGAGAAGTGTATTGTCTTGCTCAAGGGCACACAGTAGTGGAAATGTGAGGAAAACCTGGGACCTCTGTTCAGAACACTTGACTTACAGGTTTTCCTGGCTGTGACTTGTGCTATAATTCTGTTAGATCTGTTGAATAGCAGTGATGAAAAAAAGAGTTTTGTGTATGGGAAGCATTTTAAAATTATGTAAAGAATAGAATTCTCCTGACCCCCAGTGAGAATCTTTTGTCAGCTGATCCCATGTTACATAACTTCAAGGGCCAAGAGATCTTTGAGTGAAATGGATATTGACGTCCGGCATTTATTCTTACCCAAAAGGGCTGTAAGCAGTACCTTGTGTTTATATTCTTAATGAAGTAAGTGGTGTTGGCGTTCTTTGCCAAAATGGCACTGGAGCTGACCTGGATTCCAAGAGCCTGGGGGGGTGTAGCCTTGGTTCTGCTGGTAACCAAGGGAATGACCTTGATCACTTAATCATACAAGAGCTACAAAATAAAGGAATCAGATGAGAGGATTTCTGAGATATCTTTAACCTCAAAAGCTATGAATTTTCTGGCTATAGATTAAAAAACTCTGGATGTATTTCACCTGAAAATTCACCTTATCAAATCTAATGATCTCTTTATCACCCAAACTCAGTTAATACTGGTGATTTATTTATCTTCATGACGCACGTTTTTCCTTTATCCTGTCATGTAACACCAGTTACATTTGAAATCATTGTTCTTCCTCATGTATCCGCAACTAATTGGTTGTAAGAATCTAAGACCTTGTTCTCTGAAATCTCTATATGTTTTTATCCTCTGCCGCTACTCTAGTTGTCTTTCTTATATGTGGAAGCATTTGAAATTGCTCTTCTTAGAAGTAAAAAAACAACCAAATATTGACAGTTTCGTATGTTTGGTCTATTTGAAGGATTTCATAGTTGGTCTTTGCTACCAGACTTCCCCCTGTTTCCATAAGCAATCAAACTTTTTTTTTAAGGTTAGCTCTACATGTGACTCCTGATGTTGGAGTTGTGAGTTTGAACCCCATGTTGGACGGAGAGATGACTTAAATAAAAGACTTAAAAAAAAAATGTTTAAAGTACGCTCTACACCCATACTGGGGCTTGAACTCAATACCCTGAGACCAGGGTCGCATGCTTTGCCAGCCAGGACCCCCCTTTCTCCTCTTTGCCAACTGTCTTTCACGTTGCAAGACTGATTCATTCACTTCGTGAGTATTTACTAGACACATACTATGTGGCAGGTTCAATACTAGATGCTGAAAATATAACCAGGAAGCAGTCACACATGCTCCTGCCTTTGCACAGCCTATTATTAAACAGAATATCAAGTAATCCTGGTCAGGCATGGACTAAGTGCCCAGGCAGCTCCTAGTGGGTAAAGCAGCCTTGAGGGCTTCCAGAAGAAGTGCCAATTAATCTGGGATCTCAGGGTATCTGGAGTTAGCCCAGAAACAGAAAGTTTTCCAGGCAGAGAAAACAGCATGTGAAAGCCTGGAGTGGAGGGAGAGGGTGGTTCCTTCAAGGAAACAAAAACATTTTAATGTGTCTGAGCGTAGAATGTGGATAGAGAGGTGCCAGCAAGAGGGGCAGTGATCAGCGGGACCCAGGTAAACCAGGCCCTTTCACTGGATCTTTACAGAAGGACACTGTGCACTCCGGAATGTTGTGATTGTGTGGCACGCATTGAGGGAGCGTGTTACCAGAGTCAGGATGTCATGTTCTCTGCGAATAGGGGCAAGAAATGGAAGTGTGTGTTTGTCAGAGTTCTAAGTGACGTTGCAGGATGTCTAGCATGGATGAAGAGCTCGGCGTCAGGGAAATGCTTTTCCTCTAAGTCTGGAAGTGATTTCACTGACAGTCTGGCAGTAGTCTCTCTTGCCAAAATAGCTCTACTTCAGAATTTTTCCTCTGCATGTTAGTTCTAATTTTATAATGAGTCAGTAGAGGGAAAAGAATTTTCTTAGTAGAAATATTCCTTACCACCAGTTTTATTAGAATTCAGTTTTTCTTTGAAGCTGATAGCTGTATTCATTATTATGAAAAGTCCGATTTTGAACCTCAGAGGGTTAGTATTCCTTTTGATTGAAGTGAAAGCAATCCACTGCGCTTAGAATTATTTTTGCTGAGCCAGTGATATCAAAAGCAATTATTATAGCCAAGGGGAGAAATGTACTGCATAGATATTGAGGGCAGGTGGAAGTATTATTAATAGGACAAAATATTTCATTTACTTAAAACCACAGTAAAGAGAACCATTTTGACTAGAGAGTAAGAGCGAGAGGCAGAATATGAAAACATCTAATTAGAACAAAAGTTATGTTTGGTATTCGTTTTTGAGAATGTCGAGAAGACCTGCTTTTAGCTGCAGTTAAGACAGCTTTGACTATGAAGCAACTTACTTGTCTCACCTAAAAAGCTGTTCTGACGTTCAGTAGCTCAGCTCTGTCAGGATCAACACCTTTGCTATTTTCTTAGCTTCCGGAACATGCCTCTTGCCTCTTGCACTCATGATCACTGCTCCAGGAAGGAAAAATAAAATAATGAAGCGGTGGTGACAAATCACTCAGGCTTCCATCTCATTGGCTAAGTGTCATTCACATGGCTGGCTACCTGCAAGGGAGGCTGGGAAATTGAGTTCCTGACTTCCCCAGGCTCTAGAGCCTGCAGGGGTAAGGGGGGTTGCAGCCTTTTTATAGTATCTGACCCAGAGAAGGTCAAACTGTTAATTCTCAAAAGCTGATGCTGGCTGCTTATAAATAAGGGGAGTGGATCTTTTTTATAATTAAAAAAAATTTTTTTTAATGTTTATTTTTGAGAGAGACAGAGACAGAATGCGAGTGGGTTACAGGTAGAGAGAGAGGGAGGCACAGAATCTGAAACAGGCTCCAGGCTCCGAGCTGTCAGCATAGAGCCAGACGCGGGGCTCGAACTCACCAGCCGTGAGATCATGACCTGAGCCGAAGTCAGCCGCTCAACCGACTGAGCCACCCAGGCTCCCCTATAATTTTTTTTTATAATGTTCATTTTTGAGAGAGAGAGAGAGTGAATGAGCATGAGTGGGGCAGGAGCAGAGAGAGGCAGGGACACAGAATCCGAAGCAGGCTCCAGGCTCTGAACTGTGAGTACAGAGCCCAATGCGGGGCTCGAACTCATGGACTGTGAGATCATGACCTGAGACGAAGTCGGACGCTTAATCGACAGAGCCACCCAAGCACCCCAAGGGGAGTGGGTTATTTAACAAGTCTATTCTCGCAACATCTTGTTATTTTTTTTTCTCTCTTATGATACGAATGGCTTTGGGTAATGATTACCTATTTTGTAATTATTTCAGTTAAACACTTTGAAGTCACTTTGGACACAGATTAATATTTGATTTCTATCTTAAATGAGGTAATTTTCAGTTATAAAAGAATATGTGGAGGAAGAATGTCTCAACTTGACATATGGCTTTTATATATTTTAAATGTGTTCTCTCACTCAAAAAAATAAAGATTAAACAATTTTTTTTTTTAATGGGGGGTGGTGCCTGGGTGGCTCAGTCTGTTGAGCATCTGACTTGGGCTCAGATCATGATCTCGCGGTTCATAAGTTGGGGCCCGCATTGGGCTCTGTGCTGACAGCTCAGAGCCTGAAGTTTGCTGCAGATTCTGTGTCTCCCTCTATCGCTTCCCCCACCCACCCCTCTCTCTCTCTCTCTCAAAAAAAAAATAGGTAAAAATTAAAAATAATTTTTTAAATGTGTCAACAAAAGTTTAATATTGTTATCAGTACATTTGTGGTAGGTATTGCCAAGTTGATGCTAAATAAACTTGAATTTCTCTCGTGATTCTCTCTCAGACTACAAAATACAGAAGTTGATGGCACCATTTTAAAAAGCTTCTATTAAAAAACAGGTGCGTTAGAACTTACGTGTAAAAAGTTAAAAGATTCAGTCATTTGTAGAATACAGATCTCACAGGGACCAAGTTCAAGAATAACATGAGAGATGTAACCTGTCACCATCCCTTTGTTACTGTACCATGAATACACATTCTTCTCTTTGGTTTCCTTGAAAGGAGTCTTGAAGGTTTTGCTGGCTTCCTACCACACTGATGAGCATTTCCTGAGAACTGATGTTGTGAATGGTATTATGTTAAAAACATTCTGTCATAGATCGATACTGAGCTCATCTAGCTATGGCGGTCTTAGAGCCACAGCTTTGCTAGGGCACGCTGGTAGGGACTTGGTGGATGTATATTTTATCCCTTTCCTGGTGCTCTGTGAAAAGGCCTATCCAATTTGCTCATACACAGTGCGAACAAAAGTAGAGCAAAAGACCCTTGTTCCCTACTTAAGTTGAAATAAAAATTGAGTTGTTTCCTCTACTAAAATTCGTGTTTTTGATGAAACTGTTAGATGATTACAATAAATATATTTTCATTCAGTATCTTCAGAATTGTTAATGTTACAGGACTAAAATCGTATCACTTAGAAATGTTTTGCTGTGTTCCATGTTTATAGTATGCTCTTTCAGTCCTGCAGTTCATAAACTTAACATTTTCAGCTGAACTTCTAGATTATTTAAAGAACCAACAAACTGAGGGAGGTAATATCTTCTTAAAAGTATTTCTAAAAAGGGGCACCTGGGTGGCTCAGTCGGTTAAGCTTCTGACTTTTGATTTTGGCTCAGGGAATGGTCTCACAGTTTCCGAGATCAAGCCAAGCACCATGTTGGGCTCTGCACTGATAGCCTAGCCTGCTAGGGTTTCTCTCTCTCCCCCACCCTTCTCTGCCCCTCCCCAGCTCATGTTCTCTTTTTCTCTCTCTCAAAAATAAATAAACTTAAAAAAAAAAAAAAAGTATTTCTGATGTAATGAATTTTTTTCTTTGTAGTCCATTTTAAGAACATGAGAAATCTGCTTATTTCCTGCCAGCTACATGGGAAATAGTTAAGGTCAAGTTTGGATTATTTTTTTGTTTGTTTGTTTTTGGGGTTTTTTTTTTTTCCTTAGGAAAAATTGTGTAAGCATAATTAATCTGAAATAGGAGTTTTTCATAGGAATATACATTCCATTCTATAACCTACTTTAAAAGTTATAAAAGTGAAACCCTTTTATTTGTAATACAAGCCATTGTGACAAATTCTGATGATATAGTAATGTAAATTTTTAATGCTTAGGTGCCTTGAAGTCTTACCCTCCACCTCAAAGAGAGTCAGCTTGGGTAATTTTAAAAGTCTAAACACTGCTTTGCTGAGCTCGAAATGTTCCATGTAAATAAATGCCATAGCTACCTAGAATAGAAAAAATTGCATGTAGTTTCGAAACTGTGATAACTATTCATTCTTTTAGTAAAAATAAATAACAAAAGGAACACAAAAAGGTTATAATAAGTTTAAGGTAATAATTGATGACATGGATGACAATTAAAAAAAAATCTCTTGTAAGATTATACAGATTACCATGGCTTTACTGTTCACTGGGTACAACCAGGAAGGGTGGGTTAGTACACTCGTGTTGAGGGCAGCATTCAGAACAGGAGCAGATACAGAGCTGATGGCTCCTTGGGAAAATGACATGGTGGACAATTGAATTTGGAAAGTGTTACAAAGCAGGTGAGTTTAGAATCGACCCTTCCTGGAGAATGAAGAGCAGAGCGTCAGAAAATGTCTTTCCGCCTTCTTCACTGTGTCCCACACCAGACTCCTCCCCTCGCTCTGCCCTTACTCTCCTTCCCAGGCACAAATCGACTCCTCTTGTGTTACTTCCTAGCTGCAAGCTTGTGGCTCTTCCTGGGCTCCCCTTGATCCACCTGGTCCACTAAGTCCCCCCGGCCGTTCTGCCTTATAAACACACGCATCCTTTTCTGCCTGTTCTCACTGCCCCTGGCCCATGGGTTCTCTTCCTGGGCCTTCGTCCTGACCCCCCTGTGTACCTCTACTATCTTTCATAGTGCCCCAGACCCCCACTCAATGTCGTCCTCAGCCACCTGTATGGTCAAACCTTGTGTGGCGTGGATGCTGTCACCCTGTTTCTGCTTCAGCCACCTCTTTGTACTTGAACTTCAGGAATATCTGGGGCCACCCATACCCCTGCGCCTCTGCTGGCCTTTTCTGCTTATCTGTCTGCCAGATGTGCAAATGCCCATGCAAACTCTGCCTCCTGAACCCTGCCCTGACTGCTCCAGATCTAGGTGTTTCTCCACCTGGACTCTTCCCACACACTCCACATAACTCTGTTATCTAATTATCAAATTATTCTGTCATTGTGGATGGCGTCTCTCCCTTTGATTAATAGAAGTTCCTTACGGGACCTTTGCAGGGACCAGTTTGTTAGAAGCACATCCAATTGGCACTTAATGAAGAGTAGTCATGGGAGTGATCATTTAGAACTGGATACTCCCTCTTATGAGAACACGTATTTCCCAATAGTTCTCATTTAATGCTTTGTTTCCATGAGATATCCCAGGGTAAGGACCCATCATCCAATGCTGAGGAAACAGACTAAAGGCCTCCATGTAGAGATAAGTGTCACTTTTAAGGGTTTGGTGTGCTGGGTCAGATTAAGGCAGAAAGAAGGGAATCGGTTGTCTGTCCAGGCTGCTGGTGGAGATTGAGGGGGCCCTCACTAGCACATTAGTTCATTACCTATCTTTTATTACCTCACAGACATTAGTTTACAATGCAGACAGGTGGATACTATAAGAGCTGAACAGGAAGAAATGAATGCTAGAGAGGCAGGATTTAGCTGAGATTCCAGGCATCTTCGTGCATCTGTGTGCAACACTACCTTCCTCTGTGCCTCCCGTCTCCCCCGCCAGACAGCAGGACTGATGCTCCCGCCACACGGCAAAGTCATCGTGGTAGATTTTGATAAATATTTGGTGAGTGAATGACTAGGTCAATAGGTACACAAAAAATTAGGCAATGTTATTTATTAAACACAGTGTATATAGTTTTGCATTTGCCAAGGCGAACTCTTCCAGTAGGTCTTGTCTCTTACTGGATTTTAATATTTGGAGAGCCAGCACATTCAGTAAATGGCTTGTTTGGCCTTAAGATGCACGTGTCTTCGGCATGTAGTGGGTTCATCCATGTCTTAATGGTTAAGTTTTTCTCAAAAACTTTGTTTTGTCTTGACGTGGGGGTCTATATGCCTGAGTAACTAGAGCCTGGAAAGAGGGCCTATTCCTCTTTACCTAACCACTTTCTTCAAGAAGATGATAAATAAGTTGATTAGGCTAGTTTGAAATTTTATTAAATGGACGGTTTGGAGAATAATGAACAAATACACCAAACAGTGTTATCCAGTTGGTTTTCAAGTGAGCACATGTCTTTGATTCATGACTTCTGTTTTCCCCAATGGAGGTTTCAATTTCATCAGAGTGAGTCCCAGGAAGGTTGGATCAGACACAATATTGGTAATTATCTTGTTGACAGACTTCTGAATCTGTATAGAAGGTAACATGTAATTTTAAGGTTTCTGATTAAGTTGATTCTTTGAAATCACGTCTTATTAATAGGCATAATGAATTTATGTGTTTAAATACAGCTACATTATCAAAATGGTAACATGTTAATAAAGGGGACACAAAGGCAAATTTGGTTCATATTTTAATTTCCTATAAATCATGACTCCTGTAAGGTTTAAGGGAAACTCTGTTTTAGTATATTGAAGGACCTTATTTATGAGTATTAGGGCTTTGAGCATCACTTTTTTTTTTTCCTTTTTTTGTATCATCTCTGATCTCAAACTGGGCCAGGAGTGAGGAGGGGGAAAGATGCTCAAATTAGGTCATCAGCTACCACGTGGCACGATTTTGCCCTTCAGGAGCACAGTATATGGAGCAGAAGATTGAGGTCACAACTTGATTTTCCACTTCTAGGTGCAGGGCATTGTAGTTGCTTATTTGCTCTTATGTTAAATTTGAAGATATGTACTCTTAGAAGAATTAACATGTCAACGTTCTTCTTCCTCCTTTAATGCAAATCTATTTTGAGTTGTCACATACAATGAAACCTGTATTATTAAATTCCTGTCTATATTCCTCAAGGAAGAAATGTGGATTAATTATGTTTTTTTGATCGCTAAGTGTTAATGATTTAAGTGTTCAGAATTCACTTTAGTCATGTTTAGAAAATAATTACTTTTTAATTTTGAATAGGTGTTATGTTTACCCCATGGTTCAAAAACATAAAAAACATACTAGAACACTTTGTGTCTTTCTGGTTTCTATCCCCTTTACTGAAAAGGGAGACACTGTTGGGGTGCCTGGGTGGCTCAGTTGGTTGGGCATCCGACTCGGCTCAGGTAATGATCTTGCACTCTCTGAGTTCAAGCCCTGTGTCCTGCTCTGTGCTGACAGCTCAGAACCTGGATTCCGTTTAGGATTCTGTGTCTCCCTCTCTGTCTGCCCCTCCCCTGCTTGTCCTCTGTCTCTCTCTCAAAAATAGATAAACATTAAAAAAATTAAGAAAAGTAAAGAAAAAGAAAGACTGAGAGAAAAAGCAGCTGTCATGTGGACAGCTGGGTTTTACCGAAGCACAGGTGCTGTCCCTCCCCTACTTGCCTTGTTAACACCTTAACACTGCAGCCACAGGTGAACCAGTGACCAGGCAAAGCATAAATGAAAAGCAGCTAAGTGCCAAGAGATATGCCTGACTGGCGTGTAGTCAGGCTTGGGCAGTGAATGTTTTCCAGGGTGTACCTTATAGCTTACATATAGCTGCCATATATGAAAAAAATAAGAGTTTGTTTTGGGGGTGGGTGTGCAATGGGTGAAAGAGGTCAGAAGGTACGAACTTTGAGTTATAAAAAGGTCATGGGGATGTAATGTACAGTATGGGACTAGAGTAGATATACTGTATTGCATATTTGAAACTGTTAAGAGGGATCTATAAAGGTCTCATTACAAGAAAAAAAATTTTGTAGCTATGTATGGGAACAGATGTTAACTAGACTATTATGGTGATCATTTCCCAGTATATACAAATAGTGAATCATCATGCTGCACATCTGAAACTAATATTAGGTTAAATGTCAGTTATGCTTCAAAAAAATGAGGAGGAACTACATTTCAGATGGTAAAAAGTATTTTAATTGAAAAAGAGAAAAGAATGTCTTAGGAATTTGAAGCCACTGTGGCTTAAGAAAAGCCTTTAACCAAAATTTATCAAATTAAATAGAATCTAGTAAAAATCATAATGGTTTCAGAGGCTTAATATAGAGTCAGCAAACCCAACTTATGTTTTTTAAACACTTCAAAAAACAGTATTGACAGATTCTTAATATGATAGAGATGTATTATTTTAAAATCTATGGACATTGAGAAACAGTTAAAGCAAGAAAGAAAGAAGGCTATCTCCCTCTTTTTTTTTTAATTTTTTTTATTTGTTTAAAGTTTATTTTCAGAGAGAGAGAGGGTTAAAGCAAGGGATGAGGAGAGAGAGAGGGAGGGAGGGAGGGAGAGAATCCCAAACTAACAGTGCAGAGCCCGATGCGGGGCTCGAACTCATGAACCATGAGTCATGACCTGAGCCGAAACCAAGAGTCCAATGCTTAACCGACTTAGCCTCCCAGGGCACCCCTCTCCCCCTTTTTAAAATAATGTTAGAAATGGAATTAACCATTTAGTAAGAAAAAAAGATTAATATCAAGTAATTTATCCAAACAATATTGCTAGCAAATATTTTAACTACAGTAAAATTTTAAAATATTGATAATACCGAAAAAAAAAAGTTTACGAAGCCAGACATATTACTAGATATTGCCTGACTTTGATATAAGAGATAATTTGAAGGAAAATATAAAATTTGGTGCTACAAAAAGAGTACATGTATTCTGAACCCGAAGAGGGAAAAACAGTGCTTAATAAATTAATTTAAATTTATCTCCTTATGAAATAACTTACTAGAACCTGACCAGTAAAACTCATCGGAAAGTCTCAGTAGGCAAGAATTTTAAAGGATGTTTTCTTCAAAAATGTTAAATACTTACATCTCAAATTTTGCAAATAATTATAGCCTAACAGTTTTAAAACTCTGATATTGTGTTAAGTAATAAAATTGATCAGCATAGAAATTCTAGAAAAAGAATCAAACATGGTTAAGGGATTCAAGAAATGATAAACTGAATGTAGTATATCAATAATCAAATGAATTACATAAATATTAGTAGGACATACAGCAGTGTCAGGAGAATGAATTTATATCTGCATATGTTGCACTGAATTCTAATTGGTCAAAGAGTTAAAAGATGTTTTTTTGCTGTTCTGTTCGTATAAAATTATAGGAAACTATATAAAATGCAGATGTTTACCTACACGTAGGTTTACTGAAATGAAGAATTACCAAATAAGGGGCTTGATATATTTAAGTGATATTTTATTATGATTATTGCATAAATGATTATTTTTAATTAGATATTACGTCTCTTCCCCGTCTCTACTTTCCAGGGTGGGTGGGAACAGTAGACACTGGGTGTCGGGGGCCTAGGTTCTGACTTTGGATCTGTCCCATAGAAGCCCTCTGAGCCTGGACAAGGCCCTTCCCACCCTGGAACCTCGCCTTCCCTATGGAGAGTTACTAAGGGGAAGAAAGAAGGAAAGTGAGAACACTGCCTGAGCAGTAAAACACTATGTAATTATTATTTTATGTGAAGAGTAGAACTCCTAAGAACATTTTAGGAAATGACGAAAAATAAAGGAATGCTAACTTCAGACACTTTGACAAACTGTAAAATATTTAGATTATTTTTCATTAAAATATGACTCTTAAAAGCTCTCCCTATGGGACTTGAATATTATGACAAGGAACTTGGTTGCTTTCTTCCTCTGCTTTGGAAGTGGCAGTTAGTAATCATTAACAGCTACTTAGCACTAAGAAAGACTGTGGGCAAATACTTGACCCTTTAAGTGTTTTTAAAACACAAAAGATATTTTAGTCATTTTAGAACAGTGAATTATCAAGTATTAATACAAATATGAGTCATTTAGCCATAGAAAGCATCAAAGAAAATGAGAACCTCTTTTCGCCTTTTTTTTTTTTTTTTTAATTTAAGGAATATTTTGAGTGTATTTTGTAATTGGTTCTTGGAGCATGAATAGTCAAGTTTGTTTATTTTTTTCCCCAAGAAATTACTTTAGTTTCCCTCCCCCTGAAAAATTAGAAGAAATAATTCCCATCTATAAAATTCCCTTAGGTTTGTTACCACAGAATGTGAACGCCATCAGGAATACCTCTGAGAACAGGGAAGCTTTTTTTGTTTGTTTGTTTCTTGTATCTTTTTTTCAGATTTAGTTTTGCTTTGATTACTTGGCCTACTTATTTCAAGAAGCTAAGCAGCTTGTTGTGTGTTCTTCCAGTTCTGTTGGAGATTTAAAGTGATGGAGATATTTGGAACGGTTCCAAAACTGAGCAGTTTTTCATTTAAAATAGAGTAATTCCCAGGACACCCGTGGCACAGAAAGTGAATAATCACTTAGCACAGCATCTTAGTTGGATTTGGAGTATTAGCATGAGCTTTAAAAAAAAGAAAAATGCGTAGGCCATTATTACTACTTGGAGAGGGGAAAAACAATAAAGCTTGTGTTTGATAGAAAACAGAGTATAGTCGAGAGTATAGTACTTTTAGCAGTGAACTTAAGGGACAAAATGTGAGTAGGTGTTCAATATGTGTAATGATTTATTAGAGATGAGGAAATGACTCATCTGCAGTATAAATCTTTGTAATGACCAGGCCATCAGCAGGAAAGGATGCGAGATTTGTAGAAAATGTGGAGGAGGAGGGAGAGGTGTTGAAAGTCCAATCCCTTGTGTTTTTCTTTGAGCATATGTGATCAGAATATAGACTCAGGGAACTTGTCACAGGATACTGTGCCAATTTACCTAAAAAAATTAGAACCTGTGATATCTACATTATTTTGCACGCGATTTTCATGTGTCTGGATTGCTAAATCTATTTGTTTCACGTACATGAACAAATGGTTCTCTGCCCCATGTAAATCTTTTAAGTCAGGGCTAGAGACATGGTCTGTGTTTGTGCATTCCAAACATCTAGATATGTGATTAATTTCTGTTCTGAGCCATATGCTTTCCTTATGTAAATAGAACTTAAGTGCATTTCTGTGGCTTATTTTGTTGTTTTTGAACCCAGATGGTAGTGATTATAAAACTAAAAATCACATATCTTCCTATGTATACTCATTTCTTTTACAGTTGAAAAGGGCAGGCAGAAGAATCCCAGAAGTTTGTGTATCCAGACACAGACGTCTCCAGATGTGCTATCTTCTGAAAAAACACTTGAGTTGGCTCATTATAAAACAACATGTGAAAACCAAAGTGGATTTATCCTGCAGCTCAAGCAGCTTCTTTCCTGTGGTAATACCAAGTTTGAGGCATTGACAGTTGTGATTCAGCACCTACTCTCTGAGGTAAGGATGTGTACCCTCTAAACAGTCTTTGTCCCTGAGGTGAGGCATGGGGGAGGGGGCGGCGTTCATGCTCTTGCCTTGTGAACACTTTTCAGTTAATGAATGATGAGACCGGATATAATTCATCCGATTATGCTTTTGTCAACTCGCTTGATACCTGAGTCTCTCTCTCTAGAAATTTGGGATGGAAACACTTCTACGACTTTCTTTTCTCTTTCAAAATCACTCAGACTGACAATGGCAAAAGATAATTGCTTGTTGTACTTGTATACACGTCTAACCAATATTAGCCTTAACATTTTTTCACTCAATTTTTTGTCTAACTGAATGTAGCTCTTCATATCACCTTTAGTTGAATGCTTTGAAAAATGAGATTGGTTATATTTATGGGTCAAGGAACACTTCCAAGGTAACTCTCAGTATGGGTCTGGGGACTTTGCAGAATTTCCATCCATTCCTAAAATGGATTGTGGTACAACAGATGCGAAACAGATTTTCTTTGCTTACTTAGTCTTCTCTGACATTCTACAAGGGTGTTCGTTCAGGGACGAGTTAAAATGCATTGAGAAGCCAAACTTCTATGAATGTATGCTACTAGTATACCACCAAAAACTGCGATTATCTGAGCGGAAACACTGGGATGAAATTATACTTGAGCTGTTTAGATAATTTTTTTAATCACCGTCTTAAAAGATGCACATCCATAACATCTCAAGAAGAAAACTGTTCAGTTTGCTTGTAGTTCAGCTCTGCTCTGTAGTTCAGTTTGCTCTGTAGTTCAGTTTGTGCAACAAACCTGTGTTCATTTTCTACAGAGGCTACTGTGATATGGTTGCCTGTCTGGGGCAGGGGAGACAGAGGTGAATGAGACTTGGTCTCTGTCTTTGCAAGTAACCAAGCTAATAGACAGTTGGGATCAATATTTGAACATTTTACAGCTTTGTCCAAATACATCTTTTTGAGAGCAAGATAGACACATATACCTAGTTTTAAAAATTGTAGGGGTATATGGTACTTCTGTTGCTCTTTAATATGTAAGGAGGGAATTGGAAAGCTGGCTTATATTATCAAGTAGGTAAAATTGGAGACCACGTAAGATCAAATGCAGGAAACAGTCTCTTTTGCGATAAACCAATAAATTTGTTTTACTGCAGTTAGCCTAACCCCGCCCCATGTTCAATTCCTTTCTGTCTCACATGGAATGAGTCATTAAGTCCTGTGAGCCCTCATCCTACAGTGTTGCCCCCCCTCCACCATCCCCTCTTTTCCATTCCTACTGTTGCCAACCTTGTTCAGACTCTAGAGAACTGTCCATTTGATTGTGATAACTACTTCTTAACTAGATTTTAGGCCTGCGCTCCCTTCACTCGTTTATCCCAAGCACTGCCGACAGATTCATCTTTCCAAAGCATTCCACTCTACTGACTAAAACCTTTGTCTACAGCTTACCTGTCCTATATGGTAGCTACTGTCTTTATGAAGCTTTTGGACACTTGAAGTGCAGTAAGACTAACTTAAGATATGTGGTTAAGCATTAAACTACACATGGATTTTGAAGACAGTATGAAAAAAATGGAAGATATCGTGTGAATAATTTTTCTGTTGACTATATGCCAACATGATAATATGTTGGGTATACTGACTTAAAATATATTAAAATTTAATCTTCAGTTTTAGGAAATTAAAATAATATACATGGCTCACGTTATACGTCCTCTGGAAAACTCTGGGGTATAACTTGGAATATAAGATTCTATAATTTGGCATGAGCTGCTCTTTTTAGCCTCACCTCACTGCCTGTCGGCTCTAGCTGTATAATTAGTGAGGTAGAGAAAAAGCAAGAGGGATATAACATTCCTTGAATATTTACTAAGTTCTAGACATTCGTAACTTATCACATCTTGTCCAAAAACACAAATTGGAATTTACTAGTAAGGAAACTGAGGCATGGAGCTACAAAGTAACTCATCTATCAGCAGACAGCTAATTTTAGAGGAAGACCCGGACTTGAACCTAGGTCTAGGACGTTAGGAACTTAAAATCATCTATGAATGTCTCAACTTTCCTATTCTTTGTTCACATGCTATTTATTACTGGGCCACTGCCCTTCTTTCTAATATCTACATGTTCACATCTTACAGCAGCATCATACCACTATCTACATTTAATTTACATGGATTCACTATACAAACAACAAGTAGAAAATGCAAATTAAATAGATCAGGCAGTCCTGCCTTTCATGCCCCTCCATGAGGAGAGGCCCAGAAGTGGATGTGAGATGAGTTATGGAGTCTGCTCTTCCTTTGGTTCCTAAATCACTCACGTGGGCATGAACCTCCCACAGTCCATGTGATCCTGCTGTTTCAAGGTAATTTTTCCCCATACAGCCTTGCTCGTAAACACAAACCAAACTCTTTATCACATGCTCAGTTGGAGGAGGAGTAGATCGAACATTAGAAGAAAAACCTCACTTATTTGGATAAACTGACAAATGTTTGGTCAGTCTATAACAGGACAAACTCTTAATGAGTTTCAGGGATACTTTTACTGTATGTGAATTTCATATTGCACCTAATTTAGGTTTTAATGCCAATGTAATTGTGACTCCACTGGATTTTTTATAATTCGGGTCAAAAACTCCCTCTTTTATTTCCTGATCCTTCTGGCTCTATGTTCTCTGTACCTTCTGGATTCTAGGCACACTTCTATTTCTCTGTCACTCTTTACCTTGTATTACAAATAATTATTTGCACTCGTTTAGGCTTTTTAAGACCAGAAGCTCACTGAAAGTAGGGTCTGTGTCTAGTTCCTTCTTGGGAAATGACCCTAGTACTTATGGCCGGACTTTATATAACAGATGTACAGTGTATACCTGAACAAACAAATGGGTGAATAGACAGGATGGAATCCCAAATGTAAGATGAACATATAAAGTCTTGATGCAAAAGTTCTTTGCTCTTTATAATCAATCAGCAAATATTTACTGATTGCCTAATGTGTGCAGGACACTATTATAAAACAGGACAGGCATAAACAGGGGAAAAGTTAAGTAATTCTTCAGAACAATTTCCCTCTTAACCCTTTGGTTCTCTCCCACCCACTATACAAGTGATTGATGGATTGAGATGTGGATAAGCAGATGTAGATTGTAGGTATAGACTGATCTGTATATACATATATATCTTATTGCTGAGTTTTTCCCAAGTGGCTTTAGAGCATTAGAGTATGGATAAAAATGATTGATTATAGGGAATCCTAGAACTATCACTTACCCTTTGGTTGCAAGCCTGTTTAATAACTATAATTTTCCCATTCTAGTGGCAGAAATAATTCATTACATGGAAGTTCTAATAAGTGCCTCATGAATCTGGAAACTAATATCACACTTTCTGTTTCCCAGAGGACACATTGTTGATGGTTTCAGTTTATTCCAATTCCAGGTCTATCCTTGGATGGTTGAGCAGTGTTCTGTGCAGACAGCCAAAGTGAAATCCAGCCTAAAGTAGCACTCAAACAAGGTGAATTTTGAATGACACTAGCAGGCTACTATAAGTAAAAAAGTCTCAGGGCAAAAAAAAAAAGTGGACATGATTCATTGTGTGAGTGGTGGGGAGGAGATGGGAGAGGGTACCCGTCTGAGCGATCTGACATGGCTCTTTTCTACAAAATCCCCTGTGCTGGTGGTGCTGTTCAATAGCTAGCAAATTCAGGCCCACTGATGGGATGGCAGCCAGAGACTAAGTGCCTGTGTTTCAGGGACCCCTAATTAAATTATAGTGAATCCATTTTTTTTCCCCTTGGAGCACTTCATATATTAATAAGTGCGTAGAAAAGCAGATTTCCATCCAGATTCCTACCTCCTGCTTTTTTTTCCCCCACATTGTGTAGAATTCTGCATGTTAAAATAAAAAGAGAATTAAATAAACTTGTTATCTTGACTATAAAGAGTTTATCATCTAAGACAGAAGCACTGATAGAGGAGCCGTTGAATAAAAAGAAACAAGCAATCAGCAGCTGAGTGACAAAATGCATTTTCATCATCTACAAGTAAAGGATAGATCTCTTAAAGGGCAAGCTCCCAGAGAGAGTCAGGCAGAAACTGACACAATGGTGTGGGCACTGCGATTTGCATGTCATATAGGATCACATATAAAGCCCTTAGTTTTTCCTTTATCTTCTGCCGCTTCCCCTCAGATGAGGTCATCTGCCTTGAATGGTAACTGAAGAGAGTTGGGCCCGGCCATTTTAGTTCTATCCAGGTCCCAATCTTGAAGGCAAGAACCATGTCTTAAATTTCTTGCATACTTTTCCCCAGCGTCTGAAATGGTGCTTTGTTAATTGGCAGAGTAATAATTTGCCAATCAATTCAGAAAGATAAATGTCATCTCCAGGTTTTGGGGAAAAGGAGATGGTAACTATGATTGACATTGAACATTCCCTTCAGGGTTATGTAATGGGTCAGGTCAATTTGTTCTTGTGGAGGTGGGACATGGGTAGCAAGTGTGATTTGTACAGAACAGGAATTGGAAGCCTAAACAGGAGCTGGATGATAGAGATTCTTGGACCTAGGGTGAATTTTATTTTTCATGGACTAAATGGAATAGTTTTGGGAGATAAGGGCATCTGTGTATACAAAGACCATGGGACAGTAATCAAGCAGCCCCCTGCAAGGTCCTGTGGAGGGATGCTTTCACTAGAATAGGAATGAATTTCTGGAGATCAGGACTGGAGTGGAGGTTGCACTAGTAGACAAACTGTGATAGAGTCAAGGCTCATGAGGAAGAATGGACTGACTTTGGAACAACCCATTTAGACAAAAGAGAGACAAAGATGACCTCACGGCTTTCCTGTCACTGTTGACTCAGACTGACAGAGATTGGAAGCTGTCAGTGGCTTCTGGGACTGGAAGGTGGGATGCAGTAGAGTTGGGGGAAATGTTCACATGAACTGAAATCCCTTGTCCCCAAAACCTCTTTAATAAGCCGAGAGATCATGCAGTAGGTGTTCGTGCCAGGGGGTAAACGTTTTCATAAAATGACTTATGGAAATTACATATCAACCTAATTTTTCAGTTAAGCGATTTTTAATTGCTTGTGGGTATCTAGTAAAGCTGTCTTCTGGTGTTTTTGACAATTGCGTGACAAAACTTGCTGGTATTGACTTGAAATAGATCACTAAGCAAACAAAATTAAGGCCTAAATTTATGAGATTAAGAAAGGCATGTATTACATCTATTTCCATTCGCTTTTCTTTCAATTTTATCCAGGTTGATTTTTCCTGAGACTTTAATTTCTACCTTAGAACACTCATTACTTGTTCATTTTTTAAAACCTGAACTCACGGATTTGTTTTGTTGTTGTTATTTTTTTTTAATTAAAAAAATATATATTTATTTATTGTTGAGAGCATGAGCATGAGCAGGGGAGGGGCAGAGAGAGGGAGACAAAATCTGAAGCAGGCTCCAGACTCTGAGCTGTCAGCACAGAGCCTGATGCAGGGCTCGAACCCACGAACTTCGAGATCGTGACCTGAGCCAAAGTCGGATGCTTAACCGGCTGAGCCACCCAGGTGCCCCTGGACTCACGGATTTGTAATTTCAGAACAATTTAATACTGCACTTTAAAAAATCAAGCATTGAGAATACCATTAATGGCAAAGTGTACTCAAGGAGAAAGTGTTTCTTAAATTCCAGACACTGTTAACTACCCATGTGACAGTGTTAGCATGCTGTTGTTAACTTCCTTCGCTCTTTAGTGAGAGACCACAACAAAGTAAAAAGTACAAGTTATAGAAGATACCTGATCTCCCACTCTCCAATCAGCACTGCACACTTTAACTTTAAACACTGTTAGACCGTGTTCTACGCATTCAGATTAAATTTTGCAGCAAACACCATTCGTCTTACTATGTCATTATGAATTGTAAGTCACAAAACACACACTTGGATTGTTCTTTGCCTCGTTCACAGGCTCCTTTAGTATACAGGTTTTGGATAACACGTTTCTCTTTTCTATTAGTAAGTGTGATCATCTAACGACCTCAATTAGAGAGGGAACTAAAAAGGTTCACAAATCTAAAAATAACTCCATTATCCAGGCAGAGAAGGTCAGTTTTTCTTTGCACTGTACCAGCTGATATTTAAGTAAGTGGCCATCGATCAGTCTAATGTCTGGCTCTCGTTTTTCATAAATGAAGGGCTGTGGCTTTAAGTAATCGCGGGCTGTTTGTGCCAAAGGCAGAAGCTGCAGCAATCAGCTTCTGAGAGGAGAGAGGCATACGGTAACCTGCAGGATGTGAAGTAAGGCTAACCGAGGACCAATCATGCTCCTCCCGGTAGAGCTTTGAATGTAGGCAGACCCGGCTGGTGGGTGGCGTGGCCACCTGTGCACTTCTTGGACGGTGCGGGGCGGGGGGGTGGGGTGGGGTGGGGACAGGTGCAGACAGAAGCTGGAAAATGGGCTGCTCCAGCAGCAAAATGTGTCTCTATCCTCCCTGTGCAGCAACAAGGGTAATTAGTATTTGCTTATAGTGCGTTTCTGGAAGAATGTCAGGGACTGAGGCAGAGCTTGTCTGGAATTAGGGGGGAATGCTTGGAATGACGAGCAACTCTTGCCTGCAAAAGACTGGGTCTCATGATCTCTGCAATACTGTGATCAAGATGCGGCAGGAGCTCCGTCTCGGGTGATCCTAGTGAGGGCATTTTCAGAGAGCTCTGAATTCTGCCTTTTCCTTAGTTATGCCCTGGTGGTAGGGAATCAACCTTTTAAGAAACTGTGTCTATCGCTGTGTGTGTGTGTGTGTGTGTGTGTGTGTGTGTGTGTGTGTGTGTGTGTGATTGCTTTGAGTTGCTGGTAACTTGGAAATTGTTCTTTTTTTACGGAATTAATAATAGCTTTTTTGATACGGAAACAGTTGGTGATATTCTTTGATTTCATTTCTCTTAACATCTCCTTACAGTTATAGCTGATCCCAAATATAATAATCCTTAGAAAACAATGTGGGGCTGGGTAAAATTAGTTTAATTTTGTCTTTTTTTTTTTTTAAGGATTCTTTTTCACTGTGGCTTCTTCCTTTTAGGACTGACATTGTAACAAAACTTTTTTATTTGCAAATCTAGGACAAAGTGCATATAAGTGCGTGTGTTTAGAACATTAAATATTTATCTTAAACTGATTAGTGCTTTATTGCCCTTGGAGGAGAATGCATTAAGTCTTAAGTATGCATTTGCTGAAAGGTTCTATGGATTAGCAATGAAGCATGGCTCAAAGTAAATATTTTTAAAAGAACCATGCCAGTGAGTGTCTCCAATGATGGTTTGACGAGAACCTGAAAAAATAAAGATTTTTGAAACATGAATTTCCTTAACAACTAAGGGACATCTGTGTTTTTTTCACAACACAAACTGTTTAGCTTAAATGATTCATATCTTGGCTTCTCGATTCTGAGTCTCATTTTCCTGGTGATAACAAATGTGTGCCTTTACTGAAAAGGACCCTCCTGAAAACATGAGTAACTTGATGTGTGTTTTCCACAGCGGGAGGAAGCGCTGAAACAACACAAAACCCTATCCCAAGAACTTGTTAACCTTCGAGGAGAGCTAGGTAAGAGCTTTTTTTCC
This sequence comes from Panthera leo, assembly GCF_018350215.1. Taxonomy (NCBI): domain Eukaryota; kingdom Metazoa; phylum Chordata; class Mammalia; order Carnivora; family Felidae; genus Panthera; species Panthera leo. The sequence goes on from NC_056682.1 coordinate 20,829,674, forward strand.
TTTGTGTGTGTGTGTTGTTTTGTTTTTTTCCCCGTAAGTTTGACAGGATGAGGGGACAACTGGCAAATTCGGTTCTCCCATCTGCATTATGGCTGGAGTTGCACGCTGGCAGTTGTTAGCTGTCCCACTCTGGTATCTGTGCAAACACTTAATATCAACATTTCTTTTGAATCTTGGCAGCTTGACCTCAAGTTCACAGAATTCCTGGCACTGATCTGACTAAGCCTAGCAGAGCTTTTGATGACCAAAACATTTCTCTTCCTGAAGACAAGGACAGAGCGAGTTTTGTAATTGTGTGGGTTCCTCTTAAATAATTCTGTCATTTTTTTTTCCCGAACCTCTTTCCATATTAAAAAGTGGTGAGAAAATTCCCTCTCTGATAATAGTAATTACATTACGCTTTCCTTGGGGCAGTTTGCGAGGAGGAAGTATGTAAAGAGAAGGATGCTGTGCATCCCGGATAGCCTGTCTGAAGAAAGCACGCTCTGTGCTAATGTTATAATTTTAACAGGGCTGATGGTGAAGGACCCAGTTCTACCAGGAGCCATGTGCCCCTGAAGTCTGTAACACCCACCATCCAGTGCTGCTGTTCGTAGGCTGAGCTGAGTTTTAGTTCTTGACTCTCCTGGAAGGGTCTTCAGGGTTCATGCAACAGAGACCATCTTGCCTTCCCTACCTCAGCTACTGTGTTGGAGTGAACCATCTGTCTTGGGATGCCCCTGTCTGCCATGGGCCCCTCAGCCCTAGAGAATCAGCTTCCTGCTTCAGCTTCAGCCCAGTTTGGAGTTATTCATTAAAAGGCTGAATTCCTTCCCCTTAGCGATTTCCTATGTATGTTCACAGCCTCCTCCTAAAGTGTGAGTAGGTATGTGTATAAATAATGCAAAGGCAACAGCCAGAGACGAAAATTGTGTTCATCCAGTTCTAGGAGAAACCTGTCTTTGGACAAGACCGGAATTTCAACATTGTCAATATAATTGGCTGGACTTAATTTTTTTTTTTTTCTCTGCCACCCCCCAACCCTGGGCAAAGATTAAATAGCAGTGAATGTGAGGCCAAGGCTTGTCTCTGTGTTCCTTTTCTGTTTTCACCTCCCAACGGGAGGCAACCACAAACTGCTGACTACCCCTCCAGATTCTTAATACCTAGCTGAGACATCATTTTCTCCTGACCTTATTTGAGGCGATGGAAATGAGGAACTCTTTATAGAAAAGTAATTTTAAAACAGATGGAACTTCAGGACCCCAAAGAGTTGAGAATTCTAGGCAAACCGTTCAAGGAAACCACAGCTGAGAAACAGGCCTCCTGGCGTTAGCATTTGAGGCTTTCTGTCCTGTTACTTAACTAGACAGCTGCCCTTTTGATTACCCAGATGACCAACTTAATTTGCTTTTGTGTGTGCCTTAAATAAGGTAATGGATATAGAGTGAGCAGGTCAGGAAAGAGGCCTTTTTGTGTGTGTTTCAGAGTTCATTATGACCCAGTGGAGGTGGAGACGAGCCTCCCTGATGGTTCACGTTTCGGCCTCTCCAAGATGGGGCCGAAACGCCAGCGGAACACTGTTCTCATTCATGCTGCTTGAATAGGGGATCCTCTTCTTACCTTTTAGTGGGTAGCACAATTAAATGATTTAAAGTGGGACCCGGGTCCTCAGCACCTCCATTGGGTACGTAGCCTGACAGGAAATAGCTGTCACAGTTTGTACCCGTTCTCAACTTTCCGTCTGTGATAAGGAGAGTGTGCCCTGGTGTGCTTTCACCACTGCTGTCCACGCGTCCGGATGCAGTGGTTGGCCTGTCCATAGCGTCCGGTCACCCAGGTGGGAGTTGGGTGGGACTTGGGTTAACACGGCCGTAGGGGACTCTTGTCAGGGTAATGCGATGACATTAGGAACGGTTTTCAATGGAAGGGACGATTGGGAATGTGTCAGTGCTCCCATTGAATGAGGTAGAACTTCTCAAATAACTATGTAAAGCCTTTTGGGAATGGTCTCAGTTCTTTGAGGGGAGAGAAGAGAAAGCATTACGTAGTTCTTCTGATGGAAACAGTCCAGGAAGAATTCTCCAGAAGCTGCCAGTGGGATTGTCTGTAGCACGGACTAAGATGAAAGACAACAGGTTACATAGCAAAGTTCGAAATGCGATTTTAAAATTTGAGGCAGTACTATAGAATGGTTAGACTGTGTGGTCACAATAACCAGGTCCAGACCTTTCGTAGCTGGGTGACCTAGGGCAAGTCACATTACAGGTCTTGAGTCTCAATTTCATTATCTATCACATGCACTAATAATTGTCTGCTCAAGGATAGTCATGAGGAGTACCTGAAGTAACTCACTGTAGAGTGCGTTGCACCCAATGTTAACTACTATTAAATAGTTACTATTAAGCTAACATGTCTCCATTTTATAGCTGTGTAATAGTCACATTTGCTGTTTTGTGGGGGTATCAACCACACTGTAGGAAGGAATTGTAATTAGACTATATTACTAGAAACCCCTCAGGATGGGTTGTTTTTTTGTCTTCAGACTCAAATGCCAATGAGACGTGATTGATCCCCTCCTGACACGGTCCAAGTGCTTGCAAAGTGGAGGCCATAGTCTAGCCTTTTGTCCGTGGATTCCTAACTAGAAGTTGCCTAGCTTCTTTGAGTCCAGTTTCCTCACTGGGGGTATGAAGTTAATCCGTATTTTTCTGGGTTGTCGCGGAGCTTGAGTAAAATAGTAATATGTATGAAGCAACTGGCCATGGTACCTGGTCCACCACAGGCACCTCAAGAGAGCCTTACTACCACCACCATCATCCAGGAATCCACCATTTCTCTCCAAAATATGGGGGGCTGTTGGATCCACTCTCTAATTGGGTAATGTTTCTTTATCTTCTCTATGAAAATTAAGGCAAGTTTCCCAAACTAAGAACTGCAGAATATAAAAGACAACTCAGACTCAGGAGCACCGAAACCCAAGTAGAGTCTGTGATAGTGACCTTCAGAATCTAACTGCCTCCAACCCTCCCCTCCATTGACTAACTTCCCTGTTGTCTCAGTCGTCACCCTGACCAGTGTCCTGTGCTGCCAAGTTAACCCAACTTCCCTCAGAACAAAACCATGAGGCTCCCCTCCTTCCACTGAGTCCTCGATACTTCACAATCATGTACTTACTATAATCTTGTGTTTCCTTATTGTCTCCAGATAGTAAAAAAAAAAAAAATTTTTCCAGAGAGTAAATTTCTTTCAGAGATTCTTTCCTACTCCCTATGGGGAAAAAAATACATGTTCTCCATTTTCACAAGTAATTGGTAAATATTTATGGGTGTTTGAGGGTTTTTAAATTTCTTTTTATTTAAGAATAGTGTGCAAAAAGTTAAAACTGTGAAGTGAGGGCAAAATAGCCCATATTCCACTAGAAGACTTTACTTTTGCATATTTCCTGTGTCTTTGTGTATATGAGAGTAGACAATTTCATATCTTGACTTTTTTTTATTAAGGTATCACTTACCTACAATGGAATGCTTATTGACAAACACATACACTCATGTAACTTACAGCTTTATCAAGATATTAAAGCTCACTATCCTCCCAGAAAATGCCTTCATTCTCCTCTCTGGCAGATGATACCCCTCTTCTCCAGAAGCAAACAATGATCTGATTTTTATCACGTAGATGAGTTTCGTGTATTCTAGAATTTCATATAGATAGAAACATACATCATATTCTTTTTGTGTCTGGCTTTTTTTTTTTCCACACAGCAACATGATTTTGAGATTCGTCCATGATATTTTATGTGTATTCTTCTCTTTTTAGCTTGTGTCAAGCACTTTTCCATATTGCCTCATACTCTTCATTATGGTCATGCTGAATGACTTGGGAAAGTTCTGTTGAGTGGAGATAGCTTAATTTCACTTACCCCTATAGTGTTTAGTATAGTGAGAGTTTCCTTGTCGGCTGTTATCCCATTCATTCCCATGGTTTCATCTACAACCTGGAGGGTGATGATGCACAGAGCTAGTTTTCGAGTTCTGTCCTTCCGAGGCTGCAGATGTATTTTGCCCGGTGAAGAGCTGCCTCCAGGAAAGCCAGTCTGGTGTAATCAGGCCTTTCTGTTTCCCCAGCCCTTTGCTTCCTTGAACTCTCTGCCGTGTCTCCTCATTCAGACCTATTCCTCAAAGTCTGCTTATCATCTTCTGAAGTGGCATCATTCTTCAGTTACCACCTAAGCTAATGACAGGTCTCACATGCCTTGTCCTCCTCTCTCCTCCTCATCCTTCTGGCTCCTGCTGTTCTAATTTAAGCCCCATAATTTCTCCCCTCAAATACATGTCAATGGTCATCCAACAGGTCACCTTGCTCCAGGCCCACTTCTCTCCAGACTATATTAAAACAAGTCTCACATCTGTCCTCAACTGGACATTTTTAACAAATATAAATGACTTCATTTGGGCTTTGGGGAAAAGTCCAAATAGACTGTATTCACCATGTATGATTTGACCAGAACCTTCCAGCCCAACTTCATGATATCGGGATGCTCGTTTGCCTTTCTTCACACCTTCTTTCCCCTCCCCATGCCTTAGACACGGGTCCGTTCATACCCCTTTGGCCCTCTTTGGCACATGTTATCCCCTCTGCTTGAAATGTGCTGTCCCTTTTTCACCGCCTTTCTATTGTTTGCCTCTTAAACACCTCACTGGCTAAAACCTAGCTAAGTCCTAGCTAAAAGACCTTATCTTCATTTGAGTTTTAGTTAATCTTTCAAGAAAAGTTAATTGTGCCTTCTACTGTGTCCTTCAAGATACTTTGTTATTGTAGTTATTTGTTTCTAGACCTCTTCTCACATTCTAGAACCATGAGCCTTTCAAAGGCAGTATCTCCTTTACCTTTGTAGCTCAACGAGCTAAGATCTTGTGCCCGGTACTTAGTATTTCAGTGAATGAATGACTTTTATATTGAAGGTGGTAACTAGAGAAAGTTGGTTTATCTGTATAATACCTAATATTCAATGGTTTTTGTATACAAATATTTTCCTATAAACCTTTTAAAAATAATGAGTATGTTTTTAGAAATGAATAATAAACAAGGTGAGCTATAATTCTCTTGGGAACATTTAAAAAAAAATTTAATGTTTATTTATTTTAGAGACAGAGTGCAAGCAGGGGAGGGGCAGAGAGAGAGGGAGACACAGAATCTGAAGCAGGCCTCAGGCTCTGAGCCGTCAGCACAGAGCCGGATGCAGGGCTCGCACCCACGAACCGTGAGATCATGACCTGAGCCGAAGTCGGATGCTCAACCGACTGAGACACCCTGGTGCCCCTCTGGGGAACATTTTATAATTATGTCTGATAATCCCAGTTAGATCATTTTGAAAGTGTCAGCCCTTGAAATAGATTACAGTTCAATTTAATGGTCAGTGTCCACAGCAAATATTTGGCCTCTGAGTTAGGGAATAAACCTGTCACTCTAATTTTTTTTTTTTTTTTTTTTTTTTTTTTTTTTTTTTTTTTTTTTTTTTTTTTTTTTTTTTTTTTTTTAAGAATCATGTTGGATCAAAACTGCCATAATAGAGAGCCATAATGGGGCACCTGGGTGGCTCAGTCATTTAAGCGTCCGACTTCGGCCCAGGTCATGATCTCACAGTTCGTGGGTTCGAGCCCCACGTAAGGCTCTGTGCTAACAGCCTGGAGCCTGCTTCAAATTATGTCTCCCTCTCTCTCTGCCCCCCCCCCCCCAACTCTCACTCTGTCGCTGTCTCTTTCAAAAATAAATAAACATTAAAAAAATAGAGAACGAGGGGCGCCTGGGTGGCTCAGTCAGTTAAGCGGCCGACTTCGGCTCAGGTCATGATCTCACGGTCCGTGGGTTCGAGCCCCGCGTCAGGCTCTGTGCTGAAAGCTCAGAGCCTGGAGCCTGTTTCAGATTCTGTGTCTCCCTCTCTCTGACTCTCCCCCATTCATGCTCTGTCTCTCTCTGTCTCAAAAATAAATAAATGTTAAAAAAAAAAATAGAGAACCATAATTATGGTCTTTGGGGGTTTCTATTGTTTTTTGTTAATATTAATCATTAGAATCACATTTTTATCTTAATTAATGGAGGAAAGGTATTTTAGCTGTCAAAATTAATATCTAATGTACATCTTTTTTAGACACCTTCCATCTATTTTTATTTAAGTTTTTTTTAAATCCTACTGAGACTTAAGTATTTGGTCAAATGAACTAGATGTCAAAAACTTGGGGCACTTGGGTGGCTCAGTTGGTTAAGTGTCTGATTCTTGATTTCTGCTCGTGTCATGATCCCACATACCATAAGATCGGGCCTGTATCGGGCTCTGTGCTGACAGAGCAGATCCTGCTTGGGATTCTTTCTCTCCCTTTCTCTCTGCGCCTCCCTGCCCGCACACATACAAGCTTGCTGTCTCTCAAAATAAATAAACGTTAAAAAAAATAAAAACAAAAACTTGAAATGCCTTTATTCACAGACATTCATATAAACTTAGTATTGTTTGTAATGCGTTGTTCAGGTAATGTGCATCTTTTTTATAGATCTGTCCTGGTTGTTTCTATATAATGACACAAGTGGGATTTGAACCCTTAATTCACTAAGAATTGCAGTAATTCCCATAATTACAAAAGACTAGTTGATTTTTTTTCCTCTGTGTATAAAAATTATGCACTGGGTATGGTGGTAACATTACTGAGTGCCAGCTCTTTCCTGACAGCAGTATTCAGCTCTTAGTCTACTGGTTAGTATTTTATTAAAAGAAAGGAAAGGGAAGGGAGGGAGGAAGGAAGGAAAAGAAACTGAGGCTTAAAAGTGAAGTAACCTTCCTGAGGTCAAGCAGCTAGAGAGCAAAGCGCCTGGCTGAGAACCTAGCATGGTTAGACTAGCAAACTCCTGCTCATCATAACAGGGAAAACCATGATGAAATATTTCAAAGGTTGGAAAATCATGTGATATAGACACTCCTTTGCATTGGTAATGACTTTTGGAATCTTTTTATCTGAGTCAAGAGTTCAAGAAACACTGTTAGGTTAAAATAGGTTTTGCTATTATCAGTTAGGGAAAAGTGACTTAGCGTTGCCAAAAGCAAGGTATAAATTGTCTAATCAACACTCAACTGGTGTCTGTGAACTTGAGGCCACCATACACCTTGGCTCATGTGTTAATTCTTTCATTAGTTTGATCTACAGTTGTGGTTTAACAGGCTGTGTATTTCAAGTCATTTGAAAAACTCTTTACAGTTAGGTCACTTTGGAGTTGCACAATTCCAGAAGTGATTTTTGAAGTGGGATTTATGAAAAAAAAACTATTAACGTAATGAAAACTAATAGTATACCAAAAGAGAATTCTTTCTCTGAGTTGACTGAAGATGGTTTTGACCACCTCAGACTTAGCCCATTTTTCCCTATCCACGTCTGCCCATCCTAAATTCAGACTTTGGCTGGCTATGTCTATAAGTAAAAGGTTATGTACTGTCACCTGTATAGATGTGCAACATAACCGGGGGTATCAGTTTTGAAAGCCTGTGTTCCTTGTCCTAGCTTGTCCTTGTCCAGTTTTGATATGTTCAGTGTTGACTAATTTCATGTCATTTGTCCAGAATGGTGGTTCTCAGACTTCACTGTGTAATGAAATAAACTGGGTTAAAATGCTGATTCACAGTTCTGACTCAGGTGGCTTGGGAATGGAGCCCAGAAATCCACTCTTTTTTTTTTTAAGTTTGTTTATTTAGACACAGAGCGAGCTTGCATGTGTGTGCATGGGGCAGGGGCAGAGAGAGAGAGAGAGAGAGAGAATTCCAAGCGGGCTCCACACTGTCAGTGCAGGGCCCGACGCAGGACTCAATGCCACCAATAGAAGATCAGAACTTGAGTGGAAATCAAGTCAGACGCTTAACTGATGGAACCACCCAGGCACCCCCAGCAACCCACGTTCAATGACCATTCAGGTGATTATCATGTAGGTGCTCCCTGGACTACACTTAGACACCATGATGGTTGTCCAGAATGTTGTTTCTTTTACAGAAAGTCTGTAAGAATCAGGTAAGCGCAGTGAGCGAATAAACAGTAATGTCAAATAGTGCCAACTGAATAGAGCCCGTTCTTGTTTGTACCTAGGCTTCCAAATGTTAGGAATGCCATCAACTTTACCTGCCCTTTTGAACCTCGTACTCTAAAAACGAAGCATGAGGGACGTTTAACATTCCATTTATTACTTTGGTCTCAGTGTGATTTCTTTAAAGTCCTGCCTGATTTTTCTCAGGCCCGAAGCTTAGAACATGATGCCAATTATTCCGCCAGGCTTGCATCTCCGATCCACTTTCGTGCCTAAATGTTTTCGTTGGTCCACGGAATGTTGCTGTTGTGATTATGAGAACATCTGTTTTGCAGCATGTTGTTGGCCAGTGAGTAAGTTGAAAAACAGCAAAGCCTTTTCAGACTTGTGTTGGCGGGGAGAACCACAGGCCCCATGGAGACCCAGCTGGCACCTGTGTGCTCACGTTGGCTGGTGGGGCCAGATCATCATCCCCCGTTTGCGTAAGGTTTTGTCAGGACTAATCAGTGTAGAGAAAAGTTGGGTTGTTTTTGTTTTTGTTTTTTTTTTCCTTCTAACTTGCCTTATCTTGAAGTCTTTCTAGCTTCCACAAGAGAAAGAAGCCCTAATACTCTCAGGCATCCATTGTATGTATGAATTAAATTCTCTCTTCTGCCTCTCAGGTTGAGGAAATAGCCACAGAGATCAGGTTCTGGGTTCTGTGCTGCAGAACCTGAATTGAAAATGTTGAGTGGATTGAGTTCTGGACCCAACTTTGCTACTTCAGTTCCCATTCCAGTAAAATGAGATTTAAGATGATACCTATTTTATTAACTCAAAACACTATCATATTACATGAGAGAATAGATACGAGAGCATTTTGTAGAAGTACGAAACTGGGGGCGCCTGGGTGGCTCAGTCGGTTAAGCGTCCGACTTCGGCTCAGGTCACGATCTCGCGGTCCGTGAGTTCAAGCCCCGCGTCAGGCTCTGGGCTGATGGCTCAGAGCCTGGAGCCTGTTTCTGATTCTGTGTCTCCCTCTCTCTCTGCCCCTCCCCCGTTCATGCTCTGTTTCTCTCTGTCTCAAAAATAAATGAAACGTTAAAAAAAAAATTAAAAAAAAAGAAGTATGAAACTGAGCTTTAAATGTAAGATGGTATTATTTATGGGAGAATTGAGGGTGCAGGCATTTTTTTTGTAAAAGTAGATTCCTAATAAGTTATGATTAGGGAGTGGCTTTGAAATCAGTTCATGTTGATTCATGTAACTCCCAAGAGCGATCAGAAAGCCCTTCATAGCTCATTATGAAATTTGGAAAAAGACTGTTGTGTATCACATGACTGCCACATTTCTTGGTCATATGAAAAAGTAGTACGTCTTGGCAAGTAAAACTCGGACGTCTTCTGAGGAGATGATCATTCCACAGAGAGTTTGTGAAGATGTGCTCTACAAAATCCTCACCAAATGCTATGATTAGCCGATCAGGTGGTGTTTATTCCTGCCTTGCAACACCAGGAAATTGAGATATGGAAAGTTAGACTTTCCCGTTGTTGGACAGTCTGCGTACTTAGCCTTTCGTTGTTTGTAGGCTGCTGCCCTTCCCCCAAGTAGAAAGTTACTTTTTAAAAATGGCTTATTGATTACCTTATTCACTTAAATTACTATCTCCAATTTTAAACAGACCCTGGTTTCAGAGAGTAACCTACGTAGCCCGTCAGTCACTCTGGCAGCATGTCCTGACCGGATTTCTCTTCCATAGAGTAAGAATAATATTATGAAGTGATTATGCTGCTATGATAGAAGATAGTGTTCCCATTCACGGTTCTGGGGCTGGATCATAGGAGTAGTAAGATAAGCTATAGATTGGTTTCCCCCTTCTTTGATACACAGGTGGGAGCATATTTTACATGCACGTTGCTTTTCCACTCAACATTCTTAAAGATCGATACACAAAGAACTTTGTCAGTCTTTTTTAATAGCTGTTGAATGATCTTATTCCATCACATAGATACACCACAAATAATTTAACGTGTTCCTTCTTGGTGGACATTAGGTTGTTTCTGATGTTTTGCTGTTACAGAAATGCTCCAGTGGATAACCTCAAATGTCCTTCATTTTACACGTGTGGGAATATACCTGTAAGATAAATTCTTACTGGTGGAATTGCTGGGTCAATGGACTATACAGAGAAAACATGACAAACCAAAATTGAGGGTCATTCTAAAAATACCTGACTCTTGAAAATTGTCAAGATTATGGGGGGCAGGAGGGGGAAGAAAGACCCACTCACAGACCAGAGAAAACTGAGGAAACATGACAACTAAATGCAATGTCATATCTTGCATAGGGTGCTGGAACAGAAAAAAAAGGGGCAAAGTATGGAGTTTAGTTCATAATACTATACCAATGTTGGTTTCTTAGTTTTGTCAAGGTCCCTTGGTAATGTGCAGTATTAATGTTAGGGGAAAAGGAATGAGAGGTATCTGGAAACTCTGTTCTCTCTTTGCAGCTTCTCTGAAGAGCCAAAGTTTTTCTAGGGGCACCTGGGTGGCTCCATCAGACAAGTGTCCAACTTCGGCTCAGGTCATGGTCTCACGATTCATGGGTTAGAGCCCCTCATCAGACTCTGGGATGACAGCCTGGAGCCTGTTTTGGATTCTGTGTTTCCCGCTTTCTCTGCCCCTCCCCCACTCTGTCTTTCTCTTTCTCTCAAAAGCAAATAAAACATTAGAATTTTTTTTTAATTATCCTAAATTTTTTTCTTAAAAAAAAAAAAAAAAAGCATAGTGAAAAAACCTGGTGAAATCCAAAAGTCCATAGCACACTTACTAGTATTGTTCCAGTGTCAAAACCTTAATTGTGACTAATGTCCCGTGATTATGTAAAATGCTAACAATTGGGGCAGCTAGATGGAAAGGGTACAGGAACTCTGTGTACTATCTATGTACCTTTTCTGTAAAATTATTCCACAATTACAAGTTGTTGTTGTTTTTTTTTTTTTAAAAGCAAGTATGTTTCAGGGCGCCTGGGTTGCTCAGTCAGTTGAGCCTCCGACTTTGGCTCAGGTCATAATCTCGCGGTCTGTGAGATCGAGCCCCGTGTCGGGCTCTATGCTGACAGCTCAGAGCCTGGAGCCCGTTTCGGATTCTGTGTCTCCCCCTCTCTCTGCCCCTCCCCCACTCATGCTCTGTCTCTCCTCTCTCAAAAATAAATAAAACATTAAAAAAAAAAAAGCTTTAAAAGCAAGTATATTTTCCCTGAGAAGTATATTGAAAAAAGAGTGAAGGTGTCCAGCACTGAAAAGCAGGTGTCTGATTCCCCAGGTGGCCAGAGGCGGGGGTTGGCGGGGGGACCTAAAGCAGGCAAGAAACGTAGGACGCAGACATCTTGATCCCCCCACAGCTGGTGCAGAGAAGGGTTGGCCCCCATGGCACGCCTGCCAGAAGCACCTAGAGAAAGTATGTGTGTACAGTGGGGAATGAAGTCGTCTTATTTTCCTGTTAATCTTTTCTTTCTGTCACAATCTCTGATGTGGCATCATGAAAGTGTGTGTGACTTCCATGTGACCTTACCTCCTCCCCTTTATTTTTCCTTTTCTTCTTTATACTGGATGTCCAATTTAGATAAAATCACCTACAAGTTGGGAAAGTCCTATTACATCCAGTGCCAAGAACAAGAGAACTATGGTACCCTATCCTGTGTGTCTGTGTGTGTAGCTTTGAATGCTACACAAGGCTGCTTTTTAACTGTCACATTCTGTCGTGGAACCACAAGCCTGTCTCTGACGATTCTTCAAACACATTTGAACGGGTGGTCTTTTGTAAGGCGGGTAAGGATAACAGCAACATTTATTGCACGCTGACTCTGGTCAGCCACTGTGTCAGGGGCTTCGTGTGTGTTATTTTATTTAATCCTGCAGGGAAGCTACCAATATTAGCTCCATTTAAAAAAAAAAAAATGAGGAAATGAAGGTTTAGAAAGCTTAAATAATTTGCTCAAATCACGTGGCAGGTAAATGGTGTGACTGAGAATTGGACCTAATTATTCTAGCTCTGTTCTATGAAGACTTTTATTTATGTTCCTGAGAGTTAAAATATTTGGGGTTGTCTCGTGATGAACCGTGCTACCCAGATCCAAAAATGAAGGAGTCATGAAGAATATGACCAAGTTAGGGCCATGGTTGTGTGATGCTTTTCTCTGTGAACATGCATTTATCAGTCACCGAAGGGAAACTGATGTCTACGAGATGGAGAGAATACAGGTCTAGCCTCCCCCCTTAGAAGAGTCCCCAGGACAAATTAGGTAATAGCTGCGCGTGTGGTTCTCGGGGATAAGGACTAGAGGACCCTGGATGAATCCAGCTCTCCTTTTCAGAGATTATAATTCAGAGCCTTTTCCAGAGGTCATCCAAATAAGTTATATGAAAAGGAGAAAATTCAGGCATTTGTCCATTTTTCTGAAGTGGTTTTTTTTTCCTTGCTCAGTTCTATATGCTTGAAGCATGTTGTGTTCCTGTTCTGTCATTGGCCGAGAATTCTGCGTGGGCATAGTTTGTCCCGGGGTGAAAAGGTCTGCCTCTAACACGGCCTGTGGCTTTAGGGCTGGTCTTGTAAATGAGTTGGTTTCTTTCTTTCCTAATTCTGCAAACTCATGCTGAGGCGGACGCTGGAGATAACTTTTGCAGCGTCCCAGTGCGTGTACAAAAGTTATGGGTGTCCAGCTCTTGCACGGGCAGTGGCCTCTCGGCACCCTTAGTCACAGACCTGCTTTTACCAGTCGCCTGATGGAAGGATTAAGACACCAGGACAGAAAGATTCCTTTGTACTGTATGGATTTTGTATTTGTGCAACAACTTCTTGAAAACAGTGTCAGCTTGCACTGAAAACCCCTTGCTCACTTGCTGGAAATTCTGAAAGATCCCCTGTTTTATTTTGACTTTGCTGGGTGCCTGCTTCACTGTCTGAAAGGGAGTGGCTTTCCGGAGAGTAAGTGAGGACAAGACCGGGCTGAGATGGCCTTAAGGAGCTCTCCTAAACTGTCATCAGCACAAGGAAGGGGCCATGACTGAAGCCCCAGGTGACCTCCCGCACTCCCCCCACTGTGTGTGTCTGGCGGAGAGGGAGCGCTCAGAACCCTTGATGCATCGGTTACATGGGTGTCCTTAAAAAGTGTTCCAAGAGTCTTTGTGCCAAATACATTTTTCCTTCAGGAGCCCAGGCCAATTAGTTCAAAGTAAAGCTGTTGGTGTGAGGGATGATTTCAGTCCAGCTGTTGTCTGCCCGGCACGCCAGGCCGGTAGCAGAGCAAAGGTCTGTGCACAGCTGTGGGCTGATGTCACTGCCTGGGGTTGAGCCCAAGCTTGGGATGGTTGTACTAAGGGCGGTAAACCCTTCTCTCCCTGTTCTGACCTACCCCTTGCCTCCCCTCTGCCTTCCCTTCCCCTCGCTCACAGTGGCAAACAAAATTAAACACAAGCTTTTCCTCTTCTGTTATTTCTTTTCTTTTCTCTCTCTTTTTTTTTTTTTTTTTTAAACAGGAAACACCCTGTCCGGTGGCTAACGTGAGAGGATTTCCAGATATCCTATTTGATTTTAAACCCAGATGTACTGTAGATATACGTTCAAACTGACCGTTGTTTCATTACAAACAAATGTGTTAAAATTGGGTGGGTGTAGCGTACTATTAACTTCATATAGATGATCTTCTAGTTTCTGGTTCACTTAGACATTTCTGTCTTTGATATGAGCATTCAGATGGTCTGCGATCATACTATTACTTGTTTTTTTGGGTTTTTTTTTTGGCTGATCTCTCAAATTCCAAGAGAATTAAGTAAAAATGACATGAAACCAATAAGAAAGCTATTGGACATCTTCATTGAGTGCTTGCAAAATATTTTTCTGTCATCTACTTTCATAGAGTGTTATAATGTAGATTCCCACAAGGAAGCTTGTGGGGCCATCATTTTGTTTGTGTACTTGGGAAGGTTAGTGGAAGCTAATGTTGTGTGTACCTGTTTGACTAACATTTGCCTTCTTGAATCATTTTTTTCCCCTCCTTTGGTAAATAATTAGTACAATAAAAAGGAAAAGTGAAGAGTGTTATGTAACCATCAACATCACCATTATCTTTTACTCTTTTAAAGAAAAAATAATAACTTCCAAAATTTAGTTCCAAGGGACTGAATTGTCAGTCTGTACTGCATTTGATGACCCTGATAATCTGGCTGCCATCTACCTCTTTGGGTCTCACCTCCAGTTGTTATGCTTTGTGAAAGTTCTGGTCCCCAAGGCACGCTGTGCAGTTTCCCACCTTTGTTCATGGTAGAATAGTTTTCACCCTCAGTATCAGGATGGCATTTATGTCACGTGGCTCAATTAAAAAAAAAAAAAAACTGACCAGATCAGAACCAGTGAGCTGCCATTTCACGCCCATTAGAATGGCTTATAAAAAATAATATGAGAAAAGAAAACAATTTTTGGTGAAAGTGTGGAGGAATTGGAACCATTGTGTACTGCGGGTGGGAATGAAAAATGGTATAGCTGTCATGGAAAACAGGACGGTGTTTGCTCAGATAATAACAGAATTACCATATGACCCAGCAAGTCCACTTCCAGGAATATACTCAAAAGAACTAAGACAGGGACCTGGACAGATGTCTGTGCACCCATGTTTATAACAGCGTTCCCAACAGCCCACAGGTGGAAGTAACCCAAGTGTCCTTTGACAGATGAATGGATACACAAAATGTGGTCTATATGCACAATGGACTGTTATCCAGTTTTCAAAAGGAAGGGAATTCTGACACATACCACAACATACATATGACCCTTGAAGACATGCTGCTGAGTGAAATGAGCCTGGCACAAAAGGACAGGTTCTGTATGATTCCATTTATCTGAGGTACTGATGTTACCTACATTTTACCACAACTTAAAAAAATGTAAGACCCCAACTTCCACACCATCGTAGCTGGGTGTAAACCACTGTGAGCGCCATTTATTGGACCCTTAGGTACTTCCCTGTATTGTTTCTCAGAAGTGTATATCTTCTCCATTGGACAATGAGCCTCCCAAGGAGAGGCTCCATGTTGTTTCTCTCCAGTCTCTGGCACAAAGGACAGCCGGGTGGGGTGGGGGAGAAGCACAGGCTTTGGATGTAGACAATCAGTATCCAAACTGCTTACAACAGTCCAGTCTCCTGCCACTTATTTAGCTGTGTGCTTATAGGCAAATTGTGTACCCCCTGTGTTGATTTCCTTATTCATTTTGTAACAAGGTTCTCACAGGACTTCTGGGAGAGGTAGACGAGATAACGTGTGAGGAGCGCCATTCACTGAGTAGTAGTTTTTATTTTTTTTATGTTCCTTTCCCCTTCAGTAAGTATTTATGGATTTATTTGAATTTTAATGGTTCTCTTTAGAAGAAGCTATTCTTGTCATTATTCAATATGGTCCATTTTGCCTCTGAAAGAATACTAATAGGAGACAAGTGACTAATATTTCTACCACTACATGGCATGTTCCTAAGAAACCATGAAGACAAGTCTACCTCCTTGCTGGAAATTCATCCCAGGAGCCAGCCAGTTCCACATTACTTAGCTAGAATTATCATTAAACTAAACTGTCCTTTCTCTGCCCTAAAACAATCTTATTTCTTCCACAATTCCAGAAATCTATATTGCTTGCCAAAAGGGAGGTAAGGATTAACAACAGATGTACCAGTACTCTGTATTAGTCCATGGGTGCTTTAGGATATTGAGAACACGAATTCTGACAGAGTAGCACTGGTTTCACCTGTATTGAATGTCAGTGAAGGAAGGTTAAAAAAGTCCAGAGTCAAACTTCTGACAAATGATCGAGATCTTCCAAGATTTATTACAGTCTGGTTGTATTATATGCCTTTATGTGCAAATCTGAAAATTTTTCGTTAACGATTGTGTGTTTTCAGTAGTGGTGGTTGAAGAAGTAAGATGCTCCGATTTCAAATTCTGTTTTTCAGATAACTTTGCCTTTTAAAAATATCAACCTGTGTATATCAACAATATAAACGATATATTTATATGATAGCTTTTAAAATGTGTTTTTCCTGAAGTTTTTATGCCCTGGTCATTTGTGTTCAACATATTCTAATACTTTGTTTTCATTACTGTACTTTTGAAATCAGCTCAAATTAAGTGGAAGATTAAAATCCGTTTATTTCTTCTCTTTGGTCTTCGCTGTTCCTCTGTGTCTTAGCGTCTCCCTACTGGCTGGCCAACCTTAGAGACGCCTCAGCCAATCAGAGCCTCCTCTGCTTATGGCCCCCGCACTGATTGGGCAACATACAAAAGGGTGATCCTCCCTTGGAAACCTGGTTCTCAAGTACTTCTGTTACTTCTTGCTAGATGATTGTGTGGGGCTTTTTTTGTTTGTTTTCATTTTGTTTGGTTTGGGGGCGTGGGGGTTGCCAGTGACCATTTGCTCTTGTTCTTACTGTTCACTTCTATACTATTACCTTTGAAAGTCTGGTCAAGAGAGAACTGAGTACTGTGAGTACTGTGTTAATGTTTCCAGAGTCCTCACACCTGTGCTTGAATGTTAGGATTTTAGGACATTTAGCAGTTTAAATATCTTTTCCCTTTTTCATCTCTTTTCAGTCACTGCTTCATCGACCTGTGAGAAATTAGAAAAAGCCAGAAATGAGTTGCAAATAGCTTATGAAGGATTTGTGCAGAAGCTGAACCAGCAGCACCAGACCGATCTAACAGAGCTAGAGAATCGGCTTAAAGAATTTTACACCGGGGAGTGTGAAAAGCTCCAGAACATTTACATTGAAGAAGCGGAGAAGTACAAAAACCAACTGCAAGAGCAGGTCTGTGCTTTTGGAGCCTGAGCGTGTTCTCCATCGTGGCTGTTTATTTGAATTCTGATTGTTGTTTGATGATGAATTTCCTTTGAACTTCCCTTTGTTTATTTAAATAAGTGAAAAGGGGTTTTTCAATTATTTTTTTCCTTATGATCAAAGCAATATTGGGTGAAAGAAAGGAAGACAAAAGAAAGAAAAATAAAAACAAAAAACCAAAAAAGCCACCCTTTACCCTACTACCTGGAAGTAATCCCTTTGCATTCTGATGTTATACTGCAAAAAAATTACTGTGAATTTTTTATTTTTTAAAATGGCATTGAATAGGGGCGCCTGGGTGGCTCGGTCGGTTGGGCCTCCGACTTCAGCTCAGGTCACGATCTCACGGTCGGTGAGTTCGAGCCCCGCATCAGGCTCTGGGCTGATGGCTTGGAGCCTGGAGCCTGCTTCCGATTCTGTGTCTCCCTCTCTCTCTGCCCCTCCCCCGTTCATGCTCTGTCTCTCTCTGTCTCAAAAATAAATAAACGTTAAAAAAAATTAAAAAAAAAAAAATGGCATTGAATAACCCATATTTTTCACATATCCTTGTATCATGAACTTGTCTTCAATTTCCTTGCTCCCCTTTAGAATCAGTTTTTCCTTTAGCAAATATTTACCGAATGCCTACGCCGGGCATGTGCTAGGGACTGAAGATATATAAAGGCCGATATGACAGGCATGGATCTTATGTGGTCCTATCACTGTGAAATATATCCTCATTCCTTATGATGGACTTGGCCATTTCCATCCATGAACCCTGGAGAACTCGTGTGCTTGGACTCCCCCCTGGGGCGGGGTTGCGGGGGGTGGGGGGTGGGTAAAAACAGAGTGGAGAATTGGGAGTGGCAGACCCAAGTCCCCAAGTCGGGTGGTTCTTTTCATGTGTTGGGCAGCCCTGTAACTTGAATGCAAGCTTATGAGTCAAATCTCCTAACGTTGCTGCTTACTATTCAACTTGAGACTTTTAACTTTACTGGTAAAGTATCGTTTGGGTTTGTTTGGTTTTTTTTCTTCTAGTTTGACAACTTAAATGCTGCCCATGAAACCTCGAAGCTGGAAATTGAAGCTAGCCACTCAGAGAAAATTGAATTGCTGAAGAAAGCCTATGAAACCTCCCTTTCAGGCAAGAATGCTTAAAAAAAAAAAAAAAAAATAGAATCAGGTCTAATGGAACAGCATGATATGTTTTAAAACGGAAATGATTCATAAACTTCCTTTCCAGAGAATACCCTGTGGTATTCAGTGTGGAGTGTTTTTGCTTTCTTTTTGCATTGTTCATTGTTAGCAGATGCCCTTTTCCCCTTAGGATGCAAATAATAGTTTGTCACAGATGCCAGCCTTTGAAGAAATAGGATGGATTTTAAAGAATGTAAAGGCCTTTTTGGTAGTAATTGTTCTTTACCAGTTGAGGTCCTGGGAAGTTAAAAGTGTTCGTTTACATCCTGGCCACAATAAAGGATCCATGCTGAGCACCCTGTCGCTCACCAACTCAAGTTGTACAAGGATGCTGTGAAATGCAGATGGCACTTTTTGAATCAAGAAAGAATTTGTTATACTTGTTTCATCATGAGCGGAAGGGTTGAAGTAGAAGGAGAAGAAGGAGCCATTGCTTCCAGAACACAGAGGACCGCAGAAGTTGTGGCACTTAGCTCCATGCTTCCCACAGAGAAGCATGTGGGCAAGGGGTTAGAACTGGCTGGGTGACCTTTGGCAGAGGCTTTTCTCGTCAGAAAAATAGTTGTCCTGTGAAGTTAGAGAACATATAAAAGTGGCCCAGGGTAGACATTTAGTAAATGTTGTTGTTCTTCCTTCATGCTAGAAATGGTTTTAATTTTTTTTTAATGTTTATTTTTGAGGGAGAGAGACAGAGTGTGAGTAGGGGAGGGGCAGAGAGAGAAAGAGATGGAATCTGAAGCAGGCTCCAGGCTCTGAGTTGTCAGCACAGAGCCCGATGCGGGGCTTGAACTCATGAACCGCGAGATCGTGATCTGAGCTGAAGTTGGACACTCAACCGACTGAGCCACCCAGGTGCCCCTGAAATGGGTTTAGTTTTAGACTTCTGTTTGGGTCATGAAGAGCAAATGGAAAAGTGCAGAGAAATTCCAGAGCAGGAGTGTGCAGGCCAATGTTTGAGGTCCTCCCCTGAGAAGGATGCTCTGTGTTTCCTAAGCCCTCTGGGCTTCTGTGGGCCTCCATGCTCTCTGTCATAAAATGGAAATATATCTGCCCTACTTCCCTCATAGGGCTAATCTGAGAACAGATGGTTTAATTTGTATAATAACATCTTATAAAGTAACATAGTCATACTGCTTCTTAATTAACTCTTACATCTACGTGCTTTAACAACTGTAGAAAACAGTGATCTTACATGATGTCGTTGCCTCCAAAAAATTACTTCTTTCCAGAAATCAAGAAAAGCCATGAAATAGAAAAGAAATCCCTCGAGGATATGCTTTTTGAGAAGCAGGAATCATTAGAGGTGAGTAAATCTCACTTAGCCCCGCCCCCCAAAAGTGTCCTCATTCTTGAGGTTCCTGTGGTTTGGGTAATGTTTCTGTGTACATTTGCTGTGTTTCTGGTGTCTGCTTGTTAACTTGTGTTCCACATTTCATTGTTTGTTTTAGAAACAAATCAGTGATCTGAAGAGTGAAAATGATGCTTTAAATGAAAAGTTGAAATCAGAAGAACAAAAAAGAATATCAAGAGAGAAAGCAAATTTAGTAAGTTGTGTGTGCTTCTCCATCACTCCTGAGTTTCCTTCTGCTCAGCTGCCTTTTAGGGTCCAGTCAGTGTTCAGCAGCTAGAGAAATAATAGGGGTTTGGAATCCTTCTCCAAATTGCAGAGTGATTTTTAAACTGGCTTGTTTCTTGGTGTCCTTTTAGAAATTCTAAGAACTACATACAGGTCAAGCCCAGTAGATTGCAAGCAGTCTAGGCTAATAACTGCAGGAAGACAGGAAAGTTGTCAGCGTCAGGGTTTCATGTGAGGGCTACCCTTTGTTTGTTTGTTTGTTTGTTTTTAAACTAACTGGTAGCCTGAGATATAATCGACATACCACGACATTCACCCTTTTAATTTTTTTTTTTTATATTTTTGAGAGACAGAGTGGGGGAGGGGCAGAGAGAGAGAGAGAGACACAAGATCCGAAGCAGGCTCCAAGCTCTGAGCTGTCAACACAGAGCCTGATACGGAGTTCAGACTCATGAACCATGAGATCATGATGTGAGCCGAAGTCAGCGCTCAACCGACTGAGCCACCCAGGTGCCCCCTTTAAAAAAAAAAAAAAAAAAAAAAAATTTAACACCCTTTTCAACGTACAGTTCAGTGATTTGCAAGTTGTGCATTGGTCACCATTATCTAATTACAGAACATTTTGTCACCTCAAAAAGAAACCCTGTGCCCGTTCGCAGTCATTTCACCTTCCTCCCCCCACCCCCGAAACCCCCCAGCCCTAGGGAAACCCCAGACTTCTTTCTGTCTCCATGGAGTTTCCTACTCTGGAGGTTCATATAACTGGAATCGTGTTCTGTGTGGCCTTTTGTGTCTGGCTTCTTTCGCTCAGCTTATGTTGTCAAGGTTGATGCATATTGTAATCATATAGGCATTTCATCCTTTGCCTTGTTATGTCTCAGCAGTGGGTCATAGGGGTAATCCTCCCTTTCGAAAAGTACAGATTTATCTTGTAAGCTCAGCTTTCTCTTGGAACTTGTATCCCTACTCCCCTGCCCCCATCCTACTTTTGAGAATTTAAAAAATGTTTCCTGTTTCTGTCTTCGGTGCCACTGTTTTCATTCCATACACGTGTGCATGGGGCTGCAGGAAAAGTTATTTCCCACTTAGAATCTGCCGGCTCAGGAAGCACACGTGTGTGGGTCTCTCAGTGAACTCTTTTGCTGATGTCTCTGGGTACCCTCTTAGACATTTGAATGCAATTAGATGAGGTCATATTCAATGCAACTTCAAAGCTATTTATTCTGGAAGATTCTTGGACAAAGCAATGATTTAAAACAAAACAAAACAAAAAATCTAGACTTAAATGCAGGCTGTAAACCTTACACAGGGTTCCAGGAGCAGATTTTTAAAGAGCTTCCTGGAAGTGCAGCAGCTTTTGAAAACTAATGGAAGCAGATTGAGGAAAGTGGGGTTATCTCCTGCCTCCCCGCTGTGTGATTGCACCTGCTGTTGTGGGAGAGCACATTTGAGAAAGGGACAGGCGGGCAGAGAAGTGGGAGCAGGGCTCTGGATGCTCTAATTTTTAAAAATCGACAAAGTAGGGACATCTGGGTGGCTCACCAAGCGTCTGACTCTTGATTTCAGCTCAGGTCATGATCTCCTGGTTGGTGAGTTCAAGCCCCACATCAGGCTCTGTACTGACAGCACAGAACCTGCTTGGGATACTCTCTGTGTCTCTCGCTCTGCCTCTTCCCCGATCATGCTCTTTTTTTCTTTTTCAAAATAAAGAAACATAAAAAAATAAATTAAAAAATGACAGAGTAAATTACACTGTTTCCTTTTAACAAAAGATAGGATTTTCTATCTTCAGGGCAAAAAAAACAAAACAAAAACAAAACAAAAAAAAAAACAAACCTCATATGTAAAAGGATGACAGTGTATGAGACTTAGGAAATTTTGGAAAGAGCTCTAGTGATACAGACCTGGGTGTGATCCCTGCCCCGGGAACTTTTTGGCTCTGGCACATTCCCAGAACGGGTTGCCTGGGTTGTGGAACTCACAGTCTCCTGTGTAGTGAAGTGTTTGAATAGGTAATCCCTGAAGATTCATTACCTGATCTTCCCTAAGGATTGGTCCAGAGCATTAACCACTGCCCAGAAGGATAGTTTGGATGATCGACACCACTGATGCTTGTCTAAGAAAGCCCCTCATTCAACATGTGATCAGTAGATCTTGCGCTGTTTGTTTGTATCAGACATTTTGGATGGTTCACTTGGATGTCCAGAAATAAAGCAAGGAGCCAGGATTCCACCTTAGTGGTGTGGTCTAAGAGAACATCTCCCCTTTTTTTTACCTCGGACAGCATTTTATTTTATTTATTTTTTAAAGTTTATTTATTTATTTTGAGAGAGAGAGAGAGAGGGAGGGAGAGAGAGAAAGCAGGGGAAGGGCAGAGAGAGGGGGGAGAGAGGAAGAATTCCAAGCAGGCTCCACACTGTCAGCGACAAGCCCAATTCAGGACTCGAACTCACGAACCGTGAGACCACGATCTGAGCCAAAGTCAGACAATCAACTGAGCCACCCATCTTGGACAGCATTTTAATGGTGCATATTAAAATAGAGAAAAAGTGTAAAAGAGAAGTATGGCCAGGCGGGTATAATCCCATCATAATAAAAATCCAAAAGACACAGAACATTATGGTTATTTTGTCGTTTTCCAGAGAGCAGTATAAATATACTGCCTTTTTATTCCTGATCAGTTGACTAACTTTGTTGAGAGAACAGCTGTTGCCTTTTTTCCCTCCAAACACCAGGAAAGGGCTTGTAATGGCCTCATCCCTATTGACAGTTGTTTTGTATTATAAGCAATGGTTTTTTTTTTTCTCTTCCAGTAAAATATTTTTTGATCTTAAGTTCCTGATAAATGAATTCTTTGATAAATGAGTGAGATTTTCAAAGGTGAAACGTTTTCTTATGTTCTTAGAACCGAAGACTTTGGGCTTGTAGTTCTCTTAACTTTTCTTTTGACCTTTCTGTGAAGCAGCTGTAAGAAGGTAGAAATCTCTTGCTACCTGTTTGCTCAGGTTCTAAATCTCATCAAAGACTGGGTTAAGAATTTGAACACCTTGTGTTATGTGATGAGTCAAAGCTGTGCTCTGCTGTGTCTATTCCAGAAGAACCCTCAGATCATGTACCTGGAGCAAGAGTTAGAAAGCCTGAAAGCCGTGCTGGAGATCAAGAATGAAAAACTGCATCAGCAGGACGTCAAGTTAATGAAAATGGAGAAACTGGTATGTTTCTTTCAGAGTTTGACCCAACAGAACAATGTCTGTGGAATAGCAACTGGGCTCTGAACTACAACTGTGGAGTGGTTTTAAGTGCTACTTACAGATACTTGGAAATGTGCACAAGGTAAAAGAAGGTACATTTCCTTCTGTGTGTTTGCTCCAGGCTTATGTATTGCTTCCTTTTGGAACTTTTTTTTTTTGCAAGGAACATGTAAAATAGAATTTGGGTCCTTGGAAAAAGCACAACAAACAAATTAGGCTTCCATTTCAAGTGGTCTGTGAATCTTAACCCACCTAAGAAGAATTTTAAAATATCGTAAAATCAGTACTTTAATAATCACCAACTCTGAGCTGGTGTCCTATACCCGAAACAGATGACTATGTAAGTTAATCACATTAGGGCAATTCAGTTTGCTATCTCGATTCTTCATCTTTGTCGTGAATTAGAATGTGATAAAAGAGCTGTGCTCTAATGACATTAACTCGGACAAATGCAAGCCTTATGAAAAATATGAATGAAGCTTAGCTTGTGGCCTCTAGGACAGAGCCCTTATGTTAGCCAGTGACGAGTCCACAGCCACAAAGCCGTGTGTGAGCGGTGTGCCCAGCCCTGGAGCTCAGTGGCTGGTGGCCGGGAGTCTCACCAAGGGGGCAGGGTTTGGCAAGGCAGCTTACGTGGTCCCAGCCATTGTGTACTTTGCTCTTGACTGTCCCAGCTGCCTCACTGTGCTTGTCCCTTGTCCCCTAGTTATGAGTGACTCATTGTTGACTGAGTGCCCAAACCGGCTCTGGACAGTAGGGAGCCTGGAGGTCACTCTTTGTTTGCTTTTTTGTTCATTTGGGTTTTGGTGTTTGGTTCAGTTTTCTTATAGAGACATCATTACATCTCTATTGAGGGAGTTGAGGGCGGAGCCCCCGTCTGGATCTACGGGCATTTTGAATTGCTGGGCAGTTTTGTTTTATGTTTTTTAAATTTTTCTTTCTTTTTTTCCCTTCCCTTCTTTCCTTCCTTTCCTTTCCTTCCATTCCTTCCTTTTATGGATTTAAAAAATTTTTAATGTTTAGTTCTGAGAGAGACAGAGTGTGAGCAGGGGAAGGGCAGAGAGAGAGAGGGAGACAGAATCCAAAGCAGACTCCAGGCTCTGAGCTGTCAGCACAGAGCCCGATGTGGGGCTCGAACTTACTGACCGGGAGATCATGACCTGAGCTGAAGTCAGACGCTTAACCGACTGAGCCACCCAGGTGTCTCAAGGTTGCTTTTTTGTTTTTTTGGTTTTTTTTAAGGAAGGAAAAAAGATCTCTTAGGGATTATTAACAGGGCTAACCTAGTATTTATACCAGTTCCTGCCAAGGGTGACCCTGTTGTGTCAAGCCTGATAACTCAGCTAATCTGGCAGTCATCGATGGTGCAGATAACCCTGTTAATAATTTGTTGCCCCATATGCTACCATGCATCAGAACTTGTCAAAATACCATATACATG
This sequence comes from Panthera leo, assembly GCF_018350215.1. NCBI lineage: Eukaryota > Metazoa > Chordata > Mammalia > Carnivora > Felidae > Panthera > Panthera leo. Next base: position 20,854,016 of record NC_056682.1, read on the forward strand.
AAAAATAGCCTCTACTGTCAAATTACCAGCACATTTTAATTTTTGTTGAGCCATAAATATTTTTGTTTCTTGCCATGCACAAGAGGGATCATGGTATTAGTTAGCATTGCCTACACATATGCAGAAGAATGAGTTAATAGAACAAGTAAACCCAGGGTTACTTTATTTACAGGCATACCTCAAAGATAGCGTGGGTTCAGTTTCAGACCACCACAATGCCAATATTGCAATAAAGTGACTCAATTGAACTTTTTGGTTTCCCGGTGCATAGAAAAGTCTATTCATGTGCAATAGTGTTGTATCTTAAAAAAAAAAAGAAGTGCACAGACCTTAATTAAAAACATGCTAACCATTTAAGCTTCCAGTGAGTTGTAATCACAGGTCACCATAGCAAATGTGATAATATTGAAAAAGTTAGAAATATTCCCAGAATTACCAAAATGTGACACAGAGACATTAAAACGAGTAAACGCTGTTGGACAAATGGCACCAATAGACTTGTTCGACACCGGTCGCCACACACCTTCAATTTGTATTTAAAAAAAAAAAACAAACAACACAGTTTCTGCAAAGCACAAGGAAGTGAAATACAATAAAATGAGGTATGTTTGTAAGCTCCAAACCTCTGTAGAAAATAAGACTCTCAGAAAACAAGGAGGCTTTGTCAGTAGGAAAGCTTCAGTATGAGAACGATTTCTGCCAGTGGTTAGCTGTGTGACGTCCCCATGGCTAGTTTCCTCTCATTCATTCATTCATTCATTCATTCATTCATTCATTTATTTATTACATGAAATTTATTGTCAAATTGGTTTCCATACAACACCCAATGTTCATCCCAACAGGGTGCCCTCCTCAATACCCATCACCCACCCTCCCCTCCCTCCCACCCCCCCATCAACCCTCAGTTTGTTCTCAGTTTTTAAGAGTCTCTTATGTTTTGGCTCCCTCCCTCTCTAAGCTCTTTTTTGTCCCCCCCTCCCCCTCCCACATGGTCTTCTGTTAAGTTTCTCAGGATCCACATAAGAGTGAAAACATATGGTATCTGTCTTTCTCTGTATGACTTATTTCACTTAGCATCACACTCTCCAAACCCTCTCCTTTAAAATGAGGGCATTGGGGTGCCTGAATGGCTCAGATGGTTAAGCATCCAACTTTGGCTCAGGTCATGATCTCATGGTTCATGAGTTGGAGACCTGCGTCTGTGCTGACAGCTCAGAGCCTGAAGCCTGCTTCCCATTCTGTGTCTCCCTCTCTCTCAGCCCCTCTCCTGCTTGTGCTCTCTCACTAAAAAATAAAGAAACACTAAAAACAAATTTTAAAATAAATAAAATGAGGAATTGGATGCGATCATCTCATCAGGCCAGTCATGGCCCAATCTCTAATTCGAGATTTCCCCACCTCATGTTTTATCTTGAATTCCTTCATAATTACTGGAAATTCCAAGGTTCTCTTTTTCTTAAAAGAATCTGGTCTCATTTTTTTTTTTTTTTTGAAATTCCACCTGACCTGCTTGTCCTCACTGTTGATCTGGGTAATAGGAAACGTTATGGACAATAGGACTCCCAACCAAGAAGTCATAATCAGAGTAGATTAGTCATGCACTACAAAGACAGGGATTAGAATTAATTCTGACAGAGCTGTGATGTCACCTCCTAAGCAAGTAATCAAATCTTACCTTTCGAAAGTAAATGGGATGTGATCAGCTCATCATCACATTAAGTGATTAAATGGCTTCTGGGATTTTATGCTTTAATATCTCCACTGATCAATTCCTTTTCCTTGAAAGTTTAGCCCGGGCCAGGCCAGCAGGAGAACAAAATATCTCCAACTGAACTGAGGAGGGAGGCTTTCTCTAGTGTCCCTTGTCTCCACTGATGCTCTACAGAGCCTTGTGACTTACAGAGGTAAATGCCAGAGAGATTGGAAACCACACTTAAGGCCGTAGTAAACACTGCCAAGAATTGTGAACTGTAGGCTTACTAGGAGTTTGCATCGAACATGGGGATTTTTTGTCTTCTCCTGAATTGGCTGTAGGAAACTGTAGTGCCCTTGATAGACCCAGGCAGGCTGGCTGCTGTTTTCATTTCACCACCTGGAAACTTAGGAAAGAGGCACAGCCCCCGCCCAGGGCAGGGCACCAGTTCTCGGGGGGGCAATTCTAAAAACAGTATGACCTAGGACAAACCAGTTACCCATGGGTCTGTCAGTTTTCACGCGGCCTAGCTTACATTTTTTAAAAATACATATCCAGATGCTTTGTGTTGGCTGCCTTAGAATCTTTTCACGGCATGTCAGCGTACAGATATGTTAGTAGATCTTCAAACTTACCTTAATGAAATCTCTCCAAGTGTGCTGGTGTCTGGAACGTGCCTCAGGGAATGAGGGGCTTTATTTTTAATGTAAAAATGTTGGCATTCTCGTTTACACCAAGGTGGACAACAACACAGCGTTGGTTGACAAACTGAAGCGATTCCAGCAGGAGAATGAGGAATTGAAAGCTCGGATGGACAAGCACATGGCAATTTCAAGGTAAAAATGGCCCTACTGTTCCCTACCGTTCCTGAGCTCCCACGTCCAGTGTTACGTTCTTACCGCACTCCACCCACGTACCTCTGGAAATGGGGTTGAAGTGTGTGGTTAAACAGGTACTGATTTCCATGTGGAAAATAGGATTGGAGCCATGCATGCTTTTACCACAGTGGTGTGGACCGAATGGCTTGTCCCCTAAATAGGCAAGCGGTCCCCGAGACCCTTGGCTTATTGACTCTGAGAATGCTATCAGAGAAGGAGCATCCAAGAGTAGCTAGCAAACAGCCCCAAACAGAAGACAGTCCTAAGACATGGAGAAAGTAGTGGGAGGGTCACGTAGCCGACTATCAACTCGCCCCCAAACGTGCTCTTCCTTTGGCTCACGTGCCCAGCGTTTCTCCACCAGCCAAAGCCCCCACATCTTGCAGCTCTGTGCAGGATTCCCTTTTGTTCCAAAGGGATTGTTTTGGGGGCTCAAATGGTAAGAATTTTTTCAGGGCACCTGGGTGGCTCAGTCGGTTGAGTGTCTGACTTCGGCTCAGGCCACGCTCTCATGGTTTGTGAGTTCAAGCCCTACATCAGGCTCTGCACTGACAGCATGGAGCCTGCTTGGGATTCTCTCTCTCCCTCTCTTTCTGCCCCTCCCCCACTTGTATTCTCTCTCTCAAAAATAAACGTTTTTTTTAAATAGTAAGAATTTTTTCAAGTTACTTTTAACTTAGATTCACATGGTTTGTGGCTCTTTTTCTGTCTTCAAGGCAACTTTCCACTGAGCAGGCAGTTCTGCAGGAGTCCCTGGAGAAGGAGTCCAAAGTCAACAAGAGACTGTCCATGGAGAACGAGGAGCTGCTGTGGAAGCTGCACAACGGGGACCTGTGCAGCCCTAAGAGGTCCCCCACGTCCGCCGCCGTCCCCTTCCAGCCACCGAGGAACTCCGGCTCCTGCCCCAGCCCCAGCATCTCACCCAGATGACGCCTTCTGGAAGCTGGGAGACTGTCGGAAAGCATCTGTAACAGGTGTGCGGGACTGACCCTAACCACGCGCGACGGAGTGAGAGCTACAGTAGCGGACATGTAGTAACCACGCTGGAACTGGAGAGTCGCCGCCCCCGAGGCTCCTTCTGAGACTGGAACACTCTGGAGGAAGACTTGGACCCCGTCCAAGAGCCCCCTGGCCAAAGACCTCAGAACGGATCCGCATGGACGGACGCTGTTGCACAAAGCACTTAAAGAACAAGAGGGTCTTGTTTGTTGCCTTTTTCACCTAAGCATAAGGCGGAAAGAAAACTCTCAGGGGCCTGTTAAGATAAAGATGTATAACCTTTATAATGTTCTTCACCTCGGACACCTTCTTGGGATTTGTGTTTTGGTCTGACTGGGGATGTGTGAGTGGAAGGGATGCGGCAGACTGTCCCGTGTCTGATGCCTCCTCCTTCGCTGTGTCCTGAAAGGCAGGTGCCACACACAGCTGGGTATGTACTAACAGAATGCTAGTCCGTGTATGCACTTCCGCAAAAGCCATAGAGGGAGGAGCAGTAGTTGCTTGAATTAAGACTCTCTACCACCAACTTGGCTCAGCCCTTGACAGTGGGGAGCAGTAATGACACGACGAGCTGGGACTCGTCCATGTCCGTACAGCTCTCTGTCCTTCTGCGATAACTTGCTGGCAGTCTCTCAGTGTTCAGCCACATCAGTTCAAACTAGCTAGATTTTTTTCTGTAGGTTTTTAACTTCCCTCTGTAAACCTAACATTATACTACAATCTATTTTCTCAGGCTATGAGCAAATATAAGACCCTAATTTTTCTAAAAATCTGTATAAAGAAAAGGGGCAGGACCAGTGGGTTTGCTTCTGCCTTATTTTTACCTTGACCTGAGCTATCCCCACAGATTGTTGGCTCTCCCTTTGTCTTCATTTCTGCCCTCTTCCTCTTCTCCACACACACCCTCCCCCCCCCCCCGACTCCCCACCCCTCACCAGAGCCACAAAAGCAAACCTTCTACCTCCTACCTACTCTTCTCTGGGACAAGGAATAGGTTTTCCAGAGCCAGCTCATCATCAAGGTGCCAAAACCACTTTCCAAACAAACCAAGGCCTGGATGTGACAGTAAAAATGTTGGGAAACCCTAAAGAGAATGAAGAATAAGGCATTAGCTAGTAGAACGGAGTAAGGTAGGATTCAGTGCTTACGGCTAAGTAGGAGCAGCTGGTGTAGGGCAATGATGCACTTAATAATGCATTCTGGAAAGATAGTGCTGAGCTTCTGTGTCCTCTTGGAGGAATCCTTCTCTGTCCTTGAGGTAGCAGAATGGTCAGTCAGCGGGTGGAAGATGTGATGTGTACAACGCCCTCCAAGCTGCAATTCAATTTCTCTTCAAAACTTATTACCTCTCCCAATTCTGATACTTTGGGGGGAAGTAGAAGGAAGAACTGTGGCTTTATCTCCCTGTCCCTGCATGTCAGTATTTACTAACCCGCGTTGCTGACGTCCAGTGGCTGTACAAGTAACTCCTGTAGTGTAAGAACAGATTCAGGATACTAGAGGTGGATATTTGAGTCGTCATCTACATGGACGCTACATAGCAAGCTGATATTCACGATGCATGCTTGTTTTTATTAGTGATTGTGTCTGAAGCCCTTAACCTCCAACAGTGTATTATGTATGTTACCTTCTGTGTTTGCCTCTGATAAATGGGAATTTAGGCTCACTGCCACCTCCGGGAATAGCTCTCTGCTTGCCCTTCTGCGTTGTTTTCAATGCCATTAGCCAAAGTCGGGTTTGCCATCCATCTCCTAGGCATGGTAACTCTTGTGCTGTTCCCTGCTGTCCTCCATACCATTTAGGTGTCTGGGGAAATCAATCTTACACAATTAATACAAAATGTCTTCAGAGAATGGGAGACAATAGGAGAGAAGATAGGAAACAAAACAGAACTTTAAGATTTTTTTTTTTTTCAAACCAAATGTTTCTCACGTAGGACGGAAAACGTTGGCACGTCATAAAAATAAGGATGTGTAAACCGTAGTTGTGCTCAGTTTGTAGTGATGGAAAGTGTATTTTACTTTGATCAAATAAATAATGCTGGAATATTCAACATAAGGATTGCGACGTCTGACCTACTCCACCCTCCGAAGTGTCACCCGGTTTTCAGCCCTTCTCAAGGTACCAGTGACTGTCCGTCTCCTCTTCAGCTGTGTCCCCAGGGGTTTCCAGTGCAACCACCCGGTTGGTCATGGGCTGAAATCTGGCTCACAGAGCTAGACTCACAGGTAAGCTTCTCTGAATTCCCAGCTATGGGTACTGGAGAAACTCCAACTGATTTTAACAATTTCTGTTGTATCAGGTAAGAAAATGAGAACAGCTACAGTGCAAGTATTTTTGGAGGTAGTAAAAAAGCCTAAATGAAGCTGAATCTTCCTTGAATCAGAAATCTATATGGAAAGTTAAAGTTGTAAAAACACATGTTTGGTTCTTACTGAATGACTCATAGAGAGCTAGTACTTTGGAGTGCAGCAGCCTAAAAAAGGGCAAGTTTGCCTCAGTTTTTGATACCTTCACATCATTTTGAATATATAGTTGAACCACATATCACTTAATTTTTAGATCTCCTGTGTTATGGAATAGAATCTTTGGTATTGACCCAAGCAGGGCCCCCAACAAATCCTTCAACCAAAAAACCGAACACTTAGCCCATTTTGTACCAAAACCTGCCCATTGACTAGAAATGAGTATACAAAGTTAACATCTATGCTTTTTTATTATAAAAAGTAGAAATGCAGATACATAGGTAAGCAATCAAAATACATGCTTTCTGTCAGAGGAGTTAACACTATTAGACCGAATGACTTCCTTTGAGTTTGGACGTCTGGGTCTGACTCTCAGGGCAGGGGGCGGGGTTTGGCACCGAACGGCAGCCTCCGGCAAAGCATGAGTCACCAGAACCCCAAAGCCGGCCATGCGCACAAATGAACTTGCCCTCAATTCATTATACTTCATTTTCCAAGTCAGGAAAACTCAACAGTGGTCGCTACTGTAGTCTCCCCTTGGAGATTCCGAGCAGTGCAAATGTAATACCCTACATCAGTGGTTGCAACGTCTTCAACTGTCAGGATGCTCTGGGAGATCCTTGTGGTGTGCCCCAGTCCTCTGTGGATCAGCCGCCAAGTGTCTTGAATCGTCACAGGCCTTTCATCCTGTTGAACAACACCCCCAAGCGCTGCAGCACAAGCAATAGGCTGCTGTAAACAGGTCCCATTCACCCCACACCCGGCGGGGGGGGGCGGTTCTTGCCCAAACACCTAAAAGACTATTTGGTACATAAAGCACAGGGGAGCTTTTACAGTATATGCAAACATTACACTGTTTGGAATGCTCGTTTTGCTCCTAAGTTTCCACTTAAATTCTTTTGGAACCCCAAGAACATAGAACTGGTACTAGGCAAGAAACATGGATAAAAATTGCTGCTGCTCCCCCCTTCACATTGCCCACTCAATAGTTCTGGGACTATAGAATTTAAAGCCAGATGGGGCACCTGGGTGGCTCAGTCGGTTAAGCGTCCGACTTCAGCTCAGGTCACGATCTCACAGTGTGTGAGTTCGAGCCCCACATGGGGCTCTGTGCTGACGACTCAGAGCCTGGAGCCTGCTTCCGATGCTGTCTCCCTCTCTGCCCCTCCCCTGCTCATGCTTGGTCTCTCTCTGTCTCAAGAACAAAAACGTTAAAAAAGTTTTTTTTAATAAAAATTTAAAAAAAAGAATTTCAAGCCAGAAAAGCCTGACGCACTCACTGTGTAAGTAAATAAGAGCTCCCCATTGTTCAGATTTGGTGAAGGGAGAAGCCAGGCCAAAGGACTCCAGTGGGAGCAAAGTTGTACCAAGAATGGATAACACGATGCCCTGGATGATCTAACTCCCTATTTCTAGAAAGTGAGATGGTCACTTTGGAGAGGCTGCACCCAACTATGGTGAGCCGAATGTTGTGTGTTTTGGATTTGCTGAACAGGATTGTAATATCACCAGTATTAATAAATACACTTTCTGCTCATTAAAAAAAAAAAAAAAACCAAAATACACTTCCATTGAAAATCATGGATGTCTTCAAAGTGTGACCACACTTTTTAAAAACAAGTACCTACTACCAGGAAAATATTTTTTCTCCAGGGAGACTTATTTTCCACCAATCACAGCCCCTGAGCCAGAAGTGTATTGGCTACTGAGTATGTCTTAGGAGGCCAAATCTTCTCTGGCAACGAAAGGATTATTCCATGTTGGTAGCAAAGCTGTTTATTTTCGCGAGCAAAACGGGCACGGAGGCTAAATGTGCGGGTGTTGCTCTTATGGAAAGTCTATTTTAAAATTATCTCTGGCCTCAAGGCACCTTTTTGCCAGGGCCTAGGTTTATATGCCCACTTGGTGGACGTGCTCACCACGGGGCATAGCTCGTATAGGGCGCACACTCTGAGGGAGACGAGTTGGCCTCCAATTGACCCAGAAATGCGGGTGGAGAAAGAGGGAGCCCCCCTCCTTTCTCTTTCAGGCTCCGTCCCTGCTTAAGGGTTATGAAGAAAAATAACATATAAAGATAACATTAGGCACTGAACTGCCTAATGGAACCCACTTTTTTTTTTCCTGTCCTTTAAAAGAGCCGCTTGTAAATATTACTGGAACAGCTTAGAAAACAAGTAAAACCTGGCCCCTGATACAGTTTCACACACTTCTCACAGTCATTATCTCTTCACCTGGGGGTGGGTTGGAGGACAAAACTAAATTTACTGAGCTGGCTGAGAAGGGGCACAGCCCTTACCTTCTGTCCTGGATAGATCCACCTGAATTCCACCTCGACATCAGGTTCCCCCAGGACGGTACAGAGGACGCTGATGTCATCCCCGCTCCTCGCTTTGTTTGAGGACGCCAAGATGGTTGTTGACGGAGGGCCTCTGGGAACTGGAAGGAAAGAGGAGACAGGGAAAGTGAGACAGAATCCACGAGTATGATGTTGAAGACAAACCTCGAGGCATACTCTGTTCTTGGAACTGAGCTGTAACATGTCTGCCTTCCTTCCAGCTTCCCAGCCGCCTTCAGGCCTAGACTATCGCATCTACTTCTGGTTTCCGGTGAAGCCTCCTCTCCACACTGGCAGTCCAGAATGGGGTGCTCATCCAGAACCCCCAGGCCCAGCCATTACATTTATGTTAAAGGAGGCGGCTAAAAGTTGTGGGAATAAGAAGGGGAATAAAAAAGTTGAGGGAGAAGAAGGTGTTTGGGGACAGAGTGAGCAGAACATAGAGAAGGCTGGCGGGAAGGAGGGCGGCTGAAGGAGTGAAAAGGACCAGACAGGTGTATGGCTGTCCATCCTCAGAAGGAAAAGGAGCAAGTCTGAATCTAACGAAAAAGGATGTTTGGAGGAAAGGTACAACTACTGCCATCTGCTTGCTTTACTTGACAGCATTTTAGAAACATTGGGGTCAGTTCACTTAAATAATTTTGATGGCGGCCTTGAGCAAGCCAATGGGCTAGGAGCAGGGGCTACAGCAGCGAACAGCACAGACATGGTCTCTGAGCCCTTGGGGACCTCTCTTCATGGTCTGAAGGAGGCAGACAGTAAACAATTGGAGAGTTAATGTTCAACTTGGGTTGTACTATGAAGAAGACCAGCATGTTCTGCAAGTTCAGAGTAGCCTGAAAAGCAAGAATGGCTTCCTTGAGGGAACAATGTTTGAACCAAAACCTGAAGGGTGAGCTTGCCAGGCATGGAGGGAGAAGCAGGAAGTCACCTGGGGAATCACTGTGTGAGCTTCGGCTGTGAGGTAGACCAAGGCCAGGCAGGCTGTGGAGCAGGGCAGAGGGCCGAGGGCACCTCAGCCCACATGGAAGATTCTGACTAGAGTTCTAAGAAAGGTGGGAACCCAGGGGTACCCGGGTGGCTCACTCAGTTAAGCGTCCGACTTCGGCTCAGGTCACGACCTCACGGTTCGTGAGTTCGAGCCCAGCGTCAGGTTCTGTGCTGACAGCTCAGAGCCTGCTTCGGATTCTGTGTCTCCCTCTCTCTCTCTGCCCCTCTGCCCCTCCCCTGCTTGTACTCTGTTTCTCTCTCTGTCTCAAAAATAAACATTAAAATGATCACATTAAAAACAGTTCAATGTTTAATGGAGAGATTTGAGCATACTTCAATCCCTTCAAGAAGTGGGGAGTTAGGCCAATCGGAAGAGACTGAATTTACACATCCATGGGATTTTCCAGGAGCCCTCGGCATGGAGAAAGGGTACAAGTATGTGCTCTAGGGAGGTATTTCCCTGGACAGTGGGAGGACAACAGGCGGGCAAAGAGTTGAGGGCACGGGCAGAGAGCATAGCCATGTCGAGTCCTGGACCCCACGCGGGGTGGGTGGGGAGGGCAGGAGAGCAGAGGGGAATGCAGGGGTGGACGGCAAAGAAGAGGACAGACACACAGGAGTCAATGAACACTGAGCAACAATCTGGGCAAGGATGAGGTCATCCATCAAGTTGGTGTCTGACTCAGTGAGTGATTCTCAAGTCGGAGCAGGTGTGGCTGTGGGCAGGCTGAAGGTGCGGCTGAGGGAGGGAGGGAGGGGTGCCTGAGGTGGAGGGTCGAGGCAGTCAGTGAACCAGGTGGATGAGCTCCAAGTGGATGTCGACGTCACCCAGTGACAAGGAGGACAATGAGCTAATGAGGGGAATGAATGGAAAGGAGAAGAAAAAGCTGGTGGAGCCACGAGACTCAGAGGAGCAGAGGTTCCTAACAGCAAATGAGAGAACGAGGGTGAGGAAGGGGGAACAGACACAAGAAGAGCTCGACCTTCAGTTGGCGAGGGATGGTGCCCTCAGGAGACCACAGATCTGGGTCACAACAAAGAGGATGCTCTCATCACAGAAGATGTTCTAAGAGGCTGGAAGAACTGGAGAATTGCTGACGCATATCACAGAGATAGTACTAGAGCGAGCAATGGGTGAAGGGAGTCAAGGGGTGTTAGCTCAGGGTCACAGGCAGTTCTAGAAATGGCAGTGCAGTAGAGGAGCCTTTAAGAACAGCATTCTGTGCCTCCTGATTTCCATCCATAGTTTGGAAGAGCAGTGCCTGAGACGGGCCAGCTGGAAGAGACTGAAGTCTAGGCGCTCGTCGGGGCAGGCTTACCTTCCACATACAGTAGCTGGTACTTGACTGAGATCTGAGACTTGCCCCCAGCCTCCGCCTTGCAGTAGACCACCCCCTGGTGGTCGGAATGAGGTTGCAGATACACAAAGCCCCTCTTCATGTCGTAAACAATGTCTGTCCCATTGGCTGGGATTTCCTTGGCAGGGAACTCCCTGTGGAGGGTGACTCTGGCCGACAGGACAGTCACTCGACAAGGAACCACAGCCTGCCTGTCCGGGTTCAGGTAGACAACATCAAAGTAACTGGGAGAAGGTACAAAGAGTTCTCCTTTCTCTGCGAAGGGAAAGACAGAGGTTTGTTTTTTTCTGGAGAAACAAGGTAAGAGCGCTTGAAGAATGTTTATATTCTACGGGCACAGAGAGGGGACTGGCAATATACTCAGATACTGAGTCTTTACGCATAGAAAAAGCTACTCTTCGATGCTTTTCCTTTTTTTGTAAAAAAAGATTTTACTTCCCATCTCCTTAAAGGCAACAAAAAGGTATTAGTTGGAGCCCAAATCAGGCCCATGAATTACCCCAATAAGGAAGCAGGGAAGGAGACGGGTTTCCTTAGGTTAAGAGCAGTTTTAAAACCTGTGAGCAGGGGCACCTGAGTGGCTCAGTCACCTGAGCCTCCGACTTCGGCTCAGGTCAGCGATCGCACGGGTTCCTGAGTTCAAGCCCCGCGGCAGCACCATCGGGGCTCAGTGCTTGCAGCACGGACCCTGCTTTGGATCCTCTGTCCCCCTCACTCTGCCCCTCCCTGGCTTGCTCTCTCAAAAACAAATCAACATTTTAAAAAAAAACAAACAAAACCTTGTGAACAATTTGCTGTGTCTCTGGAGAAGCCCCAAAGTCTGTACTCAGTCACTGGAACAGTTCTCCAGCACAGCAGAGCCTCTAGGAGGCCCGGGTCACTGAGGGCACTGGTACCCTCACCTGTCCTTACAGCCCAGAGGACGGTGTTCCTGCCACAGCTAATAGAGAATTAAGGAAGGACAGATGAGGGGCCCAGTGGCCTCAGGTTCTGAATTCTGCTTGTCTAACTCTGGGCTGGGGAATTCAGTCCGTTTCTTATATCCTCCAGTTTCCCCTGAAATCATTATCCCTATACCTTAAGTTCTAGATGATGGCACTGGCTCTTACAGAAGTGAGAGAAACGAGGACTGGGTTGCCCACACATTCATTCCTCAGGATGCTCAAGGGACTGTGGGTTAGAGGATATTTTTTTTAATTTTCTTTTGGCATGGCACGTTGAATCCTCTGTGTTCTGGATGCTAGTGTGAGGGAATGCTACAGGAATTGCTAAGAGAAATCTTTGAACTTGATCATACCCCAACATTTAATTGTTTCCTATGTTTTTCCCACAACGTTCCTGATACAAATCATTATTCCTGGCTTTTTCCTTCACTAGCCCTCTTTGTGCCACATTCATGTGATGTTTTAGGTTGGTGACCTATTCTCAGACACAACATCAAATGTCTCTGTGGGCCAAGATTTCTTTGGCTGGGAATGCGAAGTTCACTGACATGGAGGTCCTTCCCCGGCTCTGAGATCAAGGAGTATGCCATGGCTCACTGAACCTCCATCTTTTGCAAGGCTTTCTATCAGGCTGGGTGATGTGCGCCACATTCATGATAGATTGACTTTCAGGCTTAGTTAAAGGGCACCTTGGTCAATGTTGTTTCTAACACCCATGTGTTCACACAGAGTAAGTCTATATGGCCTGGGATGGGTCAACTTAATCTCTGTTTCCACATCCCCATTTGGAGAGAACACAATCTCTAGGACTAAGGATAGCTTTTGAGCAAAAGCCCTTCAGGAATTTCTGATTCTAAGATTTAGAAGTAACTTTTCTTTTGTTTTACAGAGGAAACTGAACCAATAAACAAAACCAGTAGATTAAGTGAACAATCCAAATTCTAGAACACAAAAATGTGGTCTTACTTCTTGTTACTGTAAAACAATCTTTGAAAGAAGTGACCTCACCAGTTGCTTTAACCAACAGAAAAAAAAGAAATTCGTAGTTAGCAGATTCCATCTACCAACAACAAAAAACTTTACTGAAGTTCATTTAAAAAAATTTAGAGTACACATGCCTCCTGCAAACATGTTTGTATTCAAGTCAATGCTAAGCGTTACTTTAAGAAAACTAAGCACATGGAAATTTAGATTTCAAAAAAAAAATCAAATAGGCTACAAAGTCCAAATTTCAACAAACCCCATATTTAGTAAAATGCTCATTAATGTGGTTTCACTACATATGATCATTGGAGCCCAAGCCTTTCGCCATGAGAAAGCTCTACCGCCAGTAATGTTCTCTTCCTTGATCTGGATGGTAGTTACATATGTGCATTCATTTGAGGTTAATTTATTGAGCTGTATACTTATGACTTGTGTAGTTTTCTTTGTATATATTATACTTCAATAAAAAGAAAAACCTTCTGAGAGCCTCTCGGATAAAGAGTCATTATAATATGTGGCAGTTGCTTAATCAAAAACCGCGCAAATTAACAACAGTCGAAAAGAGGCTTCGCGGTGTTTGCAACCAAACTCTGGGAAACCTACAAACATAATGAATGCCAGACGTTTCTCTATGTGGGTCGTGGGGAAGCATATGTTCCGAAAGAATCGGAGCCAGGAGCAGGAGGCTCAGCTTCCGAAACAGCTCATCTTGGTTTTGCAAACCCACCCATGCCTGAAGAGACAAATGCTAAACCCTGTACTGAAAATCCAACTGGCCTCTTGGCTTGCTATTGAGAAAAGAGAAAATGATACAACACATTAGGTCATGCCCCTTTTTGATCCAAGTTTCTTCACAATTGAAGTAAATAGTTTGGTAAATATTTTAGCCTTCCTTTGATTCCCTAAAGAGCTGCCCATAAATTAAGAACAAGGACCTAGCTCCAAAACTCAAAGAGAGCCCTTTAACCCTCATGGGGCATTCGGCTCAAGGGAAGTCTTCAGTTCAAACTTTCAATTCAAAATCCAATCTTTTAGAAGGACGTGATAGTGCTAATCATGGCAAAGAATCTTGAATCCGCAGTGTGAAATAGGGTATCAGTCCTTGTCCAGAAAAACAGGCTCTAAAGGCACATGAGCAAGTCTGTGCAACACATTCCAGAATGAGGATCAGAAGGGATTACCTCTGAACAACTGTTAGCCATTCGCCTGACAACACCAGTGATGCTAGCTAGTGTCTTTCTGCCTGTCTATCAATCTACCCACCACCTTGTCCTAGAAACAGATTAGGGCAGTAAGAACATTAGATCCCAGGTCAGAAGAACAGGGGCTGACTCTTTACTCCCCGTTACCAGTCATGGAACCCTGACCAAGTCACCTTGCCCTTCAAGGTCTCAGCGTCAGCATCATTATTTCTCAAACGGAGATGGTCAAGTAGCTTCTACTTAGTTCCTAGGGGTGTGGTAAAAATGAAACGAGATACATGTGACTCCAACATGGTAGAGTGCTCTGCTGACGCATCTTCTGGCTGGAGAGGAGCTGTGTGGGGGGGAGGGGGGGAAACATTCGAGATTTTGCTAGCATTCATTGATGGCCAGCGCAGAAGATCATTGGGGTCCTAGGCCTACGTCACTGTAGGTCCGAAAGGCGGAGGGAGTCAGGATGTAGACAGCGCTCATGAGAGCCCCTGCCTGGACACGAAGCAAGCATTGTGCATTTTTAGGCCCTTCACTCAGCGCTGGGATCGGGGCTGGAGCCACAAGGCCCACAGGCTTTGGGAATCGTGCCCCCAAAACTTCAGCTCACAGTACACTAAGAACAAATACGAGGAGGCCTTTAGCGAAGCATCGTACGGCCATGGAGGCTCTAGAGAGGTCATCGTGGGCCCTGAGAGCACAGTGACTACACGTGCACAGCAATGCTGCCCAGTAGAGCTTTTTGTAATGACGGACGTGGTCCCTGTCTGCAACGTCCAGGAGAGCCACGAGCCGCATGTGGCAATGGACCACGTGAAACAGGGCGAGTGGCCCTCAGAAAGTGAGTTTTAAGGGGTTTAATTTTAAACCATTTTCACTTAAATGTAAATAGTCACACATGCCTAGTGGCTGCCATATTGGCCAACGTAGGTACAGACTCAGGAATCGGCCCGGGTTCGAATCCTAGTACCACCACTTACCTGTGTGACCCTAAGGAGGTATTTCATTTCGCTAAAACTCTACTTCCCAACGAACACAAGAGAAATGACAGGAGTGCTTCCCCTGGCGGGTCGCTAGGGAGACTTACACGAAATAACGGACATAAAGTGACAGAGCCTGGCACACAGGGAGCGCTCTGATCGCCACTATTAGGTACTCGGCACCCCGTTGGAACCTGTACCTCTGGGCCAAGTCCAGAATACCGAAGCGCCCCACCGACACGCCCAACGGTTTACCTGTAAAAAAGATGTAGGTGGAGCCGGTTTTGGTCTCGTCCTTCCTGCAGACATAGCCCTGGCAGAGCTGTCCCCAGCAGCTAAACTCGCCCGTGTCCGCGGCCGTGGAGTTGACCAGAGTCAGCTGGCCATAGCGCTCGTGCTGCCTCACGCTGTCAATGGAAGCGAAGCCAGCTCACGCGGGGGGGCCCCCAGCAGGTGCTCTCCCCTCTGCTGTGCCCCACCGCAAATCCCCCTGGCTCTGCGGGCTGGCCTCTCTCAAGCGGCACAAACTAGTAACAGCATGTTTGGGGGAAAAGTGTGTGGAAGGGTAGGGGGCGGTCAGAGAGAGAAGCTTCTAAAAGGAAGACATGTCGTTTACATTTTTTAACGAGAGGGGATTCTCTTCCACCTCAGCGCCGGAGTTTCCCTAAGTAGAATCACTGGTCCATTAGCAACGCAGCCACAGAAAGGCAGCCGAAGAGCCTTTGCTCCTAATGAACGCACTTAAAGAGCAGTCAACATGAATGGAAGCACACACCGTGGGCCACTGTGAAAATCTCTTGGATCAACAAAGAGAAGGTTCTGAACATAAGCTTGGGATCTTTGAGATGCCACATTTCATAACAAGAATGCAAACTTTCAGGGCTCCTGGGTGGCTCGGTCACTTAAGCGTTTGACTTTGGCTTAGGTCACGATCTCACGGTTCATGGGTTGGAAACCCGTGTTGGGCTCTGTGCTGACAGCTCAGAGCCTGGAGACTGCTTCGAATTCTGTGTCTCCCTCTCTCTCTCTGCCCCTGTCCCCCACTCTCCCTCTCTTTCCCCAAAATAAATAAACATTTAAAAATAAATAAAAACTTTAGGGGAAAAATGCTTGGTTGCTAAGATTTACTAAGCCCCCGTTATGCAGCCCACCTCGGGTACAGTGCTTAGAACGTTTGAGCATTTAACTTTCCTCTGACCTCACACTATTATTTCTACTTATATTTTCTCATTTTGCATCTCTTGCATTTTTAGCTTGTTCATGTGAATATATTTGCAAACTGCTTCAGTTCCTTCTGGAATAAGGAGAGACATAAATATTAATATTGAACTCTATCACTAGCTGACGGTAATGGTGATTCAGTGTATTATGTTGTGACAGGAATCCAGATGTATCATCAATGGGAGACATACTCCCCTGTGGCTTATGAGCCTCTGCACGTGGGCATGCCAAAATAAATGGTTTTAATCCAAGGATGCATCTCAAATAGCCAAATGGCTCACCCCTCTGAGATCCACATACTTTTGCGACGTAGCTGAAACTCTCCTGTTGTGCTTTGCAACGCCGTCAGTGAGGTAGCCACACTAAATTTAGCACACAACCAATGTCTGGTTGGTTGATCCTAAACACAGCCCTGTTCTGGTTCACCGCTGAATAGCTGCTTTCCCCACCAGGGCCTCTGTACTCCCACACCATCAACTACCTCCTTTCAAGGGAACGGAAATCTCTCCCCCTTCAGGAAGCTTTTAATTAGAATCAACTCTCGCTTTCTCCTAGTGACGTAATTAGCCCCCTTGTTCTCTATCCCTCGGATACCCATGGCTTCCTGTTATTACAATGGATGGCAAAAACTCTGAGGGCGGGGACTGGGCCATATTTGTTTTATATTCCCTCAGCAACAAATCTGTGCACAGTACACAGTAAAGATTCCCTAGAAATGAGTGGAGTGAAATTGAATTGAACCACAGGGTTGGAAGTGGAAGGAACCTTAAAGAGAAGACACCCAACCAGTGATGTGTGGGAAAAAAAGAAAAAGGCATCCAGCTCTCAGCACTGCAGATGAAGAAGCTGAGTCTCAGAAAGAAGTGACTTCCCTGAGACCCACAGCTAGTGGACGCTGAGTCAATTACTTAAGTGAGTGAAGTATGTACGCATCAGAGAAGCAAACACATGTAAAGTTCTGCATGCCATAACAAATTCATTGCATTCTTCTAATGGTAGCTTAATTGCACATAATTGCAGAATTACTAGTAGTAATTATTGTGAATACCACTACAACAATGACACATAATACATACCCCACAGCGGAGAGAGCACAGCAAATGAAAAACAGTGGACCTCAAGGACATTACAGTCCAGGTAGGCAGTTAAAACTAATATACACGAAAGGATCAGAGAATAAGTAAACAAGGACAATAGGAATTCTGAAAAGGGATTTATCCCTGTGGGTTGAAGAGGCTGAAGGCAGCTTTGGGGAGGAAGTGAGACACGCCGGACCTTTAAAGGCGGGGGTGGAGAGGCAGGGGCAGTGAGCTCACTTGCTCAGGAAACTACAGTCCCGGGAGGGCTGGGACCAACCTGGTCTGCTCCTCTTACTGCACCCCCACGGCCTGAGTGCGTGGTGGGTGGAAGGCACTCAATACCGATTGGAGGATTTAACGTATTCGCCACAGAGGACACAGAGGGAGGGGGTTGGGAGTCACGGGGCATTTGGTTGAGAACAGGCAGCAGGGACCACCCTCAGGTGTGGAGGTGGGAAGTGACGGCACCTTAGCCAGGGCATGAGGTGGGCGAGGGAGAGGCAGGAGGAAGAGGGGGAGACTGAGAGCCTGTTCCTGTGATGAATGGCGCGGCCAGTGCCGGGGCTGGGCCGGGTGCTGGCAGAGGAACAGAAGCAAATTTAAGGCATGTTTTTCTGGGGGACATTTATGACAGACTGGGTATAAGAGGTGGAAGAAAGAGATATATCAGTAATGACCACTCAATTTGTATTTCTATGTGTTAGAAAGACTGGGGCTTTAACCAACCGAGACGGAATCACTGAGAAGAGAAAGGAGACTAGGGCAGGCAAAATAATAGAGCCACCATTGAAGACTTTGAATTTGTGATGAAATGTGGGTCACCGAAGTGTGGATGCCAGTTCATGTGGCACTTGGAAACACAGGCTGAGGCACAGAGGAGATAAAACAGCACTAGATTTGCATTTGGGGGAGTCATCTACAAAGGAGTAAGAGGAGAAGCTAAAAGAAAGAATGAACTCAACAAGGGAAAGCACAGAGAAGAGGAGAAGTTTGAGGACAAAATCTAGAGCCAAACTAGAGTCCGCCAGGGCAAGAAAAGGTAGATAGAGGACAGAAGAATCAGGAAAAGGTATCATCAAAAAGGAAGATTCAAGAAACGGACGCTCGAAAGCATCAGATACCTTTAAAAGAGATTCCTGCCCCTCCCCCCACACACACTTCATTTGGCAGAATGAAAGTTTTTGCCAATGGCCAAATATGTAATTTCAATTGTGAGGATACAGCCGGCTTTCAGCAGATAAAAAAATAGAAAGGTGGAAAGAAAATGGAGGTGGATGTCTTCCTAGGTGTACCAAAATATCTGAGCACATTCCCTATAGAGCTCAGAACTGCGGTACAAAATCAGCATTTAATTGATCAACGTATCAAGCACCTTCCGTGGACCCAACATTTGCTAACATCGTAGTGATAGAAAGTATTAGATGCCATTCCTACTAGGAAAATAATTGGGCACAAAGAAATTTAGCACTTGGGAATAACCCTACCACCATGAAATCTGCATGCTGTATCTTTAGCAGGATTGGGGGTGGAAGGAAGGAAATGCACTGGAAAACATTTCTGGATTTTTCCACCCCCTCTTGTATGCAAACAATATAAAACAGGAAACAAATTATTTAGTAGGATTACAGTTTAAATGCCAGGATTTAAAATGTCCATTTCTTCTAATGGTCTCACATAGTCCCGGCAGCGGTTTCCCCAAAGGGGTGGACTATGACCTAAGGCCTCTGGGGGCAGAGTCTGCAGGATGAAGTGGAGACAAGGACTCAATGAGCCCTGCAAAGCCCTGGGAGACCCTTCATCCAAGTACTGTCCCCTTTTCTTGTAACACTTAACAAATCCCCAGAACAGTGGATGGTGTAAAGTTTGAGTGGAGCAAAAAGGTGCTGTGACCAAGTGCCTCCCAAAAGTATATTTAAGATTAAGTAGAATTTACACTAATTGGCTCACCTTAGGTCTTTCTCTTCCAAACACGCACTTCCAGACCTGACCCACAGTGAGCTCAGTGAAGGACAAGTCAACGTTTCAAAGAGTATTCAAAATTTAGAACTATGTATGTGTGTGCATCATGTGTGTATGTCTTCCGGGGAGGTCCCGTGGCCTTTACACACAGTCCATTCCCATCAGTGGAGGCTTGAAGTTTTGAGCATGTTGCCCATCCTACTCTCTTCTGGAGGGGTAGATAGGGACGCTATATCATGGGATGGCATAGAGGAGGAGGTTGACAGCTCTCAAACTTAGGGACCACTGTTGATCTCACCTGGGGCAGTGACCAGGTAAGGGTGGTAGGGTCTATGCTCCTATCCTTTCCCTAGACCCTACAAGCCAAGGGCAGGAGGTAAGCCCTCGATTACAAAATAACTAGTCACTGGTCCCATAAATACTTAATGAGCAGAAGTTAAATGGGAGATTCTGAAGTGCAAAGTAAGAGACAAAATGATACTTAAGTAGTGTGCTTCTCTCAAGTTCCCTCTATACAAAATGCCATGGGCAGGCCAAGGAGGGTAACCAGCAAAGCTTCAGGGCTGAGAGAATCTTAGGGGAAGAGAAGGACTTTCACATGCACAAAATAGGGGGCATGCATTCCAAAGGAATGAGATCCCCTGAAAAGAGACAAAAGGCAGTTTGGTGCCTGGCAAAGACATCTTTGACTGGAACGCAGGTGGGCAGAGGTCTATGGTGACAGGCAGCAGTCATGGGAGGCATAAGATCTTGGACGTTGGAGACACATTGACAGGATTCAAACCCTAACTCCACCATGACCTTGAGACTCCTTAGCTAGAAGGCTTGGAGCTCATGCCTTCTACATTCTGGCTACACCTACTTCCTCAGACTTGAATTAACAGCAACAACAGCTAACGCTTGGGAGTGCAGGCTTTGCACTAAGCTTTTTGGATAAGTTCAAGACTTAGAACAGTGTGTGGCACAGAGTAAGTGTTTCAGACATTTTGTATATAGCTATTATGATGGTCCTCTGCTTTTTGTGACCACATTAGGAGGGAGGTACTATTTTTCCTCTTTTACTGATGAGGACACTGAAACTTAGAGAAGTACCTTGTCCAAAGTCTTCCAACTGGGAACAGTAGAGCTTCTAATCCTAGTGTCACAAAGACTCAGCTTACAAATGTTCATAAATGAAAACGGCATGGATTTCCATCCTACTGAAATGAAGTCAAGGAATTTTGACTAAGAGATGATGCCTCTAACTAACCTGCAAATCCTGCTAAATATGGACACACACATACACATGCACATACCCCACAATCAAAAACATGCAAGATCTGATTTAATTAGCTGAGTAATATTTGTGATAGCCTATTTTCTATTTCGACAGCAAGTTAACAGTTCAATAAGTAAGTGGAGTATCTGGGTGGCTCAGTTGGTTGAGCAACTGAATGCTTGATTTTGGCTCAGGTCATGATCTTACGGTTCGTGAGCCCCACCCTCACTTGCATTTTCTCTCAAAATAAATAAATAAAAATGAAAAAAAATCAATGAGTAATTAAATGGAACAGAAGCAGGAAAACAACTAGTTATTAAACATCTAGTCTGTAATGGACAGAACCTAATGTACACATGACTTTTTCTCAATCCCACGAGACGGAGATGGTCAAATAATACTGGCTAAAACTTAAGTAACGCTTAATATGTGTTAAGCACTGTTGTAATCCCTTTATAGATTTTGACTAATTTCATCCTCATAAAATCTTTATGAAACAGATGTTATTATCCTCCCCAAGTTGCAGGTGGGCAAACTAAGACCGGAGAAGCTAGCTAACTTTCCCATGTAAGTGTTGGAACCACAGGAGAAGAATTTGAAGGTTAAGTAATGTTCCCCGGGCCACTCAACTGTATGATCCCAGATATTGTGCACTGAAGACCGTGTTGCCTCTGTTGACATAAAAGAGAAGCATAAGGAGCGAGAGAAAAAAGATGCAATCCAAAATCCTCCTTATTCAACATGCACTTCGAAAATTAATTATTTAGTTTCTACCACAGGCAAGGTGCTATGCCAAGCATCAAAGGAGATCAAGATTCATGTGTATTTGCTTGTTCATGTTTCAAGCGTTTGTACAGGGCCTTGTGTTTAAGCTTCTTTTTAAGAATGTGTCAGAAAATAACGGCTCCATGATATGCTGGGAATAGAGCCATATCAACAAAGTACAAACCCTGGGAAACAGACAGCTGGTAAAACATATCAAAGTTTCACAGTTTATGATATAAAAGAAAAAGATGTTGAAAAGAAATATGTATGAGAAGCTAGTAGAGAGCCAAATATGCAAAATGAGAAACAAAATGAATACAGTTTCAGTATCAGAAACTAAGCTGAAAGGTCCCTCCCTCTCTCTCTGCTTCCTTCCTTCCCTCCCACCCTCCCTCCCTCCATCCCCCTCGTGTATGTTTGAGGACTATCCAAGGACCTCCTCAAAATGCTTGCAATATAACTCCAGTATTTCTATCCCAACAACAGGTTATGTTAATGTCTGTGAATGTGACTCAGGACTTTTCTACTACAACGACTTATGCCAGATTCTTCTGTATTCTTTTTTTTTTTTTTTTAAATTTTTTTTTTCAACTTTTTTTTATTTATTTTTGGGACAGAGAGAGACAGAGCATGAACGGGGGAGGGGCAGAGAGAGAGGGAGACACAGAATCGGAAACAGGCTCCAGGCTCTGAGCCATCAGCCCAGAGCCTGACGCGGGGCTCGAACTCACGGACCGCGAGATCGTGACCTGGCTGAAGTCGGACGCTTAACCGACTGCGCCATCCAGGCGCCCCTGGATTCTTCTGTATTCTTAAAAAGAAGTCAGAGGATGGGATCAAGTTGACAGAGAAGAAAAACCCTGAGCTCACCTCTTCTCACAGACACAACAAAACAACTACATAAGAACAATTCTCTCCGGGAACAACTTGGAGACCAGCAGAGCAGCTCCAAAACAACCACAGATATAAAGAAAAAGGCACATTAAGAGGAGGAGAAGGGTCAAAGACACGATATAGTGAGGGCTCACACCCCTGGCACAGAGAGGAGGAGGTAATCCCTGAGCACTGAGGGGTTCAAGTTCCACATCTTGAACGCTACCTCAGCGCTACCTCAGCGCTGGGGACCTGCAACAGGAAGACAAAACCCAGGAATGTCTTGCTTTGAAAACCAAGGTTTCACCTCAAGAAAGCCAGAGACAATAGGAAGCCAAAACTCTACTTTTCAAGGGCTTGAACACAAGTTACTCACACCGAGACCTAGCACAGAGGCAGCAGTTTGAACAGTGCCTGGGCCATATGTGAAAGAGATTTATTGACTAATTTTAAGGCATGGACTGTAGGAGCAGGGATCTGTAGGGATGTTCTTTAAGAGGGGAAGGCTGGTAAGGTCATTTTATTTACTCTCCCTCTATCTAGCTGGGCCAACACTGGTGGGTGCCACCTCTGACACATTCCATCTACCTTGCCAGCCCACTCACCCCACCTCCACATTACCCTGTGGACCCACCTGACCAGTAGCTGACCCACCAAAATGGCTGTCACTCTGCCTCACCCAGGAGGTGGCCTCAGCTAGGACTGGTACCCCCAACGCAACTCCCGCTATGCCTACCACACTTGGTGAGTAGCCTTGGCCTGGACCGTTGCCCCTCAGAGTGAATCACAGCACAGGGCCTGGGTGGCTCAGTCGGTTAAACGTCTGACTTCGGCTCAGGTCCTGATCTCGCTGTTCATCGGTTCAAGCCCCACATAGGGCTCTGTGCTGACAGCTTGGAGTCTGAAGCCTGCTTCAGATTCTGTGTCTCTTTCTCTCTCTGCCCTTCCCCAACTCGCACTCTGTCTCTCAAAAACAAATAAACATTAAGAAAAAATTTTGGGGGGGGTGTGCACGTGGGTGGCTCAGTTAAGCATCTGACTTCAGCTCACGTCATGATCTCGCGGTTTGTGAGTTCGAGCCCCACCTCGGGTTCTGTGCTGACAGCTCGGAGCCTGGAGCCTGCTTCAGATTCTGTGTCTCCCTCTGTCTCTGCCCCCCCACCCCCACCCCTGCTCATGCTCTGTCTCTCTCTGTCAAAAATGAATAAATGTAAAAAAAAAAAATTTTTTTTTAATTTTTTAAGTGAATCACACCACGAGGAGGGGGGACCTGCCACACACACCAGTAGAACCACAAAAGTCAAAACTAGTCCTTACAACTCTGTTCACCAGCAGCCCTGCAGCAGCTACAGCCCAGCCACAAGAAGGTGCCTACAGATCACACAGGGGTCACCCCTGGAGTGCCTGGTTCTGGTGGCTCTTGGGGGATTGTTCTTCTGGGACCCAGAGGACTCCTACTATTTAAGGCCATTCCTTCAAGACATAGCTGATCTACGTAATACATAGAAACAAACAGAGAGTCAGACAAAATGAGGAGACAGAGGAATATGACAAAACCTCAGGAAAAGAACAAAATGAAGTAGAGATAAGCAATCTACCTAATAAAGAATTCAAAGTAATGGTCATAAAGGTGCTAATTGGGCTCAGAAAAATAATAGATGAACAGTGAGAATGTCAACAAATAAAAATAAAATATTAAAAAGAACTAATCAGAACTGAAGGCTACAATAAATGAAATTTCAAAAATACACCAGAGATGGCACACCTGGGTGGCTCAGTTAGGTGAGCATCTGACTTCGGCTCAGGTCATGACTTCACTGTTCGTGAGTTCAAGCCTCATGTCAGGGTCTGTGCTAACAGCTCAGAGCCTGGACCCTGCTTCCGATTCTCTGTCTTCCTCTCTCTCTGCCTCTCCCCCATTCGTTCTCTCTCTCTCTCTCTCTCTCTCTCAAAAATAAATAAACATTAAAAAAAATTTTTTTTAAATACACTGGAGAGAATCAACATCAGATTAGAGGATGCAGAAGAACAAACCAGTGATCTGGAAGACAGAGGAGTGGAAACCATCCAAATGAAAGAGAGAAAAAATTTTAATAAAGATAGTTTAAAAGATCTCTAGACAACATTAAGCATAAAACATTAACATTATAGGTATCCCAGAAAGGAGAACAGAGAGAAAGGGACAGAACACTTTTGTGAAGAAAATAATAGCTGAAAACTTCTCTAACTTGGAAAGGAAAACAGACATACAGGTCCAGGAATCAGAGTCCCAAACAAGATGAACCCAATGAGCTTCACATGAAGACATATTGTAATTAAACTGTAAAAAATTAATTATAAAGAGAGAATCTTAAAAGCAGCAACAAAAAAGCAACTAATGACATACAAGTTACATACATCAGCTGACTTTTCAGCAGAAACTTTGCAGGCATAAGGAAAAGACATATATTCAGGGTGCTGAAGAAAAGGCCTACAATCAAGAACAATCTTCCCACCAAGACCTACTCAGAATTGGAGGCGTAAAGAGTTCCCCAGACAAATAAAACTTAAAGGAGTTCATTAGCACTAAACAGGTCTTACAAGAAACGTTAAAAGGATTTCTTTAAGCAGAAAAGAAAAAGTCGTAACTACAAGTAAGAAAATTGTAACAGAAAAAAAATATTAATGGTAAAAGTAAACACATAGTAAAAGCAGTGGATCAACCACTTGTAAAGCTAGTGTGAGGGTTAAAAGGCAAAAGTAGTAAAACGAATCAGACCTAGAATAACTGGCTAAGGAGTACACAAAATAAAAATATATAAAATATGATGTCAAAAACATAAAATGTGGCAAGGGAAAATAAAATGTAATGCGTTTAGAATGTGTCCAAACTTAAGTGACCATCAACTTAAAGGAGACTACTGTATACTTAGGTTTGTCATACACAAACCTCATGATAACTGCAAACCAAACACCTATAAGAAATTTAAAGAGAGAGCGAGAGAGAGAGAGAAAGGAAGCCAAACATTACACTAATTAAAATCATCAAAACACAAGGGAAGGAACCAAGAAAAAAAAAAAAGAAACAGCGACAAACTACAAAAACAACCAGAAAATAGAATGGCAATAAGCACATACCTCTCAATAATGACTTTAAATGTTACTGTACTAAATGCTCCAATCAAAAGACAAAGGGTGAGTGAATGGATAGAAAAACAAGATCCTCTATATGCTGCCTACAAGAGACTCACTTCGGACCTAAAAGCACATACAGACTGAAAATGAAGAGATGAAAAAAAGACATTCCATGAAAATGGAAATGAAAAGAAGGCTGGCAGAGCAACACTTACGTCAGACTTTAAAACAAAGACTATAACAAAATACATAGAAGGGGCATTACTTAATGGTAAATGGATCACTCCACCGAGAGGATATGACTGTATTTATCTATGCACCCAACACAGGAGCATCTGAACATGCAAAGCAAATATTAACAGATATAAAGGGAGAAATTGACAGTAATACAATAACATTAAGTGACTTTAACATTCCATTTACATCAATGGATAGATTATCCAGACAGAACATCAATAAGGAAACAGTGTCCTTAAATGAAACTTTAGACTACATAAACTTAATAGAGATATACATAACAGTTCAAAAAAAAAACCAAAAGAAAACAGCAGAATGCACATTTTTTTCAATTGCCCAGGGAACATTCTCCAGATTAGATGATATTTTTGCAACAAAACAAGTCTCAATAAATTTAAGAAGATTGAAATCATATTAAGCATCTTTCCAAACACAACAATATGAAACTAGAAATTTTCACAAGAAAAAACCTGGAAAAAACACAAATGAGGCTGAACAACACACTCCTAAATAATCTGGGTCAATGAATAAATTCTAGAGTATATTTAAAAATACCTTGAGACAAATTAAAATGGAAACACAATGTTCCATTATCATTGGGACTCGGCAAAAGCAGTTCTAAGAGGGCAGTGATACAGACTATCTCAAGAAACAAGAAAGATCTCAAAGAAACAATCTAACCATACATTCAAAGTAACTAGGAAAAGCATAACAAACAAAACCCAAAGTAGTAGAAGGAAGGAAATAACAAAGAGGAGAATAAAAATAAATAAATTATAGGGGCGCCTGGGTGGCTCAGTCGGTTGGGCGTCCGACTTCGGCCCAGGTCACGATCTCGCGATCCGTGGGTTCGAGCCCCGCGTCGGGCTCTGTGCTGACAGTTCAAAGCCTGGAGCCTGTTTCGGATTCTGTGTCTCCCTCTCTCTCTCTGACCCTCCCCCGTTCATGCTCTGTCTCTCCCTGTCTCAAAAATAAATAAACGTTAAAAAAAAATATTTTTTTTAAATAAATATATAAATAAATAAATAATACACACACACAAATAAAAAAATTAAAAAAAAGATCAATGAAAGTAGGAGCTGTTTCTTGGAAAAGAGAAAAATGATAAACCTCTAGCCAGGCTCATTAAGAAGAAAAGAGAGAGGGCCCAGATAAATAAAATCAGAAATGAAAGAGGAGAAATTACAACTACATAAATACAAAAGACTGAAATGAACAACATACACCAACAACTTGAGCAATCTAGAAGAAAGGAATAAATTCTTAGAAACATACAGTCTTCCAAGACTGAATCAGGAAGAAATAAAATATCTGAACAGAATAATCACTGGTAATACTATTAAATCCGTAATCCAAAACCTCCCAACAAAGTCCAAGACCAGACGGCTTCACAGGTAAATTCTACCAAATATTTAAAGGAGAGTTCATAGTATACTTCTCAAACTATTCCAAAAAATGGAGGAGGAAGGAATGCTTCCAAATTCATTCTACAAGGCCAGCATTACCCTGAAAGCAAAACCAAACAAAGACACTATAAAAAAAAAAAAAAGAAAGAAAATTATGTGCCAATATCTCTGATGAACACAGCTGCAAAAATCCTCAGCAAAGCATTAGCAGGCCAAATTCAAAAATACTTTAAAAGAATAATACACCATGGGAATGCAAGCTGGTGCAGCCACTCTGGAAAACAGTATGGAGGTTCCTCAAAAAACTAAAAATAGAACTACCCTACGACCCAGCAATTGCACCATTAGGCATTTATCCAAGGGATACAGGCATGCTGTTTCGAAGGGACATATGCACCCCAATGTTTATAGCAGCACTATCAACAATAGCCAAAGTATGGAAAGAGCCCAAATGTCCATAAATGGATGAATGGAAAAGGAAGATGTGGTATATATATACAATGGAGTATTACTCAGCAATCAAAAAGAATGATATCTTGCCATTTGCAACCACGTGGATGGAACTGGAGGGTATTATGCTAAGCAAAATTAGTCAGAGAAAGACAAACATCATATGGCTTCATTCATATGAAGACTTTAAGAGACAAAACAGATAAACATAAGGGAAGGGAAGCAAAAATAATATAAAAACAGGGAGGGGGACAAAACACAAGAGACTCTTAAATATGGAGAACAAACAGGGTTATGGAGGGGTTGTGGGGGGGGGTGGGCTAAATGGGTAAGGGACATTAAGGAATCTACTTCTGAAATCATTGTTGCACTGTATGATAACTAATTTGGATGTAAATTTAAAAAAATAAAATTAAATATTTGTTTTAAAAAAAGAATAATACACCAATAAACAACTCCACCTGTAGGAATAAGTTACGGTTACCTATATGTTTATTGCAGCAATGACTCAGATGGGAAAGTGACAAATAACATAAAATTCCAACAATAGAGATTTAGTTAAACATACTGTGGTATTATAGTAACAGAAAAATATTCATGATATGTCAAGGAAAAAATTAACCATAAAACAGTATATACATTTTCACACAATTATTTTAAATATAAAAGTAAAACTGGAACTTACATTTCAAGTGGCTCAAAAAGGAACAAAGTACAAAGCCAGTAGAAGGAAGTAAATAAAAGATTACAGAAGAAATAAATAGAAACTAAAAACCAATAGAACAGATTGATGAAACTAGAAGCTGGTTCTTTGAAAAGATCAACAAGATTGATAAACTTTTAGCCAGACTCATCAAGAAAAAAAAAGAGAGGACTCAAATAAAATCAGAAATGAAAGAGGAGAAGTAACAACCAAGGCACCGGAAATACAAAGGATTATAAGAATATTATGAAAAATTATATGCCAACAAATTGGACAACCTTGAAAAAATGGATACGTTCCTAGAAACATGTAACTTTCGAAACTAAAGCTGAAAGAAATAGAAAATTTTAACAGACCAATTACCCGCAATGAAACTGAATCAGTAATCAAAAAACTTCTAACAAAGTCCGGGACCAGAGGCCTTCACAGTTGGATTCAACCTAACATTTAAATTAGAGATTGGGGCGCCTGGGTGCCTCAGTCGGTTAAGTGGCTGACTTCAGCTCAGGTCATGATCTCGCGGTCCGTGAGTTCGAGCCCTGCGTCGGGCTCTGTGCGGACAGCTCAGAGCCTGGAGCCTGTTTCAGATTCTGTGTCTCCCTCTCTCTGACCCTCCCCGTTCATGCTCTGTCTGTCTCTGTCTCAAAAATAAATAAACGTTAAAAAAAATAAATTAGAGATTAATACCTAGTCTTCTCAAATTATTTCAAAAACTACAAGAGGAAAGAAAGCTTCCAAGGTCATTCTGTGAGGTTAGCATTACCCTGATACCAAAACCAGGCAAAGATACTACAAAAAAAAGAAAACCAAAGGCCGATATCTCTGATGAACATCAATGCAAAAATCCTCAACAAAATATTAGCAAACCAAAACCAATAACACATTAAAAAAATCATCCACCATGGTCAAGTGGGATTTATTCCTGGGATGCAAGGGTGATTGAATATATGCAAATCAATCAACCTTAAACATCACGTCAACACAAGAAGGGATAAAAAACTTGATCATCTTGGGGTGCCTGGGTGGCTCAGTTGGTAAAACATCTAACTTCGGCTCAGGTCATGATCTCACAGTCCGTGAGTTTGAGCCCCACATGAGGCACTGTGCTGACAGCTCAGAGCCTTGGAGCCTGCTTTGTCTCTCCCTCTCTCTCTGCTCCTCCCCTGGCTTGTGCTCTTTCTCTCTCTCTCTCTCTCTCTCTCTCTCTCTCTCTCTCTCTCTGTGTATCTCTCTCTCTCAAAAATAAACATTAAAAAAAAAAAAACTTGATCATCTCAACAGATGCAGAAAAAGCAACTGACAAAGTACAACATCCACTTGTGATAAAAACTCTCAACAAAGTAGGTTTAGAGGGAAGATATCTTTAGAGGGAACATATCTCAGCATAATAAAGGCCATATATGACAAACCCACAGCAAAGATCATACTGAATGGTGAAAAACTGAGAACGTTTCCCTAAGATCAAGAACAAGACCAGGATGTCCACTGTCACCACTTATATTCAACATAGTACTGGAAGTCCTGGCCACAGCAAACAGATGAGAGAAAGAAATAAAAGGCATCCAACCTGAGAAGGGAGAATTAAAACTTTTACTCTTTGGAGACAACATGATCTTATATATAGAAAACCCTAAAAACTGTACACACACACATAAAACTACTAGAAAAGTAAAGTCACAAGATAGAAAATATACAGAAGTCTGTTGCATTTCTCTGCACTAATAATGAAGCTACAGAAAGAGAAATTGGGAAAACAATCCCATTTACAACTGCACCAAAAATAATAAAATACCTAGGACTAAACCTAACCAGGGAAGTGAGAGACCCGTACTTCCAAAATTATAGAACACTGATGAAGGAAACTGAAGATGATGCAAACAAATGGAAAGATATTCCATCCTCATGAATTGAAAGAAGCAATACTGTCAAAATGTCCATATCACTCAAAGCAATCTACAGTTTAACGCAATCCCTATGAGAAGAGTGACAGCATTTTTTTTTAAGAACTAGAACAAACATTCGCAAAATTGTACAGAACCCTAGAAGACCCCAAATAACCAAAGGGATCTTGAGAAAGAACAAAGCTGGAGGTATCACAATCCAGATTTCAAGATATACTATGTAGCTATAATAACCCACGCAGTATGGAACTGGCACAAAAAAAGACATATAGGTCTTTGGAACAGAATAGAGAGCCCAGAAAGAAACCCACACCTATATGGTCAATTGATCTGTGACAAAGGAGGAAAGAATGTACATTGGGTAACAAACAGTGTCTTCAATAAGTGGTGTACTGGAAAGGCTGACGGCATCATGCAAAAGGATGAAACTGGACCACTTTCTTACACTATGCACAAAACTAAACTCAAAATGGACGAAAGACCTAAATGTGAAGCCTGAAACCATAAAACTCCTGGAAGAAAACATAGACAGTAATTTCTTCTATGTCATCGGCTATAAAAACATTTCTCTAGATATGGCTGCTCAGAACACAAAAGCAAAAATAAACCACTGGGACTACACCAAAATAACCATCAACAAAACAAGGCAATGACAACCAACTGAATAAAAGAAGATATTTGCAAATGGTGTATCTGATAAGAAATTAACATCCAAAACATATAAAGACCTTATACAACTCAACAACAAAAAAGTAATAATAATCTGACTAAAAAATGGGCAGATGACCTAAACAGACATGTCTCCAAGGAAGACATACAGATAGCCAGTCGACACATGAAAAGAGGCTCATCTTTGGGGTATTTACCCAAAGAAAACCAAAAACTAATTCAAAAAGATACATGCTTCCCTGTGTTTATTGCAGCCTATTTACAATAGCTAAGATATGGAAACAACCCAAGTGTTTTATCAAGAGACAAATGAATAAAGAAGATGTGGTATATATAAATGCAATGGAGTATTACCCAGCTTTAAAAAAGAATGGTATCTTGGGCACCTGGGTGGCTCACTCAGTTGAGCGTCCAACTTCGGCTCAGGTCATGATCTCACAGTTCATGGGTCCGAGCCCTGCATCGGGCTCTGTGGTGACAGCTCAGAGCCCGGAGCCTGCTTCGGGTTGTGGGTCTCCCCCTCTCTCTGCCTCTCCCCTGTTCACACTCTGTTTCTCTCTCTCAAAATTAAATAAATATTTCAAAAAAAAAAAGAATTATACCTTGCCATTTGTAAAATGATTGGACCTAGAGGGTATAATGCTAAGTGAAATAAGTCAGAGAAAGACAAATACCATATGATTTCACTCATATGTGGAATTTAAGAAAGAAAACAAACAAGCAAAGGGGAAAAAGAGAGAGAAACAAACCAGGAAACAGGCTCTTAACTATAGAGAACAAACAGATGGTTACCAGAGGGGAGGTAGGTGTGGAGACAGGTGAAATAGTCAAGGGGCAAGAGTACACTTATCATGAGCACTAAGTAATACACAGAATTAGCGAATAATTATATCATACATCGGAAACTAATGTAACAATGTATTTTAATTATACTTTAACAAAAATAAAGCTAAAACTGGAAGATTCTAGGGGCACCTGGGTGGCTTAGTTGGTTAAACATCTGACTTCGGCTCAGGTCATGATCTTGCAGTTCATGGGTTCGAGCCCCGCATCGGGCTCTGTGCTGACAGCTCAGAGCCTGGAGCCTGCTTCCAATTCTGTGTCTCCCTCTCTCTCCGCCCCTCCCCTGCTCATGGTTTGTCTCTCTCTGTCTCAAAAATAAACAAACATTAAAAAAATTTTTTTAAAAACTGGAAGATTCTATGCTATGGTGTTAACAGTGTATCTTGAATTTTTAGTGATCTCTCCTTTTTAATTATCTATAGTGTCCAACTTTCTAAATTGTATAAGTATTTATTATTCTGTAATAAAGAAATGAAAACTATAATAAAAGCAAGTCTGGTTAAATCACTTAAAAAACTTTAGAACAGATACTCTACAAATGTGTGGTTGTGGATGGCTTATTTGTAGCTTAAAAATCTGGAGGTGAAGTTTTTTCTTTGTGTTTTTTCTTTATCATGTTTGCCTTCTTAGCATGTGGATTCCAAAAGACAGGAGAGGTAGAAATTCATTTGGAGGCCCCCCCAAATCCAGCATATTACTTTGCTCTGATTAAGACAAACACTGAATTAGAGGATAAAAATAACTGAGTGCAGTGTGACTTTGTTCTCAAATGTGCCCTACTCCTCTTGTACATGTAATCAATCTGTCCAGGCTACAACACCTCTCTGGAGCTTAACCCTGGCTTTCCAGGCTCCCAGATATCATTCAGCCTCACCTCTCACCTGGTCCCCACTCTTGGTTGTTCTCTCTCTATATATATTTCTTTTTTTTTAATTTTTTTTTTTTTTTTTTAATGCAGCCACAACTCCATCTGTCTCCCCGGTTGAATCTTGGTATCAGCCTCGACTTTCCTTCTTGTTTCCATTCCTTACACTTTATCAACCAACAAATTGACTCTTCTAGAAAAATTTCTCCTCTATCCCATCATTTACCCAGCTCTCAACACAACCGAATTCCTCACCAACCCCAAACACACTGTTTTTTTTCCATCCCAATTTTCCAACAATCTCTTTCCCTCTGAAAGCCTCTCTTATTTTCCATCAGGTCTAAATCTGGTTGTTCTTCAGAGTTGCTTCATTAGAAAGATCATTTATGTTCAGTGACATTTGTACAATTGTTGTGCTAATAAGACACAGGCCCAAAACGGAGTCACTTATGTTAAGTCCCACCAAGACTTAATGCCTAACCTAATAGCAATTTCAGCCTCTTCTAGGAGTGGGATTTTAAACCTATCAGTCTGGCATTTCCTGATCAGCACTAGTGGGGTCATCTGTATAAGACCTCCAGCCATTCCACCTGAGAAAAGATGACCACATCCTAAACAATCCTGTCTCTTCTTTTGCTAATAACTTCCCCGTCCTGCCTCATTTCTACTTATACAATCCTTCCATTTTGTGTAACTCCTGGAAGCCTCTCCTATTTGTTACATGAGAAGCTTCCTGATTCATGAACCTTTAGATCTTTACATTTACTTGGCTGAATTTCTGTTTTTTAACAGATTTGGTGGTGGCAGGAGAACTGCCAGAGATTTCTAACAGCTTTGGGGACAACAAGAAACATAGGCATGGTGGCCGCGAACACTTTGAGTTCTCTTTCTCACCCTTTCTGAGGGCTGTGGGTAAGTTTCTCTTGGTTTTGAGTTCCAGTCACTTTGCATCCAGCTCCTGATCTAATTGGCTTTCCACAGTTCCCTCCTTGATTGGAAACCCTAGCCCTTGGTTCTATCTCTAGATTATACACTGAGAATTACTGGGGCTGGCTGGACTTCTTCCATTTCTTTGTAATCAGTCCACAGTCCCCCATTTTAGATTCTGCTGGTTCAATCCTTCCCCCAATCCCCAGATTCCACATAGTCAACTACAGATGGACTAGACCCAACCTAAAAACTAGACTGGGTCTAGGATCAGACTGAGTCCAACTTAAAAACCAAACTGGAGGATATCTGGATGGTTCAGTTAGTTAAATGTCTGATTCTTGATTTCAGCTCAGGTCATGATCCCAGACTCATGAAATCAAGCCCTGTATCAGGCTCTGTGCTGGGCATCGAGTCTACTTAACTTAAGGTTAAGGTTTTCTCTCTCCCTTAAGGTTTCTTTCTCCCTTAAGAAAACATAAGCTTTTCTCTCTCCCTCTCCCTCTTCCCCTCCCCACCTCAAAAAATTTTTTTTAATTTTCAATTTTAAAATAAAAAAAATAAAATAAAAAGCAAACTGGGTCCAGAATTGGACAGAATTTTGACAGAACTGGGTCGTGTGGAAGGCCTTCTTTAGGTATATATTACATAAGTGCTAGCTGCTAAATGGAAATCTCAGAAGTCAACAAAGCTGCCAACATTGGTGGGCACAGGTCAGTCAAGCATTTAAAGGTTGTTAGAGCACAGGTACCTCGAGAAGATTCCCAAGATGGAATCTCTTAGGTGTTAGTTTGTCTCTGGAAACTCAAAGACCTAGCTAAAAGAAATGGAATCCTTCATGTACAATGAGTTCTGAGCATACCACCTTCCGGCATACTTACTATTTTATGTTTAAGAACTATAGTCCTGGGGGTGCCTGGGTGGCTTGGTTGGCCAAGCCACAGACTCTTGATTTCAGCTCAGGTCATGATCCCATGGTTCATGAGACTGAGCCCCACGCTGGGCTCTGCGCTGACAGCTCAGAGCCTGCTTGGGATCCTCTCTGCCCCTCCCCACCCCCACCCAAAACAAATAAATAAACGTTAAAAAAAAAAAAACAAATAAACAAAAACAAGAACTACAGCCCTGGAAGCTGCAGTTATCTAGCAAAATGGCAAATTTTTACTAAAACTAATCTAGAATTGCAATGGCCTTTATGGGGAACATTCCAGTTACATGTGCACTCGAGAACACGGCATGCCAAGCTGAACGAACAGAATGGGGCGCCTACTTTAATTGGTGTGCTTCCAAAAGTTTTCAAAATAACTTCATTAGAAGACCCATTACAAAGGCTAATGAAAAATTAAAGACTCAAGAGGTACCTAAAACAAAAGATGATAGGACACATGTGACTCCTACTCACTCTCCCTTAGCTTTTTCACTGGAGTACTTATGTTTTACTCCTTCTTTGTCTGAACTGCCTTTTCACTCTGAAGAGACGCTGAGACAGTTACCTTTTAAAACAAAACAAATTGAGGTTGCAAACAAACCTCCTTCGGTATCCTTTGTTCCTGGGTCAAAGACTGAATTAAGTTACAGAATTTCCTAAGCCTACGGAGGAATCCCAAAAATTTTTTGAAGAAGTTAGAATCATTATTGGGGTCTATGTCCCAGGGTGCCAGATCTTTATCAGCTTGTACACGTGTAGCTAGGACCTGTTAAGACCCAAGCTACATGTTAGGAAGCAAGGTGGCAAAACCCTGAGGATGATATCTGAGAACATGATTCTTCAACATCTCGGGGACCAGCAAAAGCTCATAAAACAGCACCAGAACATTTATAAGCCATTCTTAGAGTCTTCATTGCCTGCACAGATTGGTCTAATACATTGACATGCAAACAAAAGGAGATAAACCTGTGGCATACTGTAAAGCCCATTTAGAAGTCCTTTTTCCATGCCATTCAGTGTTCCATATGATAAATAAATTCACCCAGCCTGCTCCAAAATGGCAGCAAGTAAGACAGGAGGCCACTGTCTGACTGAACTTGCATCTAAGCTAAGCATTTTGAAAGGACACTAGAACAAGATTACAAGCAAAAATCCCCCAGGCCATTAGATTGACCGCCACAAGAACTCCAAGGCCAGAGACCCACAACAATACCTGGGTCTCTCACATTGCACCCAGTTAGGAGTCCATCAAAACACTGGGCCAGAGATTGATGCCCCCACCATGATCCACTGGAACACTGAAAAAGAGACTGTCCTTAATAGTCGTATGCAAATTCTTCTCGAATGCCCTCACACCTACTTCTAAAGGAGGGTTCCCATATAAAACCTTCCACAGTTGATGGAACTCAGGAATTGCTAGCAAACTATTACTAATAATTCCCTTAAACAGCCATGGGGAAACTAAAATTAAAACCAGTGGGAAAATCTGCCAAATGTCAGTTGATACTGGAGCTAAGCTTTCTACTTTAATCGCCACACTGATAGGACAGGAGATCCCTCAAAGGACAACAAAAAGGGGTTTCCATAGTGGAGGTATCTCATGAAGTTCAGAGAGAGCTTTTATCTCAACTGGTACAGATGACTCTGGGACCTGTGACTGAAAAATATCCCTTTTTACTATGTGATACAATTCCAACCAGTCTGTTAGGTAGAGATCTTCTTTCTAAATTAAGACAGCTAATATGGTTTATAGCCAATGAAGACCTCACCTTAGAATTTCCTGACCAACCTGAACTTTCGTTTTCCACATTCTACCTTTGATATAAAAAAGGAAGAAATCCAACAAAAGTCCTCTAATTTATTTGAGGTGCTCGAAAATCTGTGGGCCATTTCTAATATGGACAATGGAAGAATAAAAAGTGCAGAATCTATAAAGATTCAGATGGTTATAACTAAACCTCTCCCTAACGTACCTCTATATCCATTAAAGTCTAAGGCCATACAAAACCTCACACGCACAGAAGACAACTTAACCCAGGGGCTAATCATTCCCTGTACTAGTCCCTGCAATAGGCAGATCTTGCCAGCCCAGAATCCTAATGGGTGGGGAGGGTAATTTGTCCAGGATTTGAGAGCTATTAATAAAATGGGTATTCTCCCAATTGTTCCAAACCCCAACAGCCTGCTGCCACATTCCACCAGAGTTAAAGTGGTTCACTTTCAGGGCGCCTGGGTGGCTCAGTTGGTTAAGTGTCCGACTTCGGCTCAGGTCAAGATCTCACAGTTTGTGGGTTTGAGCCCTGCATTGGGCTCTGTGGTGACAGCTCGGAGCCTAGAGCCTGCTTCAGATTCTGGGTCTCCCTCTCTCTCTGCTCTTCTCCCGCTCATGCTCTGTCTCTCTCCCCTTCAAAAATAAATAAACACTAAAAAAAAAAGTTTCACTATTGCAGACCTTTGTAACGTCTTTTTCCGCATCCCTGTAGATGCCAAAAGCTAGTATCTGTTTGCCTTTATTTGGAACAATAGACAATATGCCTGGACAGTCATGCCTCAAGTGTTCCATGACGCCCCTTCTTATTTTCTCAAGTACTTAGCCAGAATTTAAGCCCACTTGGTTCCCTGGGAAATTGACCCTTTTACAACATGGAGATGACCTTTGGCTATGCTCAGTTACCAAAGAGGCATCCTTAAAAGATTGCATTTACTTGCTGCAATAGTTAGCTGAAAGGAATACAACACCCCTAAGGAAAAACTACAATTTTCTCCACACACTGTTCATTACCTCAGTCATGATCAAAGTGCCGAAGGAATTCAGCTGTCTCCAAAAAGAATTAAGCTAATCCAGGCATTTCCTAGACCCACAGCCAAGCAACAGCTTCATGGATTTCTGGGCCTGGCTGGTTATTGCAGATTATGGGTTCCTAATTTTTTCTCTATTAGCTTCTCCACTCTATGAATTTACTAAAATTTCCACTGCTGAATCCCTTCCTTGAGAAGACAAACATGAACAGGCTTTTATGAGGCTAAAACAAGCACTGTAAGAACCACCTGCCTTGGGACTCACTATTCATAAGCTTTCACTTTATTTGGGCAGGAAAGGGATAATCAGGCCCTGGGAGTGCTCTCACAAAAATATGGTGATAAACATAGGCCTACCGCCTATGCTGGCACACAACCCAATTAAGTTGTTGCATGCCTATCCCTGTTGTCTTAAGGCTATATAGGCACAGCTGCAAAGTTAGTGGAGGACTCAGAAGATTTCACCCCAGGAAGTGATGTTTATTTGCAAACTCCACATGCTGTCCAAAGTCTTAACTCTGAATTGATTCAATATTTCTCTGTAAGTAGATCCCTCTGCTTTCACACCTACTCTAGGTGTTGCACATCCTTAATCCTGCTAGGTTACTACCTATTCTTGATGAAGGCAAGCCCCGTGACTGACTACAAGTAACAATGTCCCATTTTGTGACTGCTTATTTATGAGATATAGCTCTAATTCTGGTCTAATCTTGTTTGTTTCAAGATTGGAATGAAAAAGGGAATTTTCAAGCTGGTTATGCATTACAACCCAACATGACCTACCCAAAAGGAAAAATAAATCTACAAGCTAAAACCACCCAACAAGCAGGGTTCCATGTTCTTACCCAAGCATGCTGATTATTGGAAGGACAGACTGTTAATATTTACAGTGAGAGCCTATATGCCTTTGGGGTTGTTCATCAGGTGGGGATATTATAGCAACAAAGGGGTTTTCTTACATTTCCCCAAGGACCCCAAAGATGAGCAATAAGTAAATAATCTTCTTACTTTCTGAAATCGTTGTCATCAAAATTGAGCCTTATGCTAAAAGGACTGAACCTTAGTATCAGGGAAGTTCCCTAGCTGATTTTCATGCAAAGACAGCACCAACAGAATCTCTAAAGATTGTATAGCACATGTAGATCAAGTCCATTCTGCCTTTGCAAACAATGACCCTCCATTGCTGAGTTTTGCCTTCCTGATATCCTTGTCACCTGCCAACAGTCTGCTCCTAAACCAAAGAAATTAAAATGGATCAACAATAACTGTTAAATAAATGACCAGGTGGGACTATGGGAAACCCAAGATGGTTGCTTGGTACTTCCTGGCTCCCTGGCAAGCCCCATTTTTCAGTTTCTCCATTTCTTCACTCACCAGAGTACATAGAAGATGACTCAAATTATGAATCGACACTAGTATGGAGATGTCTATAAAATTACGACAACACTCTGCCAGCATTATCTGACCTGAAAGGTCCATGATCCTGGAAAAACTATTTTTCCCTATAGAGGCTTCAGACTTCCTCCCTTTGTGTCCTCTGATAGCTTCAACTGGACTTCATTCAATTGACACTTAGTATGGCTTGTCAATATGTTGTTATCGTAGGTGTGTTTTCCAGATGGATTGAAGCCTTCCACTGCTGCAAAACTGATCCCCTCACAATAGTAAAGAAACTATTCGAAAATGTGTTTTCCACTTAGGGTATACTTTCCACAACCTCCAGTAATCGAGGCACCCACTTTATTGGGCAAATCATACCAGCCTGAAGCAAAACCTTGTAAACTTCTTGGAATTATCATTGTCTCTATAATCCTCTTGGAAGTATCACTGTCTCTATAATCTTCAATCATCAGGCAAGGTCAAGAGAACTAATGGGATTCTCAAACTTGAAGTTTCTAAACTTTCCAAAACACTAGACTCCCCTGACTTATGGTATTGTCTTTGGTCTTGCTGACAATTCAAAGAACATCCTCTGGAAATATAAGCTCACTCCATACAAGATAGTCATGAGCAGACCAACATCTAGTGGTTTATAATTTCTGGTCCCTTGTTCTCTCACACTAGTATGACCAGCTACTATAAGTCTTTAATGTGTCATGTTCAAGCTTATCATCAACACATTTAAAGAAACGTTCCTGGATCCCAATTCAGAGGATCCTGTTGGGCACAGTCTAGAGCCTGATGACTGGGTATTCTGGAAGTGTTAGCAGAGGAAGACAGTCTTTGAGCTTTGTTGAAAGTGACATTATCAAGCGCTCCTGACCACTAAAACTGCTGAAAAATGAGAAGGCAACTGAGCCTCGGATTCACATCTTACAGCTAAAGAAGGCTCCAGCTGTTATTGGCCCTGTACAGACATTATGAATCAAACTGACAAGGAAGGGAAGTAACTGACATCGAAGTAGACTACATCCACCCAAGACACCAATCAAGACTTCATACTTTAAACAAGAAACCTTTCTCCTTTTTCTTTTCTTTACTCTCGCATTGGCCTAGAAAGATAATGCCCTCATCTGTATCTCCCGGGCCACTCCTAAAAGGGTAATCTTTCAGACGGCTAAATCTGTCAGGGTGTAGGAGATCCCCTGATCCTCCCTATGACCACTTTCTCTATTCCCAATGTCACTGTAAACTACAATTGACCACCTTAGCAATATGTACCAAATCAGACACATTTGAACATGTGAATCTTAGTACATTTGTACCTCCACATTCCCATGATTATCCAAATCAGATTTGCCCCCAATGATTAGGAGATCTTACTAGCCCATCTTTGTGAACACATAGGATGCCCTTTTATTTCAGGATAGGAGATTGTCTTCTATCTGTCTCTTCTATCATATTCACTAAAAACTTAATTGACCCCTGGTCTAGGAATAAGTACAAATGAGAATATGATTAGAAATCTCTCCTTAAGTCTTGGAGACACTTCAGATTCCATTGCCAAGACACTAACGACCCAGCAAAGATCCTTACACTCTCTAGCCAAAGTCATCCTTTTTTTTTTTTTTAATGTATATTTAGTTTTGAGAGAGAGAGTGTGAGTGGGGCAAGTGTAGAGAGAGAGGGGGACAGAGAATCTGAAGCGGGCTCTACCCTGACAGCAGAGAGCCCCATGTGGGGCTCAAACTCACGAACCATGAGATCATGACCTGAGCCGAAGTCAGATGCTTAACCGACTAAACCACCCAGGCACCACTGGCCAAAGTTATTCTTGGTAACATAATTATCGTTCAGATGAGCAATAAGGTGTCTGTGCTGTGGCCAACAGCACCTGCAGTACCTAGATTAACATTTCTGGGGAAGCTGAAACTCAGTTACGTATGGTCACTGGGCAAGCTACAAGCCTTGAAAGGGGGACTCCTTTTACAGGAGTCTCTCTTTGGTTTGGGTCTTGGGGACCAAGACTCCAAAGTGCACTCCAAACATTTTTGGAAATTATCCTTCTTACACTTATTATAAGAATCTCTGACACACTGTAGTCTCTTGGAGGCTTTAAATGCATGTTTGCAGTCACTAACCACCAAGCAAATGTCTCCCTGAAACTGGAATGTCAAAAAAGGAACGAAGAAAATGACTGACTAAAAAACTGTGAGCCTGAAGTCTTGACCTGTGAATACCACAGTGATTCAGCAAAAAACAGGATCAAGGAAAGTTTTGAGAACTACAAATTGGTCGCTGTGAGTGGTGCTGGTGCCTTAAATCTTTACCACGACTCTCAGGCTGAGTTCAATCAAAAGGGGGTAAATGTTAAAAAGAAACAATAGGCTCAAAATGGAGTCACTTATGTTAGGTCCCACCAAGACTTAATACCTAACCTAACTGCAGTTTTAGCCTCTTCTCCGGAGTGGAATTTTAAACCAGTGAATCTGGAATTTCCTGATAGGCACTAGAGAGGTCATCTGTATGATAAGACCTTCTGCCATTCCCCCTAAAGGAAAGTGACCTAGTCTAAAACAATACTTTCTTTTCTTTTGCTAATAACTTCCTTGTCCCATCCCATTTCTGCCTATAAAAGGCTGCCTGAAGTTTTGTTCTTTAATAGTTGGTTAAGAGCATGCATTCAGGAGTCATATTCCTTTGTTCAACTCCTGTCTCCACCACTTACTACTGGCTCTGTTAGATTAGACAGTTAGGCTTCAACAGGATACCTGCAGGTCAGCAAAGAGGAAATCATGGTCATCTATCCACAAGGTCAGAGGCCTGTCCTCACAGCACTCCACAAGAAGCCAGATGGAACCAGAAAGGCCCAAGATGGCAGATGCCATGACAGAAAACGCCCAACCAAATTAGGAAGAAAATTAGGAAGAAGCAAAAATCCTGCTTCCCAGCCCCAAGTAATAAATATTTTGCCCCCTAGTTAACAACTGCTGATAAAAGATAGAAACCCAAACCCTGGGGGCGCAGTGCTCTCTCTCTTGAGCTGGTCTGCTCTCATATCTTGAGCATGCTTTTCACTTTAATAAATTTTCCCATTTGTGTTATTCAACTGCTATGCTACATGTCTGTCCTTGAATTCACTCTTGTGACAAGACCAAGAAGCTTTGGCACTTGTCTGGGTCTGGCTGGGTCAAGCCTCAACCCCCGCGATGTCCCCAGTTACCCGACAACAGTTCAGTGACCATGAACAAGTTATCTAATCTTGCCGTACTCAGTTTCCTCATCTGAGACATGGAGATAATAACAGTCTCTAGGGTTATGAGAATTAAATTAGTAAATGTACATACAAGGTACCAGAAGGATGCTAGCACGCATAATCGCTCACAAATGTTAGATGCTATTGGTATGGCCCAGTACACACTGATCTAAGCTTCTCACACCCTACACTGAATGCCTTTATCACGTAATGCTTTGCAGTTTGCAACTTTGAACTCCCTATTATATTTTGCTAGTGAAATGATCCCTTCCCAAACAGAAACCTTGTCTTATGCTTGTCTATACCACAGCCTTCTGCTTGGCATAATGCTATGTGGACAAGAGTCATAGGTGACTGTACAGAAGAGAAGAGAATTCAGTGAGCGAAATGGAGTTGAAGGTTCATACTCACTGGCCCCATGCCATCTAACTTGAATTAAGTACAAGTTCTAAGAGTTATTTTTGAACTTGAAGGGACTTTAGAAATCATCTGCTTGGGATATAAAATCAATGCACAGAAATCCGTTGCATTCCTATACACAAACAATGAAGCAAAAGAAAGAGAAATCAAGGAATTGACTCATTTACAATTGCATCAAAAACCATAAAGTACCTAGGAATAAATCTAAACAAAGAGGTGAAAAATCTATACATTGAAAACTATAGAAAGCTTATGAAAGAAATTGAAGAAGACACCAAAAAATGGAAAAATATTCCAAGCTCCTGGACAGGAAGAACAAATATTGTTAAAATGCCAATATTACCCAAAGCAATCTACATATTCAATGCGATCCCTATCAAAATAACACCAGCATTCTTCACAGAGCTAGAACAAACAATCCTAAATTTGTATGGAACCAGAAAAGACCCCAAATAGCCAAAGCAATCTTGAAAAAGAAAACCAAAGCAGGAGGCATCACAATCCCGGACTTCGAGCTGTATTACAAAGCTGTAATCATCAAGACAGTTATGGTACTAGCACAAGAACACTCAGATCAATGGAACAGAATAGAGAATTCAGAAATGGACCCACAAACATATGGCCAACTCATCTTTGACAAAGCAGGAAAGAATATCCAGTGGAATAAAGACAGTCTCTTCAGCAAGTGTGCTGGGAAAACTGGACAGTAACATGCAGGAAAATGAACCTGGACCACTTTCTTACACCATACACAAAAATAAACTCAAAATGGATGAAAGACCTCAATGTAAGACAGGAAGCCATCAAAATCCTTGAGGAGAAAGCAGGCAAAAATCTCTTTGACCTTGACCGCAGCAACTTCTTACTCAACATGTCTCCAGAGGCAAGGGAAACAAAAGCGAACATGAACTATTGGGATCTCATCAAAATAAAAAGCTTCTGCACAGCGAAGGAAACAATCAGCAAAACTAAAAGGCAACAGACAGAATGGGAGAAGATATTTGCAAACAACATATCAGATAAAGGTTTAGTATCCAAAATCTATAAAGAACTTACCAAACTCAACACCCAAAAAACCAATAATCCAGTGAAGAAATGGGCAAAAGACATGAATAGACACTTCTCCAAAGAAGACATCCAGATGGCCAACCGACACATGAAAAAAATGCTCAACATTACTCATCATCCGGGAAATACAAATCAAAACCACAATGAGATACCACCTGACGCCTGTCAGAATGGCTAACATTGACAACTCAGGCAACGGCAGATGTTGGCGAGGATGCGGAGAAAGGATCTCTTTTGCATTGCTGGTGGGAATGCAAGCTGGTGCAGCCACTCTGGAAAACAGTATGGAAGTTCCTCAAAAAATTAAAAATAGAACTACCCTATGACCCAGCAATTGCACTATTAGGTATTTCTCCAAGGGATACAGTTGTGCTGTTTCAAAGGGATACATGCACCCCATGTTTATAGCAGCACTATCAACAATAGCCAAAGTATGGAAACAGCCCAAATGTCCATCGATGGATCAATGGAGAAAGAAGATGTGGTATATATATAGAATGGAGTATTATTTGGCAATCAAAAAGAATGAATTCTTGCCATTTGCAACTCTGTGGATGGAACTAAAGGGTATCATCCGAGTGACATTAGTCAGTCAGAGAAAGACAAATTTCATATGACTTCACTCATATGAGGACTTTAAGATACAAAACAGATGAACATAAAGGAAGGGAAGCAAAAATAATATAAAAACAGGGAGGGGGACAAAACAGAAGAGACTCTTAAATATGGAGAACAAACAGAGGGTTGCTAGAGGGGTTGGGGGGGCGGGCTAAATGGATAAGGGGCATTAAGGAATCTACTCCTGAAATCATTGTTGCACTATATGCTAACTAACTTAGATGTAAATTAAAAAAAGAAAGAAAGCTTAAATCCCTTGTTCAAGGTCACAGAGCTAGTTAGAGAACATGTCAGAATATGAAACCAATCTGTCTAATCCTAACTACAGTGTTATTTCCTGAATGATTCTCATTTAATCAAAATAAAAGTGTTTCAACGACAACAACAAAACAAAAACGAAAACGAAATCATCTGCTTGGATCCCTCATTTTACAGAGATCAAGTGACTCACCCAAAGTCACACAGCCAGTTAGAGTCAGAGCTGGGAACGGAATCCCTTGGCATGCTTCCCACTGTGCACTAGAAAGGAAACCTGTGTCTATTATTTCTAATACATAACCAAGGGCTGACCAAATGTGTGACTGAGAGGAAGTTTACGGGTGATGGTAAGAGAGAAACTTAGCAGATGTGCACTCCCCGTGGAGAAGCGCATAGAAATAAAAAATCATTGTCATGTGATTCAGACCAGGTCATCTCTCAGACTTGGCAACCATAGGATTCTGAGGGACAGGGGGCATTCATGTTAACAATTCACATTACTGCCTTTCTGGCAATTCTAATTATACTAGGGAGAGCAAGCCCATGAGCACTTCTCTGAGTAACATGAAGAAAAGATCCCCCAGCTCTGCTCAGCTGAATCCTCAAGGCCACGTCTTCAGGGAGAACAGACCCTGGAAGAGGAGCTGGCAGAAGACAATGGAGCCAGCCTCCACCAGCCTTGCGAGGAAAACAAGCTGTGGTTACTAATCCTCTGGCTTACGGCCACAGCGAGCGTATTATGGTCAAGTTATAATAGTGAATGCAGCACCCACGG
Source organism: Panthera leo (assembly GCF_018350215.1). NCBI lineage: Eukaryota > Metazoa > Chordata > Mammalia > Carnivora > Felidae > Panthera > Panthera leo. The sequence goes on from NC_056682.1 coordinate 20,898,607, forward strand.
GCCAGGCTCCGTTCACACCCTCCGCAAGGAACGCGCAGCAGAGAGAGAGCCACACAACCTCCCACCTTGCTAACACTTCAAGGTGCCCGCTGACACTAATGCCACTTGGATGATAAATCTGAACAAGCCTGAAGAAGCAGACTGCCTTCTTGAGACCAGAAGGGCTCTGGGAATTAGACTCAAGCCGCATTTACTTTTACTAAAAGCTGCACTGACTTGAGACACCCCTTCACCTCTGTGGGTCGAATCTATTCATTTATAAAATGTAGGGTCCCGGCCGAATCAGTGGTTCCCGAAGCTGATGGCACAGGCTTATCCCTTGGGAGGTTTTACACATTTCTTTCCCCGTCCCTCCATCTTATGCTTAAGGCCAGTCTCCTGCAATCAAATAATCAATCTCTCAATGAATTGATCTTCTTCTCTAGCCCTTGCTGATAGCTATCTTCTCCCCTTCCCATCAGCCCCCACTCACTCACCCTGGACCACCAGGTGTCCATAGGTGCTCTGTGATTATATACGGTACGTATGTCATTTATTCCACTAGTTCAAAAACTGCTGTGGTCTGGACCGCTTCTGTTTTGTTTTCGCGTATGCCTTCCTGACATAGTGAACTGTCTCTCTATATAAAATAGGCTACCGGTAATTCTGTCTGACATGCACTCTGCTCAGCTGAACACCTATTAGTCTCAAGCTGTGACACAGTTGCCCTGGTCACCCCTCCTGCTTGTATACATATGGTTGTGGCCCCCTGCCCCTTCCCCCAGGACGGCCACCAGCTGATAGCATATCTTGTACCATTTCATGAGCCACCTATGTAAACAAATGTATGAGGGCATATTCTCTCATATCAGTTTTGGTTGGTACATAGGATCCCACGTCTTGCTTTGTCCCAGCTACCATGTCAAGTTCATAAAGTAAAGCAAGGTTCTAAGGGGCAAGTGTGAGCTTGTGCCATATGAGCTCTCCTTTGAGGCAAGTGAGGCATTGACGGAACCTGGCTACTAAGAGGTAGGGTGAGGTTGGGATTAAGGCATTATTCAGTAGGATCTGAAAGGCAGAATCCAGGGCAAAGTCAAGGTCAAGCCCAAAAGACAACCTGCACAAAGGGTGTATGCACAGTCAAACAAGGAGAGGGAATAGAATCCCAAGGCCCCAGGACAGAAGGAATGTTTGGGAATGTAGGATGATGGGAGGTGACAGCCAAGGTTCTGGGTAGATTCCCTAGGGCAGTGACTTTACCCCTGCCCACCTGCAGCCGGCTGCCATGGTAGGGGAGATTGCTGTGAAGGGAAGCAGAGCCCAGAACCTGGAGACAAAGCTCTAAAATCTGTTTAGCTGGTTTTTATAATGTGCCATTCTATACAGTTATACACAAGCAAACATAAAAATTCCCATTTTAGGGGCACCTGGGTGGCTCTGTTGGTTCAGCTCAGGTCATGATCTCACAGTTCGTGGGTTCGTGCCCCACATCAGGCTCTGTGCTGACAGCTTAGAGCCTGGAGCCTGCTTTGGATTCTGTGTCTCCCTCTCTCTCTGTCCCTCCCTCACTCACACTCTCTCTCTCTCTCTCAAAAATAAAATAAACACTAAAAAAATTCCCACTTTATAGCTTATCCCTTAGTCCTCTTTTCTTGCTTCCTCTTCCGACATACCTTTCAAAATGGTCTTATTTACATTTTGCGTATTTAAATATTTGTCAGAAGACGATGAGGCTATGTTAGCATTTTCATTTTTGCACATTAAATCTCGTATCTCACACACATACACATCTTTTTTTATGGTGGGTGTACATATTTTTTAAAGCAGGGTTTTGTTTGTAAAATACAGGCAATCACCTAATGTTATCCTATAAATAATGTCCCATTTTACGATAGTCTCCAAAATTATCATCACGTATAATGCTGTGATATTCCTTTAGTGTCTTTGGTTTGATGCATTAATTTGACTTTATTGTCATCTTACTATATTTTAATGCTGTGCAATACATCTGGGATCACAGAACCCAACCTTCAGGAGGCTCAAGCAATGAAATGTTTTGGTTAATAATTCTTTTTAAACAAGAACAAGAAACATTTTTCTGCTTTATTTATAAATTAGCCTCCAAGCCTAGTTCACTTTTCCTTTCACACAAGGCTGTGTAATGCACGCCAACCCATTTCCCTGCCTAGTAGACTGGAGGTTCCTGGATCTTCAAGTATTCAGGACCCTGAGTCTGACTATCAGTAAGCACTCCACCGCATCACGGACATCTAGAGTTGGCACAAGACTGAGCTATATGCCCACAACAATTTAAAAAAAAAAAAACACTCCTGAAACAACTGGCTGTTTTCCTGTGATTTACTTCTTTGGGTGCAGTCTTCTGAACAAAAATAGCTCATCTTTACTGATTCAAGCTTTACTTGCATGACTTCATTGCATCCCAACGGCCCCACATTGTGGCTGCTTCTATGATTGCCCTCCCCCACCCATGTCCTGACAGGAACAGAGCTGTTTTTCTGCAACGTGAACATTGTCAGGACATCTAGTACACCCGGGGAAGTCTTGTATCCTGCCACTGCCCCACCCCCGCCCCATCCATCCCTGGGGGGATGTTGGAAGGCCTGGCACCGGTACCACGGAGTCTGGGAAGAGAGAGCTGTACCTTTAGGGGTGGATAAGCTATTTACTTTTCATTCAGCTGTGTTTGGGGGTAGAAACCCACTTGAAGGCAAGTATTGGAGTTCGGCTGTTCCCACCGCACATGGGACCCAAACAGCACTCCTAGGTAAGTCCAAAAGCCAAAGGAGGGTGCCAGAATTTTCGTGAAACCTCATCATTTGTTCTGCTCCAAAAAGAAGGCAAAATGAGCTTCAAAGGAAATTGAGCTTGAATTAAAAAGAAACGTGCACAGCCATATGAAAGCACTTGCTGCCTCTGAACTGTGTGTTTGAACATGGTTAAGACGGTCAATTTCACAACTATGTTTATTTGACCGACAGAAAATAAACTGAAGGGGGAAAAAAAGACATCTGGCTCAGTACAACACCACAATGTGATTCACAATATTTACCAAAATCTGTGCCGATTCTCTCTCAACAGCGGGATTCTTCTGTTCATCAACACTTCTTAACATCCTTCTCTCCTTTTAAAATGTCCTCCAGACCACACTCCTTCGTGAGGCTGTAAAGGATTAGGTTGGCCGGGCGCCAGCTGTCTGCTTCTTCGGCCGCCTTCCCTTTGTGTTGTCGGTGGGTGGAGTGAGCCCCGTGAGAACAGATGCCCTCCCCTCTCTCTGGAAGCTATTTATTGTTTTCATAGGAACCAGCCACCAAAGAGATCGCCTGTGCCCCACCCACTCCTCCGAACTTCAAGTTCTTGACTGGAAAATGCTAACATCCGACCAGACACACAGAAACGTCCTGAAAGACAATGCCTGGGCCCTGATTTTCTAGGAGGGTCAGGGTTTTTTTATGATCAGATCAGCCCAGCTTGTTTTCACGGCTGTGACGATGTTAACAAGCCAGCTTTAATCTACAACATCTGCCTGTTCTTACCCAACATCGATTTATAATTTAAACCATCATCTGGGCCCCCTGTCTTAAGTTTCTTATTTTCTTCCCTGGCTCACCACTGTGCCAAGATTCCCCCTGCTCTAAACTCTGAAAGTCTATTATGAAGAGACTGAAGGAATAAAATGTTTCCAGAGAAGACGGAAGTGGATTATTTGATTGCCCAATAGAGGATGATCAGATGATCCAAAATATTCTTATATTAACGTTTTTTATACTATCAATAGAATAAAAGCATTTTTTTTTTAATTTGCAAAGAAACATTAGGTCCAAGAATGTCTGTAGACCTCAGTTTGCGGAGAATGGGCGAGGTGCACGGAGGAAGAGCGGGTACACCTGTGACTGGGAACTGACCTTGTCTTTCTCCCAAAGGCAGTGAGAAGTAATAACCCTCACGCTGTGGTGCTCAGAACCCTCTGTACTTTCTCTGTGTATCGATTAGTGAAGGCTTTAGGTCAACAACTCGCCAGGCCCTTCCATTTCACTCTAAGTGCCTCAGCACAGCTGACAAGGCCCTCTGTGGGCCAACTCCTGCTTACCTTCCAGCATCATCTCTCCTCGGTCACCTTCTTTCTCCTCCCAGGCCTGGAGCCACACTGTCTTCCCAACACCCTCAATGCCCCAGGCGCTATACTCTCTCAGCTCTAGGCAGCTCCCCCTACTGTTCTCTCCCGGAATTTTCTTACATTCTTTCCCATCCCCTTCTGCACCTGGTCAACTCTCAGGCTTCAGGTATTCCCTTGAGTTTTCTCCTCTCTGACCCTGTGCTTCCGCTAAAAAGGCACTCACGCGGTGATGTATTAAAATTGCTTGCTTAGGTGCACCTGGGTGGCTCAGTTGGTTAAGCGTCCGACTTTGGCTCAGGTCATGATCTCACGGTCTGTGAGTTCGAGCCCTGCATCGGGCTCTGTGCTGACAGCTGGGAGCCTGGAGCCTGCTTCGGATTCTGTGTCTCTCTCTCTCTGCCCCTCCCCCATTCACACTGGTCTCTGTCTCTCAAAAAAGGAATAAATGTTAAAAAAAATTTTTTTATTTGCTTGTTTAATAGTGTCTTTCCCTAGGATTAAAAGCTCTACAGTGCAGATGTTGTGTCTATCCTGGTCATCATTGTATCTCCAGCATCTACCTAGCACAGGACCATGAACATCATAGATGCTAAAACAATAATAATAATAATAATAATAAATATATTATATATTACATACATATAAATATATATTATAGAATAAATAATAAAAATAAATAATATTATTTATTATTATATATTATTATTGAGGGAAAAGAAGAACAAACAAAATTAAGGGAGGGTTGCCCTGGAAAGATGGACAAACAGTGGGAAAGCAGGAGGGGTGATGGGCAAAGGAATCATGAAACAGAACATTCCAGGGCACCTGGGTGACCTGGTAGGTTAACCCTCAGACTTCAGCTCAGGTCATGGTCTCGTGGTTCGTTAGTTCAAGCTCTGCGTCGGGCTCTATGCTGACAGCTCAGAGCCTGCAGCCTACTTCAGATACTGTCTCCCTCTCTGCCCCTCCCCCTCCCCCCCCCTCTCTCCCTCTCAAAAATAAATAGACATTAAAAACAAAAAATGAAATAGAACACTCAATAAATAATAACAAATATACTCAGAAAAATATCCTTGCTGTTTCTGATCTCAAAAGAGTGGAGATCTATGTGATCTGGGATGGACTAAATCTGAAATTACAATCTGAATCCATTTCAGCACCTAAACATACAGAATCTTCAGCACATTACTGTTAGCCTCCGAAGGACCACCTAAGCCATTCAAGTGCCCAGTGCTCTGAGAAGACTCAGCCCGACCAGTGAATTTATCCCGGAGGGGCACAGGAACTAACAAATGCCCACCCCTTTTTTATCTGTGTGTTTTGGGAAACTGAATTCTAGACTGCTGAAAATAGAACTTGAAACTCACCACCGAGTATTCTAAGAGAAGGAGAGAACTATCAGCACAAGGGTGTAATTATTTTACCCAACCGGTCCTCCTTTGAAAGGTTTGTTTTACTGGCGAAAGGATTAGAAGCGTAACACGGCTGAAACCTGCCATCTAGTGGGCCTTCTAATCACATGGGTTCCCCAACGCGAATGGAGCAGGCATAAGGGGAGACCCGGAAGAAACCCTAGACAGCATCATCTCGGGTCATCCCTGGCAGTGGTCAACGTCCACTTGCAGGATGAGGGGCCATTGAGGGACTTCTTTCAAAGCAGCCCAGTGTAATGTTTTCCCTTTCTGATGTCCACAAAGCTAACCGAAATCGATGTGAAATTTCAATTAGTTTCAATTCAAAGCAGTCCTAGCAAGAAATCAGTGCCCCCTCTGGAAAAGCGTATAACTTTTATTCCTGTGATGAGTCTTAACTTTAGAAATCAGATTTGTAAGTCAAGTACTCAAAAAGCTAAAGAAAAAAAAAGTCAACATCAAATCTCTCTTCCCTGAAGCCACTACCTCCAGGAGGACGAGAGTGCTCTTTGGTGTGTGTCCCATCAGACACACGTCAGAGCACCTGGGCAGAACCACAGCCCAAGTGTCGGGGACCAAGAGGCCAGGGTCTAAGGCTCACACTGCCCCTCACCTGCTGTCACTCCGGACCAGCCATCTACCTTCTAGGATGCTCAGTTTCTTCATTTGTTAAGAAGAAGGCACTGAAGCATAATGGCTACTAAGGTCACTAAGGTCCTTTTGTCTCTCAAGCTCCATGACCTTGTTCCTGGAGTCGCAGTTCTCATGAGTCCAGGGGCCTGACTTCTGACCCACTCTGTGCTCAGTGCCCAGCACCATACTCACACTCAGACACTGATGGAGGGTCTGTGTGTACTGGGCGCTGTGCTGGGTCCTAGGAAAACACTGATGAATAAACAGACACATCTCTGCCAAGCCTTTAGCTGAGTGAGGGACATGAACACAACATAATGACTGAGGTGATTGTTCTGTTGCTGCTGAGGGCTTCAGTGAGGGTGTATAACTGGGCCTAGTGTAGGGCAGGGACTGAGAGGACCTGACAGGCCTGGGTCTGAAGATTCGACCGGAGGTCTTGGAATATGTGCATGACAGGCAGGAGGACCCAAATGGGCAAAGACCCAGGCAAGAAGAAAGAAGATTGGCACATCTGGGCATCAGAAAGGGTCCAAAGAACCTGGAGTGTGAATAACAAGAGAATGAAGTGAAACGAAACAGGAGAGAAAGACAGAGGTCACCTTATGCATGGCCTTGTGGGCCATATCAGAAGTTTCAACTTAATTCTAAGAGCAACAGAATTGCTCTAATGAAGGGCTTAAAGCAGGAATGTGACAGAACCAGATGTGCTTCTTTGAAAGGTCTGACTGCTGTGTGGAAGACTGAGGTCAGGTTCAAGATTGGGTACAGAAAAGCTAGGTTACAGGATTATGCTGTAGTCCACGCAAAGACTAGAGTCATTGCTGCCATGGTGGAAAGAAGAAATAACTAAAAGTTATCAAGAAATAACTAAATAGCAGCGTCATTGGGGCATCCAACAGTAGTTGATTGGATGTGGAAATGAAAGGGAAGTTTCCAAGGTGATTCCAGGCCTTTGATCAAGGGCAAGTGGGTAGAATTAGTGCCATTCACTGAACTGAAGGATACAGGAGGATGACCAGGTGTGGAGAAGGCTTATGAGCTCAGTTTTACATGACTACGTTTAGAGAAAGGCTCAGGCACTTGAGCAGGCCGCTGGAGAGGCGTATCTGGTGCTCAGCAGAAACAGTTAGGTGTGCCATATGATCGAAGGAAGGCATTTGGCAGCATGTAACGAGAAGAGAAGAAGACACAGAACCAACATTTAATGTCTGGGGGAGTAGGTGAGCAGAGCTGGTAAAACAAACTTCAAGGAGGGGCCCTTGAGGCAGGAAGAAAACTGGCAGAAAATGGTGCTGTGGAAGCCAAGCGTGTTCCCTTCTGCTGAATGGGCCGGTGGAGCAGGTCACACAAGGATTGACAAGAAAGCTCTGGGTTTTGTGACCTTGACGTTGGTGATTAAACGTCTGTGGAGTAGTGGTGCAGGAGTCAGGTGGAGTAGGTGGAGGGTAAATAGGAGAGGACAGAGGAGACAAGGAGTGAAGAGAGAGAGACTCCTCCAAGGAGCTTGACTGTGAAGGTGAGAGAGGAAGGTGGCTGGAAGGCACTTGGGGGCCAAGGCAGGATTTCTTAATATGGAGAAGGCTTATGGAGAGGACCCCACGGGGAAGGGGAGCTTGAAGATGCCCAACAGAGAGGCAATAACTGATATCTCAAGGCACCTGAGAAAGCATGCAAGGGTGAGATCCGGGTACAGGCACAGTTTGGTCTCAGGAGGGAGGGAGAATCCTTCCTCCCCTCTAACTGTAAGAACAGAGAAGGAAGAGATGCACTAAGATGAAGTCAAGGCAACTCAAAGGCTCCGATTTCTCAATAAATTGAGAATTTCATTAGCTCAAAGTGAGAGAGATGGAAAAGATCAGAGGTTTAGGAAGAGAGTAAAAGTGAGCTTTCTGAGAAATCTCTCCAGCTTTGCCAGATACAAGTGACGTGACCACAATCTAATTGCACCCATCTGGCCGCTGTATGGGTTCCTCCAACAGTGCTCAGTGCCCAAGTGTGGGCAAGAAGAAGTGGGAGAACAGGTTCATTTGGGGTTGGAAATTTCCAAGAAGGAATGAAGGAAAAACAGAGGGCAACATAACTTACTTAGGATCGATTCAAAAGTTTGGTGGAGGGGTCCCTGGGGGGCTCCGTTGGTTGAGCGTCTGACCTCAGCTCGGGTCATGATCTCACAGTTCGTGAGTTCGAGCCCCGCGCTGGGCTCTGTGCTGACAGCTCAGGGCCTGGAGCCTGCTTCAGATTCTGTGTCTCCCTCTCTCTCTGCCTCTCCCCCGCTTGTGCTCTGTCTCTCTCTCTCTCAAAAATAAATAAAATGTGAAAAAATTTAAAAAAGTTTGGTAGAAAGAACAAACTCTGGAGTCTAATGAGCACAGAAGGAGACAAGATGGATAAAGAGGGGAAGTTGCTGGGGAGGGGGTGTCAGCTGATGAAATGGCTCCATGAGATGAAGTAACAAAAGGCTGAGATAGTGGGGATGGGTCCAAGGTGGCACGGGACCCTCGATATAAAATTCATCCATATTTTGTTATCACCCTCCACCCCATATATACAGTGCACATGTCGGTACTAAGTGTATTTATCTTTGAATGTTGAATGAACAGATGCATGATGAAGAACTGGCTTCCGATATGATCACTAATCCCCTGGGGAAACCATCGACTGTTTCCTGAGTTTTGTTGTGTGCCAGGCACTGTTCAAGGTGCTAGGAATCTGACGATGAACCAAACAAACGTGGTATTTGCCAGCAAAGGGCTTAGATTTTCATGGGGGAAGATGGACACAGGCCCCAGATTACAAAGATTGATTAAGTGAAAAAGGAAAGATGTGTGCAGTCTTTTGTGGATCTTCTGTATTAAAAGTCACATTGGCTGTGCATAGTTCCCTGATTTATCTGAGTCTTGGTCGCAGTTAACTTTCCCAAAAGATCACTTGATTATTGTGCTTGAGAAATATACACTGCTTAGTAATGATTAGTTGCAATTCATTGAACATTTACTAGGGGCCAGGTTGTGCTCACAATAGGTAATATAATCTCCATAATCCAGGTGAGGAAAGTGGGTTCTAGGCAAATGACTGAGCAAAGATCACTTTGCTGGTTCGGGGCGCCTGGGTGGCTCAGTCAGTTGAACTTCTGAATCTTGATCTCATAGTTCGTGAGATCAAGTCCCAGTTGGGCTCTGTGCTGACAGCACAAAGCCATCTTGGGATTCTCTCTCTCTCTCTCTCTCTCTCTCTCTCTCTCTCAAAATAAATAAACTTAAAAAAAATATATCACTTTTCTGGTATTAGTAAAGGCAAGATTCCAATCTAGCTGTGCCTCAGCCTGACTTCTCTGTTCTATAACCCATTCCCTCTTCTGGTCAGGAGATTAAATTTGGACAAATGTGGTAGCATTGTGGACTTTGTTCCAGAAAGCTACCAAAATTCCTTAAAATGACCAGGCTTTGTTGGAGGCACATCTGGGGAGCTTCCAAACCCAAAGCTGTCAGAATACTGGAAAGAACTCATTCCACAGGAAAAGAAAACACAGGATGAATACTTCCCCTCTATCCAAAGGTACCACGTCCCGGGAAAGACGTCAAGAGTCAATTTGTTGAATCTCTGGTGTCAAATAAATCATGATTTTGTTGTTGTTGTTTGATACAGAGTCATGACTAGATGTTTTTCACATTTTTCACATTTTTTAAATAAAGTCCTTGGGGGCCTACATCTGTCTTTACTTTCTTATAAAGCCCTGACTGGGCTTTGAATGAATACACTTTAATGTTAAGAAGTCAAAATTGGCTTTTTCAGCTTTTTGATGTTTCTCTTCAATTCAGATTCATGTTCACTTTACTTGGAGTCCTCAGGATATTTTCAAACATATCGTGGCTAATACAACTTTGAAAATACATCTAGAAAATACTAAATCTTCAGGGGCCAAATCATCTAGGTTTAAATCACTTAGTGTAAGTCCAAGATTAACTGTTCAGAATAATTTAAAATAGCTAAATTCTGGTGGTAAACAACATGTATTACATTTTTGTTTAATTTTCCCTTGGAAAATTAAGTCATTTAAAAGGTATATCGTTGTAAATCTGTCCAGATGTGTTCCAAGCAGGGGATGCACACACACAATTTAAGTGTGGACATGAAAACAGGAAAAACCATCTGATTGTTTCACCCCCAGCTCTTCATCCAACCTAATAGCCCTCAAGAAAAACTGTACACTATTACATCCCATGAACCCAGAAGAGTCTCTTCAGAATACAATGTGGAAAAGTCTTAATACAAGAGGTTAGACAGCTGGGGAAATAGTAATTGTATGTATTTTAATTTATTTATTCTGCAAGGTGTATGTGTGTAAGAAGGGGGAGAAGATTGGCTAGTCATTCAACAGCTAAATCAAAATGCCAAGGACTCAGTTAAGCCCCATGAAAAGCAGAGATAAAAAAAAAAAAAAAGGGATTCATGGCGTGCCTAGGTGGTTCAGTTGTGTGCGTGGACTTCGGCTCAGGTTATGATCTCCCCGTTGGTGGGACTGAGTCCCATGTTGGGCTCTGTGCTGATAGTTCAGAGCCTGTTCTGCTTCGGATTCTGTGTCTCCCTCCCTCTCTGCCTGTCTCCCCCCAACCCCCCACCCCCCACGCCGCTCGAGCTCTCTCTCTCTCTCAAAAATAAACATTAAAAAATTTTTTTTTTAATTAGAGAAAATTAAAAGACAACAAAAAAAAGGAGTCCTAAGTTTGAACACTGCTCAAAAGAGGATGTACCCTCGGCCATGGGGAAGTGTACCCCTGGAGGCAGGACACAGCCTTCCCAGACAAAGTGACAGCAAGGCTGAAGTCAGCCAGGTGCAGAGGGGACCCCCGAGGGAGCCCAGGCCAGTGAAAGCAGCAATACTAATCTAGAGATTCCAAGTTCAAAGAAGTTCTCATCCCTCAGGGGAAGATGTTAGACTTGACCCCAGTGGAGACCCACCCGGTAAGCAGGGGAGTGACGTGATCAGGTCACATTTTTAAGACCTCAATCCAGTGAGAAGGAGCCCGGGAGGACATCTGGGTGTGGTTCTTGCGGTTCAAGACCGGAGGTGAGGGGCAACACTGGCTGGGGCTGGGTCGGACTGAGAGGATGTGGGGGTTTGGGAGGAGCGGGGGTAGGGGGAGGCCAGGACAATCCCCAGGCTAGTGTCTGAGCAGGTGAGCAGGTAGGGATGTCCTAGAGGGAGGGGAAGATGTGTGGGGCGAGTCTGTGCTGAAAATGAGCCTGTCAGGAACACGAGGAGTTTCTGATGCCTGAGATGCTCATTTCTCCATTTGAGTCATCCCAAACAAGCGATATCCTGCCTTTCCCTTTCCTAAATCATATGAAGAAAAGGCTGGAAAGAATCTTAGAAATCATGCAATCCCATCCCCTTTATTTTGCACATGAAGAAATGGAGATGCAGGGGTTTGGGGGGAACCCCCTCCCAAATATGCACCGGATCCCCAGCCCCGGAGGCCCCAGGCTCCTCCCAGGACTCACTGAATTGTGCTCCGTGTTTTTGCTCTTTAACACTTTTCCTAAGCATCATCTTAACCACTTGTCTGGACAAGAAATCCAGGCTCCTGAAGGTTCTGATTCAAACATGAGAAATCTTTGGCCTGTCACCAATTGAAGAAGCCCTGGATATAAAACTCATATGCTCAGGAAAGTAAAAACAAACCAGAAGCAGTTGAAAAGTTCAAAACCAGTTTAGGTTGGCATCGCCTCAAGTTGCTCACAGGCATCTCCAATTAGGGCATTTCAGTTTTCACTATAATTACTAAAAATGACAGAAAGCAGTGACCGGGCTCGTTATTTTTACTATATGAATTCTTAAATATCTCTACGCATCACAGTTTCAATCACTGGTCACGTGCCTTCCTATAAAATTTCACTGTTTTAACTCACGTGGATAGGATTTGCAGTACTTTTTTAAAGATTTTTTTCAATTTTTATTTATTTTGAAAAAGAGAGAGAGAGAAAGGGGGGGAGGGCAGGGAGGAGCAGAGAGACAGAGAGGAGAGAGAATCCCAAGCAGGTTCCGAGTTGCCAGCGCAGGGCCTGACGTGGGGCCTGATCTCATGAACCGTGAGATCAAGACCTGAGCAGAAATTAAGAGTCCCCCGCTTAGCTGACTGAGTCACCTTGGGGCCTTGGATGTGCAATAATTTTTAAAAACTGGACAAAGAAATAAAATCTACAGCGTTTGCTTATTGAGCTTTCATTTTTTTATAAGCTATTAGGGCGAAATCGTGTATGTCAGAAACAATGCCGCGCTTAACAAAGGAAGGACCCTTGACCCAACGCAAGTAAAACAATAAATAAATAAATGCTCACCTGAGACGGGAGTCCTTAAAGGTGTCGAGATAGGGAGGATAACTCCATCCAATTTTGTTCCCTTTACACCGAAGCTCGAGGGTTTGCCCTGCTGTCAGACTCAGGGTAGCTGCAGGTTTCTGGAAGCGGCCTTTCTCCAGCATCTGGATCATTATTGACTGCGTCTTTGGTGTGCCATCAGCTGCGTCCCTGTCCTTTATTTTAGGAATTCTGGGTTTCACCTTCTTGTTGGTGGGCTTGATTCTGTTCTCTCCCGGCTCCTTTGGACGCTTGTTCTTCGGAGGCTGTTGGCCAGTGACTAGTACAAACGTGAGGAAAGAACAACGCACTCAAACCCGAAGGATTCAACACCTACAACGGGTAACTTTGGGGCACCACTCTCCTTCATCAAAATAATTTTCAGGAATAGCCATTATCTCAGTTCACCCTTTAGTTGCAAAACAACGAGTAACTGAAAGGGAATGTGTGTTAGCTTCAGAGATTTTATTCAAGGCGCGCCTGGGTGGCTCAGTCAGTCAGGCGTCCAGTTTCAGCTCAGGTCATGATCTCACGGTTGGCAAGTTTGAGCCCCACGTCGGGCTGTGTGCTGACAAGTTCAGAGCCTGGAGCCCGCTTTGGGTTCTGTGTCTCCCCCTCTTTCTGCCCCCACCCCACTCACGCTCTCTCTCTCAAAAATAAATAAACAGTAAAAAAAATAAATAAAAGATTTTGTTCAAATTCAGTGAAATATTGCACTTGTGAACTAAAATTTGCACTTACCAAACAAAAAGACCATTGCGTGTAGTTCACGCTGTGTCACAGTCTCTAAGGGGCCACAGAGAATGGCAGCATCAGAGTCACTTGATTCAAGGGCTGTTTCCGGTCCTTGGGGTCTCAGGGTGACCATTGTTCATTCTGAACTTACTGTTTATTTTTTTTAAGTTTATTTATTTTGAGAGAGCGAGAGTGTGAGAGCAGGGGAGGGGCAGAGAGAGAGGAAGAGAGAGAGAATCCCAAGCAGGCTCCACACTGTCAGTGCAGAGCCTGATATGGGGCTCAAACTGACGAACTGTGAGATCATGATCTGAGCCGTAATCAGGAGTCAGACGTTTAACTGAGCCACCCAGGGGCCCCTGAATTTGCTGTTCAAATGCAGGAATATGTACCCTTCAGGGAGTACAGACACACTGAGTGGAAGCACACTCAGATTTCAAGCCACTACGAACTTTCTCTCAACTGAGCGTGCACAGTGCAGTCTGTGTGTATCAGGGTAGACGGTGTCCACACAGCGTGCAAAGTTGAGGAAGGAATAAGCACTACACCTGTGCTCATTTAAAGCTTCCATAGGAGCTCTTAAGAGCTCAAGGGTAACTGTAGCATTGGTTTAGAACTCAATCAACAAAATATTTCGGGGAGGAAGGATTATTTTATCACCAGCATTGTTGACAATTGCAGGCCAAAGGTGATAATAAAAAGCTGACCTACTGTGAGTCCATTTTAGTCCTGTTTTTCCTTTCTCTACAGACAATTCACCCCTTCCTGCCTGCACCCTTGGAAGACTGCTCCCCCTCGCCTGCCCTTGAGATAGATGCCTCCGGGCCCCAGAAACCCCCCATATCCCACATGCCTGCCCAGCCGTGCGCCTGTGTGCACCCAGCAAGGACGAGAAGACTGTGCCGTTTCAGTTTGTCTATTTGCATGAGCTCAAAGGCAACCTCACTATATGCCCACAGAATTGCAAAATGTCCTGGGTCCTGAGAAGTCATTTAGGTAAAATTCCTTTGTTATAGATTTAAAAATTTAAGAAGACCCTTAAATGTTAAGTAAGTTGTACACAGCTGGTTAGTGGCAGAATGTGAGTAGAATTCACGTCTTCTGACTCATTCCAAGGGCGTGTTTCGCTGTATGGACATAAATATCCTGCATATATTTTGAATAAATGACTCCAAAAATCTCAGCCGAGTGAGGAAATTGCAGGGCATTTGTATAAAATGGGGAAAAGGGATTAATCAGGAGAAAAATCTTCCCTTTCTTGATGGATGCATTTATTTATCTAATATTACCCTGGCATATGTACTTAAGACTTGGGGTGGTCAAGGGCACCTGGATGGCTCAGTCGGTTAAGCATCCCACTTCAGCTCAGGTCATGATCTTGTCATCAGTGAGTTCGAGCCCCGCGTCGGGCTCTGGGCTGATGGCTCAGAGCCTGGAGCCTGCTTCGGATTCTGTGTCTCCCTCTCTCTGCACCTCCCCCACTCACGCTCTGTCTCTGTCTCTCAAAAATGAATAAATGTTAAAAAAAAAAAAAAAAGACCTCAGGTGGTCAAAAGTACCAAGTCACTGCAAGTGGGATCAAGAGATGGCAAAAGATAAGTGTTGTAAGCACTTATACCAGAGGCCAGGCAGGTGACAAAACAGGGTGAGCCACATGGTCCTGGTGAAGCCATGCCCCTAAGGGATGCCGCTTCTGCTTTGGCAGACCCTGTCTTTAAAAAAAAAAAAAAAAAAATTTTAATGTTTATTTAATTTTGAGAGAGAGAGAGAGAGTGTGTGTGAGCGAGCAGGAATGGGGGAGGGGCAAAGAGAGAGGGAGACACAGAATCCAAAGCAGGCTCCAGGCCTGGAGTTGTCAGCACAGAGTCCGATGCGGGACTCGAACTCACGAACAGCAAGATCATGACCTGAGCCGAAGTCAGCCACTTAACCAACTGAGGTGGCCCCAGCAGACCCCTGTCTTAAGGAAGTACATGCTCACAGTTGCTGGGTCTAAGGCCCCCAGAAGATGGCAAAAAAGCAGATCTCCTCTGATGTATAAATATCAGAAACCCCATTTTTAGAAACTTCAGGTTTGAATCTCTGAGGTTAGAATCTAGGCAGTAATTTACCTCGGAGGGGTGGGGTGACCAGGAGGGGACATGAGGGGCATTTCCAGAAACATCCTCTCTCGATCTGGGCTAGTTACACGCATGTGTGCAATCTGTGAGCATTTCACGGAGCCATACTCTTATGTACTAAAAATTCACCTGATTTGGACGCTGTGTAACGATAAACTTGGTTTCCTTTGCATGTTACCCTTTGCCCTTTGAAACAGGAGCCATTCAGACTCCACTTTTAGTTCAGCTGAGCCCAGACCCTGGAACCAATCCCACTCTGAACTTAGTATCAATCAACATCAACTGCTGCCTTCTTTGGGCTTATATGCCTTGCTCCCTGGGCCCTGCTCTTTTCCATGACTTTGGGTCCAGTTGAGAGCCCTCTTTCTTTCCCGAGGCCTGTGTCATGGGCCCTGCTGAACTTCCTCCATCCTTCTAGGGAGCAGAGTTGTGTTCTTGAGCATCAGTCCCCAAGATGAGTCCCCATCACCTGCTGTTGAACCTGCTGTTTGCCAAGACGTCCCCTGGTCCTGTATGTTTGGTTTATTTACCTCCTAAAGTTCTAATGACATAGGGGGATGGGCAGTGGCTTAAATGCACATATTTCCCCAACCTTCCAGAAGGAGAGGCACCGTAACCATCGAGAACATGTCAGATCAACGTGAGTATGCTAATCCAGCAACATCGGTTGTGAACATAAGCCTCAGTTTTGGGATAGAGTAAAAGTTACAGCACTTTACTTAAGGTAGAAAATTAAAGTCTACCATTATGATGTCCATCCATGCCCCGCGGCATTTTCATCACACTGTGTCTATGGGACTCATGGACTTTTGGGTTGAAGTCTTATGTGATGTGTTTTCTTTATCATGTAACAGGAATTCAAGCTATCAGAAATGACCACAACTGTCTGCAAGTTTTATGGAATTTAGATAACAGTGTTACTCACATGACTTCTAAGCTCTCAGATCCTATGGGACTCTGCTACGCAGGAACATTAGATTACCTGCTTATGGAGAGTATGCATCCAAATAGGTGGCATTATCCCTGCGGAGTACTTTGACTGGTTTACCGAACAGACCCACCAATTGATCTAACTGTAACTGCTTGACCATGGAACTGGTCCATAGTTTGATAGCAATGACACTAAGTACAGGAGCCACTTACAGCCACACAGACACCCAGACAGATCTGGGATTGAATCATTCCCAAATTCTATGTCTAACTTCTTAAAGAATATGACTTTTCTGTATAACTATGTCTAAAAAAGGTCTTCAAAATTTATATGATAGGTGAGAGCCCATTACCATTTCATGTTTGAGACTATTGCATAGTAGTATTTTTATAGAGAAATAAGTGGTAAAATACACAAACTATTAAATATCATTATTGACTTCAGATCTTAGCTGCCACTTACTAGCAGTGGGACATTGGGAAGTTACCTATTCTCTCCCTGTCTCTGCTCATCTGCAAATTGAGAATTATATGGTGATAATGATTATCTCATCGACTGCTATAGGGATTAAATAAGTTAATACATTTAAAATGCTGAGAGTAGTGTCTGACCCATAGTAAGTGCTAGCTACTTGCTGTTTTGATTGTCTTGTGATAACATCTCGTGGTGATCTCCATGATAAACTTGTGATGGAAGCAAAGCAATTATTCTTCTTCCTAATTTACAGGTGAAAAAAAACTGAGATCATAGATGCCAAGTAGCTCATCCCAGGTCACTAAGAAGCTAATGAAAAAATAGACCCTTGGATAAAAGGTCTAGGCTCTTCTCAGTTCATGCTATTGTCTTTTGATTCACTTAAAGATTAGCATATTGTAACAGTTTCTTTTCTTCTTCCCTTTTCCCCCTCGCAAATCTCATGCATAGCACCATTGTCCAAGTGGTTTCTTTGTGTGATATGCCCCAGGCTTTGGCAAGAAGTTCCAAATCAAACAGAATGTGATGCCAAGGAGAAGGGTACAAGCTTCCTGGAATGGCTGGTTATGCTTTTCCAAGGCATACATTAGAATCCCGAAGCGAGGAGACACTGGTCAAAAGCCTGTCTCCAAAATAAATGAGTAAATGTTACAAAGCAAGAAGAAAGCAGGACAAAGGACTATAATTCTGCATCACCAACTGAGGGTT
This sequence comes from Panthera leo, assembly GCF_018350215.1. Taxonomy (NCBI): domain Eukaryota; kingdom Metazoa; phylum Chordata; class Mammalia; order Carnivora; family Felidae; genus Panthera; species Panthera leo. Next base: position 20,916,094 of record NC_056682.1, read on the forward strand.
GCAATCAAACGTTCAATAAAGGTGACCTGACTATTAACCTCTCTAATTCTATAGAATAGAATTATGTTGGAGGAGTTACAAAATAAAATAAAAAAAAATCAGTAGCAGAATCACTGACAGCTGCTCAGATGAAGACTTGATATGAACACAGTCATTAACATAAAGATATGTAGCTGTTTACCTTTTTCTCCTCATGGACAGGTAAGGGGAAAGGTCTCACTTGAAGGTAGCATGAAAATAAGCACACTAGAACTTTGCTGAGTAGCTCAGGGGTTCCTCAGCAAGTTATATAAACTGATGAAAATGTCCTACTCTAATGTTTTGATTCTTCATGAAACACCCCACAAGGATACATACACCTCCCCAAGGACAAAGCTGAGGTGGGAAACCAATGATACTTGGGAGATGAAAATAGAAAGCTAAGAGCCTTTTCTTTCCCTACTCTACCCCTTCTTTTTTCAAGAACCCCACTCCAAAATACCCTCCTACCATTTCTTAAAGTAGCATTTTCATAAAAGAGCAATTTCTAAGAACAAATACTTCTATTCCAGGATGAGGCTCTTACTTTGTCAGCTCCTACCCGACTGTACCAGGTAAGTGGCCTCTCCAAAGTGGCTCCCACATGACCAGCCTCAACCAAAAGTATGCCACGGCAGTTGTGGTCCAGCCACGGCAGTTGTGGTCCAGCCACAGCAGGAAGGCCCATGTAGCCCATGTGGGGTGATCCTGGAATGTCTGCTTCTGGTGACCAAGAAGGATTGCACTTCTGGGCCCTATAGGACACCATTTACATGACACCAGTTCTTCAAGACTGGGAGATGTAGTTAACCTACCTAAAACACAGAAACAAACACAGAGAGTCAGAGCATGAGGAGACAGAGGAATATGTTCCAAACAAAAGAACAGGGCAAAACCTTAGATGGAACTAAACAAAATGGGAATATAAGCAATCTATCTGATAAAGAGGTCAAAGTCATGGTCTTAAGGTGCTCACTGGACTTGGGAAAAGAATAGCTGAACACAGTGGGCTCTTCAACAAAGAGAAAGAAAATATTAAAAAGAACCAATCAGAGATGAAGAATACAATAACTGAATAAAAAATACACTAAAGGGGATCAATGGCAGATTAGAAAATTCAGAAAAAAATGGATCAGCAATCTGGAAGACAGGGTACTGGAAATCACACACACACATATGCACGCGTGCATGCGCGCGCGCGCACACACACACACACACAGACAAAAGATTTTTTAAAAATGAGAGTAGCTTAAGGAACCTCTAGGACAGCATTAAGCGTACTAACATTTACATTATAGAGGTGCCAAAAGGCAAAGAAAGAAAAGGACAGAGCATTTATTTGAAAAATAATAACTGAAAACATTTCTAACGTGGGGAAGGAAACAGACATCCAAGTTCAAGAAGCACAGAGAGTCCTGACCAAGACGAACCCAAAGATGTCTACACAAAAACACATTAAAACTGAAAGTCAAAAATTGAAGATAAAGAGAGAATCTTAAAAGAAGCAAGAGAAAAGCAACTAGTTGTGTACAAGGGAACACCAAAAGACTATCTACTTGTTTTTGAACAGAAACTTCACAGGCTACAGCGGGGGGGCGCGGTTATAATATATTCCAAGTACTGCAGGAAAAAAAAACAACAATCTATACTCTAACCTGCAAAATTATCACTCAAAGTTGAAAAAGAGATAAAGACTTTCCCAGACAAACAAGAGTTCAAAGAGTTCATCACCTCTAAACTGACTTTACAGGAAATGTTAAAGGGACCTCCTTAAGATGAAAAGGCCATAACTGGAAGAAAATTATGAAAGAAAAAATCTCCCTGGGAAAAAGCAAACATACAGTGAAAGGGATGGATCCACTGCTTATAAGCCAGTGAGAAGGTTAAAGACAAAAGTAGTGGGGCGCCTGGGTAGCTCATTTGGTTAAGTGTGTAACACTTGATTTCGGTTTCAGTCATGAGCTCACAGTTGTGAGACTGAGCCCCATGTTGGGCCCCACGCTGAGTGTGAAACCTGCTTAAGATTCTCTCCCTCCCTCCCTCTCTGCCCCTCCCCCCCAACTCTCTCTCTCTCTCTCAAAAGACAGAAGTAGTAAAATCAACTATATTTACAATAATTACTTAAAGGATGCACACAAAAAAATAATGTAGTAAGACATCACGTACATAAAACATGGGGAAGATAAAAATGTAGTACAGTGCTTTTAGCATGTGTTCAGACGTAAGCAACCATTAACTTAAAAATCAATTGCTATACACATAGGGTGGTATATATATATATATATATATATATAGAGAGAGAGAGAGAGAGAGAGAGAGAGAGAGAGAGAGAGACCTCATGGTAACCAGAAACTGAAAACATGTAATAATTATACTAAAAAAACCCCAGATTTCTAAACATAGAACTAAAGAAAGTCATCATAAGGGAAAAGGGCAAAGGAAGACAGGAACAGAGAGAACTATAATGTTTATTTATCTTGAGAGAGAGAGCGTGTGAGCAAGTGGGGGAGGGGCAGAGAGAGAGAGAGAGAATCCCAATCAGGCTCTGTTCGCTCAGCACAGAGCCCAGCATGGGACTTAAACTCAAGAACCGGGAGATCATGACCTGAGCCGAAACCAAGAGTCAGACGCCGAACCAACTGAGACACTCAGGCACTCCAGGAACAGAGAAAGCTATAAAAGTGACTAGAACACAATGAACAAAATGGCAATAAGCACGTATCTGTCAATAATCACTTTAATGTTGGTAAATGCTCCAATTAAAACACATAGGGTAAGTGAATACACAAAAAATAAACAAGACCCATCTCTATGCTGACTGTAAGAGATTCAGTTCAGAGCTAAAGACACAAACAGACTGAAAGTAAGGGATGGAAAATGATTATCCATGCTAATGGAAATTTTTAAAAAAGGAAAGAAAAAGAAAGAAAAAAAAGAAAAGAAAAGAAAAGAAAAGGAAAAAAAAATCTGGGGTAGCAAAACTTCTATCAGACAAAAGAGACTTTAAAACAAAAACTGTAAAAAGAGACAAAGAAGCGTATTCTATAATGATAAAAGCATCAATCCAGCTGGAGGATATAGAAATTGTAAAGACCCAGGCACCCAACATGGAGGCACTAAATACAAAAGCAAATTTTAACAGACCTCGAGGGAGAATTTTGCAGTAATACAGTGAGAGTAGGGGACTAACATGCCCACTTGTTATCAATGGATAGACCATCCATACAGAAAACCGAAAGGAAACAGTGGCTGTAAGCAATACATTAGACAGACAGGCTTCACAGATATATTCAGAACATTCCATCCCCAAACAACAGAATACACATTCTTTACGAGGGCGCATGGAACATCCACCAGGACAGATCACATGTTAGGCCACAAAACAAGTCTCAGTGAATTTAGGAAGACTGAAATCATACCAAACATTGTTTCTGACCACAACAGTATGACACTGGAAATCAATTATGATGGAAAAAAAAGCTAGAAAAAACACAAGCATATGGAGGCGAAACAAAATGCTACTAAACAACTGATTAGTTGATAAAGAAATCGAAGAAATCAAAAATACCTGGAGACAAATGAAAATCAAAGCATAACGTTCCAAAATCTATGGGATGCAGCAAAAACAGTTCTAAGAGGAAGTTTATAGAGATGTAGATCTAACTCAAGAAACAAGAGAAGCTTCAAATCTAACCTTATACCTAAAGGAGTTGTGGGGGGCAGGGGGTTAGAGGGGGGAAGTCCCAAAGTTAGCAGAAGGGAGGAAATCATAAAGACCACAGTAGAAATAAATGAAATCAATACTTTGAAAAAAATACAAAAGATCAATGAAACTAAAAGCTGGTTCTTTGAAAAGAGAAAGAAAATTGAATAAACCTTCAGCCAGACAAATAAAAAAAAAAAAGAGGTTCAAATAAAGAAAATGAGAATGAAAGAGAAGTTACAACTGACACCACACATATACAGTCGTAAGAGACTACTATGAGAAATGACAAATTGTACTACCTAGAAGAAACAGATACATTTCTAGAAACATAAAACCTTCTAAAATTGAATCAGGAAGAAATAGAAAATCTGAACAGACTAATTACTGGTAATTAAATTGAATCAGTAATCAAAAAATCCCAACAAACAAAGTCCAGAACCAGATGGCTTCACTGGTAAATTCTACCAAAAATTTAAAGAAGTAATACCTAACTTTCATAAACTATTCCAAAATATTTAAGAAGGAATGCTTCCAAATTCATTCTATGAGGTAACTATTACCCTGATACCAAAACCAGACAAAGATGTATGAATAAAGAAAATTAAAGGCTAATATCCCTCATGAACATGGTTGTAAAAATCCTCAACAAAATAATAGCAAACCACATTCAACAATACATTAAAAGGATTATACACAATGATCCAGTAGGATTTATTCCAGGGAATCAAGGATGTGTCAATATCTGCAAATCAATCAACATGACGCACCACATTAACAAAATGAAGGATAAAAAACCATATGATCATCTCAATGGATGCAGATAAACATTTGACAAAATTCAACATCTGTTCATGACAAAAACTCTCAATAAAATAGGTATAGAAGAAACATACCTCAACATAATAAATCCCATATATGAAAAACCCACGGCTAACATCATACTCAGTGGTGAAAAGCTGCAAGCTTTTCTTCTAAGAGCAGGAACACAACTGGGGTACTATTCTCACCATTTTTATTCAAACCATTACAGGGAGCTCTAGCCACAGCAATCAGATATGAAAAATGAATAAAAGTTATCCAAATTCGTAAGGAAGAAGTAAAATCGTCCTTATTTATAGATGACATGATATTATATATATAGAAAATCCTAAACACTCCACCAAAAAACTACTAGAATTGATAAATGAATTGAGTAATGTTGCAGGATACAATGTTAATATACAGAAATCTGTTGTGTGTCTATAACACTAATAATAAACTAACTGAAAGTAATTCAGACAACAGTCTCATGTATCATTGCTTCAACAAGAATAAAATACCTAGGACCAAATTTAACCAGGAAGATGAAAGACTTGCTCTAAAAACTGTAAGACATTGATGAAAGAAAATGAAAACGACACCAAAATATGGAAAGATATACCATGTTCATGATTACAAAAATTAATATTAAAATGTACATACTATCCAAAGGGATTTACAGATTCAATCTATCCCTATCAAAATATAAGTGGCATTTTTCACAGAACTAGAACAAACAATCTTAAAATTTGTATGGAACCACAAAAGACCCTAGATAGCCAAAGAAATCTTGAGAAAGAAAAACAAAGCATTAGATATCATGCTCCCAGATTTCAACTTGTACTACAAAGCTACAGTAATCAAAATAGTGTGGTACAAAAACAGACACACAGATCATTGGAACAGAATAGAGAATCCAGCAATAAACCCACCCTTATATGGTCAATTAATCTATGACAAAGGGACTAAGAATACACAATGGGGAGAAGACTATCTCTCCAATAAATGCTGCTGGGAAAACCAGAGAGCTACATGAAAAGTATAAAACTGGACCACTGTCTCACACCATATACAAAAATCAAATCAATATAGAAATCACTACATAAAATCAAAATGGATGAAAGGCTTAAATGTAAGGCTTGAAACCATAAAACTCATAAAAGAAAACATAGGCAGTAAATTCTTAAACATCAGTCTCAGCAATATTTTTTTGGATCTGTCTCTATAAGGCAAAGCCAACAAAAGAAAAAATAAACTGAGCATATCAATCCAAAAAGGTTTGCACAGCAAAGGAAACCATCAACCAAAGGAAAAGTCAACCTGCTGAATAAGAGAAGATATTTGCAAATGATATACCTGATAAGGGATTAATATCCAAAATATATAAAGAAGTCATACAACTCAACACCAAAAAGAAGTCTGATTTAAAAATGGACAGAGGACCTGAAGAGACATTTTTCCAAAGATGACATACAGATCACCAAAAGACACATGAGAAGGTGTTCAATATCACTAAACATCAGGTTAATGCCAGTCAAAACCACAATGAGATAACACCTCACACCTGTCAGAATAGCTAAAATCAACAACACAAGAAAGAACAGGTATTGGAGAGGATGTGGAGAAAAAGGAACCCTCATGGATTGTGGGGAATAAGCTTGAGTTTGCACCGATGGGTTAACAAGGCATAAAAAATTAGAAAGTCATAGGATGTGCACACCCAAGTTTGGGTAAACAACATTAGGTAAATAAGATTAGGTAAACAGGGCAAAGGCCTCCAGTACAGGAAAAAGGTGTAGGAATAGGGAATCTCAGAATGAAAACATCCAAGATGAGGCAAACAAGATTAGGTATTCAGGGTGGAAATGCCCTCCAACTTAGTACAATAGTAGAAAGCTGATTTCACAGGAAGGATGGACCAAAATAGGTAAACACGGCTATAGACCACAGCAGGGCAAAGTTGCCCAGAGTGGAGCTAATTAGCAAAAGAAAGGTACCTTGCTGACCCTGAGACAGCATGCGTTGTCTTTCTTGTCCCCCTAGCCCAGTTTAGGTAAACAGAGGTGGCTCCTCATGTGTGATGTAAACGACCTTCCTCCCAGCTCTACGATTCTGTTTTGTATTGACCCAAACCCCTAACACCACATATCTCCAAAACCCCTTTTCTCCACTCCATGAGTTAATGTTCACTGGTTCATTGTCTCTCTGTGCATGCCCATCATACTTGTAAGCCTTCAATCCTAATAAAAAAGGAGCAAGGACCCTTACTCTTGTCTCCTCCCAGACATTAGCCTCTCTTGCATTTTCAGTCCTGTGTCCTGCTCTCTTGATGGACAAGAGAGAACTTCAGACCCAGAGTCTAGGAAAGTGGATTACTGATGGAAATGTAAATTTGTGCAGCCACTATTGAAAACATTATGAAGTTTCCTCAAAATATTCAAAATAGAGGGCACCTGGGTGGCTCAGTCAGTTAACCTGTTGGTTCCTGGTCTCAGCTCAGGTCATGATCTCACATTTCATGAGTTCAAGCCCCACATCAGGCTCTCTGCTGACACCATGGAGCCTGATTGAGATTCTCTCTCCCCTTCTCTCTGCCCCTCCCATGCTCTCTCTCTCTCTCTCTCTCTCTCTCAAAATAAATAAATTTAAAAAACTGTTTTATTTTTTATTTATTATTTTTAATATGAAATTTATTGTCAAATTGGTTTCCATACAACACCCAGTGCTCATCCCAACAGCTGCCTTCCTCAATGCCCATCACCCACTTTCCCCTCCCTCCCACCCCCCTATCAACCCTCAGTTTATTCTGTTTTTTAAGAGTCTCTTATAGTTTACCTCCCTCCCTCTCTAACTTTTTTTTCCCGTCCCCCATGGTCTTCTGTTAAGTTTCTCAGGATCCACATAAGAGTGAAAACATATGGTATCTGTCTTTCTCTGTATGGCTTATTTCACCCAGCATCACACTCTCCAGTTCCATCCACGTTGCTACAAAAGGCCATATTTCATTCTTTCTCATTGCCAAGTAGTATTACATTATGCATATAAACCACATTTTCTTTATCCATTCATCAGTTGATGGACATTTAGGTTCTTTCCATAATTTGGCTATTGTTGAGAGTGCTGCTATAAACATTGGGGTATACGTGCCCCTATGTATCAGCACTCCTGTATCCCTTGGGTAAATTCCTAGCAGTGCTATTGCTGGGTCATAGGGTAGATCTATTTTTAATTTTTTCAGGAACCTCCACACTGTTTTCCAGAATGGCTGCACCAGTTTTCATTCCCACCAACAGTGCAAGAAGGTTCTCGTTTCTCCACATCCTCTCCAGCATCTATAGTCTCCTGATTTGTTCATTTTAGCCACTCTGACTGGTGCAAGGTGATATCTGAGTGTGGTTTTGATTTGTATTTCCCTGATGAGGAGTGACATTGAGCATCTTTTCATGTGCCTGTTGGCCATCTGGATGTCTTCTTTAGAGAAGTGTCTATTCATGTTTTCTGCCTATTTCTTCACTGGATTGTTTTTCGGGTGTGGAGTTTGGTGAGTTCTTTATAGATTTTGGATACTAGCCCTTCGTCTGATATGTCATTTGCAAATATCTTTTCCCATTCTGTTGGTTGCCTTTTAGTTTTGTTGATTGTTTCCTTTGCATTGCAGAAGCTTTTTATCTTCATGAGGTCCCAATAGAAATCTTATGAAGGAAATCGAAGAAGATACATAGAAATGGAAAAACATTCCGTGCTCATGGATTGGAAGAATAAATATTGTGAAAATGTCAATACTAACCAAAGCAATCTACACATTCAATGCAATCCCAATCAAAATTGCACCAGCATTCTTCTCAAAGCTAGAACAAGCAATCCTAAAATTGGTATGGAACCACTAAAGACCCTGAATAGCCAAAGTAATATTGAAGAAGAAGACCAAAGCAGGAGGCATCACAATCCCAGACTTTAGCCTCTACTACAAAGCTGTAATCATCAAGACAGCATGGTATTGGCACAAAAACAAACACATACACCAATGGAATAGAACAGAGACTCCAGAATTGAGCCTACAAAAGTATGGCCAACTAATCTTTGACAAAGCAGGAAAGAGTATCCAATGGAAAAAAGACAGTCTCTTTAACAAATGGTGCTGGGAGAACTGGACAGCAACGTGCAGAATAGTGAAACTAGACCACTTTCTTACACCATTCACAAAAATAAACTCAAAATGGATAAAGCACCTGAATGTGAGACATGAAACCATCAAAACCCTAGAGGAGAAATCAGGAAAAAAAACCCTCTGACCTCAGTCGCAGCAATTTCTTACTTGGCACATCTCCAAAGGCAAGGGAATTAAAAACACAAAATTGTTTTAAAGAAACAGAAATATCACATAATACAGCAACTCCGCTTCTGGGTATTTATCTGAAGAAAATTAAAACACTAATTATAAAATATACATACACTTCTACATTCATTGCAGCATTATTTAGAATAGCCAAGCTAGGAAAACAACCTAACTGTCCTTTGGTAGGTGAGTGGATAAAGACGTGTCATGTATCAGTAGAATGGTACTCAGCCACAAAAAAATGAAATTATGCCACTGTGACAACATGGATGGACCGAGAGGGTATTATGCTAAGTGAAATAAGTCAGAGTTAGACAAATACTGTATGATTTCACTTATATATGGAATCTAGAAAACAAATAAACAAACAGAAGAGAAGCAGATTCACAGATACAGGGAAACAGCCTACAGGTTACCAGAGTGGGGGAAAACAGGTAACATAGGTGAAGGGAATAGGTGGTACAAACTTCCAGTAGTAAAGTAAGTCACAGGTATTTAAAGTACAGCATAGAGAATGTAGTCAATAATATGTAATGACTTTGTAAGGTGACAGAGGGTAACTACAGTTATGGTAGTGGGCATTCATAATGGATATAAATGTTGAATCACTATGTTGTACACATGAAATTAATGGAATACTGTCTGTTAATTATACTTCAATAATAATGCCAAAAAGACCTTACTTTGAAATATTAGAGTATCCATTAGAACAGGGTTGATTGCTCTCTTTTAATTTTGCTTTGAAATATAATTGACATGTAATGTTAGTTTCAGGTGTACAACATAATGACTCGATATTGGTATGTATTGCGAAATGATCACTCTCTTCTTGAAGCACTCAGTTTGCCTGGCTCCTAAAACAGGGCGCTGAATTGGTTTTGTTTTCTTTGTTTTTTTTGTACGGCCCTGACAACTTCTCAGTCTGTTTGGCGGCCCTTCCTCGTCTTCTTTTCCTGCCTGACCTGGGTCCCAAGGGCTTAATCCTCGCAGTTCATCTCAATCGTTTATGACATTCAATTTCTAAGTGGCCTCACACAGCCTCCTGGGTCCTAGCAGCATTTATATGCTGAGAGCTGCCTTGTCCCATCTTGACTTTGCCTCTACACTCCAGATCTGAATAGTCTGTCGCTGACTCAGCACCGCCAATTGGAAAGCTAGGAGGCATCTCAAATTGAACGTGTTCAAACTGACCTCTGGATGCCTCTTCAGTCTGGCTCCTTCCCTGGTGTCCCTTTACCAGTATATGACAACTCTATTCACCCAGTTGCTCAGGATAAAAACCTCAGAGTCACACATGTTCTTGTCTTTTTCTCCCAGGCCACATCAAATCCTCTCAGCTTAATAGGACTCGCCCCACTAGGGAGAAGCACCTACATCCACTGCGGCCATGCTGGACCAAGCCACTTTGCACGTAGACTACTAAAACTGCTCCCTATGTAGGCTCCCAGCTTCCACCCTAGCCCTCCTACCTTTGAAAACATCAGTTGGATCATGGGCACTACTCTAGTCAAGACCCTCCAATGACCTCCATCTTAGATAAAGCCGTAAGTCTTCCTGTGCCTATTAGCTTTTGCCATTTCCTGTCTCCTCCCTAACGGTCCTTTGGCCACACTGACCACAGGGTCACCTGGAAGCCGCTCTGCCCCGTGCCCTTGGCCCTTGCAGCTCTTCTTTTGGACACCTGCACCATGGACTTCCTCTCTCCAGAAAGGCCTCTGACTCTACTGTCCAAACCATGCTCTGACTCCCCTCCATGGTCCTTCCATCCTCTCACCCCATGCTGCATGTTAAATGTGCCCTGCAAAAAGGCACACTGAAGTCGTAACCCCTTGTACCAATGAGTGTGACCTTATTTGGAAATAGGATCTTGGCAGTGGTAACCAAGTTGAGATGACGTCATTAGGGTGGGCTCCGATCCAATATGCTAGTGTCCTTATAAGAAGACACACACACAGGAAAATGCCATGTGAAGTCAAAGACACACGGGAGACCAGGTGACCATAGAGGCAGCAACTGGGGTGACGCAGGTGCAAGCCTGGGGGCACTAGGGATAGACAGCCACCAGCAAAAGCCAGGAAGAGGCAGGGAGACCAGAGTTGCAGAGACAGAAGTTTCCTGAGGACAGAACTGGGCAGGAGAAACTTCTGTTGCCCTAAGCCACACCACCTGGCTTGTGGTATTTTGTCACAGCAGCCCTAGGAGACTAATACGTCCTGATTATTGATTCTTTGTGCCGCTTATCACTTCCTGAAATTTTATCTTTTCTTGTTTACCCACTTTCGGTCCTTCCATTAGATTATGGGCACCACAAAGGAAGGGGCCGTACAACCTTGTCTGGAGAAAGCCATCAACCCTCAGGACTTGCCACTGGGCTGGCACACTGCCCACCTCCCCATTGCCATCAAACTTCTCTCTTTTTTGCCTCTAAGGATCAGAGATTATTTTGTAGGCCCAACAGATGAGCCAACACCCTGCATGCTTAGAAACATTATGTAATCTCATGGGTGATGAGAATGTTTACAATTCTTTTTTCATTATATGGATTTGTGAACTAATATTTACACTCCTTTTCCCAGGAATACATTGAGGCATAAAAATGGTACAGAGTCCTGGTTGAAGAATCACCAGCAGCGTCTCCCTCCTGACCTCCTTAGACATATGGCTACATTGCCCTCACATCATAACAAATCTCTGCAGGCCTCCCAGACAGAGAACCTTCTTATAGGACACAAAATAAACCCACGTTAGACCAAAGATCACACTAGCATTGACCAAAGGTCTGGGGTAAATTCAACAAAACAGTGACAAATCCATTTTTATGGATTTGCTCTTGACCTTGGATAAAAAAATATTTATGTAAACAATGAAAAGCTGGCGAAGTGCTTGCGATTTTATACTTTATATAAAAATAGCACCATATGGGGCGCCTGGGTGGCTCAGTCGGTCAGGCGTCCAACTCTTGGTTTCCGCTCAGGTTATGATCTCACAGTTTATGAATCTGAGACTTGCATCGGGCTCCAAGCTGACAGTGTGGAGCCTGCTTGGAATTCTCTCTCTCTCCCTTCTCTCTGCCCCCTCCCCGACTTGCTCTCTCTGCCTCTCTCAAAATAAAGAAATAAACTTAAAAATAAATTAAAAATGGCACCATATGAAGACACACAGTCGGATTCTGTATCTCCCTCTCTCTCTGCCCCTCTCCTGCTCATGCTGTCTCTGTCTCTCTCAAAAATAAATAAACATTTTTTAAAAAACTTAAAAAAAAAAAGAAGATCTTTCCTAGAAGTGATAGGAAAAGCAAAAGGCAGTGAGGTAAGCTGTATCACGGGCCTCGTGTCCGCAGCGCGTGCTTTGGGATGGCCCAGGAGGCAGCAGATCCCAGCCCACCCATGAGAGATTGTCCCTGGAAGGATTTCTGTATGTGCCTCTCTCACTGGCCTGTTCCTGGCCCAGCCAGCCCCATGATAACTCAAAACAGGGGAAAAGAAAAAAAACATTCTTAATAGGTTTAGGAAAACGGTTACATAATTTAGTGAAGCAGATTTACTTTTCTAATCATGTATTTAATATTTTATTGATAACCAGTATATCCTTTGAAAAACAAAGCTCCAGAACTACGACACCTGAAACGTGTCCATTATTTTCTATGAAATATTCGCTTTGTGCTCAACTCTCCCTGTCTCATAAATGTTTATTGAGTCACATTTGACTTAAACAGATGCTAATTGATTCAGGCAGATGCTTGCAATCATTCTCCTGGTCTGCACACATACTGGCTGGGAGCGGTCAGGGAGGGAGTGGCGGGCGGGGGGTGGGGGGGCTGCCTCCTGGGCCCCGGAGGCGGGCATCTTGGGTGAAGGGTACAACCACGTGAGCGGGCTGTTTGAAGTTATTTTGTCTGACTCTCTACTGCCCTATTCCAAAAACAACACCAGATTCTGCATCTCTGTCCCTTCAGCAACCACATAGAGGGACCTGCCAGGGGCATTTTAATAGTGCATTTTAGAACATGAACCCATGCCGGCTCCTCCCGGGCCAAAGCCGGCTTCTCCTGGAGCAGAAGCACTTGCAGACACTGTATCCCGCGAGTCTCTAGGCCGGAGGGTCCTCTCCTCAGCTGCCAGCCCCACAACCATGTTGGACTTTGCAAACTAGAATTTTGGAGGGCGGGGGGCGGGGGGCGGGAAATGCTTCTAGTTTCACAGGCAATAAAGGAACTGGTCAGGACGGAGTAGTGGTTAAGACGTGAGCCAGGTTGAGATAGCGCCAGAGTGAGATTGCATAACAGCAAAAGCTGCTTTCAAGCAAAACTAAGCAAAAATCGGGGCTTGTAGCTGAGGAATTCCAAAGGTGCCAGGATACCAGGATGGACTCAGGTGCCAAATGTACTGTATAGATGAATAACACTATTTGAATAAATAATGGAGCCAGCCAAACAAATGCTAAAGTCATATATATAGATATAAGAAGAAGAACCACACACACACACACACACACACACACACACACACACACACACACACTGACCCTGTGGTTGTGAATCTAAGCAACAGGGTGGGCCCAGATAGGCGCACACGAATATCCGGTCTAAGCCATAGGTAGATCTTGCAGGATTCAAGCCCGTAGTGGTGTAGGAAACAAATCCAGGACTTCGGCTGGGAGGAGGAGGACACTTCAAAGTTTGGCAAAGAATCAGCAAATGCCTTGCTGAGGTGGCCCGCGCCCTCGGAAGCCGAGACCCTGGGTGAACGCGTGCGCGGAGGTGGGAGCGATCCAGTGCTCCCGCGCCACCTCCCAGAACGACACGTTGACACTGGGGGCTGGACCAGACGCTGGCAGGGGATGCTCGGTTCGCCCTCCCAGCGCCTTCCGAGAGCGCTGGGCGGTCCTGGTGGGGATCTGAAGGGCTGGGGTAGTTACCACTATCCCAGGGGAGCGCAGGGAGGGTGGGGGTGGGGGGGTGGAGAGAGGGAGGTAAAATAGGGCAGGTGTCCCGGGGCAGATCCAAGGCTGAGCCTCGGAAGGTCAGAAGTTCTAGAAAGAGCTGGCTGGAGGAGAGTGGGCCGAGGGAGGATATGGGTTGGGGGTCCCCGCCCAGGGTTACTCACCATCCTCTAGCGCTTCGTGCAGGAGCAGAAGACCAAGCAGCAGCCAAACCTTCATCTTCTGGGCAAGGGACGCGGGGAGAGGTGCCGGGACGGCGGTCGGAGGAGCACCCGACAGAACAGGGCTAGGGCAGGGGCGCAGGGGGAGGCGGCTGGCGAGGGGCGTGTCGGGGCGGGCGTCTGGGACGCCACAGCTGGAGGATTCGGTTTCCTGAGGTGGAACCCAGTTTGGGGGAGAAGTTTGGTTTTTTCCTCGTAATTCTGTGTAATGTGACCTCTCCTGCCCCCTGGCGGAGCAGTGGAGAGAGGCGCTTTCTCGTGCGCTGAGAGCAAGGGCTAAGGGCCAGCTGTCAATTACCAAAACCTTAACTGGAATTTCTCCACCTGGGCTTTTGACCAAGTTTACCAACTTCAACAAGGCCCAGTGTGATCCTGCAGGTACAGATGGGGTCACATTGAACCATAATTGTCCAAACGTCACCATCACTCTCTCTACCTGCTCAGGCAGAGCCTTAATGCTCTGTCAAAAGTGCTCTCTAAATACTTCTGTTTACTGCCAGGTCTCCACTTGTGCTAACAAGAGCATTACCCTCAGCTTTTTTTGCTGTTCCTCTGTGGCCAGAGATGGGCTCTGCACCCAGCCCTGTTTCAGCTGGCTATCGGCTTCTCCCCTGCAGTTGAGATGTTAGAACCCCATTTGGGCTCCCAAATGGGGAAGCTGGCCTTCCATCAAAGGGAGCCACAGCAGGCCAGGTCCTTCCTTAATATCCCAGCAGAGATTGTGGAGAAATGACTGGATCCTTTTATTCACAAGTCCCGTTGCACAACACTCAGGTGTCCAGGATAGACTGTCCCAGAAAACAGTTCTAAGTAACAGCATCAGCACCCCTGGCCCCCCAACACATACATACACATCTTTCCCTCTGAGTCAAAATCAGCACTCTGGGCTTCTTTTAAATGTAGTATCTATATTCTCCTAGAAGGCTCCTTAGTTCTAGCAAATTCTTCCCTAGCCCTTTTAGGTTAGGAAACCCAGAGAGGTTAAATGGTACCCCATGGACCCTTCTGTATGCTCATTATGAAGCATGCTGAGGAGGTGATTAAAATGTAAAGGAAAAAGTATTGGGACACCTGGGTGGCTCAGTCAGTTAAGTGTCCAACTTCGGCTCAGGGCATGATCTCACAGTTCGTGGGTTTGAGCCTCGTGTCCCACTCTGTGCAGACAGCTCGGAGCCTGGAGCCTGCTTCGGATTCTGTCTCCCTCTCTCTGCCTCTCCCTTGCTTGTGCTCTCTCTCTCTCTTTCTCTCAAAAATAAACAAATAAACTTTAAAAAGAAAGGAAAAAATATTGCAAACCAAAATATAATTCAATGCTAAATGGTGTAACAGATACTATTAATAGTGGGGAAGTTCAGAGGAGTGGGAAATCCCAGGGGTAGGGCTTGAGTTTGGAGACCACAGGAGGGAGGGGAGGGGGCAGGAGTGCATCGGCTCTGATTCCTTGGCCAGTGCTCAGGAGAGCACGGACCAAGGCACAAAGCATAGACCTGGCCTGGTAGTGTGGGCTGGCCAGGCTGGAAGGGTAGCTTGGCTGAAGGAGTAGAGTGGGAGGGAGACTGAAGCAAGAGTCTGGGGCTGCGGAAGGTGGGCTGTGGTGGGGTGGAGGATATGGGCGTTCATATGCCCCTCTGCAGAGAGGGTCATCGGTTACGAGCTTATAGATTCATATGATGAAAGCAGCTCGCAGGTGCAGGCGAGGTGAGGAACAGGTTTTCCCCAGGGGAGGAGCAGCGTCTGGGCTTCCAGCCCACTTTGTTCAAACAGTACTATTAAAGTGAGCTTGATTCGGGGCGCCTGGGTGGCTTGGTCGGTTAAGCGTCCGACTTCAGCTCAAGTCACGATCTCGCGGTCCGTGAGTTCGAGCCCCAAGTCGGGGTCTGGGCTGATGGCTCAGAGCCTGGAGCCTGTTTCCGATTCTGTGTCTCCCTCTCTCTCTGCCCCTCCCCTGTTCATGCTCTGTCTCTGTCTCAAAAATAAATAAACGTTAAAAAAAAAATTTAAAGTGAGCTTGATTCAAAATAGCAGGAAGGGGACTTCTCCTCCAACACTCAAGGGAAAAAGTTTAGCACAAACTAGTGCTTATCAGCCACTTCACGCCTGGGGACCCAAGAATTCCATCTGCCACCACCTGCTTCCCTTGGTGCCACTCTGGTGCCAGCTTTGCTATTCCCTGAGTGCAGTGGAGAGAACGGTTTCCTGGGAATATGGGAGACCAAGGTTCGGGGCCTGACATTGCCACTAGTTCTCAACTCCTCCCTCAACTCCCTTAACCTCTCTCGAGTGGGGCTCTCTCCTTGGTAGAGGGAGGGGGCTGGAGGATTATTTCAGTATGTGTTTACTATGTGTTTCTTGTTGTGAAGGTGGAGACATCCTTGCTGTTTTTATGGAGTGGACACTAGTCTGAAGGCAAGCATCCGAACTGCCGTAACGGGAGGCGTCTCATTCTGGGGAGCACTCAGGAGTAGACTGAGTCTGCCTGGGCTGCCTGCTCTGAGATCTTCCTTCATCTTGACTCCACGAAGTTGACAACTTCGCTCTTGCCCTGTGTTGGAGCCTGGGTTCCGTCTACAGCTCCCCTCCCCCACTCCACACACTCATCCAGACCCTGCCTGGTCTGCCTGTTGACAGCATCAAGGCCACCCCTCTTTACACATCATCCCTCGCCTCACTGTCCTGGCCACATCCACCTAGTTGGTCTCCCTGCCCCTCTGTCTTGCACCCCAATCCATCCTTTCCTCAGCGATCACATCTATCTGTGAATAATACTCTAAAAATCTAACCCAACTGAAACCTTTCAAAGGCCCTCCGACAAGGCTGAGACTCCCAAGTTCACGGCCCTGCTGGCCTCTCCAGCTGTTTCACTTGGTGCCACTCCCTGTCCCGCCCTCCAAACTAACAGCACACTGCCCTTGCCCACCCCTCAGCCATCATGAGGGTCCACTGCTCCTGTGGCTCCCTCTGCCCCAAATAGCCCCTTCCCCTGTTTTACCACCTGCCCAGCATCTCACCACATCCCAATCCCTGGCGTCACTTCCCCTCTAAGACTTGGTTCAGACCTTGCCTTCTCCCAGCTGGTCTGAGCACTTCTCTGGCAATAAAAGCTTCCATCATAGCACTGAGAACAAAAGGCAGATTTTAGCTGTGAATCTGGTTACGCTTCTTTCTCCTGCGCTATTCTATGAGTTCAAGGGCAGGAAGTGCGTCTTGCTAAATGTTGTATCCCACCACCAGGTTCTGGAAAATAACAATTATTTGTTAGGAACTGTCTGTGTTCCAGGCAGTGTGTTTCTCATTGATCTAATCAACAAGCCTATAAGGTAGGCTGTGCTGTCAATATCATCCCCGTTTTATGGATGAGGGTGCCCGAAGTTAAACTTGTAGCTGAGTTATAATCCAGGCTTTGTCTGACTCCCAAATCTGTGGGTCTAACCCCTCACTCTATTGATCAAAATGAGCGGTTGAAATCGGTATGAATAAAAGCTCTCAAACAGGGGCCTTCCTGACCTGTAAACTGGAGACACCACTAAGTTGTCCGTCTTAAGCTCCTGAGACTGGAGGCAAATGTTGTGCAAGATGGCAAGGCAACCAGTTGAACAGAATTGCACAGAGACAGAAAACCCACACTCTTCTCCTTTGCAGGAGCCTGAAGAGTGGCTGGCTGCCGTTAAAGCAGCCATCAGAAGACAAAGCTAAAATGTTAATGAACTGTTATAAAGCCAAACGTAGAGGGGAATGAAAGCTGAGGGTCCCCGGGAGCCTCAGACGCGAGGAAAGTCTAGAATCACGCAGGAGCTCTTCCCATCAGCCTCTGCCGGCTGCTCACGATGAAGAGACAAAATGGCCCCACATGGGAAGAAGATTGGCTTTAATGAAGAGCTGCACTCAGGGGCTCCACCTGTGTTTTCTTTTATTTCAAGACCTTTTTTTTTTCAAAATTACTCAATTAACCCACTTAAAAATATTTTAAACATCCACAGAATTATATAGAACAGAAAACGATAAGAAACATTAAAAACACCTTTTCACGTCCCCTCCCCTTCCTACTGGCTATAAAATACTGCATAGGAAAGAGGCACCAGAGCTTACTTGTTCTGTTGATAGCTAGTTCGGTTGTTTCAAACACTGTCTTACAAAAAATACTGCAGTAACTATTGTGATCCAAATATCTTGATGCTCATGAATATTCTATAAGATAGATACCTAGATATTAAGTTGTTTAGCCAAAGGTCATGATATTTAACACTTTTGGTGAACCCTGCCAATTCAAAAAACTCTCCCTATTTACAACCAATTCCACTTTCCTTGGGAGTACCACCCTCACCAGGACTGCATACAGTCATGCTATTCAATTTTTACAGCCTGTGGGTGGGAGAGGGGAGTCTCATTATGCTCTTTTTTTTTCCTTTTTTTTAAGTTTTATTTACTTGAGAGACAAAGGAAGCCAGCAGGGGAGGGGCATAGAGAGAGAGGGAGAGAGAGAATCCCAAGCAGGCTCCGCACTGTCAGCTCGGAGCCCAGTGAGGTGCTCAAACTCACGAACTGCGAGATCATGACCTGAACTGAAATCAGGAGTCTGGCGCTTAACCCACTGAGCCACCCAGGTGCCCTTCACCATATATGCTCTTTTAATTCCCATTCCTTTTGTTACTATCAAGAATGAGCGTGTTACCGTGTTTTTATTTGCCAATTTTTGAAAATTGAGTTATTTTTATTACCGTCTTACCATAGTAGGATCTTAACATATTCTGGCTACTAAGCTCTTGGGTGTTACACATATTGCAGACGTTGTCTTCTAATCCTTTGCTGGTGCTTTAGTTTTGCTAATGGTGCCTTTCTTCAAACAATTACAATCAATGTTTAAGCAATTACATTTTCAGGAACTTCTTTCATGGCTTCTGGGCTTTACATTTTTTTTAATGTTTATTTATCTTGGGGAGACAGAGAGACAGAGCGCAAGCTGGGGAGGAGCAGAGAGAGTGGGAGACACAGAATCTGAAGCTGGCTCCAGGCTCCGAGCTGTCAGCACAGGGCCCGATGTGGGGCTGGAACCCACAAAGCGCAGGATCATGACCTGGGCTGAAGTCGGATGTTTAACCAACTGAGCCACCCATGCATGTGCCCCTATGGCTTCTGGGTTTTATATCTCCTTAGGTAGGTCTTCTCTGCCTCCAATTATCCAACTATTTTATATTTTCATCTACAACTTTCATGATTTGTTGTGATGTTTGGTCTTTAAACCCATCTATAATTTTTTTTTCTTTTTTTAGTATCACAAGTTAGGAATCTAATTTTATGTGTTTCCATTTGGATGGTCAATGTCACACTATCATTTGTTAAAAGGTTGGTCCTTTTTCCATCTTTTTGAATCGACTTCTAGTGTGTGTTAAATCACACATGTATATGGGTCTGTTCTGTACTGCTTTAGTCTATTGATTTCTTTATACCTGTAGAAATATCAGACTGCATTAATTGGGACTGATTTATAGTATGTTTTGTCACTTGTTTGGACCCCCATCATTGTTCTATTAATTATCATCGTACATTTTCTCTTCCAGGCGAAGTTGGGAATCAGCTTGTCGATCTCCGTAAAAATTTTATTGTGTTTTGATGATGATTGCATTGAATTTATGTTTGGGGGCAGAATGGTCATATTTACAACATTGAATCTTCCCATCCAGGAATGTGATAATGTAATATAGCTTTCAACTTATTCAAGTCTACTTTTATGTCCCCATTATATTTTATAATTGTTTAATGCTGGTATTAGGACAATAATTTTAGAATTCTGCATTATCAGGTATATTTTGTATCAAATACTCTTTAGCTAAGTGTTGGCTACATAAGTGTGTGTGTGAGAGAGTGTGTGTGTATATAATTACATAGCTAAACACTTAAATGGTTATGTTCACATAGTTATCGTTTTCCATGTAAGTCTTGCTTAATACCAAGCAATAATAATATACAAGTCTTATTTCTTATTTTTGCTTGCTTATTTGCTTTGCTATTATGCATGACTTTCCTCAAGTACATTGCCAAATAATTAACCGGTACATCAAAAATAATTTTGGAATGCTGCTTTCCCAGCATTTTTTTATCGCATACACTTCAGATAAATTTAGGTATCTCAGTTTATCTGAGGTCCGTGTTATGGGCTGAACTGTGCTCTTTCCTCCTTCCAAATTTTAAATGTTGAAGTCCTAACCTCCAGCACTTTAGAATGTGACTTTATTTGGAAATAGGGTCTTTAAAGAGGTAATTAAATTAAAATGCGGCCATTAAAGTGGGTCCTAAACCAGTATCCCTGACACTCTCAAGGAGTAAACCTAGACAGAGATACAGGTACAGAGGGAAGGCCAGGTGAAATACAAGACAGCCATCCACAAGCCAAGCACAGACGCTCAGAGGTAACCAATCCTGCCCACGCCTTCATCTCAGACTTGCAGCTTCCAGAGCTGTGAGAACACACTTCTGTGGTTTAAGCCATGAGTCTGTGGTACCTCATTATGGCAGCGCTAGGGAGCAAATAGTCTATTAGGACGGGAGCAAAAGTTACAAGAACTACAGGGGCTTTTCCAAGACATGTAGCTGCTTAATCATAGGCTTATTATCCTTGAATGAGGCAATCTCAAGAAGACTGAATTTGAAAAATAAAACGGCCAAAGTTGTATTTTGTATGGGTTGTATTTCACTGTAAAAACCCATTTTCTTCTTCTCTAGGGTGAGAAAGAATTTTATTTCTAGAATCTCTGTTTGCTTTGGTCTTTGTGCATCCTTTCTCCCAATAATTGCTGGAATATCGGCCAATTAAAATAAGCATTTACGGACAGCTCCAACTCAAATACAACTTGAAGCCTGGTTTCCTAAGGCATGATTGACTTTTGTGTGTTTGTATCTGGTCACCTTAATGGACCCTCTTATTAGTCCAAATGGTTTTCTACTGAGCTCTTGGGTTTTTGGATCAATGATCATATTACCTGCAACACCCACTCTTTCTTTCTTTATTAGCTGCTGCCTGTCTGTTGCCTCCTCCTTGCTGGTACAGCGGCCTTTAGTGTTTGTAATCCACTGACCCCCAACCTCACGAAGCACAGAGCGGCTCAGGGATGGAACAAATCAGGGACTCCAAGCCTTCCCCGAACCATCAGCTACTTCCTGATGTGGGAAGAGAGGAGGCTGAAAACACGGCAGTGGCCTTTTAACAACAGTGTCTGGGGAACCAGTGTCACCTGTGAGAGGAGACAGCATTACCAGAGCAATTGTGCGTCGCTGCTTTTCTCTGATGAGCTGGGGCCTCAGCCACCGGCACTGGCTTAACAAATGAAGACCTGAAGGGAAAAGAGGAGTAGCAGAAGGGAGAAGCAAAAATCGGGAAATGGAAGAGAGAAGCGAGTGGGAGGCTGTACCTGGAGACATAGGGCTAGAGAAGCATATTTCTTTCAGTCGTCTTTACAAGCACAATTGGTACACAATGTGTGTCTCATGGCCGATGAGACACAGTGTCAGCAATCCCTTCAGGTTACCAAGGGCCAGACTGGAAGGTCAGCACTTCCATTACGATTTCCTCGTTTGTGAGTGATTGTGTAGGTCGCATTTGCATTATAAATTAACGATCATTTTCTAGGACTCCTTTGTGCTGAAAAAATCTCTGTTCCCTCTCTTTTTTCTGTCCCCTTAAAGGGCCTATATTTTGGGCATCTGCTCCCCACCCCACAAAACAGGACATTTCTCTCCTCTAACTGGTCTTCACTAACTATGGAAATACAACCAAGATGAATATATATTTTTAAATTAATGTTTCAAGGTTTTAGTAGGAGCTAACGTTAAGGGTTTTAAATACAGCTCTGAAAATTTAATAGAATGCCAATTGTGGATCCCAGAAGCTGGTAGTACTTTCCTACTCCAGGATATAGCATGCTGTAAAGATGTGTTGCCAGTCTGTCGGTCACATGAGCCTGTAAGTGGCTAGGGGAAGAGGGGCAACTCTGAGCTGTGGTGGAAGGGACTTGAAACCCCCATTCTCTCCGTCCTTTTTATTTATTTAATGGTAAACTCTCAACTATCCTTGCTTACTTGCTCTAAATGCTGACCTTTCCAAAGTGTCTTCTGTTATTTACAACTTGGTGCCAAGTCAATGTTTCAGTCCAAGAACAGTGGCATTTTAAGTCTCATTCCTACCAGGGCAGTGAAACCCTTGGCCCTTGCTTGAAGAAATGGCAGGCATCAGTGCACAGATAGGGGAAGACTGGGGAGACCTGGAGACTCAGCGATGGGGGAGCCCAGAAATGAATCACAACAATGGTATGGTACTTGTGGGTTAAGGGACTCAGAGCCCAGAAACAAGCTTGTTCCCCATCATCATGGAGATACAGGCCCACCTTGGGCTATAGAGTACTCCTGGGCAGAATAGCTGATCTTGTTTTCCTCTTCATGGTGGCTGCTCCATTTTTAGGAGAGAGCAAGGATTCTTTACTTAGCTTTGACTAGAAAAGTTCAAGTAAGTAGATCAGTATGGAGCTGAGTTTCTTTCTGGACAGTTCATCTCTTTTTTGACCTACTCTAAACAAGCTGAGATAATGTGATAATAGGTTATTTTTGTATGTCTTTGGGATTTTTTTTTGGAGATATTTTATGGGATGAAATGAATCATTTTTTCCACAGAGATAGGGATTTCTGAGTACAATCTCTTAGCAATCCATGGGCTTTGGGCCCTTTGCCTGAAAAGGAAGGCTACCCGTGGCCTTCTTTAAAGAACACAAAGGAGATGGCATTCTTACCGCCAAGGGTTCCTGGCTGGACCCACAGCCCAGACACAGTTCCTGGCGGATTACTGCCTGCATGTGACCATATGGTACCAGGGCAGATGTGGGTCATCAAAACCTAGTAACAATCCTAATAGCCAACAATTAGATAAATTAGGTTTTAGGCTTCTACTTGGCAAATACTTTTCTGTTTCAGCTTGGTTTTCCATGCTGGCTAAAGTGATAACTACTGTTTTCTTACTTCAATATGCGTTCCCTCCAATTTAGTAAAATCAGTGGGAATTAAGTATATACACAAAGACATTTCAAAATTAATTAATTCAAGAGATTTGCAATTTTAAATAACTTTGAGCCATGTCCAGAACGCTCTTTGAATCCTTTCTCCCAGAGGGTTGAAGTTGGTAAGAATGCTTTACTATATTGTAAAAAATTAGTTAGTTGTACATAACTGATTGCCAATTATTAAAGGCTATGATTTGCTGAGGAGAACATTGAGAAAGGAGTTTCTTACAGATAAAAGCAATGAAAAGACCGGCAGTTGAAGTGGTAAGATCTCAGCTCTTTTGTCCTGGGACGGCATGCTTTAGGACCCAGTGCTATTTTTTAGAACGTGCCAGGAGGACTGAGGCTTTGTGAAAACATGTCTTATATCTTACAGGACTGGGTAGTCCTCAGGCTGCCAGGTGAGTATTCTTGACAATAAAATCATTTCAATTTAGATTGCACCATATTTCTGAGTTTTAAAAGTTCCCAAATTAAAAAAAAAAAAAAAAAGGTTACATTAGATAAGTGTGTGACATGTATGCTTTTGGGGTGTGTGATACATATGCATATTATATTATCATAAGTCATATTACAATTTATTTAAAAAGTACATGGTCACATTAGAAAGCATATTTTACAGTGGTAAAGCAGCAATAGTTTTTATTTATTACACTTCTAAAACATAATCTAATGTTATAAGTAAAAAGGAACTCTGATTATCATTTAAAACATTTAAATTTGAAATTACCTACTCAACAGAAAGTCTTTACATTCAGATCAGACAAGTCCTGTGAACCTGTGGGTTTTTTACAGACATAGAATTTCTGTAGGGTTTTGGGCCCTATCAACAGTTTCTGTTAAGTACAATGACAACAAAATAGAGCAATAAAACAATGGGGCAGCCTAGTGGACACCAAAGACGAAAGGCCCCCTACCCGGGCCTGGGCCAGTGAAACCCACCCTGTTGGAAGTACCAGCTGAGCCTGGGCCCGTGCACTTTCCACCTCAAGGCTGTCCGTGCAGTATGGGGACTGTAGTGGGCCCGACCCCATGGGACCAGTTTCAGGAAGCAGCCATCCTTCCTATGAGTCACAGACCTTCCTTAGTCCCTATCATTTACGTGATGTGTTGATGGGATATTTGGACCCCACACTCCTTACTTTCATGTGAAGGCTTTCACTTCGTATCCCACCCTATCATCCCAAGACCCCACCCAACAAGGCTAGCTCTAGATGCTTACGCTCTACGGGCTGCCTGACTCTAGATCCAGCCCAGGCTCCTGGTCATGATCCCCATGGGGCACCAGTGGTCAGCAAAGGGTCTTTAGGGCCAGATAATGGCAGCGGCTTCAGCCAGGGTGAAGAAAAGCTAAGTACTACTCTCAACAAGGCTGTCACGAGACTCGAGCCATCACAAGACACGTCTGAAATCAGTGAGACTAAACTGTGTACATACAAACGATAATGAATGTTACAAAAACCAACAACCACAAAAACAGAGCAGGCCTCTCAAAATCCAGAAACCAGAAATCCATTTAAAAATGTTTAAATATAATTATACAAAGAGAAAAAAAAAAAAATCTCAGCTAAACAACAAAGCTAAGCAACCTTATCTGCAAATCTACATGACTGAAAAATGACCTGTGCTGGCATTATTTACTACTTGAACTTTGGTACTTTTTTCCCCTTGATATTTTAGGACATGTCAGAGACTGTAAGCAGAAAATGTACAGAGAAGGCAGTATTTTGGCACTAGCAAAAAAAAAAAAAAAAGTTAATCCCCTCTCCCTGCCCCCCCCCCCATTCACACTAATCATGTGGATTTTAATACGCTGTGATATACACTCTAAACCCAATCCTTTAAAATGCTGTGCAAACTGTAGTTTGTGTGTTAAGTAGCAGTTGCTTGAAGGGCATCAGGAGGAAATCAGGCAGCCACATCACGAGGCAGAGTTGGAATCTTGGCATGTTATCACGTGGTTTGTCATCTCAGAATATGCCCTGATTTACAAAGAAAGAAGAGTAATATACTCCTCTGGCATTATCAGTATTGCAGGGCAATAAACCTCCTCATTCCCCCTGCTAAGCATTCCCATTAATTTAGAAAATAACTCAGTAAATACAGACTCTGATTCAAAATATGGTTAACAACCACCAGGACTTAGCAAATAAGCTGGCTAGTTTCTAAAATTAAAAAAAAAAAAAGTTTAAAATCCTTTATTCGTAAAATTGAAAGACAGGCTTTTGGATTTTAAAGGAAAATAATTCTCAAACAGATACTTTCTATTAACTATGGATGGTAACAGTAAAGTTTTACATATATCAAGGTTAGTTTTTCCTCTAATGTATATATCCCAAAAGATGTTTTTGGTCTTAGGAAGTTTTCTTGATGTTTATCTCTGGGGAAAATGTGGGTAAGCAATAATCTGTATCTCGGTATTGATCAAAAGTTCTAACATAAGTTTTCTCATAAATAGGTTTTAAACTTGGATTTGTATAGCTACCTTTTTAAATAGAGGGTAGGCATATTGCCTTTATATGGTTATTCATAAGTCATCTTTTCCCTTTTCTCAAGAGCTTAAAATAATGGTGTTATTGTAAGTTTCTCACTGAAAATGTTAATACAGCATATTTCCTAGTGCAGGAAAGAAAAGTAATTTAAACTGTTTTTACTCAGTCACAATTAAGAGATTGTGTGGTATGTATTTTTTCATTCCTGGAGAGGAGTTTGTATAAGTGTGACTGACTACTAGTCAAATCTATATAAAACATTTTGGTAATCCTAAGAAAGTAAAAGCAATATTTTGTTCTTAAGGTTATGAATTCAGATGTAGATACGGGAGGCTGGTAAAAGAGCCAGTAGTACAGGCTTTTACTAATAAACACAGAGCAAGACAGAGATGTCAGAAAAGGGGCCACAGAAACAAGTAAACAGAAATACCCTAATAGCTCCTACCCCTACTCCATTTCAGATTATAAAGCACCTGTTATAATAGAGTTTACTGATTCCGTATTACATTATAAATATATCTTTCTTAAAGAATCTATAGAAAATATCATACATATAAAATTGCTGTATATTGCAAAATAGTTTAAAACCTAAAAATTTTGTATAAGCATACCTATCAATATAAAACATTATTTTTTCTCCACATCAATTGGGTTTTTTTTTTAAATCCATATAATGGTATTGTTTCCAAAGCCCATCATAAACCCAACCGACTTATACACTATTTGAAATACACAGACATATACATATATATATACACACACTCATACAGGGATATGACTCATACATATTTGAGTCTTCACAGAAAAAAAGCACAGTCACCGACGAAGCATCTTTTCATAGATACTTGTGTTTGCAAAGTGTTTTAATGTGGAAAAATAATTTTTAACTAAATTCTTCTCCTAATTGAACACAGTGGGCATAATAGTTTTAGCTGCCTATCACATTCTAAATAAATTTCTTTTGTTATAGTAAAAGACCTAAATATTTATGTAGGAAATTCCTTATGTTCCCTGTGTTAAGGGCCTATTCTAGATTGATTATAGAATAAAAGGGTGTTCTCAGTGTATTACTCTAACAGCAAGGACTTGTGATCATACCTAAAGTCCTTACAGAAATATTTTACCCCTTGCATATCCAACTCTTCCTCTCTAGAAAAACATGCTTAAAAGAGAATTCTGGGCTTCAGATTTTACCCTGTGCAGCCTGGAAACTGTGGAATGTCAGGACTGAGTTCTAGGTCAGGGATGCTTCAACAATAGCAGCCAGAAACCCAGGCTTTCTACCTGTTTACCTGATATTTACTCACAATAAACTCTTGGTTCAACAAAACAATCACAACTTGCTTTTTAATGGTATCAGTGAAATAACTAATCTCTTGGAAGTGCTGTCAGAAAACAAATGTTTTCCTTGCCTTTCGATTAAGCTGGTCAACTGGTGTGCTTGATAACATTTATCCTGGGAATGTAACCCATATATATAAGTTTTTAGCCTCTAGCCTCACCTAGTAAACCATGTAATTATTTGTAAGAAAAACAATTCATTAGAAGCAAAGCACATTGCAGATAAACAGTCCACTACTAGAGAACGCTATCCAGTAAAATATAGTAATTAGAGAATCTCACATGTAAAAACAAATCATTTACTTATATAAACGTTACTGTGTTTATATAGCTTTAATTTAATTAGGTTACATTTTTTCAGTTGGAGGTTTTAAAAATCACGTATTTAACTAAAATATTTTATTCCCCAAACACTGTTGGGTTACTAGAGTTTTTATTAATAGATTTAGTGTGGTCAATTAAAAATAAATGAGATAAAAAGTGCCAAACAATTTATGGGATTGGGGGAAGAAAAACATCCTTCAATGTTTCCAAATGAAACAACAAAGGCAAATTAGATCCAAACCCCTCAAACTCGGTCAAATGCAATTTAATATCTGAATAGGCACTTTAAACTCAAAACAGGGCGGGGCGCCTGGGTGGCGCAGTCGGTTAAGCGTCCGACTTCAGCCAGGTCACGATCTCGCGGTCCGTGAGTTCGAGCCCCGCGTCAGGCTCTGGGCTGATGGCTCGGAGCCTGGAGCCTGTTTCCGATTCTGTGTCTCCCTCTCTCTCTGCCCCTCCCCCGTTCATGCTCTGTCTCTCTCTGTCCCAAAAATAAATAAAAAAAAAACGTTGAAAAAAAAAATTAAAAAAAAAAAAAAATAAACTCAAAACAGGGCAATTTTTTCTTCTCGTATCCCTTCAGTTCTCCTCTTTGGCACGTAATAAAGACATAATTTGCTACTGTAGCCCCTCATGTCTAGGACAAGACAAAATAATAGAAACAAAGGAGTGAAATCTGTACCTGAGGAGGTTTAGAAAAACTGAACTGTGATTAGTTATTAAGTAATAGAAAAAAGTATGAATCGTTCTACCAACTGTGTGACCTAGAAGATTCTACTGGCTTATTTTAAGTGACTTTAAACACAAGGATGCTTAGTGTCTACTTTTCCAAGCTTATGTCTAACTCTGATTTTCAAATATACCCTCGTCACTGCCACTCACGCAAGCTTTCCAGCCATGGGGACCAGCTTCACTTTCTAGCATAAAGGGCCCCATGTAGATCACACATACTGCTCTCAAATCCCTGACTGGACTGAGGGATATACAGCACTCACAGGAGGTGAAGTCTTCATATGTAAAGAGCACATCTCTTAAAAAAGACAGCGGTTGAAAGAGGCCCCATTGGGTGACACGGAACACCACTTTTGCCCCATGTGGTATATCGCAGGTACAAATCCCCGTGGCGGCTGAAGTTTGGGCAAAGTGCCATCCTTCATAGAATACAAATCTCTACTAAACCCACTGCTGGCATTTATAAGTTATAGAAAAGGCTCATTTCTTATCCCCTCCTCTTGCTCCTGACCAATGACAGACACCAAGATGGGTAAGTGCATTTTTAGCATGTTCTAATTGACATTAATGACACCTAATAAGGAAAAGCAACAGGTATTTCCCCAAACGCACCAGGCACATACAAAACACTTCTATTCAGTGATTGCCTCCATTTCAGCATGTGCTATAAGCCACCAATTAATGACAACACCGGAAAAATGTAATATGGTAGTAGTAAAACACAACCAACTTTCCACATTCATATACCCCAACACACACACACACACACACACACACACACACACACACACGCTCCTGCTATTTGGGGGGTATTCGCCACTGAGGAGAGGGCTTGGGAGGTCTCCCCAGGTACATAATTCACCATCTGAGGAGGTGCTGTTCAGGTAAGCATAAGTTAGGGTGAACTATGTTTGCAGCAAACCCACAGCAACCTAGCGCGATGCTGACACCCTGTCACGGTTTACTCCACGGAGGATAGGTATGTTAAGACTGTGGCCCAACTCAGCTCCTTAAGCGTTAGCATTCGCTTGTCTTTTCGTGGAATATGAAAGGCAAACTCAGGTTTCTTTGGTGATGGTCATTGGCTTGAATGGCAGATTTTTCTTCTGTTGTTGCATGAATGTTGTCTGAGTAAGTCTCTTCTTCATCTTCTTCATCTCTTGGATTACCCTCCAGGCTGTGTCTAATGCCATAAGCGAAGTAGATCAGGAAACCTTTTGGAGGGAAAAGAAAAAAAAAAAATCAATGTTTTAAGTATATCAGAAAATGACAGTTTGAACACGGGAAATTTAATATAGAACTTAATAGAGTTTTCTGCCTTCTCTTTCTGGTCTATTTTAGAACACAAGGCAAGAGGATTCCCCTGCAGAAGGTCCCTGATGGATGCTTTCTCAGCACAATGTGTTTGTCCATTGTTAACACCCAATCTTTATAGAACTTATGTTTCTCTCAAGAAGTGTTTTCAGACATCTAGGTCAAAAAAAATACACTGATTTTCTCAAAACTCAATACTAAACTCTAAACAAAAGGATATGGGGGGGAGGGTAAGATCTCAAATGACATCCCAAACACAAGTGGTGGGGTGTCAGACTCACAGTGAGATATTTTGGAAAGCATGCCCTATGTAAACAAAGGGGGCATGTGTAAACATGTTACTGTCACCAGGAGAGGCCAAACAATCATGTACAAAGCAACTAGTTATTAACAGCTACGCTGGCTGGGAATTAGAAGCAAAGGTTTTAAGTATCCCCACTAGATAGTTTATTACTTACATGTAGGCATTTTGCTTTGAGTTATATATTTAAACATTGGTTGAGAGTTTGGGGTTGATGTGAAATGCATTATAATCTTCCCATCTAGGGGTGCCTGGGTGGCTCAGTCGGTTAAGCGTCCGACTTCAGCTCAGGTCGATCTCGCGGTCTGTGAGTTCGAGTCCCGCATCGGGCTCTGGGCTGATGGCTCAGAGCCTGGAGCCTGCTTCCGATTCTGTGTCTCCCTCTCTCTCTGCCCCTCCCCCGTTCATGCTCTGTCTCTCTCTGTCTCAAAAATAACTAAACGTTAAAAAATAAAAAAATTAAAAAAAAATAATCTTCCCATCTAAAATAACAGGAAGCAGGCTACCAATTAGCATTTTGGCAGGTATGTTGACGAATGATTCTACTTCCTCTCATACCTCAATGGTTTAAAGACCCAGCCCTCCCTGTCCTCACATAAAGGTACTATGATCACCATTTTATTTTTTATTTATTTATTTATCTTTTTTATGATCACCATTTTACAAAGAAACAGGCACAAAAGCAGAGAGGTAACTTGGCCTCGGCCACACAGTGAATAAATGGCAGATGTAGATTCAAACACAGAGAATCTGGCTCCATAGTCAATGCTCTTAACTAAGATCAAGTACATTAAACTAGAGTGGACTATGTTTGAGGAAAGAAGCAAGGGCTCATGGAAAGGTAGGAAGCATGCTGAAGTTCTCTGCCAGATTTCAAAGAGAGTCTTCTGGGCTCAGAGGAAGGGAGAGAGTTCTAGAGTCCTGTGCCCTGGGGGTTTTGGGCTCCGCTCCCTGGCAGCATGTACACAGGACCCCAAAGGAATGGCTGTGTTGCTACATCCCTGAGGGTGGGGCTGACCGGCAGGGGATTCCTGTCAGGATCCTGGCCCTGAAGCAACAGAAGCACCTACCAGAAGTGGCCACAGTGATAGGAAGAGAGGACAAGCTGGTTGTAACCTGTGTGAATGGATAACCTGTGACCCGAGGCACCAGCACCCCCGTTCCCTGGCACAGTGTGAGGTCCCCAAAGTATGGGCAAAGCCCTAGTGTGGGTGTGGGGAGATGAGCAAAACTGACAGAGGTCAGATCTCCCATCAACTCAAGTGGGTTGGTGGCTTGAAACTGAAATGAAGTTAATTTCTAGCCAAAGCAAACAATTACATACACAAGAGTGAATCAGGTTCATTCTTGCTAAGCCAATGGGAAGACTGACAAAAAACACACTCTTCAACCGCTCGGGCAACCCAAACAATGCAGATTTAGCTCTTGTTTCTCTCTGCTTCACCTTACAGACATTTCTCCTCACATTTTCTTTAAAAATGTTTATCTGTGTTTGACAGAGACAGCGGCACCAGGGGAGGAGTAGAGAGAGGGAGGGAGACAGAGGATCTGAAGAGGGCTCTGTGCTGAATGCACCCAGCCAGATGTGGGGCTCGAACTCGCCAACTGTGAGATCACGACCTGAGCAGGAGTCGGTCGGTCGACTGATTGAGCCATCCAGGCGCCCCTCTCCTCACATTTTTAAGACAAGTGCTCAGGGCTTTAGTTACAACAAATGCAAACTTTTATTTTATAACTCAATTTTTCACATAGGAAAGAAATCATAATGAAAAACAGTATAGTATAGATATAAATAAGCATACTGACGTCATTTAATGCTAAATCCCAAGGTTCAAACAGTAAGAACTTTAGGTAACAGAAATTTCTTGCTATCAGCTCACTCAAAATGTCTTCAGGGGCACCTGGGTGGCTCGGTCGGTTAAGCATCTGACTTTAGCTCAGGTCATGATCTCACAGTTTGTTGGTTCAAGCCCCGCCTCAGGCTCTGTGCTGACAGCGTGAAGCCTGGAGCCTGCTTTGAGTTCTGTGTCTTCTCTCTGCCCCCTCTCACTCACGCTCTCTCTCAAAAATAAATAAACATTTTAAAAAATTAAAAAACAAAACAAAACCCCAAATATCTTCAGAAGTCTACTGGTATACACTGACAAGAACGGGCTTTGGAATCAAAGTCTTAACAATGCCATTCACAAATTTGATCCCTGGACTTTTTGGGGCTTCTTTTTTTTCTCACCCATTAATTGGAGAAAGCAGAATTTACAGATTCTACAGAGTTACTGGGAAAATGTAATTTAAAAAAAAAGGGGGGCGCCTGGGTGGCTCAGTCGGTTGAGTGTCCGACTTCGGCTTAGGTCATGATCTCACAGCTCGTGAGTTCGAGCCCCACATCGGGCTCTGTGCTGACAGCTCAGAGCCTGGAGCCTGCTTCGGATTCTGTGTCTCCCTCTCTCTCTGCCCCTAACCCACTCGCATTCTGTCTCTGTCTCTCCCAAAAATAAAAATAAACATTAAAAAAAAATTAAAAAAAAAAGGTATCTGAAAATATTTGGAAAAGTAAGCATGCTGATGATCTAAAATTGGGAAAGGAAGAAACTGAAAAAAAAAACCAAAACAACAAAACCCTTTATTTCCAGGAAGGGGGAGGGGATGAATTTGTCTAATCACAGAGCATGAAAACTGGAGAAACAGAGCCAAGGTTCAGAAAGCTAAAACATTAAAAGACCTACCAAGTGCCATCCAAATGCTAAATCGGATCCATGTGTCTGCACTCAATTGGACCATCAAGTAAATATTCACCAGGATGCTGAAGGCTGGCAAGAATGGTAAGAATGGAACCTAAGGGAGAAAAATATCTTCTTAACTAGACTCAGATTTGGAAAGCACATTCCCCAAACTGTGTCAACACTAACTTGACATGTGTACTTTCACACTGTGTCAGTAAGCTTATATTCTTACAGAAAGAACAACCTGGAGAAAAATCATTCCTGTAGAGTATACTAAAGGCAACGTCCCATTTTACACTATTTACGTGCAGCCCAGAGCAACAGGGATTTATCCAGCCTGCTAACATCTACATCATCACCAAGATGCAATGGGTTTTAGGGTTTGGTTCAGTTTAGGGTTTACTGGTTTAGTTCAGATATCAGCAGGCATGCCTCTGGAAGTCTGGATACATTTGGCATCTCAGAGGGATCCTTCCAGGAAGCTCTCTTCAAGCCCAAACCTGCTCTTAGTTCAAATCCAACAGGACAATTATAGCAGAAGGGCTTTTAGTGGGAATAATCTTCTTGAGAGAGTACCGAATCTCTAAAATAAAATTTCTTTATTCCTTGATTCCATAGATTACTTGACAAGAAATCTGTTTACTGTTATACATAATAATGTGATAGGAGCATATTCAGGGTTTTGAAAAGCCACGTAGGGAGAATACTTATGACAAAAAGTATCATCTCCAAGAATCGTGACACTCTAGTTCCCTGGTTAACGTCATCAGAAGTGACTTTTTTTAAACTTATAAAACTAACCCATAAGAGAAAATGTGCGAAATATTTAGGATCTCTAATGTTCACAATTCGTACCATGAAGGCTACTTTTTGCTGATTCTGGGGCTGCCTCCAAATGGTGAGCACGACGACGATGCAGAGAACGAGGAAGAGCACAAGGAGAGCGAGACTCCACGCCTCCAGCCGGGCAATTGCGTGGACTCCGTAAGTGGTCAGGATGCTCAGACCCAGAACCAGAAATGCTGTAAAGGTGACATGTATGGAAAACAAAATCAGCACGCGCACGTCACTCATTCCCTCAGCTCAAGCCGTCTATTTTGATAAGATATCAAGTTCTTTCCGGATCTACTTTGCCAAATACTAAGATTCTTCATTTCCATTAGGGGAAGACATGGCTGATCCCACTGACTTAACCTCCACTCGCTTCCTCCTGATGGTCTCCTCCTCCCCTCCTGGGACTACCATCTTGCTCCCCCTCCCCATGCATCCTCTGGGTCCCCCTTCGTGACATCCTCTGACTGTATCACATGGGTTGATGGGATGCTGTCTGGGCTGGAGATTTCTCTGTTCTCAAATGGGAGATGGCAGGTCTGTCCACTGTCCACGGTTGTAAACAGTGATTGTTAATGCAAACAAATAATACATGATCTGTGTCTTTTCCCCCTATTTCAGAAGGTGATGTCACCACGCGCCCACCCTATCTCTGACCATCACGTCCCTCCTCTGTGCTCTGGAGAAGTCTGTACTTCCCTCAGCTTGCCACCAATAATCCTGTTCCTTTCAGCCCCCCGAGAGCAGGGGCCATTCTTCCTGCTGTCCCAGGTGCCCAGCAGAGCTCTTGGCACGTTGCCAGTGCTTGGTAAATGTTGCTGAAAATATCACCCATGACATAACGGCAGGTGAGCAAACAAGACTTTCTCTACTGCGTCCCAGTGTGTTACTGGCAGGTGTTCCTGGGACCCCCGGACGGCCACTGAGATGTACCAGCTTTGTACAGCTGCCACTCACACCCTAGGGAATGTCTTCCTTTCTTCTCCAATTACATGATAAATCTATCCCACTAATACATGCTCTCAACTACCAGTGATCCATTGGGCAGAACCTTCAGGGCCCAGGGCAGCGGCAAACTTAGTCTAAGGCAAGGTAAGGCCTTTTGTCCGCGTCCACATACCCGCTCCAGCTACACACCCCTGGGGGCCTGTGCTCTGTGCGCGGCACGGCGGACTTACCGAGGAAGCCCACCAGAAAGCTCACGAGAGAAGATGACTGTTGCGTAGGCAGAGCCGAGGGGCTGAAGAGAATCCGCAGGCTGAAACCCTGCCCCTGCAGCATGGTGACTTGGGACTCGCTTTTCGAGGCCGCGCTGGCACATGATCCCAGCGCTTCTTTTTCAGGACAGCATTTGGGCTGCTCGTAAGATAAGCCGGGCTGGTACCTGTTGCCAAATAAACGTCCGTGTCTTCATTCTCCAACAGACACTTGGCCCAAATGAAACGAACACCGTAAACTCTAAGTGAGACCCCTTGCAGGGTCCCAGCTTGTGCAGTAAACTGACACTTTTCATGACTCCGCCCCAGAGCTTGCTGAGCCAGGCCACAAACCTGCTCAATAAAACATGTGCAGCAACTCTGTCAGAATTTCCTCTGACAGCCGTTTCATTACAAAGTGACACAGTAGATGCGGAAGAGAGTTACGTTTTCCAAGGGAGGCGACTGTGACTAGAGGAGGATTATCCTGAAAATATCTGGGTCCAAAGGAAATGCGTTTCAAGAAAACAGCACAGAAATTCTGCTTAAGCGTCAGCTGCAGAGGGACATCCAGTCTTCAGGTTGGCATTCAACTGCCGCTGGCCATCTGCCTCTCTGGCCTCATCTTCCTCAACCTTCCTCTCCCAGTCCTCCAGTTTAATCCAGATGAGCTCCACCCGCCATGCTTCCCAACCCCATGTATGCCAAGTCTCTTGATCAATTTATCCCCTTGCTCTCCAGCCTGCGTCAGGATACCAGCCTACTTAACCTCCTAGGATCTGCCCCTGTCTCCTCAGTGTGGTCTCCTTCCCTCTGAGCAGCCATTCCTTAAATGTAAAAGTAACATTTGACCTCAATCTAAAGAAGAAATATGCTCACTGAGGGAAAAAATTCACAAAATACACAGAAGAGAATCAAAACCACCCAGTGTTTTGAGGCAATTTCAGCCAAACAGAAATGCATATATATGACATGCATTAAAGAGATCATAAAAGATGCATTAAAGTGAAATCGTAAAAATGATTTCTTCATGTAAATCTATGGTATTATTTAAATAAATTCAGATGTTAATACAGCTTTGCTGAATCAGATACATTTATCCATATAATTATATTATTTGCTGTAGAAGAAAAAGCGTTTACCTCTTTTGTAGAAGAAAAAGGGTATCCTCATTTGTTTCACCGTTCTGCTATTGATATGCAAGTCAGTTTAATTTTTTTCACTTTTGCAAATTGCCTTTTTCATAAACATCCTTTATAAATCTATATAGATATCTTTCTCTATATTTATATATATCTGTGTGTGCCTCTTTGATTAAAATCTTTATTATAAAATCTTAGCAGCTGAAATACTGGGACAAAAGATAGAATATTTTTAAGTGTTTTTATACATTATAAGAACTTGTGGTTCATATAGATTAGGCCAACTTACTGCTAATTATCAACTGTGTTTAATTCTTTGCTAAGTAAGGACCGGGGCGCCTGGGTGGCTCAGTCAGCTAAGCATCCGACTTTGGCTTAGGTCATGATCTCGTGGTTTGTGGGTTTGAGCCCCGTGTCGGGCTCTGTGCTGACAGCCTGCAGCCTGAGGCCTGCTTTGGATTCCGTATCTCCCTCTCTTTCTGCCCACCCCCACTGGAGCTCTCTCGATCTCTCTCAAAAATAAACATTAATTCTTTGCTAAGGACTAAGTATGTTTATTATACTTTATAGTGATGTTTTTCTGCCCATGACCTCTTGCCTCGTGAGACCAGTAGCTCCTCGAAAGCAAGGATGGTGAGTCCTGATTTTCTTTATTCCCTGGGCTCCATGTGACATGCAGCATTCGGGACCAATGAGGACACTCACCTGAGGATGAGAACACATGCTGCAACCAGAGAGTAGGCCAGAAGAGTGCCAATGGACATCATGTCCACAAGGGCCTTCAGGTCAAAAAGAAATGCCATCACAGCTATTGGGGAGAGAGCAGAATGGTAAAGAAAATGGCCTCTCATGTAACTCCATACAGTTGATAACTTTCAGGTCAGGGACAGTTGTCATTTTATGGTTCCAGGACCAATGATAAATCAAACAAACTATAGAAAATATATTTCTCTCAGTTAAAAAGGTGTTCCTTAGGTCATACAAACTGCTGGTGAAACCTCCAAACCCCTTAGCTATCTATCAAGTATAAAACACATCTACTTTGATTATTTAAAAAATATTGGCCTGACAAAGAGTGAAAATATCATATGACAGAACACTCTCCTTTGATGTTTCAAAAGAAAAACATTGCTCAGAAATAGGAACTAGCTCTTGTGAAACAACCATTAAAAAATTGAAATGGAAGAACTTTCATTACAGAAATTCCATGATCATTTGCATTTCCATCTGCATCTTGAATTATGCATATATGAAAGAAAGTAATTTCCAATTAAATTACATTTCTGGTATAGGTGAAATTCCATGCTGGTTAAAACTCCTCACTCTGAGAAGATGGGACTAAATTTGAGGGATGAATCTATGTCCTACACTCAAATTGCAGTAATGTTATGAGGCAAAATATACTTTCTAGCTGAATAGTTAACTTGCACTTGGCAATTTTTTTCTCCATTGAAACATCAAATACCGACAATACTAACTTGACTTGACCGCATAGTTGTCTCTATCATTGTTAAGTAGAAACACCACATTCTATTCCCATGGTTTACCAGACGTCTCTTAGCAAGCTTTATATCTCTATGATCTCAGTTTATCTTTAATCCAATAATCCTATGAGACAGGGAAATTATATAGGCTTAACTATATGCAGTGGCCAGAATCTGACTGTTTTTGACCTCCAAACCAGCAATTTCACATGGTTTGACCTGATAAGATAATGATCCTCATTTTATAGACAGGCTAATTTGGCAAGGTTATAACTGGTGGCAATAGAATTCCATGTAAACTCTACTTCTACCCTGCTTCCTCATGTTCCTTCCATGATACATCATTTCTTTAAATGCACCTCATGCCTTACTTTGAAAACCTTCCATTGCTAGTATACTTATATATTAGATTATTACAGTTTCAGTATGTTTTGTAAGAATTACAAATAGCAAAATAAGTAGCTAAGAAAGAGGAAGATGATTAATTATCCAGATAAGCTCTCTAATCTAAGCTCAAAACAAGCACAGTAAGGTGTGGGAGTAGAATAACAAAAATATAGTATTTCAGAACATTTAAAAAAAAGCCTTCTGCTCTAATTATCTTCTTTTGTTACTAATGTCAATATGTTATACTGCCAAATTAAATTCCTTCTGAAGAAAGAAGGATATATTTTGTAAAACTCTGAATACAAAATAAAGTATTACTGGGCAAGATTTCACTGGGAAAAAATAAACATTTTTATGGAATAAATAAAATGTATGATCCTTTGTCAAGATTTATAAATTCTTTTCACTAGCATAATGTACTGTTTAGTAACAAAATGGGCTATAGATCATCTAGTGCAACCTTCATTTTATGGGGGCAGAAATCTAAGCCCCCATTAAGAAAATAAGTGACTTGGCCTTCCAATGTATATCTAATAAAGTGCCAAATTTATTAAAAAACATTTACAATGTGAAGTTGTTTAGGCAAATATTTTCTGACTCTGAAAAAATACTATTTCATGCATAATTTAAGCATTAGCATTCTGTAATTTCCCCCCAATTCAGAGCCTCAATCAAGTTACCAGTTTTGGTTTGAATTTTTACTACTAAAACAGCTTTATAAAGCTTGCTGAAGTCTCTCTCTTGCTTCCTAGAACAGGACCTTTAAGGCCGTTCTCTCAGTCTGTATGAATCTCCTTGAAAATTTCTTCATGGAATAAATAAGAATCTGGCCAACGGCATTTTACACAGATATTATGGCATCCCCAAAGATAGGCATCTGCAAGTTTTTTTTAATATGAATTAAACACCAAAACAGTTGAAAGCAAAAATAGAATCCAAATGGGGTTTAAGAGGAAACAGTTGTTAGTAAGTCTTAGAGAACCATGGTGGTCCAGGCAGTGCAGATATCTCCCACTCTGAGGGTGGGTAATTACCACAGCAAGTATAAATTACCCTGACATTTCTTATACTTAATTAAAAATGAGTAAAAATACGGTGAAGACCCATTATAACCCTTTGCACATTTGTTAGGTGCCCCAAAAATTAAAATAATGAAATGGTAAAAAATCCCCAAGGGTCAGTTAAGAATGAATTTCAGTAGACCACCACCACCACAATTTTCAGATCTCAATGTTCATAACCTAATTGATCAGTGATTTTTTTTTTTCTTAACTTACATGCACAGCAAGCAGACCCTCTTTATAAGTCCATGCATGCGCATAAAACGTTTAAGGCCAATGCTGAAGAATCCTATGTTTGAAAAGCTTACCAGAAATGACCCCTGCCGTCAACGTGGCGGCAACTGGTGACTGCCTCTTACTCACTCTGCCAAGAAATCTAAACAGTAAACCGTCTCGGGCCATGGCAAATAGAATTCGGGGTAAAGGAAACATAGAGCCCAGAAGACTAGAACAGAAAAATTCATAATCCGCATGTGAGTTATTGTGAAGTATTACTCTAGACAGGCATACACAGGTAAAGACCGGACACACTAAAATGCAGAACCTAGGCCAAAAAAACCCAGAAAAACAAACCAAAAAAAACATCAAAAAAGGAAACATTCACAAAAAAAGTTACTGACCTTTATTTAGATCAAAACAGAAAACTACCTAACTGCATTTCTCTTCAGAATCCTTGATGAGAAAAAAGATCCCCCTTTTCTTAACAAAAGTCAACTCTCACCTGCCACCGCACCCGATGATAAAGTAGCAATTACTGGTGTCTTCGTTTTGGAATTGATTTGAGCTAGACATTTGAAAAGCAACCCATCCTCCGCCATAGCATAGATTACCCGCGGCATTGGGAAAATGGATCCAAGAAGACTGAATAAAAAGCAAACACATGCAGGATGGCAAATACATTCATGCAAGACGACATCTCAGAACTGAAATTAAGCGACTCCTATAAAACTCAGCATCACAACCATGATTATGACGTCTTGTTATTTTTAAATGTGTTATGATTGGGCATTTAAAAATACTTGCCAATATTGACCATTGTGCTACCTATTATTCTGTTATAGATATTTGCCCCGCACACTCACCACACTAAGAACAATAGTGCAAGTAATTTGTGCATGCCCGCAATTATTACTGAATTAAAACTAAGTAATTAAGACTTAAGAAAACCAAAACCAATCATAGCATTAAGACATTTTTAGTGGCAATAACTCAGAAAACAAAATTTCTAAACGGATATGAAATTAGAGATTAAGTAATTTGAATTCATAGTATAGTCACTTCATTTATTCAATGATTATGTACTTCTTGTATTTATTTTATCATTATTTTTCCTCATATTGCTTGGTATTTGATCATATTAGTAATAATACCCAGCATCACAAGATAATCAAGAGAGAAAGGGTAAAAAAAAACCACAAAAATACACCAACTTACTGTAAATTTAGTACACAGAAGTAGCCACGATTAAAAGTCAGGAACAGCAAAGTTTTAAGAAAATGCTCTTTGCTTTAGATGTTTCAAATTTCTTGTGTGTTTACTGGCTGCACGAATCCATACATGACTTAGTTATAAAAAAAAATAACCATTTGAAAGAAAATATGTAAAATATTTTGTTTTAAATATTCATTTTATCTTTTGATAAAGCTGGGCTGACTTGGCCATGGATAAATCTTTGTCTATCTTCTAAGACCATGATGGCATGATGTCTTCATAGTTCAGATTTTTTCAAACTATTCAGAATAAACCTCAACATTAGCGGATGGCTGAGAAACCAATGGGGGCAATTTCTACTTGCTACTAAATATTATCCTGAATAGAAAATAAATAGGATTTTTTGAGAGCGATGAAAAGCTAGGCTGATGAATTATATGAAAAGATTTTTTTTCTAATTCGGACTTTTAACAACTTATTTTCACTTAAAAAAATTAGCAATCAGGCAAAGAGATTAATTTTCTCTTTGTAAGAATTTTATACAGTATCCCATGATATAAACTAGAATGAAATGTCTTATAATCATATGTTAATTTGAAACGTGAATAGCTCAGGGAGCCTGAGAAATGGATTCTCAAGTACGAAAACAAGTAGCCCCTGAAAATCTGGGCAGTTGAGATTCAACTACCTTTTTCTTTCCACACAGACATTATATGAACTTTCAGCATCAATTTCAAAACAGTAATTTCTATTTCTAGACCAAGTTCACTCCGATCGGTACTAAAGAGAAAGTCTCAGTGTTTCACAGTAAAAAGCATATTACGTTGGACAATGTCACAGCATACAGCTCCCAGTCAGAGACTTGATATTATTTTAAAAGACGACAGAGAACATCAAGTCTGCACACCAGGTCTCAGTGGTCTGTAACACTACAAGTAATACCGAAGCCAGCAGGGAAACATGCTGGTATAAGTGTCCTAGAGTTTTATAATATATACACACATGAATACGTGTGGCATACGTGTGTGTGTATGTGTCCACGTGTATCAATGCCGTATACATACATTTCTACTGAAGCTTGGACCACCATTATCTTGAAAAACTGACTTTTAACTGATGGGTGAAAAACGTTTTGCCACTTAAGACTTTCATATGGAAGGTTCTGGTCAAACTATTCAGAGAATATGTAGTTGCATAACATATACCTTATACTAGGAGTATTTTTAAAACCTACTGAAGCAATTCTTTAAACAATGACTCCTCTGCAGTAACACCCACAGCCCCTGCCTCACAGGCAATGCAATATACCTTGTTGACAAAGCACAGAGGGAGCCCGCTGCGACAACGTATTTGGCAGGACCCCATCCAACATATTCAAATGCTACTGGAAGAGGGCTTTTCTCATCCAGGAGGTAGTATGGCATCATAAGTGTTAAAGCTGCAGAGACCCCAAAATAGGCCATAAAGCAAACAAGCAAAGAAGTCACAATTCCAATAGGAATCGCTTTCTGAGGATTCCGGACTTCTTCACCTAAGGAGATATAAACAAAATATTTGCATATTTACTAAAACGTTAATAGATAAAACACGGATTCTTCTTCTCCTTCATGGTAATTTCAGTCTGCTTTTGTCCCTTCTGTTTTCTTAGCTTGATCCATCTATTCTACATGAAATTTTCTCTCTTCTTAAGCGTACTCTGGGGCGTCTGGGTGGCTCAGGAGGTTAAGCGTCTGACTTCAGCTCAGGTCATGATCTCACAGTTTGTGAGTTCGAGCCCCGCGTTGGGCTCTGTGCTGACAGCTCAGAGCCTGGAGCCTGCTTCGGATTCTGTGTCTCCCCCTCTCTCTGCTCCGTCCCTGCTCATGCTCTGTGTCTCTCTGTCTCTCAATAGTAAATAAATGTTAAAAAAAAATTTAAGCGTACTCCGTTATTACACAAAATTCCAATTCCCAGAGGCAAGAAGAGAAAGCAAGATATCATGCAGGTCAGTTTCCCATTTCTAGAAAGAAAACATGGTATACCAGCATATTAAATTTTTTGGGATAGCATAGCAGTCTTAATCATTTGGAAAATGATTCATCCACAGAAATTAAATGACTGCCATGGCATTCTGTGGGCTCCTACATAGGAAGGCTTCCATAAATATGAAGGTAAACTTTTTCTACCCAGTGTGCCAATTTATATTAAGTTGCAGTTTCAATAACAACAAAAATAGTGCTTTGAATCTTTCTAGTAAGAGTTGGCATTTGCAATGCCTCAAAATGGTCAATCACACGGCCATACAGTAATCTGAAACCCAGAAGAAGCACGTAAGAGAGTGATTCTGACATGATGGCTTTGTTGCATAAGATAAAGAGAAAAGAATTACCACAATATATTTTATCTTACTAAAAAAGAGACAACTTAAGAGCATGGTCATCATTTGTTACTCATTGTGATAGTACTGAAGGTTACTTCCAGGCTGAAGGTTAAGGACAGTAATTATGACTAACATTTATAAAATATTTGACAGCTTGCAAAGTATTTTTCAAGTGTATTATATTTAAAAAAAATTTTTTTTAATGTTTATTGAGAGAGACAGAGTGCGAGCGGGGGAAGGGCAGAGAGAGAGGGAGACACAGAATCCGAAGTAGGCTCCAGGCTCCAAGCTGTCAACACAGAACACGATGTGGGGCTCAAACTCACAGACTGTGAGATCATGACCTGAGCTGAAGTCGGACGCTTAACCGACTGAGCCACCCAGATGCCCTTCATGTGTATTATATCTTAAGTAACCTTCATAACATGAGGGGTTAACATGAGGGATAGGTACTGGCTCTCCCTATTTTACCAAAGTGGAAACCAAGGCTCAGAGCATTTTACTAAGTTTCTTTTTTATCACATACAGTAGGCGCCACAGCTGGGTCCAGAACCAGCCCTGATTACCCCAAATCTCACTCTTTCCTTGACCTTCTGCTGCCACCCATGGGTACTTGTGTACAACAAGGAACACCTTTCCTTCCACAGAGAACCAAGATTCTTCCCTTACCAGTTGTTGCAATGCAGTCAAATCCCACGAAGGCATAGAAGCAGGTGGCAGCCCCAGCCAAAGTCCCTGCAAAGCCATACGGCATAAAGCCACCAGCCCCATAGATACTTGTTCCATTTTCAGAAGGCAGCTCTCTAAGGCGGAAAACAAGCACAAGGGAAAGTTATTTTCATAGAAAACTTCTTCTAGTGATTTGTCTCAAACTACCTCTTTGGAAAGCTATTGTGTTCACCAGCTCTTTGAAACTTACATATATAAAATTAAGAGTAAATCCTACTTTTCTCACCCTGTCCTAGAGAATGTAGTGGTGTTTCCAACAATGGCATCCTCCTGGGTTGCTAACACTCATCTGGAGGCTGATCAATAGCATAAGCACAAAGTCCAGATCCACTCTGGCTGGAACTCACAGCCAGGCAGGATTGTGAGAGCAGAGACGCTATATATGAGCCATGCCTTGAAACAAAGACATGACACTTCCTCTTCTCATGGATAGTTGGGCAGGCTGCACACTTAAAAATTTTCCTAATAAGGCATTTGAAAAGGTGATCAAATTCTCTAGGCTTGATTACTAATATTGAAGTTGAGTATTTTATTACATGGTAAAAATTGTATAAAACCAGGGGCACCTGGATGACCCAGTTGGTTAAGCATCTGACACTCAGTTTAGATTCGGGTCATGACCACACAACTCGTGAGTTGGAGCTCTGCATCAGGCTCCTTGCTGACAGCCTGGGATTCTCTGTCTCCCTCTTTTTCTACCCCTCCCCCACTCATACTCTCTAAAAAATAAATAAACATTTTTTCAAAATTGTATAAAGCCAGAGGATATTAATTTTTTGCCTCAAAATAATGACTATAAACAACATACATAAAGAAAACCATGTAGTTACACCTCACTTCATGTAACAGATATTTCTGTAACCTTATTTTATTTACACATAGGAATATTAATATAAATCTTGGGCTGAAACCTTCTGTATATAATTATTACGAATTCAATTTTTGAGCCTATCAGGTTTAAAGTAAAAT
This sequence comes from Panthera leo, assembly GCF_018350215.1. Classification (NCBI taxonomy): domain Eukaryota; kingdom Metazoa; phylum Chordata; class Mammalia; order Carnivora; family Felidae; genus Panthera; species Panthera leo. The sequence goes on from NC_056682.1 coordinate 20,959,968, forward strand.
GCACAGACAATTCTGCTTTTGCAACCAACATTTTCCAAAAATCAAGGCCTGAAAAGCACTACAAGGCTGCAAGAATGCAACGAAACCAAACAGTGTTCCCCAACGGAAGCACTAAGGAATTCAAGTCTCCAGAACACCCATTGTTTGTAAAAGGGGGCAAACCTTTGTGGGGAAGGAGCATCCTTCCTCCAGTTAGGATCTCACTTCGCTCTACTCCTATACCAACCGCAGAGCTTGAAGCTGAGAAGGAGCCGCTGCAGGCCTTCCAACGGCTGCTCAATAGTGAGCACAAGTATGCATTTGTGTGGGGGTGGGGGGACACTGGGAAGAAGGGTCTCGGAAGAGAACAGACCCTCAGAAATCTCTCCTAAGCACAAAAATTGAGAACCACTGTTGGTAAAGGAAAATGTAACATAAGACAAAAGCAGGAAAATTGGCGGGGGTGGGGGGGGTGGTGGTGGAGAAAGCACTCAAAATAAGAAGGGAAAAACCCAAATATTATACCTGGCACTTGATGATATATTTTTGAGAAACTCTTCACTAATCTTCCAGTTTGCCACATTGCCTTTCACAAACCCAGCAACCATAACAAAAAGAAGGACCAGGATGTTAATAGCTGTGAAGATTTTATTCACCCAAGCTGATTCTTTCACTCCAAAAGATAAAAGACCTACGGAAAAAGAAAGGGTATTTTAATTTTTACCCAAGTTTTAGCAAAAGCAATGGCATTTTGAGGCTGTTACACGGTTTAGGATATTATTTCACCAGGATTCATATATTTAACTTACATTTATCCTTTTCTATCGCCCGTTTTGACTCATTTAACTGTGTAACAATGTCTCCTAAACACAACCAACTTGGTTTTAGAAGGCCGGCTGTGCTCATAGCCAGGAGACGCCACACTTCAAGAAATCAATAGGTCTAGTGACTTTGGCTATTATCACCAATAGATAGACAGAGGTAAAGTAACTGAATTTCAATGAAATGCTCGTCTAAAAAGGCCATCTCAACATACATAAAACAAATAATACATACAACAAAATAATTCTTCAACTGTTACACCAAAAGGATATTTTTAAAAGTCGATTCTCATTTTAATAGCTTTATTTTATATTCTTACTGTAAAAGTAATCAATTTCCTATTCAAGTAATTTGAAGATACAGAAAAAATATGAAGGAAATAAAGATCAAGTATAATCTATTCTCCAGAATTCTGGGCATGAGCACGTATGCATGCACACACACACATTTTCATGTTGACAAACAGAGAACCTCATTTTTAACAGCCACATACTCTTCCACAATATGAAGACACTATAATCCCTTATTTATAGATTGACAGGTAGCTCTTAGTTTCTTACAACTATAAATAGTACTGACATCACATCATCATCCTTTTATAAATATCTTTGTACATTTTCTAATTATTCCTTTATAATAATGTTATATAAGGTAATACCACATCAAAGGTATGTCCTTTCATACAAGGCTTTCGGTCCGCATTATCAGAAATATTCTCCAGAAAGTGTGGCCCAATTGAAGCTGCCCATTTTTTCTATTAGGTTATTCTATTTATATCAATTTGTTAGATTTATTTATATAATAATGCAAGGAGCTGTCTTCCTGTCATGTATTGCATGTTTTTCCCAGTTTATCATTTACTTTTATTCTTAGTGCTGATTATATATACATATGTGAAAGTTTTAGAACATAAATTTTTCCTCTTTAGTTTCCCTACCTTTAGAAAGAGTCTCCCCAATATTAACCCCAAATGTTTACCTTTGTTTCCTTCTATCATGACTGTATTTATCATATTTTTATTTTTAATCCATCTTATGTTAACATACGAATTATGGACCAAAGAAAGTTTACTTGTTCCTGCTAGGGAGAGGATGGTGATGAAGGGATTATGTCACGTAACTACTTGCTTCTTCCACAAATCCATACCACCCAGGATCGAATAAGCAAAATTACCCAAGTAAAGAAGAGGGAGGCTGGGTTTCATTCTGCTACCTATATAATTCCCAGAATTTTATGATAATGTTAACTATAATGAAAAAAAGGGAACTGCATGAACGGTATAATTATTGGCTCTTTCACACTAGAAACCTGTATACACCTACACTCTTTGGAAATACACTCTATACGCTGCACCCCTATCCATTTGGAAAAAAATAAAGCCACTGTCATGTTTATAGAGTTTCCCAATACCCCTTGTGCATGCTCTATCCTGAGATCCTTACCTCCTGCCAATAGATTAGAGACCAATGAATATCTCCTCTAAATACTGTATACACTTACTTCCCTGTGTCTTTAATAAAGCAAAAGCTTCAGCTGACAAGACATCTGGTATTACAATATGAATCGAAACTTATATTCAGAGGTTCTGATCTTCAGATATTCTAAGGACAAAGTTATCATGTGAGCTTAGCCTATATATAAAGTAAAAACATACTGGTCAACGACACAGGACAATGATAGAGGCCAAGGCCTGAGTCCTGCCATGGACTTTCATGATTCTAACCTTGTCACAGCTACATGCTTCTCATCGCTTAGAGATTAAAGCTGAATACATTAAGATCATTGAAATCATCCCTAAATAAAATATGATGTAACTAATTTAATGTTAGCTAGGCTATTTAGAAACCAAAACAAATGAAATCTCTCACCTGTTGAGAACAATTGTTGTAATTTTTCTTGACATTACAGGTAAAATGTCAAATAGTTTTGAGCTATAAATTTTGTTCATGTCCTTAACCCTACATAAAATATTTAATAAATGACTAACTTTTTTAAAGATACAATTTTTTTTAATTGTATAATTGTATAAGTAAAACGTTCATTATAAAAAGATATTTCTGTCACACCTTTGTAAGCATGGGAGAGAGTAGATGGAGAGAAGGTTGGACAGGAAAATAAGGGGCAGCTATCCAGGGTACATCAGGTAGGAAGTGAGAACATAGATTTTATTCTTAGTAAAATCCTTGATTGGTTTAAGCAGGAGTGCAAGTGAGGATGACAGTTGAAGTAGAAAATGTTCAAATAATCAAAACAAATATAATGTGGCAACAGGGATTAAGTATGCCTACAAAATAAAACTGTCTGCCATCTAAGTGCTTCCTATGAACCAGGCAAGAAGTCTGTACAAGACAGACACTGATATCCCCATTTTATGGATGAACAAACTGAGTCACAGAAAGATTATGTCATTCAATGGTCCAAAGATAGTGAGTGCCAAAGTAGGACTGAAAATCTGGTTGTTCTGATTCTAATTCCTGTGCCTTTCTGAATCACTATGCTACATGACTGATAAACATGGGAAAATTCTAGCCTCAAGTATGTTTGGCCACATAATATCTGTATTAAAAAATGACAGGTGGTTTGAATATGCTTCTTTTTCAGCTAGATACTACATTACATAGATGAAGGCATGAATAGACAGAAATTCTTCTAGAAACCGTATGTTTGCCAATATGCTTATTGTAGCCAACAAGATAAAATAATGCCAAAAAGTGTACATTCCTCCTTATTGAAACTTCATCCCTGCAAATCTCCAATTGCTACTATAATGATGTGTCTTATCCTATTCTTCAGTGCATTCCAAGTACCATTTACTTAGAAGTGCTATTTCTCCCCTTCCATACAATTTAGATTTCTTTTTAAAACATGTCTGTCACATAAGAAAAAATGTGATTCTAGCCAGTGATGAGGCCCATGGGTACCCAACAGTAACCTAAACACATAAATATGCCATCTCATCTTGGGAACTCAGGCCCGAAATCCAGTGGTAACTTAGTTTGCCGGGATGATTAGTCTGGCTCATCTCAGGGAGGAGTGTGATTGGTCTTCTTACCTGCTAGAAGTAATATAAGACACACAGCAAAAAAGTCAGGATACTCTGCAAGGCCGGTATAATTCATTTTGAAGTAGGTCCTGAAAAACTGACCAATCTGTTTGCTGAGAAGTTCATCAAAGGTGCCACTCCATGCTCTTGCAACACTTGATGTACCTTCCCAAAATAAAGAACATACGGAGAATACGAGGTCACTGGGAGAAGATTAACATAACACCATTCGCTACTCTATTCTAGAAGGAACGTGAGTTAGTTCAGACAGAACTCAAAGTTTTAATCACATATAAAATTACCCTGATAATTTTATATAGAATATACATATTATTACATATAATATATATATATATAATAATTTTATAATTATACATTGGTAACCAAATGCTCAAGTATATAACTGTGGAATCAGCTAACTTTATTTGCATTAAAGAACTATGGTTATTTATTCTATTATTTTATTTTATTTTATTTTATTTTATTTTATTTTATTTTATTTATTTTATTTTAGAGAGAGGGCAAGAGTGGGAGAGAGGGACACAGGGAGAGAGAGAGAGAGAGTAAGAATCCCAAGCAAGCTCCATACTCAGCACAGAGCCTGATGCGGGGCTCCATCCCATGACCTTGGGATCATGACCTGAGCTGAAATCGAGTCAGGCGCTCAACCAACTGAGCTAGGCACCCCATGGAACCATAGTTTTTCAGAAAGCAGGTTTCCAAACCCACTAAGAAGCATATTCAGAGATGAAGCAGAATCATTGGATTTTGCAACTAGGGAGACATTTTAGAGGTGAGATAAATGGGACATACAGGGATCAAGTGAGTCACTCACGATCACATGGTCACTAACTAATGAAGACCTACAAAGATAGGCCAAGGCCTCCACCTCAGTGCTATTTCTACCATTTCACAAAACTAGATTGATTTTTTTTTTTTAATTTTTTTTTAACGTTTTTTTTTAATTTTTTGAGACAGAGAGAGACAGAGCATGAACGGGGGAGGGGCAGAGAGAGAGGGAGACAGAATCGGAAGCAGGCTTCAGGCTCTGAGCCATCAGCCCAGAGCCCGACACGGGACTCGAACTCACGGACCGCGAGATCATGACCCAGGCTGAAGTCGGACGCTTAACCGACTGAGCCACCCAGGCGCCCCTGATTTTTTTTTTTTTTTTTTTGAAACGTACCTATCACGTAAGATAAAATGAGATTCCAGCCAGTGATGAATGCCCACAGCTCTCCAACAGTGACATATGTGTATAAATACGCAGACCCAGTCTTGGGAACTCGGGCCCCAAATTCAGCATAGCAAAGGCCTGCCATCACGGAAGCAAGGGCAGCAATGAGGAAGGACACCACGATGCTGGGACCAGAATCTGCTTTGGCCACCTCCCCAGCCAGGACGTAAACCCCAGCACCAAGAGTGCTTCCAACCCCCAGGGCGATGAGGTCCATGGTGGATAAACAGCGGCATAATTTGGAGTCTTCTAGACTGTCCAGAGTGACGATTTTTCTCCGGATCAGACATCGGGCAAAAGACAGCACGGCTCTGCAGGGAATCATTCTGAAGAAAGTAGCCTGAGGAAGAGAAGAGAGGAGGTTAGAGGTGGAGCTGGAATCATCATCCCTCCAACTATTGGCCTAGCTTCTCAACACAATTATGGCACCACGTCATTTTTGTTTCTGTTTGACTTTTACTAGAAACACAGCCTAGAGCAATCAGAAAGAGGGCTGAAAAAGTCAAAGTTGTGAATTTCTTAGAGTCCACTAATACACGGCCTTTTCTAAGAGACTACAACAAATGGCTTATCTGGGGAACACAGGAATAGAAGCTTTGGGTGGTTAAAAAGATTTGCCATTTTTGTTCATTTGTGCTGCTACAATTTTTAAAGATACGCTGATAGAAATCTCTTCCGGGACAAGGCTCCTTTGTCCTCACTACAAGCAAGGAGATGAATTACCTCATCTTTCTTTTCTTTAATCATTCATTCAACTCATGTTTTTTATGCCTTATTGAATGCTAGGGATTGTGCTAAGAAACAGAGCACCTGGGTGGCTCAGTTAGTTAAGCATCTGACTCTTGATCTTGGCTCAGGTCATGATCTCACAGTCTGTGAGTTAGAGTCCTCTGTCGGGCTCTGCACTGACCCGCTTGGGATTCTCTTCCCCTCTCCATGCGTCTCCCTTCCATGAATGCATGCACACATTTTCTCTCAAAATAAAGAAATAAACTTAAAAAAAAAAAAAAAAGAAACATGTCTAGAATGGGGTGGTATGTATTCACAGTCTCCAATTTTATGGGGCTTGCAGTCTATTTATTGTCTAAAAGCTGGTAAAAAAACACCATTATTACGTATTTTACAGCTTTATCAAATACATGTGAGCTCTGTTTTCATTTCAGTCTCTTTTAATGTGAAGCCATTTGAACATTTTAGAATAAAAAAAATTCCTCCCCAAACACACTTGAATTTATCTAAATAAAATTGCTATTCAGTGATAGTTTGAGTATGAATTTGTAGTAAAATATACACGCTCATTTACAATGACTTGAGATTTCTAAATAAATAAATAAATAAATAAATAAGCCCAAAGTCCATGCCAAATATGCTGTGTTCTTTTTAAAATGGAATGAATAAGGTAGACAGAAAGACTTACTCCCCATACTCTATAGGCCCAAACAACCTAACACCGCAAAAAATTATCAGGCTATAAAATAAAGTATGGATCTTAGTAAGGAAAAAAAATGTATACATATTACAGTAAAAAGTCTGAAGTAAAATATACCAAAATATTAACCATGATGATCTCTGGGTAGAAGCTAATTTCTACTTCCACGTATTTCATAGAATATGTATTATATTGCTAATATATATTTCTAAATTATCTCTAGTAGACATATACACCTTATACGCAAAATACATATTAAAATTAAAAAGCCCTACATGGCCTTGTCTACAGAGACATATAACTCAGCAGACTAGGAAATAACTAAGGAACGGGGAATATAATAGCATATGCAGCTTATCAGTCAGCAAAATTAAATGTATTTAACTTTCAGAAGTTCCGAGTCCTGTTCGCCACTTCTGCACAATGATGCAGAGATTGCGTGCGGCCTCCTTCAATCGCATTCTATTATCAATTCTCTAAACTCATGAGATCACAGCTTTGCCACCTTCTCTGAAGAACCCAGAGCTTTCTATCTTATAAAATAAACCCTCGAACATTTCTCAACCTTCATATCTATAAAAGACAGCTATTATTAAAATTATTTAAAAACAATAAATAAGATGAACATTCTATGTTAAATGTAAACGACTTGGTGCTCAGAAGAGACAGAGACATTTCTGGGATATGCATCATCCAGTTTTACACTAAACCTAGCAGACAAAGCTCACTCCCTGAACAGAATTCATGTATCAATGTAAGTGCAAGTCCTTGATTTCAAGAACAGCTAGTTCAAAAGAAGGTAGAGAAAAACCCTGCAGAAATAGTAAAATGAGTGAAAAGTTCCTTGACAGTGAAAATAAACATTTTTTAAATGTTTATTTATTTATTTATTTATTTATTTATTTATTTATTTGAGAGAGAGAGAGAGAGAGAGACAGAGAGGAAGGGAATGAGGGAATGAGAGGGAATTCCAAGCAGGCTCTGTGCTGATAGCAGGAGCCTAACGCAGGGCTCGATAGTACAGACTGTGAGATCATGACCTGAGCCAAGATCAAGAGTCGGATGCTTAACTGACTGAGCCACCCAGGTGCCCCTAAAGTTTTACGTATCAGTACTGTCCACACCCCCTGACCTAGTGCCCAGCACGGCCCTTCACAAATACTTGTTGAAAAAATCTGCAAATACATGTGACCTCTCCAATGTTGCCAACATATTCTAGCTTCCAAAGTCAAAACCGAATACTTCTATAAATCAAATGTGTATCAGTTTCTACCCCTACCTAGCCCTAAGTAGCTATTTCTCAGATAACACAGCTAGAAGATAAGGTAAGAAAGTGATCTGCTTAAAAAAGAATGAAGACTTGAAAAGGTGAAGTTATATAAAAGGCCAAGTGAGAGGAAGTGAAGGGGTTTACTACACTCGCCTTCCATAACACCGAAGTGTTTTCACACAGAGATGTGCAAAGAGCAAGGAGTAGGGATCACTGCCAGCTGAAAAGTGCTCAGCAATGAAGAAGAACGGAGTTAAAATTTTTTTTAATGTTTATTTATTTTTGAGAGAGAGAGAGAGAGAGAGAGACAGAGCAGAAGCAGGAGAGGGGCAGGGAGAGAGAGACACAGAATCCAAAGCAGGCTCCATCCACGCTCTAAGCTGTCAGCATAGAGCCCAATGTGGGACTTGAACTCAAGAACCCTGAGATCATAACCTGAGCCAAAGTCAGACACTTTACAAACTGAGCCACCCAGGCGCCCAAATCCACTGAATTTTAGTAATGATTTAAGATCATGTGAAAATGGGACACGTCGCCTACAACTTTAGGAAACAAGTGATAGGCAAAATGAGGCATATCTGTTCCTCACTGAACTAAGTGAAACACTCTTGATAAAATACTGGATTAACCCCAGTTTTCATGAATAAAAGAAGCAAATTCTGCAACTATTGCAACTATTTCTAATTAAAGGGAAAGCATCTAGAAGGAAGCAAAGCAAACTAAAAAAAAAGTGGCGGGATTCTGGGTGGGCTCTTATTTTTTTAATTCTTTTTTTCTGGTAATAGAGTAACAATGTTCTTTGTGAAATTTCTAAAAAATAAAAAGACAAAAAACAAAAAACCACACACACAGAAAATGCAGCATAAAAATTAAAGGGGCTAAGCAAGCCAACCAATACTACAAACCTCTCTGAAATGTTAAAAACAGCAAAAACTCTTAACATTTATCCAAAATGAATACATGAGTGACCGTCATCTTGTCAACAGAAAAGTGAATTTCATTTCCTCCAGATTACATAGGAAGCAAAATGGTTTTGCAGAAATGTATAGTTTTAATCAGGTAAGATCTACTACCTCTTTTGTATTAAAAATGGAAAGTATTTTCTCTGTTGCCCTGAGGAAATAAGACAAAGCTGCCATTTGTCAAGCATTCATTTGCTTTGAGTAACAGAAACACATACGTCAGAAACTCTTCTCAGAACCAACAGGTTACACAATGTCCCTCACAAACAATCTCAACTACGCACACCTATCTGATAAAACACTGATTGCAGACGCTATGACACAAAACCAATTTTGCAGAAATATAATGGGATGAGAGAAAAGCAATGTAAAAACATACGGGGTCCATTTAATGAACCATTATTCAACAAACATGTATTCAATCCTGTAGATTTTAGTCAATAAAGAAAAAAGAACTGTGCTTTTGTAAAGTAGGTTTTTGTGGAGACCACCTAATACATGGAAGTAGAATAGTAACAGGGGAATAAGAAAAATAAAAGATATTTGTGCTTTCTATCAGTGATATAATTTGGTATTTACATAGTTTTTATAATTTTTCCTTTTAAAACATTTAAAAAAGATATGCTCCTGGGGCGCCTGGGTGGCTCAGTCGGTTGAGCGTCCAACTTCAGCTCAGGTCATGATCTCATAGTTCGTGAGTTCCAGCCCTAGCATGGGCTTTTGTGCTGACAGCTCAGAGCCTGGAGCCTGCTTCAGATTCTGTGTCTCCCTCTCTCTCTGCCCCTCCCCTGTTCACGCTCTCTCTCTGTCTCAAAAATAAATAAATAAATAAATAAATAAATAAATAAATCCATAAAAAAAAAGATATGCTCCTTATGTGAGATAGGATAACTTTATCATACTTCTCCAAGTGATTTTCTTTTCTGAAAAAAATCCACTCATACCTCTCCTTTGAGTCAGGTCTGTATCCACTGTCCTTGCCTGGGCTCCTGTGTGCTGTCTCATCAACACACAACTATGCAGGGAGAATATGCAGGGATTTTGAAGGTGGTTCTATTGGTCTAGGGTGCACAGACAGTTTTTCCAAGAGCAGACAACAATCCACACCATCATATCCACTGTCAGCTATTGCTGTTGTGACCAAGGACTGGTATTTAAAACCAAACCTCCAGAAATGTAGTAAAGGATGACCATCTAGACTTTTGGGAGAGGCCCACACAACACTGATTACCTCATGGCCTTAGCCTTAGAATATAAAAGCTCCAATCAACATTCCCAAAGTCACAAATGATTCTGGTAATAGCAGAAACAGATACGTATCTTTCTTCAACAGTTATTTTACTAATTGCTAAGATAGCAGCCTCTCTATTGAGGAGGGAAAATAAACACACCTTAGCTTAGATCTGAAAATGCTATTAGCCAACAGAGGGCTAGAAGGGATTTTCGACAGACTCTGCAACAGAGAAGTCTCTGAATACATTTAATGAGACTAATGCTACAATTAGATCGTCCTCAGCCCCCTGCCCCAACCCTGAAGTATAACTGTTTCAAGACACCTAACTCTGTGAAGGAGCCCTATTGATTCTTGCCAGAAAACTAAAGTACTTCCTCAGCAGCTGGGAATCACCTCCTTCTCAAACTTCTCCAATCCAGATTGCAAACGACAGTACAGAATTTTAGGTCAAGTAAATTCTTAGCTCCGATGATAGGACACTACCATAGAGCAGACTTTCAACTAACCACAGAAAGCTTCTAGAATCTGCTACGTACAGTCAAAAGTCAATCAAAACTTTGATGTAGTGTTTAGTGTCATAGAAATGGATCTTTCCCCTCCTTCCCTAAATAAAGTGAAATTTCAAACTTAATACTCTGCCAGTGTCACAGGCCCTGACAATAAATCTTACAGGAAAAAGCAGCTGCAGCAAGACAGAGGGGTGGGCCTTCCAACAAATCCTCAACAAATTAGGTGGTCAGAATTGTAACCAATTCTTCCTGCCTCATTTGAGTTGCTAGTTTCATGGTGAAACAATCTGTACTTTCTGTTTCTGGACTGACAGGGGGAAAGGAATTAAACCACACAGAATTGGGATCCCTGCCCCACTCTGTTTTTCTCTCGTCTGACGTAGGCCTTTGGGGTTTGCAATCTCCAAGTTCAGCATCAAATACAGTTCTAAAAGTTTAAATTTCAAAACCTTATTTTCAAATTATATTGTAGGTTAAATAATTTAGTGAAAAGGAGAAAAGGGATATGGACATAATACCATGAGATTATTGACTTTTTTTTTCACTTTTCACTTACTTTTAAGAGATTAATTTCTCAAACAATACATCAAAAGTATAGTGCAGGATAAAAGACAAAAACAACAAACGTTTTCATTCAAACTCAAAACTTTTCTTTTTTCTGGAAAACAAAAGTACTTTTTCATATATATTTCACTTATATTTTGTTCCAAAGCTTATCTTTCCTTCAAAGCAAGTTTTCTGAACAAATTTCTCAAAAGTTCCTCCAAAGCTTTCTGCAGCTAGGTGAATGCAAATGTAGAAATAAATAGAAATCGATGACTCAATTCAGGCCAACACAAAGTCAATAACCATTGTAGCAATCACATTTGTATTTTGGGCCCTTTTATACGAAATCAGTACAAGGATGGTAAACTATTTCAAAATTTCTGACACAAAATCCAGAGACAAGCATTTTTTCTAAGGACGTGCAACAAACAAACAGCTGATAGAGTTTGCAAAGGTACTTGGCTGATGCTTTAAAATGTGAACCCATTTAGGGGCGCCTGGATGGCCCAGTGGGTGAAGTGTCTGCCTTTGGCTCAGATCATGATCTCATAGCTCGTGGGTTCGAGCACCGTATCAGGCTCTCTGCTGTCAGTGCAGAGCCTGCTTCAGATCCTCTGTCCCCTCCTGTCTCTCCCTCCCCAGCTCCTGCTCTCTGTCTCTCTCAAAAAATAAATAAACAGGGGCGCTTGGGTGGCTCAGTCAGTTGAGCGTCCAACTCTTGGTTTCAGCTGAGGTCATGATCTCACAGTTCGTGAGTTCGAGCCCCACGTTGGGCTCCACACTGACAGTGCGACGTGTGCTTGGGATTCTCTCTCTCTCTCTCTCTCTCTCTCTCTCTGCCCCTGCCCCACTTGCTCTGTCTCTCTCAAAATAAACAAGTAAACTTAAAAATTTTTTAAAAATAAACATTTAAAAAAATTTAAAAAATAAAAATAAAATGTGAACCCATTTAGCTTTATTTAGCAAAGGCAAAAAATACAGGACTAAGGCATCCCCAGCTGCCTCATTTAGATAGATGCAGAGCAATTAAAAAAACATTAAGTTTTCCAGTTTCAATTTTTAGGGTTGGAGAAGAAAGGAAGGAAAAAAAAGAAGAAACAAAGAAAGAAAGAAAGAAAGAAAGAAGGAAAGAAGGAAAGAAAGAAAGAAAGAAAGAAAGAAAGAAAAAGAAAGAAGGAAAAGAAACCAGAGCCCCCAGTACCTTGGTAACCGGAGTATCTGCCCAGTCAGCGCCCCACTTTCACGCTCAAGGATCTTGGTGGCATTTTCGGCACAGACAGAAACCCGTTCCCGTTAGGTTTTAGCGATCTCTGGCTAATAAATCACTCTGAATGCCAGAGGGTGCCACCTGTTCTCTCTCCCCTGGCAGCTACCGAGGGAGGTGTCCTCTGCTGGGCCCAGTCACCCTATACCTGCCACATCCAACATCAGGAGAGGCCCTTTCCAAAGCGAGGTCCCAACTCCGGAAGTGCTATGCTAATAAAACCGGCTAAGATTCATTAAGCATTTCCATTGTGCCCGGTATTGATCTAAGCCCTTTTAGTCTACTCCTTCAAGACTCTTCCCAGTATCCATATGAGATCAGGACTGCTATGAATTTCATGGCATAGCTGAAGGCACTGAGACAGAGAAAGTCAAGGCAATATTACAGACACCGCTTTTTACAAGGCAGAAAAAAATCTGTTCTTCTTGGACGTACCTCCAACCAATGGGGACTCCTGACAACACTATTACTCCAATGCCCCTCGCAGTTTGAATGGTCTCTGTTCCTTGAAACCAGAAGCTACTAAAGAAAATTAAGGTGCTATCAGCAGGGCCTACTCTACTGGGTTCCACTTCCAATCTCAATCCTTCGAGACTGCTGCTACTTCTTGACATTTCTGGTGTATTTCCTGATAATTCCTCTTCTTACCAAGAGCAGGTATCTTCATGGAATTAACTTGAATTTGTTTAGATATTTTTTCTAATAAGGCACTCATTGAGTTTAACATGCATTAAGGCCTTTCCTTTATTTTTTATTATTATTTTTTTTAATTTTTTTTTTAATGTTTATTTATTTTTGGGACAGAGAGAGACAGAGCATGAATGGGGGAGGGTCACAGAGAGAGGGAGACACAGAATCTGAAACAGGCTCCAGGCTCTGAGCTGTCAGCACAGAGCCCGACGTGGGGCTCGAACTCATGGACCGCGAGATCATGACCTGAGCCAAAGTCGGACGCTTAACCGACCGAGCCACCCAGGCGCCCCAAGGCCTTTCCTTTATACCCACCTACATATATATATATATATATATATATATATATATATATATATATATACACACCCTCTACCTGAAAGACACAGCTTTTAATTTTTTTTAATTAAAAAAATTTTAACATATTTTTTAAATGTTATTTATTTTTGAGAGAGAGGGAGACAGAGTGAGAATAGGGTAGGGGCGGAGAGAAAGGGAGACACAGAATTTGAAGCAGGCTCCAGGCTCTGAGATGTCAGCACAGAGCCTGATGCGGGGCTCAAACTCATGGAACTGTGAGATCATGACCTGAGCTGAAGTCGGACGCTTAATGGACTGAGCCATCCAGGCGCCCCAAGACACAGCTTTTTATAAGGCAGAAAAAAACGTTTTCTTCTTGGACATACATACATCCAATCTGGGCTCCAGATAACATTATTTCTTTAATGCACCCTACATGTAGTCAAGATCCCAGGAATAGCAATCAAGGGTTCTACAGTAATTACTAAAGACATTTAAAACCTTTTTACACCAATGAATTACATTGACGAATCAACTGTTCACTTAATGAAAGGAGGGATAGCTAAGGAAGCACAGGAAGTATTTTACCACATTGCAGAAGGTTAAGAGTTTGCTGAGTCAGAGAGGGATGAACTGGTTTTGGCCATCTGCATGTGCCGTGGGAAGGAGTCTGGGAGGGGAGGGGCTGGGATTATGGTGTTTTGCGTGGAGGGAATGGCAAGTAACAGAAAGTGGCTTTATATACCAAGAGCTTAGGGGCTTGAGGAGAAGCTAGAGGGAAGCACGATAAACAGAGGGGTCCCCGGGTCATGCAAAGAGCTTGGACTTCATCCTGAGAGCTGTAGGGAATCACTGATGGACTTTAAGCCAGATCTACAACTTGACAACTATCGTTCTGACTGTATCGTAACACAGGATAGAATGACTATATTATAATACGGGAAGGGAAGGGATGAGAAAGATCAAGACTGGGGTTATGAAGAAAGGAAATCAGGCTTCTGGAATAATCAAGACACAAGGACTAAGACCTGCTCTCGGGTGAAGGCAGTGGGGTGAAGAGGAATGGATGGACCACTGAGCTGCTCAGGAGGTGAAGGATACAGAAACTGATGACTGTGGAATTCAGGCCCAGGGCTTCTAGATGGTTTGTGTGTCCTTCACATAAGGAATGAGAGAGAGACAAGGGTGCCTGGGTGGCTCAGTCACTCAGTGTCTCTCTTTTTTTTTTTTTTTTTTTACTTTTTTTTAATGTTTATTTATTTTTAAGAGAGAGAGACAGAGTGTGAGATGGGGAGGGAGACACAGAATCTGAAACAGGCTGCAGACTCTGAACTGTCAGCACTGGGCCCGATGCGGGGCTCGAACCCACAAACTGTGAGATCATGACCTGAGCTGAAGTCGGCCGCTTAACCGACTGAGCCACCCAGGCACCCCTCAGCGTCTAACTCTTGATTTCAGCTCAGGTCATGATCTCACACTTTGCGAGTTTGAGCCCCACCACTGGGCTGTGTGCCGGCAGTGTGGAGCCTGCTTGGGATTTTCTTTCTCCCTCTCTCTCTGCTCCTCCTCCATTCTCTCTCTCTCTCAAAATAAATAAATACACATTTAAAAAAATTTAAAAAAAGAATAAGAAAAGGCGGTTCTTTTTGACCACCCTGATTTTAAGGTATGTACAGGACTGTCATGTGATCTCAACAAAGCTCAAGAGAGCACAGAAGGCAGAAGATATGAGAATTATCAGCACAGAGATGATCATTAAATGGACAGTGTCACCCAGTAACAAGACTGTACACGAGAAGGGAAGTGAACAAAACACCAAAGATCCATACATCTAAGGAATGGGAAGGAGGGGTGGGGAGCAGGAGGAGGAGGGGGATAACAACAACAACAACAACAACAACAACAACAACAACAACCACCACCACCACCACCACCACCCATGGAGGGGTGAGAAGAAGAGGCAAGAGTGGTAGAAGGAACCAGCGGTTCTGACCCAAAAAGGGAGTGAGGCTTTGAGGAAGCAAACAGTACTCAACCGGGTCGGACAGTGCTTGAAAAGAAGGCAAGAAGCATGATGTGGGTATGTAGTAACGAGCAGATCTTTGGTGACCCTGACAACGGAAGTACCTGTGGCTTGGTGGGGGTATAAGCCGGGTACACTGGGCTGAGAAATGATGAGAGGTGAGGCAATGAAACAAGTTCAGGTGGCTTTTTCAGCAAATGACATGAGAGGCCATGGAGTCGAGGGGGGACTCTGGATAAAGAAGGAATTTACTGCGTTTAGACACTGAGAGGAAAGTGCTGGGAGAGCGAGAGAGAGAGAGGTAAAACATAGAGAAGGGAGAAAGGATAAAGAAGGTTCTTGAGATGTGGAAGACTGACATCCGAAGCTGGGATGAAGCGTCAGGTAGAAGAAATGGCACATACACCCTAAGAGTCCAGGGGGACAGGGCAGGGCAGGGGCAGACAGGCTGTAGGCCAGATGGTAACTGCTGAGCTTTCTGTTGAGAACTCCTAAAATCCTTCCTGTATGTGGCATATGCAGTTGGCCCTTGAACTGCGCAGGCCCACTTACACACACATTTTCAGTAAATACCACACAGCACCACAAACGTATTTTCTCTCCCTTAGGATTTCTTAGTAACATTTTCCTTTCTCTAGCTTACTTTAAAGTAAGAATGTTGTATATAATAGTTACAATACACAAACCATGTGTTCACTGTTTATATTACCTATAAGGCTTCTGGTCAACAGTAGCCTATTAGTAGTTAAAGTTTGGGGAGAGTCAAAAGTTATACTTGGACTTTTGACTATGAGAAAGGTTGGTGCCCCTGTCCACCATGTTGTTCAAGGGGCAATTGTAATTTATAAATAATAAAAGGGAATGAACAAATAATGTCAGAATGACTTCAGTAAAACTTTGTGCATGGATGTTTCTTTGTTTTGTTTTGTTTTAATCATCGAAAACTTGTACTCTCATTCTAAACTTAAAAAAAAAATAAATGCATAGTAACTTCAAGTATGTGCTTCTAGACTATAGTCAAAACTTCCATGTCGAGTTCTTTGCATTCTCAGAAAACAAACAGTAATATTTGGCACAGTCATTTCATGGAACAAGGTATTCTAAATAAATGGGCTTTCTAGATAACTGAAGTTTATTTTTAATTTTTTTAAATTTACATCCAAATTAGTTAGCATATAGTGCAACAATGATTTCAGGAGTAGATTCCTTAGTGCCCCTTACCCATTTAGCCCATCACCCCTACCACAACCCCTCCAGCCACCCTCAGTTTGTTCTCCATATTTATGAGTCTCTTCTGTTTTGTCCCCCTCCCTGTTTTTATATTATTTTTGTTTCCCTTCCCTTATGTTCATCTGTTTTGTCCCTTAAAGTCCTCATATGAGTGAAGTCATATGATTTTTGTCTTTTTCTGACTAATTTCACTTAGCATAATACCCTCCAGTTCCATCCACGTAGTTGCAAATGGCAAGATTTCATTCTTTTTGATTGCCGAGTAATACTCCAATATATATATATATATATATATATATATATATATATATATATATGTGCGTATATACATACGCATATATACGCACATATATATATATAGGAGATATACATC
Organism: Panthera leo; assembly: GCF_018350215.1. Lineage (NCBI taxonomy): Eukaryota > Metazoa > Chordata > Mammalia > Carnivora > Felidae > Panthera > Panthera leo. Next base: position 20,976,879 of record NC_056682.1, read on the forward strand.
TTCTTTATCCATTCATCCATCGATGGACATTTGGGCTCTTTCCATACTTTGGCTATTGTTGATAGTGATGCTATAAACATGGGGGTGCACATGTCCCTTCGAAACAGCACATCTGTGTCCCTTGGATAAATGCTAGTAGTACAATTGTGGGATCGTAGGGTAGTTCTATTTTTAATTTTTTGAGGAACCTCCATACTGTTTTCCAGAGTGGCTGTACCTGTTGGCATTCCCACAAACAGCATAAGATGGTTCCCCTTTCTCAGCATCCTTGCCATTCTCTTTCTAAACAGAGCCAAAGTATCCCTCTCAAGTCACCACCCTACACCCTACACCCTCCCCCAAAAGCTAACTAATTTAATTCATTGTTAGAATTCAGTCACTTTTGTTTCAGTGCTAAGCAAAATTCCTTCTATCAAACTGTGGCAGGAAAGGAATTCAAGCGGAATTCAGATTCATTTTGAGTTCAAGTTCACAAAATTTGGATGGATACTATGCCCAGTGTATTCATGGTTTAAGGTTTCACTGGAAAGTCCTTTCTTAAAATTTTGTCATTTTGTTTGAATAACTATATTTTCAATTTTGCAAAGCATGTTCTGATTTGGTACTTCTTAAAATACAGAAACAATGTGTCTCCAGAGATTTTTATCATTAGCATCTTGGCAGATTGTGGAAATACCACTATTGGCTGAGACGGGTTTGAAGTTCATGCTGGCTTCAAATAAATCTGAATAAAACATCTCTATTCTGTGCTCAGGGAAAGTAATTACAGCAGTGCCAGTTCTTCATTATCATAATTCAGAGCCTACGATTTAAGCTCAGAAGATGAAAACAAAGAAGTTTAAAACTAAAATAACTTGAAATAATGTTCCTAACACTGAGGTCTGACATTCTTGTCACATTCATATTCCACTTATTAATATGCCATGACTGCAAATAATTTCTCCAACTTAAATTTTCACCAAACTTTTTCTTAATTTTTGGAATATTATTGCATAGACTGAATTCAACCTATTGATTGCTAAATGAACTTTCAATTTCTCTAAAAGATTAACTCTTGGAATTTCAAAAAGAGGGGTACCCGGGTGACTCAGTCAGTTGAACATCCAGCTCTTGATTCTGGCCCAGGTAATGATCCCAGGGTCGTGAGATGAAGCCCTGAGTTTGCCTCTATGCTGAGCAGGGAAAGATTCTCTCTCACTCTTCCCCTTTGCCCCTTTCCCACTCATGCTCTCTCTCTAAAATAAAAATAAACAAACAAATAAATAAAAGGAAAAAAAGACAAAAGGAAACAGTCTAAATGCAACTTATATATTTATATTACATACATATATATTTTTATATTATAAAAATATGTATCTTCTTTATCCATTCATCAATCAATGGACACTTACAAAGGAATATTACTCAGCCATCAAAAAGAATGAACTCTTTCCATTTGTAATGATGTGGATAGAGCTAGAGAGTATTACGCTAAGCGTAATAAGTCAGAGAAATATCATGTGATTTCACTCATAAGTGTAATTTAAGAAATGAAACCAACCCTTTACTCAAAGGGAAAAAAAGAGAGAAAGGCAAATCAAAAAACAGACTCTTACCTATAGGGAACACACTGATGGTTACCAGAGGGAAGGTGGGTGGGGGATGGGGGAAATAGGTGATAGGGATTAAGGATTATAATAGGGATGTATGCTAACTAACTGGAATCTAAATAAAAACTTAAAAATAAATAAATAAATGCAATTTCTAAAGAAAAGTCCAAGTGGCAAGGAGATACAGGCAGAGGAAGAAAGACAAAAATAAATGGCTGTTACCATATAGTATGCTTGTGGGTAAGGGAAGTCCAGAGTAACTGTGGGACATATAAGGTGTCTGGGGGGGCGGGGGGGGAGCAGCCTGTTCAGACTCATGTTGGTGCTGGGGTCTTTAGAGAAAGTACTCCTGGGGGGGGAGGAGCCATGACTAATCTGAATGCCTTATGCATTCTTCCACTCCAGAAGTCATTGAAAGAAAAAAAAAAGAAAGAAAGAAAAAGAAAAAAGCCTAATACTGTTTAACTGGTCCTCAGAACAAAGCAGCATCCATAATCTTTAAAAACTAATTTTGAAATTCTGGCAATTAATATAATCAACCACTTCTAAAAATCACTTACTTTAAAGTTCAACCTTTCCTCATTCTTACTTTATTTGAAAATTTCCTTTTCTGGAAAAAGATCCTGAATTTCATATAAATACTTAATAACAACTGAAGTTATTTCCCTAATAAATAGTAGCAAATCCTTAAAATAATTATGTATCTGTAAATTCTTAATCAGAAGTTCCTGGAAACATCTATTTTGATCTTAAATTCTAATAGCAGTGGCCTAAGTAGCACTACAATTTAAAAGTCAGATTATCACATCATCTTCTAAAAATTCTATGGGGTAATGGCTGATCCGTAACAGTTTCCTAAACAAATCAATTATTTAAATAATGTGTGAAGAGCGGGCTCTACAAGGAAATAGGATTTATAAAAACAGAAGAGAGCATTATAAGACCTGCCAATTAAGCAGAAATTTAAAATATATGAACACATATATGTACTACTCACACAGTTTCTCAAACTTCTTTTTAAAAACACTCATTTGGGGGTACCTGGGTGGTTCAGTCAGTTAAGCGTCTGGCTTCGGCTCAGGCTATAATCTCCCGGTTTGTGAGTTCAAGCCCTGGGTCAGGCTCTCTGCTGACAGCATGGAGCTTGCCTGGGATCCTGTCTCCCTCGCTCTCTGCCCCTCCCCCACTCACATTCTCTCTCAAAAATAAAAGTAAACATTAAAAACATTTTTTAAGTAAAAACACTCACTTTGTATCACCCCAAAATAAAACTATTATCTTGGCCTTCTTGCCTCTATATTGCTTCCGTATTACAATGTAGCAATGGTACACCTGGAGTAGGGAAACAAGAATGTAACAGGAAGATAAATAAACTCCCTTCATCCTCAAACTACCGCTGCTTCTTTGCAAAGAGCTGTTTCGGCAGTTCTTAGCACCAACATGCAGAGAGAGAAATATCAAACGCGGGGCTGTGAATTCCAGCTAAGTCCAGGAGACCAGCACTGTTATTTCCCAGCCCTGACGTTAAATGGTCCCTGCAAGAGGAACCAACTATGAAACCATGCTGTGCAGAGATTTGAAAAGAATTATTTTGGTCAAAGAGAGTTTAATGTCTGTCATTTTAAAACATGCCTGGAAATGCTTCTAAATATCAGCATACTCAAAAATAACAGAGGATGATGAAACGCATAGAATGAGCTGAACGTCAATGCTTTGGATCTATTATTGACTTACTTGGATCTAATCTGCCTCCTGCCATTTCTCCAGCAACCCCAACACCGCAGCCTGGACTTCCACAACCACCCCATCTGCCATGGTGCTCAGCCTGCGCTCTTCCTAAGCTTCCATTTTGCTACTCTCCACATGAATGCTGTAGTTCAGGAGCTTCCTTTTGACTCAAAGAAGTAAAAAAACACACACCACACACTTAAAGAAATTAAAGCCAAAAAGCCAGGCTGATTTATATAACAAAGGGCTGGGGGTGGGGGTGCATTTGGGGAAGTGCTGGTGTGGAATAAGAGCTCTGTCTCCTTCAGTAGATACAAGCCAAAGTCCAAGTTCCTTCTAGGTATACTTTTGGCAGTGTTTCTTTGAATGTGGCCTCCCCGCAAGGGACTGGGTGCCATGGCACCTGGGTAGTACTAACTTTTACTTACACTGTGCATCCTCCTGGTTCTTCCTTCCCCAATGAACATACAACTGTTTGCTTGGTGTAAAAAAGGATGTACACATTTACATACCATCACTTATAAATAGGAATTATTTGGCTTAACACAAATGACTGGCAACTGATCCCTGGGAACGAATCTGATAGAACGAGCCACATAAGGACAGCTGAGAGAACATGAGGAAAAGGAAAGAGGTATTTGTACCAAGGATGGGAGGGGAAGGACACCCACCACAATCACAGCAGAGTTTCGCGAAAGACCAGCACACTGAAATAATTCCGCAAAGATTTTTTGAATGGAGATATGATTGACAGACCACATTGTATTACAAAGGCTTTTTAAAGAATTCAGTTGTTTCATAATCCCCCATGGACATTTAATCTTAAAACCTTTCTAATGCTCTTACATTTTAATTATAAAGTATGGGTAAATGTATTTTAGAAATCTCAAGGGCACATTTGAAAACCTACCAGATACTTCTCATGGGGGACCTTGGAGAACATCATTCTCCACCTTACCTTCACTGCAGAACACCTTTCAGAGCTGATGGATGGCCAAGGCACAGAAAGGACTCGTTCTCCAGGCATCCCCCTGTTCTTTCCCATGTGGCTCCGTGTGGCTCTGACTTCTAGAAGCTTTCCGGTAGCTCCTGCCAATCAGTCTAAGTCTGCCCCAAGAACAACTACAGAAAAGTCTTCTCACCCAAATAATTCCAAATGGCTGCCATCCCAAGATTTCTCTCCTCTAGGGTAAATACGTGACTTCAAAGCACAACTACAGGGGGCCTGGGTGGCTCCGTTGGTTAGGCGTCTGACTTCAGCCTCGGTCATGATCTCACAGTTCCTGAGTTCGAGCCCTGTGCCGAGCTCTGTGCTGACAGGCCTGGAGCCTGCTTCAGATTCTGTGACTCCCTCTATCTCTGCCCCTCCCCCACTTGCATTGTCTCTCCCTCTCTCCCCTCTCTCTCTCTCTCTCTCTGTCTCTCTCTCTCAAAAATAAATAAAACATTTTTTAAAAGTTTTTTAAAAAACAAGCAAAGTACAACTACTACACTTTGAAAAGCACTAACTTAAAAAATGACACTCTGAACAAAACAAAGCACTCCAGATGTGGTCAAACAAGTACAGTCTCGTGTGCCTATTATCTTCTTCCATCCTGTGTACTTCTATTAATCTTTTTTGGTTTTGTTTGTTTTTAGTAGCCACCCCAAGCCACCTCAACACTGTGTACAAAGCTTTGCTGGATCTGGCTCCGGGCTATCTCCTTAGCTCATCTTCTGCCTTCCCCTCATACCCTTGAGCTACACTGGGTTTCCTTGTAACTTTCTCGGAACTCCAAGCCTCTGCCTGCCTCCAGGCTTTCAGCACAGTTGTTTCTTCTTCCTGGAAAGAGACTCCTCCTCTTTGCCTGGACAGCTCCCAATCATCCTGGATGGCCTCCCCCAAGCTAACCGAGCTCGTGTTGTTCTCATGGCACTTCTTCCTATCAGAATTACAGTCAACCACTTGGACGAATAGTTTTTAATCCTTGTTATGGGTGGAACGGTGTTCCCCCAAAAGATATGTTGAAGTCCTAAAGCCTGGTTCCTTATTTGGAAACAGGTCTTTGCAGGTATGATCAAGTGAAGATGAGGTCACTAGGGTGAGCCCTAATCCACTACGATTGGTGTGCTTACAAGAGGAAAATGTCATGTGATGACGCACAGAGGGAGAATGCCATGTGATGACAGAGGCAGAAGTTACAGTGACACAGTTGCAAGCCAAGGAGCCCGAAAGCCTCACGGCCACCACCAGAAGCCAGAGCGACAAGGAGGGACTCTCCCCTACAGGTTTCAAGAGGATCATGGTCCTACCGCCACCTTGATTTGGGACCTCTAGTTTCCAGAACTGTGAGACAATTTCTGGTCTTTTTAAGCCGCCCAGTTTGTGGTACTTTTTTATGGCACCCCTGGGAAATTAACGTGCTCCTTTAGACTAGAAGCTTCTTGAAAGCAAGGTCTCTATTTTATTCACTTGTATTCCCCATGTACTTAGCGATATGGATAGGGGCACAATAAACATTTGTTCACTGAATGAATGAAGCAGACTTGATTTGCAGTCAACTACAACCCTAGGTTTCTTTTCTCAAAGATATCAACAGATTGGTTGTTTAGATTAGATTTTGTTTCAGTGATTATTTTAAAAGTCAAATTCAGAATTCTAAGTTTCATATTATTCAGGATTATGTTGTATTATAAATCCACCAATCAATATACTAAGTACTGTACCTATCTTTATGTCGCTGCAAATTTAATAAGCATGTGTTCCATTTTAATCCAAGGATAAATGATTAGAACTGTTAAACCTGACGGGGTCAAGGGCAGAGTACCATGGCCCGCCACAAAGAACATCCCTCCAAGCTGGTATCGACCCATTAGTCAACACTCTGGGTATATCATGCAACCAACCAGGAAACCACATTTCTCTCCAGCTCATCCCAAGGTTATCACAACACATAACGTGGAATGCTTTCTGAAATCCTAATACTTTATGTTTAAACTCCTAAATCCACCAGCCTAACAGCCATGTAAAAGTAGAACACAGAGTTTGTTAGGCATAACTTGTCCTTGGTGAACTCATGCCTTTTAGAAATCAGTCACTTCTTTTCCCACTACATGCCAAAAACTGCTAAGATTTTGCTGGTGAACTGTGTCCAGCTCCCTCGTCTGTGGTTTCCAAGATCTACACTGGCCTCCATTTTGAAAAAAGGGTACTGGATCTTTCCTTTTTTCTGCCCCCTTTCTTGTACTTCAGGGCACCTCCAAGATTATAGATGGTCACTCCACACTCGTATCTACAAATTATTTTAATATCACGAGGCATAATTCATCCAGGCCTACAGTTGGGAACTAGCTTAAAGCAGCTAGGATCCCCCTCAACAATTTGGGCTTTGGCTTTCAGTTATTTGTTCTGTCCTTCTGTTTAGATGACCACCCTTCTAGTAAAGACAAAAGCCAAACAGGAATAGCTGATCATTTAGGGAATGTTCTAAGGTACAATCAAATGACCTCCTTGTCACCAAAAGACTAACATTTTATGAATATGACCAAAAAGTATAGTTTGTGCAAATTCTTTGAACCTTCTAAACTTCCATACTCACTCTCCCTATGTGGTTTATCTTATGTCAACAAAGACCAAGTTTGTTTAAGAATCTTTCACAGGAAGGTTTCAACAAATCCTGCTTGCGGGAATGTCCTTGTTTGCAAGCAACAAAACAAAGTTTCATCATCTGTGGCTCTAGCATCATCGAGTTGTTTAATGTACTCTGAGCACGAGCCCACACGCACCCAGTCATCACCAGAGAGGCACAAAGAATTCTACTGTGATCCTTTGAATCACAGCTCATTGTCAAATTAAAACCCAGGCAAACAAATCCTTCCGGTTTATCACTTGTGCCTCCCTCAGAACTTGTCAGTCCTAACAGTTCACACATCCGAACCCCTAGCTGTGGTCCTTTTTCCAGGACATTTTTCTGTGAGTGTAAAGATAATTTATTGAGGAATATGAAAAAAATGCAATACTAACAATTACAACTATGATTTTTGGCCACTTTCTTGTTTCATATTCTAAAGCTCGTTTTTTTTTTTTTTTCCCCTTACGACTTCTAAACAATTCCTTTTTTATTCCAATAGAGAAATGCTCATAACCAAAATATCCTTTCTAATGGGGCATACGAAGAGCCTTGCACATCTAAGATACTCAGTGAAGGATACTACTGAACTTAAAGAGTCAAGGCAAACTTCTCTGTTGGGCTGAAAGGCTAACTCCAACACAAATACAGCAAAAATCTAAGGGAAAAATGTGGCAAATGACTCCATGTTAGATTCCACTACCTCTGACTCATTCTTGATTCTTGCCCCAATCAATAATTGTTGGTTAATTTCTCTACTTCCAAAAGTTAAAGGGCTATCATTACACAGAAAGTAAGTAAAGAGAAACTAGTCATCTATGCCAAGAACTTGTTCCTAAGAGCATATTGTGCCTCTGAATTTTTCCCTAATCCAAACAACATAGAAAAAAAAATCAGTTAGATGTGAAAGTCACAACTACGTACATAAATGCATACACATTTTAGCCAATTGTTTTACTTATTCCAGGCATTGAGCAGGAAGGGGGGAAAAGGTGGGCAAAGCGCTTTTGTTTGTCCCTTTACAATGGCAATAACAAGAAAACGGTAATTATTGCCATCCTTCCAGGCTTCCAACAAAAATTTAAGATGGCTCTCATGCAAAATTAAACACCTCTAGAAAATTCTAATGAGTATCAGCTGTAATTATAACATTACCACACTCATTTGAACCTATAGTTAAGTGATAAAAGCAGATTCCTAAAAGCAACCCAGTGTTGGAAAGCTTGAGAGGGTTTTAGAGGCAGATAGATGGGTGTTTACCTGTCAGTCCTCATTTTCTCATTCTCATTAGATAGTTCTGAGGGTCAAATGAGATAAATACATGTGAAGTGTCCACTACAGAGCAGATACTCAATGGAAGATAGTAGCTGTTAACTTATTTATTATAATATAAACCGAAGACATGTGTTTGACATTCGCATCTTGGAGCACCAAATACAATCCATTTATAAAAGCCACTTATTTTTATTTCAAAAGATTTATAGATGGGGAGAAATTAAGATTCAGAATGAAATAGCCTGCTAGTCTAGTACTCTAACTTTTCAAGATGAAAACTGAGGCCAGGGACAGACAGCCAAGGAGGCTGGCTCCCCACTCCCGCCATGCTGGGCTGATGACGGCATACGGCTTACTGCTGTATTCTGTCTCTCACCACCCTCAACCAAACGTGGCACCTTGCAATGCTCGGACAGGAAAGGACTTACTTCCTAAGTAAGTGGCTGATGCTGTACCTCTGCTCAGTGGTTCTCCAGTTGCTCCCTGAAGGCATTTTAGGGGAACCCCAGTAACACCAAAGGGGTAGGCTCCCTTTCCCTCCTTGTCCCCATCCCACCCTTGCCCCTCAAGAGAGTTCATATAAACAAGTCTACTCCTCCTTAACCAAACTGTAGAGTAGAGATATTTTAAGGAGAGGGAAAAAAATCCTTGATTGGTGTTCGAGAAGCACAAGTTCTCTCTCTTAACATAAAATTCCCTTGCACTCACACATGAACATTCTGAGATCAAAGTCACTTGAAGGCTCTACCACACAATCTTCTAAGGATCAGGAGACCTGAAAATCAGAGTTAAATCTTGTAGGTAGAAGGATAACTTGTACATATTATAACTGCTTATTGAAAATTATAAAATCTGCCTCTACTATTAATTCTTAGGAAGTACATGAGGATTTCTGTTTCCAAAAGTAGACGAGGCTGCATACTCCGAAGCACTATTCTACAAAAAAACCACTCACTCCTGGATAAATGATAACATAATCCTGGATAAATGGCAACACAGTATGGTGGGGCTCAGCAGAAAATGGAAATTTCCCAAGGTAAAGAGACAGACTGAGAGACAGAGGATAAACATCCACGAGGAAGATGAAAGCAGAAAGGTGGGTGGTTAAGTTTATATGAAGGGAATGAATGCCTATGCAAGTACAAAGCCTCAGTCCCTCCTCAAGATGAGGCAGCTGAAATCAGGGCTATTATTCTAAGACAGGACAAAGGGGGTTAGATTAGCCCAGTAGCAGTTTTGTGCACCTTCTAAAACCGTCTCCTAGCTTATTTGTATATAGAAGTACAAATCCTCTCCCCATAGGAAAGCCCATCCCACTGAGGCCTTCAGGACCCCCAGTAAATAAATTTAACGAAGGAGTTCACAATAAAAATTTCCATTTATCTAAGAAATGCAAAACACGAGAGAAAATATAGAACACACATAAAACACAAAATAAGATGACAGAAACATGTCTAAAAGTTCACTCATTAAATATGATTGACTCATTTTCCAGCTAAAAGTCACAGTATCAGATAGGGTTTTTTTTAATTCCAGTTATTACTGTTATTACAAAGAAATATCAAGTCAAGGGCCGCCTGGGTGGCTCAGTCGGTTGAGTGTCCGACTTCGGCCCAGGTCATGACCTTGTGGTTCACGAGTTCTGTGCTGACAGCTCAAGAGCCTGAAGCCTACTTCAGATTCCCTCTCTCTCTGTCCCTTCCCCCCGCTCATTCTCTGTCTCTCTCTCTCTCTCAAAAATTTAATAAAAACATTGGGAAAAAGTTAAAAAAAAAAAAGAGAGAGAAAAGAAATATCAAGTCAAAAGAACCTGGAAATGCTGGAAATAGAGAAAAAAACAACCAGACAAATTCCCATACTAAATGAACAGACGCAGAAAAACCAAGTAAATAAATACTAATAAAAATCAAAGCTGAGGAAGTTATATTAACATAAAATACAATAGACATTAAGACTAAAAACCTTATTAAGTCCATAATGTGAATATATGCAACTTATTAGGGGGAAATTATTCTAGATTTGTATGCACTAATAAGATAACCTCAAAATACATGAAGCAAAATTTGAGAGAACTATGGAAAAAAACTGACAAATGCATGCCCATAGTAGGAGATTTCAACCACTTCCTTCAATTGTTGATGTTAAACAAAGAAAAAATTATCAATGCTACAGGCAATTTGAATGTCACAGTTGATTTGACTTAGTTCACTTGCAATCAATAATTAGAATCTGCCGTATAGATTCTAGGTAATAGAAACAGAGCAGTGAACAAAACACAGTCCTTACCCCCACAGAAATCACATTCTAGAGGATGAGACAATCAACACTATGGAAATAAATGTAGAGCATTAACACGCACAGAAACCTGCCTCTAGCAATTATAGAATCCATACGCTTTGCAAGCCCATGAGAAACACACATAAAAATGGATATAACTTTAGACCATTTAAAATAAATCTCAATGAACTTCAAAGGAAACCAAATCATATGAATCCAACCACAATGTAGATCGGTCAATTAGATCAATCACAAATCCATTTTATCAATCACAAATCCATTTTATAATCCAAAGTTTTGGACGTTTTGGAAGTTTATGAGCATGCTGAAGAAATTCAGAATAACTTGATAGCTTTCAGAGAACTGCAGGTTTAGAAAAATCTTCCAAGTTTTAAATGTCTCACTTTTATGAAAAGAACTACATATAAGCAACTCTAGTATAGCTGGGCTGAATTGTCTAATATATTTATCCCAGAGCTTAACAGTTCCTTCTAGTCTTTTTTTTTTCTTTTTTTTTTTTTAATTTTTTTTTTTTTAACGTTTATTTATTTTTGAGACAGAGAGAGACAGAGCATGAACAGGGGAGGGGCAGAGAGAGAGGGAGACACAGAATCTGAAACAGGCTCCAGGCTCTGAGCTGTCAGCACAGAGCCAGACGCGGGGCTTGAACTCACGGACCGTGAGATCATGACCTGAGCCGAAGTTGGACGCTTAACCGACCAAGCCACCCAGGCGCCCCTAGTCTTTTTTTAAAAACTGTTCACTATTTAAAAAATTATCCTATACTGAAAACTTAAACCTCTTTTGCATATCTTCATTTCAACTTAGTTACCCCAATCTCTATTCACCAGGATTTAGGTTCAGCTCTCAGTGACAGAAAACCCCAGATAACAGTGGCCTGAACCAGAGGCTCATTTTGCTGTCGTGGAAAGTCCAGAGGCCATGTGCTGGGGCTCCACTGGACCAAGGGCACAGGCTTCTTCTATCTTGTTCTCCCGCCCATTCTCAATATACAGCATTCACTTCATGGTCTAAAGGAGATCTTCAAACTTCAGTCCCAGATCTGCCTCCCAATCAGTGAGAAGTAGGAAGCAGGAAGGTGTCTCAGTTTGGGCTGCTAAAACAAAACCACCATAGACAGGGTGGCTTAAACAACAAATGAGACTGGGAAGTCCAAGATCAAGGCATCAGCAGATTCAGTGTCTGGTGAGAGCCCACTTCCTGGTTCATAAATGGCCATCTTCTGGCTGTGTCTTCATGTGGCACAACAGCTCTCAGGGGTCTCTTTTATAAGGACACTAGTTCCATTCGGGAAGGACCCAACCTCATGACCTAATCATACCCAAAGGCCCCACTTCTTAACATCCTCACCCTGAGGTTAGGTTCTCAACATACGAACTGCAGGGGGACACTTTCAATCCATAACAGAAGGGGTGAATATACTAAAAAAGACACTTCCCAAAAGTCACAAGACACTTTTCCTTACTTGGCATTAGCAGAATTAGTCCAATGCTTCAAGGGAGGCTGAGAGCCTTGTCTTTATTTCAGGTGTTTAAGTATATACCCAGGTAAAAACTGGGAAGATGTGGAGGAAAAACAGCACTCTCTATTAGATCATCTGAGAAAATGTGATTAAATATAGTTAAGAACACAACAGAGGAACATAGGGGAAGGGATGGAAAAATAACATAAAAACTGAGAGGGAGGCAAACCATAAGAGACTCTTAAATACAGAGAACAAACTGAAGGTTTCTGGAAGGGAGGTGGGTGGGAGGATGGGCTAAACGGGTGACAGGCATTAGGGAGGGCACTCGTTGGGATGAGCACTGGGTGTTGTATGTAAGTGATGAATCACTGGGTTCTATTCCTGAAACCAATACTACTCTGTATGTTAACTAACTTGAATCAAAAGAGAAAAGAAAGAAAGAAAGAATCCTGGCCACTCTCCCGTCAGCAGTTTACCAGGGTGGTGCAGGTGAGTGTGTGGCACACTCAGGTCTCCGGACACACACTCAGCTTCGCTGGGGCCAGGAGGGTTTTCAGTCTTTAGGGTCTCAAGTACAGTCCGGATCATTCCTGTCCTCTTGCCTATAAGAGGTGGTGCTGCTGCAGCCATCTGTATTTACTCTGATATTCTGTAGCTTTGGTTAAAGAAACTTAAAAGAAATTCCAAATACAATTTCCTGGGCATGACCTACTGCGTCACATTTCCCTAAGGAAGCTGCTTGACAGAAAACTTTCAAGTGGGAAATGAAAGCATTAAGAAACTTGCCTCCACATTTGGGTTTGATTTCTTCCTTTTATAACCCGGGGCTGCATGCTAACAATGTATCATTCTAGGCACCCATGCAAGGAAAGAGTTGGGTTTTCTTCAAGGCTTTGCCTTGGATTTTCCTCCTGAGCCAAGTGTATCCCAGCACCCCATGCTAATGAGGGACCTGTTGCCAGTAAGCTGAAAAGAGGTCACAGCCCAGAGCCACTTCTTCCAGTGAAGCGCCCCTCTCTGGGGCTCCTGGCATCACCTCTGGGCTGGGTCCTGCCATGGCTGTCTGTACAACAAGGTCTGGCCCAGGAGCAGGAGACCCTCAATGGATGGCAATCCTGTACGCATAAGACAGCACAACTGTCCCACTGTAATTCCTTAGCCAAGAAGTTCACACGCGCTAACAAGACAGAAACAGTGTGCCTAGAATTAACTAGCAAGGACCTATCAGAACCCTGCCAAGTGAACCTGATGTAAATTCTTCCAGTCCTACACTGTCCCCTTCCCACCAATCACAAAGAACAAACACAGGCCATCTTTTCTTTCTGTGCGTGGGAAAAACACAGCTACAAGTATGCCAAACATTGCCTAAATTCTGTGAGGCTTTCCCTCCATTTTTCTGAAATGTAAACATGTCTTTTGACCTCCGTCTATCAAAATACACAACATCATATTTTAAATATACTTTTCCTAGAAGACAAGTACCCTAAAAAGGCTCAAGGACTATAAAAAAGACTAACAGGAAAAAAAGATGTAGTTACCTCACATAGACACATATATATTAGCCTAAATAATAATATCAACAGATCAGTGACAGTAAATATCATTATGGTCCTATGTTTTCTTTCAAAATCAAATCGTATCTAATCCTGACATAGATTCACAAAGGTCACTTTAGCTTGAGGTTAAAATTTTAAGTGACTTGAGGGGTGCGTGGGTGGCTCAGTCAGTTAAGCATCCAACTTCAGCTCAGGTCATGATCTCAAGGTTGGTGGGTTCAAGCCCCACGTCGGGCTCTGTGGTGACAGCTCAGAGCCTGGAGCCTGCTTCCGATTCTGTGTTTTCTGCTCTCTCTGCCCCTCACCTACCCGCGCTCTGTCTTTGTCTCTCTCTCTCTCTCTCTCAAAAATAAAATTAAAAAAAAATTTAAGTGACTTTAAAGCAGGTAACAATTTATTTGCTTTTAAGATACTTAACATTTTATATTGCAGGTCTCTGGTCACAAATAATTCTGGGATATAAAATAAACATGCTATTCTATTTAAAAAGACATCCTCTTTCTTTAAAGACTTGGGAATTTGTAAATATGAAAATACGAACACTACTGTTCATGGGGCCTTCCCAGTTAGGCTCAGTGACCTCAATTTAAAGTGTCAGTGAACACTGTTCTTATTGCTATAGTCTTAGTTCATCCCATGGTCCTTGCTTCACAATTCAGACACCACCGCCCATCAAAATACAAGCTCCTTATCTCATCATTCAAAGTCAAAATTGTGAACCCAATCTATATTTCTAGCCTTATCCTACTTATGATTAAACAGCTAATACAAGTAAAGGCTTAAAACAGTACCTGGCACATAGTACAAACTTAGTAAGTGTGAGGTATTACTATTATTCCTTTTCTTTCCCTCTTCCTCTCCCCTCTCCCCAATTCCCTCCTTTTCCACCTTACCTCAGTCAAGGTGAATTATGTGCTATTTTACCGATAGGTCCTATACTTTTCACAGTCCTTTGCTCATGCTGTTTCTGTACCAAAAATGTCTTCTTAACCTCATCTCCACTATTGGATATCCTTTCTGGATATCTTCCTCTTTCTAGGTCATTTTCAAATCCTATCTTCTTCATGAAACTTCCTCTTGATCCCCTCAAGTGGAAGTGATCTCTCTTTGAAGAGCCCTTAATTTCCTGTTGACACCTCTCTGGATACGGTATTCATCACCTGTGCCCTGGACTAGAGTCCCATATGTATCTGGCTTATCACCCTGTCCTCAAAACATACACATTGTATCAACCTGCTGGGCAGAAACTGTGTTCTATGTATCTTCATATAATCCCTTTGGAATTTACCACACACCCCCTGAATTGAAAAAGATACTAAAATATTTTTAATTGTTTACAATTTTCTTTAAAAAAATTTTAACTATCTCTGTGTTGAAGAAGTACCGACATTTTTATTATAGCCAAAAATATGTTTCTCATATATCTCTAAACTTGATAGGAGTCTACTCTGAAATATTTCATGGAACATATGCCATAGTAAGAAATTTTCCACCTTCGGTGATTCTTCCCTAAAACACATTTGCTATCTGTTACACATAACTTGTTTTAAGATTTAAAACATCTGTCACTCATCAAAGTTTCAAAATGGTTCCAAATCTAAAATCAATGCCAAATAGTATTCAAATTAATATAGTTTTAATATATGTGTTTTACTATGGTCATCACTAATAATTTTTTTTTTTTGGTGACTAATAATTCCTTCTTATAGAATACTCTTAATTTCCCCAATTCATTGTTGAGGAATACGATGTTTCATTCTATGAAATCGGTAGACAACGATGGCAGACTGGATCCATTAACAGGATTCATAGAAGCAGCAGCAGAGTATTCCTCTTGGGTCAGTCTGGAAGGCTTTATGGAGAGGACAAAGTAGAGAATACTTTAAGCAATCAGAAAGAGTCAGCTTGGCAAGCTGAAAATGAACATTTGTTGGAGGAACCTGGCCACTCTCTCAGAAGACCTGGAGAAACTCTCATCTTCTGTATCTAAGTGACTCTGAAGTGAATGAAGAAAATAAGAGGCTGTAGCTGGGGAAAAAGAGAAAGATTCTAAAGGGTTTGAAGCAAAACTTAGGGAGCCACCAAGCAATTGGCAACAAGCACCATGCCCTTAGTGGAGGCTGACCTGGAGGCACAGAGCTGGAACGAACAGGATTTTGAGCAAGCAGCTTGCTGTTATCCTGGGAAAAGAAAATGGCAGCAAGAATATGAACAGGGCTTAATGAAAAGTCAATCATCAATTTAAAATTTAAGAAGGGTCCTGGTAAGTTCCTGGAATGAGACATGTTCACAATGTGTATACAAATATATCACCTGTATGACTCACGTTTGCTGCTAGCACTGGGGCTCACATTTATCAAGGGCACTCTTGGTTTCAGGGGCTGGCTAAGTGCATCAAATTTGGTGGCCCACCCAAATTGCCCAAGATTCCTATGAGGTAGGTACTCTTACTATCCTTACTTTACAGATGAGAAAACCAAAGCTCCAAGAGGTACACTAGCTAGTACCTATCAAAGTCAGGACACAAAATCAAGTCTGCCTGGCTCCCTATAATAAGATATAACATAAGCATCAGCTTTTCAGAAGCAATGTCACAGTCTCACAATTTTAAAACAACAACAAAAAACTACTACTTCTTTTTTTCTCTCTTTGCTAATGGTTTTCTTGGTTTTCTTTCATTACAGTCACTGAAGCTTTGGGTTGGACTGCACCATCTTAAAGAGACAAGCATGAAATTTACATTTCTTTCAGAGCTCAAAGTTTCCCAGGACAAGGGCTGCGCTGAGGAAACAGTGGTCTGATGAGCGAAGTGTTAACTGCCACATGCCAGAATGAAACACAGGCAGTTCTCGGCCAATAAATAGTCCAGTTATGAAGTCCACATTCTAAACTGAGCAGAAATACGATCCAGAGTGTGCCTTACGGAAAGAAACTTGTTGCCACAGCCTGCTTAAAAGCCAATGTTAGCTAACGGTTACATCATCTAGCTCAATATAGCACGCTCAGGAGCAGCTCAGAATTGATGGGGTTGCAGGACACTGTTTCTTTACTTTTGGATATTGTGTGGGAGGGGAAAGGAAGAAAAAGGAATAAATATTTGAGACTATTGACTAGAGAGAAAAAAGAAAAACAATTCAAAGGGGGTTCCATTTAACCACAGGCTTTGAGATATGAAAATAAAAAGTATCAGTTGGGGTCATTCTCAGCTCTCCCATTATGTTCTGGGTGCTCGACATATATTCCTTTATTTAATCCTTACAACCACCTCGGGGCAAACACCGTCTCATCTTCAGATGGTGCAACTGCTGCCCAGAGATGTTGTGAGACTTGCTTAAGATCTCAGAGCTATAGGGGCCCCTGGGTGGCTCAGCTGGTTAAGCATTCAACTCGTGATTTCAGCTCAGGTCAAGATCTCACTGTTGATGAGATCGAGCCCCGCGTTGTGCTCTGTGCTGACAGTGTGGAGCCTGCTTGGGATTCTCCTTCTCCCTCTCTCTTTGCCCCTTCCCTGTGTGCCCACACATGCACTCTCTCTTTCAAAATAAATAAATGTTAAAAATTTAAAAAAATGGGGGGTGCATGGGTGGCTCAGTCAGTGAAGTCATGCTCTGTGCTGACAGCTCAGAGCCTGGAGCCTGCTTCAGATTCTGTCTCCCTCTCTGCCCCTCCCCCGCTCATTCTCTCTCTCTCTCTCTCTCTCTCTCTCTGTCTCTCTCTCTCTCAAAAATAAATAAAACATTAAAATTTTTTTTAATTAAAAAAAAAGATCTGAGAGCAAGATTTGAATCTGAGGGTGTGTAGCTCCAATATCCATGCCCATTCCTCTAAGTCACATAACCTAGAAGCAAAGAACAATGTAGAATTCCAGCTCTTCCCAGGCTTTTGGCAGCCCACCCAACACTCAAATGATGAAAGACGATTTGAAGAGTATCATTAAGATGTTACCAAAAACGGGGACACCTGGGAGGCTCAGCTGGTTGAGCATCCGACTTCAGCTCAGGCCATGATCTCGTGGTCCATGAGTTCAAGCCCCACATCAGGCTCTGTGCTGACAGCTCAGAGCCTTGGGGCCTGCTTCAGATTCTGTGTCTGCCTCTCTCTCTGCCCTTCCCCTGCTCGTGCTCTGTCTCTCAAAAGGAAATAAACATTTAAAAAATTTATACAAAAAAACAAACGATGTTACCAAAAATGTAACTGGAACACTTTGGGGTTTAAAAACCTTACTTCCAATAGAGTTTCACCCTTCAAATTCGTGAACCACTACCACCTATGACTGAAAGTGTAATCGTTATTAAAATATAAGTGATGAAGGAAAAACATTAAGAGCATCATAATTTATGTCTACATTAAAATTTTAACATATATTAAAACTCATTTCTTCTAGCTAAAAAAAACCCCAATGATCTAATAGAAGAAAGCTTCCTGCAATTGAAAAACATGAAGGCTTTTACTGCTTTTACTAAAATACACAACATTTCTGAAACATTATACTCATTTTATAATTTACCTAGTTCATTCCTTATCCATGTTTTGGGTTCTGAAATATCTAATATTCTCAATTCTCCCCATATTTCTAAATTCAAAACATTGATTCAGAACAAATGAAGTCTTTAGGTTCTGCAAATCACATCTTTCATGTTTCCATTTTGCTTAGATTTTATTCCAAATGGCCTCTGATAACATCAGGCACCTCTCCCTTTTTTTCTGTGGCCTTGTTTTGTGCCTGGGAATAAACTGATAGAATTCAGTAAAAGTCAACATTATTTTTTTAATCCATAAAAGGAATCTGTCTGAAGGGATGAAAAGGGGGAAGTGAGCAGAGATGTGAGATACGTATTTGATACACCATTTGGAGTTTTATAGAGAATTCCCACTTAACTCCTGAATGGCACAAAGCCCGCTGTTCTAACCCTTCAGTCTCCTGTTTCAAACTCCTCTTGGGTGTTGTCTGTGCAGGAAGGGGCCTCAGCTTCAGTGTAAACCCTCATGATGCACAAGCTTCACAAGGGCAGAGATTCCGTTCGATGGCTTTGTTCACTGATGTTTTCCAAGTCCCCAGAGAGTGCCTGGCACACAGCAGGCACTCAAACAGTGCCCGAATGGATGACTGCTTGGCTGTATGTGGCCACCATCTTTTTCTTCAATGTTGACCAAGTATGTCCAGTAAGGAGCAACCTGGATAGGTTGAGGAGTCTGGAAACCATGTCAGCACTTAAACAATTAGAGCAGTAGCAGGTGTTTGGGTATAAAAAGCAGGGGTGTGGCTGGAGCCTAGGAAGAACCCTGCTCTGAGCCTAGCCTGTAAGACTGAGAGTTATTGGCCATGTATCTGGGCAAGTTGCTGGAGTCTCCATCTTTCCACCTTTGAAATAGAACTACTACAAGCATTAAATAAACAAGAAAGGTGTCTGGCAAAAGCAAAACACTTATGAAAAATAAATTGGTATTATTTCTACATCCTTGCTTCTTTTCACTCTTGGGAGAAGAAAAATACTTAGAGACGGTAACTTTCTTCAAATATGTGAATGGCAACATATAAGAAGACAGTAACACTAGCCATGTTATACTAGGAGGCAAAACTCCAAATAAAGGCCATAATACAAAAAGAGTAAAATATTGACGCAATAAAATAAACACCTCCCCAGTAAAGAGTGTTTCTGCCCAAAGAAGCTGCCCACCAATAAAGGTGTCAGATTTCTGTCATTATTTTAAACAGAGGACAGGTGATTCAGAAATCTGCAGAACTGGGTTTAGTTAAAAGGGTTTTAGCTAAGGTAACTACCAACTCAGATTCTCTGATTTAATGATATTTTTCTATGGCTGAAAAGGTATATTTTTTGTGATTCTCTGCATATATATAAACCAGCAGTCAGATTACACCAAAGTCTATATTGCCAAAAAATCTCCCACCCCAATCAATATCCTTATCTTTACCCTTCTCAAGAAAGCGGCAGTCTCTATCTTTGTAAGACCACAGTGACGAGAAAATAAAAAAACCCCACCAGGTATGGCTTATGACACTGATGACTTTGGGAAGTGTCAAAGGGTATTACACCATTACATTTCTGTTATTCAGATTAAATAAATACTGACTTGGTAAACTTTCTTAAGTTTAAAGCTTCACCTGCCTTTAATGGCAACTCTACCAATGTACCTTCAAAAACCAATGTGCAAGGGGCGCCTGGGTGGCTCGGTCGGTTAAGCATCCGACTTCAGCTCAGGTCATGATCTTGCGGTCCGTGAGTTCGAGCCCCACGTCAGGCTCTGGGCTGATGGCTCAGAGCCTGGAGCCTGCTTCCGATTCTGTGTCTCCCTCTCTGTCTGCCCCTCCCCCGTTCATGCTCTGTCTCTCTGTCTCAAAAATAAACGTAAAAATAAATAAATAAATAAATAAATAAATAAATAAATAAAATAAAATAAAAAAAAAACCAATGTGCTACAAGACCAGGGGGGAAAAAAACAGCTCTTACTCTCTTAACCCAGACTATGATAATACTCAACACTGGGAATATTCAGATCGCACACTAACAGGAGATTGTCTTTCTCATTTCAGTAAAATTTATCGGACCCTCTCCTGCCTGTATCCTTGTTACTGTCATGCTTCTAAGACTTAAGGTAGTTGTGATCCATCAATTTGAAAAAGTAGAATCTTCTGGAAGATGAGGTTTTAAGTGATCATTTTCACAAGACAACATTTTTGGCTGAAACAAAGGATAGTGAAGCTAGCCTAAAAGGTGAATACAGAAGCTGAGAAACAGGAAAAAGTCATTCCATCCAGGCAAGACCGAGCTTTGTTCCCACTCAGAATAGCTTTCAGAGAAGAGGGAAATCTAGGAAATTTAAAAGTTTAAGTTATTTCAGAATTAAATGCAAGGAGTCAACTGCCATCAACTGCAGCTACAGATCTCCCAGCTTCATCCTTTCTGTGTGCATTTTTAAGGGAAAAGATATTTGGAAGTGCTTTATATATAGCGTGTTCTGACATACTTAAAGAGAGATGGAATAAAAATAGGGTTTTTTCCTGGGCTGCATATTCTCAAGTCACATCTACTCTTTCCACAGTTTCCAGGCCTCTGCTGACTCTATCAGCCACTCCTCCCACCTCCCAAACTATGCTTCAGTGCACGTGGTACTTTTAAAAGTTTGCTTTCTAGTTCACCACACGCCTGTTTCATTCGTTTGCATTACATACCTGGACCCAGGGAATTGGGACCGAATCAGTGGGAAGCCTCACGAACGTGGAGAGGGGCTTTGACGCCCAAGCAATCCTGTAAGAGTGGAGCGTGTACATCCTTATTCACATGCTATTTGTGTGTTGAGACAAGCTCAGGGCTTTCTTTACTGACAGATGCTATTATACAAAAGGCAACTTATGTATATCTTTTGCCTGTTGTATACAAAAGGCAACTTACCCTGAGAATAAATGGAAACTTTTAAATCTTAGAAAAACAACCAGGCAATGTTTTAAACTTCTTTTGGTGTGAAGGAAAGTAAAACATTTGATTTTATATTTATTTATTTAGTTTAGAGAAAATTTGTAATTATAAAAACACTCTAATACCTACTGGGATGATTATTAATTAAAAAAATAAAACAGAAAATACCAAGTGTTGGCAAGGATGTAGAGAGACTGGAAATCTTGTGCACTATTGGTGGGAATGTAAAATGGTGCAACCACTATGGAAAACAGTATAGCGATTCTTTAAAAAAATTTTTTTAAACATTTATTCATTTTTGAGAAGAAAGAGAGAGAGGGGGAGAGCGAGAGAGGGGGAAGGACAGAGACAGATGGAGACACATCTGAAGGAGGCTCCAGGCTCTGAGCTGTAGGCACAGAGCCCAGCGTGGGACTAGAACCCACGAACCACGAGATCCATGACGTAAGCTGAAGTTGGACACTTAACCAACTGAGCTACCGATGCATCCCTATACTGATTCTTTAAGCAATTCCATTTTTGGGTATATATTCAAAATAACTGTAAACAGGGACTCAAAAAGATATTTGCACACGCATGTTTACAGCAGCATTATTCACAATACCTAAAGGTGGAAGCAATCTAAGTATTCTCTGACAAATGAATGGATACACAAAATGTGGTCTATACACACACTGGAATATTATTCAGCCCTAAGCAACAGGATATTCAGGGCGCCTGGGTGGCTTAGTCAATTAAGTGTCTGATTCTTGATTTCATCTCAGGTCATGATTTCACAGTTTGTGAGTTCGAGCCCCATGTGGGGTTCTGTACTGACAGTGTGGATCCTGCTTGGGATTCTCGGTTTCCCTCTCTCTCTCAAAAGTAAATAAACATTAAAACAAAAAAACAAAACCAGGCTATTCTGACACGTTACAGCATGAATGAACCTTGAGGGCATTACACTAAGTGAAATAAGCCAGTCACAAAAAGGTAAATACTGTTGAATTGCACTTATATAAAGTATCTAGAGTAGTCAAATCCATAGAATGATTGCCTGGGGTTGAGAGGAGAGAGAAAAAGGGAGTTGTCCTCTGGGTACAGAATTTAGTTTTAAAAAATGAAAAAGTTCTAGAGGTTGGTTACACAACTAAATAAACTAACACTACTGAAATGTACACTTAAAAACGGTTAAGACAGGTGGGGTGCCTGGGTGGCTCATTCACTTGCTTAAGTGCCCGACTCTTGGCTTCAGTTCAGGTCATGACTTCCCAGTTTGTGAGTTCGAGTCCCATGTCAGGCTCCCATGGTGATGGTATGGAGCCTGCTTAGGATTCTCTCCCCCTCCCTCTCTCTCTCTGCCCCTCTCCTGCTCATGCATTTTCTCTCTCTAAAAATAAACAAATAAATGTTAAGACTTTAATTTAAAAAAATGGCAAGGCAGTATATTTTATGCTATGTTTATTTCAACATAATTAAAAAATTTTTTTGTAGAAAAAAGGACTTTAAGAGTGTTGAGAAAGGCTATTTTTATTTACTCCAGAACCACCTGGGGTTCTATTTTTTAATGATAGATATTGGATTGTATGTCTCTAGGGCTTAGGAAAAGAGCCATGTCGTTTGTTACTCTGTTCTGGGTATAGAGACACCAATAAGTCTGACTTAGAGTATAAATTCTAAGAGCTCAAAGAACATATCCTTTTTAAAATTTGTGTGTGTATCTAAGTACACAGAAAAGTTCTGCATTTAGTGGGCATTCCAGAACTACTGAGTGGCTATATGTTTTTAAAGGAGAAAAATGAAATTATAAAATAGCTTAAAGTTTATCTTTGGGCCAATGAGCCAAAGATTTCATTTCCTTAAAGAATGGCATATAATGCCATGCAATTATTGGTTCCATAGTCACAGTTTGTCAAGAGGTGGCTTGTGAAGAAACATAAACTCTGGTGGCCCTAGTATGGGTTCAAACCCTCTAAATTCTAGCTTTCAGAGTCTAAGTTATAAATGGGAAATTCTTTCTTCTTTTTTTTTTTTAATTTATTGTCAAATTGGTTTCCATACAACACCCAGTGCTCATCCCAAAAGGTGCCCTTCTCAATACCCATCACCCACCCTCGCCTCCCTCCCACCGCCCATCAACCCTCAGTTTGTTCTCAGTTTTTAAGAGTCTCTTATGCTTTGGCTCTCTCCCACTCTAACCTCTTTTTTTTTTTTTTTTTCCTTCCCCTCCCCCATGGGTTTCTGTTAAGTTTCTCAGGATTCACCTAAGAGTGAAAACATACGGTATCTGTCTTTCTCTGTATGGCTTATTTCACTTAGCATCACACTCTCCAGTTCTGTCCACGTTGCTACAAAGGGCCATATTTCATTCTTTCTCATTGCCACGTAGTACTCCATTGTGTATATAAACCACAATTTCTTTATCCATTCATCATCTGATGGACATTTAGGCTCTTTCCATAATTTGGCTATTGTTGAGAGTGCTGCTATGAACATTGGGGTACCAGCGCCCCTATGCATCAGCACTCCTGTATCCCTTGGGCAAATTCCTAGCAGTGCTATTGCTGGGTCATAGGGTAGATCTATTTTTAATTTTTTGAGGAACCTCCACACCGTTTTCCAGAGCGGCTGCACCAGTTTGCATTCCCACCAACAGTGCAAGAGGGTTCCCGTTTCTCCACATCCACTCCAGCATATATAGTCTCCTGATTTGTTCATTTTGGCCACTCTGACTGGTGTGAGGTGATATCTGAGTGTGGTTTTGATTTGTATTTCAATGGGAAATTCCTTCAATGATGGGTTGCTGTTTGGGCTTTGTACAACCTCCAATTTAGTACCATATAACAGCAAGTCCTTATAAAATGGTTATTATCCTTGAAAAGCCTGATCTAAAATATGTTCTGCCAGTAGATGTCTTTTAAATGCAATAATTTAAAAATATATAATAATTAATGCTTTAAAGATAAATATTACTCGAATAGAAATCTAATTCACTGAATTCTATCCTGTGAGTAATTTCTATAATAACAAATGTCATAACAGGATTTCAAAAAGCAGTAACTATATTACTCTAATTCAAGCCATAAACTAGCTCCATTTAAAAGTTACTTGGAAAAGCCATAACTAAAAGCGATGACTCATAGAGGGGCTGACCTCTTGAGAAAATGCATTGGCCTTTTTTTTTTTTTTTTTTTTTTTAGAGTAACTACAAGGGCCTCTTCCACACAAAGTTAATGTGATGCTATAAGTGAAGCAGATTTTTCTTAAAAAGTTATTACAGAAGTACCTCTCTACATCCATTGTCGATTTTTATACTCTGAAAAGGTTGCCCATTATCCTGAAGTTAGCATTTAGAGTCAGGCTTGAGGGAAAGGGAGTATACGAAGAGAATGAGGGAGTGGAGGGAAAGCAGATGCTGACACCAGCTTCTCCACTCACCAGCACGCTCCCCAGAGCCTCTGCCAAGTGCCCGTTAACAATGTTCTTCAAGGCTGACCTCATCCAAAGGAGAAAATACACCCCACGCGCCAAGGACAGTAGACAGTTAAGGATGACACCAGAGCATGGTTCACAGAAGAGCTCAGTCTTGACAGCTGAGTCTCTGGTGAGCACTGGGCTCAGGTTTATCTAGACAGTTTGCCCCCTCACACTTCCAACTAGAAGAATGATAAGGGAGGAGCAAGAGGAGGGAGGAGGAGGAGGAGGCAGAAGAAAGGGGGACCAGGGGATGAGGAGGAGGAAGAAAAGGACAAAGGGACCAAGAGGAGGAGGGGGAAGAGGAGGGGGGAGGCAGAGGCGGGTGGAGTAGAACTAAGAAGAGGACAGGAGACTAAATGAGGTAGGAGGGAAGAGAGGACACCTGTAGCCCGCTGAAAATGTTTCCTTGATTATAAGCTGAATTACCTGAAATGGCCACCAGTTGCCACTGTCCACCACCCCCCACCCCGCGCATCCCAGCCATATAGTAGGTCTCTTATGTCTGAGTGCATCATACCTGACATGGTCACAAAAGACATCAGGAGGCTCTTGATGGGAGCCTAGGGAATAATAGGAAAACCTAGGGAATAATAAAAGGGAACTTGCTATTTTACTTCTAGAGCAGGAAAGGAGCTTAAGGGATCTTCTGATGTCCTAAGCCCTTCTTTTCCTAAGCACTGAAACAGAGTTGGAACCATCAGAGTTGGAACAATTAGTGTTGGGAATTAAGAAGTTAAGGAGAAAATGCTGATTTTTCTACAACTATAGATATCACCAACATTTTATTGTTTTTAAATACAAACTATTATCATTAATGTTACTAGTTAGGAAATGTTGACTTTTCTGCAGATGTGTCTGCACACATACAACCTCCAGCTCACTCTTACACAATACACACACCTGTGAGGAATGGTGAGGCATGATTCTGTTTGTGATGAAATGTACAGGTGTCTTGTGAGCCTAGAATCTCATGATTTATTAAAACTAGGAATGCTGTATATTATGCTTCAGAAAATAATCTCAGTGCAAGTTCTGTGGAAGTGAACCCCAGAGAAAAATTATTTTCTCTGCCTTCAAACACTATTCTACATATATCATTTTCTGGGGGGCGGAAAAAAAAATAAGGATCCTTGCATTCTTTTCTCACCTTTTATCTCAACGGAAATTACACTTGGTTCAAATCTTCCTTTTCTTCCACTTCTTGAAAACAGCCTGAATTCTGATTCATGCATACAAAGTTAGAAGTGAAAATATGTAGTTCAACTTTACCGATTCCCCCGTCTGCTACGTAATGCGTTAAAATTATGTGAGATGAAGGGCGCCTGAGGGGCGCCTGACTTCAGCTCCCGTCATGATCTCACAGCTCCTGAGTTTGAGCCCCGGGTCGGGCTCTGTGCTGACAGCTCCCAGCCTGGAACCTGCTTCGGATTCTGCGTCTCCCTCTCTCGCTGCCCCTCCCCCGCTCATGCCCTGTCTCTCAAAAAATGAATAAACGTTAAAAAAGTTAAAAAGACAATCTGTGAGATGAAGTAAAGTTCTCAACTGAGCTTTCAATTACCAACTGTAGGTGTGTCTGCAACTCCTGGTTGGTCAAGTGACCTCCCGGCAGCCACGTCATCCTGCCTGCCTCACGCCTCCGTCTTTTGACGCCACACAAGAGTTAAGCGACAACTAAGAACAGGCTGCTGGATCGACAGAAAGTCAAACATTAGACAGCAACTGTACTAAATAATTTCAAGACTGGGGGATTAGAGAGGTACGATGGGGTTCCCCAGGCTTTGTTTCAGGTTTAAAATCCTTACAAAAATTAAGTCACTACAATTTCTTAAATTTTTTTTTTTTTTTTTTTTTTTAACATTTATTCA
The DNA here is from genome assembly GCF_018350215.1 of Panthera leo. Classification (NCBI taxonomy): domain Eukaryota; kingdom Metazoa; phylum Chordata; class Mammalia; order Carnivora; family Felidae; genus Panthera; species Panthera leo. The sequence goes on from NC_056682.1 coordinate 21,003,155, forward strand.
CTTCTGAGACAGAGAGAGACAGAGCATGAACGGGGGAGGGGCAGAGAGAGAGGGAGACAGAATCGGAAACAGGCTCCAGGCTCTGAGCAGTCAGCACAGAGCCCGACGCGGGGCTTGAACTCACGGACCGTGAGATCATGACCTGAGCCGAAGTCGGATGCTTCACCGACTGAGCCACCCAGGCGCCCCAAGTCACTACAATTTCAATGTAGTTCAAGGAGATAAAAGTGGCTGCAGTTTCCAAAGTCACTGGAGCAACTTATCAGTTGTAAAATTAGTCAGGGCCTGCAACATGCCTCGAGTTGGCACAGTAGTAAGAGTAAAAAATAGATTCTGTACAACTTTTGTTTTTTAATGTTTATTCATTTTTTGAGAAAGAGAGTGTGAGCAGGGGAGGGGCAGAGGGAGAGACAGAGAATCCAAAGCAGGCTCCAGGCTCTGAGCTGTCAGAACACAGCCCGACGTGGGGCTCGAACCCATGAGCCATGAGATCATGTCCTGAGCTGAAGTTGGACACCGAGGATCCCCTGGAAGGAACAGTCATTGTTTAAATGATTGCCTCTAGTTGTTCTGATCTTCCAATGGCAGCAGGTGGTGGGGCGGAGCTATGAGACCCGTCCCCTTCCTGTTACCACACCTTCCAGCTCCTGGGGCGTGGTGAGCAATGCCACAGGAGCCCGGAGGGGAGACAACCCACAGACGTGCTCTCTGACTGTTGCGCTGAGGTGCTCAGGACTGGCCTGTGTGTTTTGTTTTGTTTTTAACGTTTATTCATTTTTGAGAGGCAAAGAGAGAGAGAGAGCACGAATGGGGGAGGGGCAGAGACAGAAGGAGACAGAATCCGAAGCGGGCTCCAGGCTCCGAGCTGTCAGCACAGAGACCGACGCAGAGCTCGAACCCACAAACTAAGAGATCATGACCTGAGCAGAAGTCAGACGCTTAACCGGCTGAGCCACCCAGGCATCCTGATACTGTACAACTTTTAAAGTGGCAAAGCCAGGTCGTTTGTCCTTCACATTTATCTGGCACTCTGTAGCAGAAAAGATCAGAATAACACAAATATGCTATTCATTATTCAGAAGGTCCATACAACCCATTTCAGTGAGATAAAATGCACCATCAACAGAAATTTTATGCAAAGTCTGCTCTTTGTTTGGTTCACTGAACTAAGTGCAAACCATCTGTTACCTACGATAATCAGAAAAAGTAAAAAATCGAGCCTTTTTTTTTCCTCTAGATAGCACAATAGCACTCCAAACAGAACTTATTTACTTAAAAGCACCACTTAGGAGGTTTAAATCCTAATGACTTTAGATAGCTTAGAACCCATATTAAAGTCATTTTATTTTTAGGTTAAGATTACATTTTTCCTTTTTTGGGGGGTGGGTGGGGGGTAAAAACAAGCCATTTAAAAAAAGTAGTTCACATCCTAAGAATGCCACTACATGAAAATATCTTATTCAAATATGCTAATTTCTAAGAAATTTTAAAATCTAAAAACCTAGGTTAAAAACTGTACTTCGATTCCCCGTTTATAAACTTCCTACCACCTAAGTAATATATTACAAGTGATTATGATTTACTTTCACAAAAGCAGAATACCTGATATAAATCCGTGCTTTTGCTATGTCGAAATCTGGAAATCAAGTCTTCACTCTGCCCCTAGCTGTCTAACCTCAGAGAAGTTACACCTCTTAATATCTCAGTTTCTTATCCTATAAAAAGAGAGCCCTAAATTGTCATTCTTACGAGCTTACCTCCTCGTCTTCCAAACCTGTCTAGCACTGTGCTTGGCCGGCACATACACAGTGCCAGGAGCTCAGAAATGGTCCACGGCCAGGGAGGCAGGAAGCGAACACTTCAAAGCTTCACAAATCGCCCACGAGACAGTTTTCAATGCACTGTTAAGTGTAGGGTTTGGCATGGAAAAACCAGTTATCACAACAGTATCTCCCCATTTTCATAGCGGCAGAACCAAATTTCTGGGATACGGAGCCTTATGCCTGTGTTACCATCTAACCAAAAAAAAAAAAAAAAGTGATTTTGTTTTAAATAAACTGTTTCAGGAGAGTTTAAAACAGGCACCAGCCCAAGATATGTTTTCAAAACTCTAGTACTACACATTTTATCGACACCCACTATTGCTTCTCAATGGCATGGAAATGTGCTTTGTGTTCTTTTCTTGATGAATACTGCATACAAAAGTCCTACGCCACCTACACAACCACTATGTCACAAACGTAATGCATTTAAAGAGGGCTCTTTGCAACAAAACAGTGCAAATCTTAACCACTTATAAAGCAAGTTTTGCAAAAGACAAGCATGTCAGTGGAGAAATCCACTTCAAAATTCTTCACTCTTGGGGCACCTGGGTGGCTCAGTCAGTTAAGCATCCGACTTTGGCCCAGGTCATGATCCCACACTTCGTGGGTTCGAGCCCCTTGTGCAGCTCTGTGCTGACAGCTCAGAGCTCAGAGCTTGGAGCCTGGAGTCTGCTTCATGTTCTGTGTCTCCCTCTCTCTCTGCCCCTCCCCTGCCTGCACTCTCTGTCTCCCAAAAATAAATCTTAAAAAAAAAATTAAAATTCTTCACTCTGCCTGTTTTTCATTAGGCACATTATTAAGCATCTGCAGTGATGCAGTCACTCTTCAGTTCTGCATGACGTCTTTAGTTCCATCACACTGAAGTGTATTAACTTCCAGAGATTTCTAGAATATCCACATCAGACTGACACTGAGCCATACGGCTGAATTTCAAATGCCATTCCAAAGATGCTCCAATTTTAGAGAAGAGGGCACTGACTATTCTTATCTCTTATGTTTTTCTTCCCATTTATGTATATATTTACAACTATTCAATTAAAGTGATCTCAGCTATGCTTAGAATCAAATTTATTTCCTGGTCCATATGTAGACATAGAAATCTGGGAATATGGAAGAGAGAAAGATGGTGATTCTGGAAACAACGTAAGTCCAAAGTGTTCCTTTGATGTCAGGCCACTGCTTCCCTGGGCATCATGGTGTTACTGTCACAGCTTTCAGCTCAGCCCCCACAGCCACACCTACCTCTGAGCCAGATCTCAGCCCCTCCGTGGGCCACGAGCAGCTTTACATCAGCAAGAAGAAAGGATGTCGGACCCATGAAGACCCATCCGGCCCCCAGACGGTCTCTCCTAAGATACCCTTCCCAGGAGTTGAAAGGGCTTTCTGAATTGCAGGGGCCTCATTCTGGGTTCCTAATCACTGAATTCAGGGCAGCTTTTACCACCAGATATATTACAGAAAACTACTGGGGCATTTGTATTTTTCATGCATATGTATGTTTCTTCTTCCTTCTATGAAAATATAATCAGAATGGACAGAAGAAGGAGGCGCTCCTCTATCAAAAAACTGTTAAGTACCATTAGTTCAAATACAGTTGATGCAAATTATAGGAAACTTGTCATGAAACTTTTCATTAGAAAAAACAGTAAGTTGGGGCAGGCACCTGGGTGACTCAGTTGGTTAAGTGTCTGACTTCGGCTCAGGTCATGATCTCATGGTTCATGAGTTCAAGCCCTGCCTTGGGCTCTGCACTCAAGGTGTAGAGCTTGTTTGGGATTGTCTCCTCTCTCTCTGCCCCTCCCTGACTTGCACTTTCTTTCTCTCTGAAAATAACAAGAAAAGCAAAGCAAGGAAAAGAGAAAAGAGAAAAGAAAAGACAGGGCGGGGTGCCTGGGTAGTGCAGTTGGTTAAGTGTCCAACTTCAGCTCAGGTCATGGTCTCAGAGCTCGTGGGTCCCAGCCCCACGTCGGGCTCTGTGCCAACAGCTTGGAGCCTGGAGCCTGCTTCGGATTCCGTGTCTCCCTCTCGCTCTCTGCCCCTCCCCTATGCGTGCTCGCTCTCTCTCTCTCTCAAAAATAAACAAAAAAATTAATTTCTCCCATTTGATTCACTTGTCCAATCTTTTAAGAGTTGGACAGTTAAATTTCAGAGACTGCTCAAACAGCATGGACCGCGAGAATTTCATTAATATATCAACATGGTTCTATAACCTTCCCCTCCGAAACTGTTCATGTAAATTTGTAATATAGATTGAGCAGCCAAAGAGAAGAGGATTTGGTAGGGAAGTAACTCTCAACACCATCAAATTCCACAGAGATTAAACCATGACCCACCAGGGTGGAGATTCACTACACGTCACACCCTTCACACAGCACAGAGTGGGTGCTCAATCTTTACTGCACGCCGGAACTCGCGAAGAAACTCACTAAGGACCTGGCCAAGAACCTTGGCAGTGCTGTTTGTTTCACGTGGTGAAAAAAATGAACTCTCAGTAGGTTTTGGACTTGGAGGAAGTTTCTTATTCTTCTGTCAACTCTTTCACATATAAGTCTAGATGAGTGCAAAATGTCACACGTAAGAATTAAAACAGCAACTTCATTTTGCTTGATTAAACACAGCCAATCTGAAGTCATTTTGTTGCATTGACTGGCCTGGACAAAAGAGTTAAATTCCTAACATGGCCAAGATAACTCCAGAGTGTTAATGAGCCCTCAGCATGGAGTATCAAAGCTCATCCCTGGCTCCTTCTAGGTCTCCAAGAAACATCTCCTAAATGATTGCTCAAATAACAACTGAATTAAAGAAACAGAATTGAAACTTGCTGTTGGATTCAAACAGAAATATAAAATTGTGTTGTTTAATATGATCATTAAAAGCAGAGAAAAGGTCACGCAGACTAGCCTGAATTTACCGGACAAAGAATTTTCCCAGAGGAATTCATACCTAAATATGATACAAACTATCAGTGAAGTTTTTATTCAGATTTTTATCAAGTTGCAAACATCTTGTAGACCATGAAGGCTATGCAAAATATTAAGTATTCTTTGCTTCAGGAGACCAGGAACATCATGGGAGTGAACACTGAGTGAATTTCAGGAGGAAAAAAAAGTCACTCTAAAGAAAACTGTCTTTCTGAATGAAAGGGGAAAACTTCATTTAATACAAATGTTTTCTACTTGAAGGAAAAACACAAAGACATTTGTAAAGATTTTTATTTGTTGATTTATTTAGGAGAAATTTATTTAAAGTTTTGTTTATTCATGTATTATTCTAAAATAATAATACATTGAATATCCATACCCCATCCAACCCAAGAACTTGGAAATAATACTTATTGGTCAAACATGAGCCAATCAGCAATGACATGACACCAGTGTGCTGCAAACAACTAGGATTAATGGAATTTTGAGCACCTAAGGTCCATCAAACAAAAACATTGTGAAGTGATTTTTATCTAGTAGAAATGGAAAGATTTGTCTAGTAAAGATGCAAATTAATTACCTGTCCTTCCCACCTCCATCCCCCTCTCAGGAGGATTTTTTTTTTTTTTTTTTTTTTTTTTAATGGTATTTTCGCAAGAACCTGAAACCTGGAAGGTGGAGCTCTGGCACCAGCTCCCTGTCTACATGGAGACCTTCCTTGTACCACCTTAAAGCCTGACTTAGGACTGAAGACAGGAGCTGTCTGACAGGAGCTGAAGACTATAGTAAATATAGTTTGGGTTATATAATCTCTTGTAAAACATGTCCCCCACCCCCCACCCCGAGGGGTGCCTGGGTGGCTCAGCTGGTTAAGCATCCAACTCTTGATTTCTGTTCAGGTTATGATCCCATGGTTTGTGAGATCGAGTCCCACATTGGGCTCTGTGCTGATAGTGTGGAGCCTGCTTGGGATTCTCTCTCTCTGCTCCTCCCGCACTCATACACTTCCTCTCACTCTCTCAAAATAAATAAACTTAAAAAAAAAACCAGCATTTTTTTCTTCTACTAGGTCAATGGTAGACACTAAACTAAATGTGCTTTCTTCTAACAAAACAACCCTTCCCTCTCTAATGTGGGATAGACAAGTATCTCTTCAGCTATCAGCATTTCTAATCGGTCCTTTGTCCATCCCAAGCTGAAAGTAAAGATTGCAACCAACGCTAAAGTGTAGACAGAGTCTGCTTTCTTGATCTGTAGTGGGTGTTCTGTGGGAGAAGCAATAATGGGAAAGTGGATGAAGACCTCTTTCCATTCTTGACAAGGCCCTTTATGGATTTCAAACTCATTAAGTTTGTGTAAATATACCTCCTTGCTTAATGGAACAACCCAACTGTTAAAGAAAGAAATTGAAATAATCTCATTCTCTTAATTTAATAATTTAATAATGTGGGGCACCTGGGTGGCTCAGTTGGTTGAGTGTCCGACTTCAGCTCAGGTCATGATCTCACAGGCTGTAAGTAAGTTCGAGCCCTGGGTCAGGCTCTGTGCTGACAGCTCAGAGCCTGGAACCTGCTTCAGATTCTGTCTCCGTCTCTCTCTGCCCCTGCCCTACTCATACTCTGTCTCTCTCCTTCAAAAATAAATAAAGATTTTTTAAAAATTTAATAATGGCTTTATTCTTCAAAACTTCCATCTAGGGGCGCCTGGATGGCTCAGTTGGTTAAACATCCGACTTTGGCTCAGGTCATGATCTCACAGTTCGTGAGTTCGAGCCCTGCATCATGCTCTGTGCTGACAGCTCAGAGCCTGGAGCCTGCTTCAAATTCTGTGTCTGCCTCTCTCTCTCTGCTCCTCCCCCACTCATGCTCTGGCTCTGTCTCTCTCTCTCTCTCTCTCTCTCCTTCAAAAATGAATAAAAACATTTTTAAAAAATTTTAAAAAAAGATTTCCATCTAAAATATAATCTCCTAATGCATTTTAACTCTTCTTCTAAAACATTTCAGAATAGTTTGAATTTGCAATTAAATGTAATTTTCTAGAGGTCCCTGAGTAGCTCCATTAGTTGAGCGCTGGACTCTTGATTTCAGCTCTGGTCACGATTCCAGTATTGTGGGATCGAGCTCCATGGCGGGCTCCATCCTCTCTCTCCCTCTGCCCCTGCCCTGCATGCTAGTATGTGCTCTCTCTCATATATATATATATATATATATATATATATATATATATATATATATATAAAACATAATTTTCTAGTGGTCTGGGGTAATAAATGATACACAATTTTGCCAAATTAATAGTAAGTATTATTGCCCTCCCAAATGCATATTTTGGTGAATAACTGCCCAGCCAGAACTCAAGTCCAAGTGACTCAAGTTTTACCAAAAAGCAACTAGAGGAAAAGAAAGAGTAGTTTTAGCAGCAGTAATAGTAACTATAATGATGACAATACCTAAATTGGTTGGGCATTTTGTCGATGTCAGAAACACAACACATATTTTTTTTTAAAGTAAAGTTTGGAATAGATCGTTATCTCTCTTCCCTATACCTCCAGCTTTTTTTTGCCACCCGGATGACAGCTTTATCATTGTTCTTCCATTGTATGTTTCCTCGTTAACCCCTCCACTGGGTGGTCAATGCCCAGAGAACAGGAAACAAGTTACTTATTTTTTGCTTCTCTACAGACTCGAGATCTGGGCAGTAAATATATACAACACATATTTCTCCAAAATGGATTAACTAACCGCTGTTCATCTGTTTGGAAGACTCCAAATAGAGTTATCTCATAGGATATTCTTAGAAGCAAAGTTACAAAGTCTCATTTCCTATTCCAGGAATCCTAATGGATCAAAACAGTATTAAGTAACTTGGATGCACATACAATTGCTAAATACTCTAAGTTTTGCATATGAGTTGTGGTAAATTCTGCCTACTAGTTTCACAAAAATCAAACCCAGTTGTTTCCACCAAATGCATAACTGCTTTTGGAACCCAGACAGCATGAACAGGGAGAAGGGTGGAAGATAAGTCACGTGCTTCAGGAAATACACTCTGCATATGATACAGAGAGGACTTCTTACTCCCACCACTCCAATATTTTTAAAGTTCTAGAGATTTTAGTGTGACTTTTTAACGTTTATTTTTATTTACTTTGAGAGACAGAGAGGGCACACAGGTGCACGCCCATGCAAGGGAGAGGGAAAGGGAAAGAGAATCCCAAGCAGGCTCCACGCTATTAGTGCTGAGCCCAATGCGGGGCTTGATCTCACCAACTTCAAGGTCATGACCTGGGCGGAAATGAAGAGCCAGACGCTCAACTGACTGAGCCAACCGGATGCCCCTTAGTGTGCTTTTTAAAGTAGAAATTGAATTGCATTCTGAAAATCTGTCCTGAGTTCGTATTTGAGCATAAAAAAATAAGACTGAACATGCAAAAAGACCCCATTTTTTCCTTAAGGTTCAATATACAGACTACTTAATTCCACTACCACTGATTCCACTGGTGACTCTCATCATTATCATCATCTACCAATATGGCAGCTAGATACCCACAGCCAAGGCAAGAAAAGATCCTAACTAACCAATCTTTATTCTTCTAATGATCAAAGTACCAACTTCTATAACATCTTTTACATAGAAGTAAAATAAAGAAGCTTTAAGGTGTACTGTCTTGATTTTCTGAAGAGACATGCATTTGTTTTTAAGCAGAACAGATCCACTTATCTTAAAATCTTAACTAAAAAAAGGGGGGGGGGGGCAAAAGAAGTATCAAATGAGAGACTCTTAATTACAGTATCATTCAGCATCCTTAATGACATGGAGTTCCATCCACCATGATCACTAGGTTCACTAGGAAGTAGGCTTTGAAGGCAATAAACAGCATTGTATTACATATAATTGTATAAAGACCTAGGGAGGCTTCCTGAAGCCAGATTGGGTTAAGGAAAGAAAAGAATTTTCCCCAGAACTGTGGGAAAAACTAGCAAGAATCAACAAGGGAAATAAAAATTCTTTGCTGTGTATTGTTCACAAAATATTCCAAAAATGAATACAACATAGGGCTTTTTTTTTAACTCCTGGAAGAAAGGTTAAGGAACGTTCTTATACCATCTGCCTCACTGCAGAATCCCAGATTGGCTCACATTCTGAAGAGAGGTACTAATATGCAGCACCGGAAATGAATGGGTGGGTATGGATTTTATTTTTATTTTATTTCTTGAAGAAGGATGGAGAGAGGCATAATATTAAATTTATGACATCTGCAGAATGAAATCATCACATAGGACACTGTAGCCTGATGATTCCATCTTAGATGTAAGAAACCCCAAGTTTTATAACCACGTATGTCCATACACACCCAGAAAAATAGATCTTCAATAATGTATGTCCATACATACCCATGGATTTCTCTGAACAGAGATTCCAAAGTAAAAGTCTGAATAGGAACAGAAGAAATGCAACCCACATATTTAAATCCAGCATTTTAAATAAAAACCACTTTACCTCAAATCTTAAAGTCAATACAACTTGTACTTATCAATGAGAAGGTTAACTAATGACAGCAGAGGGCTTTCCTACAAACATGCAAAGTTTGAGTCCATAAGTACAAAGAAAACAATAGTACACTGTTTGCTTCCAGAGATTAATATTATGTTTATTAAGTTGGACATGAAAAATTAATAGATCAATCACGCTCTGATTATCTTAACTAAGTTACTGAGAACCTGGTCAACTATTTAGAGCCTGCTGAGAATGAACCCCTAGCTGTTGGTTTGGTTTTATCAAAGGCATCTCCAACACTGCCACAGCCATGGACAACAATTCTAAAACAATAGCCAAAAAGGCAAGTAAGAGACTATATGAGAAGAACCAAGACAAATTTATTACTACCAATAAAACAAAAACGCCAAGCACAGGTACTTTTGATGATGAAATAGAAAGCAGCATCATTTTCATGTATTAGAGAGCGTGTTCCTTACTTGCTTTCTGGTATAGACAGTACCCAAGTCATCTGTTTATAGGTATTGTTACTTCGTATAAAATTACAACAAAAAAACCTACTCATAAATCCATCGATGAAAGGTTTCCTTAATGTAAAACTAACTGAAAAATCCTTCCAAAACTGGAGCTACACATAATTTTTGGTTGTCCAGTGTCTGGAACAGAATAGGGATTTTCAGTGAAGGAAACTTAATTAAGGAATATACAGTCAAAGACATAAATAGCACCCTTTCTCAAATTATTGAAATCAGTGGCATCCATTCAACAATGACATATTGAGCATGTGTCACGTGCAGACATTGTTAGGCAGTAGAATGAAAAGTTACTGCAACAGGTGACGATGAAAAGAATGATCTCATTAGTGTTTTTTTTTTTCAACGTTTATTCATTTTTGAGACCGAGAGAGACAGAGCATGAATGGGGGAAGGTCAGAGAGAGAGGGAGACACAGAATCTCAAACAGGCTCCAGGCTCTGAGCTGTCAGCACAGAGCCCGACGCAGGGCTCGAACTCACGGACCGCGAGATCATGACCTGAGCCAAAGTCGGACGCCCAACCAACTGAGCCACCCAGGAGCCCCAAGTTTTTTTTTTAATCAAGGCTTTATCAGTATGTTTTTGAATACTCAGATTAAAGGTGTAGTATGGGTTAACCACGCAGATTTTGCAAACCATTTAGATGAGTGGTCTCACGTAAGTGAAATCTTACCGTTAAATGAGTTTTTCAGTACTAGTTGGATGACAAAACATTCAAATGAAGCATACAGTACTAAGCATGTGAATGTTGAGAAATAGATTCAACTGAAAATTCGGCTTTTGTTTTAAATGCTTAACATCCAGTAAGTGGCCTCTAAGAAGCCAGTCCTTAAGAATCAATGTGTTCATATCATGTTTGGGAAAATAATAAAACACACAGCAAGGTAGGATGTTTTCAATATTCTGTTCTGAAAGTTGGTCACTGAAGGGCATCAAAATAAAACTAGCAGATGGCCCTGAACACTTAAAAAAAATACTTATATAGGTATATAGTAAAGGTATATGGAATAGCAAACAAATAAAACAGAAGAGAAGACAGAAACTAGGCTAAGTAGAGAAGCCACCAAAGAAAAATGATGAGAGAAAACCCATTTGAAAAGTGGACTGAAAGAAGAAGAAATAGCCATGAATGAGGGCCCAGGTCTGGCCAGAAGAGCCAAGAGAAGCAATGACAACTTCAGCAAGGAAGCATGAGAAGACAACAGAAGGTGGGCCATGTAGAATGGAGCCTAGGCACTCCCACTCCGCAAAGGGGAGCCGGCTTCCGGTGGAAAGCAAGAACTTTAAAATTCTTCAGGTGCATATGTCCAAAACCCAAAAATATATGAGAATATGAGATGGAAAATGTTAGAGTATTCTGTCTTTTCAACCTTGTTTCCACTCCCAGCCTCCATGCTCTTTTACAGACTCTAAGTCCAGTGATAATGCTTAGAGACTTTGGAATCCAAAGGACTTTGCTGACGATGTGCTGAAGAGGCCGAGGATTCTGCAAACTGAATCCCAGGAGATACCAGACAGAGTTTTATTCGGGTCTCCAAGGCCACATCACACCCTTAAAGATTAAAATGCTTTAAGGTAAATGACATTCCCCAATCAAGGCATGATGTGGAAACAACTGAGAGGCAAGGGAGAAAGGTGAAAAAATCCTAATAAATAATGTGGCCTCTCAGCATTAACACAGAGCAGCCAAGTAGAAACTCTGTAGTAAAGCAAAATATTAAGAAAATGCATATGCTGTTCTGCACTAAAACAGTTCATATCAAGCGTCAGTGCAACTAAAAGAAAAAAAGGGTTTAATAGTACAAAGGGAAAAAGCAAGATAAGAAAGCATATAAAACTATTATTATCCTGTCCACCCCTTAGACAAAAGAGCGCAAACACAAATACTTGTGATTTCCTGGGGAGATAATTATTATTAAGGCTCAGTGGAGAAAGAGGTGACTGAGGTTTTGCAAGAGTGCCAAAGTATCAAGTCAGAGGTCACATACGCACTTACTTGATATGCCAGGCCCCCGCCAACGTTCAGCACGCTCCTAAAATCTGAGGATCCTCCCTCATTCAAGGATGAATGTTTCTGTACTTGCGACTAGATAAATCTTATTACCAGTCCTAAGAGTCCCCTGAACGCTTTTGCAGGCAGTTCTGCATGAATACTTCAAAGTCTCAACAGGTTGGACCTTTTTACTCCCGAAATCTGGGCACTGTTTCCACTTATAAAGACTCACAGGACTCCATGAGAGTACTTTTAAGGCCCTTTAAGATACCGTCTTTGAACACGTTGCTCCATCGTCTGGATACACGTGTTGGAAAGTTCTCCGCTGGAAGGGTATTGTGAGGCGATGGGCTAGGTGACTGCCGAAGCATCAAGAACGGCATTTCGAGTTCAAAGCTGAAGACTCCAGGCAGTAGGCTTTAAGAGTATAGCCCGTCCCCGACGGGCTTAAAACGGCACCCCTTTACTTTCAAACACACACCGCGACGGGCCATTTTACCTGTCCTACCCGTCCCGGTCAGGTCTAGGACGTGAAAGGCTTCCAGGGCTCCAAGCGCTGTTCTATATTTAAATCAAAACTCTCTGGAAGGCGACTTCGGGGACCCCTCAGTGTGCCCTCCCGGAGACGGGTGCCCAGGGCCCCTCTCCTCCCCGCCCCGGACAAGAGCGCCTCAAGGGCCCCCGCAGGGTCTCCGTGCCGGCCGTCCCCAGCCCCCGCGACCCGCGCAGTCCCCGCGGACCCCGACGCCTCGCGGCACATGCGACCGCGCGGGGTTGGCCAGGGCGAGGCGCAGCCCCCAGGGACGAGGGTCTGCGGCGGCAGCCCCCTCCCGCGGCCCCGGGGTTCTTCATCTCCGAGTCCCGGCGGCGCGGCCTCGGGGCCCTCGGCGCCCCAGCCCGGCCCTTCCCGTCCGGCCCCGGAGCCCAGGCCGCCCCTCGCCTGCGGTCCCTCCGCGCGACCGGACCCTTGGCAACTTACTGGGGCGGTGCTAGGGTCGCGCCGAGGGGGCGATGGTGGGCGAGCGGCTCCGGGAGGCTGAAGGAGCGGCCGCCGCCTCGCTGGTCCGCGCGGAGAGGAGCGCCCCGGGCCGCTGCGCTGCAGAAGGCGGGCTGGGCACGTGGGCGCCCCTCTGTGTAGCCGTGCGGGGGGCGGGGCGCGGGGCAGGGCGGGGCCGCCTCCTCCCTCCCCCGCGCCGGCCGCCCCCCGTCCCGGCCGCGCGGGCCAATCCCCGGGGTAGGCGGCGTCCGGCCGCAGCGCCGCGGGGGCGCTCTGCAGCCCCGAGCCCGGGCACCGCGGCCGTGCGCTCCCTCGGGCTCCGCCCGCTGGGCGCGGGGCGTGCGGCCGGCTCCAGGGGCGTCGGGTCTGGGAAGCAAGGTTTGGCTCCAGGGAAGAGTGAATTCCTGCCTCCCTCGGGGGACCCAACCTCCGGGGCGTTGCCAAAGCTCTAAGGGGAATTCTTCCAAGTGGGGTTTTTGTCCCCCTGTTTACTTGTCCTGCAGAGAAGAATTTGTAAATAAGAGTAATCATAACATGCTAATGATAATGATAAATAGAAGCCCAGACGGGTATGCTTTGTCCAACAGTACTACTTCACCAGTAAAAAGCATGAAAGTTTCTAAAAATGTGCAGCTGCTATTCTGAAAATTCCAGTAATGTGAATAGGCTGTCATGACACTTTGAGGGTGGGCAATAAGAAAAGGATACTTGCTTTTTCCAAAAAAGAGCAGAAGTTACACAATCAAGGTTTCTCATACTGCGCTATTGTTTACTTTAGGAGTCTCTGATAAGATTGAAGTCACAATGTGAAACTGCTGGTTTTAACCCAAAAGGGGACAAAACATGGGCCTGAAGTCAGCAGTGAGTATATGTTATTATTTCTGTTTGAGAGCAAGATCCACCGTATTTTGTTTGACGTGATGGTAAACATCCTTTTTATTCACCTAATAATGCTATTAACTTTGGTGAAGTGCCAGGTTCATACTGATGCATTACACATATTTTTAATGTGATGTTCTAAATCATTCTTTACTTCTTTAAGACGGCCGTGTGTTACCAACAGAATCTCATTAAAGATTTGGGGCTTCACTCCAAAAAATGCTACATGCACAAAAGCTCAGTGACTATTTCCATTGTTGAGCAACTCAGGAAGCCAGGCAACAGAGCCCATTGAAGAGCTAGAAGGTCCAAAGTGAACCATGGCTGCAAGGATATTTGTTTTCTGTTCTGTTAAATGTCCTAAGTAAGAGTTTTTGTCAATATAAACTTAGTTTTACAGTATAAAACAGATTTCTCAGGCAAATAATCATTAGTGATATAGAAGGAAGAGATACGTGGTGAATCTGACACAAATTTACTCATCCCATGAGGGTTGGGAGGCATTGCACCAAGGGGTGAAGAAGACTTAAGAGAGTATGTCTAATTTCTAAGGGCAAGGGATCTGATATAAAATTTTCTGCCCCGTTTTCTTAAAAACAATAAATAAGGGTTGCTATTTTAAATTTAAGAGATTATTTTCCTACACGTTTTTATCTAAACACCCTGAAGGGACAGTCTGTGATGAGGTTGCATGACAATGATTTGAGGTAAACTAATCTACCTGACATTTAAAAACTGCCAATTTAGTCAGAATACCAATCTTTGAGTTTATCTAGTAATCTGACTATCTGATTTTGGTGCTTCCTGAAACACGAACACATTGTGTGCATATGTATGAATAATAAGCTGTTTCATCTCTAAGCAAAAATGAGCAAGTCATTTCTAAGAAGCACAATGTTTGATAGCTCTCTTGACGCACTAGAGTTCGACTTAGGTATTCCTTTTCCTGTCTGAAGTTATTGATTAACTATTTATCTCACATCTCATTTTTGGTTACTTCTCAACTTTTAAAATGTGTTCAGATGAAGAAAGAATAGAACAGTCGCAGATCTATTATTTTGAGTCTTTAAGAAGGACTATGAGAGACAAGGGAAACAGAAGAGTTAGAAACAAAACATTTGAAATGGGTGAAGCTATTTTGACTTCATCTGCGTTTCCATTTGCACTACTCTGTTCCTGCTACCCAGAATGGAATTTGCATCTTCTTCCCCCTTGAATTCTGTTTTCACCCACCTCCTTCTACCTCATCCTGTCTGGAGTCCACACTTTTCACTTTCATCCGTCTACCTTCCTCCTTAGGAATGAAACAGAAAATCCAGCTTAGCCATTTTCAGCAGCAGGAGTGATCTAGGTTGTTGTCTTCCAAAGATTTCAGAAACATTTGTGCATATCGGAACTGCTAAGTTTTATGAAATTGCAGGGGATTTCAAGGGACTTTTGTGGCTCAATAAGTTCCACACCCTTTACTCCTACACTTGCCAAATACAACCAAAGTAAATTTCATGTCCGTGAATGAGGGACTTACTTGCAACTACCAAGACCTGAGTTGATTCTTGTAAGTTCTGATTTGACTCCATTATCTGGAAGCTAGTTGAACTAAGACAAAAAGCTAAGATCCCCATTTTTTTTTTTTTTTTTAGATCTTTGGATACTGGACACTGTTATAATTGAATTGGCTTGAAAGACAAAAAGGATTGGATCTGAGTTTCAGGCCGCTAGGGTTTCCAGGACTTTTCAGGCTAGTGTTGTTCTCCATTCCCCTTTCAAAAACGTGTCAAAACTTAAAGGCAATTTTCCACTGGATACGTTCCATGTTTGCCCATCCCTGAAGATAAGCAATAAAATATTGAAAAAATGGTTGGAAAAAACCCACAGTAAATCCTTAAAAATTATGTTTTAAATTTGTATTTTTCTGCTTGTCTTTTAACTAAGACCAAATAATGGTTTCGCAACGGTTTTTCAGTCCTGTGCTGCTCTCCCTACGAATTTCCCTGCATCCTGTCACTTGGCTTGTTTCTGGGGTTTCTTTACATTGGCCATTAATCAAGAATCACCCAGAGCTCCACCCGCTCTGTGCTGGTCTCTGTTTCCTTCTGCCAGGATTCCTGCTGGGACTGTATCTGCTGGAAAAAGTCAGCTTTCTCAATCCAAACGTCTTCAGTCGGCCTATTGGTCTAAGGATTGAAAACCAGGAGTTTGGAAGAGAGCTCAGCTAATGTAAATCCTCTTTGTTCCTTCAGCCTTGAACAAGATTCTAATTGCTTCAGAGATGGCTTCCTAAGAACGTCCAATGGACTTTTCTCTGTTCTTATTCTGCCTCAAATTCTCTCCTGCTTGCTGTCCCTGTTTTGAAATGGTCTCCCCCACCCTCCTGACTTCCGTGATCTCTTCATTTTTTTCCTACCATTCTTATGACTTTTTGTCCTGCTTGCTAATTATGGAACTCTTAAGATTAAATTTTTGAATCACTCTTGTCTCTATCTGCCTTCACAATCGTAAGATCCTAAGTCGCAACCAACTTAATGGCCTTGATCCGAAAAGCTACTTTACTAAGCCTCATCTTTCATCCTTGCTCCAAACTGTGTCTCTGGTGAGGTGAATTTCCCAGCGCCTGAAATTATGTGGTTGAAAACAAATTCCCTCTCTTTCTTCCACTCGTCTCCCTCTCTGACTTCCATCTTACCATTCTCCTGGTACTCTAGGCTTAATACCTTGAGTTATTATTTACTTGTTTCTCTCCTTTATTTATTTTTGTTCTGTCATCCACAAAGTTCTGCTACTATTCCTCTGTTTGTTTATTCTTTATAACGGAAACACTCCTTTCTTTTGACTTCTATGAATTTGTATCCTTAATCTCTATCTTCATCATGTTAAGAAATACTATTGTAGTCTTTTAAAAAACTTTTTATTGATGATAAAACCAAACTAAACTCTTCTGTCATGGAAGTCTCCATCAACTGCTTCAATACATTTCCTCAAATTATCATTCAGATCTGTGCTGTCTGATATGGTAGCCATTGGCCACATGTAGCTCTTGAGCCCTTGATTTGTGACTAGTCCAAATTGAGATGTGCTGAAGAGTGAACTACATACCGAATTTCAAAGACTTAGGACAATCAAAATCATGTAAAACTGTCTCATTAAGAGTTTTTTCCCATTGATTACATGTTGAAATCATGTTTGGGAGATCCTGGGCTAAGTAATGTATATTATTAAAATTATTTTTACTTGCTTCTTTTGATTTTTTTTTTTTTTTTTTTTTTTTTTTTTTGTCAACACGACCGCTAGAAAACTTTAAATTACAAACGTGGCTCATCTTATGTTTCTATTGGACAGTGCTGTTTTAGATAATCGGCGAGCCAATTCTGGGCTGGACACTGTGAAACAGATCAGAGGCAATTTTTAATAAGGAAAGAAAAGTTCAGACAGCCCACCTTTCACAACCCAGCTGAAGAGATAAGACATTGATACAACCAGAAGGCAGACACCAAATGAGGCAAGAGGATTCCCCTTGTGGGAGCTTAGAGGAGAGAATTGGTCAGAAATACCTTTTCTGAAGAAGCAGAATTTCAAAAGATCCTTTCAGGGTAAATAGTATTTCTTTTCTGCAGCTGTACAAGCAAGAGGAAGGCATTCGGAGAGAGAGGAGGTAGAAAGCACCGAGTAGGCCTGGGGTAAAATTCATCGACCGATTTGTCTGGAATGAGCACTATGCCCTGAAAGGGACTCAGGTCCACACAATCTCCTGTGCCTCGATGCACTCAATCACCTCCAGAATGACTTCTGCCTGCTTTCCATCCACTTCTGTCCTACTGCTTCCTTCCAGACTGTACCATACTCCGGACTTGAAGCTAGAAACTAAAAGTATATGCACGTTGCCAGCCAGATCTTTACCCTGCTTCTGACCAAGCTTCTGGAACGTGTGCTTCAAATGCATGCTCCTGGACAATGACACAGCATGGTGTTTTCACTGAGGAAACATTCTCCTCAACCAGGTAATCCTTTGAATGGAGAGTCCCACCCATGTAAAGAACAGGGCTCAGTGTTTATTTAAATTGCCACCTACCTAGGTTAACCAACCATTCTGATTTGCCTGGGATTTTTCCAGTTTCAGCACTAAAAGTCCTAGGCCTCAGGAAACCCTCCATTTCCAGAGAAACTGAGATGGTTGGTCCACCTCACCTACTCTGCCATATTCCAGGCTCTGACTTTGTTTCTCATTTCTAGTCCCTGGCCTCCTGCTAATTTGCTTTCTCTGGCCATACCAGTGCTGACTTGACAACATTTTTTCTTAACCTCGGTTTTGTGATTTCTGTGGGGGAGAGAGAGGGTCACCATTCTTCCTATTAAATTCATTCATCTTCCATTTTAAAAACATGTCACTGCATAGTGTAAGGAGGAAAGGCGTTATAGACTCAATCAAATCAGGGGAGATATTTCAGTTCCAAAAAGTGGGAACAGAAGTCCTACATGCAACAAGACTCATCTCGTCATTGGAACCTAATTATCTATGTCAGTTCCATGTCCTCCTGGGACCACTTCCTGCACCTCTGAAGCCATGCTTCTCATGTAAGTCCTTTTCTTGTTCTCAAGGGCTATCAGCTAAGGGACAGCATCAGAATGAAGTGAAAAACCCCTAGATAAGAAATTCAGAAAAGCAGGTTCAATTCTAAGTTGTGGCAGCAAAAGGGTTACGTGGTTCAGAAACTTCTAAGTCCAAAGGAATGAAGCCACGATGATGAAAAGGGTAGGCCGTGGGTTTGAACTTTTAAGATACTGAACTGACCACCCATGTCACAGATTCATAAAACTAGCTGTATTAGAAACAGCCACCCCAGGGGCGCCTGAGCAGCTCAGTCGGTTAAGTGTCCAGCTTCGGCTCAGGTCATGATCTCATGGTTTGTGAGTTCGAGTCCTGAGTCAGGCTCTGAGCTGACAGCTCAGAGCCTGGAGCCTACTTCAGATTCTGTGTCTTCTCCTCTCTCTCCCCCTCCCTTGCTCATGCTCTGTGTCTCTCTGTCTCTCAATAATAAATAAACGTTAAAAAAATTTAAAAAAATAAAATAAACACTAAAAAAAAAATTTAGAATCACCTACCCCAAAGTGCTAGCATCAGTCTGAAAAAATATCTAAATTCCAATTTCTACTTAGCAACAACTTCTTGCACAGGGCTGTGAATTCTAAGTTGCAAAACTTAAGTCTCAAAATATTCATGTGGAAAATGTTACTGTCTAGCACCTTCCAGAGCTTCTTGGTAGCCTTGTCAAAAAATTAAATTCTTTGAGGGGCACCTGGGTAGCTCAGTCGGCTAAGGGTCCTACTCCTGATTTCAGCTCAGGTCAAGATGTCACAGTTTGTGAGATCCAGCCCCGAGTCTGCCTCCGTGCTGGCACGGAGCCTGCTTGGGATTCTCTCTCCCTCTGCTCTCTCTCTTTCTCTCTATTTCTCTCAATAAATAAATAAACCTAAAAAAAAATTTAAATTCTTTGAGATCAAACAATGCAAAGTAAATGAGCCTCTGGTGGTAGAGGGAAGGATGGACAGTTGGCTCCCTGCGAAGCATGACTTTGATGTGTTTGACTGTCTGGCTTAGACTCGCAAGATCCACTCCTTAAAAAGCTCCACGAGTTGGTAATGTGTCCTGAGACCTCAGGGGCTACGTGCCTCAGAGAGGATATTTCAAAAGATCCCACCCGTTTTGCTTTTATATTTGGATTGGCATGAATTGATGCCTCTTGGCTCATTAGTCTTTTTTCCCCCTTTTGTGTCCCAGACAGGGAGGCAAAGTCTGCTTTAACGATGAGCAGTCTGGTCCACCACACTTCTTCGTAACAAGTCAATGCTGGCTCACTCAGGGAGGGCCAGAACACCTGGGATTCTCCCTTAATTATACGGGAGAGTCGGAGCTGCCGACCCTCAGTGGCTTGTCCCCTAATCTCAACTATCAAATCAGACCACACTGTGCAGAGCAACTGTGCATTTTTTTCCAGATGCTTAAGAGGAAACCTGACCTTTTGTGATTTTGCATGGAACTGGAGGGAGAATTCCCTCTCTCTCTCTCTCTCTTGTTTTTTTGGTTTATTTTGAGAGAGAGAGAGAGTGTGAGCGTGCACGTGAGCGGGAGAGGGGCAGAGAGAGAGAGAGAGAGAGTGAGGGAGAGAGAGAATCCCAAGCACATTCCACACTGTCAGTGCAGAGGCCAATGCAGGGCTTGACCTCATGAACCGTGAGATCATGACCTGAGCCAAAATCAAGAGCCTGATGCTTAACTGACTGAGCCACCCAGGTGCCCCAAGAGAACTCTTATATAACCAGGCTAAACCTGAATAGGATTCTGGCCTAATCTGGAAAGCACTCCAGTTCTGCTTAGGTTAATTTTTATCCTTCCCCAAATTTAGTCCTGTGGCAAAAGATCATGAAATAAAAGGATACAATTGAGGGGCACCTGGATAGCTCAGTTGGTTAAGCGTCCAACTTCGGCTCAGGTCATGATCTCACAGTTTGTCGGTTCGAGCCCCGCGTCGGGCTCTGTGCTGACAACTCAGAGCCTGGAGCCTGTTTCAGATTCTGTGTCCCCCTCTCTCTCTGCCCCTCCCTGCTTGCGCTGTCTCTCTCTCTCTCTCTCTCTCTCTCTCTCTCTCTCTCTCTCAAAATATAAGCATTAAAAAAAATTTTTAAAAAAGGATACAATTGCATACAGAGGTACAGTGAAAAGTACAAATCAATCCTATTGGTTGCTGACTTCACTAAATGTATAATTTTGAACAAAAAGTTCTCAACTGCATTTTTTCAGTTTCTTTTTTCTGAGCAATGGGAATCATAATACTTTAACTCCTTCAAAAGATTGTGAGGAAATACACAGGCACGCAAAAACTGTGAACAAGTTAAGTCACTGAGGTTTTACTCTTGCATCATTTCATACCCCCATCAGTTTAAACTTCAGTTCCAGAAATGAGTTAAAATTAAAAACCTACTGGGGTCACCTGGGTGGCTCAGTTGGCTAAGCGTCCCGCTTCGGCTCAGGTCATGATCTCAGGGTTCATGAGTTCCAACACCACATCAGGCTCTGTGCTGACAGCTCGGAGCCTGGAGCCTGTTTCGGATTCTGTCTCCCCCACTCTCTGCCCCTCCCCTGCTTATGCTCTGCCTCTCTCTCTCTCTCTCTCTCTCTCTCTCAAAAAACTAAACATTTCAAAAAATCTACCTCGTAATTCTTAGGTTATACATGTAAAGCATGTAATGTAGCATTATCTTTAACATTACATGGAGACAAATAAAATAGGGTTTTAGAAACTGACCTTTTAAACCAAATTAATCTGTCCAAATAAGCCCTTCAGCAATGGTTCCATCTTTGGCACCATTTTCCATTGTCAGCAGCAGTGACTGCACAGCATGACCCGTGACTCCATGGACTGGCCAAAAGGACTTCCGCATGCTGGTCGTGCTTCACCCCCTTCTTCTTTTTTTAAATTGAAGTATAACTGACAGACGACATTGTATTAGTTTCATGTGTATGACATAGCGATTCAACATTTGTCTCCACTGCAAAATGCTCACCACGATAAGTCTAGTTACCACCTGCCACCGTACAAAGGTACAAAATTCTTTTTCTTGCGAAGGGCAGTCTTGAGATTGACCTTCTCAGCATCTTTCAAGTTTACAATACAGTATTATTCCTGACTCTTTGCACCGTCTGTGTGTTACATCCCCATGACTGATGTATTTTATAAGTGGACGTTTGTACCTCTTGATCCCCACTGCTTCCCCTTCTCCTGGCCCTGTGTAGACCTTCTTACTAGTCTTCTCACAATGTGGAGCACCTTAGTGAAAAAGCAGCTAGCAGAAGAAAAATAGGAGAGAAGAAAAAAATCTTGAAATGACAACACTTTAATTTTAAGCTCTCAAGTATATCAGAGCCCCTGCTGGTATGTAATAGTTTCTGAAAGGACACAAAGAGATGTCTGTATTTTGTTAATATGTGCATGTAAGTATGGCTCTCGAAAAAATCTACGGGGCCCCCAGTTCTATGGCAGAAGCTGCCATGTCAGCCTTCCAGGGAGGCCAGGCAGCTAACACCAAAATGTGAATCCAGACGGGCATCGGACCATAATGAGGTTGGGGAGGAAGACGAGGGAACTAATAAAGCATTCCAATACAAAAATTGAAGAACACTGAGCCAGATAGCAAGACACAAATATAGCCTGAATCATACCTCAGGGCTGCAAATTTTCAACGTCTGCTCTAAGGTTTACTTATATAATCAAGAAGACAATTGAAATCGTTGACCAAAATTATTTTTTAAACCCCATTCGCTACAGGCTTAGTGGATATTTAGTATTCTGTAATATTCTAATACGGTTTTCAATTGAAGGTACTGTTTTAGTTGTTGATTTTTAGATGAATACAAGGTTTAGTGTAAATTTCTTTCAGAAAGTTACATAACATTTCCCATGAGAAACTCCACTTGTTCATGTGGGAAACTTACAACAGAGTTTTTTAGCAGTAAGATTGTGCATGATCATCAGAACAGCAAAGTGATCTTTTTTAACCGAGTGCATATTCTAATCCGCCTCTATGAATTATGTGAATAAAATCTTTGAAGTATTGTTGAGGAGGTCATCTTGGCTAAATTGAACTTGACAGAGCCCCTTTATCTAGTTCCAATGTGATTATACTTTGAGGCACATATAGAATCATAGAGAATACTGGTTTAAAATATGATTCAGTGAGTACATTCCGGCATCAGATAAAGCAACTCAGGACAATGAAAAGAGCACTGAATAAAAGGAAATTTGACATCAATAATTTAACATTAACTTTGCGGGTGGGGGTGTTCAACTTGACAGACTGTTTCACATCATTTTATATTTAAGTAATTTGGCAGTAATATCTAAAAAAGGAAGCATTCCTGTTACAACTACATGTTGTATAGTTGTAAACCCACCCAACGTGTTATATGTTGTAGACCCACAAGGTGCCATTCACGTGGACAACAATGTAAAAGCCATCCCTCTATTTGGAGTACAATTTACTCAGCCACAGAAGCCTCATTGATGGATGATTCAGGAGTTAAGTAAGCTCTTCTGCATAGGTACAGCAGAACAGAAATCTGTCCATTTAAGTACCCAAATTTAAAGTGCCCATATGTGGTGTATGTACATATAATATATTTTTAATGGAGTTTTTAAATTAGTGTAAAATTCCCTGGAACCTTAAAGAGACTATGCAGAAGGAATTATCTTATACCTTTGGGTCAGGCTTAGGAGCATATCAATAATTAGAGTACTGTTTTATCATATATATTATCCTACTGGTTATTGAAGTGTGCATGGTTGATGACATCTTCAACAGTGTTTTGAAGAATGTTGTTGACATGTCTTTAGAGAAAAGACAATTTTCCAGGATCCTACCTTGGAATTTCTCAGAAACAAACACTTGAGACAAGGATTTGACTGCAAGAAATTTATTTGGGAAGAATAAGGGAATGGGGAATTAAGAGAGGAAGGAAAGGGAACAGCTAAAAGGTGTGATATCAAGAGGAGTGCACCACAGGTGAAGGGGCCCCTCAGTGGCTCCATTGATTAAGTGTCTGACTCTTGATTTCAGCTGTAGGTGATGATCTCAAGGTTCATGGGACAGAGCCTCAAATCAGGCTCTGCACTGACAGCTCTGCTTGAGATTCTCTCTCCCTCTCTCTCTCTCTCTCTCTCTCTCTCTCTGCCTGTCCCCTGCTTATGTGCATGCACTCTCTCCCTCTCCCTCAAAATTAATAAATAATTTTAAAAAATTACATCACATAGAGGGACACGGCACTATTGGAGAGCCCACAGACTCCAGTTGAGAAACTGCCGGGCTGAACTGGCAGAGTTTTGTATCCATTTTAAGAACGTACGAACTCGTACTGGCCAATGTGGGAATTTGGGTTACAGAATAGAACGTGAATGACGTAAACCTTGATGATACAAAAATGTAATGAATCCAACCTAGTATGTGGGTCTGGAAACATGCAAATGTCTAACTGTAAGTGCTGAGGTCATCATCTTTCAAAACATCCCAAAGTTATCTGTAGGTATCTAAAGGAATTCTGTATTAATAAATAAGTAATAATAAATGGGTAATAAATAAGGTATCTAAAGGTACTGATAAGATCATAATAATATTGTGATATTGAATATTCCAACTTCTTAAAGATTTTTATTTTTTCTTGATTTTGGAGACATTGTTAAGAAACATATTTTTAATAAAGAAAGACTAATCTCAAATTTATCAGTTCTATCAGTTTTTCATTACGAACTTTTTCTTTGGTCGAATTACAGTTATACTGAATACCGTTAATTAAAAAATAACGTGGGGGCGCCTGGGTAGCTTAGTTGGTTAAGCGTCTGACTCTTAATTTTGGCTCAGGTTGTGATCTCAAGGTGGTGAGATCAAGCCCTGGGTTGGGCTTCCCGGCTGGGCATGGAGCCTGCTTGAGATTCCTTTCCCTCTCCCTCAACCCCTCCCATGTGTGAGTATGTACATTCTCTCTCAAAAAATAAGCAAATAAAAACATTACTGACTTAAAAAAATTACATGTACACCATGATCCTAGTGTTTTTTTTGTTTGTTTACTTGTTTTGATTTTTTTCCTCTTTCCCTTCCTTTTTTCTTTCAGCAGAGAGAGATGGCTGGAAGTTACTTACTTTTGACTATTTAATTTTGGCTATTTTATTTCTGGGTGATAGGAATTTGGGGATTTTAATTTTCTTTAGATTTTACTTGAATTTTTATAATTAACACATTTTTACATGATAAAATCAGGAAAAGTATTGGGGAAAATAATGTAATTAAGCTTAATTGCCATTATTTGTCTTTAATTATGTCATAGCTTCTGTACTGATCTAAGATCAAGACATTTTTAATCCAATCCTGATTTTTTAAAAAAAATTTTTAACTTTTATTTATTTTTGAGAGGCAGAGAGAGGCAGAGCATGATCGAGGGAGGAGCAGAGAGAGAGGGAGACACAGAATCCGAAGCAGGCTCCAGGCTCTGAGCTGTCGGCACAGAGCCCTACGCAGGGCTCAAACCCACGAACTGTGAGATCATGACCTGAGCTGAAGTCGGACGCTTAACCGACTGAGCCACCCAGGTGCCCCAATCGTGATTATTGAACCAACCTAATTTCTAGAAGCCAAGTGGTCCAGGCACAGTTTTATATTCATTTTTTAGTAGTTCCTTTTTAGCTTTTGGGTTTTAATTAACTGAGATGAATCTCTTCAGCCCAAAGAAATGAAAAAGACTTCTTATTATCCAGTTCTGGTTGAAATCTGTCACTCCTCTGTGGCTGAACTCATTGTTTCAGCCCCTGAAATCTATAGATATGATTAGAGCTTATCGAATTAACAAACCAGAGCCAACGTGACCCTGTGACAGAGTGATCCTCCAGAAGCCGCAGGAAACAGAGTGGTTAACCCCCCATGTAGTTCTTGAAATGGAACTGGACAAAAATCAAAACCATATAAAGGAAAAAGGCAGTTTTAGGGTAAATATGAGCTCAAATGTCAGACATTAAAGTTCTATATCCCATGAAATGTAATGTCCTAAATTACATTCCTTGCTAATAAATAGGCAGCAAAAAGCAAGAATCTAGAAAGTCCACACAACTAAAATACCATTTTACTCGAAATATAATACCTGCCTCAGCTACAACTGCAAGTTCCCCCCAGTTCAGGTGAGGTTAAATTCAGCCGCAGAATTCACACATCAGAGCGTACAAGGACTCATGTCTATTAAAAACAGCCATATGCCTCGAATTCTGCTGCCGCTGTGGCAGGGTAACAGATAGTAAGTGGGATTTTTCTTGTTGTCTCAGAATTGCTGTTAAAGCCAAGCCCGCGGCAAACAGGGGCTGAGTATCCTACATTCTAAGTTCAGAGACACCAGCAGTTGGGGCCTGGGTGAGAGATGTGGGCTTTGGCAGGATGTGACATTCATGGAAACAAGTGATTCCCAACCTTCCCTAGAGCCAAGGATGGGGATGACCCAGGAAAATCATTTCTAAAGATGGGAAGGAGAGATTAGCATGGAAGCTCACTATTTAACATATATTGGGTCAACAAACTGGGCGACCTGATTGGCTGCTGGCTTAAGAGAATAAAGAGGTAATGTTGGTGTGGGGCTGAGACACTCAGGGAGCTAAAATCCCACCAGAAACCATACTGAGTTCTTGGTTTAAGAAGAGGACAGAGCTTGACCTTCATGTGCCCCACTGACCAGAGGACAGCATTGCAGGGTAGATTGTCGGCATTGCCAGGACCGTGGCAGTGTTGGGGACAAGGAGGTGGACACATTAGAGCAACTTGATACGAGGTTACCAGCTGGCTGGAAGTTATGACCAGCTCTTGAAAGGGGCTACCAATGACTAAGGAAGTTTCTCCAAAGTGATCTGTCTTCAACTATTCCCACCAAGACAGTGAACTAGAGTGGCAGTTGAGATGGTCTACAGAAAGGGACTGTATCCCTGCAGATTATAGTAATGAAATGTCTGTCTGTCTCTGATTCTCCAAAGTCAGAAGTCCATCTCGTGCCTCCCTCTGTTCCCTAGACTGGCTCCTCTGTTGGGGTGAAGAGAGGTGGCTAGCTTTGAAATAGATATGAGATTAAAGTTTTGAAATGAACTGGATGGGGCTTTTGGCCGAGATGCTCAAAATTGTTGGTCATTATGGAAGTGCAAATTAAAACCAAAATGAGATACCAATACATTCCTATCAGAATGACTAAAATCAAAAATATTGACTATTTCACACATTAGCTTGGAGGACTTGGAGGCACTGGAACTCTCAACCCTTTTGATAGGATTATACAAATATGTTGGAAAACAATTTGGCAGTTTTTAAAAAATACATTAAGCTAATACCTATAATATGACCCAGCCTTTCCTCAATTAGGTATTTATCTAAAATTTTAAAAGCAAAGGTGCAATGAAAAATTAATAAAATAAAATAAAATAAAATAAAATTAAATTAAATTAAATTAAATTAAACTAAATTTAAAAAGGGGCGCCTGGGTGGCTCAGTCAACTGAGCGTCTGAGTCTTGATTTCAGCACAGGTCATGATTCCAGTGTCGTGGGGTCAGCTTTGAATTGGGCTCTGTGCTGAGGGTGAAGCCTGCTTAAGATGCTCTCTCTCTCTCCTTTTGCTCCTCTCCCCTGCTCATGCTCTCTCTGTGTCTCTTTAAAATAAAATAAAATAAAATAAAATAAAATAAAATAATAAATAAAATCACAGGTGCCCATATAAAAACTTGTACACAAATTTTCACAGCAGCTTTATTTGTAATAACCTCAAACTGGAAACAACGCAAATGTCTGTCAACATACAAACAGATATACAAATTTTGGTATAACCATGTAATTGAATACAACGAGTCAAGAAAAAGAGATGAACTATCGGTACACACAACAACATGGATAAACCTCAAAATAATTGGGCTGAGGGTAAGAAACCAGAGAACAAAATGACTGCATGCTGTTTAAGGGAAGGAGGGGTTAGGAAGGGGTAGGAGAGAGAGTTTCCGAGGGGCAAGAGGGAACTTTGCAGAGTGATGGTTGTATTCACTACCTTGACCTTGGGGACAGTTTCACAGATGCTTATATGTGTCAGAACGTATTGAATTGTACCCCTGAAACATGTGCAACCCATTCTATGCCAATAACACCTCAATAAAGCAGAAAAAAATAAAGAACTGTATATAGCTATAGGAGCTAAAATGAGACTTATCTAATAATCAAAGGTATTGGAAAGTTATGGAATTGGCCTGAGAGAGAATTGAGTCCTCCTCAGACAGAAATGGGGTAGGTTAACAAACACAGTTGGGGGGACTGCTATTCTTTATAGTCTAGTGAGCTGAAATTTTGCAATACACATTGGTTAGAAAGCTAGCCATTCATTTGCAGTCACCAAATGCTACAACCAACCGAAAAGCCCCACTACCCTATGGTATCTTCATAACCCTATGTTAGTTCTGCTAGTTCATTTTCAAGGTCTCTTGGCCAGTGTGTCATGTGCTCAGGCTCAGGAATTAATCTCATTTATTTTCCCTCAGGGTTCTGAGACACTCAAGAAATAGACACCAATAGAAATTGGGGTCAGAATATTATCTTTGGTTCATTATAACTGAATTGGTGAATTAACTTGGACCTAAGGTTCTACACCTCCACTTTTGATTTGAATTTATTTTACCAGAACCTGGACAGCTTAATTTCCCCCTCATTTTTTTCAGTACTGCTCCCCACCACCAAGGCTGAGACAACTGTAGTAGATTCACATAAAGAAACCGGTGCAGAGAAAGAGAGAAAGATTCTGTCTGTTCAGGTACTAATATGGCACTGGGATGAGCTACTTGAGAAAATGTTTGGAATTATAGACTGAGTCAAATGTCATTATAAGCATCAAGCTGGCTGCTGTCCCCTGTAAATAAATAAGTGGATTGGCATTCAGATGCCATGTTTTTTGTTTTGTTTTGTTTTTTAATTTGCTTCACACATCGCTAACATCAGCACTAATCTCAGTACATGTTTTTTCAGCTGATATCTAGTTTATTAAATATCCTTTAATTGAAATCTATCTCCTTTGCGGTGCCTGAATGGCTCAGTTAGTTAAGAACCCAACTCTTGATTTCAGCTCAGGTCGTGATCCCACAGTTCATGAGCCCCGCATTGGGCTCTGTGCTGACAGTATGGAGCCTGCCTGGAATTCTCTCTGCCCCCACCTCTCTCTGCCCCTCCTCTGCTCACTCTCTCTCTCTCTCTCTCAAAATAAACATTTAAAAAATAAAATAAAATGAAATGTGTCTTCCCCCATAACAAAGTTGTCTAGTACATTTCTTTCACATATATTTCAAGAACTTCACCATAATTATTGAAGTATGAAGCAAAATATGACAGATAGGAAGACTTGCACAAGATTTGCTCTTTCATTAAAACACACTGATGCAAAAGTGTTGTGTCCCTGGCCCATTTAATTTAGGGAGATTCAACCTTATTACAGACAGAAAGTGAGAGAGAGGGGAACAATTCAGTTAGCAAGTTCCACCAAGTATGACTCTGTGGTTTAAAGGTACATATATTTTGTATACCATGGTCTCTAAATGCAATCTGTCCACCTCATGCAGTGCCAACCAAGAAGGAGTAATCTGTCCCAGTGTTGGAGGAAAAACTGGTCTTGTAATGAGTAAGAGATTATTTGTCTCTTGTGTGGTGACCGATGACATCCCAACATCACCATCGCAAGAGATTTTCAAGGGGAATGCTATTGCTTTGTCTTTTGTGCTACCTATTAACCCAAACCCCTAGATAAGACAGTGTCTTTGTAATATTTGCCATTCACTGGTGGTATTTAGTAAAGAGATTTGGGGAGGAGATAATTCTATTTTCTCTTAGCATAATATTTGCCTTCAACTTCGTAGCTGGTTTGCCAAGCTTTATTGACTCATATGTGAGGCTTACCTATTTTTTGTCTCTTCTACAAAGTACAATTTCGAATATCTTTGTATTTTGTTCTCTTCTCCATCTTTAGCAACAAAACTAATCAATTTTATACTAGAAGGTATTATTTTGTACTCGTTCTGGAAATAGGTTCACCAGAGGGGTTATTGAACTTTTTGTTTTAAGGATATGAGAGCTTCCATGGCTTTTTGCCATTCTGACAAAGTTTTATAACAAACAGTGACCTGGGGACTATGGGTGGCAGGGTTGAACAGTGTAATAAGAAAGTTTTCAGATATTCCCAGGATCCTTCTCCTTTTTTTTTGTAAGATTCTTCTTATTTACTTCTATACAAAATCATCTTTCAGATTCATTTGTCCCAACTCATGCAACGAATACTCTATATTCATGCTGATGTGCTGTGTTCTCTATTTGCAGTTATGACTTTACTTGGAATTAGATGTTTAAAATATTATTTATTTATTTTTAAATGTTTATTTATTTTTGAGAGAGAGAGACAGAGAGATTAAGAGAGAGCATAAGCAAGGGAGGGGCAGAGAGACAGGGAGACACAGAATCCGAAGCAGGCTGCAGGCTCTGAGCCATCAGCACAGAGCCTGATGCAGGGCTCGAACCCCTGAACCCTGAGATCATGACCTGAGTTGGATGCTTCACCGACTGAGCTACCCAGGTGCCCCAAAATATTTATTTGTAATAATTACTCTTGGGCTGTCAATCTATTTTTGATTGATTAAACTAATAACAACATAACTTTAGATTAACTAACATAAAGAATTTATACCTTTACACTTGTACTTCTCCTCACACTTGAGGTTATTTTTGTCACAATTTGCATGCTTTTTTTATTGTGTAACTACTAACAGAATATTGTAGTACCATTGTTTTTCTACATTCTTTTTTTTCTTTTTAGTTTTAAACTAGAGTTGTAAGTGAATTATGTACACCGTTACCTTATTGCAGAATCTAACTATGATTATCCATTTACCATTACCAGTGAGATTTACACTACCTTATTGTATTTTTGTTATGTTAATTAGCATTATTTTACTTCCACTCAAAGAACTCCCTTTAGCATTTCTTGTAAGGCAGTTCTAGTGGTAATGAACTACCTCAGCTTTTGTTTGCTCGGGAAAGTCGGTATCCCTCCTTCATTTCTGAAGGACAGCTTTTCTGGGTATCGGATTTGGTTGATTGTTATTTTCCTTCAATATTTTGAATATGAAGTTCCATTTTATCCTGGCCTGAAAAGTTTCTGTTGAGAAATCTGCCAATTGTCTTGTGGAGTTCCTTTGCATATAACTTCTCTCTTTTATCCGCTGCTCTTACAATTCTTTCTTTGTCTTTGACTTTTGACAATTTAAGTATAATGTGTCTCAGTGTAGCTCCATCTGGGTTCAACTTATTTGAAATCCTCTGGGCCTCATGGATCTGAATGTATACTTCTCCCCCCAGGTTTTGGAAGCTGTCAACCATTATTGCTTTAAATACACTTCCCATCCCCTTCTCTTCTGGAATTCCCGTAATATGAATACTGTTTCTTTTCTCTTCATTGTGTCCTATAATCCCCACAGGCCTTCTTCATTCTTCATTATTTTTTCTTTTTGCTCCTCTGACTGGATTACACCTTGCGTCCTCAACTCCAAGTTGCTGGTTCTTTCTTCTGCATGATTGAGTCTACTTTTGAAATGCTGTACTGAATTCTTCAGTTATTTTCCAACACCAGGATTTCTGTTTTTCTTTGTTTCTTTTTTTTTTATGGTTGCTATTTCCTTGTCAAACTTCTTTTGTTCATACTTTGTTTTCTTAATTTTGTTTAGTTATCTGTCCGTGTTTTCTTGTAGTTCACAAAACTTCTTTGAGAGCATTATTCTGAATTCTTTGTCTGATAGTTCATAAATTCCCACTTTTTAGGGTCAGTAATTGGAACTTCATTATTTCATTTGGTGGGTACATATTTATCTGATTCGTGTGTGTGTGTGTGTGTGTGTGTGTGTGTGTGTTCCTTAATTCCTTATATTGATATATACACATTTGGGTAATGGGACTCCTCTTCCATACTTCACAGGTTTGCTTTAGCAGAGACCATTCTTCACCAGTCAGCTTAGTTTGGATTTCTGGGTGTGTCTACTGGTAATGTCCTTGGGGAGATGGAACTACTATTATGGTCTGTTTTTGTGCAAGGCAATTGTTTGAGCTCTGAGGACAGGAATGAGTGGGGGTGGGGGGGAATGCCACTGGCTAAGAATACTTGCCTAGGATTGCTAGCTTGATTCCTTACCCAAGTGAGCTGAAAGATGGGCTCCATGGCTGGTTGGATTCTCTGGTTAGGCTTATTAGATGGTTCAGGACTACATGAGACTATACATTAGCTTCCTTGCCTGGGCAGGGCAACAGGACAGGACTCAGGGCCTGTACAACTCATTTTTTGGGGACCTGAATCAGACCAGAGCATGCACTGAATTCCCTGGTCAGGTGAGGCCACTGGTTTTGCTCTGCAGATGGGGGAAGCCATGCAATATACTCTCCGTTCAAATGTTGCTGCACACAGGGCTGTTGAACTGGCTACACAGCTGCCCCTGTGCTCTGGTTATTTTCCCTTGTGGGAGAAGCTAAAGGCTATCTTCAGTAATTCGAGTGTCTATGGATTAGATTCCCTGCCCATACACAGTGGGGAGGCAGCTCTAAACCTAGTAAAGCTCTTTGTTGTCTTTTCTCAAGCCAACCTGAACCCCAAGTTCCCTGGCCAAACAAGGTCACTGACTTTGCTCTGTAAACTCTCAGCTCTGCCTGCTTTTCTTGAGCCTTGAACGCTGCTGAGCTGCACAGCTTCTAATAGTTGTCACCAACCTTTCTGGTCCGAAAGGACCAGAAGACACTCTCCACAGTGGGTGGGGCTGTGACTTCACTTCTTGCCTGGGCATGGGAAAACCTGGCTGTAAGGACAGCAGAATTCCTTGTTTGAAAATCTGAACCAGGTAGATATGCACTTTGCCAAGTTCCCTGGTCAGATTGAACCTCTGACTCAGTTGTGCAGAGGAACAAAGATGCTGGTTGGGATCATTACCTGAGCACTGCAGGTATGAACTCCATCTGCCAAGATCCTTGTGCTGGTTGTTACAAGACCCTCCTTCCTTCTTCTTCACAGTCAGATTTTCAGTGGTTGAAATCCCAG
The DNA here is from genome assembly GCF_018350215.1 of Panthera leo. Lineage (NCBI taxonomy): Eukaryota > Metazoa > Chordata > Mammalia > Carnivora > Felidae > Panthera > Panthera leo. The sequence continues at coordinate 21,035,459 of NC_056682.1, forward strand.
GTTTCTCTGCAATCCCCATGGTGTGAGATCAGAGTAGGGGCTCCCACAAAGTGACCCACAATACTGGAGAGGGCTGGTGGTAGCCCTTGGGTGTTCTTTTCCTACTGTGGGAACCAGAGGCTCAGGAGAGACCTTTCCATGAGACTGGCCTGGGGAAAGGACAATGCTGGCACATTTAGCTGCTTCTCTTTATAATGCAGTCTGTCTTGGTCTCTGGGGTCCAGGAGATGTTTGGCCTCACCCCTATGTTCTAGGATTCAGTGGTGATCCATTCCTGAATAATTGTTGGTTGTTCTTGTGAGGGAGAGCAAAGTCGGGAATGACCTGTGTCGTCCTTGGTGTCTTCACTACCAAGACTGATTATAAAAAGAAATCCAATCATCAAAGAAAAGCCCCTCCACACACATTTTTCTCTGGTGTCTACTCTTCCGTGAACTTCCCTGATAATAGAAAAGTGAAATGTGTAACATTTTCAATACTCTAACAAGTATGTGCCTATGTGAGCAGGGGAGTGGATATCACCAAGCTTGGATTAGGTAACTTCTTAAGATTATTCTTTATGCTTTGGTTCACTACTACCTCCAAGAAAATGAAGCAAGTTGCAACCCAAGGCGTCGTAGGGTAGTGGAGAACCTGGATTTGTATTCTTGCTGTTTGGTGTTCTTCCTGTCCATTGGTAAAGCACGCTGTTGTCATAGAACCTTTGAAAGCTAGAGCTATGGGGAGCGGGGGCAGCGGGAGGGGCTCTGGCTTAACCCTGTGCAGCTATCTCATTTGTCACAAAAGAAAATAGAAACATGGATAATTTAAATTTCCTTTCCCAAGGCTATAAGCCTAGTTAGTAGAGGAAGGTAGAGGGGAAAAAACCCCAAAGTGGATGTTATGGTTTTTCTGCTATCTTGTTGCTTCTCAAAGTATCGTTTTACTTCTCAAACCAAGTTGCATGACATTGCCTCTATGTAAGGTAGGGCGGTTCTCTGGAATTTCTCCAGTCCACTGGATATCTTGACTCCAGGGAAGAATGTAAATGGCAGGGGAGATGCACCACCAACGCATCACCGCTCTTGTAATGAAGATGATAGGTGTCCTGCGGGTCAAGGTTGAAGCAGTTGGCAGGAGAGTGGTTCCTGCCTCCAACATGCTTCAGCACTAGACAAATATGGGATTTCAATACTTAGGACAACTTGTCCTTTAACCTTGTGATTTCAAACAGAGATGTGAGTGGAAATGTAGGTGGAGAGACAGTGAGACAATGACTAGGCATTTGTCAAAACCATTTGTCAACTAGTTGAAACGTGCCACAAGCCCATACAAATACAAAAAGCAAAGTACCTGGGGTAAGTAATTATAAAAATACTAATTTTCGAACATTGCTTTATCCATCTCTAATGTATTGCTTGATTTTTCTCATCAAGAATTAAAGCTACGTCTTTTTTAATGGTCAGGAGAGGTTAGGGTAGGTCTCTACAGTTAGGTGAGGTTAAAAAGAGAACATTATACAAAAGGCAAAGCTTTAAACACAACTTAGGGAAAAATAGAGTAAGGCTAAATAATTTTATTGTCCCGTCTGGCAGCCCTGTGATTAGTGATAGCAAGGGGTGTGTGGAGGGGGTGTGTGGAGGGGTGTAGCTGGGGAGCTGCAATCACTGCTTTCTATCTGGTGTTGACGTAGGTGTCAAAAACCAGCTGACAAGCTTGATGTTGGGCAATTCTTGTGATAACTTAGTTCAAGCTTCTGCTCTTAGGCAAACACAGTGAAAAACAGACTGTAAATGTCCACCCGCTGGAAGTTCCAGACACTAATCGGATTTTGCTGCATGTATGGTATACATTTCATCTCAGCTAACGGTTAGGTGGGGCGGTGCAAGGCAACATGTGCCTTCTTATTCAAAAACCCGCCAGTGACAAAGTCCCTGTTTTGTACCACGCACTGTAGTTCTTCGTTTTTTTTTAATTTTTTTTAACGTTTATTTATTTTTGAGACAAAAGAGAGACAGAGCATGAACAGGGGAGGGGCAGAGAGAGAGGGAGACACAGAATCTGAAACAGGCTCCAGGCTCTGAGCCATCAGCACAGAGCCCGACGCGGGGCTCGAACTCACGGACTGTGAGATCATGACCTGAGCCGAATAGGGATGCTTAACCGACCGAGCCACCCAGGCGTCCCCCATGCACTATAGTTTAATGTGATTATGAAAACACAGGTTGGGCTAACATGAAACAATGATTTTAGGGAAATATATCACAGTGGTAACCTGATTTTGTGAGCATAAAAGGGAATATTATGACACCTCTGCAGGGGTTTGAATATAAAAATGATGCCTAATCTGCTGTGACCGTAGAGTTCGCTATAAAAAAATCATTTCAAGAATATGCCTTTACATTTCTCTGGAAAAAAGTAGACCTTTCTAAAAATGGCAGAGAATACATACATAGACAATTTCTTTTCCTTTGGGGTACACATAAACTTTTGCTTAATAAAAAAATAAAAGATAATCCTGTGTGATTCTGAAGTATAACTGATAATATGCCTGGCACTTAAAAAAGTAAACTTTGTAATAAAGGAAGAAGGAGTTACTGGGGTTTTGAGTTTCTTTGTCAATAATCATGAAGTCTTATAATGCTTAGAAAATTCTTTAAGGCAATTGCATTGGTCACTATATGGTTCATAGAGAAATATGGGGCTTTAAAAAAAAACCAAAACACCGTACAAGCAGATAAAACTTACAGAGTCTACTTTCCAAGAGCTTTCAGTTGAAAATAATAATCAAATCAACATGTAGGGGGAAAAAAAATTCAAATATGAAACATTACAGCAAAATACAGATAATATAGCAAGATCCACATTCCTGAACCTCCTTCTTTCAAACACAATAGTTGACTTTATATAAATAATTGTTTTCCAGGGCACCTGGGTGGCTCAGTTGGTGACGTGTCCAGCTCTTGGTTTCGGCTTAGGTCATGATCTCACAGTTGGTGAGTTCGAGCCCCGCATTAGGCTCTGTGCTGACAGCACAGAGCCTGCTTGGGATTTTCATTCTTCCTCTCTCTCTGTCCCTCCACTGCTCTCTGTCAAAATAAATAAGTAAACTTATACAATTTTTAAAGAATAAATAAATAATTTTTTCCCCTCATATCGGCTCATTAACTCCTAAAGGAAAGAAATACAGTTAACTTCACATCCACTTAAATGAGTAAATTTGAACACAGGACTTTTTTTTTTCCTTTTTAGTTTCATGTTTTTAATAGAAATCCATAAGCAATACAATGGTGATCCATAAAGCCTAAAATTAAAAAAAAAAAGAGCTATTCTCAGATGAGACATTAAAATGAGGAAAAGTAAAATTCAACCGTGTGCCAAGTTTTGACTAGAATCCATTAAAGGATACAAATGAAAAGGATTTCACTGAGTCTGCTTGAGGAAAACACTGCACCATGCTTTTCCCAGAGCATATGTTTTGACAACCACTGTTCTACTTGATTTTTAGGCTTATATGTATTTCAAAGCAAATGAAATCCGTATGTTTCTGATACATTGACACTCAACTCATCAAAATGTGCTTGTGCGAGCTTCTTGAAGTCTGAGCAGCTTCTAAACCATGCTTATCCTTGTGAAATAAAACTCAAAGGCAAAATTGGATTGCATTTAACTGTATAATTATTTTTAAACCATCTCAGGAATTTTGCTGAACTCATGTGGCTTAATACACATTATTATGCTATCTTTTGGAAATAGGCAAGCGGTATAAAATGTTTAGCCAAATAAAGCCTCACTATCCCTTCTGCCCACTGCCTTTTTGCTTGCATTATTTTGAAAGGGAAACAGAAAGAATTTGGCCTGCAAAGAGAAATCTGTTCTCTCCTCAAGCAACGTAAAATATTCCTTTGCTTTCCTCTCTAATTCTTCATGTAAGCAATAATGCTTGTCAGCTGTGGAGTCAGGTAATTCTCATTTCTTGTTCTTCACTGGACTTCCATTCAGGGAATTTTGGTTAGAATTTGATTATGGTTTATAATAACTTAAAGTGTTAGTGCCACGAGGCCGGAAACCAGTGACTGTGTTCTTCAGCCTTGGTTCCTACATCCACACAAAAGACTATTAGTTGAAAGAATGAGTATGTCTGGTTTTGCCAAGGTGACTGGCATCCTGCTTTTGGTTCTTTGGTCTTGGATAGAGTACAAGTGGCCCTGTATTTATTTATAGTAGGCATGCTTCAGAGATAATGTAAAGACATAACGGTAACTCTGATCCTGGGTTTTGCTGAAGATTTAAAACACTTCAACTACTCAGATCATTACATCATCAAAAATTCCCCAGGCAGCCTTTCAAAGCTGAAGTGATATAACCAAAATGAGATTAAGGAGAGTTACAAAAAAAAAAAAAGGAAAAAATCCATAGGATATCTTCACTCTGGCGTCAGTGACTTTCCATGCTACCCCAAGAGAGAAGTTTTTCTCCCAAGACAGTGCTTGTAGGGCTGGGGGTTTCTCTGCCACGTCTTCACCCACCTGGGGGTGCCTGGAGTTCGGCCCTAGTTTGGTCCCTTTCCTCCATTAAACTTATTCCATACATGGCCCCACCATTATCTTCCAGTGCCGTCTAAAGGCAATTTTGCCATTAAATTCTCTCCTCTCAGCAGGGCTTAAGGTGCCTGCGAGATGTAGACAAAAACAAAGTATTTACGGTCAGACAGATCTGGATTCCCAAAGAAACTGTAACCGTGGGGAAATAGTTCAACCTCTTTGAACTTAAATTCGGTTATTTCAAATGCAATTATAATAACCAGCTTGAGGACTCTAATGAAAATTATATAAGAAAATATGCACAGTGCCTAGCACATAATGGACTTTCAAAATATTAGGTTTTTTCCCTGTCTATTCCAACACTCAAAAGAGCATCACAACCACCTATACCTGCGTATTTATGATTTCAGGGCATTCTTGTCAGGTACCAACTACGAGCTGGGCAGTCTGTCGGGTCACTTGAACCCTGGAGTGCAGGTAAGGGACGTGACCGTGTTCTCTTGGGGTTTCCAACTGAGTGAGAGAGAAACATTAAAACCTCATACAAATGAATGTGTATTTACAAATTACACCACATTGTGAAGGAACAGTAGATATCTGTAAGCACCGTTACCAGACATACCTCCTGGTCAGCTGGCTTGTTTCCAGGCAAATATCAGGATTCATAACACCCAATGCATTTTCATGGTCCTAGCTGCAGCCACATGCGATGCTTTCAAGTCCTATTCGATTTTTATGAGGTAGGGAGGGGTAAATACTTGTGTTTACAGGGCACCTGGGTGTCTCAGTCGGTTGAGCGTCCGACTTCGGCTCAGGTCATGATCTCGCAGTTTGTGAGTTCGGGCCCCGTGTCAGGCTCTGTGCTGACAGCTCAGGGCCTGGAGCCTGCTTCGGGTTCTGTGTCTCCCTCTCTCTCTGCCCCTCCCCTGCTCATACTCTGCCACTCTCTGTCTCTCAAAAATAAATAAATGTTTAAAAAAAGTTTTAAAGCCTTGTGCTTATAAGACATGTATGAACACATGCAAACAATATAGAGACTATCATCGTTTATTATAAACTGCCAAATTACTAATAGATTTGTGCCTAGAAGACTACATGATGGATACGCTTGCCCTAAGGATAGCCTATATTGCCCAAAAAGGCAGTGTTGTTGTTTTTTTTTAGTTTTATTGGGATATACTCTATATATAAAAAGTGCATGTATTTAATGTATACGTGTTGATGAGTTTGGACATATGCACACACCTGTGATACCATCATCCCAATTAAAGTAATAATCATAGGCATGATCACCAAAAGATTTCCTGTGCCCCTTTGCTTTTGTGTGTGTGTGATAAGAGCATTTAACATAAGATCTATCTTCTTAACAAATTTTTAAGTGCACAACACTGTACCGTTAACCGTAGGCACTATGTTGTATAGCAGATCTCTAGAATTTACTCATCTCTTTTAACCGTAACTTTATACTCATCGAACAACTTCCCATCCCACCCCGACCCACCCCAATTGTCTGGCAACCGCCATTCTATTCTTCTGTTCTCTGCTTCTATGAGTTTGACTCTTTGGATACCTCCTATAAGTAGCATTATACAGTATTGGTCCTCTTATGACTTATTTCTCTTAGCTTGATGTCCTCTCTGTTGTTGAAAATGGTAGGATTTTTTTTAAGGCTGAATAATATTTTATTGTGTGTGTATACCACATCTTCTTTATCCATTGATCTGTCAATAGACTTTCAGGTTGTTTTCATATTTTGTTAGTGTAAATAATGCTGCAATGAATATGGGGATGTAGACACCTCTTCAAGAGAGTTATTTCATCTCCTTCGGATGTATATTCCGAAGTGGGGTTGTTGGATCGTACAGTATTTCGATCCATACAGAGGTTGGGGAACCTCTGTACTGTTTTCCATAATGGCTCCACCAATTTACTTCCTACCAACTGTGTACAATGGCCCTTTTCAATTTTGTTGACAGCAATTGAGAATTCAGAAATAATGCAATGAGTGATGAAGAGGGGCCCAGACCAGCTCACATGCCATAGATTACCCATAGCATAGCTAAATCATTATTGTCGTTAGTGCTAAGTTGAGTTCTGGGTTGCGTGAAATAGAAAATAGAAAGCAGAGAATATCTTCCTCCTGATGTAAGGCTGATATACGCCAAATTTGAAAGTAGGCAAGTGTGATCTGTGCTCTTTCTTGTCCTTCCTACCTATTCCCACCAAACACCCAGAGCCATAATGTTATCCAGGAGCTATGCACTTGGGTCTGCTCAAAGTGATAAATGTATAACTTGGCAGGTGGCATATTTTCTCTGTTTGTTTTGGGTATGAAAAGGTAACATTATATTTAAAAAAACATTGAAAACGCAGAAGAGCAAAAACAATCCCAAGTTTTCATCATACCAACACACATATTCTTACTTATTTTTGTTCCCTCCTTTTTGCATAAATGTAATCCAAGCTATTTGGCATCCTGATTTTGTCCTTTTTATTTTGCTACTTTGTGTTTTTAACCATCACATTGAATTACAGCTGGTGTTTCACTGGATAGATGCATATCGTATGTCAGTAATCCTCCCACTGATACTTGAAAGTTATATTGCATCCAATTTTTTTTGTTACTACAAATAACACTATGAAACATTTCTTCCTGTTTATACTTTTCTCTTATTAAGGATGCTCTCTCCAGAGGTCCCAAAACGGAGACTTCTAGGTAAAAGTTTGGAAAAAAATGTGTGCCAAGTGGTTTTTCCCCAAAGACTATCTCTTCGAAGTGCCCTTAGAAAGGTGTGAGAGCACCAGCTACACTTATTTCTTGCCCATCTCGTCTACCACCTTGTTTTTCGAAACCTTTTTATTTTGAAATATTTATAGCTTCACAGACATCTGTAAGGAAATGTGAGGAGAGGTCCTGTGCAACCTTCACCCTGCCTCTTCCAATGTAACGTCATGAATAAGTATAGAAAGTTTTTATAGAAGTATAATATCCAAACCAGGAAATTGACATTGGTACAATCACAGAGCATTGTGTGTGTGTGTGTGTGTGTGTGTGTGTGTGTGTGTGTTTAGCTTGGTGCAATTTTTAAACATTATTTTAGAGAGAGAGCATGAACGAGGAGAGGAGGGGCAGAGGGAAAGGAGAGAATCCTAGGCAGGGTCCATACTCAGCGTGGAACGAGCCCAACTCAGGGCTCAGTCCCACAACTCTGAGATCATGACCTGAGTTGAAATCAAGAGACAGACACCCAATGGTCTAAGCCACCCGGACGCCCCACTCTGTGCAATTTTATCACACATGTAGCTTCATGCAACCAGCATCACAATTATGATACGATACTGTCACAGCAAGACTCCTCCCTACCACCCTCTTATACCCACACCCACCTCTCCTCCCCACCCCTAACCTATGGTGACTACTTATCTGTTCTCCATCTGTATAATTATATTGTTTCACAAATGTCACATAAATGGAGTCTTGTAATATGTATTCTTAAGAGGTTTTTTCATTCTTCACAGTTTCCTTGAAGTTCATCCAAGTTGCTGCATGTATCAATAGTTTGTACCTTTTATTGCTGAGTAGTATTCAATGGTATGCATATACTATTTGTTTGTTTAGCTATTTACTCAGTAAAGCACATTTGTTTAATGGCTAGCTTTTGACAATTATGAATAGAGCTACTTATGTACAAGTTCTTCAAGCAAATGTTTTCATTTCTTGGGAATAAATGCTAGCAAGTGCAATCGCTGGGTTGTAGGGTAATTGCATGATTAGTTTTATGAAACACTGCCAACTGTTTTCCAAAGTGGCTGTGGCATTTAACATTTCCATCAGTAATGAATGAGTGATGAGTTTCTCTGCATCCTTGCCAGCATTTCCTGCTATCATCAATTTTTTTATGTTTGCCTTTCTGATAGTTACGTAGTGATATCTCATTATGGTTTTAATTTGCATTTCTCCGCTGGGTAATGATATTGAACATCTTTTCATGTGCTTATTAGATGTCTATTCATGTCTTTTTCCCATTTTCTGACTGAATGTTTTTAATGTTCAGTTTTGAGAGCTTTTTATGTATTATGTGTATAAGACTTTTATGGGATGAGTGATTACCAAATATTTTCTCCAAGTTAGTAGCTTTTATTTTTCATCTTTTTAACAAGGTCTTTCATAGAGGCAAAGTTTGTATTTTGATGAGGTCCAATTTATCAATTTCCCTTTAATGAATATGCATTTATCGTCAAGTCCAGAACTCTTTGTCTAGTCCTCATTCCCAAAGACTGTCTCCTTTTTTTTCTAGAAGTTTTATAGTTTTATATCTTATTTAACTCCAGGATCCATATTGAATTAAATTTTTGCATAAGGTGTGAGGTTTAGATTATAGATTTTTGGGGGTTGTTTTGTTTTTCATGTTTTGTTTTAGATACCCAACTGTTCTAGCACCATTTATCGGAAAGGCTATATCTTCTTCATTGAATTGCTTTTGCTCCTTTGTAAAAAATAAGTTGAATCCATATTTGTGTGGATCTATATTTGGGTCTCTATTTTGTTCCACTTATCTGTGTGTCTATCTCTCTGCCACTACCACAGTCTTGGTTTACTGTAGTTCTGTAGTAAGCCTTAATCTTGAGAACAGTGATTCTTCCCAATGTATTCTTTCTCAAAATTGTTTTGGCTATTCTAGGGTTTTTTCTTTTTCTGTATAAATTTTAGAATAAGTTTGTCTATGTCAACAAGAAAACTTGCTGAGATTTTGATAAGAATTTTGCTAAACTTATAGATCAATGTGGAGAGAACTGACATCTTTATTATGTGTAGTCCTCCAATCCATGAACCTGGTATGTCTTTCCAATTATTGAAATCTTCTTTGATTTATTTAATCAATGTTTTGTAATTTTCATTAACTAGATCTAGTACCTGCTTTGTTAAATTTATACATGAGTATTTCATTTTCCTTATAAATGGTATTGCATTTTTAAATTTGGTTTTCATGTGTTCATTGTCAGTATGTAGATTTAATTTCTGTGTGTTGATTTGCATCATATGACCTTACTGAGCTCACTTTTAAAATCTAGGAGATTTTTGTGAAGATTATTTCATCTCACTGTCTGTAATAGAGACAGTTTTATTACTTCCTTTTTAAACTGCATGCTTTTTATTTCTCTTATTTGCCTTGTTATTACGGCTACAACTTCCAGTAAAACATTGAATAGCAATGGTAAGGGTGTGCTTCCTTGCCTTATTCCTGATGATCTTATAGGGAAAGCAATCATTGTTTCATCATTAAATCTGATGTTAGCTATAGGTTTTTTGCAGATGTTCTCTATGAGGTTGAGAAAATTTCCTTTGACTCTCATTATACTGAGGGTTTATTTTTTTTATCATGCATCATTGTTGAATTTTATCAAATGCTTTTCTCATATCAATTGATATGATCATATGATTTTTCTTCTTTATCCTGTTGATATGGTTGGTGGGTTACACTGATTGATTTTTGAATATTGAACCATCTTTCTACACCTGCAATTAATTCTACTTAGTCATGGTGAATTATTCTTTTTATACATTATTGGATTACTAGACTATTCTTGGGGATTTTTGCATCTAAATTCACAAGAACTATTGGTCTGTAGTTTTTTCTGTGTGTTCTTGTTGTCTGGTTTTGGTATCAGGGTTATAATAGCCTTGTAAAATAAATTGGGAAGTATTCCCTTCTCTCTCTGAAAGGCCTTGTATAAAACTGGCATTAATTATTTGAACGTTCAGTACAATTTTCCAGTGAAAACATGTGGGCCTAGATAGTTCTTTCTCAGAAGTTTTAAAATTACAAATTTAATTTCTTGAATACTTACGGAGTTATTTAGGTTATCTATTTCATCTTGTCTGAATTTCAGTAGTTTGTGAAGTGCAGGAAATAAGGGAAGGAGAAAGTATCGGGGTAAAAGCAATACTACCAGTGTTAAGCAAGCTGTATCTGGAAGCCAGCCCCAAACTAACTTCCCGACAGATACCTCTTGTTACTCTTCTCACGAACAGAGATTCCAAACTCACAGATTTTCCAAAGGATCCATTTTTGGTATTTTTTTTTCAAGATGGCACATGCCCAGAGTGGGTCACTGTGGCATAGCTGTCAGTCTGTATCTGTAGCTCAGAAGTCAGTACCTACTTTTACAGTTATAATGTGTGGTGATATAGGCTCACGACCAGTTTTAGAGCAGTGCCCACTCTGAGGTACGTGTGAACTTAGTCACGTACAGGGTGGTGACCGAAGACGCAAGCATCTGCCACACGATGAACTAAGCTGGAGCAACCCCAGATGCCTCCGAAACAAATACATGCCTTAAAAGCCAACGCGGGGAGGGCACCTGGGTGGCTCAGTCGGTTGAGTGTCCGACTTCGGCTCAGGTCATGATCTCACAGTCTGTGAGTTCAAGCCCCGCATCGGGCTCTGTGCTGATGGCTCAGAGCCTGGAGCCTGTTTCCGATTCTGTGTCTCCCTCTCTCTCTGCCCCTTCCCTGCTCATGCTCTGTCTCTCTCTGTCTCAAAAATAAATAAAAACATTTAAAAAAAATAAAAAAATAAATTAAAAAAATTAAAAAAAAAAAAAGCCAACGCGGGGAAATATGCTCCTTAATTTCAATCTGAGAATATTGGTTACAAAAAGAAAAAGAAAGGCTGAAATGTGTTTCTCAGGGAGATTGGTCTTGACGTTAATGAAACCGTTGTTGACTACCAGGAGCAGCAGGTCTACATTCACCTCCTCCTCTCTGCCGTGGCCGAGCCTGGTGGCCAAGAGTTTCCTAGCACCACGCCCTTGGAACCCTGGCTGGAGGCTGTTCCAGTGTCTCCAGCCGGTACGGGATCCATATTCTATAAACGGAGTTGGGTCACCCAAACCTTTGGCTGTTTAACCAGATTATTTGGCAAGGTTGCTACTGGCTTGCTCACAAAGAATTCTGGTTTTGGCCACAGCATACCTGTTGACTTAGAATGGTATTTTGGGGTTATTATGTTTTCATTTTTATCAGTTGTTAACAAATATTCACTGCATGGGTATACCCTCTGCAGAAATAGATCTGAACATCTACATCCACAAGGAATCAATTTTGTTAAGCCTGCTGGAAGAACACGAGACTTGAAGATGTCAACCAAATCTCCAGGCCTGGGTATGAGTGGTCATTAGACCATCAAATAATCAAGGACCCCAGCTGGTCACAAATACCAGCCAGGGACATCCAAAAGTTATCCTGACACATATTAAAAGTATACACCCATTGCTAATCCCATTCTTGGCCTGAATGCCTTTAAGAATAGAATCTAATTTCACAGGTCACCATAATGGAGATTGTTTTGTTTTGTTTTGTTTTGTTTTGTGTTTGAAGAATAAGACACTGACAAGTACTGTATCTTCAAACTACACAACTATGCATATTGTAGGATTCGATCCTATAACATTGCACATTATAAGGATCCGGTCATCCTATGAAAATTTTCAGCCTCCTAAAACAATTCTATTCACCTTTCTGCTGTTGTAGTTAAGATCATGAAGGAATAAAAATACTTAAATCAGAGATCCACTTCTAACATTTGTATCCAGACAGTCTTTTGTTCTTTCCTGGACAGATTATTTTGGCGTTGCTTTATAAAATGAAAGTGAAAACATATGTCGTTTAGCTTTATGAACACATCTCACTACCAAGGAAGCTTGCAACAATATCTTAAAGCATTTACAAGGTATAGGAGGGAGGACATGAAAAGTTGAATTTACTTCATGTATGATCTCGTAGGGTGTGACCACTGGAAAGAGGTATTGTGGACAGAAACCCCGTATTAGAGCAGCTCATGCTTACAACTGCAAGGGAAGTGTTCCTAATTTCTTCTCTGAAAACACGCAGCTTGTTTCGAGTTATCATTCTTCACTGCACTTCGAACTCCCTGACCGTTTTCCAAGTCTGCTCTTCTGTTCGTATTATTTTGTCTTTCTGTTCCATTCTGAGGGACAATACGATCTGGAGTGGAAAGATGCCTCCAATTTCCCGAGATGGGAGAATATCCCAAGGACAAAGGTTGTCCCAGTACCACCCCGTAAGTCAGTGTTTCCTAAACTTCTCTGAGGATGAGAATGACCAAGGCACGTGTTTAAAACACTAATTCCCAATCTGTGCCTTTGAAGAGTCTAATTCAATAGGCTTAGAGTTGGACCCAGGCATCTTTCATTCTAACAGGTTACTAGGATATGGTTGTCATCAGGACAGCTTGGGAAATGTTGAATTAAAGGAGGTTTTCTCACACTGTGATTCAAGAATGACCTTTAAAGGATCAGAGTGCCTGAAAGAGACTGTGAAGGTTGAATTGTGCCCAGCCAAGGAGTCAGGAGCCGGGGCTGACATTCCACCAGCACTCCTGGCTAGGATGTGCTCACCGGCAGGAGTGTGAGGGACATAAGAAAGGAGAGCTCTTTAACTTGGTCCACTCACAGGAGGCACTTTTTTTCTAACTGTTACCACATTGCGTATGTGCTAGCAGCTGGTCCATAAGAGAATGGCCTAGAATGCTGGTTACATATACAGATTTCTGGACTGTTGCCTCAAATCTATTGAAAGAGGTCTCTCGATTGGGTTGTATTTCAAATGAGCTCCACCGCTGTGACTCTAATACGTGTAAAATTGGGAGAACCACCAACAGCTTAGATCCCAACCCCTTCCACGGCAATCTCTCTGATAGATGAGGCTCTGTATTCTTTGGATCTCTCATCTTTGAGGACTAAGATCAGAAGCTGCAGGTGACACTAGACAGAAATTAACAAGTCTTCTGGGACTCTAGTGCTCTCACAGCACAACTTGAAAAACCAGAGTTCATAGGTCCTCAGTTCCTTGAGCCCAAAGGCACTTCACCAGTTCCTAGTATCTTTGGATCCGGAGCCTAGTTACAATAAACACAGCACACCCAAATTGTGACTCTTACCGGATTTCAACCTACACCATCCTGACCTGCACTGCCGCATTAACCAGGTACCTATGTCGCCCTCATTCTCCTCTTAGTTTCCACACTTCTATTCCTCACGTTCCAGTGGGACTGCAACTCATTTCAAAGTTTGTCCCTATTCTCTATACATCTTGTAAGGTTCCTGAACCCGACCTCCTCTGATAGTTCATTTCATTCCTACCACATTGCCTCCCAATCACTGATTCTCTCTGAAGCCCTTTCTCCTCACCCCGCTCCCTTCTCACCACCCAACTGGCTGTGATCCACCCACAGGGCTCAGCCTCATGTAGACTTGGGACCGGGGATGCTGGCTCAGGACACACTGGGTTTCCTTCCTGCGGGACAGAACAAATGCTCCTTTGAATACAACCTATGCAGCAGTGCAGGGGCTGCCTGGGTCCAGATATCTGAGAGCAAATGCTAGTGAATTGGTTTTTATTTACCTTCTCATTTAGTTCTGTGATTTGGCTATTGTTGCGTTAATTTAGTCCAACACATTTCATAAGGCGGTCTCTGATGTAAAGCCTGGTGAAATGAGACACAGGAGAAGGAGCAAAATTGAGAATCACCACAAAACTTAGGCAACTCTCCCAGGACTTACTTATAACCAGAAATTTGTACTTTTTGTTCACATTCACCCAATTCCCCTATCTCCTAACCCCCCACCTCTGCTAACCACAAATCTGATCTCTTTTTCTGCAAGTTTGGTGTTTTGTTTTTGGTTTCGGTTTTGTTTTTTAAGATTCCACATAGAAGTAAGACAATATAGTATTTGTCTTTCTCTGGCTAACTGTGTCATTTAGCATAATGCCCTCAAGATCCATTTATAGTTAACACTTCTATATAGGGTATTTGAAAATTGCTAAGAGACTAGATCCTAAAATTTGTCATAACAGGGAAAATAAACTTTTCGTAACTATACAAGGTGATGGATTTTGCTACCCAAACTTATAGTAATCATTTCATAACATATGTATATCATTATGCTATACACCTTAAACTTTTAAGTGGCATATGTCAATTATATTGCAATAAAACTGAGAAAAAACTTCACATCACTTCATATTTGTCTGTAAACTACACATAGTGATTTAAACACTGCCGATGACATAGTATTATATATCAAAAATCCTAAACATGCCACCAAAAAACTATTAGAACTGATAAGTGAATTCAGTAGGGTCTCACGATACAAACTATGAAAAAATCTGTTTCATTTGTATATCATAAACATGAAGTAGCAGAAAGAGAAATAAAGAAAAACAATCCCATTTTCAATTGCATCACAAGAGTAAAATACTTAAGAATAAACTTAACCAAGGAGGTGAAAGACCTATACTCTGAAATCTATAAAACTTGGATGAAAGAAACTGAACATGACAGAACCAAATGGAAAGATTCCATGGCCATGGATTGGAAGAATTGATATTGTTAAAGTGCCCATATAATCCAAAGCAATCTACAGATTTAGTGCTAGCTTACCAAAATACCAACCGCATTTTCCACAGCACTAGAACAAATAATTCTAAAATTTGTAGGGAATTTTAAAAGACCCTGAAGAACCAAAGCAATCTTGAAAAAGAAGAGCAAAGCTGGAAGTATCACAATCCCAGACGTCAAGACACACTACAAAGTTGTAGTAGTCAAAACAGTATGGTACCGGCACACAAATAGACACACAGATCAACAGAACAGCATAGAGAGTCCGGAAATAAGCCCGTGGCTTATATGGTCAGTTAATCTATGACAAAGGAGGCAAGAATATGCAATGGCAAAAAGACAGTCCCTTCTACAAAAGGTGTTGAGAAAACCGGACAGCTACATGCAGAAGAATGAAACTGGATGACTTTCTGACACCATACACAAAACTAAACTCAAAATGGATTCAAGACTTAAGTGGGAGACCCGAAACCATAAAACTCCCAGCAGAAAACCCGGGCAGTCATTTCTTTGACACTGGCCATAGAAACATTTTTCTGGATATGTCTCCTCAGGCAAGAGAAATAAAAATATAATTAAACTATTGGGACCAGACCAAAAAAAAAACAAAAACAAAAACAAAAACTTCTGCTTCCTTCTTTCTGGGAGTGTTTTCTAATCTTAGAATTTCCTTTTGAATCTATACCTGAATTTTTCTTCTCATCCCTGTCTTCCAAAGCAGAGGACATCTATAAATGCTACCAAGTGCAGGGGCACCTGGGTGGCTCAGTCGGTTAAGCGGCCGACTTCAGCTCAGGTCACGATCTCGCGGTCTGTGAGTTCGAGCCCCGCGTCGGGCTCTGTGCTGACAGCTCAGAGCCTGGAGCCTGTTTCAGATTCTGTGTCTCCCTCTCTCTCTGACCCTCCCCCGTTCATGCTCTGTCTCTTTCTGTCTCAAAAATAAATAAGTGTTTAAAAAAAAAAAATTAAATGCTACCAAGTCCACCCGCTTGGAGACACAGTGAGGGATGGCTTTTCTATGCTCAGATTCCTTCTCTGTACCCATCACTGCTGCAGGCTCCTCTCGGTCCAGATTTCACATGATTCTATTAGACATGTCTGGAAAGGAAGACATTTCCCTTACGAAAGAATTGCTCTTTAATGTGGTTTTGCTAAGCTTCGTGTAACGAGAGTCATAAATAACATCATAGGAGATGAAAAATAATCTTTAATCTTTTAATTTATTACTTAAAATTTTTATTGATGTATAGTTGACATACAATATTATATTAGTTTCAGCTGCACATCATAGCGATTCAATGTTTATATATATTACAAAGGGATCACCGCAAGAAATCTAGCTGCCATCTGTCACCACATAAAGTTGTTAATGCTTATTAACTATATTCCCTAGGCTGTACATTATATCTTCGTGTCTCATTTATTTTATAGCTGGGAGTTTGTACCTTTTAATCCTCTCCCTTCTTCACCCATCCCCCTACCCCCTTCCCTTCTGGCAACTACCAGATTGTTCTCTGTATCTATGAGTCTTCTTCTGTTTTGTTTTGTTTGTTTATTTTGTTTTATAATATTCTTAAATAGCTTTCCAAGGGGCAAAAGAGCCCCGATTTTCAGAAATTGTTTGCTGGGAGACAAAAAAAAAAACACAGCTGCAATCAACTGGTTTGTTCTAAAAGCTATTATCTTGTCACGAGACTGGAATGAGCTATGATTTGTAATTAGCGTATGGTCAGTAGAAAATGATCATTTCTGAGAGGGGAAAGGATACACATTTTGTTTATTGTTATTAACGAGGTGCATTGTTTTCTCCGGCAATACAAAGTGAGGTTTTAGTCTCATAAAGCAATTTTCCCTCTTGAAGTTGCCCTTACAAAACTGTGTGATGGGTGGCTGACTACTGATCCCACCTAACAACTTAACTGGGCTTGAATCATCCTTTGCCAACGCTACTCAGTGATGTCAAGTATCTTGAGACACAAGTGTCTTAAAAAGTGATGCACTTTCTGTGGCCTTGGGTACAGAAATCAGTGAGTTAAAGTAAGGTCTTAGATTTAAAGTGAGTCTCCCCTTGGGACCACCTGACACTAGTAAGGTTCTACACGTGCTTTGATGACCAACTCATGTGGCGGGAATGATGCACCAGCTCAAGTGGTAACGTCACAGAGGAAGCGGAAGGGGACAGACTCCGGCAAATTGCCAAATGCCATTCTGTCACCTAGCACTGTTTTTCTGCCTGCCCCTCTTTCGTTTGTATTTAAAGCTCCTGAGAGAGGGGCACCTGGGTGCCTCAGTCACTTAAGCAGCCAACTCTTAATTCCACCTCAGGTCATGATCTCACGGTTCTATGAGTTCAATCCCCACGTCAGGCTCCGCTGTCAGCGTGGAGCCTGCTTAGGATTCTGTCTCCCTCTCTCTCTGTCCCTCCCCCACCCCCACTCTCTGTCTCTCAAAAATAAATTAAAAAACTTAAAAAAAATAAAGCTGTTGAAAGAACACTGGATTTAAAAAGACTTCCTCTTTTATTTGCAAGACCACACAGAAAAAATGTAAAATCTGTTTACTTACTCAGAGAATCTGGGAAATATTTAATTGCTATCTCACTCTGTAGTAGTTTGGATTATGGGGTTGGTGGTGGGGGGACTGTCGAGCGGCGGAGGGCCAGGGAGTAGATGGGTTTGCATAGGGCACGCCCCCTGGTGTTTTCACTCAGCCCTGTTCTGTCTTGAAGAGAAAATAAATCAGTGCTCTAATATTACAAGTGATTTCCAAAAGAGCATGCATAATATGTGAAAACTAGGATTTACGTTTTGAAAGCTTTAGAAAGTGATCTGGTGAGTTTCTTTGTTGGTTTTGGAGAGGGAGAGGAGATAGATGGGAGTGTTGTGGTTAAGGATTTTGCCAAGGTAACAGGTAGTTTGGGATTCCCCCACCCCCACCCCTGCCACGCACGTTTTTAAGTTCCACGTATGAAGACATACGGCCTCAAATCTTAGTGGGTGGGGTTGGGAGGAGGGATGAAATAATGGTGAGTCACTGGTTAGCGTCAATGAGATAGCAATGCAAAGTTTGTAATAAGCTCGTAAATATCTGGAATCCCCCAAACCTGCCTGGCTTGGTCGCAAGAAAGACTCGTGAGATTTTTCAGTTACTTCCTGCTCTAATCAGGACGTGTATGTATAAATATGTTTTACCAGTGTGTCTTCACCTTCATTCAGGTGAAATGGGATGTGTAGGTATGATTGGGTTGCAGAATGAGACAACGTAGATGATTATTTCCATAGCGTCCATCATAAGCCTTCAGTAGTCAGTAAGATCTAGCTGGTAATTTGGTTAAAATGTAATTTGAATAGAGTTCTCTCTGTCCCCGTATGTATGTATTTATGTGTTTACTTATAAAAAATTAAGAAGAGGGCAAAACATTCTGGTGTCCAGAGATAAGGTCATAAAAATAAAAATTCTGTAATCTTTTCGTGTTTCAGGGAGAAAAAATGTGGTAGCATATTTAAAGAGACTTGATTTTACCTTTAGTAAAGCTCCCCATAGGAAATGATAAGACGCATTTTAAAGACTTCTCTCTGCGTTTCTAAAAAACAAATACAGTAATTGGCTTAATGAAGGGAAAAAACAGATAAGAATAACATTTAGAATGCCCGTATTTTTCTCTGGGGAGCCACTATTTGGTACTATGAAGAGTTGCAAACATTAATATTTTCAGTTTCCAGGGAAAGTTTGAAACTTACACCAAAAGTTTCAAAGTCTAACTTCTGAGCCCTGAGCCTTTGCCAATATACAACATTTATTTTTGGCTCCGTGTGTCCTTACAGAGTTTCGTTATACCAAACTTTATGTAGCATTTGATTTTTAGCCAAAAGTTTTGTCCAGCACTCCTAAATGAGCTCCCCCTTCAGACAGGTTAGTGGTCTTTGCATAGGAACTGAAACGTTCGCACCAGTTTGGCTCATGTGAAATAAACATAGAAAACCACCGATGGCAATGGAGAAAATACGCAGGAACCAGGTCTAGGGATTGTGTTACAGGGGCAATGATTCATCAGTAAGGCAGTCAGAGCTCCCAGAGAAAATAATTTCCATTTTACCACTGGACTGGAAGATAGAGATAGAACTAAATTTAAAAATTAAGTTTTAAAATGTTGACGTCTTACATTTGGTAATATTTTAGGAATATCTGTTATCTTAAACTGTATCCTTCCTAGTTCCTAAAATACTTGGATGGAGGAGATCTTACCAATGAGGGAAAACTCCCCAGGGCTAAACATGAGGATCAGAGGTTACTTGATTATGAAGCCTAATCCCATCTAGTTAATAAAGGACAAAGACATTCCTTACAAGAAAAGGCAAAAATAATGAAACTCTAATTTTATTTTGTTTTAAATTTGCTGAGTCTGGTGATCAAATTTTTCTAAGGTGAAGCCTGAATGACCCTACACACCTTGAATTTAATGAATGGTAGGTTGTGGTTATTCATTTATTCAAACGCATATCAAGGAATTTGAAAACAAGCAACCATGCTAATTCAGTGTATTATCCAGACAGTGTGGGGCTCAAAATTATTATGCAAGTAATAATTTCAATTTAGAAAAGAAACAGATCTGAGAATGTGCAATCAATGTACTAGAGCCGAGGAGAACCGTATGCAAGCTCCAGCCAATCATTAGTCATCAGTTATCTGCTTATGTGGTAAGTGCTGTGCTAGGCAATGGATATATAAAAATGAAGAATTAAAACTGAGTCACACACAGTCCAGTGAGTGGCTGGATATGAAACACATTATTGTAATATACCACGATAGAGCTATCAACCGGGTACTCTAAGAAGACACGGGGTCAGGGCTTCGTTCAGAGACCTGGGAACGGCTCCATAGTTGAGGCAACTTTTGAGTTAAGTCTTGGAGTATGAGCAGGCACGTTCCTGATAAAGGAGGGGCGGTCATTCCAGGCAAGGGAACTGCCTGTGCCAACATATGGAACCCTAAGATCACCAGATCTTTTAAAAATGCTTAACGTTTCTGGAGTATAGTTAGCTTATAGGTGAGTACAGGGTGGGAGATGGGGTATGTGGGTAGATTCTCCCATTATTTTCTTGCCTTATTCTTGTCTGTTCATTCAGTTTATAAAATTAGCCTCGATGATCTCTAAGTTTCAAAATTCTACAATCCTATGAAAGGAAAAAAATCTGTTTTTAGTTTTTTAGTTGGAAGAAAAGAGCTCTTTGGGGTGAACAAGGGTGTGGGATTGTTTCCATGAAAATGAGGATTTGCAGCTGCCTCACACAAGCTACATTAACAGTAAAAAAAATAAAGAGAGAGAGAGAGAGAACTTTTTTTCTTCTATTATTAGTATGTTTTGACATGTGCCTCTAGCACTATTTGGAAGGAAAATGACAATTTTTCCTCCAATACTAGATATGTTTCTTTTCATTTTCTTTTATTAGACTCCCTCAGCAAAAGGAAAGTTTTTATCCTGGTCTCATTTTTGGATAGAAAGTGTGCATTTTAAAACCAGGCAATCTACCTCTAAGAACCAATTTGTTGTCCATTTATCTATTTATTTAAAAAAATGTTTTAATGTTTATTTATTTCTGAGACAGAGAGAGACAGAGCATGAGTAGGGAAGGGGGAGAGAGAGAGGGAGACACAGAATCCAAAGCAGGCTCCAGGCTCCTAGCTGTCAGCACTGAGCCCGATGCGTGGCTCGAACTCACGAACTGTGAGATCAGGACCTGAGCCGGAGTCGGTCGCTCAACCAACTGAGCCACCCAAGCACCCCATCTATTTATTTATTTTAAAGTTTATATTTTGAGAGAGAGAGAGAAAGCATGAGCAGGGAAAGGGAGAGAGAGACAGAGACAGAGAGAGACAGAGAGAGAATCCTACTTGGGGCTCGAACTCACGAACCGTGAGCTCATGACCCGAGCCAAAACCAAGAGTCTTAACCCACTGAGGCACCCAGGTGCCCCACCAATCTGTTGTCTTTTATAGATTGTTACATATGCATGAAACTCGAAGTGCAAGTTCTGAGTGGAGCTGCCCTGTAACAAAGTTCTTCTCAGAAACCAAAGTGAACCTCAAGTTATTGGGATGAGAGGAATGGCATGTAAAACTGATGTCCTGCTAATGAGCAAAACAAAAACAAAGAGAAAACGGAAACTGTTCCCCACATAGCACATGATTTCAAAAATGTAGAAGCTGGAAAAATAAAACATGAAGTGGCTTATGAAAGACAAAAACAGTTGGGATATTTTTTAACACATTGTACTGAAAATTACTTTGAACACTCACATTCAGGGAGAATGACGGAGTCTGTTGATCATTTAAATAATTAAACTTTAACTCAAAACCACAGAGACTGGAGCTAAACTTTAAACTCTAAAAGCAGACAGCTACTTTTTCAGATGATATTTCTTTAGAGTGTAGTTTTACAAGGAGTTAAAATCAGAATGAAACAATTATCTGATTTTTAAAAACTTGGATCTTAGCTAATTTATTTTAGTCTCCAAATTCCTAAAGAGTGCTTGACATGTTTTGCTTCTTCGAGATCAGTAAAGACCACTGGTTGCTCTGACACAAGAAACACCCTTGCACTCTATCTTTAATGGAAAAACAAGCTCTCAGATCAGAAATCTTTGCATTTCCCTATTCCCTGACTTTCAAAAGCAGCCCGCTACACCTTCATCCATCCAAGCTTAGCCACCCTTTATGATCAAATTCAAACCATCTTCTCTGTAAAATGTCCACTTGACCATGTCTGCTTGAATAATTGCTTTCCGCTCAGAAATTCTTCAGTAACTATTACCCATCATTTAAGTGGCAGTAAGTCCCATGTTAGCTTTTTTATTATTATCCTGGAATCTGTACTGTTGACTTTCAGTATGAGCAGGTGTTTGTGTCTAGTCTCCTCAACAAGGTCATTGCTCCTTAAAGACAGAGACCTTTTCTTCTTGGTGCTTTTACAGAGTTTGCTCCAGTAAATATTTGGTGATTTGAATAATTGATTAATTCAACAAACATTTACCAGGCAACTACCATGAAATGAACTAACATAGACCCTGTGTCTTTTTCTAGGTTTGTCCTGAAGGCTCGTGGTAAACCCAAATGTAAAAATGTAAAAATCAGTTAAACGTAAAAATCTTCATCCTCTGTAGCTAAGTTGCTTATTTTTATAAGTTAGTGATTTAAGAATTTTTATTTATCAAATAGAAGGAGAAGAAGAAAAAGGGGGGAGAAGTTGAAATTTTTATAGGCTTAAAAATCTAAATGTTTATATTTTCCATCTCTTCAACAGCATTACTACTGTATGATAGATTTGTGTGGCTAATAATGTGAAGACAAAGGGAGATACATTATTGCTCTGAACTCATGGCCCAGGGACTCCCCATAGCTCACATGAACCAAATGTGAGCCTCCGTTTGAAAAAAATCTAGTGATTTATGTGATGTCAATATGTCAATATTCCTAATAGCAAGACGACCTAATCAACAGCTCAGTAGAAATGATAGGTCATGGGAATTTGAGTTAGATCACCTGATTTTAAATCTAGCTATATTATTTAGTTAAGTTACCCAGCTTCAATTCTTGGAAAGCTGAGATCACTATTGTGATGATAATTATAATAATGTCTGTCTTCAGAGTGTTGGTATACAAAATAAAGGAGTACTACAAAGTACCATACTTTGTATACAAAACTGTAAAGTACTTTTGGTTATGATTATAGATGTCATGTTGGCCCATCCACAGTTCATTCAATAAATATTAATTAACATCATGAACCAGTGATCAGTTGTCTTCCCATTACCTATGTTGAAACTCAACTAATCATGGCAATTAAATGGCAATATTACCACATAATTTTTTTATTCCCTTTTAGATGAGTGCTTTTTAAAAGCTGTGCAGAGGGGAGTTCTAGCTTTTCATTTCTGCTATTTTAAGTAAGGTAGTAAGTATTTAACCATGGACTTAGTTTCTGTATAATTGATTTCAAACATCAGGATAAAATATACTGCAAAAAACTCATTATAAACAGAGGACATTTACTATATTTTTAAAAAATAAGAGTGTTTAGGGCCACCGGGTGGCTCAGTCGGTTAAGCGTCTGACTTGTTTCAACTCAAGTCATGATCTCATGGTTTTGTGAGTTTGAGCCCCACGTTGGGCTCTGCACTGAGTGTGCAGAGCCTGCTTGGGATTCTCTCTCTCTTTCCCTCTGTCTATGCCCCTCCTCTGCTCACACTGTCTCTGTCTCAAATAAACTTTAAAAAAAATAAGAGTTTTTAAATGTCTGTAAGTTATGGTATAAGAGGTTGAGGTACCCAATCTCTTTTGATTATTAAAAGACATTAAAAATTTTTTTTAATTAAAGGAATTAATTAAATTATTCCTTAATTAAATTAGGAATTTAAAAAAAAAGAATTTTTTTTTTTTATCTGGTAATGACAGGCTAGACACAAAAAAGAACTGAAACTAAACAGTATGCCCCAGTTGGTAAATTTATTTCTCGCCAGAGTGGAAATTAGAAATTCTGAAACTACTTTACACACATACAGGGATGAACAAATAAGTAAATAAATTGCAGATAGTGGGAGCCTATATTTCTCACTGTCAAATAAGAAGTTAAAAAAAGTAAGAAGAGAAATTAAAATGAACCCTGTGGTTCTGGATTTGAGTCAGAGATATCAGTATGAATTCATGTTTATTTTAATATATATGCAAATAGAACTAAAAGTAGTTTTAGATATGTGTGTATATGTAAATTAGTACACATCCATATATTGGCTCAGCAACTGTAACACCCTAATAGCAAAAGCACACTCAGTCCCAAGATTTTGGTTTCTAAATATCATTCTTCAATAAAACAAAGCAGGGCTCCTTAGAGAAACGGTTTACTCTAGGGCTGGCACAAGGAAAAACACAAGATGAGCCCGGACCATCTCATAGTGCCAGAGAGTAAGGAAATGCTAAGGAAGAAGGACAAACAGGAAAAGGAAAAGAAGGAAAAGAAGAGGAAAAAGAGAAGGGGACAAATCAAAGGACATAGGAGCCTACCTGAAAGAATTCTCTATGGACAAAGCTGGAATGTTTTGAACAAATAAAGACAGTATTGGGTTATAAAATGTATTGATTAATTTATCTGGTATAAATGATTAAATATATAAATGAATGAATAAATGAGAAGGGACAAATCTTCCTTATATAGGAATGCCAAATAATATATGTAGCTATTCCTCTCTCTAGAAGGTAGAGCTTAATTCCCATACCTTTGAATGTGGGATGGATTTATTGACTTATTACCAAAAAATAAAGAATGGAAAGGGGAAAATAGTAACTTTATGGAAGAGAAACTTGGTAGACATCTCAACCAAGTGATCAAGGCTAAACTCACCATGTGGATATAACCCATCTCCTGATAATGATTTGAACAGAACAGTGCCTCACCTATGTGCTATTTTTACCAAAAACCTATAACCCCAGTGTGATCATGAAAAAAAAAAAAAACAAAAAACAAAACAAAGCAAAAACCCCAAAACATGGGACTGCCCCAAAATGAGATAAAGTCTACAAAATATCTGACTTACCCTCTTCAGAAGTGTCAAGGTCATGAAAAACAAGGAAAAAATGTTATAGACTAGAGGAGAGTTTAAGGAGATGTGACAATTAAATGCAATTTGGTTTCTTGAAACAGGAAAAAAAAGACATTTGGTTTTAAAAAAGTGAAATCGAAATAAAGTCTGTAGTTTAGATAATAGCATTATTTCTTCAAATGTACATTGTTACATAATTTGTTAACCTTAGGAGAAACTGGGGGCACCTGGGTAGAAGGTTAGCTTTCAACATCGTCTTGATCACTGGCCTAGCATAGCTCTCCAAGTGCAGCTGTGTTATGCATGCCTGGTTGGAGCCCAAGTCATTTGCTCCTCATCACTGCTGCTGGGACCACAGATACACAGTGGCCCTTTCAACTGCCACCAGGGCCAGCACAACTATCACACTGAATTTTTTTTTGAGTTTATTTATTTATTTTGAGAGGGGTAGGGCAGGGTAGAGAGAGAGAGAATCCCAGGCAGGCTCCGTGCTGTCAGTGTGGAGCCTGACTCGGGGCTTGAACTCATGAACCACGAGATCATGCCCTGAGCCGAAACCAAGAGTTGGCCACTTAACTGACTGAGCCACCCAGGTGGCCCAAACGTTTTTTTTAAAAATTGAGATATAATTGACATATAACATTGTGTAAGGTTAATGTATGCAATATGCTCATTTGACACGTCTATATATTGTAACAGGATTACCACGGTAGCCTTAGCTAAAACCTCTGTCACATTAATTATCATTTCTTTGTGGTGAGAACAATTAAGATCTAGTCTCTTATGGGGCGCCTGGGTGACTCAGTCGGTTAAGTGTCCGATCAGGTCATGATCTCACGGTTCATGAGTTCGAGCCCTGCATCGGGCTCCTGCTACAGCTCAGACAGAGCCTGGAGCCTGTTTCAGATTCTGTGTCTCCCTCTCTCTCTGCCCCTCCCCCCTTGCACTCAGTCTGTCTCTCTCTCTCTCTCTCTCTCTCTCTCTCTCTCAAATAAACATTAAAAAAAATTTAAGATCTAGTCTTTTAGCGGCTTTGAAGTTTCTAATAACAGTATTGTTGACTCTAACACTTTGACTGTCTTGCTGAAATTGGCGGGCACGTAAAAATCAGGCCTAGATTTTTCCTGGATTTCCATGGCCCTCTCGGTTCTTCTCGGTTTCTCAGGAAACAGAGAACAAGGATCTGTGCATTGTGGCTTTTTCATTCCCCAGTACAGAGCTTTGTGGTTGCCTTCCCACAAGGTAGAAGGAAGAGCAGAGCAAACACACACTTTGTCAGATAGTCCCCTCTGCTGTGTGCATGGGCAGGCGGGGGCCAACCCCACGGGGACTCCAACAAGTGTTGCTGAGGCGCCTTTCCATTGGCAGCTCTGTGCCTGTGCTTTCCCCATCCCGGTAATCCAAGCTACGAGGCCCATGTTCTTTTATATCAGCTTTTCCCCAGGATCGCAATGCTCTGGCTCACACAAGCCTTCTGAGTCCCCAGAGACAAGGCCTTTGCACCCTTCACCAAGAGCACTCTGGACAACACCGGGTGACACTGAATGACGTCGGATCGTTTGTTCACGCGGTGATCCTTTCACCGATCTTACTGTACAGTTTCACTTTGTCAGCTATACCCTTCAAAGTGTGTCAATGTTCTTACAAAACGACTGCTTAGAGCTCCTCCAAAAATAATTTTCTATTTCAAATCATAGGACGTGGAAATAATTCAGACTGCCTTAATTGAATACATTGCAACCATTAAAAATCCTTTTGTATAATAGCTTCACTGAGGTATAATTGACACGCACTGCTCCCATGTTTCAAATATACAATTTGATAGATTTTCATATACGTGAAACCACCACAATCAAGATACTGAATTACCACCAAAAATTGCCTGTGCCCTTTGTGATCCTCCTCTCCTCTCTCCACACTTTCCAAATAATCTCCTCCTCCCAACCCCCAGGCAACCACTGATCTGCTTTCTGTCATTATAAATTAGTTTGTATTTCCTAGAATTTTTTTTATAAATAGAATTATACAGTATGTCTGTGTGTGGACGGGGGTTGGGGTGGATGTCTGGCTTCTTTTATTCAGCCTAAGTATTTGACATTTGTCTATGTTGTGCGAGTTAATAGCTCTATTGTTTTTCAGTTGCTAAGGATTATTCATCATATGGAGATGCCAGAATTTATATATCCAATTACCTGGTAATGAACATTTGCGTTGTTTCGAGTTTGGGAATATCACAAAGAAGTGCGCTGTGAGCATTTTCATGTACACGTCTTTGTGTGGACACACACTTTTGTTTCTTTAGGTTAAATACCTACGAATGGAGTGCCTGACAGAGTATGTATGTGTTTAACTATTTGAGCCACTGCCAAACTGTTTTCCAAAGTGTTTTCACCATTTCTCCTTCTCCCCAGCCACGTACGAGAGTTCCAGTTGTTCAACAACTTTGCCGACACGCGGTAGAATTAATCTTTAAAATTGTAGCCATTCTTAAAGGCGTGAGGTGGTGTCTCATTATGGCTTAACTTGCATTTCTCTGTTGACTGATCACGTTGAGCATATTGTCATGTGCTTATTTGCCTTCCAAAGGTTCTGTGGTGAAACTGCTTAAATTTTTTGCCCATTTTTAATTTTTAAATTTTTTCCAGCTTTATTAAAATATAATTGACATCTAACGTAGTGTGAGTTTAAGGTGTATGCCATGTGATGATTTGATACACGGGCATACTGTGAAGTGTTTATTTACCACAATGAGGCTAGTTAATACGTTCTTCGAGTCACGTAATTACCATTTTATTGTGTTGTTACGGTGAGAACATTAAAACGCTACTCTCACAGCAACTTTCAATTATACAATACAGTATTGTTTACTTAGACCCCTGCCTCCCAACTTAGAACTGAAAGTTTTTACCCTTTTTTATTTTTTTATTAAAAAAATTTTTTTTAATGTTTTATTTTTGAGAGAGAGAGAGAGAGAGAAAGAGACAGAGTGCAAGCTGGGGAGGAACACAGAGAGAGGGAGACACGGAATCCAAAGCAGGCTCCAGGCTCTGAGCTGTCAGCACAGAGCCTGACGCGGGGCTCGAACTCACAAACCATGGGATCATGACCTGAGCCAAAGTCAGAAGCTCAACCGACTGAGCCACCCAGGCACCCCTATACTCTTTTTTAATTTTTTTTTTTTTTTTTTTTTTTGACAGAGAGAGAGGGAGAGTGCATGCACATGGGGAAGGGTCAGGAAGAGAGGGAGAGAGAGAATCCCAAGCAGGCTCCATGCTGTCGTTGCAGAGCCCAATGTGGGGCTCGATTGCACAAACCATGAGATCCTGACCTGAGCCGAAATCAAGAGTGTGATGCTTAACTGACTGAGCCACCCAAGTGCCCCTGAAAATTTGTACTCTTTGACCAACATCTCCCCATTTCCCTTACCCCCCAGCCCCTGGCAATCACCATCCTACTCTCTGTTTCGATGAGTTCCATGTTTTTAGATCACGTGGTATTTGTCTTCCTCTGTCTGACTTATTTCACTGAGCATAATGCCCTCAAGGTCCATCTATGTTGTCACAAATGGCAGGATTGCCTTCCTTTTTTGTGGCCGAATAATGCTCCATTGCATATTTATATATACATATATAAATATATAATATTATATATATTCATAATATATAATACATTCATATTCATATATTTATATCCATATTCATATATTTTTATAATATAAACTTATATATTAAATATTTATATGTTTAATATATAATATATAATTTTATATATATTCACCTGTTGATGGACACTTTAGTTGTTTCTGTGTTTTATTTGCCTCTTTTTAAAAAAAGCATGGTTTATTTTCATATTACTGAGTTTTGAGAGTGCTTTACATACAAGTTCTGGATGCAAGTTAGGTATGTGACATGTAAACATTTCTTTCAGTCAATGGCTTGCCTTTTCATTCTCTTAAGATGTCTTTCAAAGCAGAAGTTTCTTGATTTTGAGAAAGCCCAATTTATGATTTTTTTTAATGGATTGTGTTTTTTGCTGTTATATGTAAGAAAACTTCGCTGAGCCCAAAGATTTTCTCCCATGTTTTCTTTTTGAAGCTTTATAGTTTTAGGTTTTATATTTAGGTCTATGATTCATTTTGAGTTGAACGGTGTGAAGTAGGATCACACATTTGTTTTATTTGTTTTTGTTTTTGGGTTTTTGTGGGTGTTTTTGCACATGGATATCCAGTTTTCCTAGCACCTTTTGTTGAAAAGACTATTCTTTCTCCACTGAATTGCTTTTGTACTTTTGTTGAAAGTTAATTGAGCATGTATATGTGGGTTTATTTCTGGACTCTGAATTTTGTTTACTCTATTTGTCTTTTCTTAAGCCAATACCACCACATTGTCTTGATTACTATAGTTTCATGATTTTCAAGTTTAGATACTGTGAGTCCTCCAAATTCGTCCTTAGTTTTGACAATGCTAGGTCTTTTGCATTTGATCTATAAACTCAGGTTTTCAATTATACAAAAACAACCTACTGGAATTTTTGTTAACTTGCTGGAATTTCGACTGTGATTGCACTGAATCTATAAGTAAATTTGGGAACAACATAGTAATAATATTGAGTGCTCCAAAACACGAAGACTGTATTCTTCTCCATTTATTTAGGTCTTCCTTAATTTCTCTCAGCAAGGTTTGCACTTTGCAGAGTTAGGGGTTATACTTTTTGTTTATTTATTTATTTATTTTTGGTTAGATTTATCCTTATTTCACATTTTTTAATTTTATTGTAAATGGCATTATTTTTAATTTGCAACTATTAGTTGTTGGCATATAGAAATATAATTAGTTTTTGTAGTGACCTTGCATCCTGTAAGCTTGTTAGTTCTAATAGCTTTTTTGTAGATTCCATGGATTTTTCTGTGTATAGAATCGTGTTGGTAGCAAATAGAGACAGATTTACTTCTTCCTTTTCAATCTTTAATTTCTTGTCCTTGCCTTATTGCACTGGCTGGGACCTCTAGTACAGTGCTGAGTAACAGTGGTGAGAGTGGACATCCTTGACTTCTTCTGACCATAAGGAGAAAATTTCTGCTTTCATCACCGAGTATGATGTTAGCTGTAGTTTTTCTGTAAATGCTCTTTACCACGTAGAAGTTCCCTTCTGTTCTTAGTTTGGTAAGAGTATTGTTCTATTAATCAGATATGGATGCCAGATTTTGCCAAATGATTTTTCTTCACCTGGGGAGGCTGGGGAGTTGATTTTTGATTGTTAAATCAACCTAATTACCCGGTATAAACAAGGGTTTTTAAAACAGAGAAATGTATCAAATTGGATTTGAGTTTAATTTACTTGACTACTTAGTGATAGTAGCACAGTTTATTAACACATGAAAGATTAGTTGTTTTTCTAGTGATGATTACTTTCAGTAAGTCTCAAAAATTATTGATTTTTTAGAGCGAAATAATCTTAAGACATAAAATTTGGAATGATAATTGGCTTGCCAAGGTTAAATGCAATGTGTTCTTTGCTTCAGTCTTCTTAGAAATGAGAAAATATCTGAAGTGCCTACTTTTCGTGAGCTTTTAGGCATTTCCGACCACATAAGTTTTCAGTGTAGGGCAAAGTATTTTGTGTGGTTCTACCTGTTTACACAATTCTCTTTCTCCCACTCTATTTTGTGAGAACATTGGCTGGGAACTAGTGTAAATCAACTCCCCTTTGGAGGCATTTTCCCCAAAGGAGGTGGCAGGAACACTGCTTTGGGTGACCCTGGTAGTCCACAGTGGGGACATAAAAGGATCGAGCAGTAACACCACCCATTAGCTACTGCTTCCCGAGAGATGTACAGGAAATGTTCATGATCAAATTTCAGTTGAAACTCGGGGCAGGAAATGACTATTCTCATCAAAGGGGAATTAAAAGATTCCCTCAGGCCTCAGGAGGCAGTGAGGAAGATTGTAGTACTGAGCAAGTTGCCAAAGTGAGAAGTCAGATAATGAGCCCTTGAGTTGGAGAGACAGAGCCAATCAGCCATCAGCCATTTTATTAAGCAGTAAATCAGGAGAAGTAGACTGGAAGGAATCCAAGCACTCAGAAGAAATGGAATGGTCAAGACGTCAAGGACATTAAGCAAGCACATAAGCAAAGACTAGGAATTTTTGCAAATAGTCTCTATTAGTATAGGATCTGGGGACTGGGAGACCGGGGTCTGAGCTATGTCTCCTTTCATTTTCTTTTTAAGCCTCGATCAGTTTTCTTATCTGCATTATGATAAGGTGAGGTACAAAATGGAACCTAACCCTAAGTGACTTCTAAAGTCAGATTCTGTTCAGTGAAAAGGTGCTTCGAGTTGTTGAAGACTTAACTGGTTGGTATATGGTGAGAGTCCAAACTAGGGAGTGCTGATTGGCTCAGCAGGTTACAGAAACTGAACTTGGAATTCTCAAGGCAATCTTGGTGGAAAGGCACAGAGAAGCGCATGTTAGCAGAGAAAGTCCCGAGAGGAGGAGGACCGGGTGAAGGGCCAGTGAGAAACCCCCCATGTTGAGTGTAACAGCACTTCAAGAGCAGGAATGACAAATGTTTTACATAAAAATTTTATAGATTTCCCCCATATATTGCACAGGTATGCAAAACTGTAACTTTCTTCATTTCTTTATAATTAAATTTTAGTCCCCCCCCCTTTTTTTTAAGTTTATTTGTTTTGAGAGAGAGAGACCATGAGCATTGGGTGGGGAAGGAGTGGGGATCAGGGAGGAGAGGGGGAGCTGGGGGATTTGGGGAGGGGCAGTGAGAAAGGAAGAGAGAGAGAATCCCAAGCAGACTCCACGATGTCAGCTCAGAGCCCTATGCAGGGCTCGACCTCACAAACCATGAGATCATGACCTGAGCTGAAATCGAGAGTCAGACCTTGACGATCGAGCCACCCAGGCAACCCGTTGAGTCCCCCTTCTAATGGGCGGTGACAAGAGTAATCTTGATTCAAGGTTAGCACAGATACTTGAGGTTTGAAACTCTGTAGATTATGGCTGCCTTTTCAGTCATTCTCATTCTCCCTCAACCCCCTCCTCCTTTCTGCCCAGGAGGTGACATAAGTCCCAGAAAGTAGGGAATTTAACTATCATCCAGGTCAGGGGAAGAGAGTGCCTGGTACTCCATCATCCTGTGTCAATTTCTGGAGGCCGCTGAGATGTGACTAATCCCGCGAGCCTCTGGATGTGTGTCCTGTTGCATGTGCCGAAGGAAACAGCGTCCTCCCCGTCACACCTCTGATTATCTGCTCACTGAAGGTCACACTGGGTCCTGATAACTGGGGCATGGATTCTAGTTCCCTCCATGTCCCCTGGTCTGGGTGCCATCAGCATCCCCCTGTCAGGACCACAGTAACTTTCTGCTGCTCTTCCTGTATCACCCTGAGGATGCATGAGGTGGTCCTGGAACCAGATGTCTGGGCATATCTCTCAGATTTTCGTGGCACCAGGATGGGTGCAGGGTTCCTTGGAGTGGCTGACAGCCTTCCCAGGCTAGGCTCTGAGAAGGAAGGCCTGGGTGCTCTCCTGCTTTGGGTCCCCTAAACCTATCCTGGATTTCCAGTTGCCTCCTGTACCTAGACTCAACCTAGGCCAGGAGGAGGGCCAGGGGCCAGAGACACTTACAAACTCCCTCTCTTCTCTCTTGCTTTCTCTCCTCTTTGAAGTTCTTCAGCCAAGAAAAGTCTTTTCATCCTCTTCTTGTGTGGTTGCAAAGGGGCTCTTCATCTTTCTTGTTTGTTGTTTGAGAATAAACGCGGTATCTTCTTCCTTCAGGCTTTGACTCTTGATAATTAAAGCTGAAGTTTTGGAGTTCAGAAAAAATTTTTTTTTTTTTAGGTTTGTGGCTCTCAGCTCAACTTTCTGCCCCTCAAAGACTTTTCAGTTCTAGTTTATATCTGACCTCTTAAGTGTAAATCAAAGATGTTATAGTTTGCTTGAGTAGTGGGTGGGAAGATAATATAAAAGGAAACCTAAGGAGAAAGAACTTCAATTACTATTTCAAATATTACTCACGACACTAACATGCGTTTTCAGATTGGTAGTACTGTTGGGTGACATAATGTAAGTAACCCAAAAAATCCTTAAAAATTATCAGTATTATATATGTGTGTGTGTGTGTGTGTGTGTGTGTGTGTGTGTGTATTCTCAAATATTTGATTTGGTTGTTTCAGGTAGAAATACAGAAAAAAAGATGAGCTGTAAGTCTAACATGACAACCATGGAAGAGAGGCAACGGGATTCCAGAGCTTGTGTTGACTTTCCTTCTCATCTAAACATCTGCATAAATTTGGATTTTCATGAGGTATGGCCTGTGGATGCAAGCTACTTTTATCTCTGAGAGTGAGTATAACCCCACTGACATCTGGGATAAAGAGGAAATGGTCAATACATATCAGTTAATCGTAGTGGTAGTAAAAGTTGAAACTGTGGTGGTAGGTATGTTCTTGAACAAGCAGACAATTTTACCAACCATCTGGGGAGAGAACATGAGACAAGACCAGCACAGGGGGCATCCCATTAGCAACACTTGTTTAGAGCCCTAAGTGAGAGAAACTGAGACTGATATCCTGACCCACCTTGTATCTTTTCTACATCATTATCTATAATATAAAATGGTGCTCCACCAGACCTCAAAATGGTAATCAATCAATGTCTGGTTGCTGACCTTGCAAGCAGATGATGTCTCTGGAGCATCTGTTTACTTGAGATGCTATAATTGAGTACTTTTGGTTTATCTGAAAGAGAATGGGATAAGTGTATTAGGGTTCTCCTGAGAAATAGAACCAATAGGAGATATATACTAGGTATATATATAGGAGGGATTATAGGAAATATATAGATGTATATCTTATAATCATATTATCCTACGTATATTCTATATATCTAT
Source organism: Panthera leo (assembly GCF_018350215.1). NCBI lineage: Eukaryota > Metazoa > Chordata > Mammalia > Carnivora > Felidae > Panthera > Panthera leo. The sequence goes on from NC_056682.1 coordinate 21,068,906, forward strand.
ATTATATCTATAAATCTATATCTTTACCTATACCTATCTACTCTTTGTATTTAAGTCTAGTGCTAAATATTTATTTTAAGGAATTGGCTTATGTGATGGTTGCACTGGCAAGGTCAAAATCCGCAGGGCACCCTGGCAGGCTGTAAATTCCAGCAGGAGTTGATGTTGCTGCATTCGAGTCCAAAGGCAGTCTGGAGGCAGAATCCGTTCCTCTTTGGGGACACTAGTCTTTTCTCCTGAGGCCTTCAACTGATTGGATGAAGCCCACCCACGTGATCTGCTTTAATCAAAGACTACTGATTTCAATGTTAATAACATCTAAAATACCTTCACAGCAACATCTAGACTGGTTTTTGACTCCAAAACTGGGCACCTTAGCCTCGTGAACACACAAAATTAACTCCCAAAATTAGGAGTTTTGCTGTTATCTTCTTTAGAGACAAGGACAGTGGACAGCATAACTGCCTAGTGGTTGTTCCCTGTCTGGTTTGAGCGCCAGTGTAAAGATGGGCGAGCCCCAAACTAAAGGAGTTTCATGAGAAATTCGGTGGACTCTGGGCTCAAGCAGAGCTGCTTTGCTGCTCAGAAAAGTGTGACCCAGCGCTGAGGAGAGAGGTGCCCTCTCTACCCTCTGTGGGAAACCTAGCATGGCTCTGAGCCGTGAAAACGGTCAGCCTCGAAGTGCCAGGAAACAAGTCTCTCGGCATGGATGTTAATCTCCTTACGGAAGGCTTCAAGAGCAGTGGACGAGGTACCCTCAGCTGGGGTCTTCATGACAGAGCCTGGAGACGAGCTTGAGGAGAACAGGTGTTCCTCGACATACCTGAGCAAGCCTCTAGGAATGCCTTCACATGCCTGAGGGGAACATTCTGGAGACAGGAATTTCTGTTGAGCAAGTGGAGACAACAAGCCACTAGAAGTCAAATCCACAGGCTAGGAAGACCCAGAGACTTCTTGGTTATACTCTTATTACTTTAGAGACTGTGAATTCAATTAGTCTCAGTACAAATTCTGAAGATTTCGTAAGGATTCTTACAGGTATTGTCATTTATATCTACCTACAGACTGTTTGAAGTCTACCTAATTATTAAAGATTAGACTGTGGCTCAGGCTGAGCAAAACCAGCTCCGTTCAGGGTATACTGTGTAGAAATATAAATGAGTGTGTTAACCTTGCACAAAATCTGGGTTTTGGTCAGATTGATAGAGTCGTCTGAAGGTCAGCTGACTTAGTTTAATTGATTTAAAATAGTAACCTAGCTAGTTTGGTGAACTAGAGCATAAGATACGAGGGGCACCTGGGTGGCTCAGTTGGTTAATGTCTGACTCTTGATTTCAGCTGGGGTCATGATCTCTCGGGTCTGGGTTCAAGCTCCGTGCCAGGCTCTGCCCTGTCAGTGAGGAGCCTGCTTGGGATTCTCTGGCTCCCTCTCTCTCTGCCTCTCTCTCTCTCTCTCTCTCGCTCTCGCTCTCGCTCTCGCTCTCTCTCAAAATAATTAAATAAAATGTTAAAAAAATAGCATAAGATATGGGGTAAGATAATTATGAATTCAAATTATGGTACCACTTTGATGGCTTTATGACTTGGATTTGTTGTTTAGTGTTTAAGTTTTGCTTCTTCCTCTCCTCACAGGGCTGTTATGAGCTCTTACATATAGAAAGGACTCAATAAACAGTAGTTGCTAATCTTATTACTGTTTCATCTATTACCGATTCCATTTTTCCCCTTAAACGGTAGTTGACATCTATGAAAGTAACTGTGAAGTCTCTACTGTGGTTCTTAACCTGGCTGGGCCTTTGGAACCAGGGGGCATTTGTGGATCTGTGGGGAAGTGACTATTTTTTTTTTTTAACGTTTATTTATTATTGAAAAACAGAGAGAGACAGACGTGAGTGGGGGAGGGGCAGAGAGAGAGGGAGACACAGAATCTGAAGCAGGCTCCAGGCTCTGAGCTGTCAGCACAGAGCCCGATGTGGGGCTCGATCTCATGAACCGTGAGATCATGACCTGAGCTGAAGTCGGCCGCCCAACAGACTGAGCCACCCAGATACCCTGTGACTATTTTCTCTTGTCACAGTGACTGGGGACTTCTTCTGGCATTTAGTGTCCAGAGATCAAGGACAGTAAATATCCTGCAATTTGTGGGTCAGTCTTGCACTCTGCATTAATTTTCCCACCCCAAAAACCATTAATGAGAAATGCACCGTGCCTCTCAACACAGTGACATAAAGAAAAACTAAATTAATCAAAAATAATTAACACAAAGCACTTGCTGTGATTATTGGGTTTAGAGTTTCCAATGATAAATGAAAGTTGTTGGGGTTTTTTTTTCTTTTTTAAGCTGAAAAAGATTAAAATAAAGTGATTTTCCTGGGTAGTGCCTCCCATTATGTCACGGGAGAAACAATTTGAGGAAAGGATTCATCTCAGCTGCATTGTATACACTTCACTACAATCTGGTTTGTAGGAAGTGACCCTTTCGGCACAGTGAACACTGTGCGTGCATGTGTGTGTGTGTGCGTGTGTGTGTGTGTGTGTGCATGCATTTTTATAGCTTTTGTTTAGAGGGGTAAATTTATGTTGAAGGATTGTTCACTCTCCACAGTATTCTAACTAAAACTTTGATACTAATTTTTTTTTTCAGAAAAGTACACTTTGTTACTCGAAGGAGTAAAGGTAAGACCTTGACTTATAAATAACCTACATGACTTTAAAACAACCTGCACTTTTATGTATTCCAATATGATGACCCCAGTTTGCAGACTCTGAACTTCTACTTATCACCTGGTGAATACACATTCAGAGGTATCTCCTGCTGATGTATTGGTCAGTCAACATACCCTTTACTTATTTGTTTAAAAGAATTTTTTTTAATGTTTATTTATTTTTGAGAGAGAGAGAGAGAGAGTGAGAGAGAGAGAATGAGCTGGGGAAGAGCAGAGAGAGGGAGACAGAATCCAAAGCAGGCTCCAGGCTCTGAGCTGTCAGCACAGAGCCTGACGCGGGGCTCGAACCCACAAACTGTGAGATCATGACCTGTGCCAAAGTCGGACACTTGATTGACTGAGCCACCCAGGGGCCCTTCAACACAGGACTTTAAACTAAGCTGCTTTCGTGTTTGTTTGTTTGTTTGTTTGTCTTCAGAAATGTTCATAAAACTCTGAATTGATTGCTTTATTATATTTTGTCATTGTTTTAAATAATTAGTAACAGAAAAGCGATAGTAGCAATATGACAATTGTAGCAGCTGCAAATAATTAGCTGTGACCAGGGGTTTAGCTTCAGTTGTAAGCAAGTGCTTTTGAACTAAGTCTGTCAGGTATGTATTAACTTCCGAGGGAAATTTAAAGAAGTGTACAAACTACTAGAAATGGATTGTGGAAGCTCATTGCTGATAATTGAAGTGTACTCATGTTGGCAGTTGAACAATCTTGAAAATGAGGGGTTGGGAATTAACACTGCAAACACTCCAGAGATCCTAAGGCGCAGGAAAGCTCCCAGCCCACCGACAGTGATAAGGATTGCTGCGGCTTCCTCTTCCAAAGCCCAAGGGCATCAGGTGTTCAATTTTCACTCAATAAATATTTTAATGCAGTCAGGGAGTGCTGTCGCATTCTCCTGCTGGATCCTAAGCAATTTGTTTTTCTAGCCGGAGTCTCCTCCTAACATTAAAACAAATTGCTTTGTTTCATGTCAATAACACCTCAAGTACCCTAAGCAAATTGAGACATGAAACTACTTTAGAAAAGTATATTTTGGTGTTTCGGGTATGCATTATGTATCCTGCAAAGAGACAAACAGTATCAACTTAACACCGCTAGTGGGAATTTTGTGATATTTTTAGGCTTTCTAGTAATGGAAGCTCTATTGTTAGTCTGTTGAGTCTACTGTCCTCCCTTGGTTTTCAGGGCTCCTGGACATACAAAGGTGGGTCATTGAATATAAGATCATGGGGAATCATTGTTGAGCTATGCCTACCACTCCCTCCTCTCTTTTGCTCTTTAATTCAAAGCTTTTGGAGTTTAATTTTTTTTAATGTTTATTTATTTTTGAGAAAGAGGGAGAGAGTGAGCGGAAGAGGGACAGAGAGAGAGAGAGGGAGACACAGAATCTGAAGCAAGCTCCAGGCTCTGAGCTGCCATCACAGAACCCAACATGGGGCTCGAACTCACAAACCCTGAGATCATGACCTGAGCTGAAGTCAGATGCTTAAACGACTAAGCCACCCAGATGCCCCGACAAAACTTTTAGAGCTTAAACAATGCTTTCAAAGCTGGACCAGGATAATGATACTGTCCGTTAATATAGAATAAGATCAGTTTTTCTCAATTTTCAAAAAAGACATTAACAGAATTATCTCTATTTTCCCCCTACACGTTTTCTTAAAGTCTTTTCTGTTTACTGTTCCCAAGACCAAAATGAATAAACAATCGCTAATAGATGTTACGGTAAGATTCAGGAGCAGCCGATGAAATGGATCATTGATTGACACATTATTGCAATTGAGATACTATATTCTACATATGACTGCAAAAACAGCCACATGGTTATGGTTATGTAATCTTATATCTTGGTAGAATATTGCCTCATAGTTTGCAAGACCATAGAATCTCTAGATATCCTTTAACCTAGCAAGCTAAACAGCAAAGAGTTGAGATAATTGATCCTCAAGAGAGATGTCACCACTGCTGGCACCCCTGTTGCTCAAGGCTGCCAGCCACTACTATTCCAAGGCTTGTGGAAATGCCCCCTTGTGCCTCTAAGGTGGAGGGAGGTGTGTTTCTAAAATGCACAGTCAAGCCAATCCCTTTGCATTCTAACGTAGACATAATGTTATAAATAGAAGCTCAATACAATGTAAATAGTAGCACAATTAATAACACTGTTTGCGTCACCTCCTAAGGAATGGCCCGGAAATCGAGTCATTATTTGTGAAGACTGAGCACTAACCAACCTGCTTCCAACGTGACTCCTGGGCTAGAATTCATTCATAAATTAGCGATTATCCAAGGCGACTCACTGCAAAATGGTAGAATGACTAGGGACAGAACCCTGACAATAAACTTGATCTGTTCTACCTGAAAATAATGGGATTCCTACTCTATGCTGTGCTTAAGCTGTTTTGTGCAGTGGCGAGAGAGTCAATGATGACTGCCAGATCTAAATGCAAACATCGGTGGTTCTCAGCAAGTTAGGTCCAGATCAAACCCATGTTAGTTCACCATTTTGAATGAATCTTGTTCACTGCTTTTGTTTACAAAACTATTCTCTCTGCCAAAGAAGAGAAGAATTTTCTTGCAGAGCCGTCATTCAAAATTACTCATTATCTCCACAAGAAACCCCAGTGCAACCGAAGAACAATTCCTACATTTGTTTATTAGAAATCTCAAATTGTCCCGGCTAGGAGACCCACATTCACGTACATTTTGCCAACATTTAGCATCTGTATCTAAATAAAAAGAAGAGGGAGATTAAGGTAAATTTTATTAATTATGTAAGTTCTATGGCCCAAATACCAAAGATATATTTCAGATTTTTACTGAAAGTTAAAGATCAGTTAAGTAATTTTTAAAGAACATTAGCTTTAAAGCACCACGAAACATTCCACTAAACTTGACTGTACTTCATAGAAAGATCTTTGGTTTGGGCGTTTTTGTTGTTGCTGTTGTTGTTGTTGTTTATTTGTTTGTTTTGTTTTCTTTGTGGTTGTAAAAACAGCACTGCCAAGATCCTGACAACTCAATAGGGGAGCGCCCTCCTCTTTTCTTTTTCCAACTATTGTTTTACATTTGGGATATTTGCTTTTATTGTTTCCTCATGGAGAATAAGCCTGCTTTTCTCCTTAAAAAAGGGTTACTTCTCAGAAAGATTATTTTTGAATTGAAACTTTAGGAAGTGAATACTTAGAAGATCTCTCAACTCTTCAGTATCCAACTTACTTTTTGCTTTAAAAACACACACACACACAAAAGCTAATCTCCACATAAATAGTTGCTTTGAATCATGACACTATGTCATGATTATTGAATATGACTTGCTTTGAATTGAGATGGCCTTTAAAATATCATGTCCTTTACATTATTAAAATATGCCCTGTGAATGTTTGTAAAATATTTTTTAAAAATTGAAATCACCCAAAAACCTACGACCTGGTTGTAATTGCTATACCGGTACATTTCTGTCTTCTATTTTCTTTCTCTTTACTTGCACACATATGTACATATGCACACATGGCTTTTGAAACACAATTCAGGTCACACTGTATATACAGTTTTTTATCTGGTTTTGGGGCTTACAATTTTGCCATAAGTATTTTTCTATGTCATTAAGTATTCTTTGAAAAAAATTTACAGCTCATACAGTATTTTACATATGACCACATATTTTATTTAATAATTGTCTTTTTTTTTGGTATTTGTTGTTTCTAATGTTTCCACTGATCAAAATGTGACCAGGAATACTGGATAGATTAGAACTGGAATGCAGATGATTCCAGATTGTTAGGTTAGGCAAATCCTATCCCTTAGGGGTCCATTGGAATATGATTATTTCCACAGGAACTGAAGAAATTCCTGAATTTATAAAAACTTGAACGTTGGGCAGGTATTTGCTAACGTCTGATGCATTAGGGAAGCCTGTGATGCAGGCTGGGTACCAACCTATCCACCAAGTGTACCCGAATGAATGCACAACTGAACATGGGATGAAAAAGCATATCCTCAGACAGCATGTAAAATGGTTGGGGTCTTTGCTAGTTAATTCCTGGATGATGTGAGTCTTGGCTGCATCTTCTGGTGCTTTTTACCTTTGGACAAAGCAGTGTCACTGAGGAAACGTGCCAGGGAATCCCTGAGTTCCAGACATACTCCTCGGTGCCTACCAGTACAGCAGCAACCCTGGGTCCCTCTGGATAATTAGGGTCGATCTCCATGGCTAGCTAAGTATCTCTTTCTGGGGTGCTTTTGATTTAATGGCATGAAGAGTATCAGAGCAATGCCCATTTCTGATTCAACAGGACTCCTGTTGTGTTCCCCCAGTGGAAGCATTTCTACCTTAGTTTTTATAGTTTTTATAGTTTTGGACCAAAAAGTCCAAAACTGTAGGGTCACGGAGCAAAAAATAGTAAGTGTTTGAGTAGGTTTAATAATAAGTGTTATTCCCATTTCCACCCCTGGTTTCTTTGACTCATATATTCTACCTGTAGGAAAAAACTTGTAATATTGGAAACTCATTCAGAGCATACACTCCATCTTGTAGGACATCACCTACTCTTTGAAGGTGTTTATCTCTTAGTTGGTGTCATAAGAGTCTTTAACGGGTCATTCCATGAGTTTATGAGGCCAGCGGCTTCTGAGGGAATGGACATATAGCAAGATCAATAAACACTGTGGACATTTGCCCATTTCTTTGCCTATTTTTGTGTAACACACTTTTCTTTCTTTCCTTCTTTTCTTTTTTTTAATTTTTATTTTTTTGCTACAAAGAGATATTTTGTGGGATACTGTGACGGTGAATGAATAGGAAGTAAGTCCAATGACAAGGTGCTGATAGAGGTATTGTGGGCAGGAAAGACAACTCCATATTTAAAAAAAAATTAACGTTTATTTATTATTGAGAGACAGACATAGAATGTGAGCAGAGGAGGCACAGAGAGAGGGGGAGACACAGAATCTGAAGCAGGCTCCAGGCTCTGAGCTGTCAGCTCAGAGCCCGATGCGGGGCACGAATCCACAAACCACGAGGTCATGACCTGAGCTGAAGTCAGACGCTTAACTGACTGAGCCAGCCAGGCACCCCAAGACAACTCCATACTTAAACTAAGCGTTTATTCTATTGAGGGAAAATATCTGCTCCTTCCATGGTGGAAGGGATTCAGTATAATCAACCTAGCACAGGTGGCTGGCTGTTTCACCAGGGGTGGTTTTGTACAGAATAGGGGGAAGCAGCCTTCCTCTCTGCTGTGGGAAGACTGGGCACCCAGAAATGGTGGTACTCAAATCAGACTCAGTGAGGGAGGGCCACATGGCTGAGTTCACACAGAACCTTTATTCTTACCACTGTGGCTGCTCACACATGAGCCCATTAAGGATGCTCTGCAGAGGCTGGAAAAGTCTCGAGTGACTGATAACAATAAAATGGATTATTTGCCCATATATTATTGAGAATGTTGCCGTGTCAATGGATCAGATGTCCTATAGTATTTACATAGGATACTAACATTTTCATACTGTAGGCTCATCCTGAGAGATCAGTCTGGAAATATTTTCCTTAGCTCTCATTGCCCAACTCCAGTTTTTTTCCTTCCAAGTTCCTGACGCTTGAACAAACTCGTGGTCCCATGCTTTAAATTGGCATAGATCTGCACACCTGGCCATCTGTCCTTCAAGGCATGTGGAGTTCCCAGAAAAACTACGCAGAGCTCTGCTCATAGGGACAAGTGCCCTTCCTTCCATCCTTTGTGGCCACTTGGACGAAGCTGCAAGGCTGTGACATTCCACTCCCAGCTGGTACGAGATTACTGTGAAGAACCACCTATAAACCAGACTAGCATTTTTCTTTGTGAGCTGCTTGCATCAAATGCCCCATGAAGTCCTAAGTGTCGACTGAGGGAGAGAAGCATGGGGGTCTGAGCCGCTTTCTCACGTAACACACTTGTCCTTTCAGGATAGGCTCTGGTAGCATCTCCTAGGTCCCACTTTCTCCTGATTCTTGAATATTGCTAACATGGCGGCATGATGGATCAGGTACCATTCAATTCATATGCCACTTCTGCATCTTTTAAAAATTAGCATGAAGGACCACCTCGCAACAACTAGGATGGCTACTTTAAAAAAAAAAAAAAGTAAAATACTGGAAATAACAAGCTGGCAAAGATGTGGAGAAAGCGAGACCCTTGTGCACTGTTGGTGGCAACGTAGACTGGTGCAGCCACTGTGAAGAATAGTACGGAGGCTCCGCGAAATATCCAAGTTTGAATTAGCATATGGCCCAGCAATGCTGCTTCTACGCATACATCCTAAAGGACAGAAATCAGAGTCTCCAAAAATATGTGTGTGTGTGTGTACATCCATATTCATGGTAGCATTATTCACAACAGCCAAATGGCGGAAGCCACACAACTGTCCGCTGATGGATGCTTGGAGAAGTAAAATGTGGTATCTACGTACAAAGGAATTTTATTCAGCTTTCTTTTTTTTTTTTTTTTAACATTTATTTATTTTTGAGAGAGAGAGAGACAGAGCATGAACGGGGAGGGTCAGAGAGAGGGAGACACAGAATCTGAAACAGGCTCCAGGCTCTGAGCTGTCAGCACAGAGCCCGACGCGGGGCTCGAACTCACGGACCGCGAGATCATGACCTGAGCCGAAGTCGGCGGCTTAACCGACTGAGCCACCCAGGCGCCCCTATTCAGCTTTCAAAAGGAATGTATTTCTGGGGCACCTGGGTGGCTCAGTTGGTTAAGTGTCCAAGTTCGGCTCAGGTCATGATTTCACAGTCCACAAATTTGAGCCCCCTGTCAAGCTCTGTGCTGACAGCTTGGAGCCTGGAGCCTGCTTTGGATTCTGTGTCTCCCTCTCTCTCTGCCCCTCCCGTACTGATCCTCTGTCTCTGTCTCTGTGTCTCTCTCTCTCAAAAATAAATAAACATTAAAAATTAAAAAAAAAAAAAAAAGGAATGTAGTTCTGACACCTGCTGCGACACAGATTACTCTTGCAGGGATTATGCTAAGGGAAATGAGCCAGTCACAAAAAGGCAACTCCTGAAGGATTTTACTTAAATGAATTACCTAGAGTTGGCAAATTCAGAGATCCAGAGAGTAAAATGGTGGTTTCTAGATGCTGGGGGGAGGGGAAAAGAGGAAGTTACTGTTGTATGGGCGCACTACTGTTTTAGTTTCACGGGTTGAAGAGTTCTAGAAACGGATAGTAGTGATGGTTGTATACCAGCGTGAATGTCCTCAACACCACTAAAGCGTACACGAAAAAAAAAATGGTTAAGATGGGAAATTTTGTGTTATGTGTATTTTACCAAGATTAAAAATAAATGAAAACTTTTAAAAATCAGCACAAAGGCACTGTGGGGCTCGTGGTGGGCTATGCCAGGAACCAGGCGTGATTCTTCAACTGCAGCTTGCCGGAGGCTCCTTACCACATTCCTGTCCGCTGCAGATACCTTGAGCGTCTTTGGATCTGCTGGGGCCAAAAGGCCCCCTGTGTAGACCTGTTTGCACCACAACCCAAACCATTTGGGAGAGCCTTGTCTTGCTCCAGGCCCCACTCAGAGCTGGCGGCTCAGTACTAGGTTAGACCAGTGGTAGGGGTTCCAAGTGAAGCAGCATGCCTTTCCCATTGGAGAAGCTATTTCACCTTCTGGCAAGTTGAAGCTGTGTCCCAGACTACTGCATATCTCTGGCAACTTCACTGACATGGCAGCCCATTCTGGATTTTCCCAGAATGCATTGCTTGCCCTCTGACACATGTGTGCCTTGCTTGGGCATATTGGGTACCTGCTACTTTCTGCTTACCAGACCCCAATTTTTTTTTTTAATGTTTATTTATTTTGAGGAGAGAGACAGAGCGTGAGCAGGGGAGGGGCAGAGAGAGAGAGGGAGACACAGAATCTGAAGCAGGCTCCAGGCTCTGAGCTGTCATGACATGACAGAGCCTGACATGGGGCTTGAACTCAGGAACTGCGAGAGCATGACCTGAGGTGAAGTCAGACGCTTAACCGACTGCGCCACCCAGGTGCCCCTCTGCTTATCAGATCTAATCAGCATGATGTTATCAGCGTAGGGGGCCGGCGTGGGATTCCCGGGACAGCCGACAGATCAAGGTCCCCCGTGGACAAGCAGTAACAAAGAAGCACAGAAATTCGCTTCCAGATGGACACAAACTGCTTATGATCATCTCTGCCTAGTGGCATGAAAAGACAGGAGTCATTTTGGAAGAACTGTACCTGGAGGAAATACTGAAGTGAATTTTGAAATGAACCTAAGAATTTGACGGGAACACACAGTAGGAGCAAAGACATGAGGGTAAGATAAGCCGATGCAAGATACAGAAAGTGATTGGGTGACTGAATGACCCCAAAAAACCCTATGTGGAGCACCTACTAAGTGCCAGTGGACTCGCTTGGCTCAGTTTGTACGAGAGAACGGTAGGACGTGGTCAGGCCTGAAATGACAGGATGAGGAAACGGTACTTGATTCAGAAGGCCGTTGTCAATCGCTTGAAGACTTGAAGGTCCGTCGTTGGAGAGGGCCATGATCCAAGCGGCTTTTTACGAAGACGCATCCGGCAGCAAGCAGAGGCTGTGGCTCCAGCCAGGATGAAGCAGAGTGGACTTGAACTAGAATAACGACTGGAAAAGGGAGGGGGCGGGACCAGCTGAGGAAATGCATGCGGAGGAGGGAATCTACGTATGTCTGGATAAGGGCGGCAGCAAGACGCATAAGCCAAAAACAACTCCCAGCTTTTGAGCTCCAGGGATTGGGACCAACAGGCGAAATAATGAGGTCAAGAGGAGGATGTGGTGTTAGGTAGAAGCTGGTATCACGAGACTGAAGCATCTTGAGGGCAGGGGCTGTGGCTGCTTCACGTTTTTATCCCCAGTACTTGGCACAAGGCGAGTGAGCACTCAGTAAGTATTTGCCACAAAATATGTTCAATTCTCCCTCTCACTGAATTGTCACATACACCCTAAGAAGGGGGTGTAATTTTCTCTAATTTTTTTTTTGCTGTCAATTATTGTTGTTTTTATCTTGAGAGAGAGAGAATGCAAGCAGGGGAGAGGAGGAGCAGAGGGAGGGAGAATCCGGAGCAGGCTCCATGCTCAGCACAGAGCCCGACACGGGACTCGATCGCATGACCCTGAGATTCATGACCTGAGCTGAAATCAAGAGTTGGACGTCGAGTTGACTGAACCACCCAGGCACCTCTATCAATTATTTTTTTTTTAATTTAAACCACTGAAGGCATATAAAAATGTAGGAAGTTATATAATAAACATCCATACAGAGAGAGATCTACGCAGCTTGAGAAACAAAATAACACAGGTTTTATCATTTATGCCCATCTTACAGCTGAGAAGCCTGAGGCTCAGAGTGATCAGAAAACTGGCTCAAGGTCACATAGCCAATACATGCCAGAGCTGTGATATGAAAATAGGCCAGTCTGCCTCCAGCGCCCATGTTCTTTTTTAAAAAAAAAATATTTTTAAGTTTATTTATCCTGAGAGAGACAGAGACGGCGTGAGTGGGGGAGGGGCAGAGGAAGAGGGGGAGAGAGAGAATCCCAAGCAGGCTCTGCACTACGAGCTCTCGAACCATGAGATCGTGACCTGAGCTGAAATTAAGAGTCAGATGCTTAACCAACTGAGCCACCCAGGAGCCCCTCCAGTGCCCGTGTTCTTAACCACATCTAGTTTATGCCATCGATGAAACTCCGAGTGGGAGCATCTTGCAGGTGGATGGAAATATAACACACGAAGCGGAGAGAGAAATGAGGACGAAACGTATTGATGTGGAGATTCTCTGCATCAAAGTGCCAGTTGAAGGGATGGCAGTGGAAAGACAATGAAGAGTGCACTGAGGACAGACCTGGGTTTGAGCAATGCACCTTCGTGGAGAGAGAACAAAATGTAATCGCCTATTTTAAAACCGTGCCTGTTCACAGAGCAAGTGCTGTTTTTAGCTGTTCTAGAGTTTCCCTTTTGTTCCTAGAAAAAGGGCAAAGCTGCCTGTGATCCATGGAGCGCTTCCTCTCCATAACTGGCTTAGGGCTACGCCAAAGGAGCCTTCGATATTTTGCATCATCAAGTTTATAAAAATCCTGAAGGTGAGGATATTATTTCTTTTCCAGGCAGAACCCCCAGTGCAGCTTTGCCGGTCATATTGAGTATCTAAATGCATTTCTATCTGAGACTAGACTTTTCAGAAAAAGCTGCCCAACTCCACACATAGCACAGACCACAGAGGTTTAACAGTGCTGAATAGGATTGCATTGAGTTTGTAATCATTAGCAATCCTACCCCTGAGGAAACATTTTTTTGTCTTCGCTGCCAGATCAGAAGTTTTAGTTGCCTCAGGAGAAATGTAAGTATGCCGGAAAAAAGTCTTACAACTATTTGATAAGTATCCACATCTCCTCAGGCCACTGAAGATCACAGGATTTTGGGAAAGTTCCCAGTTAATGTCAAGTTTTTGTTTAAAATTTTCTACAGCAATATTATTTAACAACTCAAATATCTATGTGATAAAAATTTCTTAAGATGCTCTCCAGAAATTTGGTGATATACGATAAAGTACTTTAGGTCTCGCTTATGACAAACCTCTTAGGGCTCCTTAAAGACACTATCGATCCCCTTTAAAATGATCAGAAACACAGAAAGTGCAGACAGATTACCTTGACTCTCTCCTGGATGTCCGTTCTCTGTAAATTCAGGATAGGCTAGTCCAGGTACAAAACTTAAACCATTAAATTTCAGTGGCTTCAAGCAACCATAAAAACGTGTTCTTTTCACTTTAAAGACTCTGCTGTGACTCTTCAGGGTGACTGCTTTCCCACTGATGACTCTGGCAAAGGGTCTATTTCTTTCTTCCTTTATTTCAAGCCAATGCTGCATAGTTTTGGGTCACAGTCACATCACACATTTAGAGTGAATTTACTGTCATTATTTTCTCTATAATCTCAAGGTATGATCCCCGAATATCAAGACAGGGAAGAGGAAGCTGAAAGGCCACCCAGGTTGTGCAGAGCTTTGGTTCCAAAATGGTACATGGCACTTCTCACAATCCACTGGACAGAAATGGCCCTGGGACCTGGGTGGCTCAGTTGGTTAGGCATCTGACTCTTGGTTTGAGGTCAGGTCATGATCTCATGGTTCATGAGTTTGAGCCCTGCCTTGGACTCTGTGCTGATAGTGGGGAGCCTGCTTGGGATTCTCTCTCTCCCTCTCTGTCCCTCCCCTGCTTGTCCATGCTCTCTCTCTCTCTCTCTCTCTCTCTCTCTCTCAAAATAAATAAACTTAGGGGCACCTGGGTGGCTCAGTCAGTTAAGCCTATGACTCTTGATTTTGACTTAAGTCATGATCTCACAGTTCATGAGATCAAGCCCCACACTGGGATTCTCTCTCTCTCTCTTCTTCTCTCTGCCTCTCCCCAGTTTGTACTCTCTCTCTCTCCCTCAAAAATAAATAAATGAACTTAAAAAAAAGTCCACACGGCCCCACCCAACAGTAACAGTGTTGAAAAGTAAAGTCTCCTGTGTGCCCGTGAAGAATGGGAGAATTAAATATTGAGGAGTACAGTCATATCTACCACTTTTACAAGGTGAAAACCACTGAAATGTGAGACACTGATCATAAAATAAGGACAACTATGTTGTGCCTTGGCAAGGGAAGAAGTGGTTTGATGAATATGAAGGGAACTAGATCTTAACCCTATTATCTGATGTTTTTCTTGATGATGAAAATAGTTATGGTGAGGGGCGCCTGGGTGGCTCAGTTGGTTAAGTGTCCAACTTTGGCTCAGGTCACGGTCTCACAGGTCATGATCTCACAGTTCGTGAGTTTGAGCCCCGCATCGGGCTCTGTGGTGACAGCTCGGAGCCTGGAACCTGCTTTCGATTCTGTGTCTCCCTCTCTCTCTGCCCCTCCCCTGCTTGCACTCTGTCTCTCTCTCTGTCTCTCTCAAAAATAAACATTAAAAAAATTAAAAAGAAAAAAGAAAATAATTTTTGTGAAATATACTTCTTTTCCATCAAGGATTCACAAATACTAGAGAAAAATAGCCATTTTCCAACCTGTTGGACAAAGGCTGATGTCATGCAGATCTAGGTGTACATCCATCTGTAAATCATGTAGTGTGTTAAGAGTGAGGACTTTTTTCTCTTCTTCTCACTTCTGGGTTCTGGGGCCAGATGGAGAGAGTTCTGTTCCATGAAGACTCACAGATGCGGCATCCATTGAAATTTCCCGGGGTTCGTTCTAGGCCCACCAAATATCAAACTTCAAGAACTAAGTGTGTGATTCTGACTGTACCCATTATTTTCTGTATAATCAGTACGGAAAATGCAGAAAGTGAATCGGTCTCCTTGAGGCGTCTTACGGCGTTTCCACCTGCTCTGGTGCCATCGTCCTTGATCTGCTTTTCATTTCCTTGGCATTGTCTGCATCGCTGTTACGGAACTTGGCATCTTTCTCTTCTAAATCTCCCTTCAGTCTCCCAGTATCTGCCACAGTAGCTTGTGCATGACCATCGGTTAATTGACGTGTTTCTTTTTTTTTTTAAGTTTTTATTTTATGCTCACCGTGACAAGGGCAGTCCTTAATCCCCATCACCTATTTCACTCCCCCCCCCCCACCCCGCTCCGTCATCACCCCTCTGGTAACCATCAATTTGTTCTCTGTAGTTAAGAGTCTGTGTCTTGGTTTGTCTCTCTCTTTCTTCCTTTCCGTGTTTGTTTTGTTTCTTTAATTCCACATATGAGTGAAATCATGTGGTATTTGTCTTTTTCTGAATGACTTATTTCACTTAGGATACGCTCTAGCTCCATCCATGTCATTGCAATTAATGTCAATGTTTCTTAAGTAAACAAGTGGCTAGTTTCTCTTTTTGTCCCACTTAGGATCAACAAAGTTAGCATTTCGGTGATGTACTCCTCATTCCCTCACTTCACTGCCCTCCAACTCCTGCTGCTTTGTTCAATCTTTTCTGCCCCACTGAGTGGTGGTACAGAGAAGCAGTGAAACTTGGGGTCAACGTTGTGTGTGATCTAATAGTCTGAATTGTGACTGGGGCTGAGGGAAAAGTGGGGGAGGGTTCCTCCGAGAAACGTTAGACCAAACTAAAATGTTTATTTATAGATATTTCTTTCCGCACTGTTATTTTATTTATAAATATTTATAAATATAAATTTACAAATTTATTAAGTTAACATAGCTTGTTCTATGTGAATTTACCCCGATAATTTGAATTTTTTTATTTTTAAACATTTTTTTAATTTATTATTTTGAGAGAGAGACAGAGACAGAGAGAGCATGAGCGGGGGAGGGGTAGAGAGAGAGGGAGTCACAGACTGTGAAGCAGGCTCCAGCCTCTGAGCTGTCAGCATAGACCCCAGTGCAGGCCTCGAGCTCATGGACCGCGAGATCATGACCTGAGCTGAAGTTGGACACTTAACTGACTGAGCCACCCAGGTGCCCCTTGATTATAATTTTTGACTCACTTTAACCTAATGCTGATTTCATAGCTATCATACGGGAAGATGTATTTTTAAACGAATCTGGATTTTTTTTCTTAAAATTAGGCTATTTATATCGTTCAGATTTATGGCTTCACATGTACCAATTAGTGTTGTGGGTGCTTAAAAAAAACTATGCAAATATGAAGACGAGTCGTATGCAAAAATTACTCACCAAGTAAACTCTTGATCTGCCCACCAGTAGGAGGGACAGAAGAGCCCTGAAATCACACAATTCCAAGATTATTATCTCATTCAGAATGCAAACCCCAAATTGAATATAAGAAGCCTAGTACTTACGGAATTTAGAGATGGAACCCCCTTTAAGGTCATCTAGGCAGGTAACTTTCATTTTACAAATGAGGAGATTGAGGCCAGTATATGAGTTGTGAAGATAGTGCTCCTGATTCTGTGCCTGGTGTTCTTTAGTAAGGTAGAAATTATACCCTGGGTCAGTTTTGTCGTATGCAGTCATCAGTTTATCCTTCTTGTCCTAATTGTCTCCCAGAGCAGTAGGAGACTGAAATGCTAGAAGATACATGAAAAAGATCTGGACACTTTAAAATAAATGTAACACTGTGTGGTTTAAACATGTATTTGGACAGCTGCAATGTGCCTACCATGCATTGAACAAAAAGAGCTAAAACACAGAATCTCTACAGTTAAAGACGATTAGAAAGAGAGATGAATAAAAGCTAGGAAAAAATTTGAATAGATATTACTCTTTTTAAAAATGTTTATTTAAGTGATGTCTACATCCAACATGGGGCTCGGGCTCACGACCCCAAGATCAAGATCTTCCGACCGAGCCAGCCAGACTCCCTGAATAGATATTATTTTAAGAACTCTGTACAGTTCTGTGAAGTTTTAGCTATGGTGGGCAGTTGTGTACTTAGGGTTGCAAGAAAAAAGGTTGCGGGGGGGGGGGGTTGCATTTCTTCTCTAGCCTTTCCCAATAGCTGAATACTAACAATAGCAACAACAACTCTTAATGTCGTAAATGGAAAAATGATACCTTATAATGGGTGTTTTGTATCTTTACCTTCCAGTTCAGTTAGAGCTAAGTGAAGACGGCAAATGAGCACCCAACACGGTGCCAAGGGAAAGCATCTCTTCCAACAGTAAAGTGGCAGGTTGATGTGAGATGCCTGACTTAATAGAACACCACCTAAGGCTCTAACACTGTTGCTTTTATGTCCACCCTTACTCCCAACGCTATGCCAGCTGCTCAAGTGCTCAAACATACAGGCAGCCCACCAGGCCATCCTGGACCTGGAATGCAAGCGGCAGCCTCTTTTCTGCCCCACCCTGAAGTCCTACCTATCCTGGGACGCCCTGGAAGGAAGCCGGATCAATGGGCGGCGCAGAGCTGCGCGTACTCCCCAGCTCTCCTCCAAGAGGCCACACCCAACACAAGGCCCCCATTGTGTCTTGGGGAACAGTAGCCTCACAGTACTCCGGCCGCCCCTCTTACAGAGAAGCGAGCGGCTCTTGACGACCCCAGCCAAGAGCGGGCTTGGGCGGCCGCGCGCAGGGCAGGTGGCAGGAGCGCAGAGGCGCGCGCGCGCTGTAGGGCCGCGCTGGCGCCCCGGGGCCCGCACGCCGGCCTCGCGCGGGCGCCGCCGCACCTGGAGGCGGAGCCAAGCCCCGCGGCCCGCCTGCTCCCGCGCGCGAAGCCCCCTCCCCGCGTCCTTCCCGCCGCGCTGCAGACGCGCGCAGGTGCGTGAGGCCGCGCCCGCCCCGGACCCTGTGGAAGTGGGCCCGCCATGGAGCACATCCGCACGCCCAAGGTTGGTGGCACGGGCGCGGGCGGAAGAGGGAGAGCGGGAGCTGGAGGAGGGATGCTGAGCGGGCGGGAGGCCCGGCTTTCCTGCGGGGCGCTGGCCGAGCCAGCAGCGCGAGCGAGGGAGGAGGCAGCGCTCCAGCATCTCCCGGTTCGCTGTGAGGCTGGGCTTTCTCTTGCTGCCTTACAGGCCTAGCTTTGGCTGCTGCTGGATCTAACCTCTTGTCCTTGAGAGTGCGCATTGCACATAGGGGTGGACGGGAGGGAACCCCGGTTGTCCGTTGAGTAATGGGGCTGCTGATCCGCTGATAAACGCTCCCTTCTAGCCTGGCACTAGGTTGCTGCTGCTCCCCACCCCTTTCGCGCGCCCCCAAATTTTCTCCTGCCTGCTCTGGGCCGTTGAAAGAGAAACAAGCCTTCCTGAGGACAGGTGCCAGCAAACGAGTTCTGTGCAGGTGGATTGAAGGCACTCTGGAAGCTTGTTGAATCTAAGCGTTCAGACCCACCCAGCTCGCCCTTCCGCTTCCCCATCCTCAGGCTATCAGCTGCAGTGGACTTTACACGGAGCAGATGATCCGTATTCGCTGTGGGGGGAATGTTACTACCGGTCCTTCCATCTTCTTGCCTTTTCCGCCAGTTTGGTTCCTTGAGGAGAAGGGTGCAGCTTACAGATTCGTCCACCGGTGTGTTTGAAACAGCGCCAGCTTTTGCCACTCAACAAAAGCGCCTCGTCCCTGGCCATTCCAGATAAATAACCCTGGGATCGTTGACCGCTGCACCAAACTTTCCCACTGGCAGTTGCACTACTAATATAATTTAGGGTGAAGACGATGATCGACTTTCCGTCTGATGAAAACTCTAAACTAGTGAAAGAATATATTTCACAAGCTAGTTGGCTATCTCTCGTTACCACCACCACAGCGTCCTTGGATTTCCAGGATGATCTCACCCCAAAATCTAGGCCCTTGACAGAGTTAAGGCAAAGCTGGGTCTGTGTGGTCAGAACTTAGGCGGCCCCAGGGGTCCCACTCATTCCCCCCCCCTCCCCCGCAAAGGGGTGAGGGAGGGGTGGGCATAGCTTTGTTACAAGTCCAGTAAGAAGAATTCATTCCTAAATTCTAGGATGGTTTTTAAGTACCTCTTTGTAGAAGCAGCTTTATGATGATCTCATGTCAGTAGAAGAATAAATCTTTTTTAGTTTGCTAGATAGTGTCCGTTCCAATAGTAAATTTAGGTTGTATTGATTTTGCACTGTGGCATTAAATTGTTGCTTGACTATTGGGAACTTGTAAACATAGAAGAGAGTGCCATAAACCACAAGGTTGGTGGCTCAAAGCTTTCAGGATTTAAGTGGTGCTAAATAATTTATTCCGGAATGACCAATTTAACTCATGGAGTCCTTCTCTCCTTGCCAAGGGCATCTTTTCTTTGTCATGATGAAGGGGGCCCTGTATAAAAATGATGTCTGATGTGAATGTCAAGAGTGATAGAGTGACATGGTACTAGAGACCATGAATTTGAGGAGTAAAGGCCTTTTCTAATCTATATTCAAGCTGTGTCCAAAGCCATGTGTGTAAACCTGAGCAGCAAGCGATATTCTACTTATTCTTAAAACTGGTGCTCATAACCACTTCTAAGCAGTGCAGTGCCTCAAACCAAAAGTCCCCTTCTGTCAAAAATGGGGGGGACATGGAGAATTGTCTGAAATGTCATTGGACTGAGGTCATTGACATTTAGGTTAGTGCAGGTGGAAAAAATTAAATACAGAGATTGGGTGGATCAGGTTCGTTTGCTCATTCATTTCATTTCACAAGCACTTGAGAACCTTTCATGTGTGAGGCTGAAGCGTCAGGGAGCGCGAAGCATCAGGGAACTCCTGTTTGGACGGGGAGGCATTTGCACATGTGGACAGAGATATATACAAGAGATAGTGGCAGGGAGAGTTGCTTTGCTACTACAATGAAAGTCATTCATTTTTTATA
Organism: Panthera leo; assembly: GCF_018350215.1. Taxonomy (NCBI): domain Eukaryota; kingdom Metazoa; phylum Chordata; class Mammalia; order Carnivora; family Felidae; genus Panthera; species Panthera leo. The sequence continues at coordinate 21,088,912 of NC_056682.1, forward strand.
AACTGTATGATACCCATCACAGCCCCTGTGTTCTGCTTCAGTCTCTGGAGGATGGACGGAGGATCAGCTCTACCGTAAGGGGTGAGGGAAGCCTTCTTAAAGAAGAGTGGAGTCTTTCTCTCTTTGTTTTTGGGAAGGAGAGAGAGAACGTGTACAAGCAGGGGAGGGGCCGAGAGAGAGGGGGACCTAGGATCTGAAGCGGGCTCTGTCCTGACAGCAGAGAGCTCAATGTGGGGCTCGGACTCACGCCATGAGATCATGACCGAAGACAAAGTCGGATGCTCAACCGACTGAGCCACCCAGGCGCCCCGAGAAGAGCGGAGTCTTAACATGTAAGGAGTCAAGGAGGACCAGGGGCACTTGAAACAGCTGTCACGCAATTGTGTCAATGTGATGTGTTGTAAGATATCGTTACAACCTCAAAGAAGCTGAAACCTTCAGAATGATGAAGACGAAAACGATGAAATGGTTCCTTAACAGCATCTCTTTTTCCATTTTGCATTTTTAAGCGCCAAACTGATTTTCACAGTATAAATGAAAAATAATAGGACAAGACTACTTACAGAGTATGTGTTTCAAAGTCTATAACTAGTGATAGTTATATTCATCTTATTACTTGCTTCTGGTATGCTCTGGGAGAGCTGAATAGGTAGATTGCCTTAGATTTCATGATTCATGTTTCGAGCTATAAGGATATAAGGATATTCACAAATTTAGTGTATCTGACCCACAGTGGGTTTTGAAGCGATATTTACCAGGTAGGTAGCAGGTTTTTATTTTAAGAGGAAAAGAAATACACGCATGTGTATACATGTGTGTATATACATGTACAGTTGCTTTGCTACTACAATGAAAGTCATTCATTTTTTATAAACTATATGATACCCATCACAGCCCCTGTGTTCTGCTTCAGTCTCTGGAGTGCAGTTTAAGGAGACAGATGTACATGAATAATCTGGAATACTTTGCACATATTTCTTTCTGTGTGTGTGTGTGCGTGTTTAACTGAAGCCTTTAACAGAGCATATGTTAAGCAGGGTGTTTCTCTCCTACAATGGTTCCTTTGTAGAAAAAAAAAATGTTTCAAGGACAAGCTAATTTGCAGGTGGGTCAAAGTGTGGACGCCAAACCTTATCTGTACTCATCACAGTGAACTTCTGGGTTTCTACTTCACTGTCTGGATTTCTTCACCACTCTCAGAGCTTGCTAGTAAGAAAATATCCTGCAAGAAACTTAGGGATAATTTGGGTTCATTTCTATGAAGAGGCTTCAGGAATCCTGGACATAGCTTGAAGTGTTTTGTAGGATTTTGTTTGGTATTGGATTGAAGCCAGTGTGTCTAGAATCCTGGCTAAGTAATCTCTAATTTTTATGCTTTTGTCTTTCTGGAAGACATTTTTTTTTCCACGTCAGTAGATTTTAGGTGTAAAATAAAATATGTAATGACCTCCCAAACTGTAAAACTGACCCTGAAAATGTCTTCTCTTTCCACCTCATTTCCCTAGTTTGAACCATTACTGGAACGGCTTCCTAACTGGTCTCTTACTGTCCTGTTTGCTCTTCTCTATCTCCTTCTCCACAGAGGAAGCCTGGTGATGCTTTTATGGCACAAATTGATCATGTTACCTACCCACTGAAATTCTTGGGTAGCTTCCCTTTGTACCCAGTATATAAAGGGAGAATACTCAGAGTGGCTGGTAAGGTCCTTTGTAGACTGATCCCTAGTAACTTCCCCAGCCTCATTCTGTGATAGTCACTTTCTTATTCACTACCCTACAGTCACAACCAACCTTAGTGGGTTTCTCAAATGTGAGCTCTTTTCTTCCTCGGGACTTTTGCACTGCTATTCTGTCTGTTGGATACACTTAAAAAAAACATTTATTTATTTTTGAGAGACAGATAAAGGCAGAGTATGAGCAGGGGAGGAGCAGAGAGAGAGGGAGACACAGAATTCGAAGCAGGCTCCAGGCTCCGAGCTGTCAGCACAGAGCCTGACGCAGGGCTCAAACTCACAAACCGTGAGATCATGACCTGAACCGAAGTTGGATGCTCAACTGACCGAGCCAGCCAGGCGCCCCTGGGAGGATACACTTTTTAAATTAAAATTTTTTTTTTTATTTCAGAGAGAGAGGTTGGAAAGAGAAAGAGTGAGTGCATACACACATCATTGGTAGAGGGGCAGAGGGAGTGAGAGAGAATCTCAGGCAGGCTCCATGCTTACTGTGGAGCCCGATGCAGGGCTCAATCCCACGACCCTGGGATCATGACCTGAGCTGAAATCAAGAGTCCTCACGAGACCCTCAACTGACTGAGCTACCCAGGTGCCCCTAGGGGATACTCTTATTCTTACTCTTCACCTGGGTAGAACTCATCTTTCTTTTTTTTAAAGTTTATTTATTTATTTTAGGAGGGGGAGAGAGAATCCCAAGCAGTCTCTGTGCTGTCCTCACAGAGCCCGGTGTGGGGCATGATCCCACAAACCGTGAGATCATGAGCTGAGCCAAATCCAAGAGTTGGATGCTTAACTGACTGAGCCCCCCAGGTTCCCCTAAAACTCATCTTTCTAGTTTCAGGCTAAATAGAATGTCCTCAGGGAGGTTGTTGCCCAGTACCTTCTCGAAGTCAGGCTTGCTTGTTAGAGTGTATAACCAAACACAGTATTTCACCTTATGCTCCCTGTTTTAAGTTTTAGGTTTATTTGAGTGTTTAATGTCAAGCTCCTCTAGACATTGTTTAATGTCTGGACTAGGAGCCCCGTGAAGGTGAGGATCATGTCTTGTTCACCCCTGGATCCACGGCACCTAACACAGTTCCTGGCCCCAGTTAAGGACACAGTAAATAAATTGATAACTGAATAGTAGGAGGAGTAACTTTTGGTTTCAGCTCTTCAGTTTTTAGTGTTTGCTTTAGTTATCCAGGCCTCGTGGGTTGTACCCATGACGAGGTACAGTATTAGATGTAATAGTGTTTGGTACTTGTAGATGTCAGTATATTGTTATACACACTCACACACACATATATATACACACATATAAATGATAGTATTTTTTGATTATACGTAGTTTTAATGAGAGAATCCAAATAACATGAAATTCACCATTTCAGTCGTTTTAATTTTTTTTTTTAGTCTTTATTTATTTTTGAGAGAGAGAGCACAAGCAGGAGAGGAACAGAGAGAGAGGGAGACAAAAAAAATCTGAAGCAGGCTCCAGGCTCTGAACAGTGAGCACAGAGCCCGATGCGGGGCTTGAACTCACGAACTGTGAGATCATGACCTGAAGTCAAGCGCTTAACCGACTGAACCACTTAGGGCCCCACCATTTCAGTCATTTTAAAGTGTACAAATGTTTGTCACTGCATTTACAATATTGTGCAACTATCACCGTTACCTAATTCAGAGCACTTTCATCATCCCCAAAAGAAACCGAGCGCCTGTAGGTATTTAGTCATTAGTCCCCCAAGCCAACCACTAATCTACTTTTTGTCTCTATTAGATTTGCTTATTCTGGACATTGCATATAAATGGGGTAAATATAAGACGTGGCCTTTTGTGACTTCTTTCATTTAGCATAATTTTTTCCTATGTTCATTCAAGTCATAGCATGTTACTGATACTTCATTCCCTTTTATTGCAGAATAATATTCCATTATGTGGATATACCACATGCTGTTTATCCAGTCTCCAACTTACGGGCATTTGTTTCTGCTTTGTTGATTATTATGAATAGTGCTGCTATGAACATTCCTATACTTTTTTTTTTTGTATATGAAAATAAGTTTTTAAAAAAAATTTGGGAATTGTTGACTCACAACGTTGCATTAGTTTCAGGTGTACAACTTAGTGATTTGACTAGTTTATACGTTACGGTAATGTGTATTGGCAAGTGTAGCTCCCATCTGTCCTGTAACTGCTCTTGCAGTATCATTGACTCTGCTTTTAATCCCATGATTTGCTTATTCCATAACTAGAGGCCTGAATCTCCCTCTGCCCTTTACCCATTTTGCCCAACCCTTCACCTCCTGAAAATAAGTTTTTAATTCTCTTGAGTGTATCTCTAGAAGTAGAAATACTGGGTCATAGAGTAATTCTATATTACTTTTTGAGGAAATTATGTTTACATCTTATGTATTCCTCTCCTGTGATTCCAACAAGACATAATGAACTTCAGTAGTAAACAGAACCTAGATACTTTGGAAACAGCTGTTTAGACAGTGCAAATAGATAGGTTTGCATCAAAAAAGAATATAGATTTTAATTGTTACACATTTAAACAGTTTCTTAGAGAAACAACATCGTGAGCATGAAATTATATTTCTATCATTCCAATTCCAATTTGTGATAGTATACCCTTTTTACATAAAGTGTGCTTTTTCTCTCTTACTGAACTTTTTGCCCAGTATTATCTTAGTGCATATATCTTATAATCAGAACTCACTCACCTACATATTGTTTTAATGAATGTGTATTACTCATTTGACTATAGCTTGCCTAACCTGTTTCCACTATTAGGGATTTGGATTTCAAGCCCTTATGAAAATCCCTGGTTTAATTTTCTTTATAGTGCCCAGAATAGAATGTCTTAAAGTAGGAACAATCCTATAAGGGTATTACATGATATCTCTCAGTATTTGAAAGATTCTTATATGGCCCAGCGTTTAGGCAAATTCTTTATAGTTTCAGCAGAAACAAAGGGTAGAGATGGCAGAGGAGAAGGTCTTGCTGAATATAGAGAAGTTGTTTCCCACAATTATTCCTGTTTGTACACAAGAAATTAGTTCATCTCTTCAAGGAAAAGAGGGATCTATACAAAGGACTCTTGGCAGTGAAGATACAGAGTTATTTCAGGCATCTGGGAAGAGAATCCTGTTTTTTTTTTTTTTTTTTTAATTATTGAAGTATAGTTGACATACAGCATTATCAGTTTCAAGCGTGTAACATACTGATCCAACATTTATATACATTATGAAGTGATTACCATGATAAGGCTAGTCACCATCTGTCACCCTACAAATTATTACAATGTTATTGACTGTTCCCTATACTGTACTTTATATCCCTGTGAATTTTTGGTACCTGGAAGTTTGTACCTCTTAAACTGCTTCACCTACTTTGCCCATCCACCATTCCTCCCCTCTGGCAACCACTCATAATTCTGAGTATGTTTGGGTATGTTTATGCTTTGTTTTATTTGTTTGATTTTTAAGATTCCACATATAAGCAAAATCATATGGTGTTTGTTTTTCTTTGTCTGACTTATTTCACTTAGCAAAATACCATACATCTAGGTCCATCCATGTAGTCGCAAATGGCAAGACTTCATTCATTTTTATGACTGGGTGATATTCCATTGTATAAACATACCAAATATTCTTTATCCATTCATCTATTGATGGATTCTCAGATTGCTTCCATATCTTAGTCATTGTAAATAATACTGTAATGAACAGAGGGACACATCTGTCTTTTGGGATTGGCATTTTTATTTCCTTTGGGTAAATACGCAGTGGTGGAATTACTGGGTAATATGGTAATTCTATTTTTAATTAAAAAAAAATTTAACGTTTACTTATTTGGGGGGGAGGGAAGGCAGAGAGAGAGAGGGAGACACAGAATCTGAAACAGGCTCCAAGCTCTAAGCTGTCAGCCCAGAGCCCGAATTGTGAGATCATGACCTGAGCTGAAGTTGGACGCTTAACCAACTGAGCCAGCCAGGTGCCCCCTCGTTTAATTTTTATTTTATTTTATTTTTTTAATTTACATCCAAATTAGTTAGCATATAGTGCAACAATGATTTCAGGAGTAGATTTCCTTAGTGCCCCTTACCCATTTAGCCCATCCCCTCTCCCACAACCCCTCCAGTAACCCTCTGTTTGTTCTCCATATTTAAGAGTCTCTTATGTTTTGTCCCCCTCGCTGTTTTTATATTATTTTTGTTTCCCTTCCTTGTGTTCATCTGTTTTGTCTCTTAAAGTCCTTATATGAGTGAAGTCATTTGATACTTGTCTTTCTCTGACTAATTTCGCTTAGCATAATACCCTCCAGTTCTATCCACGTAGTTGCAAATGGCAAGATTTCATTCTTTTTGATTGCCAAGTAATACTCCATTGTATATATATACCACCTCTTTTTTATCCATTCATCCATCGATGGACATTTGGGCTCTTTGCATACTTTGGCTATTGTTGATAGTGCTGCTATAAACATGGTGGTTCATGTGTCCCTTTGAAACAGCACATCTGTATCCCCTGGATAAATGCCTAGTAGTGCAATTGCTGGGTCGGAGGGTAGTTCTATTTTTAATTTTTTGAGGAACCTCCATACTGGTTTCCAGAGTGGCTGCACCAGCTTGCATTCCCACCAACAATGCAAAAGAGATCCTCTTTCTCCGCATCCTCGCCAACATCTGTTGTTGCCTGAGTTGTGAATGTTAGCCATTCTGACAGGTGTAAGGTGGTATCTCACTGTGGTTTTGATTTGTATTTCCCTGATGATGAGTGATGTGGAGCATTTTTTCATGTGTCAGTTGGCCTTCTGGATGTCTTCTTTGGAGAAGTGTCTATTCATGTCTTTTGCCCATTACTTCACTGGATGATTTGTTTTTTGGGTGTTGAATTTGATAAGTTCTTCATAGATTTTGGATGCTAACCCTTGATCTGATACGTCATTTGCAAATATCTTCTCCCATTCTGTCAGTTGCCTTTTAGTTTTGCTGATTGTTTCCTTCTCTGTGCAGAAGCTTTTTATTTTGATGAGGTCCCAGTAGTTCATTTTTGCTTTTGTTTCCCTTGCCTCTGGAGACATGTTGAGTAGGAAGTTGCTACGGGCAAGATCAAAGAGGTTTTTGCCTGCTTTTGTCTCAAGGATTTTGATAGCTTCCTGTCTTACATTGAGGTCTTTCATCCATTTTGAGTTTATTTTTGTGTATGGTGTAAGAAAGTGGTCTAGGTTCATTCTTCTGAATGTCCCTGTCCAGTTTTCCCAGCACCATTTGCTAAAGAGACTGTCTTTATTCCATTGGATATTCTTTCCTGCTTTATCAAAGGTTAGTTGGCCATATGTTTGTGGGTCCATTTCTGGGTTCTCTGTTCAGTTCCATTGATCTGAGTGTCTTCTTGTGCCAGTACCATACTGTCTTGATGATTACAGCTTTGTAGTATAGCTTGAAGTCCAGGATTGTGATGCCTCCTGCTTTGGTTTTCTTTTTCAAGATTGCTTTGGCTATTTGGGGTCTTTTCTGGTTCCATACAAATTTTAGGATTATTTATGCTAGCTCTGTGAAGAATGCTGGTATTATTTTGATAGGGATCCCTAGTTTAATTTTTTGAAGATCCTCATTTTCCATAGTGCCTACACCAGTTTACATTCCCACAGACACTACATGAGGGTTTCCATTTCTGCACATTCTTGCCAACATTTGTCATTTCTTGTCTCTTTTTTTTATATTAGCCACTCTGACAGGTTTGGGGTGATCTCTCATTATGGTATTGATTATCCTTTCCCTGATAATTAGTGATGTTGAGCATCTTTTCATGTGTCTGTTGGCCATTTGTATGTCTTTTTTGGAAAATGTCTGTTCAGGTCCTCTGCCCATTTTTTAATTGGATTGTTGCGGGGTTTTTTAATGTCAAGTTGAATGAGTTCTGTATATATTTTGTGTATTCGTCCCTTATCAGATATATCATTTGCAAATATCTTCTCCCATTTAGTAGGTGGCCTTTTTGTTTTGTTGATGGTTTCCTTTCCTGTGAAAAAGCTTTTAAGTTTGGTGTAGTCCTATTTATTTTTGATTTTTTTTTATCCTTTTCTGTGGAGATCCAAAAAATATTTCTTAGACTGATCATTGAGTTTACTGCCTGTATTATACTTTATGAGTTTTATGTTTTCAGATCTTATATTGAAGTCTTTAATCCATATTGAGTTTATTTTAGTATATGATGTAAGAAAGTGGTCCAGTTTCTTGCATATATGTGTGGGTTTATTTCTGGACACTGTTCTGTTCCGTTGATCTGTGTGTCTGTTTTAGTGCCGGTACCATACTGCTTTGATTACTGTATGTTTGTCGGCTAGTTTGAAATCTGGGAGCATGATAGCTCTAGTTTTGTTCTTAAGATTGCTTTGGGTATTTGGGATCTGTTGTGGTTTCATACAAATTTTAGGTTTACTTATTCTAGTTCTGTGAGAAATGCCATTGGTATTTTAATAGGGATTGTATTGAATCTGTAGATTGCTTTAGGTGATATGGACATTTTAATAATATTGATTCTTCTCGTCCATGAGCACAGTAACACTTTCCATTTATTTGTGTTGTCTTCAGTTTCTTTCATCCATGCCTTCTCATTTTCAGAGCGTAGGTTTTAAAAAAATTTTTTAATGTTCATTTATTTTTGAGAGAGAGAGAGAGAAAGAGAGAGCGAGCATGATTGGGGGAGGGGCAGAGAGAGGGGGAGACACAGAATCTGAAGCAGGCTCCAGGCTCCAAGCTGTCAGCACAGAGCCTGATGCTGGGCTCAAACTCACAAACCTTGAGATCATGACCTGAGCTGAAGTTGGATGCTTACAACTGACTGACAGGTGCCCCCAGAGTAGGTTTTTAAACGCCTTGGTTATATTTATTCCTAGGTATACATTCTTTTTGATGGAATTGTAAATGGGATTGTTTACTTAATTTCTTTTTCTGATAGATACTTTGTTGCTAGTGTAAAGATTTATTAGCAACAGAATAATTTCTGGGTATTAATTTTGTATTCTGCAAATTTACTGATTAGTTCTAATAGTTTTTTTGGTGGGGTCTTTAGAGTTTTCTATATTATGTCATATGCAAATAGTGACACTTTTATTTCCTCCTTACCAACTTGGATGCCTCATTTCTTTAGCTTGTGTGATTGCTGTGGTCACTTGTTCCTGATCTTAGGAGAAAAGCTTTCAGCTTTTCACTGTTGAGTGGGTTTGTTACATATGGTGTTTGTTATGTTGAGGAATGTTCTCTCTATACCCACTTTGTTGAGAGTTTTTATCATAAATGGATGTTGAATTTTGCCAAATGTTTTTTGTTTTTGCATCTACTGAGATGATCATATGATTTTAATCCTTCTTTTTGTTAATGTAGTATATCACATTGATTGATTTGTGCATATTGAACCATTCTTTCAGAATCCCATTTGATTTTGGTATATGATCCTTTTAATGTATTGTTGACTTTGGTTTGGTAATATTTTCTTGAGGATTTTTGTGTTTGTGTTCATCAGGAATATTGGCCTGTACTTTTATTTTTTTGTAGTGTCTTTGTCTGGATTTTGTATCAGGGTAATGCTGGTCTCACAGACTGAATTTGGAAGTGTTTCTTTCTGTTGTATTTGTTTGGGACTAGTTTGAAAAGGACAGGTGTTACCTCTCCTTTAATATTTGTTAGAATTAACTAGTAAGTCCATATGGACTTTTGTTGATTGCGGTTTTTTTGATTACCTATTCAATTAAAAATTTTTTAAGTGTTTATTTTTGAGAGAGAGAGCATGCATGGTCTTCTAGTTCCACATTGTGAATGGGGGAGGGGTAGAGGAGGGGGGGTGTGGCAAAGGATCCAACGCTGGCTTAGTGCTGACAGCAGAGAATCCAGTGCAGGGCTTGAATGGGGGAACCGTGAGATCATGACCAGAACTCAAGTCGGAAGCTTAACGGACTGAGCCACCCAGGTGCGCCTACCTATTCAATTTTATACTAATATTTGGTCTGTTCAGATTTTCTCTTTCTTCCTGATTTAGTTTGGAAGATTGTGTGTTTCTAGGAATGTACCCATTTCTTTTAGTTTCATCCATTTTTTTTCTATGTCCAATTTGTTGGCGTATAATTGTTCATGGTGGCCTCGTCTAATCCTTGGTATTTCTATGGTGTCGGTTATAGCTTCTCTTTCATTTCTGATTTCATTTATTTGGGCCCTCTCCGTGTTTTTCTTCTTCAGTCCGCCTGAAGGTTTTTCAGTTGTGTTATCTTTTCAAAGAACCAGCTCTTAGTTTTGTTGATCTTTTCTCTTGTTTTTAAAGTCTGTGTTTCATTTATTTCCCTTCTCATTTTTATTACTTCCTTCCTTTTGCTAACTTTGGGCTTTTTCTTTTTATAGTCCATTGGGTGGAAGTTAGATTGCTTATTTGAGACTTTTCTTATTTCTCGAGGTAGGCCTGTATCACTATCAACTTCCGTCTTAGAAATGCTTTTGCTGCATCCCATAGATTTTGGACCATTGTTTTTCCATTCTCATTTGTCTCAAGGTATTTCTGGATTTCCTCTTTGATCTCGTTGACTCAGTGGTTGTTCAGTAGTAGCATGTTGTTTGGCCTCTATGTATTTGTGGGGTTTTTTTTTTTAGTTTTTTTTTCTTATAATTAATTTCTAGGTTCATATTGCTGTGGTTGGGAAAAAAATGCTTGATTTCCATCTTCTTAAATTTATTTATTTATTTATTTATTTATTTATTTTAATGTTTATTTATTTTTGAGAGAGAGAGAGTGTGAGCGGAGGAGAGTTGAAGAGAGAGGGAGACACAGAATCCGAAGCAGGCTCCAGGCTCTGAGCTGTCAGCACAGAGGCCAGCGTGGAGCTCAAACCCTTGAACTGTGAGATCATGACCTGAGTGGAAGTTGGATGCTCAACCGACTGAGCCACCCAGGTGCCCTCAGTCTTTTTAAGTTTACTGACAGTTGTTTTGTGGTCTAACATGGGATCTGTTCTGGAGAATGTTACATGTGCACTTCAAAGGAATGTATATTTTGCTGTGTTTGAATGGTATATTTTGTATATATAAATCCATCTTGTCAATTATATCATTTACGGAGTCTGTTTCCTTATTGTTTTTCTCTCTGGTTGATCTGTCCATTGATGTAAGATGAAGTGTTAAAGCCTACAATATTATTGTATTGCTGTCACTTTCTCCCTCTATATCTGTTACTATTTGCTTTACATATGTAGGTGGTTCTTTGTTGGGTGCATAGATACTTGGAATTGTTAAATCCTCTTGTTGGAGGGATCCCTTTATCATTTTGTAATGCCCTTCTTTGTCTCTTGTTACAGTCTTTGTTTTTAAGTCTGTTTTGTCTCATACAAGTATTGCTACTCAGGTTTCTTTTCATTCCATTTGCGTAGGATGTCTTTTTCCATCCATTCACTTTCAATCTGTGTGTGTCTTTAGGTCTGAAGTGAGTCTCTTGGAGGCAGCATATATATGTGTCTTGTTTTTTTTTAATCCATTCAGCCAGTCTGTGTCTTTTGTTGGAGCATTTAGTCCATTTACATTTAACAAATAGTAAGTATTATTATTTTCTAAATGTTTATTTATTTACTTTGAGAGAGAGAGTACGTGTGCACATGTGAACCTGGGAAGGTCAGAGGGAGAGGGAGAGAGAATCCCAAGCAGGGTCCACACTGTCAGCGCAGACCCTTACCTGGGGCTTGAACTCATGAACCATGAGATCATGACCTGAGTTGAAATCAAGAGTTGGATGCTCAACCAACTGAGGCATCTGGGCACCCTACATTTAAAATAATTATTGAGGGGCACCTGGGTGGCTCAGTTGGTTAAGTGTCCAACTCTTGGTTTCAGCTTGGGTCATGATCTCATGGTTCGTGGGTTCATGCCCCACATTGGGCTCTGTGCTGACAGCACAGAACCTGTATGGAATTCTCTCTCTCTGCCCCTCCCTGCTCATGCTCTCTCTCAAAATAAATAAATAAACATTTAAAAAATTAGAGATAATTATTGATAGGTATGTGTTGATTGCCATTTTTTAGCTATTTTCTGGTGGGTTTTGTAGTTCTCCTTTGTTCTAGAATCATGTTTGAATTTCCTCTAAGCCAAGTGACCAACTACCCCAACATACTCCTTATGCAAGGAATTCACTGTGTCCCTTGGCAGTCCATAATTACCATGGACAGCTCTAATCATTAAGAAGTTGTCTTTACATTTAGGAAAAATCTGTTTCACTTCAGTTTTTAGTAATTAGGTTGAGCTCTGTCCCTTGGGATATTGCCCAGTACTTCAACCCGCCTTCCAGAAAATGGCCCTTCAGGTATTTCATTTGATGCTATCTCCCTAATGCTTCCCTCCTACCTAAGTAGTTAGCTTAGCACCACCTATCCTGGCAACCAACCAGTGGCTTCATTTACATCCCTTTACCATCTTGGTTACTTTACTCAGTGCATTACAAACACATGATTATTTCAGGTTTTGTTAAATTGGGAGAGAGTAAAATTTAATAACTATTTTTATACATTTTTTAAAAGCTTATTTATTTTGAGAGAAACAGAGTGTGAGCAGGAGAGAGGCAGAGAAAGACAAGCGAGAGTGAATCCCAAGCAGGCTTCAAGCTCAGCACAGAGACTGATGCGGGCTAGATCTCACAACCATGAGACTGTGACCTGAGCCGAAATCAAGAGTTAGATGCTTAACCAACTGAGCCACCTAGGCATCTCTAATGACTATTTTTAAATTGTGTATACCATAGGGCCACATCTCAGTGGCCTTTCAGTAAACTGACTGGAAGAGAACCCTTAAGTTAACTCTACACATTGTGCTGTGAAGTCAAGCCTGCCCTGCCTTTTCCTTGAATGATACTCTTACCCTCCTCTTTGTTGAATATAGTATCATTGAATTTGGTTTATTGCTTAATCCCTTACTCTGTCTTTTGGTCCTGATACACTTCCGCTGTTCTTCTCAGTTTGGTACCACTGGCGTTTTAACAAGCTCACTCTGTTAGCTCATCCGTGCTCTCATCGAGAAAAAACCAGATTAGGTGGATGTGACTTCCTCGTAACTAAAGCCAGTTTCCCCCATCTCCCAGGATCTCAATCCCAATAGCAGATTAACTTGCTCTTTCAGTTTGGTGCCATCTACCATTTGAGAAACTTGCCCTTCATCACTTCTAATAGCTTATCAAAGAACAATGAAGTAGTCTGTGATGATGACTGAGTGAATCCACAGTGTTCCTGCTGATGGATGGTTTCCTTTTCTAGGTTCATACAAAATCCCATTAAAGAAGCAATTTTAGAGTCTTGCTTTGAATTTATGTCAAACTCACCAACTTATAACTACAGAATTCCATCTCCCCCGTTTGAAAATGGTGATCTGATTTGCAAGTGTTCTCTGTGACAGAGATCGATAGATTCATGAGAAGCTTCTTTCTCTGTCATTCACTAGCATGATACCGTCAGCACTGAATGTTATCTCTTTTTTCATTTTCGTTTAACAAATAATTTTCAGGTTATAAAAGTATTACTTTTGATTCTATACTAGAACCAATATTAGAATTGACCTAGAAATTAACCACTGTTAAAATTTGAGTGTATTTCCTCCTGCCAGTTTTTCCTTTGCATGAATTCTCAACTTTTTTGTTTGTGTAGAAATTAAGGATCACCCAGTTCAATTTTGTAGTATGCTTCTTTTACTATATTTTACAGTGTATCAGAGAACATAAGAATCCATTTTCATTCAGTCAGTGTTTATATATAAATGCAAGTACCTACTAGGTAACTTTCTAATTAGAGGGGTACAGACTGTGTGTGCATGTGTATGTGTGTGTGTGATGGAGAAAATGAGATCAAGAAAAATAGTGAAGGGGGAGAGGGTTGTTAGTTTGAGTGAGTTAGGATTGTTATTTTGTACATGATAGTAACATGGCCTTCCTGATAAAATGAGATCAGAACAGAGAGCTAAGAAAGTGAGGAAGGAAGCCATCTACATGTGTAAGGAAAGCAGAGGGAACATTCTGGTGCAAAGGTCCTGAAGTAGGACTATGCTTGGAATCTTCAATGCGTAGCAGAGAGACAGGATAGTCAAAGGCATGGAGTGGGGTAGTGGGAGATGAGGTTTGACGAGGAGCAATGCAGTGAATGTGCAGACCCTTACTCTGGGTGTGAGAAGATCCAAGGGAAGGATCCCAGCTTTGACTTCCATTTGGCAGGGCTCGGGCATAAGTAAAGTGGGCGGAGGTGGGAGGGTAAGCGAAGATGGCAAGAGGGGACTGGGGTGGGGGGGTGGCAGTGGAGTGAGAATAAACTGGATATAATAATTTAAGAGTCGCGTGGTGAGGATTTACTGATGGAGTAGACCAGAGAGCAGAGGAAAAGAGGAGGCGAGGATAATACCAAGGCTGTTGGCCCCGGCACTAAAAACATGGATTGCCGAGATCGGAAGAGGTACAGGAGGAAAACTGGAGATAGCGTGAGAGGGAATCCAGAGGTCAGCTGTGGACATGTTGAGGTTGAGACTTCTGGGAGGCACACAGGGGATTTCCATACTAAAACCCGGGTACTCCCTTCAAAAACTACAGAATGACAACACAAGAGTGACATACTTTTTATAGGTATTTTATACTTTTTATACTCTTTCTTTTTTACTGTATATATTTTATAAAGGTCTCAAAATCTTTATGAAAGTAATCTGATGAAATGAATTCAGTCATTATATACACATTCTGAACTTTTTCTCATAAAGCATATGTTTGTGTGTTAGGTCTTAGCTCCCTCTGGATTTCATTGGTTTTTTTAAGAACTATTTAATGTTGAGTATTCTATCATATACCATCAACATAAATAATATGTTTCTTCGGGGGTGCCTGGGTGGCTCAGTTGGTTGAGCGTCTGACTTCGGCTGAAGTCATGATCTCATGGTCTGTGAGTTCAAGCCCTGCATCGGGCTCTGTGCTGACAGCTCATGACAGCTCAGAGTCTGGAGCCTGTTTCAGATTCTGTGTCTCCTTGTCTCCGTCCCTCCCCTGCCCTCACTCTCTCGCTCTCTCTCTCTCAAAAATGAGTAACTATTAAAAAAACTAAAACAAAATGTTTACTTTAAATAGTTCAATCTTTCTTTTTGACTGACTTTGCCAATCACCCATCAAGATGGATGGTAAACAAACGCATTTCTTAGCACGAGAGGAGTGTACTATTTAAAGGTATGCTCGACGCTTCTTTTCTAATAGGAAAGATCGTGTTTTGCTTCACTTCCTCTGGTTCATGTATTTGCATCCATTTTAAACAAATACATTTATAACTTAATAAAAAAACAAACAATTAAATAGTAGGTGAATAGATGTTTGAATAGACGTTTCTCAAAGAAGTTTCTTATTTATCAATAAGCACATGAAAAGATGCCCAACATCACTGACCATTAGGTATATGCAAATCAGAAGACAGTAGGATACTTCGTAGCCGTTAGAATGGCTGTTGTAAAAATAATGAAGATAACAAGTGTTGGCAAGGATGTGGAGAAATTGGAACCCTTGTGCATGGCTGGAGGGAATGTATAATGGTGCAGCTGCTGTGGAAAACAACTTGGTGTTTCCTCAAAAAGTTAAACATAGACTTACCATGTCACCCATCAATTCCACTTTTAGCTGTATACCTAAAAGAATTAAAAACAGGAAAATAAACAGATAGTTGTATGCCATGATCATAGGTACATTAATCACAATAGCCAAAGAGGAGAAACGATCCATGTGTTCAGTAACCGATGAATGGGTGAACAGATGACGGAATATACATAGGATGGACTATTATTCGCCATAAAAGAGAATGAAGTTCTGATGCATTCTGTAAAATGGGTGAACATGAACTCTTGAGATGTTTTGCTGAGTGAAATAAGGCAGACAGAAAAGGGGAAAATATTGTATGATTCCATTTATATGAGGTATCTGGAATGAGAAAATTCTTAGAGACAGAAGTAAAATATAAGTTACCAGGGTCCAGAAGTCAGGGAAAGTGAGTTACCGCTTAATACTTACAGAGTTTCTGTTTCAGGTGATAAAAAAGTGTGGTAATAGAGGTGATGGTTATAAACCTAGAATGTACTTAATACCACCAGATGGCATGCTTAAAAAATGGCTGACATGGGGGCACCTGGGTGGCTCAGTCAGTTAAGTGTCCGACTTTGGCTCAGGTCGTGATCTTGCAGTTTCTGAATTCGAGCCCCGCATCAGGCTCTGTGCTGACAGCTCAGAGCCTGGACCCTGCTTCGGATTCTGTGTCCCCCCCCCCCCCTCTGCCCCTCCCATGCTCATGCTCTGTCTCTCTCTGTCTCTTAATAGTAAATAAATGTAAAAAAAAATTTAAAAAGATGGCTGATATGGTAAATTGTAGGTTATGTGGTTTCGCCGCAATAAAGAAGAAAGCAAACAAATTCATTGCCTGCCACATACCCTGTGCATTTGTGAACTGAGTATTTGTTAACTGAGTGATTGTGGAATGAATGAAGGAAGGCGGGAAGGAATTCCCTCTCTACTTAATTTGGCAAGTGTACGTCAACTATTAGCATGATAGTGGGAGGCAGCATGACTCTCAAGTCAAGTGCCCACAGTTTTAATTCTTATTCTGTCACTTATTGATACATCTTTTTTTTTTTTTTTTTTTTAGTTTTGGCATACGTTTAAAGATGAGAAAGAATTCACATTCACATAATTCAGTCTTTCAAAATGTACAGTCCAGTGCACTTTGTTGCCTTTGTGTAATATTTTTACTGTCTAATTTTGCAACATTTCTATCACCTCCAAGAGAAACTTCATACCCATTAGCCGTCTGTGCCCATATATCTGCCTACACTCCTGGCATCCACAAATCTGCTTTCTGTCCCCGCACGTTTACCTTTGCTGGACATTTTATATAAATGGACTCAGACAGTATGTGGTCCCCATTGTGACCGGCTTCATTCACTTCGTATATCATTTTCAAGTTTCCCCTGTGTTGTAGCCCATATCTGTATTCCCTTCCTTTTTGTTGCTGGATGATATTCCATTGTATGGAAACACCAACACCCACATTTCTTTATCTATCCATCAGTTGACAGATATTTGGGTTGTTTCCATTTTTGATTTTTTGGTGAATAAAGCCTCTATGAACAGTCATGTACAAGTGTTTTATGTGAACATATGTTCCGTTCTCCTGACTATCTACCCAGGATTGGAATATGGGGTCATATGGTAACTATGTGTTTGATCTTTTGAGAAACTAACAAATTGTTTTCCAAAGAGGCCATTTTAGAGTCCCAACAGCAACGTGCGAAGGTTCTGATTTCTCCATGTTCTGGTCAACACTACTTATTACTGTCTGTCTTTTTGACAGTGTGTCAAATGGGTGTGAAGTGATATCTCCTTGTGATGGTTTTTCATTTCCCTGATGGCAAATGATGTTGAACACCTTTTTGTGTGCTTATGGGCTATTTGTGTATCTTCTTTGGAGAGATCTCTATTCAGACCCTTTGCTTTTTTTTTTTAATAGCCTTTTTATTTTTTATTTGTTATTTTTTAAAAATTTATTTATTTATTTTTGAGAAAGAGAGAGAGAGAGCAGGACAGGGGTAGAGAGAGAGGGAGAGAGAGAATCCCAAGCAGGCTCTGTATTGTCAGCCCATAGCCCGACATGGGTTTCGAACTCATGAACTTTGAGATCATGGCCTGAGCTGAAGTTGGACGCTTAACCAACTGAGCCACCCAGGTACCTCAGCCTCTTTGGTTTTTAAAGCAGCTTTAGGTTCACAGCAGTATTGAGCAAAAGGTATAGATTTCCGTATACTTCCTGCCCTGACACATAACATACTTTTCCCCATTGTTGACATCTGAGTCAGAGTGGTCCATTTGTCACTACTGATGAATGTATACTGACACATCATTATCACCCAGAGCACGTGGTTTACATTAGGGTTCATTCTTGCTGTTGTACATTTTATGGGTTTGAACAAACTTATAGTGACATGTATCCATCAGTATAGTATCATATGGAGTGGTTTCACTGCCCTGAAAATCCTCTGTGTTCCATTTGTTTGTCTGTCTGTCCACACCCTCAGCTCTGGCAACCTCTGATCTTTCTAGTGTCTACAGAGTTTTGCCTTTTCTAGAATATCATCTAGTTGGAATCATACAGTACGTCGCCTTTTCTGATTGGCTTCTTTCACTCAGTAATATACATTTAGGTTTCCACCATATCTTGTCATCACTTGATAATTCATTTCTTTTTAATGCTGAATGATACTCTTTTGTCTGGGTATACCACATTTTATTTACCCATCCACCGCCTGAAGGTCATCTTGGTTGCTCCCAAGTTTCGGCAATTGTGAATAAAGCTGTTATAGACATTCCTGTAATGTGTTTTTGTGCGGATGTGAGTTTTCACCTTCTTTGGGTAAATGCTAAGGAGCACACTTGCTGGATTATGTGGTAAGGTTATGTGTAGTTTTGTAAGAAACCAACAACCTTTTTCCAAACTCCCACCAGCAGTGAATGTGAACTTCTGTTGTTCCACATCCTCATCAGCATTTGGTGTTGTCAGGGGCTTATTTGCCATCTGCGTGTCTTTGATGAGGTGTCTCTTAAGGTCTTTGGCCCATTTTTTTTTTTTTTTAACCAGGTTGTCTTTTTATCAGAAACATCTTTGGCAAATATTTTTCCCCAGTCTGTAGCTTTTCTTCTCATTTTCTTGACAGTGTCTTCCACACAGGTTTTTGTTGTTGTTGTTGTTGTTGTTGTTGTTGTTATTGTTTTTTAAGTTTATTTATTTATTTTGAGAGAGACAAACAGCATGAGTTGGAGAGGGACAGAGAAAGAGGAAAGCCGAGAATCCCAAGCAGGCTCTGCATTGTCAGCATGGAGCCTGACGCGGGGCTGGAACCCAATAAACTGCGAGATCATGACCTGAGCAGAAACCAAGAGTAGGACACTTAACTGACTGAGCCACCCAGGCGCCCCTCCCCCTTTTCTTTTAATTTTAGAGAGAGAGAGAGTGAGAGAGAGATAATCTCAAGCAGCTTCCACACTCAGCACGGAGTCTAACATAGGGCTTGATCCCATGACCCTGGGATCATGACCTGAGCTGAAATCAAGAGCCGGACACTTAACCAACTGAGCCATGTAGGCAAATTAATTAATTAATAGATCATGCCTTTGGTGTTGTATTTAAAAAGTCATTTCCAAAACCTAGGTCATTGAGATTTTCTCCTATGTTATGTCCTAAGCCTTTTGTTCATTTTAAATTGGGTTATCTATCTTTTGATTGTTGAGTTGTTAAGCCTTTATATGTTCTGGATATCAGAACTTTATGTATTCTAGACACCAGTTCCTTTTTTTTTTTTTAATGTTTATTTATTTTTGAGAGAGAGAGAGACAGAGTGTGAGCAGGGGAGGGGCAGAGAAAGAGGGAGACACAGAATCCGAAGCAGGCTCCAGGCTCTGAGCTGTCAGCATGGAGCCGGACACGGGGCTCGAACCCACGAACTGTGAGATCATGACCTAAGCCGAAGTCAGATGCTTAACTGACTGAGCCACTCAGGTGCCCCCACCAGATATATGAGTAGAAAATGTTTGCTCCTGTTCTATGGCTTGTTTTTTTTCACTTTCATATTCTTTGAAGTGCAAACATTTCTAATTTTGATTAAGCACAGTTTACCTATTTTTCTTTGGTTGTTTATACTTTAGGTGGCTTATCTAAGAAGCCAGTGCCTAATCTGTGGTCACAAAGATTTATACTGTTCAGGCCTTTGATCCATTTTGAGTTAATTTTTGTGTTTGGTGTGGATTAGAGGTCCAAATTCATTCTTTTCTCATTGAATTCCAGCTGTCCCAGCATCATTTATTGAAAAGTCTTTTCTTGTCTTGACACCCTTGTGGGAAATCAGTTCACTATTGAACTGATTTTGCATAGGCCATAGATACATGGGTTTCTTACTGGACATGCAGTTGTATTCCTTTGATCTCCATATTCAGCCTCAACTAGTATTACAGAATTTTGACTTGTACCTAGGTATATGTTCTTAAATGAGTCATCTGAGGTCTCTCAAAGCCTTGATTTCTTCATCCGGAACCAGTTAGGAGACTGAACCAGAGAATACATTTAAGGTGCTTAGTAACTTGGCATTCAGTACATTTCAGCTGTTTTTATTACTTTTATCATCATCTTTATTGCACAAAGAGGTGGCCACAGGTTTGTATGCTGAAATGGCTTCTATCAAATTTGATAATAAAAAACATTTTCTTAATCCAAACATGTCATTTGACTTACTCACTCACTTCCCCTCTGCACAATGGGTTACATTGTTTCCTCTGAAGGCACTCTACAAAGAATGCCTTCCTCTAACCCTACTGTACTTTACACCCATACTTGAGAGCATATTTTCCTTTTATAAAAACATTAATTTAGCGAACATGGATGAATATGGAATCACGTGGATTTTAGGAAAGATGTCAAGCTTTGTTCACCTTTGCAGTGGCCTGTGTCCTTCTTCACAAAGCCTCAGTGACATCACCCTGGATTGCTGAGGGAGAATCTTTTTGGAGTGGATGTGTGCAGAAGAAACTGAGAGACACGCTTTGATTTTTTTTTTTTTAAGTGGCTGAAAGTAACATGGTAACCTTAAAGTTTTCAAAAGGGATATAATGAAGGCATTATATACTTTGAAACTTTGGAAATCTTGTGAGGAATGGTAGACTTGAAACTGTAACCTTTTATGTATGTCCGTTTTATTTATTTATTAGTAAATCTCAGTATTTGCCCTTGAACTTTCGTCTTTAACTGGTTCTGTTCGGTTGTCATTTCTGTCATATCTCTGCCAGAAAACCAGTGTCTGGAATGTTTATTTTCGCAGAACCGATGTACATATATTTTCTCATCCTTATTTAAAGCTTATTTTTATTGGCTTTTCCAGTCTGAACAGGACAAGCTGTGAAGTATGCATGAAATTAAACTCTTTGACCAAACACTCAGGATTCCGTGACTTTGTCCCGTGTGATGGTTCAGTTTTGTATTCCTGTGTTGCACTTAGAGTCCAAGGCAGCTCATTTTGTAGCATATTTCTTAAGCCAGAAACAGTCTAAGCTATTTTTTTTAGTGCCCTTTCCCCTGGTGGACAGCTAGTTGAAGCCTTTGGGAGTAAAAGTACTTCCCAGGACATAAACCCAACCCTTCCTCCCACAGCCATTTAAAATAGTTTAAAAATAACCCCCACTTAAAGTTTTGTGGCGGGCTATGACAACTTTATAAAAATTGTATGTTTACTTTTCTCTTCTTTTTCGTTTGTTAAAATACTGCTTATCACAGATTCCCGGAGAAATGAAATTATTGCCAAGCTATGAAAGAAACTTTCATTCCCTGGGGCATGTAGCAAAGTCAGAGTTATTTAGAATGTTCCAGGTACATTTACACAGTTAACTTGCACATTGAAGTGAACTGTTCGCCAGTTTGGGGAGTGGTGGTTTGAAGAAAGGGCTTCTGCCTTCTTGAGCTAAGTGGATAGATTCAAAGACATCATTCTTGCATTTATTCATTCACTTGTACGCTCATCAAGTATTCCTTGATTGCATCCTGTATGCCAGGTATGGTTTTAGGCCCTGGGAATCCAATGATGGACTAGACAGACAGGGTCCCTAATTTTGTGGAACTTACATTGCAGGAAAGAATTAAATAAAAGATACTCTTTAAATACATGTAGATATTCATATAATCGCTGTAAGCCAAGACCTTAGAAAATCCTCCATTTTTAGATTTATTTACCAAATCCTGTAAACCTCCCAGTTGTTTCCCACCCCACTCAGAGGGAAAGCCAGAGTCCTCACATTGTTCTGGAAGGTGCTACAGATCACCCTGGCTCCCTGGGGCACCTCGTCTCCTGCTTCTCTGGTCCCAATATCAACTCCTTGTAGACACTTGGACATGTCCAGACTGTTCTAGCTCACGGCCTTTCATTTGTTCCTTTTGCCTGAAATGCTCTTTTCCTGGATTTCCTTATGGCCGGTCCTCTTACTTACTTTGGTTCTCTACTGAAATATCCCATCATTTTATTACAGGGGACTTTCCTGGGCTTGCTGATGCCTGTCTATACCCAACTGCTTATCCAGCTTGACTTTGCTCCCCAGAATCTTCTGCTGTGCATGTATATATTTATTTTACTTCTTGCCTATTCCTGCTCGCTCGTCCACAAACAGAACACGGGCTCCGTGTGAGCGGTGGCTTTGTTTTGTCCACGACTGCATCCACAGTGCTGAGAGCACTCTCTTCCTAGCGGGGAGTCAAGTTGCACAGTGAATACTCTTCCAGTGAATGGGTCACAGGAATGGTTTAAAGTGATGTTGCGTCCATGCTTCACTATCTTTCAGCAGCCTAGCGTCCTACTATTTTTGTCCTTATTTCTTACACAATTATGCTAATATTTAATTCAAAAATACTTCATGAGAAAATAGAAGAATGGCTTCCAATAAACATGTTCTACCTGGGCTTGGTCTCAACCTCACAGCTTTGAATTTTGCAAGGAAAACCAGCTTTGAAGTTGACATTGTAACTTTAGTCCCAAGGATTTTCACAAAGCATGTTATAAATGACAGCAAGAAAAAAGAATCGTGCACAGTGACTCAAAGTTCAGCCGTGCAGCATACCCATAAACTGACAGGACGTTGTTATCTTCTTTAGTCCCGCTCGACAAATAAGACTGTTTGTGAAGAGCTATGTATTCCTATCCAGCAGTCACATAAGGAACGTGTGACCTAAAGCAAAGATGAACTAACTTTCTTTTTTTTTTTTTTAATTTTTTTTTTTAATGTTTATTTATTTTTTTGAGACAGAGAGAGACAGAGCATGAACGGGGCAGGGTCAGAGAGAGAGGGAGACACAGAATCTGAAACAGGCTCCAGGCTCTGAGCCGTCAGCACAGAGCCCGACGCGGGGCTCGAACTCACGGACCGTGAGATCGTGACCCGAGCCGAAGTCGGACGCCCAACCGACTGAGCCACCCAGGTGCCCCTGAACTAACTTTCTTAAAACTTACCAGATTCTACACCAATGGGTAATCTGTGTCCTATATGAAGACTAATGGACTTAAAAAAAATCTATCTAGTTTAATGGCATAGTTTTTCTTTTTACATGCTGGCTTGTGTTTACAGCGCTCTTAAAGACTGATTTTTCAACTACAGCTGAATACTATATCCCAGCTGCGGGAAAAAGTAAAAAGTCTTAGTTCTAAGTTAGTTACAGGGCACTTTGTTTTCACTTTTGCCAACAAAGTTTGGGATTTTTTTTCCCCCTCAATGTCTGTTCTTCTTTTGTACTTGCAACATCTTCCACAACTGAATATTCCTTACCTTCTTGTCTGAAAATTCAGATTCACTATTTAGCATTCCTAGTTAATCAGACCTGATTTTACCTACAAGCCCTCCAATACTTTGTTTTACCATAATGTTGTGAATTTTGTGTCACCGGATGGATATTTTGGCACATACCTGGGCTAGGCATCAGGATGGAAAGGTGAAAGGGGCATAATGTCTGTCCTTAGGGCCCCACAGTCGAGGAGTGTTACGTTCCTCTGACATCACTGCAGTGGTCTCTCATTTCAGGAAGCCAGTAAGCCACTGACTGTGTCTCCTTCTCTCTTCCCACGGTTCTATTGTAGCGTTGTTCATGGTGCTGCAGAGAATAGTGGGGATAAGGGATATGTATTCTCAGCAGCAGTGCAGTGGTCTGGTGCAAACAGCACGTAATAAGGCAGCACAAGGTAAAGGGGAAATAAATAGCAATGGCCGCAGGGCCCACAGCAATCCACGGGACAGAGAATGGTTGCTGTGGAGTGGGATGGTCGAGGAAAGGTGGTGGTGAGGAGGCAGGTCTTGGGTGTTCAGCTGGAAGGGCCATGCTGTGCTGAGTGAGTGGGTCCTCACTGCCCTTGGTGGCCTCCGAGCTCATGGTGACAGGGTGGCAGTACAGCCTTTCTCCCTGGGCTCAGAAGAGCCCACCACATCTTCGTGTCTGCAGGGTTCTCTGCTTACACTTACTTCCCAGAATGGCGGTGATGGCCTCCAGAGGGCTGTGCTGTAGGAGGAGTAGGAGAAGAATGTGGTGTGGATTATGGAGTCTGTCCTTGGGGGCTGGGAGCCCTGGGTGAGGCATGGGAACGTGTAAATGAGCTGGAACCTGGCCTTGCCCTGGGCGGATGGCTGTACCCCTCTGTCCTCTGGCACTGACACTTGCCAGAAGATGGTGGGAGTATACGACTTGGTTCTGTCCAAGCCCGGCTCTCTCCTCTCTTCGGACCAGCAGTAAGTTCCAATTGGCACAACATGCCCTAGGAAAAATGTTTTCCCATAGTTCCCAAAGAGCTATATAAGTAGACAGCCTTGTGCTTTGCTAAGAGTGCCTTTGTCCAAAAGATGTCAACTGCAGAAGCATTTTAGAATTTTAGAAATCTTTTTGGAGGAAAATCATCAAACTAAGCCTTTGACTTTCTATAATGCTTCAAGGTCAATAGCAAGGTCTTAGTCTCCCAAGACTGTTTTATTATTTTTTTTTTAAATGATTATTGTTTTTAAATGATCTTTAATGGATCACTCCATACATTTGTTCTTTGAGTTACAATGGGCCTCACATCTGTTCTCCATTTATTTTCCTCATATTTCTTCCTCTTTTTCTCTTATTTGAGCTTGTTGAAAATGGTATTTTTGGTTGGGGTTATTTTAAGGTGGTGTTGAAATAAATCCTGGGACTGTCCTCTTGTTCAACAGCACATGTTCTTTTAAGCCTACACATCCAGGGTCATCCTACCAAAATAAATTATATGGACCCTGTACAAAACTCTCAAGTGCCTGACTTTTTATTTATGAGAATTGGCTGCTGGCATAACGTTTGTAGTTTCCCCTGAGCAAAAATGGCCTCTGCTTTTTCCAAGAATTTCTAGCACTCAGTTCTTAAGTAGCTGTGGCTCTGTGTCACTAACTATTTTGGCTTTAGTATCCCTTTTCGGGGAATTTTTAAAGTTTAGTGAAATTGCAGCCAGATCTACTGTTGTAACAATTGTATAGGTACATGGAACTCAACAACCTGCCCATTTATAGGCATTCAAGGCTATCTGAAATCATCAAGATGTTTCCTCTACCTTGACCTCAGCTGGGTAAAAATATCCTTATCTTGACTGACTTTTTTTCTTCTAAAAGCATTTTTTGAAAATCTTATGTTTTTTCCCCAGACTGTAGCATTATTTGTTGGAATTATTTGGAGATTTGTAGGTGGCTCAAAAATCTGTAGAAATATGTCCATCAAGTACCCAATTTCCCATGTGGACAAAGGACTTAAATTCTCCAGCAAATTGGGGAAATATGTAGATACTTCACTTTGGAAGCTGACACACTGAATAAATATCTTTCTAACATGCATATAATTCCAGAATTTTTATTAATTTTCAGTGTCCTTCTGTGCAACTACCGTAACAAAAGAGTCTGGGTGGACACATCTATCCTTTTCCCCCTTACTTTTGGACATTAGATCAAGATGACTAGGATGAACTTTTCTACCAATATCTACCCATGGGTCTGTCTAAACCCCTTGGATTATGAGTCTCTTTCAAAGTGGTTTTTCTTCTTTTCAAATTTGAACTCTCTTCAGTTAGCCTGGTTGAAATTGGCTCTGCCTAGAGAGAAGTTGCTACCTGGGGAGGGAGGTTGAAGATGTGAGCCACACAGGCTAGGTGGTAGAGGAAGAAATTCGAGGAAGAATTACCTTTACATGCATAGACTCTAGTAGGTCAGTGTATCTTTGGAGAATAATCAATGGCATCTGTCATATGATACCAGCAGTGGTTTGGGGTATTAAAAAGGGAACCTGCTTTAAAGAAGGGGCCAGGCTGTGGAAGGTTTTGCCCAGCAGCAGTGGGGAGCTCCTGCGGTTTTGAATATGGGGTGACATGAAAGAGTGTGCAGTAGGATGACTGCTTAGGTGACAGTCCTGGGAACAGGTCGTGTGGTGGACATGTGCTGGCCTTGGCTGGTCACCATCAGTTCTCACCTCTCCCTCTCAGGGCCATGCCTACTCTTTTGTCAGTCCCTGTGTTTGTGGTGTGGCTTGTACCTCAGATCCAGCCAAAATCATGTTATTACAGAGCTTAAGGACCCAGTGAAAGGCAGTGAGTCTTTGTTAGGGTCTTTGGTGCTTTTTCTCACTGGTCATGGGTGTGGTGGGAGGTGGGGTTGGATCGCTGGAGCCCCCGTGAGCAGAGAGCCAAGAGCCCACAGAGGGGGACCACTGAGAGATGAGGACGAGGGGCTGGGTGTTTTGAACCCCTGGCCAGTGTGAAGCCAGCCTCACCACAGATACTTATGGATGCACACTTAAGTCAGATTTCTTTTGGCTTAAGCAATATGAGGTTGAGATTTTTCTCTCTTGGTTGTAGAAGATTCCTGACAGAGGTGAAGTCATATAATCTGCAGGCAGTGTTACTAATTAGATATCCTTTGGTAAATAGTCTGGGTGCTTGGTGCAGTGTAGATGCTCAACAAGTTAATAACAATTAAATCAAAAGGGCGTAATTAAATTAAAAGCTGATGGATGGCAGCTGTCTAATATTCATGGGGTTCTTTCATAGGAACCTCGCCTTGTGTTGTATCTGACTATATTAACTCTGTTTTAAGAAACCATTCAGCTTCACAGCAGGACACATTTTTAGGCAGCTTGGAAATAGGATTATTTTTATGCAGTCTCAACGTGTGTATCCCCCCAGTATTTGCCTCTGTGTTATATAAAAGATACGGGTTTTATGAAGGGCGGAATGTACAACTATGTCTTCTGCTTACATGTCATATATTTTCTTGGACTGTGCTTTGTGATTTTTGCTCTTAGTTTTTCTCCAATATCTGACCTCTGAATAAAATGGTCCTGGGAAAAGACTTTCGTTGGTTTTATAGTTTTAAACAGATTAAATCTGTCTTTGGGGAGAAGGATTAGTGTTCGTGATTTTTCTATCAAATGGCTGGATTAGAAAACTCCTAAAGCTTCGTGACTATCCCTTATTATTTATTTAAACAACTTTATGTCAGGGAAAAAAAGTGCTTTGTATTTTATTTTTTTGCAAACAAGTTTCTTAGGTGATATTTTACAATAGGATTTAATTTTTCCAGGTGTATGAGATAGAATTGACATACAACATTGTATTAGCTTCAGATGTACAATATCGTGATTCGATACGTGTTCATATTGCAAAATGATTATCACAACAGGTCTAGTTAACATCTACCCCCTCATATAGTTACGATTTTTTCTTCTTGTGATGAGAACTTTTAAGATCTACTCTCACAGCAAATTTCAAATAGAGTATTAGAAGTGCTTCTTTTTAAGGTGGAAAAATTGAATGCTTTTTCTTCTGTTTAAGAGATTATAGCAACTCTAAATGGTCCAAAGAATGTTTTATTGCTTCACTTTTTCTTCTTTGTCAAGGTACTTGGCAACTCTAACCATGCCGTCCACCTTTCTTGTGTATTCTGTCGCTACCACTACTTTAACCGGGGAAATGAAGTCGCAGACATGAGGTGAACATTCAGTGGGAGCAAGAATGACATCTCCAAAGTCTCTCTTATGGATTTGTTTATCCCTTACTGTTTATTAATAACCTCTGAGGTATACACTTTTTTTCTTCTTCCCTCACACATGTACCTACTTATGGGTGGGATCATTCATTATCCTGGAGCTCTGGCTTCAAACTTAAAACATCTTACTTGGCAACACAGGGAGATAGCCCATAAATAAAACCATTGAAATTTTCTAATAGGGTGGACATTTCCATAATTAATGCATGGCTGGCTGGAAGAAGTAGAACTTGATTTCTTAAATGGTTCTCCTCATGCCGCAGGACATCATTACTCCGTAGCACCTGAAGTATGCCAATACTCACTTCAAGACTTTGTCCGGCTAGTCCTGGGACCCCTTGGGGAACCAGGTTTTCCAAGCTGTAATGACCATAGGACCACGGTTGGTTGGCTCCTCCAGACGAGATGGAGTGAACAGGCAGCCTTAAAATGGCCAACCAAGCTGCTCTCCATCGAAAATGCTTCAGCTTTATTGAGAGCTTTTTACTTATTAACTCTGTAACTCTCTAATTAAAATTTTAGGGAAAATGGAGGATAGGCTTTGGGCCATGATGCCTTTCCTTAATGTACAATATTAGGGCTGGGCCGAAGAGGTATAGTACAGGAGAGGCCTAGGGAAGTGGACGTGGGGGTCACATACTGTTGGTTTAAAATCTGGCTCTGCCACTCTCCAGCTGTGAGTCCATGGGCAGTTGCTTTACCCTTCATGTGCTTCTGTTTTATCATTTTTAGATGGGATAACCATGTCTCCCTTTCAGTTAGGGTTAGAAATAGCATATGCACCACACTTAGCACAATATCTGGCACCTGCTAATTGCTCATTAAATTGTAGTGTTGCTGTTATTATAATTACCCTTCCTCCTTTCACTCCCTCTGCTCAAGGGATAAGTTGAAAGGAATCTTCTATAATTGTGCTTCCTTCTTTATTGGTTCTTCTGGAACAGTAGCCCTGCATTGGCCTGATTGTGATTCTCAGCAGTTAGTGAGTGGGGAAGCAAGGGAGTAGGCACTGCTTAAAGCTGGGGCAACCTCTGTGCCCAGGACTGTGGATGCCCAGGGGTGGCTCCCCAACCCGGGAGCTTCCATGTCTCAGCAGTGGGACTCTGGCCACCACTCCTAGTCACTGTGCTAATCACTGCACAATGTGATAGACCTCCATTAACTATTGTGTATTTCACACTGAAGTAATAGTGCACATTTTTGTGTTGTACATCTTCACAGTTTGTGGCTCATATGGCATGTTGCTTACAGTGGATGAACCCTTTAGGAAAGATGAATTCTGCCTTGACTCTTAGCTTAGTAAGGCCTCAAGTTTGGTCTCTGCACAAGTCCGCCTTGTCATCTGGCTACTTTCTGACCAGTGATGTGGGAATTTGACGGGTGGGTAATTAGAAGCCAGCTTGGTCTGTATGCTGTGTAGCCTGAATGTCACCATTAAAGATTGTAAAAAATGGGTGGCTAGATCGAAAGATTTTAAAATATTATGTTTTCGGAAATTAGGTTGGCATACTGTTGTAAAGATACATTTTACATAATGTTTTCTTTCACTTTATCTTAAAGGATTTTATGAGCATTACAATTAAATATAATAGTTTAACAAAGATGCAATCTGATGTCACCTGTTAAAGAATGGCCACTAAAGTACTTTCTTTTAAACACTACAGTAAGAGAGGCACCTGGATGGTTCAGTGGTGAAGCGTCTGACTTTGGCTCAGGTCATGATCTCGTGGTTGGTGATCTCGAGCCCTGGGTCGGGCTCTGTACTGACAGCTCAGAGCTAGAGCCTGCTTTGGAATCAGTGTCTCCCTCTCTCTCTGTCCCTCTGCTGCTCACACTGTCTCTCTTTTTTTCTCAAAAATAAATAAACATTAAAAAAAGATTTAAACACTACGATAAGATACTTCATTCATTCAGACTTAAAACCAAATGATACTGAATTATCAGAGGTAGAAATAACCCAGGAAGCCTTACCAAGTCCTCCAAGCTTCCCAGGCAGCCAGGTGCTAAGACCCCAAAAAGAGGAAAGGGGAGATTCTCCAGGAGCCTGGAGACCAGAAAAGAGCCTGTTGGGGCCCCGGTGGCTGCTCCCCCAGGCTAGCGGGCACTGCGCTTGGGCTTGGTGCGTTCACCTCTCTCCTTTGGGCCCCAGACATTGGGTGTTGGTGCCGAGCTGGTGCTTTTTTCCCCATAGGAAATCACAAGAGTTTTGTTGGCCAGCCATGTGACTGGCTGAATTTCTGGAGAATTTAATATTGTGTCATTATTTTATATATTTTCTCAGTCCCTGTTTCGTGTGCTTTCCGGCCTGTCTGTAAAGTAGCAGTACCGCTGAGTTATCACAGCAGCCTGTTCGAGAAAGACACCACATGCTCTGTGGGTCCCTTATAGAAGTCAGAACTCAGAGACGGGCGGTAAACTGCCTGTGCCCAGCAGTTCAGTTCCCAAACCAGAACGAGCACCAGAGCCCAGGCCTCCTGACTCGCAAATACTTTTTCATGTTGGTAGAGCTAGAAAATGTCATGATACCAAATTTAGCACGACAAACTATTTATCTAGCTGCTTTTCTTAGATTAGAACATAAACTTGTCCTAGGTTTTGGCTACTTCAGGCATTTAGATTTCTCCCTGTTCAGCAACCTCTGGGTCTCTTCCCCCAAGCGGTTGGCAGTGACCTTCAGCCTAATTCATGTGGTCTTTGGCCCAAGCAAAGCTGGTGGCTGGTGCCATTTGCCTTTCTTTTGTCTTTAAATAAAAGGTCATCCTACCCCACACCGTGGACTTCTTGTCCTGCAGAGCAGCTTTACTTTTGCGGATAGTCTGATACGATTCTGAGAATCCAGAATGTTCCACAATGCAATATTCGACCTGCATGGGAGAAGGGAAAAGCTCGTATTCTATCAAAATTGAAATTAGATGGTGTGATGGAGACTTGCTGAAGAGAGGCTCCGCGTCTCAGCGATTTACAAGGTCCCCCGGATCCCCAGGCGGCGAGGGAAGGACCGAGCCGGACGTGTGTTCTGCGTCCGGGTGTCCTGTTTCGGACCTGGCACTGACGACGTGGCAGGGCCCAGGGTTGTCACTGAAGCTTTTCAGCCTTGGCCTAGAAAAACTGATGAAATCTTTTTTCCTCCCTCAATCTAAAGCCAGCAGAGCAGGGATGGGAATGAAAAGGCTGTTAAACTGGGGCACAGTCTCTTCCATTGAGCCTGTAAGGACAGACAAAGGCTCACTCTTATTCACCGTTTTGTTCTTCTTACGGCTGAACCTGGTGCTACACACAGGCATGTTGTTGGATGGGATTGGATGTTCTGTAGTCTGTTTTGTATTCGTCCTGAAAACGCGGAAAACCTCCTCAGGCCCGCGTTGGGACCCTTGTATTCCCTGCACACGGTGTCCGTCTTTGGGTTTATCTCAAAGAATATGCTGATTCACAAGAATATTCTTGTGAATATGGTTTTATAGTTTAATTTTGTCTTAAAGCCCTCAATTTTCAGATACTAATTTTCATGTATAAAATTGGTTAAAATAATCGTGTATCGATTATCCAACATATATTAATTTTGAAGAACAGGACTAAAATGATCTCAGAGGCATTCACTGGTGCCCACAGCCTCGATGAACAATGAACTTGGGCTCTGGCTCAGCAGATCGCCTGAGTGGCCTGGGGAAACTGGTCCCCAGTAACTGTGAACTGGGGATTATGTAAGGACCTAACCCATGGGGTTACTGTGGGGATTAACTGAAGTCACTTCTGCAAAGGGACAGCCCAATTCATGGCAATAGAGTAAGTACTCTAAAAATATTTATTATTTTTATTATTATTATTTTGGTAATTTTTGACATAAACCAAATGACAGCTGAGATTGGCCTGATCCATGAACTATCGGGAAGGCTATTTTGAACACTCCCATTCTTTTCCCTTCGGAAGTCCAAAACTCTCCCTGGAATTTCTGCCAATTCCCATGGAGGTTTGCATTTCCACAGTCCCCTCCGGCCCCCACTCCCTGCTCCCACCGAGGGAGTCAGGGCCGAGGTTGTCTCAGCATCGGCTCATGCGTCTGTGCTCCCTGCCCCTGCTGCGCAGAATTACAACCTGCCCCAGGTCTAGCTACACAGCCCCCGCCCAGCCCACCAACACATCATGGTGCATAGCAACGCTCCCGAAGATCTGGGGCAAAGGCGAGGTTCAGGAAAGCAAAAGACTGAGATGAGACTTTTCTTTCCTGTCCCTGCGATTATTTCTTCTGGCCCTTCACTACCTAATCAAATAATGCTTAAAATGAGGTATAAATATTGTCTAAAATACACTGAAAGATTAAATGTGCTTGTGTTTGGATTATGGGACTATGGGTGATTTTCTTCCCTTCCTTCTATACTTCTGAGTCTTTGAACATTATGTAAATAAGTGCATGTTTCATAATTTTTTAAAAAAAGACCATTTTTAAAAGCTCAGGGAGAATCCTTTGTAGGATTGGGGAAGACTTCAGTATTAGCAGGATAAATGAATCCTTGCCCAATGAGCCTCATCTTCTTTTTCTGATCCTTTAAAATGTGTTTCTCGTGAGGTGCCTGGGTGGATCACTCAGTTAAGCAGCTGACTCTGGATTTCAGCTCAGGTCACGGTCTCACAGTTTCTGAGTTTGAGCCCTGTGTCAGACTTTGCACTGATAGTGCGGAGCCTGCTTGGAATTCATTCATTCATTCATTCATTCATTCTCTCTCTCAAAATAAATAACTAAAATAAACGTAAAAAAATGTATTTCTCTCAAGTTCTCAACTCCTCTCAAGTTCTCTCAACCCCTAATGGGAGTTGTTGATATTTCCTGTGTGTATCACAACTCCAGATGCCCCCTCTTTGGCAACACAACAAGATTCTTTCTTTAACATGTCTTGACATGCCGGTTGCTTCTGGAAGGCTCCTCCTGTGCTTTGGAGGATGGCGTCCCAGTGGTCAGGCTATCCCGCTGTGCCTTCTGCCTGGTCCCATCCTTCCTTCTACAAGGAGGAGAGTCTCTACTTTCTCAACTACTGTGGAGTTCACTCCTCCTGCTGCTGTGTTACGGCTCCCAGATCTCCATGCTCCCAGGACCACGCCTGCTCAGGTTACCAGCGTCTTCCACGTTACTGAGCCCATTGGGCATTTTACACGTCTTGCCTTACTTGATGTCTCAGCCGCCCTGGGAATGGACACTTCCCTTCTCTTAAACCATTTCCGCTGCACGTTTCCATGACAGCACGATCTCCTGACTTTCCTCCTCCGTCTGGATTCCTGTCTAGTTTGTTTTTCTGATTCATCGCCTTGTATCAGAACTTTAAAGGTTGGATTTCCTCAGATTTCTTCTTTTCTCACTCTGCATGTTCTCCTGGGTAACCTCTTTGGGTCTCATGGTTTCAAGCATCACTTATGTGTCGGTGACCACAAACTTAACTGCACTTCAGCAAATCCAAGACATTAGCGATGACAAAATGCACCAAGATGTTGTATCTCAAAAAGAAAGGCAGAAGCACTGTCACTTAAAATGACACAATGGCTTCTTACCCATTAACCGTAAGACCTATTCCGTTTTCAGAAATGTCAGAATGCGAAAAATGCACACCCAAGGATTCATGATACACTGTCAGATGTTTTGCATAGATGAACTACTGTTCACAGAGCACGAATACCTAGTGTCTCTTAAACATGGTGTTCCTGGGAGCACACAAATGAATTGTAACCACTTTGTCCAGAGAAGCTGGTAGTCTCCTGAGTCCTGTCGGTCCAGACACGAAATAGGCCTTATTACCATACAGCTTATAACATGTCTAAATAAGATAGAATTAACTTAGCTGAACAGTGGGGCAGAGTTATTGAACCAGTGGGTTGTCAGGATGGTGCCCAAACTCTTAAGATTTGTTTTATTTAATCTACAGTTGACTGACTCTAGAGTTCCAGTCAAGAATGTTCTGGCTATCTTAGCATAAACCATGTGATGGCCCCCTGAGCAGTGCCCTCCCCATCACAGAATTTCTCAGACAACTGAATTTTAATTTTTATTGCTCATTTATTTTGTTGTTACAGATCACTGGGAAATTAGGCTCATCTTGTTTCCTTCATTGTTTTTTTTTGTTTCTTTTTTTCTCCCTGTACTTCGAAATTACTTTTAACAGTGATGGGACCTTTAAGAACTGTTGCCAAATTTTGAAATGTAATTTTCCTGCAACAGCAGCCAAAGTTAACAAAAAGACACAGAAAAAATCTCATTAAGTATTCTAATCTGCCACCATCTGTCAACCTCGTTCTGTTTCACCGAGGTTTTCTAAAAATAATCTAAGTGGT
The DNA here is from genome assembly GCF_018350215.1 of Panthera leo. Classification (NCBI taxonomy): domain Eukaryota; kingdom Metazoa; phylum Chordata; class Mammalia; order Carnivora; family Felidae; genus Panthera; species Panthera leo. The sequence continues at coordinate 21,122,584 of NC_056682.1, forward strand.
ATAGCTTCCTTCACTTCTATGGAGAGAATAATCCATACTAAATATTTTTGCCTCAGAATATTATCCTATGTTCCACATGATCATCCCAATAAAGTTTTGTCTCCATAGTCTGAAGGGCAGGGAAAATTATTTACATTCCGTATTTAGATACTGCTAACTGATGTGTCACCCCTGAACCTCCACTTAATTTAGGTACTTATATTTTAGCATGCAAATCAGTATTTTCCCATAGAAGTGTTCCAAAAATAATAAATCCCCTTGCTTTTCTTCTCCCACAACTCTCTTCCATAAGATACTTCTTGTAGTTAGTTCAGAATAGAGCCTTTAACGACAACAGTTCAAATAAAATAATCTGATCTTTTGGGAGTTGAAAAATAATCTCCTTAAATACTCCTGGGTCAAAGAAGCAATAAAAAAAATGCAGTTTTAGACTCTCTGGAAAGGAAGAAGAATACTACTACAAATAAAACTCATAAGGTGCAGCCAAAGATTTACTTGGAGGGAAATGATTGGACTTAAAGGCTTGTTATTAAATAAAAAGAATGACAGTGAGTGGACTCTTAAACCTGAGAGTTTAGAAATGAACAAAGAAACAAAGCCACGTGATATACCAAGGAAAGCTGCAATATTACTTTGCAATATTATTTTTTTTTGCAATATTATTTTGCAATATTATTTTTTACAATATTAAACAAAGGAGCAGAAATTAAACAGAAAAAAGTTATTAAATCTATAAATCCAAGACCTGTTACTTTGAAGAAAACCCTTTGCCTATCTAATCACAAGAAGGTAAAAACAATTCACAATTTAGGAATGAGAGAAAGGATTAAGAGGGAGGGATTCATCCGTAGGTAGGAATTAAAAGATTATGAGAATTTGGCAACCGCAATTAGAAGATAACTTGTGAAGAAAATAGATGTCAAAATGAGATTTAGTAAAAAATGGTAACACTGAGGGGTACCTGGCTGGCTTAGTCGGTGGAGCATGTGAGTCTTGATCTTAGGATTGTGAATTTAAGGTCCACGTTGGGTGTAGAGATTACTTTAAAAAAAAAAAAATCTTTAAAAAGGTAACGTTGAGTCTATACATAACCACATAAGAAATTGAAAGAATAATTAAAGAATTATTTATGTATAAAGAAGTGCCTGTATTTGCTTCAAAAAATGATTAGTAAGTTGTTGTGTATTAATCTTCCAGATTAATGAGTGTCATCATAACCATGATGAATTCACCTGATAAAAGTAGAACAAATAGGCTGGTACGTGTCAGTCTCCCTTAAAAGCACAGATGCAAAGACATAACAGAAAACAAAACGGTTATAGGTGGTAAAATATAAGAAAAGTTAAAACACCATTTCTAAGAATCCAAGACTTCTTTAAAGATTAAGGAATGTATTGCTATTATTGGTTATATAGGACTAAAGTAAAAGCAAAATATTCATCCAAATATGTATTTAGAAAGCACACTGTTCATTCCTGATGTTCAAAAATCAAAATTCTTAGTAAACTAAGAATAGGTCACTTCCACAATGTGATAAAACAAATCATCAAACTCAGTGGTGAAGTATTGGAAGTGTTTCCATTAAAAACAGAGGAGTACATGAAAAGATGCTCAACATCATTAATCGTCAGGGAAATGCAAATCAAAATCACAATGAGATGCTTTCTTTTACCTACTAGGATGGATATAGTAAAAAAGATTATAAAAAGTGTTGTCGAGGATGTGGAAAAATTGGAACCTTCGTACATTGGTAATAGGAATGTAAAATGGTACACCTGCTTTGGACAATAATGTGCGAGTTCCTTAAAATGTTAAGCAGAAAAAAAAAATGTTAAGCAGAGTTACCGTATGACATAGTGATTCCATTCCTAGGTGTGTGTGTATTGTGTGTGTGTGTGCGTGTACCTGTGTGTACCCAAGAGAAATGAAAATGAATTTCCTCACAAAAGCTTGTACAAGAATGTTCAAAGCAGCACTATTCATAATAACCAAAAGGTAGAAACAACCCAAATGTCCATCAACTGACAAGTGGAGAGATATAAATGTGACATATCCATATCTATATAATGAAATATTATTTGGCAATAAAAGGAAACAAAGTACTGATATATTCTACATGGATCAACTTGGATTGAAACATGGATTGAAAACATGATGCTAAGTGAAGGAAACCAATCACAAAATACAACATACTGTAGGGTTCTCTTTATATGCACTGTCCAGAATAGGCAAATCCCTGGAGATGGAAAGTAGGTTGATGGTTGGGGAAGAAATGAAGAGTGGCTGCTAGTGGGTACAGCGTTTCTCTTTGGGTGATGAAAATGTTTTAAAATTGATTGTGGTAATGGTTGCGTAAGGCTGTGAATATATTACAAACCACTGACCAGCACACTTTCAGTAGGTGAATTATATGGAATGTGAATTAAATCTCAATAAAGATGTTACTAAAAAAAAAAAAAAAAAAAGAAATGAAAACATGAGTGACTATTGTCACTGCTATTTAGTATTAGTCGAAGTTTCTGGTTAATGCCATGAAACAAGGAAAGGAAAAGATGTATGAATATCAGAAAAGAAGAAACAAATTATTACCAGAAAAGATTCCTGTCTACCAAGGAGCATCCAAGAGACTTCACTGAAAAAAATGACTAGAAGCAGTAAAAGAATTGGGTAAAGAGGAAATTGTAAAACACACAAATAAAAATTAGGCTGTAGGCTACTATCCTTATTAATGTAAACAATTTTTATGAATACATAAGAAACGATGATCACTTAGTAGGAAAGTAAACCAATGATATGAAGACCATTTACAAAAGAGATACAATGAGGAATAACCAAGTGGAAGAATGTGGAACATATCAGGGGTGCCTGGATGGCTCAGTCAGCTGAGCATCCGATTCTTGGGTTCATCTCCGGTCATGATCTCACAATTCGTGGGTTTGAGCCCCCCATTGGACTCTGTGCTGACAGCGTGGAGCCTGCTTGGGATTCTCTCTGCCCCCATCCCCCGCTCCTTCCGGCTTGTGCTGTCTCTCTCTCAAAATAAATTAATTAATTAATTAAAAAAAAAAAAGGGGGCACCTGGGTGGCTCAGTCGGTTAAGTGTCCGACTTCGGCTCAGGTCACGATCTCACTGTCTGTGGGTTCGAGCCCCACGTCGGGCTCTGTGCTGACTGCTCAGAGCCTGGAGCCTGTTTCAGATTCTGTGTCTCCCTCTCTCTCTGACCCTCCCCCGTTCATGCTCTGTCTCTCTCTGTCTCAAAAATAAATAAATGTTAAAAAAAAAAAAATTAAAAAAAAAAAAAAGAATGTGGAGCATATCAGTAACAGAGTAACAGAAGAAATACTTTTTACAACTATGAGCTGGTCGGTTAAGACCCTGTTGTTGAACTAGCATCTTTAACATCCATAGGCCTTCACAAGGCCTCAGGACTCATGCCACCACCTCTGGCTAAATCGTATGAATAAAAGAATATTTTAAATACCTCATTCTTTATTTAAGAATGAAAACTGGGAAGAAGTAGGGTAGGAAGGCTGGTTTGGTTCCAGGGCTCAGAGAAGAGTGGGGCAATGGAGCGTCTCGAGTGCTGTTTGACTTGGGTGTCCTGAGGAGTGATTGTTAGGTCTGGTACCCCCCTAGGTCTAGGTCTTCCCTGGAGCAGCTGGGAAGCTCTGTGCTCCCCAAATACAGCAGGGCCCCAGCGTCCATTTTAGACTGAAGACTGGAGCCAGTATGATTTACTAGTTCCTGAAGCTGCCTCACAGAATCGAGTAACCATCCTGACTTGGGGGGTGAGAGCTGAGCCAGTGTCTGTAGAAGGTTGATCCTGGGAAGTAGTAAGTGGCATTGCCAAGCTGCCATCATTACAGGAATGTGCATCGGGTGGTTGTGGTGTCTCTGCTTGTTAGTCATAGTTCCTTCAGGTTTTATTGCCCTGTAGAGGTTGTCTTAGAATTTCCATTCTATTTCATGCTGGAATGATCCCACTGCACATATCCTTGAAGCTGCTCTGCTTATGAGAGGTATACTTGATAAAAATTGTTTCCAGAAATCTTTAACCATTCGAAGGTCGGTGGTAAAACTTCCATTTATTAGAGACATTTTATTATAAATGAAAGTGAGCATCTTAATTTGATAGGTGTTCTTTGTTTTTTTTTTAAATTTTTTTTTTTTTTTAACGTTTATTTATTTTTGAGACAGAGAGAGACAGAGCATGAACGGGGGAGGGGCAGAGAGAGAGGGAGACACAGAATCGGAAGCAGGCTCCAGGCTCTGAGCTGTCAGCCCAGAGCCCGACGCGGGGCTCGAACTCGCGGACCGTGAGATCGTGACCTGAGCTGAAGTCGGACGCTTAACCGACTGAGCCACCCAGGCGCCCCTGATAGGTGTTCTTTGTAAACATGCAGCACATTCCTTGGATACTTTTTGCTCCCATATGTGATTTTCTTGCTAGTTTATGTGGAAGCAAACTGCTTTGAGGCCATTTCTACTATGGAGAAATACATAGGGAAATACATTACTGTCCTTTTAATAGGCATAATTCATACATGGTTATTGTAAAAATCAGAACTTTGATGCACACACATCCTGCTTTAAATTAGAATTATATACTGAATTAAAAATGCTGACTTACTTAAAATACGGAAAGGGTATGCTTAAAGAACAGGTCTATAAATCTGTGGTACATTTAAAATTATATTTTAAGTAATTGGTGAATTTTAATCTTTTGATATACAGAAACATGTCTGAGGTCTAAGTAAAGGGGGAAAGTTCTCAAAATTATATTTTGGATTAAACACAGGATTACCTACTTACTATTAATCTTGATGAATAGTGTTTTGCTTTATTATAACTCTGTCAAAATGATTTCTCTAGGTCGAAAATGTCCGCTTGGTAGATCGAATATCTTCTAAAAAAGCAGCCCTAGGTACTTTGTATTTGACGGCTACTCATGTAATATTCGTGGAAAATGCACCTGACACCAGAAAAGAAACATGGGTATGCAGTCTTTATTTTTGGCTTTATGTGTTTTCTATTGTTTAATGTAACAAGTTTGATCCTCCATTCTTTTGTTTGGCCTCAGGGTGAGGTGGGTGGGCTTTTGGCCTTGGGTGTTCAGAGAACTGTTTTTGGAAGGTCAGCTTTGCTTTTTTCTGCACAGAGTCGAATCCACTTGATCTACTTATTCATTGTAAACACTAATTATTTGAACGTCATCAAAGACAGAAATAGCCAGAGATATAAATGCTTCATGTCACAGCTGTTAAGTAGACATTCGAGAATAATCAGTGCCAGATACAACATTTATGTAGTGCTTTATTTGCAATACATTTTATCTGTAGGTTCCAGTTGTGCAGGCCGTTTAGTCATTTTATTGTCTCCACTTTTCTGATAATTCAAAAGAGAAGAAAAGAAAAGCTAGGGAAGAGTCCTCTTGGCAGGTATTTCTGCTACTTAATAATGAGACCGTTCGATACCTCTTATTTTATATAACCACCCGACCAGGACATTATGACTGGAACCAGAATCCCTGAATTGTAGATTTTTCCCTGTTCTGTATTGCATAGATGTTGCATTTTGAGCAGAAGGGGGCAGGCATTACTTAGCGGGGAAGAATGATGGCGGATCCTAACTACACTTGTGAACGCAGTATAATGTGTAGAGCTGACAAGTCGCTATATTGTACCCCTGGAACTAATGTAACAGTGTGTGTGTCAGCTGTACTCGAACAACAACAACAAAAAGTTACGAATGCTGCCATTGAGGGTGGGGCAGAGACCCCCTCCCGGCAAAACACCAGAGAGATGTACTTCAGCATGATTTTCTTTAACATAAATCTCTTCTGCAGCCTACTTGGCCACCGGCAGCTTAGAAAACAACAGTCTCAAGTTGCTATTGAACTTGAGCATTCCATGTGGAATTTAGGAGCATGGTGGCACCTCCCAGCGGGGCCATCTCTAACTTCTGTCGATTGCAAGGTTTATTTTACTAACTTCTCATGACCTTATTTAATTTTAGCTGGTAAGCGCATTCAGCATTTGACCACCACAGTGTTCCCTTACCTGGTCTTGTACAAAATTATATGCTGAGTACTTTGCTCCAAATACTTAGCCCGGATAGCAGAAGGCTTGGTAATGAAAAAAAAAATGATAGGTTTAGACCGATCTTTCCCAGAGCATCTCCGTTTTGTCATCTGAGTGCAGGTGTTGAGCTACATAAAGACTGGGGCGTGGTTCTTGTCTGTGTGCCTCAGAGATCTGTGTTATTTCTTGCTCATTTATCACTTACTTGTGCTTAGCTTATGCACATAACTTTTGGTCGTAGATTCTTCACAGTCAGATTTCCACCATTGAAAAACAGGCAACAGCCGCTACTGGGTGCCCTCTGCTGATTCGCTGCAAGAACTTTCAGCTGTTACAGCTCATCATACCGCAGGAAAGAGACTGCCATGATGTGTACATCTCTCTCATACGCCTTGCTCGGCCAGGTAGGGCGGAGGACCTCTGCGTGTCATATGTGCACACTCTCAAGTTCACAAATCATGTTCAAGAAATACATATAAAAACAGGGAGGGGGACAAAACAGAAGAGACTCTTAAATATGGAGAACAAACAGAAGGTTACTGGAGGGGTTGTGGGAGGGGGGATGGGCTAAATGGGTAAGGGGCATCGAGGAATCTACTCCTGAAATCGTTGTTGCACTATATGATAACTACCTTGAATGTAAATTAAAAAATATAAATTAAATTAAAAAAATAAAAAGAATTATGGTGTTGTAGGAATTATATGTTATCCCAGTCCTCAGATGAGGCCAAGAATTCTGAATGATTCGCTGCCTTTTAGGGGTTCCCCCTGAGTTGTTTACTATATGAACGTCTCTCATTATTGTCAGTATTCACTTTATCTTGGCAGAAGGGTTAGAGCATGTTTTCCCTTTGGAGTGAAATCATCTTAGAATGATGCTCTTCCCATACTATGATGATCAAGCCACCTTGCTTAAAGCCTAAGGTAAACTGACACATTGTTTTGTATGGAAAGCATTGATGTCAAACAGTTCCAGTGCACTTTCCCCTCTTGGGGCTTTCAAGGTTTGGTTTCTTTTTTTTTTTTTTTTTTAAGTTTATTTATTTATTTTGAGAGGGAGAGAGAGCAGGGTAAGGGCAGAGACAGAGAGAGACAGAAGCAGAGAGAGAAAATCCTAAGCAGGCTCCATGCTGTTAGCACAGAGCCCGATCCAAGGCTTGAACTCACGAACTGTGAGATAATGATGGGAGCCAAAACCAAGAGTCGGACGCTTAACTGACTGAGCCATCCAGGCAGCCCTCAAGGTTTGGTTTCTATTGCTTCTTGATGGTAATGTATGTTTCCCAAGGTTGGTATAACTGGACCTTTGTTAACATCAGTTATATTCACCATGTGGATATGTTGGTTCTCTTAAACGAAACCTCCTTAAGTGTTGTGGGCAGAATGTTTAGTTGATTTGAAACATAGGTGCTGTTAGTTACTCTCTTGTTCAGTCTCTCAGCTTGAGGTCTTCAGACTTACGGCTTACTGTGCACTTCTCTAGAAGGGTCTCTTGTCTCTCTACGTGGCTTGTATGGGTTGTGCTGTTCTTTTGCCTACAAGAAATAGACGTCTGAGTTTCCTGGGAGAATTCAGTAAAAGTAAATCTTTTATATAAGAGCAATGTCCGTGGTAGGGTCACACCAAAGTCACTGATGAGGGAGATGGGATCCGTGTTTACAGTTCCTTTGCTAAATGCTTTTGATTCAGGGCAAGAGGTTTGATCGTCAATACTGCAAGAGGTCTGGCTGGGTCCTCCGTTTCTGATAATGTGACCGTATCATCTGCAGATAATGGAGAACTAAAGCTGTCTAATGAAAATGATGCCAGGGAGCTGTCAAAATCTGATCATTTTGCCTCGACTTCGCTCCCCTTTCAAGGCAGCTGGTTGAGGCTCTTTGATCCCCGTGTGCTGCAGAGAACTGCAGAGTTAGCCAGAAAAGCAGTTGAACTTTTTAGAGGGTACACTATAATTGGAACAGAAGTTCTGGGAAGATGTATGTGAGGTTGCGTGCAGCAGGGATTGTGAGGAGAATTGTGTGCCAGCAATTTCTGTGTCACTGATTAATGGGTGTACTGGATAATACTTGTGCTCTGACCGGATTAATGGGATTTAGGAAGAGCCCAGAGAACTGGGAAAGAGCTGAGTGGCTGGAAGGGCAGATGACAGTGGCCGTGAGGGCTCTGGCCGGTGATGACAGCGAGCGCCAGGACTCTCACTGTGAGGGCCCCCAGGGAGGAAGACCTCTGCGTGCCTCACTTTTTAAAACACACACCCTTTCTTGAAGGTGGCGTTTGGGAGTTAGGTGTTAAACACAGCCAAAGAGCAAGAAAGGAAATGATAGTAGTTAATTGAATTAAACCCATTACCTTAGAAGATTTTTAAAAAGCCACCAGCATTTTGAAACGCTGGAATTAGAGATGCCAGTTTACATAAAACATAGTACTTTAATAAGTGTGGGAAGGTGAAATAGAACCCAGAGAGTTTCACAGTTTAATGTGAGAGGCAGGGCTAAAATTAGGACACGTTACAGCCTTTAACCTTGGAAGCAGGCTTTCAGATCTGGGCGGAGGTAGGGAAAGGTGGGGGGGGGGGTCCCAGCTAGGAGTAGGGGTGGCTTATCAGAGCTATGTCAGGATCTTTTACAAAATACACCTTCCCCCTCCACTAGGTATATCAGAATGGGTGTGTGTGGGGGTGGGGTGGGGTGTGGTATACTTTGAATCCTAGTAGCACGCTGTAGCTCTCTTTGGTTACTCTGGTTAGTCACCAACACAAATCACCTATTTCCAACTACCCTTATGGACACACAACTAAACTACAAGGTCCTGTAAAGAACTTTTTTTTTTTTTTTTTTTTTTTTTTTTTACAAAAGAAGAAATGTTTCAGAGTCCATTTAAGTCAAGTCCTATGATGGAGATATTTTCAGAGCTCATGAGATCCTCTCCTCACTGAATTAGGATTTCTGGGATAAGGGTACATCAAACTACTAAAAATCTAGTGAGCTTTTACTGGTTTGTCTTTTGTGTGAATTCAGATTGGTAAGAATGAAAAATTAACGTAGCCAAATTCAGTAAGCTCTTTAATTCTGAATAAAGAACAATTTAGGTTAAAGTAAAGGTTTGACCCAATGAAAAATAGATCCAGTGTACCAATAAGGATATATATTTTTCAGATGAAAAGACCCCTGTTTCTCAGAGAGCTTCCATTTTTCCCATGTGCCTTCTTCTCTCCTCCAATTTGTTTCTGCTGTTTATTTTTGTATCAATTAGTGTTGGTTGGTCCCTTAACATTTGAACCATCTTCTTTGTTTATTTTACCATTTTTTCTAAACTACAGTGTTTTTTTTTCCAGTTCATCTTAGTCCCCAATTCTTTTGCACATTTATTATGATTTAAAAAAATCTCATGACTGACATCATCTTATTTGCTCAGTTTATTTTTATTTAAATATTTTTAATATTTATTATTTATTTTTGAGAGAGAGAGTATGAGCAGGGAAGGCACAGAGAGAGAGAGAGAGAGAGAGAGAGAGAGAGACATAGAATCTGAAGCAGGTTCCAGACTCTTGAGCTGTCAGCACAGAGCCTTAGGTGAGGCTCGAACTCATGAGTTGTGAGATCATGCCCAGAGCCAAAGTTAGACACTTAACCTACTGAGCCACCCAGGTGCCCCTCATTTGCTTAATTTAACTTTTTATGTCCTAGTCTAAGTCACTGCTGTTATGCAGTATCTGCGGTTGTAATATTCTTTTTATTGACAACACTTATCTCTGAGTCTAGAAGTTCTTTTCCACTAAGAGCCTCCATAGCCCTGGTGGTTAATTCAAACACTTGTTGGTTGAAAATAGACAGCAGACATCTTTTTCCTCCTCCTCCTCCTCCTCCTCCTCCTCCCCCTTCCCCTCTTTCTCCCCCTTTCTCCCCCTTTTCTTCCTCTTCCTCCTCCTCTTCTTCTTCCTCCTCCTCCTCGTCTTCCTCCTCCTCATTTTTTTTTTTTTTTTTGAGAGAGAGAGAGAAAGAGAGCTGAGGTTGGGCAGAGAGAGAGAGGGAGAGGGAGAATCCCAAGCCTGGCACAGAGCCTGATGCAGAGCTCGAACCCACGAATGGTGAGATCATAACCTGAGCTGAAATCAAGAGTCTGACGGACTGAGCCACCAGGCACCTCTTCCTTATTTTTCTTCTAAAGCTGCGAAGTCCAGTAGTAGCTGTGTTCTTTCCTGACCCCACTTGAAATGGTTTTTCAACTCCATGTAGGTCCTTGAATGAAGCGGAAGGCTGGGGTCAGGCTAGCTCTCAACTGTTACTTTTGGTTCTGATAAACCCCACAGTGTGTGTCCTCCTGATGACTGTAACTTTCCCCTTCCCAGACCCGTCTCCGCACTCTGCTAATGCCCATTCGTGTTTTTTTTTTCCTTTCAATTTTTAAAAAATTTGCAAAAGGGAAGCAGTCAGTAACATAATTGTATTACTCGGGTTTTACATGGGTTGTTGCAAGTTTTCTTTTTCTTTTTAAAGTATTTTTATTATAATATTAAGTTACGTTTTGTTTCTCCCAATTAGTCTATCATGATACTTCCCTCATTTTTTTCCCCTAAAATATTCTGTTTTCATAACCATTTAGCCCGATACCTGGGCAACAAACTAGGTTGTTTTTCTTCCTTTTCTAATTGCTTTGTCTTACCCACAGCTGCCTTATCTGCTCGAGTGAACACCCTTTCCTTTTTTATGGAAGAGAAGGAGCAGAGGTGGGGTGCAGAGACTGGGCCATTTGTGGGCTTGGTGGTTCCAAGTTGAAAGTTGCCACTTGGTGGCGTAAATCTTCCCCAGGAAGTAGGAAGAGGGCTTACCTAAGAGCGAAGGCGTCAATGAGAGCAATAGGTGTGGAACCGAGAGCAGAGACGAGTGCTTCCCTGTGTTAAGGGGCACGTGATGAACAGCTGTGCTCAAACGACACAGAGTCAGTCAAAACCTGCATCTTGTTCGCTACCTGCCAAGTCCTGAAACACCAATTTGGTTTTCCTAGAAACATGACCAAGATGCTATCCATTATTATTTTTGTAAGTTTATTTATTTATTTTGAGAGAGAGACTGCAGGAGGGGCAGAGAGTGGGAGAGAGAGACAGAGAGAGAGAGACAGAGAGAGAGAATCCCAAGCAGGCTCCGCACTGTCAGCACAGAGCCCAATGTGGGGCTTGAACTCACGAACTGTGAGATCATGACCTGAGCCGAAAGCAAGAGTCGGATGCTTAAGTGACTGAGCCATCCAGGTGCCCCGATGCTACTCATTCTTAATTTAATGTAGTACTTTAGAAATTGTCCTTTTTCTTTCTGAATAGATAGAAAAACCTTCAAATCTGCCTTTGCCTAGCATTTGTAAGATTTAAGTAGGTCAATAAAGTACATGCTCGAATGATCTCTACATAACTTTTTCAGAAATTTTTTCTTTTGCTTGGAGGTGCACATTCAGTGCAAAGACATGTGGGGTATTTGCTTCTTACGGGAGCAGCTGTAGGGGAGAGGCCTTCAGTGCACCTGGCTTAGAAACCTGCTGTCACTAGCAGCAGAAGACCTTTTATGTTGGATGTGACGGCTCAGACCTTATGGTGTAAGAAGCCAGTGGAGTATCACATGTCTGTTTTAAGAGACGAAGGTGAGAAATGAGGGATCTGACTTTTCCAAAGCAGGTATGTTCTTTCAGTTCACATTCTGTAAAGACTAGAGATTTCTGTAGCCCTACTTTTGTTTTTAGCTCGCTTACTTGCTGATGACTATGAATTCTGCTAGGTAGGGGTGCCTGGGTGGCTCAGTCAGTTAAGTGTCTGACTCTTGGTTTCCGTTCAGGTCATGATCTCACACGTTTGTGAGTTTCAGCCTGGTGTCGGGTTCCGCACTGACATTGTGGACCCTGCTTGGGATTCTGTCTTTCGTCCCCTCTCTCTGCCCCTCTCTTGCTTTCTCTCAAAAACGAATAAATAAACTTAAAAAGAATTCTGCTATGTATTTTGCAGAAGATGGAGGTGAGTGGAACAGATCGTTGTGAATGGGAATTATTCAGTAAAGTTTGCATCTGTGTTAATGGTACTTTATAACTTCTCAGAGCCGGCAGGCCTCAGCTGAAGGCTTCACCTGGGCTGGCCTTTGTGTGAGAAGCTTGCCTACATTAATAAGACTGAGTTTGGGTTGACAAAAATGTGGGTTTCTTTGCCCTCGTGAAGAATTTTAACTTACATCGGGCTGGAGGTATGAGTGATCACCCTTTTGCTTAAAAAAATAACACAAAACATTTCACAGTTTTAGTGGTAACCCATTCTAATGCCTCCCAGTTCAGAATTCACGAATGATCTTGTTCACGTCTGCCTTAAGTTATTCCTGCTTTCTGTACCGTGTCTCTGCCTCCTCCCAATGACAGCAGGCATGAGCCCATACATAGAAAACTCTCTGTCCTCCACTGGTTTTCTTCTTCTACCTTTGCACCTATCTGTAACTACTTAACGAAGGGCACTTAGCTTCCATTACTAACCCTGTCTTCATAAGTTCTGCTTTCACTGAGGGAACCGAGGCTTTCTCAAGAGATTCTGTTGCCCTCTTAAACAAATTGCATTTGCGGTTAACATTATGATATCAGAGGCCTGAGTCATGAAAATGGTACTGAGAGATGGAAAAGATGTGTCAGTGTCGAGCCATTGGTTCCCAGAAATGGATCTCAATTTTTTGTGCTGTCTGCTCAATAAGCTAAGATTACAAGAACCAGTTCCTACTGAGAGCATCTCTTCTGTGTTTGTACAGATAGCTGTAGGTGTGTATTTTCTTATTGATTGAAATCATCCGTATTCTAAAGTTTGAAGTTTAGAATATATGATATCAAGAGAAACTGAACTAGAACATAGTTTATCTTACAGGTACACTCTAGTTGTTTGCTTTTTTTTTTTTTTTTACAAGAAAGACTACATGTCTAATGAAAAATATGACCCTTATCTTTCTTCTTCCATGTAGATGAGTCATTTCAATGGTAATCACAAGCCTGAAACTGAGTTTAGATCTTAGGCTGCCTGTGTGTTGCTGTGGCCTTTTGCTGGTGGTGAGGTCCTTGACTGGGTCTCCAGACACATGTTGAAGAGCAGTTAAATTATCCATATGTGAATGTCATCAACAGATTAGGGAATAAATGAGGGGACCTGAGAAAACTGTGAGGAGAAAAAAAGCTATTGGAAAAAAAGAGGAAGGTTAAGAGGAGGGAACAAGGAAAGAAAAGACACAAAAGTGGTCCGTCTGGGGAGAAGAGAGAAGGATCTGCCTTAGACGGGCAGTGCGTGTGCTTTGGAGAATGCACTCTACAGCCAGGTTGCCTAATTCCAATCCAGAGTCCCCATTTATTAGCTCTGTGGCCCTGGGGATGTTCCTTAACCACTTTTTGCCTCAGATTTCTCATCTGGAAAATGAGGCCCATCGTAGGTTAATACATTTGTTAAGAACAGAATCTGGAATGAAATACGGGTTTAGTGAGTATCAGCCATGATTGCTCTTTACTAGCGATGTGTGGATCTGCACTATCCAATATATATGTATATATATGGAGCAAGACTGGAGCAAGAAAATCAAATTTTAGCTTTAGATGAGGAAGGCTGTGGAGCTTGGGCTCACAAGCAGAAAGGGTGTTACACAAAGACAAAGACATCCTTGCAGAATTGAGAGGAGAGTTTCGTCGTACATCCTTAAATTTGCCCTTCATGACCAGGGTGCCTGACACAATGAATTGATTTTTTTATTAATCCCATGAATTTTGTATGAGCACTGTAATTATGACGTTGATGTGTTTGCTAAAAGTTCAGATGTTTTCCGGGCAAACACTTAAATACATTACACAGCCTTTCTTTAAATTTTTTTTTTTTTAATTTTTTTTTTCAACGTTTTTTATTTATTTTTGCGACAGAGAGAGACAGAGCATGAACGGGGGAGGGGCAGAGAGAGAGGGAGACACAGAATCTGAAACAGGCTCCAGGCTCCGAGCCGTAATCCCAGAGCCTGACGCGGGGCTCGAACTCACGGACCACGAGATCGTGACCTGGCTGAAGTCGGACGCTTAACCGACTGCGCCACCCAGGCGCCCCTTTAAATTTTTTTTTTTAATGTTTATTTTTGAGAGAGAGAGAAAGAGAGTGTGTGCGAGCACGAGTGGGGGAGGGGCAGAGAGAGAGGAAGACACAGAATCTGAATCAGACTCCAGGTTCTGAACTGTCAGCACAGAGTCCGATGTGGGGCTTGAACCCACGAACTGTGAGATCATGACCTGAGCCTAAGTCAGACACTTAACTGACTGAGCCTCCCAGGTGCCCCTACATCCCACAGCCTTTCAATTGCTGTTTCTTTTTTGAATATTGTGAGCATCAAAATATGGCAGTGGTCCGGGCCTCTCTCTACCTCTGAGAAGCCATCCCAAATCCAAGCTCCATATACATAAACAAACTGAGTTCTTGATGTCTAATGATACATACATTCTTAATTAATTTTTAAGTTCCATTTCTTGTATGGTCTGGAGAATATGTTTGCCTTCCAAAGAAACTTTAAAGAAAGCACACAATGGAGAAGTCCTTGTTTCTGAAAGGAAAGAAGCGTTTGCAAAGTTGAGTTGGTTTGTCCCAAGGTCTTCATGGTGTTGTCGGGAGGAGGTGGGCGTACCTACCCGGAGAGGGTGTCCCAAGGGGCCAGGAGCCGGACTGGCTTCTTGATGTACTCTAGCCCAGACAGACTGCTTGTGGGGAGATTTGGTTCTAGTTTTGGCTTAGCTTGATTTGGCTTTATTCTCCCTTTTCTTGCAGTGAAATACGAGGAGTTATACTGCTTTTCATTCAACCCCAAGCTGGATAAAGAAGAAAGAGAACAGGGCTGGATGCTGATCGATCTCAGCGAAGAATACAAGCGAATGGGCCTCCCTAATAATTTTTGGCAGCTCAGCGATGTGAATAGAGACTACCGAGTGAGTGCAGGCATCTAGTGAAATCTAGATGCTTAATCCAAGTGAACTCCTGATTCCCGTGGCTTAGCATGACTGACTTAATCTCCTTTAATTTCTTAGCTCTTTGTAGATATAGATCTGTAGATTTGCAAGTCTCCCCTGGTTATTACCAGCTACATTTCCTACCTGCACCGGAATCAAAAAGTTTGGAAACTTAGAGACCTCCCCCACCCCCCGACACACAAACCCTTCCCCTAATGTTTGAGGAAATGGAAACTCAGAGAAGTCCAGTGGCCTCATGGCCAGGCAGTGGGTGGGAGAGCAGGCCAGGGCCAAGTTCTCCTGTCAGCTCTTTTTATAGTGTGGTGAGTGATTAGTGGGGAAGTCACAGAGACTCTGATGGCAGTCTGGCACCAGCTCCTCTCTGTACTCACTGAACTCTTGATTGGTACACAAGGTCACCAAGAGGCTTCCCTAGAGAAATGTGGCGAGATGTGTCTACGTTTACAGAAAGGCCTATGGAGAGGAAAGGAGGCAGAAGGGGCAGAACCAATGCTGTATTGTCCCTAATGATGGGCTTACAAATCAGTGTTGGTTTCCCTATGACGTTTTTAAATATTTTAAGTAATAAAAGTAGCATAAGAATGTTGCAGAGAATTTATAAAAGAAAAAAGAACATTGCCCTCACATTCTTTTGTTAGGTTTTAAAATTTTACTTCAGATTTTTTTCTCATCTGCATAATTTAATGTCTTTTCTTATATAAGTAATGCATTGAATAATTTAAAATTGGAAAATACATAGGAAAAGGAACTGTTCGAATGTATGTAATGCAAATGGAATCATACAACACATGCCTTGTGTTCTGCTTTTCCTCACACATCATATTGCATTTTCCTGTCAATAAATATATTTTATATAATTTAAAAACATCGTATAACAATTGTGTAGTATGACTGTCATATTCTGTCTACCTAATCTCCAATTTTTAGACATTCAGATTATTATTATTTTTCACTATTTAAAAAAAATTTTTTTTAATGTTTATTTATTTTTGAGACAGAGAGAGACAGAGCATGAGCAGGGGAGGGTCAGAGAGAGAGGGAGACACAGAATCTGAAATGGGCTCCAGGCCCTGAGCTGTCAGCACAGAGCCCGACGCGGGGCTCGAACTCACGGACCGTGAGATCATGACCTGAGCCGAAGTCGGCCGCTTAACCGACTGAGCCACCCAGGCGCCCCTATTTTTCACTATTTTAAATAACATGGTGAGAACATCCTGGTAGCTATATCTTTGCCCATGTTAAAATTCCTTTTAAAGACAGATTCCTAAAGGTCAAATTTCTGTGTCAAAAACTTTACACAAATTTTTGTACACATTGTCAGCAAGAACTGCAGATTTATATAAATTCTCAGCAGCTGTGTATGAGAAGGCTTGATTTCTTGTGCCCTCACAGGGAAAGAGTTTCGTTCTTAAACAATTTTCTTGACAATTTGATAGTGGGACAAGCAGTTTCTCAATTTAACTGACATGCTTTGATTTCTTGATTGTAGATTTGTATATGCTTCTTGGCCATTTACACCTTATCTCCTGTTAATTGGTTACATTTTAAAAAATTTTTATTGAAGCATCGTTGACGTACAGTGTTATACTAGTTTTTGGTGTGCAGCATAGTCATTTGGCTATTGTACACATTATGTGATGTCCAGCCCGGTAAGTATAGTCACCGCACATCATTACCACAGTATTGTTGACTATATTCCCTTTGCTGCACTTTTCATCTCTGTGACTTATTTATTTTATAGCCGGAAATTTGTTCCTCTTAATCCCTTTCACCTATTTCTCCCATCCTTCCACCTCTCCCCTCTGGAAACCACCAGCTTGCTCTCTGTATTTATGAGTCTATTTCTGTTTTTTGTTTGTTTCTATGTGTGTGTTGATTCGTTTTGTTTTTTATGTTCCACATATAAGTGAAATAATGTGGTATTTGTCCTTCCCTATGTAACTTGTGTTTTACTTAGCAAAATGCCCTCTGGGTTCATTTATGTCACAAATGGCAAGATCGCATTCATTTTTATGGCTGAATAATATTCCTCTCTGTGTGTGTGTGTGTGTGTGTGTGTACACACACACCACATTTATTCTATTCATTTATCTATTGATGGACGCAAATTGCTTCCATATCTTGGCCATTGTAAGTGATGCTATAATGAACAGAAGGATGTATATGTATTTTTGAATTAGGGTTTTTGTTCTCTTTGGGTAAATACTCAGCAGTAGGATTGCTGGGTCGTATGGTATTTCTATTTTTAATTTTTTAAGAAACTTGCATACTGTTTTCCACAGTGGCTGCAACAATTTACATTTTCACCAACAGTGCACGAAAGTTCCCTTTTCTCTACATCCTTGCCAACACTTGTTATTTTTTGTCTTCTTGATACTAACCATACTGACTGGTGTGAGATGATACCGTTGTGGTTTTGAGCTGCATTTTCTTGGTGATTAGTGATGTTGAGCATCCTTTCATGTGTCTCCTGGCCATTTGTGTGTCTTCTTTGGAAAAAAATAGCTATTTAGGTCCTATGCCCATTTTTTTTTCCTGGGATTATTTTGATTTTTTGGTGTTGAGTTGGGTAAATTTTTTACATATTTGGGGTATTAACCTCTTATCATGTATATTATTTGCAAATATCTTCTCCCATTGTTTGTTTTATTGGTGGTTTCCTTTGCTGTGCAGAAGCTTTTTATTTTAGTATAGTTCCAATAGTTTATTATATAAATATAGTAATAATTAGCTATATATATATTTGATTGCTAGCCATAGTAGTAAAAACAGTATGGTCCTGGGACAAAAACAGACACATAGATGAATGCTCTTAAACCTCTCTAAAGTGCCCTCCGGATCACCCTCTGCTCCGGTGCCACTGACTGCAGTCTGGTGTTATCCTTCCCTTGTTTGTGTATAATGTGTCTACATTTGTAAGTAGTAATGTGTGGTATTATTTTGTGTGTTTTTAATGCTTTCTACACATGGTATTGTGCTGAATGTCATTTACTGAAACTTGATATTTCACTCAGCATTGTATTTGTGAGATTCATCTCATTTAATAAACACATCTATAATAGTTACCACATGCCACTGTTCTAAAAAGCCTGACAACTGTTAGCAGTACCATGTGGTAGGTGTTGTTAGTATCCCTGCGTTGCAGATGTAGAAACTCAGGCATAGCCCAGTTAAGTAACTGCCCAAGACCCAGAGAAGTTCAGAAACTGTTGAGACCTTTAGCTCTCATTCATTCATTTTTCACCATTGTATCATATTATATTTTACAACTATACCAGAGTTCTAAAAGTTATTCTTATCCTTGTCTCCTTCTCTCTCTTTCTCTTTTTGTTTATCATCACAAAGCTGTTAACTGGCTAATACATGACTCATGGTTGAGCGTTTCCATCTAGGAGTAGAATTTCTGAGTTAGAGGGTATGTGGATTTTAACATTACTAGATATTGCCAAATTCTTTCCCAAAGTGTGTACGTGGACTTAACAGACCTGATAGCAAGATATACAAGTTCTCACTACTCCACAGACTCACCAACAGTTGGCATTGACATTATTTGGTGATACACCTACTCATTGATCTAGCAGTATTACTTTTGGGAATTTATTGTAAAGAGTTGATAGCATACACACATGATGTACATGGTGATTTATTGAGGCATTGTTTGTAACAGCATATCTTAGAAGAAACTAAAATTTCTTAATAGAGGACCAGTTAAATAATTTTTGTTCTATCCATATAATTAAATTAGTATGTAACCATTAAAAAATGTGGAAGATATTCATGTACTAATAAGGAAAGATTATTAAAGTATATTGTCAGTTTCAAAAAAGCAAGGCAGAGAAGCACCTGGCTGGCTCAGTCAGTGGAGTGTGTGACTCTTAATCCTGGGGTTATAACTTCAAGGCCCACATTGGGTGTAGAGATTACTTAAAAAATAAAATCTTTTTAAAAAAGCATTAAATATAGTGTGACATCTATTATCTGAAAAAGAGGGAGAAAAATAAGAATATATATTTGTATGTATGCAGTTGCCCCAAAATGGTAACCTGGAGAATAGGTGGGAATGGGGTGAACAGAACACAAGGATATGCACCTTTTTTGTATTGTTTCATGTTTTTAACCATATGAAATCATTAATCAAAAAATTAAATTAAAAAAATGCCAGTGTTATTGGTGTGAAGTTGATATCAGTGTGGTTTTACTTCCATCTTCCACATCACTGACAAGTTTGACCTGACATTTATTGGCAGTTCACGTTGGCTCTCTATGACTTGCCTGTTTGTTATTTTTGATCCTTTTTTTCCATAAGATTATTTGTCTTTTTCTTATTGAAAAGACGTATGTTAACATTTATAGCTGTTACAAATATCTCCTCTCAGGAGACATTTACATACTATTCCTGGGGAATCGTTGGGTCCTCAGAAGTTTTGAATTGTCAGTGTTTACTATTTTGTTTCATGTTTCAGCATATTGTTGTTGTGTTGTTTTTTTTTTTTTAAATCCTGGCCTACTTGCTAAACTCTATCCCAGTTTGATCCTGTATAATATCCATAATTACATTTATATTAATTATGGTTATTACGGTTTTCTAGTAAATTTTGATGTGTAGAGGTCAGTTCCTTCCACATAATTCTTCTGATGTCATGAATTTATAGATTATTTGGGATAGAATGGATACGTGATACTGAATTTTCTTCATAATTACATTTAAATCTAACAACCATAATCTTACACCGTGAGTAGACATTTGGGGCTTCTTTGTCTCCATCGCTATGAAATATGTGGCGATGCATTTTTAGCCTTGAAATGAAAGGGAGGAAAATCCCAGTTTAGTAAAGAAAATTGGGTCCCTTTTGAAATTTTTCAAAAATATGACACGCCCTTGAGTGAGGAAGAAAATGAATCTAGGCTGCATCTTGTGGAATAATATTTTCTTGGAGACACAAGTTCTTCCTATTTTTGAAGAGATTTCCTTCTAGAACTAGTAGCACAAACATGACTCATATTTAGTCACTTATGTCCTACGTGTGGAGACTGCAAAACTCGAGTTAGTCAGCATTTCTTTTCAAAAGTAACATGCAGCAAACCCACACTAACAACCGAAGGATTGTGTTGAAGCAGAAAAGGTGAAAACCTAGGGGATTTTCTGATTTTACTAATATGATGGAAATAGTGAGAAAGACGATGTGCCCTTCTCTGTTACCAACTTAGAAATATAATAAAGGTTGCTTCAAACACTTTCTGACTCACAGCCCATTGAGAAAGTTGTGGCATCATGCATTACTTTGTTTTCACCTCATAGTTGAGAAAATGTTGACTTCTTCCTCCCTTCTTTTACAAGAGTTATGTCTTTCTTCTTAGAAAGAAACAGGTTCAGAACCTGTGCTGCCCTTTTCTGTGTGTGTGATGTTTTGAGACTAATTACCACCACCACCACCATCATCCTCATCATCAACTCTGTCATCATTCCTATGAGTCCTCTTTATAAGACTTGCCTGTGATAGTCTAACTCTAAAGTGAAGATTTCCCTTTGTATGTAACTCCTGAAATTGTCTTTCTTAAATAAAAGAATTATCGTTCACTACTTAGGTTAAAATTTTCACCTGTTTCTCTTGGAATAAAATTTAAAATAGAGTAGGAACCAGTAATTTGCAATCTTGTCGATTTCCATTTTCTACAGCTATATTTTGTGTGCTACGTATTTTTTTATTATATTTATATGTAAATTGTTTTAGGCAACTCACACCCTCCTTCTCCCCTAATATTATATCATAAATTCCTTGAAATAAATTTTAGATACTAAATGTTTAAGAAGAAAGCTGTCTGTATAGATACAAGGCTCTGGCAACTAACTCTCCAAAGTGCTCAACTGAGTGGTCCTCCATAGATACAGAGGTCTAATCAAGACATCTCGGATGGCATCTCAGGTGGATACTACCTTGCAATGGTAAATGAATTGACTGCAAGATTATAACTGGGTCAAAAGAGATCAACTTTCCTGGGAATGCGAAGTCCTTGAAGCCAGTAGCTCTTTTGTTATTCATTACTGCCCCAGCACCTAACATAATGCCTGGCACGCCTTAAGTATTCAGTAGACAACAATATCATACTAAAATCATCAACATTGTACTATAATCATCAAACTTGCTAAGTAGGAGACTAGAACTTAATAATCCCAACCACTGAAAAGAAATGATATTCATGTAACGTGATAGAGGTGCTGATTATCACTACAGTGGCAGTCATATTACTGTATATAAATGTATCAAATTAACATGTGTACACCTTAAATTACACAATGGTATATGTCAAATATATATATATTTAAACTAGTTGAATGAGTGAAACAATTATCCAAAGAGATTTTCTGGGCAAGGCTAAAAAACCAAGATAGGCAGGCACTCTTGGCAGGCTAATTTATTTAGTGGAGGACAAAGAAAATCATTTCCTTAGTAATAAAAAAAAAAGTATGCAGAAATGATTTTAACTTATTCTGCCTTCATTGGCTTAAGCAGCTAATGTAAAGAAAGAAAATTCAGAAGAAAAGCTTTTGTACTTTTCTGAACTCCCATTCTCTCTGAATTTTCCTACGTAATTTTCCAAACCAGACAAAATTTGGGGACGTGCATTGATTAGTTTCAGAATTTGGTAGCCTAAATTGCACCATGCTGTGCATTATTCATTGTCAGAATTTTTACTATGACTGTGTGAGCTTATTGCAAAAATGAGAGTGGTCAGTGCTATCCATGACTGTTTTTTAAATTTCTCCGTGAAAGTGCCATCTGCTTTCATGAATGCAGGGTGGATTCACTTTTTTTTCCAGCTTGGTTAAGAATTTGTATCTTGAAACTTGAGCTAATAGACACCACGAGTCTGACTTTTTTCCAAAGGTATTTTAGCTTCTCTTAGAGCTCCCCATGCAAGAGCTTATCAGAATGTCCATATTTCAGTTCTTAACCTTGAACTCTTTTTCACCTCGACTCAGTACTCTGGGGAAGCAGGAGCCCCTGTAAATGGCATTGATGTGTCCCTAGAGGGGAGGCCATGACCACCACCGACTGGGTTGAGGTGTTAAGCTCTTGGTGCTTGCTCATGCTAACCAAAAAGGTCTACGTTGCCTTCACTGTGGAGAGGGAGGGCCCAGGTCTTCTTAAAGGGCAGGAAAGTTTTTCCTGCTCTTCTGGTGAAGAAAGAGGACCCGGAGTGGATAGCAAATGGTCAGGTCCCTAAGTAGATTGGGTCCAGGAGTATTAAGGACAGTGAGTTCTGGGTGTTTATCTCTCCTTTGGTCCTACACCAGGTATGGTGCAATAAAGGCTCCAGCGTGACACAAGCTGGGCATCCTTTGGCTGTGGGAGGCCACAAGAGGACCTGACAGGAGCTCCACGGTTCCTAGCTCACCTCTTTGTTACTCAGAAAGCCTGTGTGTAATAGGCATGTTGAGAAATCTCACCTATTACTTCCTTATTTAATTTAATCATAACTTTGCAATTCCTTAGTGTTGTATAGTGAAGAAAGTAGGTGATTCCCGCCTTACTGAAAACCTCCCAATTTCCTTTTTAAAACTTATTTTAAGGAAATGTTGTAAGTCTGGTACAACGATTACATGTCTCTTGAACTTCAAGCTAGCGGGTGTGTCCTGTCTAGTGACATTCTAGCCGACTGACTGAAGAGAGGTGCAGATGCCAGATTTGCATGGGGAGGAGGGTGTAGTGTCTTGTGGTAGTAATTCCAGTAAGAACCCTCTGCGTCCAGCTAGGTTGGACCATCTATTCTTGGGGCAAGATTTTCCTCCAGAGTATCAGTGTTCCCGGTACGGGATTTCCTCCGGAGTGTCAGTGCTGGAGCCTTGAAGTCTCTGAAGTCGTTAATAATCTTCCCTGAAATGTCTTTGGCTCAATGGTGAAATTACACTTGGAGTCTGAGAATGTCACTTTTGTGGTCCTTTTATCTCCTGCTCACTGTCGTGCACCAGTCTGGTAACAAAGACAGTGGAGGCAGGTCGGGGTGGGGAGGTACCATCACAGGACGATTTTCATGAGCTGTGGAGAGGAGGCTTGGCGCTTGCTTGGGGTGGGTTTCTGTTGCCTTCAGTTCCATCTTTGTAGAGGAGTGAGTGTGGGCTGGAGGTAGACCGAGGACAGGCAGCTAATGCATTTCCCTGTTGTTACTGCTCCTTGAGGACTCTTGAAATGACCAAGAAGAAGGTGCTTGACTTCTGGAAAATAGCAGCCACTTTGGCAAAATCCAGGGAAATGCCATCTAGGCGATCTTCACATTGAAAAAAGATCGACTGGCTGATGTCAAAGCGAAATACATACTGAGCCACACGTCAGCGATTACTGTTGCTACCTCTAACATTTTTGTTAGACCTAGTGGTTTATAAAGTGCTTTGTCGTGGGTGTTACCTGAGTTGATCCTTACATCGACCTGTCGGGTATTATTTCTGTGTGTCATCAGTTTCAGAGGTCAGTGTAGTTTGACATTCCTGAAGGTCATGAAATTGGCAAATTGAAGCTACGTTCTGAAATGCTGATTCTGACTGAATCACGAGATCATTCCAAGGCTCCAGAGTTTACACTGTGGGAATCACCACTAGTGATGGGCAGAAAGAATAAAATCATTTCTTACCATCTGTAAAATCAACATGTAAGAAACAGAAGTAAAGCTGTTAAATTGTGTGGTACCAAGTCAGATCTAGAGAGTTACCCGAGCTGGAAGTGCAGGGAGGAAATTTCTTGAAGGAGGTGGAGTTGGGTTGTCCCTCGAGAATGGAGGAGATTTGGGAAAACCCAACGGAAGAAGTTTCTAGGGAGGGCACTGGCTGGACTGCTTTCTTGGAGGCAGGAGTGCACATGTTGTGTGCTGGGGACAGAGAAATGGCCCTGGGGGCTCACCCCTGGTGCTTGCCTCCCACTGTCAGGCTATCTTTCACTCAAAACAGGTAGCGAAATTGTTTTCAGCTACCAGGATGCCGAATTATAATTTGTCCCTTCTTGAGGTGAGAAATGCCCACCTGTTCCGAACTGTCTTGCTGCTCACAGTGCCCGTAGACAGAACGGGCAGTGCACAAGGACAGGTTGCTAAAGAGTGTTTGCTTCTCTTTGTGAGGATTTCATGGAATCACCAGCTCTTCATTTCTCCAAAGTAGCTGTTGGTAACTCGGTTAAGAAAATGTATACGCGCAATGTATAAGTATGCTGAATGGAATTTCTTGTGGCAGTTCACAAAGCATTACTGGATTGCCTAAAAATTCCCCTTGTGTTTTCCGTGACAGGTTTGTGATTCTTACCCTACTGAACTGTATGTTCCCAAATCGGCCACAGCACACATCATCGTGGGGAGTTCCAAATTCCGGAGCAGACGGCGATTTCCTGCCCTTTCTTACTACTATAGAGATAACCACGTAAGTCTCAAGGCATGCTTTTGTTTTATGCTTTGCTTTTCTTGTTTTATCATAAACAGGCACTCTCTAGCAGTGTTCTGCTGTGTGCGTGTGTGTTTGGGTTCTTAAAGGGATGTGGATATTGCTGTATGTGGCATGACACAACACAACTATGCTTGAACTCTTACCTTATGTAGAAGTCGACCTTTCATGTTTATTTGATAATAAAGTAATGGGGATACAGTCAGAAAACAGTTAAATGTAATCATTCAAGTGAGTTCCTATCCTTTTTTTTTTAATTAAAAAATTTTTTTTGTTAATGTTTTTATTTATTTTTGAGACAGAGAGAGACAGAGCTTGAGCAGGGGAGGGGCAGAGAGAGAGGGAGGCACAGAATCCGAAGCAGGCTCCAGGCTCTGAGCTGTCAACACAGAGCCCGATGTGGGGCTTGAACTCAGACCACAAGATCATGACCTGAGCCGAAGTCGGATGCTCAACCAACTGAGCCACCCAGGTGCCCCAACCTGTCCTTTTCTAAGTGGTCACCTCGGACAGCTCTGTGCTTATTCCAACAGTGCTGGAGATCCTTCGAAACACCTGCTTTAGAAAAGCTCCCGGAATCCATGGCACCTTCTTTTTTTAATGGCACACTTTTTTGAGTGTCCTCTGCATAAGATATCTTTGTTTATGGAGAATGGGTTTTATTTTTAAAATATTGTTTATAAAAGCTAGGATTTGATTTGTCTGCAGCTAACAGAGACTCTAAGTAAACACTGCATTAAACAAGATAGAACTTTTTTTTTCCTCTCACACATAACACTCCAGAGGTGGGCAGTCTAGGCCTGGAATCCTGTTCTCCACTACTCAGCCCGCAGGGACCCAAGCTCCTTGCACCCTTCTGGTCTGCCTTTCCGAGTCTTTGGCGCAAATTGAGGGACATAGTAGATGACTTAGTAGCAGCCATCACTTCCGCACAGCAGCAGGTGGAGGAGGGCTAATGAGCCCTCACAGCTTTCTGAGGAAGCCTCCGGAAACTGCCATGAGACTTCTGCTCACAGAAGTGATGAACTTCACAGGGCAGGCAAGAAAATGCAGTCTTAAGGGTAACTGTGGAAACAGCTAAAACTTGTGGTTCCATTTCTGTGAAGGACAGGAAAACAAAAACAGGAGTCCACAATGGCCCTTGCCACACATTTCAGGAATTACTTGACCTTAGCCAGGTGAAAAGTTTGGTTTTCAAGCTAGATGTTATAGTTGTCGATTGAAAGCCAAGTTAATAGCCATAAATAATTGTAACAGATGTCTGTGAGTGTGTATGCACATGCATGTACCGATGGGCAGGGGGGTCGGGTAGGGGCTGTGTCTGATTCTAGAAGGAGGTTTCCAAAAATACCGTGAACAATGCCATCTTCTTCAGGGTAAGCATACAGCCTTCTGTGTCGCCTGCTTTGGAGGAAAATGTTCATTTAGCAGTGTAATTTCCATTAATTGGAAGGATATAAATGGTCTTATTTTTCGTTAAACTCACTGCTCTGAAATGGGGTCTAAAAAAGGCAAGGATAGTATTAATGTTCTGTATTACTTGACTCCAACTATATTTAAGCCTACACAGAACTGGAACAGGTACTGAAAGTCAAATAAAGATAGGAATTTCTTTAAAAAAAACCCATGATGGAATGAATAGGGAATTTCATGACATTGTATTTGAAATTAGGATACCAGTAGCATTGGCACTTTTTGGAGCATCCATTCGTAAAGAAGTAAGAGAGGGAGGATCTTTTATTCTTTTATTGTTGTTTAGAGGTAAGGGTGGGCTGGGTATTTAAAAAGTGAGCCCAGGGGCGCCTGGGTGGCTCAATGGGTTGAGCGTCCGACTTCGGCTCAGGTCATGATCTCATGGTTCATGAGTTCGAGTCCTGTGTTGGGCTCTGTGCTGACAGCTCAGAGCCTAGAGCCAGCTTCAGATTCTGTGTCTCCCCCTCTCTCTGCCCCTCCCCCGCTCACTCTGTCTCTCTCAAAGATAAAAACATTTAAAAAATTTAAAGTGAGCATAGTATCCATCCTACTGCCTTTCCTTCTGTTTTGATATTCTTGAGAAAAGGATTTTTTTTTTTTTTTTTTGGTCACTGTGAGTATTGCAAAGGGCAAGTGTGTGCTGTCTCAGAATGGGTTAGAAGTTTTAGCAATTAGAGCTCAGAGGCCAGCCTCTTCACCTGCTGACCTCAGATTCTCATTGTTCCATTGCTGCTCTTGTGTGCCATTCGTTCTTTGATCTCCAGGCTTGAAAATGAATCATAACAGCCATCAGTTATAGTTTAAAATAATTGATTTCTTGTATTTAGAACTTCAAGGAAGACAATACTTCATGTTTTAGCTCTTCTTACAAAGTAAGGAACAGAGACGTGTTTCTTTTTTTTATATAAGTTTTTTTGTTTACTTTTGAGAGAGAGAGAGAGACAGAGAGAGAGTGCACAAGCATGGAGGAGGGGCAGAGATGGAGACGAAATCCTAAGCAGGCTCTGCGCTGTCAGCACAAAGCCCGATGTGGGGCTTGAACCCATGAGCCGTGACATCATGACCTGAGCCGAAGTCCAATCTTCAGCTGACCGAGCCACCCAGGCACCCCACAGAGATGTGTTTCTAAGCGTTGTTGATGAGCTGGTTTCTGCAGGGAAATACTTAGTGTGCCCTTACATGCATACCCACTCTCCCACCCCCATGAATTAACTCTCTGCTGCAGGTAGCATTATGATCCATTTTGTTTTTTATAACATTTGGGTTTTAATATCAAAGTTAACTGTGTAAATCCTTCTGATGCAACCAGGGATTTTTATAAAGGGAAATATGATCGGGGTGGATTTCTGTGGTTAAATGGAAGATGTTTGAGATAACAAAGCAGCAGTTCATGCTGTCGTTGCTTAGGAAAACTCATACCTAAACCAGGCAGTCTTCCATGCAAAGTAAACAGATAGAAATCGTGTAAATGGTGTAAATGTGCTGATCTTTCTTTCTTCCCTTTTGTGGTTTCAGACTTTATAGACTTAAGAATGTGTATTTCTGGGGTGCCTGAGTGGCTTAGTTGGTTAAGTGCTGACTTCGGCTCAGGTCATGATCTCATGGTTCATGGGTTCGAGCCCTGTGTCAGGCTCTCTGCTGACAGCTCAGAGCCTGGAGCCTGCTTTGGATTTTTGGTTTCCCTCTTTCTCTGCCCCTACCCTGCTTGCTCTCTTTCTCTGTCTCTCAAAAATGAATAAACATTAAAAAAAAAAAAGAATATGTATTCCTACCCCAATAAAACTTATGCTTGTGAATAAGAATATCGTATTCTTTAGTTAAACTGCTATTTCCCACATATCCTTTTGTTACCAAAGAGACACTTCTGATGGAGAGGTGGCTTGGCTAATGTGGGGTGTGGGACCCGAAAGTTAGGTTAAGAGAAGCTTGGAGTGCACATCATTGCATGAACTAGAAGTCCTGTGGAGAATCCTTTGATAGAAATGCCTCTGCTGAGGGTACATAATTCCTTTTGCATCAGTTTTTATCATATGTGGTGTTAAAATCATATCCTATTCACTTGTTGGTGAGATTAGGACTCCTGCCCTAGGGCTCCAGAGAAGGCTGAGCCCATGACACCCGACACCAGACAAATGAAGTTGTCAGCAGTGTATTTGTTGTGCACACTCACTTCCCAGGAGGGGAGGACATGGCTGCCATACAGGCCATGCAGGGCTGCACTCAGGAATAGAGGGAACCAGGAGGGATTGTGGGAGTCGGGCTTTGTAGTACCAAGAGGGTGAGGTGACCTCAGGTTCCTGCGAGGATGTGATTGGCTTGGTTAATTCCATGGGCTGGCAGGTGCCTGAAACCCTCAGCTCAGACTTGAGCAGGAGCTACATCTGGTCCATAGGGAGAATTGTCCAGCCAGGGAGCTTTGTCCATAGGAGCAGATGTAAAGGGGAGCTGGCCCTCCCAATTTTACCAGATGTCACAGGCAGTGCAGAATAATACTTTTAGGCCTTGAACTGCATATGGGTTATATAAAGCCATCCAGACTCCCTTTGGGTATCAAACTATTAACAGCTTTGTACATAACAATGAGAGATATATAAATTATAAATGTCACTTACGTTCAGAAGCCTGTGCCTGTTTGTTATTTACCAGCCCTTAGAATTGCTGTATCCTTTGTTCTTTCTTATTAAATGTTTTAATTATTTTTAAGAAAGCAGTTGTGCTTTAAATTGTGACTAAGGTGGTCTCCTAATTTCACAGCACAGATCTCTGGGAAACTCTGCAAGATTCCCAAAGAGGTGATTTCCCGTAAGAAAAATACAGACCGTCTTTCCTCCTTTTATAACTAATAGTTCTTGAAACTCACTATGTCTTAGGCACAGTTCTAAGAATGTTATATACTTCATCACACTCTGTAGTTTTTCTATTATTTTCCTCATATTATAGATGAGAAAACCCAGGTTCAAAGACAATAGGTCAGTTAGCCAAGATTAGATAGTGAGTGAGAGCAAACCATGGATTAAAAGCCAGACCTTCCTGAATGCTGCATCTTAATTCTCTATCATGCTTCCTGACTTATGATTTTGTCATGTTATATTATTTTGGCTAAGAATCCCAGATCAGAAAATATTATGCCTGGATGCAGTGTCTGGCTTCCCTAATTATTAGCTATAATTAGCCCTAATTACTGACAGCGAGTAGTAAGTTACTTCCCTTCTCTGTGCCTTGGTTGCCTCATTTATAAAATGGAGCAAGTCATAGATGTTATTGCATATGGTAGTTGAGAAGATAAAAATATGACAAAGGCTTTGTGATAGTGCTGCCATATAGCACACATTCAGAAAATGTTGGATATTTTAATTATTAGTAGCGTTGTAAATGAGGGGCTCATGACAGTTTACCATGGAAGAGCTTTACCTCTGCTCTCAGATGGGTGACATCAGTAAGAAAGGCCACCAGCGAATGGTAATAGTCTGTCACCAGTGTGACTGTCTGGGGCGTGGACAGGGCGAACAGAAGCACTGTAAGACTACTTACTGTGCCACACAAAACTGGTGACTGTATGTTCCCTCTGACGCGGGGAAGAACTCTGTGTGGAGCATGTCTATGGGTTATTAAGAAAATATAACTATGAAATATTAAAGTACAGTTGGTTTAATGGGTTTAATATATCTGGTTTAATTTATTGGCCACATTTCATGGTGTAACTCTGCTCTGACTTAACCCTTCACTTAAAACTAGCGGCTGTCAGCCTGCAGGTCATTGTCATTCCCTGGTTTCATTTCACAATGGAAGTCCCACTTGCTCAGTGAGCGTAGGTGTGGTATGTGCGTTCTCACCAGGTAAATGTGTCTCCTTCCCCTCTAACTCTTCTGATAGTCGAAGAAATTGCCTGGTGGTAGCTGCCTTCACTAGTACTTCTTTAACCCAGATGAAGCTCTAGATCGAATTGTTCTCTTACCCGCCAGAATTCCCTCAGGGCAGCAGGGCAAGCCCTGACCCCCCGAAGAGCAGAAGAAATAGAAAGAACCCCCGAGTAAAGCCCCAAGAAAGCCCTCTGTGGCCCTTATCTTTCTATCCATCGGATGTTGCTTGTCTTTTGTCACCCAGCCCGCCTTTGGTCCCTGCCCTGCTTCACCTCTCTCCCGGACCAAGCCCTTGCCGGCCATCCCCATCCGTGTTCAGGCCCTCCGTCCCTCTCTTCTCCAGCTGCAGGTGCACTTCTGCCAACAGCTCAAGAGTTGTGCAACTCTGGAGAAGCTCTGCCGCCCCTTTGCTTTGCTTGCCACCGTCCCATGCCCTTCGCTCCTGAATTCTGAACCTGGCTGCTGGGCTCAGAGTTCTTCACCCACCTCGGTGATTGCCCCTTGCTGTCACAGACTGCAACTGGAACTCTCTGGCAGTTGTCCGGTTATGTGTCTGGCTGTGGTGTGGTTCTCGGTCTTGTCAGCAGGTCCTCAGCTGCAATGGTGTAGGTGGTGTAAATGGTGTAGATGGTGTAGGTGGCGTAGATGGTGTAGGTAGTGTAGATGGTGTTGATGGTGTAGGTGGTGTAGGTGGTGTTGATGGTGTAGGTGGTGTAAGTGGTATAGGTGGAGTTGATGGTGTAGGTGGTGTGGTGTAGATGGTGTAGGTGGTGTTGATGGTGTAGGTGGTGTAGATGGTGTAGATGGTGTTAATGGTGAGGATGATGTAGGTGATGTGGGTGTTGTTGATGGTGTAGGTGGTGTTGATGGTGTAGGTGGTGTGGTGTAGATGGTGTAGGTGGTGTAGGTGGTGTAGATGGTGTAGGTGGTGTTAATGGTGAGGATGATGTAGGTGATGTGGGTGTTGTTGATGGTGTAGGTGGTGTAGATGGTGTAGGTGGTGTTAATGGTGAGGATGATGTAGGTGTTGTAGGTGTTGTTGATGTGTAGGTGGTGTAGGTGGTGTAGATAGTGTAGATATTGTAGGTGGTGTAGGTGATATAGGTGGTGTAGGTAGTGTAGATGGTGTTGATGGTGTAGGTGGTGTTGATGGTGTAGGTGGTGTTGATGGTGTAGGTGGTGTAAGTGGTATAGGTGGTGTAAGTGGTATAGGTGGTGTTGATGGTGTAGGTGGTGTGGTGTAGATGGTGTAGGTGGTGTTGATGGTGTAGGTGGTGTAGATGGTGTAGGTGGTGTTAATGGTGAGGATGATGTAGGTGATGTGGGTGTTGTTGATGGTGTAGGTGGTGTAGATGGTGTAGGTGGTGTTGATGGTGTAGGTGGTGTTGATGGTGTAGGTGGTGTAGGTGGTGTTAATGGTGAGGATGATGTAGGTGTTGGAGGTGTTGTTGATGGTGTAGGTGGTGTAGGTGGTGTAGATAGTGTAGATGTTGTAGGTGGTGTAGGTGATATAGGTGGTGGAGGTAGATGGTGTTGATGGTGTAGGTGGTGTTGATGGTGTAGGTGGTGTGGTATAGATGGTGCAGATGGTGTTGATGGTGTAGGTGGTGTAGATGGTGTAGGTGGTGTAGATGGTGTAGGTGGTGTTGATGGTGTAGGTGGTGTTGATGGTGCAGGTGGTGTAGATGGTGTAGGTGGTGTTAATGGTGAGGATGATGTAGGTGTTGTAGGTGTTGTTGATGGTGTAGGTGGTGTAGATGGTGTAGATAGTGTAGATGGTGTAGGTGGTGGTGATGGTGTAGGTAGTGAGAAACATTCCCGCCTTCTCCAATGAGGACCACCAAAGCTTCCTGGTCTTCCTGGGAAACCCAAACCCTCACTGAGTGTTCCTGGGTTGAATATTAGGGACACGTAGGCTGTGCTTGGACTCAGAGCTGGGTTGTCCCTTCAGGGGTAGAGACTTGAAGTGCAGGTGCCCCGAGTGGACTCTGCCATGAGTCTCTTTGGTGAGTTTCCCCTGCTTAGCCTGCCCGCCTGGAGCTAGAGGGTTCTCTTCCTCCCTGACCACCACGCCCTCCATCCTCTTACCCAGTGGGCTCGCAGCCTCAGTGTAGGTTCTTGGAGAGTCATTCCTTTATTTTAAATGTTAACATCTAAGTCCGCAAAAAATACTTTGCCACAGAAGCATAAGTTTTATAGCTATGAGGTTGTATCCGTGCTCACCTAATAATGCAGGGAAAGTTTCGTGCTGTTGTCTTTGTTGTCTGGTGATACGGTTTACTCTGTCAGAATCACAGAATTGGGAAATTGTAGAATAGAACGCAGGCCGATTCCAGAGAAGCCCCCTGCTTCTCTCACACCGGGGCCATCGGGGTGTATGCCTGCTGACCTTAGGTGCCCGAGCTACCAGCTGCCTGGGCTTTCCTCATAGTGAAAACGTTCCCATTTAGCATTAGAGTTGGGTTTTGGTATCTGTTTCTAAATGAGCTGATAAAAAATTTGGAAAGCATTACAAAATAACTTGTTTTTAACTAGTCTTGCTATTAGCAAGTATCCTGTAAATTTTAGGAGAATAGTTATTTATTTTGTATTGCTACCTTCAAGAAAATAATACCTGTGGAAAGGAAAATAAGCTATTTATTTATTTTTAATTTTTTTTAACGTTCATTCATTTTTGAGAGACAGAGAGAGAGATAGAATGTGAGCAGGGGAGGGACAGAGAGAGGGAGACACAGAATCTGAAGCAGGCTCCAGGCTCCGAGCCGTCAGCACAGAGCCCGACACAGGGCTCAAACCCACGAACCGTGAGCTCATGACCTGAACCAAAGTTGGACGTTTACCTGACTGAGGCACCCAGGCACCCTGAAAGTAGGCTACTTAGATGGCTTTACATTTCATCAGTTAGGTCCTATCTCAACATCCATGCACACTCCTAATTTCTTACACTGAGAAACTTTGCACTGTTTGCCCTTGTTGTGGTTTCTTTGGCCTGCATTAAAAAGAAACCAAGCTGGATTTTTGGAAGGCATTCAGACACTTCTACAAGCTGGCGTGGGGTGTAAGTGAGCCCGGGGCTCGTGGTTGGGGACACAGTCTGCAGCTGTCCGTGGGAACAGTGGCGCGCTTTCTGATGCTGTGGCCGCGGCCTCTCCCCTCAGGCCTCCATCTGTCGGAGCAGCCAGCCTCTGTCCGGCTTCAGTGCCCGCTGCCTGGAGGACGAGCAGATGCTTCAGGCCATCAGGAAAGCCAATCCAGGAAGTGACTTCATTTACGTCGTGGACACTCGGCCCAAGGTAAGTGTCGCTGTTCCGTCCCGATGCATGTCTTTGCAGCTCTGAAGCCTGAAACTGGAGACGAGGCAGAGCCAAGGAAATGGACGGCCGTCCCCCACTCAGGGCGCTTCATCTGCAAAGGGGCTGTTCCTCTTTGGCCACCCCACTCGGCCCCGTGTTTCTTCCTGGGTGAGTGTTTTTCCGCCTGTGAGTTTCCTCATCACGTCAGGTACTTTTGATAGTTCCCCTGCTGCTAGGAATGTGCTGGGTATACAGTATACACAACACATGAGTGTGGTTTAATTTTGGAGCTTGCTCTCCTAAATACACCAAATTATTATTATTAAAAAATTTTTTTTAATGTTTTTTTTTTTTAATTTTTAAAATTTATTTTGAGAGAGAGAGAGAGAGTGCACAGGCACGGGAGGGAGAGAGGGAGACACAGAATCCAAAGCAGGCTCCAGGCTCCGTGCTGTCAGCACAGATCCTGACGCGGGGCTTGAACCCACAAGCCGTGAGGTCATGACCTGAGCTGAAGTCAGACGCTCAACTGACTGAGCCACCCAGGCGCCCCAATGTTTATTATTATTATCTTTTTTTTTTTTCAATTTTTTTTAACGTTTATTTATTTTTGAGACAGAGAGAGACAAAGCATGAACAGGGGAGGGTCAGAGAGAGGGAGACACAGAATCTGAAACAGGCTCCAGGCTCCGAGCTGTCAGCACAGAGCCGGACGCGGGGCTCGAACTCATTGACCGCGAGATCGTGACCTGAGCCGAAGTCGGCCACTTAACCGACTCAGCCACCCAGGCGCCCCTATTATTATCTTTTTTTGAGAGAGAGGGAGGGGCAGAGAGAGAGGGGCACAGAGGATCCCAAGTGGGTTCCACACTGACAGCAGAAAGCCTGATGTGGGGCGTGAACTCCTGAACCAAAATGGGAGATCGTGACCTGAGCCGAAGTTGGATGCTTAACTGAGCCACCCAGGAACCCCTACCAAATTATTTTTTTCACTTGTTTCTAAAATGACCTTTTTTTCTCTGACAGTGAATTACTGTGGCTCTCCCACAGTTCAATTTTTGTGAGGTGTTCAGCTGTACTATTTCATATTCACCTTGCAGCAATCTGTATCTGTGACTTGGAAAGATTTACAGTATATAATGTCAAGTGAATGAAAAAGTCACAAAATAGTATGCATGCTCTTTTGTTCATGTAAAAGAAATTACAGGTTTATGAAAATAGAAAGAGATCTGGAAGGATATGTGGCAACCTGTTAAAATTCCATAGAGAAGGGTGGATTTGGGGAGGTAGAGAACTTTCTACATGTCTCTTATTTGTAAATACTATTTAATTATGCATGTATTCATGTACCAATTTTATAATTTAATCAGATGGTCAACAAGAAATCTAGTGGTCGAGGGATAAGCCAAGTCCATCTTGCAGGGTATCTCGATACCACACAGGTTTCCTTTTTTTTTTTTTTTATGCCTGTTAGCATTAGGTCCAATTTAATTTCCAATTTCATGGCCTAGACCCATTTCTTTGTAAACCAGTCAACAACAGGAGTCCTTAGTGGGATGTGCCAGTGAATATATGGAAACAAAATCACCTACAACTACATGAAACATATAGGACAAAATGAGATGACCAAACAAAATGACCTTAATCAACATTTTTGTCATTATAACTTCTTGCCAGTAATGAAAATGTACATGTGCCTATGCCTGAGGAGAGAGTAGTACATGTGGCCCATGCTCCACATGGGTGTGGAAAGGTGTTCAAGATCTAGTATGCGACAAGAGTGAGATACACAAATATGTATGATGTCATCCCATTTATGTAATAATAATTGTAAACATTATATATTATTCTATACATTGAAAAAATGTGAGGGTATGTATGCCAAGCCATTAACAGTGGTTTTTCCTGTGGGGAAAGAGGAGGATTTTCAGAACTTTTTTACCTCATAAATGATAGTTTGAAGATTGTTGTCATCATGAAAAGGTTAAAAGACTGTAAGGACCTTAAATGTTAAACATAGCTACCATATGAGTCAACAGTTCTACTCCTAACTTGAGAGAAATGAAAACACATGTCCATCAAAAACTTACCTGTGAATACTTCTTGATTAATAATAGCTTAAAAGTAGAAACAACCTGGGGCACCTGGATGGCTCTGTTGGTTGAGTGTCCAACTCTTGATTTCGTCTCATGTCATGATCTCGCAGTTCATGAGTTCAAGCCCTGAATCAGGCTCTGTGCTGACAGTGCAGAGCCTGCTTGGGATTCTCTCTCTCTCTCTCTCTCTCTCATCCCTTCCTGGCTCTCTCTCTCTCTCAAAATAAGTAAATAAATAAAAATAGTAGAAACAACCATAGGTCCGTCAACTGAGAATGAGTTAATAAAATGTAGTATATCCATTCAAGGCAATATTATTGGCTATAAAAAGGAATGAAGTACTGATACGTACCACAATGTAGATGAACCTTGAAACTGTTACATGAAGTGAAAGAAGTCGGGCACAGAGGATCACACATTGTGTGATTCCATTTATATGAAATTTTCAGAATAGACAGATCCATAGATACAGAAGGTAGGCTGGTGGTTTCCTTGGGCTAGAAGGATGGGAGGAAACGGGGGGGGGACATGGGTAGAGGGTTTCATTTTGGGGTGATTAAAATGTTCTAAAATTAGATTGTAGTGCCAGTTACACAATGGATATATTACACAAGTGGATGGATTGTATGGTCTGTGAATTCTGTGTCAGTGAAGCTATTTTTAAAAGGAACACAAGGACACAAGAAACATTAGAACAGGAAGCAGGAAACAGCCCAAATGATGGACAGCCCAAATCCATTGTATACACTGATAGGTAACTATCGACATAGCCTATACTCGTGGGCCGTGTGAGAATTGAGAATTGGGTATTATCCATTATGTAGGCACTCAGAGCCTGGCAATTTTCAATGCTTCTCTGAGCCTCAGTTCATCAAATATTGTGATTCATGGCCTGGTTCACTTAATTGGATGGTTTCCTAGTGTAAGATCAGTGCCCTACTCATATCCTCAACCTTCGAACAGTCCCGTGCTCCTGACCCAAGTGCAGTAGTGGGATAGTTGTGGGCCAGGCCACGGGGATGGAGTCCCTTTCAGATGCCAGATCAGCAAATCAGTTGTGGAGATCAATGATAAAATGCATGTTACAGCTGTATCACATTATAGCAGATTATATGTAAAGGATTCCCTTCCTTTTAGGTAATGTGAAAATGAAATACCCTGGTAAGAACTTCAAACTGGAAAAAAAAAAAAAAGAAAAAAAAGGCTGCTCTGCTTGAAGATTTTCACTTGAAAGATACCAGAAAACCTCTGACTTTACTGTTCTCTTTCCATTTGTGCTTTTTTCTCGGGCTTATCACAGTACAGCCCCTCCCTTCTTACCTTGACTGCATTCTGTCCTCTTTATTGCACGTTTTGTGTAAGAAAAGGCTGTTTGGACTTGCCTCGTGGTCAGAGGGGAATTAAAGAATGCCTGCATCTTAGGTAAATGTACTGAAGAGGAGATACACAAGGAGAGGACAGGGGCTTTCCTGGGTTGGGACGCCTTTCTCCTGTCCCGTTTTCCCAGGTTTAAATAAAGCCAAACAGATTCACCTACTGATGGCAGGGCCAGTGAACCAAGTGTGCACTGTGCTATGTAAACCTCCTGGGAAATGTGGCAGCTGTTGAGCCTGGCATATTCCGGATTTAAAATGAATTAATCCAGAGGATTTGATTTGAAGGGTATATTTAGCACTAAGCGTGTTTACTCTTGGTGATAAGAAGTTCAATGCCGATCCATTAAAGAAAATTGGCGTGTCATACAAGTGCCCTGTTCTTGTATTTGCTCACGCATACACACACTTCACATGAGTTTTAAACTGTTTGCTTAGAGCTTTCATTCTTCCAAAGAACACATCTGTTGGTTTTTGTTCCAGAGTGTCAGGCTTCCTTGGTAGCCAGGAGATGGAGTCCCTGTTTGCTCTAGGTGGTGGGCAGGGGGAAATGGAGCTCTCAGGTTTAACTAAAAAGAGAGAGGAACAGGAGGCAACCCCAACCATTCCTGTCCTCAGTGAGGCTAGCCCCACATGCTGCCTCTTGAGGTGAAAGCCTTCTGAATTGCTTGTTGACATTAAAAACATGGGAGGCAGAAGCAGTGAGGTCCTCAATATGTTTGAATATCTGCCCCCCCCCCCCCAAATATATGAGGACAAATCTTACTGCTGGGATTTGGTGCATTAAGCTGATATGAAATAATGTGGATGCAATCAATAGAAGTTGAATTACAAAATGGGAGGTAATTAATTTTATCTCAACCTTGTTCATGACTTCTCCTTGCTTTATTCTGGGTTTTGGCTGGGCTTGTAAAGATGCCAGGCACCACTTTGTCGTTTAATTCTTACAATAGTCCTGAAAATTGGGACGTGTTTTCTTTTTATGGCTAGGGCTTGGATTTAGAGAGGTAAAATAATTTGCCCAAGGTTGCACAGGTCAGAGCAGAGCCCACATTCAAATCCAGGCCTATCCGATGCCAAAGCCCAGGCTCCTTCCACTTGACCATGGAGCTGTTCACAGAAGTCAGAGCCCTGTGTGCACGTGAGGCTCAGGAGGGTTGCCACCTCCGAGCACACACCCACTGAAGAGGGAGACGGGGGCTGAAGAACCAACCACAAGCTCAGCCCAAATCAGGGCCAGGGCCAGAGGAGCCAGAAGGGCTCTGAGCTGTGCTCTGATGCCTGCACCTTGGCAGGAAGTGCTGCGCGGTACAGAGAAGGGGTGAGGGAAGGCAGCCACCTGCCTCTGCGAATGCTCAGCCTTTTGTCCTTGCTCCTTCTCCAAAGACAGCTTTATGGTTATGGCTTCTAATGGCACTCTGTAAGCAGTTTTATAGTTGCATTACAGAATGTTGGATATTTTTGTGTTTCTCTGGGATCGGTAATTATGTGGTTCTTACTTAGCAAATCCTGTGAGCGGGGGGAGCTGAGAGAACCCATCGTAAAGACGGAGGTGCCTGAAAGAGGAGAATCTAGGATCTCCTTTTTTAGCAGGATGTGGGCCATCCTTGCCGATGGCCACTATGGCGGAGAGCAGGGGGAAAGGGAATTGGAGAGACAGCAGTATTCAGAGGCAGTGGAACGTCTTCATGCCTTCTCTTTGGTAGTGCAAGGACAGAGGAGTTTCCCTGTGGGTCTAGTGGGCACGGAGGAAGCAAGTGCCCAGGAGCCATCTTGCTAATGTCCCTCCAAAGACTCCCTCCCAAAGTTTCCAGCTGCAAGTGACTGCAGGGTGTTTGCTGGGGAGCGAAGTTGAGGGGGTTAGAAGAAGTTCAAGCCTGAGGGATCTCCCATGTCAGTGACTTGTGTACCTCATATGTCCAAGAGCCCACATGTGTGCCCCAGGGGTTGCAGCATTTGGACTCTTTCACCGAGAGGGCAGGGATGGCCCATAAGTGTTGCCAGTCAAGCAGTGACATTAGTGGAGAGAGAACTGCATTCTTGCCAGCTTTATGAAGAGATGGTTATCACTTTTCTTATCCCTCCTCTGTACTACCTCCCCACTCTCCCAAAACAGTACCTAGAAGAGGAACGAGAAGCAAGGAGAGAAGACCCCTCACCAGTCCTCACAGCCTGTAACGAGAGAAAGATGAATTTGCATCATATATGGCGTTGGAATTGTAAATGGAGCCGGATGGTGATTTCCTCTCTGAGTGTAATCCAAAAGCTAGTCATTCTGCCTGAGATACCCTGAGGGTAGGAAAGGAAGATTTGACGGGCACAGTTGTAGACAGCAGTTGCAGGAAATAAAGCCTTCTCATGTTTTTACCTGTGTATGCCCCAAGGTAAGGTTCTTCATTTCATCAGTCCCGGAGAGAGGGAGAGGATCGTCACGTGACGCTCGCTGCATGTGGCCCGGTCCTCCTCTGGCCAAGATAACTTGTTTCCATTTCCCAACCATGTCAGCTTGGGCCCTGTCACTATTCAGGTACGGAATGTACTGTGCTGAAATTTGAGACTTGTGAGGCTAAGATAGTTGTAGTCTTCTGAGTGACCAGGCTGACCATTGAGTTGACATCAAGATCATCGTTGGCTAAGTTCTCATGGTTTTGGTGTGTCTGATTGATTGATTGATTTAGGGTCAGAGGAAGATCTGATTCTATTTCTTAGCATTCTTGGCCTGTTCACCCCTCCACTTTGTTCTCATATTCAGTCCTTTGGCCAGTCAGCCGGTCAGTAAATCTTCACTGAGTCCTGTTCTGTGCCAGGTGGAGGGATATGGCCGCAAACCTGCCCCGCAAGCTCGTCGTGGAGCCTGTGTCCTCTGCCCCAGTCCAGTGGATCTCCTCTGCCATCAACACTAAATCTTCAAATTTTCAAATAAATCTTCTTGGAATCCTCAGTTGCTCTCCACTGTCATGTGTAAAGTCTGACCTTCTGAATCAGGCCTTTTTGTAGAGGATTCTGGCTAATTTTTAGCCTCGTCTCTGGCTACTGCCACCATCTGTGAACCGTCTACTCCACTGGCACTGGTCGGCTCTGTGATGATCTGTTTCTTGATTTTGTCTCTCACCTCTTCATCTGCAGTGCCCTCCCCTCGGTCTCCATCCTTCCAGATGATTAGCGTCTATCTCAAGGCTTTTTGCTTTCATGGAACGTGACCCCCAATCCCCTAGGCTCCACGGGGCTGTTCCCGATTCAAACTCCTGCCACTATCACAGCCTCTGCCCAGTCCTGGCTGGTAGAGGCCATTATTATTTGGTGCTGTGTATTTTCCCTTCCACACTCAGAAGCTTATGGTGGTAGGAATGGCTTCTTACTCAACTTTCTATTCTGTTTATCATCTGACACACAGTAGGTGTTCATAAGAGTTTGTTGGAAAATGAGTGGAATTCATTTTGTTTCATTTAATGAGCTTTTCTGCATCCAAAGATGCAGAGATTATCAAATAGTGGAGTGATCTTGGGTTAGAAAACAGGGTATTTTTTTTTTCAGCCCTACTTGTCATTTGCCTGTTGTGTTCCTCAAGCATAAATTGAAAGTGGAGTGCAGTTACCTCTAATGTTTTATTTCTTTGAGAATTTTTTGGAACTGAGATGAATTGCTTTTCCTTCGATCATGAGATGGAGTTCTCAGCCAAAGGCACAGGGGACAAATTAAACTTAGTCTAATATTGTTTTGTTTATACAAGGGACACTCTATCTGGAAATGTATAATATAGGTCCAGGGGGCCTGCGTGGCTCAGTCGGTTAAGCGTCCGATTTCGGCTCAGGTCATGATCTCGCGGTCTGTGAGTTCAAGCCCCACATCGGGCTCTGTGCTGACAGCTCAGAGCCTGAAGCCGGTTTCAGATTCTGTGTCTCCCTCTTTCTCTCTCCTCTCCCGCTCATGCTCTGTCTCTCTCTTCTCAAAAATAAATAAACGTTAAAAAAAATTTATAATATAGGTCCAGGATAGCTTCTTGAAATTGTATTAATTCTAAAACTGTATTTCCTGCTTTGAGGGTTCAGCATTTGCTACGTTATCCTGATAGGTTCTGTGACATATGTGGAAACCTTGAAAAATTACACTTTGGATGACAGATTAAATATTGCCATCTTCTGTTCATTATGAGAAGTACCATTGACTTTCAAGAAGACATCTTGTGTGGCTCCTTTGCTTGGAAAGACTACCAGTAAATTATCCCAGGTCACAGGCATTCCACTGTTTAAAAATGTGAACACAGAATTCTAATTATACATTAAAATAATAATAATAATAATAGTATTTTGAGTTTTATTTATTACACTGTTTAAAAAGAGTATCTCTGCAGTATGTGGTAAATAGGCTTAACTAGAATTATTCAAGAAACAGAATAAATATAAGGTTGGTGTAGCATAAGGATACTTGCAAGTCTCCTATTGTTTCCTTTGATGAAGCTTGTTGTAAAGGATTGGCCAACAGCTTTGGAAAATAATTATACAAAGCAGTGATATTTTGTAACAGTGGGTTTCAAAAGAATAATGCTTATAAGTCATTTTAGAA
Source organism: Panthera leo (assembly GCF_018350215.1). Classification (NCBI taxonomy): domain Eukaryota; kingdom Metazoa; phylum Chordata; class Mammalia; order Carnivora; family Felidae; genus Panthera; species Panthera leo. The sequence goes on from NC_056682.1 coordinate 21,163,744, forward strand.
AAAAGTTTCCCCTTAAAATAAAACTTTTAAGGGATAAACATACGTTGTCTTCAAAGTAACATATTTTTTTCTTGATGAAGGCCAAACCCTTTGTTCTGATAGCATGCCCAGGAGAAGGGTGACGGTAACTGGAAACAGTGTCATGAAGGGCTGATGTGCCCCAGCTGATGTGACAGGACAATCATGGGCAGGACTGTTATGGAGAAGTGAGGTGTCTGCCAGCCCGGGCTCTAAGTACCACTGGCTTGTCCTCTGCAGTTTTCTTTCTCGCTGCTAATATGTGTTATGTCTATAATTTAAATTAGAGACCTAATATACTGTGTTTGTAACAAGGACACAAAAGCATCTAAAATAGTATTGATCGTATCCCCTGTCACTTGCCACCTGTCTCTTTGTTCTGCCTGCTGCCAGGTTGGTATAGTTGTTCATTCATTTTAATCTGCTTAATCAAACGTGCATAAACGTGAATAAATATCTATCATTTGTTTTACAAGGAATGAGATATTTGTATGAACATTATTCTTTAGGTTACGCTTGTCACTTAACATGTCATGGCCAGTTCCAAATCAGTGTACATGTCTCTCTGTCTCTCTCTGTATATGTAAAATCCATATCTTTCTTTTTGTTTGTGTAGAAGTTCAGGGTGTGAACATAGTATAATTTGTCTCCTCATTACCCTATTGGGATATGCATAGATTTTCAGGTTTTTACTGTTAAAAAGTTTTAATACACATTCTTGGACACCTGTCTTTATGTGCTGGTAGTTTTAATTGTGTATGATTCTCACAAGTAAAGATCTGGGTCAAAGAATATTTATGTTTTTAACTTAGCTTTTTGGAAAGTATTTGTTAATATTCCCCTGGTAACTCACTGTCAGCCTAAAAACTGATATATATATTTATATATATTTTCTGGTGGTGAGTTCCTGGTGTCAGTTTTCTGCCTGGGATAACCCACCTGCCTTTTGTGGACAGAAGAGGAACATGGTCAGTGAATACTGTTTCCTAGGATGTGACTACCTGCTTAGCCAAACAGCAAAGATAGAACATTAACAGTAATACGTCCGTCCATTCCAGAAACGTATGTATTTTCCAGCTAAGGCAGGGCTTGCCCCCTGCTTGGTTTGAGTTACACAGGATAAGGGCAGAAGTTTGCATTTAATAAATGTCTTCAAAGTCCATTGTCTTTAACCTGATTTGCACTGGGAAACCTCCACTTCACATCTACAAAATTATGGTAATGAAAGTGGTCCCCAAACCCTCTTAGCAGGTGTCTACTGCCTGGAGGAAATGGCTCTGGAGACAGGGCTGCATCCCCTCGCTTTAGTCCGTGATTCCTGTTCAAGGTTTAACTGGGGGATTCTTGGAAGCAGATTAGAAACCCGCCATCATTCCTATAGGATAATGTGTTTATTGGCAGTACAATCCTGGAAGATACGATTTAGCCCACAGAGCTTTGTACTCCAGCTGTATCTGCTGACATTCTTTTGCCGACCTACAGGTTATGCTGTTTGGTTAAGTCAGGGCGACTCGGCTCTTTCACAGAATTGCATATCTGGCCTCTCTCATGGAACTGTAAGAGGCATCTCCAGAAGGGATGTGCAGAATGCTTTCCAGCTAAGAAAACGTTTCCCCACGTCAACAAACATATAAGCTCAGCATGCGTGCCTGAGCAGCTCAGCACACTATTCCCCTGATTTCAAACATGTTGTGTTTCTGCACATCATTTTGAACTGCTTAATGGCTGTCGGGGAAATGTGCGGGTTGTGTTATGTCCTGAATGCCATCGGTGACCCTTCTGTTTTGCTGACCACCGCAGCTCAATGCAATGGCAAATCGTGCCGCAGGGAAGGGCTATGAGAACGAAGATAACTACTCCAATATCAAGTTTCAGTTCATCGGGATAGAGAACATCCACGTCATGAGGAACAGTTTGCAAAAAATGCTGGAAGGTAAGCATTTCCTTAGGCACAGCAGTAAAGAAAAAATGCAGCGAAACGTTTTCATGTCAAGTGGAATAAGAGAGCCTTTTGCTTTTTGAGTTGTTACAGTGACGCTGTTTACATAGGTGGGGTAAGTTGAGACAAATGTCATATTGCAGTGACTCCTTAAACATTCAAGCCTTTCCCTTATTTTTTAAGTGTCATGGTGAAATGGTTTTATTTTTAAAATTTATTTTATTTATTTTTTTGGGGGGAAAGTCCGGGGCTCTTCTGTGCTTACGGTCTAAAGATAAAAGTGCACGGGAGTATTTTTTCTCTCCCTCATGATATTAGTTTGACCCACATTCAAGGCCATTTAGAGATAAGGCGGCCCTACATTTAGAGCGATAGCCAGGTCTGTTCGTGTGTCGGGATGAGGTGTATACAATGAATCCGAGGGGCCGAAACGCCATGAGAAGGGAACGTGTTGCAGGAGCGGATACAGCAGCAAGCACTGCACTGCGCCTGCGCCTAGACCGCCGCCGCACCGCCCTGCGTCTCCCCTCCCCCTCCACCCCAGCACCTTGCACAGCAGGACACATACACACAGGCTTATGGAGACAGGAAGTTACAAAGATGGATTATGCAGTGTAGAGCCACCATTCTTGTGGCCAAACCAGCCATAAGCTGATTAGCAGAAATTCTGCGTTTCAAGCAAAACCAGTCTCATTTACTGCTTCTGCTCCATGTGATTGTGAAGGCGCCGTCCACCGCCTCTGGCTCTAGTGGGAACCGAGCAAGGAGGATGCAAGACCCTTGGCTTTGCACCTTGGGGTCCTGGAAAGACTGCGAACCGCTGTGCTTGCACTCTGAGGCCCTGGAAAGGTGGAACTGAGTGGGAGAAAAGTGGGCTGTCAGAATAGGAAATGGAGGGTGGAAGGAAGGGGACAAAGGAAGTGCTTTTCCTTTTTCTAGGGGTACACATTTGCTCTCAGTTAGTATGCAGTTCTCTGCCTCATGAGAAGGACGGGGTAGTGAGAACCTTGCCGGGTGGGGCTGGAGGGACTTGAGCGGCACATTCCTGATTTCCATTCTCTTTCCTCAATTTGCTGGGTCAGCTCAGTCACTGTGAAACTTGCACATATCAGTTGCCTTCACTGGGCCCTGTTACCTGCTATAGAATGAGAGGCCCATTTCTATGGGCCCTTCAAGCCCTATGGGTCTATGACTATAATTTGATGCCCCTGGTTGCAAATATCTTAACCTTGGGCATTTGAATGGTTAGAAGAAAGCTCATCCTGCATCTGAAAAAACCCACCACAGCCCCAGAGAATCTCTTTCTTATTTCCTCATGAAAGTCACCTTGTCTCAGGCCACAGTGACATCCCTGGGGCATGACTGAACTTTTGGAGATAATCATGGGCAGTTTGGCTGTCCCTGCTATTAGCTGTGCTTTTTAGGTGTCGAAAAATTTGACTAGCTTTGTGCTGTTATTAAAGGCATAGGCTAACTTTAGTATGAAGACCTTAGTGTGAAGTTCATTATCAGATTCATTAAAAAAACAGTATTTTTCATGCAGTAATTTCATAAGCTGACTTTTGAGAATGTACATTTTCTTCTATGCAGAAAGGAGCTCTTAAGAGTTTTTATAACCTTTCACTTGGACTTTAGGTTTCGAATTAGCATTATTTGGTTTCTCATTAGGAACTGTTGCTCCTGCCCTTATACCTGTGGTCTGCCTCCCTTCCTCTAAAGGGCAAGCAAACCGACAGGGCCCTGGAGGGCGGTCTCTGTTATAAGAGGGACCACAGTAGTTCGACAGCACTTTTTCAGCTCTCTGTCAGCACAGTAAGCAAGGACAACCTTCTGGATGACTTTCAGGGAACTTGACCAATGTTTGACTATCTGTTTTTACCAAGTAAATTATAAACCAATTGTGGAGGCTCAGCTGATGAAGTGATGCAACCAGACCCACCTTCTAAGGCTTTTTCTGTTGCCAGTAGCTGTCCTTGGCATCAAAGAGATCGGAAGGTTTGTGCTGCTGGTCATTTGGTAGGAAGAGGGATAGTGCATTTTATTCATGGTTGTTATTTTCTTTTGAGTTTTTTTTTTTTTTTTTACCACCGTTAATATCAGAATAGATTCTGAATAATGGAAAAGGAAAAAAAATGTTTGCATTCTAGCTGCTCTGTGAGCAAGGGCTGTGAGATATTTCATTAGAAACTGAAATTTAGGACCAGGTTCACATCTGGTGTAGGTCCATTTATAGAGCTCATTTAATTTTAACTTTGATTTCTAAGTTCTAAACCAGACTTACTTTGCAGTATTCATATCTCCCAATGAGATAGTAATGATACCTTCCAGTTATGAAGGACTTTTGTAATTTCTTGTTTTCTACAGTGCCTTCCCTTTGGATGATTGGGATAATGTTTTTCTCTCAAATAATAAAAGGATGCCCTATATTTTCTTTTTTTTATTATTTAAAATTTTTTTAATGTTTATTTATTTTTGAGAGAGAGAGTGAGTGGGGAGGGGCAGAGAGAGAGGGAGACACAGAATCCAAAGCTGGCTCCAGGCTCTGAGCTGTCAGCACAGAGCCCAACGTGGGGCTCAAACCCCCGAACTGCGAGATCGTGACCTGAGCCAAAGTAGGAAGCTCAACCGACTGAGCCTCCCAGATGCCTGTATTTTCTTTTTTCTTTTTAATTGGAATAGTCAATAAAAAGCCCACACGTCTGTGCCATGTGGACCTCTACACACGCTCTTCACAATATGGCAGGTTATTTTTTCAAGGCGTGCCTCTCTCCAATTCTAGAGTCTGGTATATTACATTTAAAACATTTTTACATTACATATTTAATTTGAAAGTTTTTAAGAACACGCGCTTCCCAGGATCACATAACGAAGCAGGATTTGTGCCTAGTACTTTCCATCACCTTAGAGCGATCCTCATTGATTTGTGGGTCTAGCATCAGACAAGCTCCCAGATAACCACCACACATGGTAACGATGTTATAACATTGATGGAGTGCTTACTACGTAGTGGACACTGTTTTGATTTCTCAGATGTATTTATTCAAGTAGTCCTCAAGCACCCTTGTGGCTATTCTTAATATCCCTGTTTGACGGACGAGGAGGTTGAGGTGCACAGGCTGAGAAACTCATGCGCGCTCACAACAGTAGGTGGTAGAACCAAGATTTTCCCCTGATTAGTAGGAATCCAGATGCCACGCTCTTCAGCCCCTGGCTTTACGGCCTTTCTAGGTAGCAGGTTGGGTAGAAAGTGCCCTGGCCACGCGTCTGAAGAACTGGTACTGGGTTCTGTTTTTAGTCCCTGAATAAACTTGAACAAACCTCATTTCCTGTACTTATAAAACAATGTGAACAATGCATCATCCCTAACTTACAGATTTACTGAAAAGATTCCTGGCAAACCATTAAGTGCTTTCCCGTGTTTGGTGTATTATGCTTTCTCATGGGAAGCAGTACTGAGCTTGAAGTACGTTATGAATAAAATGGGTAGGTTAATGGGCTACGGATTAATTCAGCCAGCCACACAAATACTTGATAGGTCCCAGGCCTTTCTATGGGCTACTTTTCTCACTTTCTTTATTCAGGAGACGTGGAGTGAGATAGCACAATTTTAGAGGCATGGAGGTGCTTGCCTTATGATAGGGTCTGTGTCCACTCAGCAAAGGTTCATCAACAATAATTTAATAAACCACCTGTCAGGTCTTGTGGATGTTTTCTCAGCAAATTTATTTAACAGAGATACAGATCTCAGCCCAATGGCAGGTCAGATGGGAATGGGTCCAGAGCACGGGGAAAGGGCCCAGCATCCATTCTGTGATTTGGACAATACTACAGTGAAGGGCTGTTTGAACAGGGCCAGAGTCAATTCAATTTAAAAGCTTGAAATCTTTGTAGCAGGACCCACAGTGTAATCACTTTTGTCATATCCCCCGGAATTGTGGGCATTGACAGTGGAGAAAGTTTTGTGGCAAAACGAGGTGGCCCCAGAGATCGCATCTGATCTGTGCTTCTGTGTGAAGGTTCTGAGCCCAATTATTCAGAACTTTCATTAGGTGTTGAATGGATGGTTGAAAGCAGAGAATTTTGAGTACGTCATGGGAGGCAGTGGGTATTATGGTCATGTGACTTCCTGCTCTGGTCTCCCTGCCAGGTTGCCCTGGGCACATCAAGGTCTAGAAGGGAGCAATCCCTAATGCACCCAGCTCCAATTCCATGAAATATTTCTCTCTGCTCACAGTAAAGGTTGTGGCTATCGGTTCAAATGTCCCTTTTGTTTGATACTTTCTTCTTCATCTCATACCTTTATGAGGTGATAACTAATTCACCCTGATAGAAATGGAGCAGTTTAACTCTTTATAGGCATACAAATTTAAATTTTAAATGAAAATTAAAGTTTAAGTTTAAAATTTAAAGTTTTTCACTTTGAAGCATTTCCTATTACATTGCCTACAAGTTTATGAAGTTCTATCAGATACGAGCTAATAAAAGGCTATAAATGTTAAAATTTTTTCAGTTCTCTATGTTTTGACTTTTTACCATTATTAACTTCCTCAATTACTAACCCGTTAGATGAGACAGCCAACCAGACCTGCCTGGAAATCACCATTTAGCCATAAGGTATGGGTTTCCACACAGAAAACCGAATTTCCCATTAACATGGAATTAGATGGCTTTACATTTATCTAAGGCTTTTCAAAAAGTGCTCCGCATGACCAACAGAGCTGTCCTGTCAGGCTTTACTTGTCACCAGTTCATGGTCACTTGGAGGAAAGAAACAGATCAAGAGCATGTACCTTGCTCTCTGTGGTGTTGTCAAAGGATGTAAAATGTGGCTGATAGGGTGCTGGATGGTATCAGCTAATCTGGACGATAATATCCTAAGCCCTAAGGCACGGAGGAAAGAACGTGCCTTCCCGGGGGGGTATGTGCTGTGGACTGGACTCCAGGTCAATTATTTACTGGCTGTGTGACCGTGGATGATGACTGAGTAAACTTCTTTAAGCCACCTTTCCAGTCTGAAAATTGGGAGTACATAATACCCTGTAGGGTAGATAATGTAGGCACAGCACCAGGCACAATACCTGCATATTGTAAGTACGAAGAAGTAGGTGCTACCGTAGTGATCTCAGACGTTCATCTGTACCTCAGATGGTTATTGAGAGTTTTCTACATGCTGGGCATTGGATAGAAAAATGCTTCATTCATTAATGCCAAACAAAGTACTGATTTTGATGCAGGGTAAATATCGTGGGCAGGGAGAAAAGATGCTTACTTGTTACTGAGGGCTATCCCTAGGTAAGTCAGGGGGTTGAATGTTTTAACTGGACGTCAAAGCCAAAGACTTCATGTCTAGGTGACATTGTCAAGGAGAAGGCAAGAGGCAACAAAGTGACTGAAGGAGAGAATAGTGGCTGTTTTAATCCTAATTAGGTTTTATCGTGACATTCACAGACGCACTTCAAAGATTAATTTCACCCTCAAATTACTGTTGGATACTTCGTTAATCATGATGGCTAGGTTTTGGATAACTAGGACATTTACACAAGGAATGCTGGTAGAAGACGGTGCCTCCCATGCAACTAAAGATAGACATGACTAATTTTAGTGACACGGCGAGCTTTTTTCCACAGGGCTGTCGTTGGAATTTGGCAATTCAGGAGTTCCTTGCCAGGGCCGGTAAGGTGTGAGATTTGGTGAGAATGTTGGTCCTGGCGGCTCTGTCAGTGGGTGTGATGAGAGTGGAATGGGTCCCCGCCCACTACATCCTCTGCAGCATATGCTGCTTCGTTCACCACTTTACTTATGTGCTGCCCCCATCTTGATCTTCAAGATTCCTGGGCCTGCTCTCCAGTGCCAACCGCTGACATTGTACATCCCCCCTGACTTCCCAGCCTCTCACCATTTTCTCCCAGTCTAGACTTCTCTATTTCCATTTGCTTTAAGTTTCCTATTTAGACGCTGAGCCTTACCTTCAGTTACGTTCCTGTTCATCCTGGCTCAGTTTGCTTACTGAGCTAATTATCGTCTATTTGTAGTGGGGAAAAAACACGGAAATTGGAGTCAAGGGAACGCGATTCCCATCACAGCGTACTTACTGTGCTGATAGTGTGTGGACCTGGTCCTCTTCTAGAAGCTGAGATAATTAGCCCTATTGCAGGTGGGAGGTTGTGTCAGTTCGTGGAGAGAAAACTACCAAGCCCCAAGCCTTCCATATGGTAGATGTAATATAAACAGGCACGTGTGTTTTTGTATTTATTTGCTGCAAATTGTGTTCTCAGACACGGAATTCACTTGCAGAGCTAATAAATGCTGAGGGTATTTTTTTTTGTGAACCTGCTGCTCAGTTTCCTTTAGGCCAGTGGTAATTAGTGTTACTGGAATGTGTGTGTGTGCCTACATGGATTTATACGCCCATTCATGTTTATTAGTAGCTGGACCCACACACAGACTCACTCACATGTCTGCCCGTGGATACTGTTTTCTCTGCTACTAATTCAGGCAGTGCTAACAGGTATACGGAATTTAGGCTTGACTGTGCCTTACCAATTTCTCTCATCATCCAACCCTTTAAAAGAAAACAAGGCTATATACAAACATGGCTTCCGTGGTGTTATTGTAAAGTGATTCCAGAAAACAGCATCATGCACAAGGCTGGAGTCATTTTAGAGAATAGTCACTAATCTTGTTGGTGTCCTGTAGAGAAGCCAATATACAGAGGTGTCCAGTTAGTGTAAAGTTCTCTGTAAAGAGAACCCGTGTTGCTTGGCCTGGATAGGGAGGAGCATAGCACTAACACTCATAAATGGGATACAATTCGTGCAGAGCTCAGAAGTTATTCTGTGTCACCATGGTGGGCTCTAAGTAAAAGGCAGACTATAAAACAGGCATAAGCAAACACTTCCCTCTCAGAGGCCATCGTTGAGTCCTCTTTGAATGGTTTCACCTGCTAGGATTTTCCGTGAAGGCAGAGGACTACTGTTTTGCCAGTTCGTTGAAGATCATTTCAGTGGGCTTGGCTTTTTGACTCTAAAACGGGAAAGGGACAAATCAAACATCAGCAGAACTCGGGTGGCTGTGAGGCTGGTAATTAAGGGAAGGCCATGTACACTTTGACGTTAGATCTTAGGAGACAAAAAAGACCAACATCCCAAAGGGTTCAAATGGAGATTGTCTTTGCATCTTCGCGGATCCCACCCAATAACCATATATGAAAAAATGAGATTGGTGTTAGGAAATATCTAAGGAAGATTGTCTAAGGCTTATTTTCTCCCAAGCAAATTTCTTATTTCCAGGCCCTATAGTTCTATATCTCTTCTTTTTTTAAGTGTTGTTTTTATATGTTGATGGGATATAGATGCCCTGTTATGTAAAACAAATACTGTTAGACCTGGGCATTAAACTCCTGGTAAGTAAGTACAATTCTCTGTAATCTGTGGCATATGCCTCTGATGTCAGCTGCAGTGAACTTCGTTCAGCCAAATGGTTTGTAAATATTGGTTTGGGTTTGGCAACAAGAGTGAACAAATCGGTATTTCTGTCTTATCCTGAGTTTATCCAAACAAACCCGCCAGTTTTAGATTTAAAAATGCAGGCACTGATTGTCTTATTCTCAAGTGTTCCCCCATCTGTCCGTGTGTATTAATCATCTGCAGAGCTGATGGCGTTGACCCCGCCACTCGGCCTTTGGTGGGAGAATATTCCCGGGGCTTACCTTCTTTGAGAACCTGCTTGAGGTTATTTTATTTAGCGTGTGCAGTTTTTAACGTTCCTGAGAACAGAAATGTTAGACCAGGAGCCGGCTCAGCGTGGGAAGGAAGGAGCTGGCCTGGCAGGAGATAGAGCAGCTTGTGCCCTTGCTGAGTGAGCTAAATGGAGAAGGAAGCACTGGAACATTCTCTCTGGCAGTCCCTTGTAGGGACTTGTTTCTGTGAGCTGTCTGTTCCTCTCTTGCTTTTGGCACAGACCATCTCCAGGTTAGCTGGAAAGCCTGGTGTCTTTATTTTTAAACTTGCTGTCATTTCCATGCCTTGTGGGAAGAGAAGGTGAAAAGGATTATTTGTTCTTGGGCTGAGCCTCAGGGTTTGGACGCCAAGATATCCCTCATGCTCCCTGGACTTTCTGAAATAAATGGGAATGCCAACTAGCCCTAAGCCCTACTACGATAACAACCAGAACATTTGGCCTATTTAGTGAAAAGAAAAAAACACAAACATTTGCAAGGTAATGTTATCTTGTGGAAGATTTAAAGGACAGTGGAGTCCTGAGACTCTACGTGGTGGAATGTGTGTATTTTAGGATTAAGTTGAACACTTTGGGTCATGGCCTGAGGTTAAACAGAGAGACCAAACAGCAGGCGCCCTGGGAGTGGGGAGAGGTCCCAGAGAGTGCTGGAATTTTGCTTCCCACCGGGCTGCGTGCACTGGCACAGGCGAGCCTGCCCCCTGCAGGAACCGAGTGGTACTGCTGGGCAGGGTCACGAGGGAGGGAAGGCAGGGTGTGCTCAGTTTTAATGAGAGGCTGGCCCTCTGCCTTTGCATTAGATTCTGCAACCTGTCTTCACACTGGCTGCACACACCTGAGCTCCCGGGAAGATTTATGAGGTGCACCCTGGCTAGCTTGCCTTACGGTGTTGACTTTGATGTGCTCTCCTCCTAAAACTGCCCCATGTGCCTTGGAAGGCTCCTTGGCCCAGGCTTGAAGCCATCTGCCCTTTGCCACCTCCCTTCCTAATTGCCCTTTTGCCAACTTTATAAAAGAAAAACACACCCTTGATCACATCCTCATTCTTACTCTGATGTATTATTCCAGGGTGCGTGAGAGAATCCATAATTTAAAACATTATTGCAGGGATACATGTGCAAAAACGGTTGGAGACTGCTAATCAAGTTCATCTTCCTTGAGCACTCTAAGTCCCTGCGTCCCAGACAAATAGAATGAAAGGCACAGGTGTGGACATTTGTAATTTTATGTTTTCTAGGGCTGCATTAAAAAAAGTGAAAAGAAATGGATTTTTATAATACGTTTGTATTTAACTCAGTATATCCAAAATGTTATCATTTCAACATGTAATCATTACAAAAACTATTAGCGAGATATTTTTTATTTCTTTTTCATACTAAGTGTTTGACATTCAGGACGTACCTTGCACTCATAGGCTATCTCAGTCCAGGCTTGCCACATTTCAGATATTCCGTAGCCACATGTGACTAGCGTCTACACTATACTGGATGGTATGATTCTAAGTGATAAAGTGTATCACCTCTGAGTTGATAGTATGTGGGAGCCAAGGAGCATTTAGAGTGGTTCATGTTTGAATTACAAAAAATAATACAACTGAGGTCAATAGACATTGCTTAAGAGCATGGACTTTGGAGCCAAATTGAATCCCAGCCTACACTGCTTATCAGCTGGTGACCTTGGACAAGTTACTTAACCTCTCTTTGCATTGGTTTCCACTTTTATAAAATAAAGATAGTAATAGTACCTTCTTCATATGATTATTATGAGAATTAACAAGCTATTGAATATAAAGCACCTGAAGAATGTCTGGCATCTTAAAACTTACTTAAGTTTTGCTCTTATTATTAATAGTAATGGTACTAGTTTTAGTTAAACCTAAGGTAGCTGTGGTGTGGTGGCAGAAACTCTAGGCTTGTTTGTCACAAGACTTGTGTTCTTCTCCCATTGATCACTTTGTGTTTTAACGTTTCTTATTTAAAAAAAATTTTTTTTTTAATATATACTTATTTTTGAGAGAGAGGAAGACAGAGCATGTGCAGGGGAGGGGCAGAGAGAGAGGGAGACACAGAATCCGAAGCAGGCTCCAGGCTCCGAGCTGTCAGCACAGAGCCAGATGCAGGGCTCGAACTCACGAATGTTGAGATCTTGACCCGAGTCGAAGTCAGAGTGTTCTAACCTTTCACAGCCTCAGCTTTGAGATTTGGGTTTGAATGAGTCTGTACCTCCTGCCTGTCAGGACCCCAGGCTGGATGAACAGACAATAAAGGATATATCATAGCTCCTGGCATAGTTTATATGTATGATCTCTTTGCACCCTTCAGGTAACTCTCTGAGGAGGGTGTTTTATCCCCATTGCACACTTGAGCAAATCAAGGCTCGGTACCTAGCCCCAGGTTGCATTGTTGGACAGAGCTGGAATTTAAATGTTAGGTTTGACTCTGAAGCCTGGGGCATTGAACAGTACCACATGCTGTTGCCCACGCACACATCGTGATTATTACTAAAATGTACAGGTCAGTTCACATACAACCAAAGTCTAAGTGAAACATGGAGGCCTTCCCATTTCCCCCAGATGTCAGATTAAGCTAATATGAAATACCGTCTCATAAGAACATCTAGAAATGCCAGATAAATATAGCAACCATTGACTTAAATGAGCAACTGAACTTGTAAGAAAGAAGAGGAATAAGCCATCAGGTAGTCAAGACCACAGCGAGAGACCACCGCACATCCACTAGGGAGGCTGTAATCAAAAAGACAAGTGATTACAAGTGTTGATGAGGATGTGGGGACATCAGAACCGTCTTCACAGCAGGTGGGGATGTAACACAGTGCAGCTGCTGTGGAAAATAGTTCTTCTGGCATTTTCTCAAGTGGTTAAACCTGGAGTTATGGTGTGACCCAGCAAGTCCACTCCTCTGTATGTTTTCACGAGAGGTGAAACATATTTCACATGAAACTTGTACATGAATATTCATAGAAGCATTGTTCATAATAGCCCAGAAGTGGAAATAACCCAAATGTCCATCAGCTGATGAGTGGATCAGAAAATGTAGTGTATCCATCTAGTGACATATTTGGCCTTAAAAAGGAATGAAGTACTTATGTGCTACAACTTGTATGAACCTTGGAAACATTATACTCCGGAAGAAGCCACTCACAATGAGCCACATATTGTATGATCCTGTTTATATGAAGTATCTGGAATACGCAAATCTATACAGAAAGACAGTAGATTAGCGGTTGTCTAGGGCTGGGGGAAGGGGAAATGCGGGTGACTGCTAATGGGTAGGGGGATTCTTTTAGGGGTGATGAAAACATTCTGGAATTGATTATGGTGATGGATACACAACTCTGAATATACTAAAAGTCATCATACACTTTGAGTGAGTGAATTTTAAGTCAAATTCGATTACAAAACTGTTAGAAAAGAAAGAAGAAGAAATTTCCAGGTGCCAGAAGGAAAGGGTGGGGGTGGGGAGAGCCATCCGTTTTACATGTTGTGGGAGCCTTCCTTCCTCCTACTCCAGTTCAAATACGTAAAACCTTGGATTGTGAGCCTGTTCTGCCAGTGTTCCAGAAGACAAGCAAACATTTTAATTTGATAAACGAGCGATGTCTTGTGGTACGCATCTTACGTGATGCCGAATGTCACAGGATAACCACTGAGCCAGTGGTTCTTGAAATTCATTTTGATAGATGACTGTTTCAGATTACCTGTTTCTGGAACAAATTATGCTCGCAAACCAAGGCTTTACTGTGTATTAAACTCAGCCCCAGATTACTGTTCTGCTATATCATATAATTGGGGGGTGTTAATCCTGTATCTTGTTTATCTCTTTGCTTTTACCTGAGAACACTGTTCCTTGGTGTATTGTTATTTTTTATTGTATACTCATTTTCAGTGAAGATTTTCTGTGGGATTCCATAAAATTATGGAAGTGTTGCTCCTGAACAGTTTTTTGGTTTGCTTCTGCCACTTATCATAAGACTCCAGCCCAAATATGAAAATTTATTAACTAGGGGATCCTGCATATAAGGAAAAGATCATTTTAGATCCTAGACTTGTATGGGATTAGACCTAGGGTTTCAACATCTCAGGACAACAATTTTTTTTTTCCCCTTGGGTAAATTTTTATTTTCCTCATGTCAAGTCCATGCATCCTGGTCATCACCCTGAGTCCACAAGTGGATTATTTTTAATGGCTCAGTTTGATACAGGGAATCTCAGTCCCAACCCCTGCCTCATACAGACCCAGAACTCGATCATGCCTCTGCGCCAGTTATACTTAGCATACTGATGCATATAGTCACCCATTTTCCCCCAACCCCCACTAAAATGATAAGGAAATGGTAAAAAAAAAAAAAAAAAAAAAGGCAAAGACATGAACGAGTGGGACAGTGGGAGAATGGGAGAGGAGGTGCCAGCAACAAAAGTTGCAACACTAGAAAATAGGTGGATGAACAATGACTGACTGGTTAACTGACTAGAGAAAGGCTGAAATTTATGGTGGGAGTGGTGAGAAACACTGAAGCAAGCCACACAGCCCCGCGGACCCTCAGAAAGCTCTGGAATGAGGCATCAGTTTCCTCTGAATGTCTGTCCTTAGACACCAGCCTCCTCCCTCACCTGTGCTGCCCATTGAAGGCTCTTCCCTCACCTCCACAAGGGAAGATTAGTGATGAACTTTCTGGAAAGGTTGACTAGAGAGACTCTGGGCTCATGGACAGCAGGCATAGCTGGAAGAAGGGGCAGGGAATAGCAGGCCAAAGAAGGGGGATTAAGTAAATGTCTGTGTATGGAAGAAGACCCATGCTTCTCCTCACTGCTCTGCTCTGAGGACACTGGCATCCATTCTTATGGAGTTGCTCAGGTATTTGAAAGTCCTTTCCTGGGGCCTGCAGCCATTCCAAGAGAAAGGACTTGCTGATCCTGAAGTTTGGGGGCTCAGATGGCCAGATCTCACACGGCAAAGCCCTGAAACTAAGAGGTCTGTTCGTACACCCAGCACATCCAGTCACCTGTTAGTGCCCTGCGCTTACGAATGAATGGACAGAGATCACGGGGCACTTGAGGAAAGCCCACCGTGGAAGACAGACCACACATGTGCTCGCACACACATACATGCGCAAGCAAGGGAGCAAACAGAATGAACCTAGAAAAACCAGATTCATCCCGAGAGTAGAAGCAATGAAAACAAACAAACTGCCATTGATCCCCATAGAGAAATAGCACTGGCCGACCCGAAAGCATCGCCAAGCACAGCTGTTGGCTAGTATGGGAGAGAGGGATTCTCCCGCCCTGCTGCTGAGGATGCAGACTGCAGAAGCCCCTGTGGAGAGCGGTCTGGGGATATGTGGTAGGACCCTATGACCCAGCCCGTTTCACTTATTGACATGCATGTACAGGGAGATTTTTCACAGGGAGACTGTAGTCAGATATCTTTTGAGGCACTGTTTGTAAATACTGAAAAGGAGGAAACAACTCACTAGTAAGAGTAGGGGAATGGATACATAATCCAAGACGTAGTCATAGAGTAGAATATTATATATACTTGTCAAATGAGTAAAATCTACCTACATAATATGGATGTCTAAAAAATAAAATTTTGGATAAAAAAATCAAGTTGCAAAAGGCTTAGAAGTGTGAGAATAATTAATAGTCATGAGGGCTAACATATAAAACAACGTATGAAATAACTCTTTGATACAGGGGCTATTATCCCCACTTTACAGCTGAGAAGACTGAGGCACAGAGAGGCTATGGAAGGTGTCCAAGATCACACAGCTAGTAAGTAAGTCGTGAAGGGGCGTCAACCTGCCTGGCGGTGTTCTCAGACTTAAGATGGAAAAGCAGGATGACATAGGAACATGGGACTTTATTTGTAACTTTTTTTTTTTTTCCAAGAAAGGGCTGAAATAACTGTGGCCAGTTTGAGTGTCTGCTACATCACTTAAAAATCTTTCATACGTTGGGGCGCCTGGGTGGCTCAGTTGGTTGGACATCCACCTCTTGATTTTGGCATGATCTCACGGTTTGTGGGATCGAGCCCCACGTCAGGTTCTGTGCTGGTGGTGCAAAGCCCGCGTGGGATTCTCTTTCCTTTCTCTTTCTCTCAGAATAAATAAACACACATTTAAAGAATCAATCTTAAAAAAATGAAATCTTTCATATGTTCAGATGTCTCATAACTTAACACACGGTAGTGGTTAAGGACACCATAGCCTTGGAAACAGCCTGTGAGGAGTGCCCAGGGCCCCGGGGCTGCCCCACAGGGCTATGACTTCTGTGCATCGGTCTGTGTATTTCCACTGAGCTCCAGCAGAGCACCTTTTCCTGTGCTGATTTGCACGTGCTTTCTCCCTGCTACTGGTAGCGTGCTCTCCTGCAGGTAGGTGACATAAGTGGCCGGGGATGGCACTGTAACCTCTGACAAACGGACAGCGCTTAGAGTCAGAGCGATGCCAGAGAGAACACCGTTCGCCGGCTGCGTGTTAGGTCACCAGAGCAGCCTTCCCGCTCAGGAGTTTGGAATTTTGCCTAACCGTGTTGATAATTATAAAGGTTTTTTTAAGTAGGGCCTTTTGCTAGGAATTTTGGTGTTATCGTTGCTGTCATTTGTTACTCAGAATTGGAGTACGTGTGTGTGTGTGTGTGTGTGTGTGTGTGTTTTAATGTGGCTGTCAAATTGCAGGAAACGAGAGAGTGAACCATCTGTTCCATAGCATATTGGAGGAAAGGCCAGTCGATAAATTAAATATTGTAGTTAGTCGTTGTCTGTATTCCAAGTATGTAATACTTTTGAAGAGTTAACGAAGTTGAATGTGGGAGGTTAGAGCTGGAAGGACACTTAGATATAATGCAATACACCTTCCCTATTTTAAACATGAAGAAATAGAGCCTCAAAAAGTGGAAATGACTCGTGCAGGACCATATAGCCACTTCCTGACAGCACGGCGGGGGGTGGAGGAGGGCGGGCAAAAGGGCCCTCCGCTCCCTGCATGTGTCACTGCATCACGGAGTACAAAAAAATAGGCAAACAAACGTGAATCTATGGGACATGACGTGTCGTTGGTTGATTTATAGGATTCCTCAAAACTGCTTCCTGGGTATAAAACACACAAACTTTGGAATGTAATTATTTCTGATCCATAGAACACTAGCTCTAAAGCTTTTTCATGCTTTGTGTTAACTAAAAGGTAACCTCTAGAGGTGAAATTGCTTGTGATATTATAGAAGTGTTGACATGCCTGCCTTAGTTGTGTAAATATAGATAGCAAGATGATTCTAGCTTATCTTTATTTTCAGTCAAGGGAAAACCCCTAACTTGATGTTGGAGAAGCAGGTGAGAAGGACAGGTTCTCATTTTTTTAAAATTTCTTTTTTATTATTTATTTTTTGAGAGACAGGGGCAAGTGGGGGGGGGGGATGCATAGAGAGGGAGACACAGAATCCGAAGCAGGCTCCAGAGCTCTGAGCTGTCAGCACAGAGCCCGATGCGGGGCTCAAACCCACAAACCGTGAGATCATGACCTGAGCTGAAGTCGGATGCCTAACCACTGAGCCACCCAGGTGCCCACAGGGCTTCAACTCACGCCCCTGAGATCACAACCCGAGCTAAGATCAAGAGTGAGATGCTCATCCGACTGAGCCACTCAGTTGCCCCAGGCCTTACTCCCAGTGGGTGGGGGTTGCTGGCAAGAAGAGTTGGAACATTTCTTTTGAAGATGTTTAGGATAGTTCTGTTTTGTGTTTTCACAAAACCCAAGTGGTTGGGTGCTGCAGAGTTCTAGCTGGGCGGGTGCTGGGGGGCGTTACAAGAACTTTCCCGTGTAGTGTGTGCATTCATGTACTCCTTAGTGCCCCAGGGCGAGTATCGTAAATCCGTCTTCTCTGCCGGACATTCTACTGTGGTAACAATGATTTTCATTAATATTAGGGTTTAAACTTTACAAATGGAATACTTCTGAAATGCGGCATCCCTGATGACGGGAGAAAGTAGTAAGAGCCTTGCCTGCAGTGGTTCGGTAGAATCCATTTTATTAAGTATGGGCATTTATCTTGACTTAATTTCTTGCAGAAAATACTACAATGAAGGAATCATTAACCAACTACCTGCAAATATGATCAGATGTAAACTATGAAATTGCCTTTATTTTGCTTTCATAACATTTATCTTGCAGTGTGCGAACTTAAATCTCCCTCGATGAGTGACTTTCTGTGGGGACTGGAGAACTCTGGCTGGTTAAGGCACATTAAGGCCATCATGGATGCAGGAATCTTCATTGCAAAGGTGGGTGAGAAGGGCAGAGCAGCCAGCGGACTGGTACTCTGACTTCAGAACAGGGATCCTGCCTGCTTCCTCCCCATCTGCTGTGGCCGCCACGCTAAGCTGTGCCTCGCCGAGTGGGGAGCTGGCTTTGCAGGCCACAGTTTGCCCTCTTAGGATGTGCAAAAGAGAGGACAGTCTCGGTCTTTCCCTTTTGGGAAAAGGACTGAGGCCGGTAACAGCTGAAGAATTCGAGTACGGGAAAAGTCTTAAGGAACCCAGAGGGGAGGGAGGGTGGCTTCTGGGCGTGTGATGGGAAGGAAAAGTTTTGGTCACCAGCACCAAGCCAGCCCTTACGCTCCCCTAACTGGATGGGGCATGAGCACTGAATTGAGCCGTTTTCGGTTATGTGGGTTTTTTTTTTTTTTCTTTTTCTTTCTGTAGGTATAAAAGCAAACCTAGTTCTGATGAGACATTTTTCCTTTTTGTCCCCATTCTTCTTGACTCTTTGCCCGTCCCGTGTGTTTCAGGCAGTCTCAGAGGAAGGGGTGAGTGTGCTGGTTCACTGTTCTGATGGCTGGGACAGGACCGCCCAGGTGTGCTCGGTGGCCAGCCTCCTGCTCGATCCGCATTACCGGACTCTGAAGGGCTTCATGGTGAGTGTAACCCGCCTCGCGTCCCACGCAGGGCCTTGAACAGAGTGGACAACTTGCAGCAAATTTGTTTCCCTCTTGTTCTTTTTCTCTCAGTCCGTCAGCAAGATTAAGAGGCAAAATGTGGAAAATGGTCTCGGAGTAAAGAAGGGAACTGAATTTCTGGGATGTTGGGACCCATTCGATTTGGCACTATTAAATGTGAATTTGGGGGCGAGTACACAAGATATTCAGTAGTTTGCAAAGTAGTGAGTTTTACATCCTCTTTGCTCATAACTATTTCAAGTTTGAGGGAACACGTGAACATGTAATAACAGGAAATGCTTTTCAGAAAAAAATACTCGGAGCAAACATTTTCTGTATCGTGCACGCAAAAGGTCCTTGAGAGGAAAAACCGTTTTCATTGACTGCTTTTATGTTTTAGATAGTCCTTCACAATTCTGGAGTATTGAGAATTTCAGTGTTTTTGTGTTCTTTGTTGAAAGTATGAAGTCCACCCTTTCCTAGATTTTCACCATTTAGGTGTGTGTCACAGCGTGACCTGTCACGTCCAAGTGCAGAATGTTGGTGTAGTTGCCTGGAGTGGTGACGCTCTGGCCGAGGTGGAACCCTTGTCTTCAAATGACGGCAGGGGCTTCCTAGTGACTGGCAGATTGCCTGGCTCTTGCCTCTTGAGCCATTTAATAGAAAGTGCTCCAGTGGATCCTGAATCCATGCTGGGGCGAGATGCCGACAGGAGCCGAACGTGTTGCTTCTACTGCTAGATTCCCTTCATCGAGTACTGTCCCCCGGCACTCGGGGGGCAGGAGGGAAGAGGCAGAGGCAGGTTTTTGTGATGGGCTGTCTCTCTCTTCTGTTTTTGAAAGTGTCTGAGAACTTCCAGTGACCTGTGATAGCATTGAGACTTCAGTGATACTCCTGCTTCAGACCCCTCCCCTGGACCGAGGTTAGGATTCCTTCATTTCCATTTGGACAGCCGAGGGCTTTGGGGTCACACGCTATTTCACGCCACCCTCCGCCACTGACTCCTTTTGATTCTGCCCCATTAAATTTATGCGGCGTCGAGGGCAAACTTCAGCCACTCCATATTGTTTTCAAGGGACATCTCTGGCCATTTTAGAGCATTGGTGATAGTGACAGGATTGCTCTCTATTATTAATTTTTTTTTTTAATTCAGATAACTGGAGATTATACACTCATGTTACCTCAAATCCAAAGCAGGGCTGAACTCCTCTACCATGTCCCAGACTCCCATCATTTTACAGTTTTTCCGATGTGTAATAAAGATCACAGGAAAATATTCCCAACGGTTTCTTGTGAGGACGTTGGTATTTGATATAACTGAAGACATAATGGTCAAGAGACAGGCTTGGGTGTAGAAAGGGCGAGGTTATGAGTTAGCATCAATCACTTCCTACTAGCCTGATCTTAGGAGTATTTAACTTCTTTCAGTTCTCCCTTCTGAAAAATGGGTGATTCTACTTGTCCCACAGTGAAAAGAGATTATACGTGAAGTAATATGAACAGTGGTTTGTAGGAAGCACCCACTGGTGCTGTTACCCCCTTTTCAAATGTCCATTCCCATTTATTTTTCCTGTGGATGACCTTCACCTTTGCCCTTCTGCTGTGCATATGCGTCTCTACATTGGTGGATAAGGAGTGCTTATTCATTTGCAGGTTACCTGAGGATAGTCACTACTCCAAGAACCTTTGAATCCTTCAGCATTGTTGGTTGGGGTCTCTTATTTTTCCTTGTTTGCTTCTCTCCGTGATACTTATATTCTTTTTTGTGTAGGTATTAATTGAAAAGGACTGGATTTCCTTTGGTCATAAATTTAATCACAGGTAAAAAAAAAAAAAATCAAAACCTTAAAAATCTGTTTTGATGTTTAGGATAGAAAGATCTATTTCTGGAGTTTTCAATTGAGTGAGGGGGAAAATAGCCTTATTTTTAAAGTTTGTGGATTTTATTCAAAAAGCTAAAATTTTGTTGTATATATCGTATCACAGATAAATGAAGTTCTGAGCACTCTCAGTATTTATTTGTTGGGCAGAACTAAACTAATGTTAAATTGTTCCAGAAAAGACAAATACTTCTTTATTCATTGGCCTAGAAAGGATGAGCTCTCCCTTCCTCCTACCACATACGTTTGATTTATTAAACTATTCCATTTTCGAAGTGCACACACTTTCTGAGCTGGAAGATGAGAAATGTCTGTGGAACAGTCTCTCTTTGACCTTTCACACTGGGAACGAACTTGGGCTTGTCCTGGGTATTTGTGTCACAGGTGAAGTATGTCCCAGATGTCCGAGGAGAGGGAACATAGCCCAGTTTTGGAGCGAGACAGATCCAGCCCCAAACCCAGGCTGTGGCATTTATGGGCTGTGTGGCGTGGTCCTTAGTGTGGGGTCTCCCATCTGCAAAATGGGGATTCATTCCCTGTTCCATAGGGTTATAGCAAGGCTTTTTAAAAAGTGTATGTAACTCGTCTAGCTCCTTGCCTCGCTATATAACTAACCTTTCAGTAAACAGAAGCTGTTGTTTCTAGAGCCACCAGCGTCCTTTTGGTCAGTGTTGATGATGCCGGACACGTGTTCTGGTGTTTAATCTCTGAACGGTGAATGTTGTAGCTGGTGTAATCTAGTCTTATGGTGCTAAGAGTTAAATTTTAGGCAACATGGTAATAAGTGAGTTAGGTATTTGACATACACTTTTGTTTCAATGTGTTTTCCTAAAGTAAATTCTAACTTCATGGAACTGCCCATATTTAATGTTCTCATTTTTACATTTAGCATTAATCATTTATTCTGTGGTTTTCTGGAACTCTTTTTTTTTGTAATTATTTTTCCAGGAAAGCACAATGAATCTGTTTTACAAAAGAGAATATTAAAGCCCCCAAACATTTGACGTTTTTTTTAAGTAGGCACCAAGCCCAATATGGGGCTTGAACTCATGACCCTGATTAAGATCACATGCTCTACAGAGTCAGCCAGGTACCCATTAAGTAACCTTTTTAAGATCACATTGTTATTTTCAGTTTTGGGGTTCTATCTTCTAGGCAGTTAGCATCTTTCAGACAGAGGATATGGACAGAAAGAAGGTGGAGATGGCTGAAGACTATCAGGAAAGAATATTTAGCGCTCCTCACCCCTACGCCTTTTTAATGCTTATTTATTCTTGAGAGAGGGAGAACACAAGCAGGAGAGGGGCAGAGAGAGATAGGGAGACACAGAATCCGAAGCAGGCTCCAGGCTCTGAGCTGTCAGCACAGAGCCCCAGGGAGGGCTCAAGCTAGAGAACTGTGAGATCATGACCTGAGCCTAAGCAGAACACTCAACCGAAGCCACCCAGGCGCCCCTAGGCAACCCTTTAGAAAGCTACCAAGTTGAGTGGAATTAAAACTTTTGAGAAGTTTCCAGATAATTTCTAATGTTTTCACTCTTGGAAAAACTCCTAAACTGATTATCTTTGCTCATTTCTATTCCTAAAGTTGGTTATCCATTGCTGAGAAGATGAGGTTCTATATTATTTTGTATTTGATGGCACCCAAATCATCCTTTTGAACTGTAAGATTCACATAATAGTGTAAAGGACTAGGCAGTCTTCATTTAAAGGTCAATATAAATGTGAGGGAGGAGATTGTGATGTATTCTTGGAAAACCAAGATGGGAGATCTGAAGGCAGATGGGAATCTGGCCACACGGAAATAACTTTGTGATAGGTTTTGACATTGCTCTAGAAATACGCTGAGATACTTGGGAAGCCACAGTTTTTTCAAGTTCTTTCTTCCTCTTCCTTTCCCAACAAAACAGTGCAAAAGTGAAAAACTCTGTAAAGTTGCTTAGACATTTCTTCCCACACTCCCACAAGTCACTGATTAAAATGAAGTCCAAGATTTACTTCAGAAGTCCTGATGTACTTTTAAATCTTGAATGAAAGAATGCTCTTCTGCCGTGGAAAGTTCCCTTGAATTTGATCTCTTGCCTTATGTCCCTTCTCTACCCAAGACCTTCAATACAAAGTTTCTCCTGAAAGTGGAATTTGTTTTTTTCCATTTCTGTGCTCCAGGTCTGTAAGGTTTATTTAGAAACTGAGGTTTATTTTGTGATTGTTTTTGCATTTATAGCCTTCTCATTCCACAAACCCAACTTCGTTTTATAGATATGGCAATCTAGATGGTGATCCAAAAGAAATCTCTCCAGTTATCGATCAGTTCATCGAATGTGTCTGGCAGTTAATGGAACAATTTCCCTGTGCCTTTGAGTTCAATGAGAGATTTCTGATTCACATTCAACATCACATTTATTCCTGCCAGTTTGGAAACTTCCTGTGTAACAGCCAGAAGGAGCGACAAGAACTCAAGTGAGTGCTTTGCTGTTTAATTTTTATCTAAGGATTTTGTGACTGAGAATTTCAGACGGCCTTTTAAAATTCCGAAGACTGTTGTAGCTACATATCTGTACTGACAGATTAAGGTTACTTTCCTTCTCCTGACACCACTTCATACCTGGTTTGGTATCAGCACCCGACAAAGTGAGGTACGAGCTTACACACCCCAGTGACAGCCACGGACAGGGCCGTAGACCTGACACGAATACTGAAAGGAAACTTCCTGGAGTCAGAGAAAGTGATTTTTGAGCTTAAAAGGAAACAGACATCTGCAGTGGACATACTCTCATAAGAAGAGGTACAAATCTAACTGGGAAAGAAGCAGATTTGAAACCCAAGTCATTCTTTCATTAAGATTAAAACTGTACTGCTTTTATCGAGAAGGAAGTCAGTGAAATGTAGCCTTTAAAATAAATTACAAAGTCAAAAGCTTAACAGCAGAGTGCTTTATGAACTGCAGTGACAGAAGAGTTTTGAAATTTTCATAAGATAAAATGATGTTAACTGTAGTGTACATAGTAATAATCTGATTTAATTTTGGAAATGATCAAGTAAAATCGACTCCACTGGTTTTATGCTGTCTGAACAGACCATATGACATTCACTTTTTCTTGTGAATACTGGGTGGTTTTTCTCTCGGGAGCTTCAAGTGTGATTCCTGATTAAATGGTAATGATTTCAACGTAGCAGAGGGCATCCTTCAAGCTCACCTGTTTTCCTAGACGAGTTTGTGGTTTGCTGCGACGGACCAGCCAATTTGATGGTGTCTGCTTGGGTGTGAATCCTGGCTATTCCACTCACTAGCTATGGGACTTTGAGAAACTGCCTAATCTCTCTTAACCTCAGTTTCCTCATCTGTACAATGGACAGATCTCATAGGAGTTCAGTGAGGACCGAATGAGAGAAAACAGGTGAAGCATTTAAATAGTACCTGGCAAATAATACAACGTCAATGACTATTTGCAGAAGAATCCCCTCCCCCCAATTACATAGCAGTTTTATTTTACACTCAGAGGAATTAAACATCTTGTCCAGGCCAGTACAGGTAGCAGAGAAGTTGAGACTGTTACGGTGCTCTCCTGCTGACTCATGAAGTCACACACTCAGATTGTCAGTTTCCCTGCTACAGGACAGGGACACTGGATATGCACGTAACAATTAGTGGTCCCTTTCCAGCTTTGACAAGTACACATCTACGATTTCTATAAACCAAGACAGATAATTTTCAGGCTTATTTTCTTTATAACAGAATTCAAGAAAGAACATACTCTTTATGGGCTCACCTGTGGAAGAATCGGGCCGACTACATGAATCCTCTATTTAGAGACGATCACAGCCAGACCAGGGGAACCCTTCGTCTCCCCACAACGCCGTGCAACTTCCTGTACAAGTATGTAACCCTCTAGGACCTTACTAGGTATGGTTATGAACTTAGATTCTGCCACTGTTTAATATTTGGAGGCCAAAGCATATGAAACACTGAGCTTCAAGGCTTTTTTTTTGGACATAAAACACACCAAAGAAGGATGCTTGTTAAGTATCTGATCTAATATTCTTGCCAGTGTCTCCTCTCCCTCTTCTTTCCCTCTAAATATGGAACTGTCTTTAGAAGTTGGTGTTTTATAATAATGATGCTTGCAAAGTATAAGTTCCAGTATTACTTAAAAGCAAAAAGCAGGGAGGGAAGAAGAAAGGAAGCAAGAAGGGACAGAGGAAAGGAAGGATGGATGGAATAAACCAAGTGCCTTGTAAGTCAGATGTGGAATCACAAGTTTAGGTGGTGACCATGACTTACCTTCTTTCTCTGCTGAATTTCCTCCTACTCGAAGTATTTCCTTGTGGAAGTCAGTTATTTTAAGACTGTCTATATTGGGATGGGGAGAGAGTGGCATCGTATATACTCTATTCGAGCTGCATGTTTTACATTTTAGCCTTTGGCTTCTTCTCCATATGGAAGTTTTATGATGCGGGAGGATGTCTCAGAGGTCAGCAAAAAAGACAAATACACGGAATCATCTGAGAAACCACATTCCTTCTCCCTGCTCACCCCCAACGTACTTAGTGGCTTTTCTTCCTCTACAGTGTTTTTCCTCCCTCAATTTGTGTTTGTTCTGAATTATCTTAATTATTTTGCCAGAATTCTGAAAAAATGTTAATTCTGCCACACTAAAAAGAAAAAAAAAGTCTCCATGGTTTGTGTAAAATAGCAGTCTTGAGAGCTGCTGAGACACATAATGCTCCTAATTCGTTAGTAATAGCCAGTCAAGTATGTCATTGGGGGTCAAGCACTGTTCTAGGCAGTGCTAGGTTTCATGGAGAAAACCATGAATGGCACTAAGTCCCTGCCCTCAAAGTGCTTTTCTAAGTAAAATGTGGATCTGCAGACATCCTTGTGATGATACTGTCTCTTCTCATCTGCATTCCAGTATGCTTTGTTGTGTAGGATTAAAACAAACAAAAAAAAGATTTGATGCAAACGGAAATATCAATTTTTGGTGGTTGTGATAAAAACAAGCCCAAACCTTCAAATTTAGAAGGTTCCCTTTGCAGCTGAGAGATTCTAAATGAGAGTATAAGCACTAATTTTCCAAGCTTATGCGAAAACTAAGAGCCATTTTCTTAAATAAGAAGAATATAACGTGTGCTACTTCTGTCTATTTAAGAAAGATCTGGGCCTTCTTATTCAGGACCACAGGTACAAGCAGACTCATGATGAATTTACCTTCCCAAGCGAAAGAAAGTACCAGCATGAAATCATTACCTTATGTAACGTGATTTGTTATTATTAGGACTCTGGGCCTCTGGCATGAAAGAAAGATACCTTAAGAAGACTCGAGAGCGTGATTTACAGACTGGGAGATGGTGGCATCGTAAAGCTCTGCTGTCTCTTCCAGGTTCTGGAGTGGGATGTACAACCGCTTTGAAAAGGGCCTGCAGCCCCGACAGTCTGTTACCGATTACCTCATGGCGGTGAAGGAGGAAACCCAGCAGCTGGAGGAAGAACGAGAGGCCCTAGAAGAAGTAAGACACACTTCCTGTTCACCTACTTTCTGTGCTTATTTCCTGACAAACACTGTTCCGTGAAGGCCTTTCGTGACTCGGGGTTCGTGAAATGAGGCAACGTAGCCATTTTACATTTTAGCCGAGTGGATAACCTGAAGCAGACGGCCACCGGGTGAGCGCCCAGGTAGCCGAAGCCCAGACCTCGGCACTCAGCACATTTCAGGCGTCTGGCTGGGGGCTCACTTACAGGGTTTGCTGAACTAGTCGCCTATCCCCACCATCGGTCACATTTTATCTTGTTACTGTTATTTGAGAGAACCAAAAGGAATCTTCCTGGAGAGTACGTGAAAAAGGTGGGATTCAAAGTGAAAAGAACAAAATCTGACTTTGCACTTTTGTTTTATGTGCTTGTAAAAATTTGTTTTTTTTTTGTAAATTTATTATTACTTTCAATATTATTATATTAGCCTATACATGATAACAGCCGAGGCCGAGTTACCAACAGCCTAGTTTTTGGCTTTTATAATTTCCCAATTGGACAGGACGGTTATAATGTACACATTTTTGCTGATTTTATAACTTTGCTTCCAGTGATACCACTGGATTTATTTAGCGGTTTATTTTATTTAGCAGTTTATTTAGCGGTTCCCTAAAACCGCATGGCTTCTTTGCTTCACTCTGCTTCACTCACCTTGTTAACTCTCCATGGCATCATCATGTCTTTCACTTGCTCGAGAATTGGCAACCGATTGCTGTTGTCTGGACCTGAATTCTAAATTGAGACTAAAGGTTTAAATAGGATGAAAAGGCTTCTGTGCCCCCTTGAGATCTTACATACTACAGATAAAAGTAATTAGGATGAAGGCCGGGAAAATGTCAATAAACTAAGATTTCCCATCATAGTGCATAAAACAGTACTATGACGTGAAAAGAACTTCCAGGTTTTTACCTTTAGTTTGATAAATTTCTAAATGGAAGTCGGCGAAATATCACAAGATGAGTTCCAACAAAGTCTACTTCCTTTACCTGATGGGTAGTCATCTGGAGGTCGCCCCTAAAAGGGTGGCCTGGGGGACATGTATGATGGTTCAGGGACCCCACCAATAAGATAGTCATTTGGAGGTAGCTGGTGAGGCAGACTCCTCTGATGCTCCCATAACATTCCTAGGAAACATCGCCTTTCAAGATCTAAGTAGAAGATCTTAGGTCTAGGGTTGTACACTCAAGTACATACAGGAGCCAGATGGATAAAACACATTCAGCAAGTTAAACTACTGGTTTTGAGAAATTTTGAAGGCAAGCATAAATCTTACTCTATTATAAACCTGCAAGGGTTCAACAAATCCTCTTGAGACCTATGTGGAGAGCTCTACGTTAATTTTACACGATTGGAGAACAGTTTTTGACTCCGTGTATCAAAACCACCACCTCACAAAAACCCTAATGCCAGGGCTCTTAAGCCTAGAGATTCTGATGGAGAATCTTTAGAGTGCCACAGTGATTGACTGTGACTTGCCACCAGGGCGAGAGAGACCTTGAATTAAGTAGCACCCAGAGAAGTGAAATGATGCACAGCTTAGGTTTTTAGAATTCTGGAGCACTGGTAAAACTTCTATGAGTTTTGCCATTTTCAAGTCCACACATGTCTTTACTCAGCCAGTTTTATTTACTCTTCCTAAAGATACCCAAGCTTTAGGAAAGGCTAACTGTTCTCCTGGTCTGTTCCAATATTCTTTTTGTTAAAATACTAAAAATGAAGGAAAAAAACTACTTAGAAAATCTGAAAACACCTTAATTAAAAGCCTTTGGCTCTTTTCCCTTATAACAAAGTCAAAGCCCTTTAGCCTGGCATTTAAGATTTTCCCACAATTTGGCCTAATCAACCCTTTCAGCTTTATTCTCTACTATTCCCCTTGCTCAAATTCAACTGCTCTCTGCTTCTTGTACACAATGACATCTTCCTACTTTGGTGGTTTTCTTCTCACTGTCCCTCCTGCCATAAATGCTCTAACCATCACCAGCACCTGAGTTTAATTCTTTCAGAGTCCTATTAAAACGCTCCATTCCTGAAGCTTACTTGGATCTCTTCCCTCTAGCTATCCCACCTGCCCTCTTAAATAATTTTTATCTCTTCCAAATTCTTACATCACCTGAACTCTGCCTCCATAACCCAAGTTCTTTATGGCTGGATCTGTATCTATCTCAATTACTCATACTGCCCACTACAGTGCTCTTTGCACATAACAACTTAAGATGAATGCTTTTAAATGAATATGTAATACTTGATCTTATAACACCCCTCCTTGTTGACACCAAAGGATGAAATCTGGTAAAATGTATTTTGAACAACCCAAATGTCCATCAGCCGATGAAGAGATAAAATGTGGATATTCATGCAATGGAGTATCATTCAGCCATAAGAAGGAACGAAGTACTGATACGTGCTACAGTGGGGATGAACCCCGAGAACATGAACTAAGGGAAAGAAGCCAGACACATGTTATATGTGTTGTATGATTCCATTTATATGAAATGTCCAGATGAGGCAAATCCATAGAGATAGAAAGTAGCTTAGTGGCAGCCAGAGCTGTGGGAGGCTGAATGGGGAGTGACTGCTAATGGTTATGGGGTTTTCTTCGAGGATGATGAAAATATTTTGGAATTAGGTAGTAGTGAGTTGTTGTATAACCTTGCGAACATACTAAAACCACCGAACTGTATACTTTAGAAGGAGGTGTTTTATGGTTAAGTGATGTTTCTTAATTAAAAAAATTAGATAATAAACACCTCATTCCTGATGTTTTATAAATGCACTTTGAGTTTATAGGATGAAAATCATCATGTAAAACATTACAGGTCTAGAAAGGATGACTACTGATTGCCAGGTGCTTTACCTATATTATTATTTTCTTTTTTTGCATTTTATAGAAAACCTATAGTAAAGCTGGTATTTACCTTCATTTAATTCGAGATGAAGAAACCAAGTCTCACATAATCTATTTTGTCCGAGGTCATAAAGTCTAGCTTTGAACCCAAGTCCATTTAAATCCCGTGTTCTTAAGATTATGCCCAGGTGGAAAGTAATAAATACTAAATTATTTATGATTTTTCCCTAAAAAACCTTTTTTTTTTTTTTTTTTTAGAGGCTGGAAAAAATTCAGAAAGTCCAGTTAAATCACACTAAAGTGAAGGCTAAGCAAAGTGAACCCAGCAAACACTCAGGGTTTTCTACCTCAGACAACAGCACAGCCAACACTCCCCAGGATTACAGTGGAAACATGAAATCCTTTCCATCCAGGAGTCCTTCACAAGGTGATGAAGATTCTGCTCTCATTCTAACCCAAGACAATTTGAAAAGCTCAGATCCGGATCTGTCGGCCAACAGCGATCAAGAGTCCGGGGTGGAGGACTTGAGCTGTCGGTCCCCAAGTGGTGGGGAGTGTGCACCAAGCGAAGACAGTGGCAAGGACCGTGATTCTGACGAAGCTGTGTTTCTCACTGCCTGAAGTTTCTCTGTGGAGTTCCAAAATAAAGGACACACAAGAGACACTTTCCAAAAAGAAGGGAGCAGTGCAATTCAAAATAAAAAAATCATTCAAGAAATGGTACATGTCTTTGAGAATTATAAAACGTAGCAATGGAAAGGGAAAAAAAAGTCCAGCTTTTACTTTCTTTAGATGCTGAAGAACAGGAAGTAACCATTTCTTTTACCAACCATATATAAGGAAAAGTTATTCCCCATTTTTAGTTCCGGATTCTGAAAGTTTTGTTTACTACATAGCGCTGACCTCTTCTATCACCTGAGTTATTGGCACAGATCTTCCTTTCACAGCATGCATCTGCTCAGAGTGCCGACCCCTTCTCCCCCACCTGCTGTTCTCAGCCCTCACCCTTATTTCACTTCCAGATACGTATTTTGTTTTCGAAATCCCTTGACATTGCCTTCCTCCCTCTGTTACCGGTATTTCTAGTAACGGAGCACCCGGCAGAAACATACCCCTTGTGGTTAGCAGATGTCTCTGTAACTGACGAGGTCTGTAATTGCTTGAGCTTTTCAGGTTTCACGATCACTTTAACTTTTCTTTAGATAATATATTTTGAATTGTTATAATAATCTTGTTGCCTTTTCCTGCAATCTCATCATTTAAAAATTGCTGAAACTTATAACTCACTTTCTCTAACGGGTCTAATACCTAATAAAATAGAAATAACATTTACTCTTTGGTTCGTAAATAAGAATTCAGATCACATTAAATATAACATTTTAAACTGTAAATGTTATAAAACGTAACATTTTAAAACAACAACCTTTTATTACTACTCCGGAGACTGTGTTACCACCACCATGACTCCTGAAGTGTAACAAAGTTAGTAGTGTAATATTTTGATAAGGAAAAATACCAGTTAAAAACTAGAGAATCTGGTGGTCCTATTTAACAAATAGAAAAAGGTTTGGCACCGATCACTTTAGACACTGTGTACCTGGTTAATATGATTTAACAGTAACAACTGACTGCTGAAAGTTCTGAAAAGTTTGTTTTGCTAAAACGCACACTTGAAGCAGAATCATTCTCCTGTCTTTTGGTAACAAATGGGACTTTACTGGGTTATAAATGTTTGATCTGAAGAAACTCAGCGGAGAAAGTTTGGACGGAGATAACAAACATTTACGACTGTGTGGTTTTTAATTATCGGTACATTCTATAATGTAAAGGGATTACTTTTACAGTCTACATCAATATTTTGAAATCTGCTAATAGGGTAACGTATTAAAAATTTTGCTGAAATGGGAACAAGGTAAGAGAGGGGAGGGGAGTAACATCACCAAGATGGTAACATAGGTAGTTCTTGAGTATACTCCCCTTCACAAGGCAACTAACAACTGTTCCTGGATAGGACACCAATGAAAGGATCCTAGAGCTCAGGAGTGAGGCCAAGGCACCCCACAGCACAAGAGAGACCAAGATGGACTGCACTGGAAGGGGAAGAGGAACAGCTACATGCTGACCACGTTGCCCCTCCCCCACGCTGGCTCAGCACTACGTGGAGACTTCTCCCCTAAGCCTCCGGTTCCTCCGGTGGGGAGAGCCCATGGGTGATATCCAGCCCCCCGCCTACCTAATGTTGTACTTAGTTGGAGCCCATACTCTGGTTTCACTCCACAAGGACTTCGGGGAACGCTGTGGGGCTCAACCTCTAGGAGCCTGAGACGAAGTGGGGAGGGGCTTCCAACAACCAGCGCTTGGGTCTTGGAAGACGGCGTTCCTAGGAGCACAGACCAAGCAGTAGTCCCATCCAGCGTGTACGCTCATCTGCAAGCCAGGTCAGTGGCACAGTCTGACCGGGGAATTTGGCAAGGTTCAGGCCTGCCAAATTTGGGTCCCCAAAGAAGGAGTTCTGGCCTTGCTGCCTGCTCTGCCCACGCCCTGGCAGAAGAGCTGAGCCACAGCTACCCCTGCTGCAGAGCACGGCCCCCAGTCCCTCCTCATCAGAAAATCTAGTCAGGAAAATTTGGGAGTCGCCTCAAGCGGGCCCTTCCAGTCTTGCTCCAACAGGAACCAGAGACATAGCCCTCTCCAGCCCCTGTGCCTACAGAATGTGACCCCCTGCCCCTTCTGACAGGAAGGGCTCACCAGAATACCTGGAAGCTGTGTGGCCCAGCAGCCCTAAGCCAAGAAGCAGGTGGGCAGAACTGACGCCAGCCAAAGCAAATGCAGTGGTTCTGTCTGGCCAGGGGACTCGAGGCGTGGGTTGACTGGAGTCCAGAAGAAAGCACTGACGGCTTTTGAGCTGCTTTTCCTGCTGCACCCAACCGGGGAAAGTAATTCGTAGCCTACTTATTGCTGAATTCAGCCTTCAACCCGGCCGCACAGGGGACCTTACCAGAGCACACAGGGAAATGCGTAGCTCATCCAACGGCCCCACTTACAGTGTCACTTGATGGAGCATAGCTCTGGGCTTTCCACCTCTGGAGAGCAAAACCAGTGGCCTCATCTGACCAGGACGTTAGGTGCCCACTCTTTCCCGAATCAGGTCCCCGAACAAGCCGTGCAGGCCCCGGGTCCCATCCAGCCGCCCTGCAAGGGCGGAGAAGCTAGTTCATAGCCTGAACGGAGGCCGACGGAGTACCCAGGCCCAACCTTCGAGTAAGCCTGACCAGAGATTTCAGGAAATCACGAAGATCATCCCACAGCTTCCCTTGAGGAGGGAACCGGGCCAGCAGTGTTATCTAGCTATTCTTGGCCAGTGCCATACCCCTTACCTCAGAGCATTAACAGCTGCTTGCCTAAAATAGACTCTACTAGGAGGCCCCACCTACCCAAGGATGTTACCAGCAGACATGTCCAGAAACCCACACTAAGCTGACTGGTGAAGAAATGTCTCTGCCAAATCAAACATGCTAAGTCTGAAAGAGGAGACCACTTAAAGAAAGGCACAGAGACCAACATAGAGAATCAAAGATCTTGAAAAATCAGGTAAGTATGACATACCAACGGAAATGAATGACGCTCTAGTAACTGACCCAAAAGAAAGGGAGACCTGTGAGCTGTCAGATAAAGAATTCAGAATAATTGTCATAAAGTTTAGTGAGCTATAAGAACACACAGACCACTAAATAAAGTTATGAAAACAATACATGAACAAGAAGTTCAACAAAGTAGAAATCATCCCCAAACCAAACAAACAAAAAAACCCACAAGCCCCAAAATCGGAGCTGAAAAATCTAACTGGAGAATTCAATAAAGGGTTTTAAAAGCAGACTCAACCATGCAGAACACTGCAGTGAACTGGAAAAAAAACAAAAAAACCACCATTGAAATTAGAGGAGCAAAAAGAATGAAAGAAAGTGAAAAGAGGCTACAGGAATTACTGGACACAATGAAAGCAAATAATATTTGCATTAGGGGAATTCTAGAAGGAGAAAAAGAAACAACAGAAAGTATATTTAAAGCAATAATGGCTGAAAACTTCCCAAACCTGGGGAGGGAAATAGACCTCCAGATCCAAGAGGCCCAAAGGACCCCAAACAGGGTGAACCCAAATAGGGCTAAATCAAGACACTTCACAATTAAATGGCAAAAATCAAAGACCATGAATTTTGAAAGCAATAAGAGAAAACAGAGGGAAAATAAAAGGGAATTCCAAATAAGGCTGGGCCCCTCAACAGAAACTTTTCAGGACAGAAAACAATGGGAAGACATATTCAAAATACAGGGAGGAAAAAAAGAAAAACCCAAAGTTTCAATCAATTCTATGCCTGGCAAAGCTGTCCTTCAAAAATAAAGGAAGGATAGACTTTCTCAGACAAACAAAAGCTGAGGGAGTTCATTACCATTATACCTACCTTAAAAGAAATGCTAAAGGGAGTTCTTTGAAAATAAAAGATCACTAGTTAACAGCATAGAAACATAAGGCAGTGTACAACTCACTAGTATTGATAGTTAAAAATGGATTCTGTAATAGGATAGTGGTGGTGTGTAAGTCATAAGACTAGTTTAAACGTTAAAAACAAATACAGTAAAAGTAACCATATCTTCAATAGTCTTATTAATTACACAATAAGAAAATATGTAAATTGCAACATTAAGTAAAATATGAGAAGTATAAAGCTTAGTAGTTCAATTAAAGTTGCTATTAGTTTAGAACAGAGTGCTAAATTTTAAAACATCTTATGTAAGCCTCAAGGTAACTACAGGGAAAAACCTGTAGTAATTACACAAAAGATGACAAGTCAAAGCATATTGATAAGGACAGGACATCAAACCACAAAGACAACAGGATAAGAAACAAGGAACAATGGATCCATAAAACAAACCACAAAACAACAAAAAGGCAACAGTAAATCCTTATCAACAATTACTTTAAATGTCAACAGATTAAATTCCCCAATATAAAGACACAGAAAGGCTAAGTGGATTAAAATAACAAGACCCAACAATAACCTGTCCTACCAGAGACCCACCTCAGACTCAAAGGCAAACAGACTGAGAGTGAAGCAAAGGCATTTTAAGCAATTGGTAACCAAAAGAAAAAAAAAAAAAAGGGCAGGGGAAGCTATACTTCTATCAGACAAAACAGACTTTAAAAATTATAAGAGACAAAAGGTTACTGGTAAATGGGTCTATACATCAAGATAACCTAACAACTGTAAATATTTATATACCCAGTGTTACAATCAGAGCACATAAAAGCATAAAGCAAAAATGAACAGACCTAAAAGAAATAAGCAACAACACAGTAATAGATGGGGTCTTTAATACACCACTCAACAATGGGTAGATCATGCAGACAGCAAATCAGTAAGGAAAACGCTGATATGAACAGCCTATAGACAAAATGGGACATAAGAGTAATAATATACAGAACATTCTATCTGAACAGCAGAATATATTCTTCCCATGTGTAAATGGAACATTTTTCTAGGATATGTTAGGACATATGTTAGGACAAAAAATAATTCTTAGCAAATTTAAGAACAACGAAATCATACCAGATAACTATAACGAGAGGAAAACTGCAGGATAAAATGGCAATTAAACAACACTCTCCTGAACAACCAATGGATCAAAGAGGAAATGGGAAATAACTATCTTGAGACAAATGACAATGGAAACACACATACCAAAACTTATGAGAGGTAGTAAAAGCAGTTTGAAGAGGGAAGCTCATAGCAATAAACCTCCCAGATAAATAAGAAGCAGAAAAAGAGTAACAAAATGAACCCCAAGTTAGAATAAGAAAGGAAAAAGTAAAGATTACAGCAGAAATAAATGAAGGATAGAACAGAAATACAGTAGAAAACATTAACCAAACGAAGAGGTAGTTCTTTGAAAATATAAAATTGGCAAAACTATTAGATAAATCAAAAAAAAAGAGGAACCAAATAAAAAAAACTATGAATCAAACACGGAGATATTACAACGGCTGCTACAGGAATACAATCATAAAAGGCTACTATGACCAATTACATGCCAACAAATAGGAAAACCTAGAAGAAATGTAAAAATTCTTGGAAGCATATAACCTACTGAGACTGAATCAAGAAGAAACGGTCTGAATTACACCATTTACTAGTATAAGATTTAATCAGTAATTAAAACTCTTCCAACAAAGAAAATTCCAAGACCAAATGTCTTTGCTAGTAAATTTTACCAAATATTTAAAATAAAATTAACACTGATCCCTCTGAAATTCTTCAAAAAAAAAAAAAAAAAAAAAAAATCAAAGAGGAGGGGCACTCACAAACTCCTTTTACAAGCCAACATCACCAATAACCAAAGCCAGAAAAAGACACTACCAGAAAAGAAAAACTATGAACCAATATCCCTGGTAATACAGATGCAAAAATTCTCAACAGAACACTGCAAACTGAATTCTGCTCATGAAAGGATCATTTACAATGATCCTGGGATGCAAAGATGGCTCAACATGTGCCAATCAATGAGATACATGACATTAACAGAATGAAAGAAAAAAATATCATGTGATCATTGCAATAGATGCAGAAAAAGCATTTGAAAAAGATGCAACATCCTTTCATGATAAAAACTCTTAACAATTATGTATAGAAGGAATGAACCCCACCATAGTAAAGCCTATATATTATAAACCTACATCTAATATAATATTCAATGGTGAAAGGTTGAAAGCTTTTCCTTTAAGAGAGGGAACATGACAGGGGTGCCCACTCTCACCATTCATATTCACCACTGTACTGGAAGTCCTTACAGAGCAATCAGGCAAGAAAGAAATAAAAAGCATCAGAAATAAAAAGAAATAAAATTGTCTCTATTTGTAGTAACAAGATTTTATAAATAGAAAATCCTAAAGACTCTACCAAAAAACTGTTAGATCAATGAATTCAGTACAGTTGCAGGATATTAACTTAACATTAAATTAACCATAAGAAATGACCTGAAAAAGAAATAAACAACATCATCCCACTTACAATAGCACCAAAATACTGAGGGACAAATTTAACCAAGGAAGTAAAAGATCTCTACTCTGAAAACTGTAATACATTGATGAAAGAAATTGAAGAAGATACAAATAAGTGGAAAGGTATCCTGTGTTCCTGGACTGGAAGAATTGTTAAAATGTCCATACTACCTAATGCAATCTGTAGGTCCAATATAGTATCTATCACAATTCCAATGGCATGTTTCTAGAGAAGTAGAAAAAAATCCTAAAATTTATATGGAACAACAAAATACTCTGAACAGCCAAAGAAATCCTAAGAGGAAAAAACTGGTAGGCATCAAACTTCCTAATTTCAAGCTAAACTATAAAGCTATAGTAATCAAAACAGTATGGTACTGTCACAAAAGCAGACAGATCAAATGAACAGAACTGAGAGCTCAGAGATAAATCTGGGCTTGTATGGTCAACTAATATTTGGCAAGGGAGCCAAGAATATGCTGGGAAAACTGGATATTCACATGTTAAAGAATGAAACTATACACCTATCTTATACTATTTATAAAAATTAACTCAAAATGGATAAAAGGCTTAAACTTAAGACTGAAACTCCTATAAATAAACAAAGGAAGAAAGCACCTTGACATGGGTCTTGGCCATGATTTTTTTTGGATGTCACACCTAAAGCACAAAAAAAAAAAAAAAAAAAAAAAAAAAAGCAAACAACTGGGATTACATCAAACTAAAAAGCTTTTGTACAGCAAAAGAAACAACAAAGTGAAAAGATAACCTATGAAAAGGGAAAAAAATATTTGCAAGCCATGTATCTGAAAAGGAGTTAATATCCAAAAAATACAAAGAACTTATGAAAACTCAACAGCAAAAATAAAAATAATCCAATTTCAAAATGGGCAAAAGACTTGACTAGACATTTCCCCAAAGAAGACAAATGAAAGGCAGCACATACACAAAATGATGCCAATCAAAATCACTGACATATCACCCTAGGCCTGTTAAGGTGGCAATCCTCAACAAGACAGGATATAACAAATGCTGGTAAGGATGTGGACAAAAGGCAACACTTGTGCACTGCTGGTACAACTCCAAACTGGCACAACCACTATGGAAAATAATACGGAGGATCCTCAAAATATTACAGTAGAATTACCACACCCACCAACACACCAGCAGCAGTTACAGGCCAGGAGTCACCCCTGCCGACCAGTGACCCCACAGGACTTGTGGTCGGCCCTTGCAACCACTCAGGCTAGGGGCCATCTTTGCCTACCACTGTGCCCACAGCAGTCATGGACCTACCACAACAAGAGGGAGCATGCAGCCCACAAAGGTGGCACCCTTAGAGCACCTGGCTCTGGTGGCCAATGGAGACCACACTTCTGAGCCCTACAGGATATCCCCAACAAAAAGCTACTTTCTTAAGACAGACCTACGTGAACTACCTAATATGTACAAAGAAACAAAGAGAGGCAAAATGAGGAGACAGGAGAGTATGTTCCAAAAGAAAAACTAGGAAAAGCCTCAGAAAAAGAACAAAACAAAATGGAGATGGTTAATCTAACTGATAAAGAGTTCCAAGTAATGGTCATAAAGATGCTTACCAACCTTGGAAGAAGAATGGACGCCAAGGTAAAAATTGCAGCAAAGAGATAGAAAATAGAAGAAAGCACCAATCTGAATTGAAGAGCAAAATAACAGAAATGAAAACTACACTCAAGGGAATAAACAGATGAGATGATAAAGAAAAATGGATCCACAATCTGGAAGACAAGGTGATGTGGAAACTACACAAATTGAACAACAACAACAAAAAGATAGTTTAAGGGATCTCTGGAGAAAACATCAAGAATACCAATAATCTTGTCATAGGGGTCCCAGAAGGAAAAGAGAAAAGAGCAGAAAATTAATGTGAAGAAATAATAGCTGAAAACTTCTCTAACCTGGGAAAGGAAACAACACACAGGTCCAGGAAGCACAAGTCCCAAACAAGAGAAACCCAAAGAGATCCACACCAAGATACATTATAATTAAAAGGTCAAAAAGAGAGAATCTTAAAAGCAGCAAGAGAAAAGCAATTCATTATACACAAAGGAACCCCTATCACTACAGAACTATCAGCTGATTTTTCAAAAGAAACATTGCAGGCCAGAGAAAGTGTCACAATCTATTCAAAGTGCTGGGAAAAAACAGAACCAAACCGAACCAAACCAAACAAAAAACCCCCAAAACAAAAAACAAACCTGCAACCAAGAATACTCTACCTGGCAAAGTTACCATTCAGAATTGAAGGGAAAATAAAGCGTTTCCTGGACAAGAAAAAACTAAAGGAGTTCATCACTACTGACCAGCTTTGCAAGAAATATTATAAGGACTCTTTACACAGCAAAGCCCAGAAATGAGAAAATATATGATAGAAAAAAAATCTCACTGATAAAAGCAAACATAGTAAGGGTAATGGGTCAACCAGTTATAAAGGTAGTATGAAGATTAAAAGACAAAAGAAGCAAAATTAATTATATCTACAATAATCATTTAAGGGATTCACAAAATAAAAAGATGTAAAGTATGGCATCAAAAACAAAACATGGGGCAGGGGAGTAAAAATGTATTGTTTTTAGAATGTGTTCCAACGTAAGCAACCATCAACTTAAAAAAGACTGCTATATACATAGGCTGTTATATATGAACCTTCTGGTAACAATAAACAAAAACCTTAAAATAGATAATAGTAAAGGAAAAGGAATCCAAGGGTAACAGTAAAGAAAGTCATCAACACAATGGAAGAGAGGAAAAGAAGAATGGAATAGAGAATATAAAACAATCAGAAAAAAAATTAAGAAAAGGCAATAAATTGATACCTATCAGTAATTACTACAATTTTTTTTAATGTTTATTTAGTTTTGAGAGACAGAGAGACAGCATGAGCAGGAGAGGGGCAGAGAGAAAGGGAGAGACAGAATCTGAAGCAGGCTCCAGGTTCTGAGCTGTCAGCACAGAGCCTGACACAGGGCTTGAACTTATGAACCATGAGATGACCTGAGCCGAAGTCGAACGCTTAACCGAGTAATTACTATAATTGTGAATGAACTAAATGCTCCAATCAAAAGACAAAGCATGGCTGAATGGATTAAAAAAACAAGATGCTGGGGCGCCTGGGTGGCTCAGTCGGGTAAGCATCCGACTTCAGCTCAGGTCACGATATCACGGTCCGTGAGTTCGAGCCCCGCGTCGGGCTCTGGGCTGATGATGGCCCAGAGCCTGGAGCCTGCTTCCGATTCTGTGTCTCCCTCTATCTCTGACCCTCCCCCGTTCATGCTCTGTCTCTCTCTGTCTCAAAAATAAATAAACGTTAAAAAAAAAAAAAAAACAAGATGCTGCCTAAAAGAGATTCACTTCCAATGAAAAGACACACACAGACTGAATGTGAAGGGAGAAAAGAGATATTCCATGAAAATGGACTAAACCTGGAATAGCAGTATTTATATCTGACAAAGTAAACTTTAAAACAAAGGCTATTATAACAAGAAACAAAGAAGGGCATTAAATAATAATAAAAGGATCAATCAAACAAGAAGGTGTAACACTTATACATATTTAGGCACCCAACCTTGGAGCACCTAAATACTAAGAGACACAAAGAGAGAAACTGACAGTAATATAATAATAGTAATGGACTTTCATGGATCTTCCAGACAGAAAGTTATTAAGAAAACATCCTTAAATGACACACCAAATGGACTCAGCAGATATATACACAACGGGCTACCCAAAACAACAAGATTATGCATTCTTCTTAGGTGCACATGCAACATTCTCCAAGATGAATCACATGTTAGGCCACAAAACAAGTCTCCATAAATTTAAGAAGACTGAAATCATATGAAGCATCTTTTCCAACCACAAAAGTATGAAACTAGAAATCAATTACAAGAAGAAAATGAAAAAACACAAACACATGGAGACTAAACAACATGCTACTAAACAACCAACGGGTCAATGAAGACATCAGTAAGGAAAATAAAAATACCTCGAGACAAATGAAAATGAAAATACAACATCCCAAAATCTGAGACAAAGCAAAAGCAGTTCTAATGGCAAGTTTACAGTAACACAGTCCTACCTCAAGAAACAAGGAAAATCTCAAATAAACAATCTAATCTTATATCTCAAGAAACTAGAAGAACAACAAAACCCACAGTTAATAGAAGGAAGGAAATAAAGATCAGAGTAGATATAAATGAAACAGAGACAAAACAAAACAAAAAAAAAAGGATCAATGAAACTAAAAGCTAGTTCTTTGGAAAGATAAACTACAAAAACTTTGGTAAGACTCATCAAGAAGAGAAGAGACAGGGCCAAGTAAATAAAATCAAGAATGAAAGAGAAGTGTAAGAGACTACTAATGAATAGTTACATATCAAAAAATTGGAAGACCTAGAAAAAATGGATAAATTCCTAGCAATATACAATCTCAGACTAAACCCAAAAGAAACAGAAAATCTGAACAGACCAATTAATTACTAGTAATGAAACTGAATCAGTACTTAACAAATTCCCAACAAGGAAAAGTCCAAAACCAAATGGCTTCACTTGTGAATTGCCTCAAATATTTAGAGTTAATACCTATCCTCAAACTATTTCAAAAAAATGAAGATGAATAAATGGTTCCTAAATAATTCTACAGGCTAGTATTACCCTGATACCTAAACTAGGGGGAGAAAAAAATTATAGGCCAATATCCCTGATGAACATAGATGCAAATATTTGCAACAATATATTAGCAAACTGAATTCAACAATACATTTAAAGAATTATTCATCATGATCAAGTGGAACTTATTCTGAGGATGCTTGGATGGTTAAATATTTGCAAATCAGTTAACGTGATAAACCACATCAATAAAACAAAGGATAATGATCATATGATCATCTCAATAGATGTATAAAAAATTCAAAATTCATTCATGATAAAAAGTCTCAACAAAGTGGGTATAGTGGGAATATACCTCAACATAATAAAGGCCACATATGATAAACTCATAGTTAACATCATACTCAACAGTGAAAAGCTCTTCTAGGAGTGGGAACAAGACAAAAATGACCATTATCAACCAGCACTTTTACTTAACATAGTATTGGAAGAACTAGCTACAGCAATTAGGCAAGAAAAAGAAGTAAAAGGTATCCAAATTAAAAAGAAGTAAAACTGTCACTATTTGCAGATGACATACTATATACAAAAAACCCTAAAACCTCCACCAAAAAATATTAGAATAAAGGAATTCAGTAAAGTTGCAGGATACAAAATCAATACATTGAAATTTTTTGCATTTCTATATGCTAATAACTTACTATCAGAAAGAGAAAATAAGAAAACAATCCCAATTGCAATTATACTAGAAAGAATAAAATATTTAGGAATAAATATTACCAAGGAGGTGAGAGACTGCTATACAGAAAACTGTAAGACATTGATGCAAGAAACTGAAGATGACACAAGTAAATGGGAAAACATACCATGCTCATGGACTAAATGGATTAATGTTAAAATGTCCATACTACACCAAGCAACACACAGAATCAATGGCAATCCTTATCAAAATAACAGTGGCTTTTTCCACAAAACTAGAAATAAAATTAAAATTTGTATGGAATCACAAGAGGCCCTGAATAGTCAAAGTAATCCTGAGACAGAACAAAGCTGGAGGGATCACGCTCCCAAATATCAAACTACACTACAAAGCTACAGTAATAAAAACAGCATGGTAATGGCACAACAATAGACACAGAGATTAATGGAGCAGAACAGAGAGCCCAGAAATACATTCACAATTATATGGTCAACTGATCTTTGACAAAGTTGGCAAGAACATACACTGGGGACAAACAGTCTATTTAATAAATGGTGATGAGAAAACTGGACCACTTTCTTTTACCATACACAAGAATAAAATCAAAACATAGTAAAGACATTTGAATGCACAATATCCACCAAACTAGGAGAAAACAATATGCTCTTTGATACTGGTTTTAGCAATATTTTGGATCCATCTCTTTCAATAAAGACAGCGTAAGCAAAAATAAACAGGACTACATCACACTAAAAAGCTTTTGCACAGGAAAGGAAACCATCAACAGAACAAAAAGGCAACCTACTGGGGCACCTGGGTGGCTAAGTTGGTTGGGCATCAGACTTTGGCTCAGGTCATGATCTCACGGTCCATGAGTTCGAGCCCCGCAACGGGCTCTGTGCTGATAGCTCAGAGCCTGGAGCCTGCTTCAGGTTCTGTGTCTCCCTCTCTCTCTGCCCCTCCCCGCTCATGCTGTTTCTCTCTCTCTCTCAAAAATAAATATAAATTTTTTTTTTTTTAAAAAGGCAACCTACTGAATGGGATAAAATATTTGCAAATGACATATCTGATTAAGGGTTAATATCCAAAATATATAAAAAATTCTTCCAACTCAGCATCAACAAATATACAATTTTGATTAAAAATGGGTAGAGGACCTGAATAGACATTTTTCCAAAGAAGACACAGAGATGGTTAACAGGCATATGAAAATATCTAAACACCAAGAGACTATGGTGAAATGCAAATCAAGACCACAATGAAATATCACTTCTTATCTGTCAGAAAGGCTATTATCAAAAAGACAAACATGTTGGTGAAAATGTGGAGAAAAGGGAACCCTGATGAATAGTTGGTGGGAATGTAGACTGGTGAGCCATTATGGAAAACAGTATATTGTTTACTCAAAAAATTAAAAATGGAACTACCAGAAGATGCAGCCATTCCACTTTTAGGTATTTATCTGAAGGAAACAAAAACACTAATTGGAAAAGACATGCACTCCCATGTTCACTGAAGCATGATTTATATTAGCAAAGATACTGAAGCAACCTTAATATGCACAATATATGGATTGAAGAAGTGGTATTTATGTGCATGCGTGTGTGTATTATGTGTGCATATATCTATATACACACACAGCAGAATATTATACAGCCATAAAAGACTGAGATCTTGTCATTTGTGACAACTAGGATAGACCTAGAGGGTATTATCCTAAATGAAGTAAGTCAGAGAAAAACTAATACTCTATGAATTCAGTTATGTGTGTAATCTGAATAGCAAAACAAATGAGCAAACAAAACAACACAGGAATAGACTCATAGATATTGATGGTTGTAGAGAAGGGGGAAGCAGATAGATGAAATAGCTGAAGGGGATTAAGAGGTACAATCCTCCAATTATAAAATAAGACAAGGGATGTAATGTACAGCACAGGGAATACAGTCAGTAATACTGTAACAACTTTGTATAATGACAGACGGTAATGAGACTTACTGTAGTGATCACATCATAAGGTATATAAATATGAAATCACCATGTACACCTGAAACTCAACAATACTGCCTGTCGATTATCATCAACTAACATAAGTACAAACTGTCCTTGAAAAAAAAACGAACCACCATATGATCCAGCAATTCAATTTCTGGAAACAGATCCAAAGGAAACAAAAACATGTAACTCTTAAAGGTATCTGCGTCCCCATGTTCACAGCAGCATTATTTACAACAGCCAAGACGTGGAAATAACCTAACTGTCCAACGATGGATGAAGAAGGTGAGTATATATACACAATGGAGTATTATTCAGCAATAAAGAACAAATCCTGCCACTTGTGGAAACATGGATGGACCTTGAAGGCATTACTATGCTAAGTGTAATAAGTTAGAGAAAAGCAAATATTGTATGATCTCTCTCATATGTGTAATCTAAAACAAAAAACAAAACAACTCATTGAAAAAGAGATCAGATTTATGGTTACCAAAGGTGAGGGTGTGGGAAGGGGACTTGGCAAAAGGTGGTGGAAAGGTACAACCTTCCAGTTACAAGATGAAGAAGTACTAGGGATGTAACACACAGCATAACGAGTATAGCTAACACTGCTGCATGATATATATTAAGACAGTTAACCCTTAACAACTCTCATCACAAGGACAAATTTTGCTGTTTTTGCTTTTTTAGTGTAACTACTGTAGATGAGATGATGGATGCCAAGTAAACTTATTGTAATCATTTCACAATGTATATAGGTCAAACCATTATGCTATATATCTTAAACTTACACAGCCATGTACGTCAACTTCATCCCAATAAAACAGAAAACAGAGAAAGGGCAAGAAAGCTACATCGCTGAAATCTCTAACATGAAAGGTTTGGAGGCGATATAGCAATATATTTAAATAAAATAATACAGTATTCAGTTGACCCTTGAACAACATTAGTTTA
Source organism: Panthera leo (assembly GCF_018350215.1). NCBI lineage: Eukaryota > Metazoa > Chordata > Mammalia > Carnivora > Felidae > Panthera > Panthera leo. The sequence goes on from NC_056682.1 coordinate 21,207,989, forward strand.
AACTGCACAGTTTCGGGGCGCCTGGGTGGCTCAGTCAGTTAAGCGTCCGACTTCAGCTCCAGTCACGATCTCGCGGTCCGTGGGTTCGAGCCCTGCGTCGGGCTCTGTGCTGACAGCTTGGAGCCTGGAGCCTGCTTTGGATTCTGTGTCTCCCTCTCTCTCTGCCCCTCCCCCACTTGGGCTCAGTCTCTCTCTCACTTTGTCTCTCAAAAATAAACAAAAAAAAAGTTTTAAACTGCAAAGTTCCACATATATGTGGAATTTATTTCTATGAATACAGTACAGTGGGGTAAATGTATTTTCTTTATGATTTTAACATTTTCTTTTCTCTAACTTACTTTATTCTAGGAATACAGTATATAATATGTGTAACATACAAAATATGTGGTTATCTATGTTATCAATAAGGCTTCTAGTCAACAGTAGGCTACTGACAGGTAAGTTTTTGAAGAGTCAAAACCTGTACGTGGATTTTTGTGCAGGAAGTGGGCACCCTTAACCTCCACATTGTTCAAAGGTCAACTGTAATTATTTATGTATTAATCATTTAAAAACAAAACTTTAATACATTAGGGACTTGTAATATAAAAGTACTGTTAATGTAAATAAAACACGTATAATTCCTTAAGAATATAAAATGTGAGCATGCTCTGAGGAATATTTGTTCATTTTCTGCAACTTACTGTATGTAGTAAGAATACTGTGTTAATGATACTTAGGATATACTTGTAATGGATCTTGCATTTTTATAACACAACTCACTACATGCCATTCTTGTAGTTATCAACTCTTAGAAACTTCTTTGCCTAATATCGAGGATGAGATTTTAATTTCTTCTGTTTGGCAGTTTATATCTACAAAAATACAGAAATAAAGAAAAATTAAAAAAAATTTTTTTTTAATGTTCCTATTTTTAAGAGAGAGTGAGTGAGCAGGGGAAGGGCAGAGAGAGAGGGAGACCCAGAATCCGAAGCAGGCTCCAGGCTCTGAGCCGTCAGCACAGAGCCTGACACGGAGCTCGAACTCACGGACCGTGAGATCATGACCTGAGCCGAAGTTGGATGCTCAACCGACTGAGCCACCCAGGTGCCCCCAGCAATAAAAAAAAATTTTTAGAAATGAGTAAATAGGGGGCATCTGGGTGGCTCAGTCAGTTAAGTGCCTATTTCAGCTCAGGTCATGATCTCGCAGTTTGCCCCACATCGGGCTCTGCTCTAATGGCATGGAGTCTGCTTGGGTTCTCCCTCTCCCTCTCTCTCTGCCCCTTTGCTGCTTTCTCTCTCTCTCAAAATAAATAAACTAAAAAAAATTAACAAATTAGAATACGTACACAAAACTATACATTTATTTTAAAATACAAATAGTTTGTGATATTTTAAAATGTCTTTAATGTGATGCCTTTCACATCAGACACAAACTTTTTTCAACCTCCCCATTTTACAAGATACTGTAATTTACACAATATGTTCATTTAGACTACTTATTAGAAGTTAATCTAACACTGGTATTTATACAAAAGGTTACATTTATTGCATATTAAAAGTTTATTATGCTTTCACAGGGTCTTGAAAGAGTATGGCTAATCCAAGACTAAAATCGCTAATGCTGGAGAGGATGTGGAGAAACGGGAACCCTCTTGCACTGCTGGTGGGAATGCAAATTGGTGCAGCCGCTCTGGAAAGCAGTGTGGAGGTTCCTCAGAAAATTAAAAATAGACCTACCCTATGACCCAGCAATAGCACTGCTAGGAATTTATCCAAGGGATACAGGAGTACTGATGCATAGGGGCACTTGTACCCCAATGTTCATAGCAGCACTCTCAACAATAGCCAAATTATGGAAAGAGCCTAAATGTCCATCAACTGATGAATGGATAAAGAAATTGTGGTTTATATACACAATGGAATACTACGTAGCAATGAGAAAAAATGAAATATGGCCTTTTGTAGCAACGTGGATGGAACTGGAGAGTGTGATGCTAAGTGAAGTAAGCCATACAGAGAAAGACAGGTACCATATGGTTTCACTCTTATGTGGATCCTGAGAAACTTAACAGAAACCCATGGGGGAGGGGAAGGAAAAAAAAAAAAAAGAGGTTAGAGTGGGAGAGAGCCAAAGCATAAGAGACTCTTAAAAACTGAGAACAAACTGAGGGTTGATGGAGAGTGGGAGGGAGGGCAGGGTGGGTGATGGGTATTGAGGAGGGCACCTTTTGGGATGAGCACTGGGTGTTGTATGGAAACAATTTGACAGTAAATTTCATATATTAAAAAATAAAAAAATAAAAAAATAAAATCGCTAATAGCATAATTTCATTAAAAAAATTTTTTTTTTTTAACGTTTATTCATTTTTGAGAGACAAAGAGAGACAGAGCATGAATGGGGAAGGGGCAGAGAGAGGGAGACACAGAATCTGAAACAGACTCCAGGCTCTGAGCTGTCAGCACAGAGCCCGACACGGGGCTTGAACTCACGGACCGCAAGATCCTGACCTGAGCTAAATTCGGACACTCAACTGACTGAGCCACCCAGGCACCGCTAGCATAATTTCATTTTAAATCAAACATGAAGAGTTTTATTTAGGGCAACTGGTTTAAAGCACAGGTAATAAACCAATGTAAAACTGACTCAAAGCAGATTACTTCCCAACTAGTAATATTCAGAGCTCAAGTGACTTGTTATTTAGTGATATGGTTCAAGAAAATTTAATGATATGAAGTAGGTAAGAACTCTGATCACAATTTAGCAATCAACAGAGGAACTTTTTTTAGAATAAAGGTAGGTGAAGACAAGGGAAACCTTAGCATACGATTTTATTTTTTAAGACCAGTTTACATTCTTGCCCTAAAAATGAATTCCAATTTTCATTGAAATTCCTTCAATTTAAGCATATGTAACTTGTGATCAAACTTACCTGTTAAACAACCTCTACTCCAATATAAATGTCCTAGTCTAGTTTATTCCTAGAACATCTTCCAATTTGGAGACAGGTATATATTTTTTTTTTAATTTTTTTTTTTAAACGTTTATTCATTTTTGAGACAGAGAGAGACAGAACATGAACGGGGGGAGGTGCAGAGACAGAGGGAGACACAGAATCGGAAGCAGGCTCCAGGCTCCGAGCCATCAGCCCAGAGCCCGATGCAGGGCTCGAACTCACGGACCGCAAGATCGTGACTTGAGTTGAAGTCAGACACTTAACCGACTGAGACACCCAGGCGCCCCGGAGACAGGTATCTTTACTGGACATCCTATTTATTTAGAAAACTTTCTTCTATTTTGAGATATCAGTGTTTAAATTTCTACCCATGACAAACCTCTACTCTGAATATTCAGAGTAATAATATTCTGAATTTAATATTCTGAATAATATTCAGAATAATATTCAGATTTCCATCTGGTCTTCTATTATATGTTAAAGTAAAACCAGAAACTGCCTTGGCAGCCATTTTCCCCCCCTGTTATGACTTCTCCAGATGACCAGTTTTTAGAAGAAAACAACATGGCCATAAAATTACCCCCCAAATCACTTACTTTCCATTGCAAAAGAAAACCAAAGTTCAGAGAATTATTCAAATGCAGACTTTCTTCTATCTTGGACAACTTACACAACCTATATCTGAACTAAACTGTCTGTTGGTTAAATGCAGATATTCACCATCAAACTTTTTTGTAATGACTAGGTTGTAAGGAGGCTGTCTAATTTTGGAAGGAGAAAGCAAGCTATGTTAACTGGTAGAGAATGAAACTAGGCATTTTGGCTTAAAGAGCAAGAAACACTGAGATGAATTATGTAATTATGTAGAAGAAATTTACTGTATAAGAAAACTTATGTTTTTTGTTTGTTTTTGTTTTGTTGTTGTCTCTGTGGAGGGGAAAGGAGATGAGCACCCAAGCACCTAAACCATGTTTGAGTGGCTGTTTTATAGTATTTCCACAGGGACTTTTTTTGAATAGATGTTTAAGTACATTGGTAGATCAAATGGACTGATGTCCCTTCAGAATGACTGTGGTCTGCGGGTCTCTTGCTATGGGTTCTACAGTTTCTAAGAAAGCTACCCGATGGTCTGCAAAAGACAATTATGTCCTCCAGTGCAGTGACTGCTGGGACAACTGGAAGTTCTGCTGGTCTGTGTGTAAGGAAAGGTTTCTAAATACCCAGAAGGCTGCCACAAATTTAAGACACTTACCTGAGTTGTTTCGTCTACAAATCCTTAAAAATAATGTCTGGTCATTTTGAAGATTAAACAGCATGCCCTTAGTACAGCGCCAGTGAGACAGGCAATTAATGAAAGTTAATTTATTTATATATTTATAGTCCATATGAATACTTGCTTTTCCATAAACACAGACTAAGAATTAAGTATTTGTCAAGTCTAAGAAAATAATTTTATTCTTCCTAAAGTTCTATTGCCAGAACATGTAGAGAAAGAAAAAGAATGAAGAAAAAAACACTGTACCAAATGCTGGCATTTGGAATGACAATACATACTGGGATGAAATTTAAATGAAAATATGTGTTAGGTTGTTTTGTGATTTAGATACCCTTACCAAAGCCTCAGATACATATAGTTCCAGATTTTCTCCTTTATTAGCTTTCACAGCTACCTATAAAATGTGTTCCTTCTATAACATTGTATAGAAGCAAACTGCTGAACGTAGCACAATTTAAAAGGAATTTTCAGTAAAATTAAATAAAAACTAGATTGCCTAAAAGTTAAATATTAATTTTATTACTAAAGCTGTTCTCTATGAAAAGCTAACTCACAGTAAAGATCAAAAGAATTCATTGACTTCTGTGTCTAGAATTACTACTTATCAACAAAAAGATTTTTTTTCACATTAGGAATTCAGAAAGTATATTATTATCCAATCACAAACCTATTAGTTACTTATATAAAAACATTATTATGAAAGGTTGTTGGACTAGATGAAGTGGAAGGCAATCTTTTTCTATTAGGTAAAATATATATTTACTTGTATTGCTTCTTAAATGTATCTTTAATTTTAAAAATTAAATCATGTATGAGCAGCTGATGTATTCTTTTCATTTAGTGTTATTAAAAGTTACCTTTTTGAGACGGCACATTTGTAGGCATGGTGTTTCCTGAAATTATGAATATTTAAAAACAAATGTTTTTTGAAAATTTATCATCTGGAAAGAAGGAAAAATAAGGCTTTCTACAGTTGAAAATAGTAATTTTTCAAAAAGGTTGACAGGAAAAATATCTAAACAAACCATTCTTGATAAAGAAAGGAGGCAGTTTCAAATTAAAAATATAAATTTAAATGAGGCAATTTTTATAAAATATTGATACTAGCTAAAATCACATGCATAGGTACTTAATAACAGAGGACCAGCAGTGAAACTTAAATATGATAGGATTTATCAACAATAAATAAACATTTATAGTGCAAATCGTGCAGAAAAATTTCTCAAAGCAAAGACCATAGCAATCATTCTAATCTGTACAAAATCAGTCTCAGTTCTGTATACAATCTATACAGGGTATCTATGAATTCAGTCACTGTGATGAAATACCAATTTGCAAATCATACATATTAATTTGCTTATTAGTCTTGTGTCATTTCTGTCTTGGTAGGTTTTCAGGAGAATCTGAAAAGAAAAGAACATAGAAAACCCTAAGATTTAACTTAAGATGATAAATTCTCATCTCTTGATATTCTCTTCCAATTCAGACATGTCTATAAGAAGATAACTGGACTATGAGGGAAAAGAGGTGGGGAAAGGATTCTAGCATGTTCACATAAACAATTACTCAGTGCCCACTCTCTTCTTAAACTGTGATATGAAAAATCAACCCCTCCCCAAGGGAGTGACAGTATGATTTAAAAAACAAGATATAAAACAAGTCAATGTTGGCACTAACGTTACGTACAACTAGATGAAGAGAAGGGGCAGATGAGTTTGAGGTGGAGAGAAGAAATTCCTGCCATTTCCCTCGCTATAAATGCTCCCAGGGAGGTTCCCATGCTCCCTTCTCAGAGTGCACTGCTTCAGCCCACCTGAATGAGCACAGGACCACAGACATGACGCTAATCTGCTGGCCAAGCTGCTGCCGGGTCAGCCTATCTGCTGGGGATTTGTAGTGAAACCCCGGTTAGTCGCCATGAGCTACTTGAACTATCCTAATATGGTCAGGCCTGTGGGCGGCAATGGTGGAGCATGTCTAAGTGTAACAAAGAAAGGCTCTCTGAAGAGCAAGGTGGGGGAAGCACATGAGAGTGAGAGACAGAAAAGAACAGAGATGCGAAAATGAGAAACAAGCAGCCTTGGCAAGGGTGTGAGAAGAAGCCTTTGGTTATTACAGCCTCCTGCCCTGTTTTCAAGCTCAGCATCTGAGCTGTCCTTTCCTACATCTTGGCTCTACAAACTATCTCTGCATTGTTCAATAACACAAGCTTTTACTCAAATTTGGTGGGGTGGGCAATAGTTTTTACAACCAAATCACTCCTAAAACTAGATAGATGGAGAGGAAAAGGAAGAGAGTGTTGGGACTGAACAAAGACACAGTAATAAGAGAAAGAACATCAAATGGAGAACATATGGGGAAAATGGAAAATTAAAGTGGGTGCTCTCGAATATATGCCAGATTATAGAGGGCTTAAAACCAGAGAGAAATTTAATAGTGATACTGCCATTGCTAAATTCTAGAGCAGAGAAATTATACCATTGGCTGGTTTTAGGAAGATCATTCTGTCAGTGCTCTATAGTAAGGGGAAAGCCTCAATTCAGGGGACTGGCAAAACATTTACTGGAATAATCCTGGTGTGAGATGGAAAAGAGACAGACTGGAAGTTCATCTAAAAGGAAGAAATGACAAAGGAGACTAGTGCGAAATGTCAACTAAGTGATACGGTTTACTCCATATACCAGCTAAGAGAAAGATACTAATCATAGATATTTATAATTCTACATACAGAGCTGTCAAACACTAAAAAACAAACAAACAAACAAAAAAACAAAAAAGAAATTCATTTAAGGCAACAGCACAGTGACAAAATATCCAAAAGATTTCTATTGGTTAAATGCTTATGTATATAAAATTATACATAATGTATAACACAGAGCATTTTATATGTTGCATGTAACAAAAAAGCTAAGACAGAATTCAACAGGCACTGGTAAGAATACTTCACTTAAAGAATACTCAAACTTTCTGGAAAACAATTTACCTATAGTGGAGCATGGAATTGGCTGTGCGTTGTTATTGCTTGTTGAAGTTTCTCTTCCTTGGCTCTTCTACAGTGGCAAATCTAGAAGATTTAAAGTACCAGTCACTTCTCCAATGATTTACTTACTGCTTCCTACATTAGGACAGAATTCATATAAGTATCCTTTAACTTGTTGACATTTTTTACTTTTGAATGTTTAAGGTAGCTCAGAATTTAAAAATCATCACCCCACAAACATTGAATTGTATTTGGAAGATAACCTTTGCCTGTAAACTTCCAGAATGTAAAATAAACCTCTTTATATCAATTCTCTGATTATGTAATTTCAAATATCTGTGTTTTAAAAATATAAAAATCCTACTGTTGTTAATCAGGAAGATTAATAAAAACTTCAAGGTACAGTTATATAATATCAAAGAAGAATAAACTAGAAATCAACGCCTCGCAAATGCTATAACCATAGTTTTTAATGTGCCTAAACTTCAATTTTCTCTGATGGAAAATGGGGATAACAAAATCTGGCCACGTTCCTTAATAGGATATGCATATATATCATACACATTTTATAAAGTTTATTAAGAAAAGGTTACTTTTAAAATGTGATGTTTCAGAGAAATTAGGTAAATATTTAGAACTTTATCGAAAGGCAAGATACTGTTAAATAGACTTTCTTGATCTTTCTTTAAATGTAATGAAAATCAGAACAGAAAAGAAACTATTCCAGAATGTTCTCAATAACATTTACAAGTTTTAAAATAACTAAGTATACATTATTCCCTTTTGAAACAACTTGTTGAACATAAGAAGGTGCACAGCCTACAACCATTGACTAGACTTTAGCTGATATAGTAGCTTTAGAACAAAATCATAGTAAGATGCTGCTATCATTCTTAAAGAACAGAGGTTCTTTCGTCTCTTCTCATGGCACTCAAAACTCCAGCTCAGTACTGCGCTAACGTTTGCTCATGAATACAGTTAAGTAATTGGATATTACACTGTCCCTTGTCCTCAATTGAAGAGTATTACATACTGTTCTCTTTTCCATGAAGCTACTGAGAAAATCATCTATTTCGGTTTTTCCCTCTAAGAAATCTTCAGCAATATTATCAGATTCTTCCTCAGCTTCATGAGCAGCTACTTTCAATCTTGCCTGCAAGGCACTCGCACTACAGCTCTGAAAAAGAAAATCAAGCGCTCAGTTTATTTACACCGCTCAGAAAAATGAGACAGGGGAAGGGAGGAGCAATTCATTGTACGCCTTATGTTGAGTCTTTTTGAGGAAATCTGCTACCACCCAAGTCCTCAGCTTTTGGAGATAAGGGTAGATACCTACCACAAAAAAACCCAATCCAAAGCTGCAAACCAGTAAATGAGGGAAACTGGGCCAATCAATGTCTTCTGGGGATTTAGGAATTAGGTCATTGCGGTAGGCACCCTCTAAGAGGACACCTAATTATCCCCAGCTCCTGGTGTTGCTGCCCTTGTGTAAATCACCTTCACTTGAGGGTGGGCGGCACACAGGGACACACTTCTAATGAATATGGCGAAAGCGATGGGAATAAATTCAACCGAAAAGGCACAAGACCTGCACAAACACTGCTGAAAAAACTGAAGAAGTCATGAATAAGCAGAAAGACATCTCGGGTGCATGGACTGGAAGACTTAATACTGTTAAGATGACAATACTACCCAAAGTGTTCTACACAGTCAATGTGATTCCTATCAAAATCTCCATGGCATTTTGGCAGAAAAAGAAAAACCCATGCTAAAATTCATCAGAATCTCAAGTGACCCCAAATAGCCAAAACAATCTTGAAAAGGAAGAATAAAGATGCATATTTGCTGACTTCAAAACTTATTACAAAGTGACAGCAATCAAAACAGCGCTGTACTGACCTAAGAGACATGTAGACAAATGAAAGATCAAGCCCCAAGATACACCCTCACATACATGGTCAAATGTTTTCAAAAAGTGTGCCAAGACCATTCAGTGGGGGCAAAGACAGTTTTGGACAAATAGTGCAGGGACAACTGGATCTTCACATGCCAGATGAAGGTGGACCCTTATTTTACGTCACATATAAAAGTTAACTCAAAAAAAATTAACTTAAAGTGGACTGAAGACCTAATTGCCAGAAAGAAGACTATTTTTAATAACAGTCATGCTAGTGGGTATAAGGTGGCAACCCACTGTGATACATCACGTACACGAATGAACCGTTTTCTTATCACCCTTGCCAACACTGGTCATCTATCTTTGCAAGTCTGGCTCACATGGATGATGTAAAATTTGATTATTTTTATCACTGACAGGCTGAATGTCTTTTCAAACGTTTCCATTTATTTATTCATTGAATATTTATCGAGTATCTACTATGTGCCAAGCACTGGACCCGGTACTGGGTATATGGGGGAATACAATACGGCATGTTTCTGCGCTGATTGCAACAACGGTCTAATGAAATGATTTGTACGCTTTAGAGTGAGAAGACTGACTCATCGTCCCCAAAGACTCTGAGTGAGCACATCGAGACACAAGCGTAGGAATCAAAGTTGTATTTTTTAAGTGTTTCAACAATCATTTCAAGCAATTATAAGTGGCACAGAAGACAGAGTATACCCGTAGGCTTATTGGACATTCATATTTCTTTTTGAGTTTCTTTTTCTTTCCTTTGCCTATTTGTCAGGACTCTTTATGGGCCACTGGCATTCGTACGTGCTACATATGCTACAAATATTTGTTTCCTTTTCTTTTAATTTTGATATTATAATCTTCAGTATATGCATGTTTTAAACTTATAGACAGATAAACAAAATTAATTTTTTTTATGCTTCTGCCTCTTGTATGATACTTGGAAAGCATTTTCCCACCATAATCTCATAATTACCTTTCATAATTCTGGAATATTTTAAGTGTGTATGGTGTGATACAGGGATCTTCTTTCTAAATGGACTGCCAATTAAATAATTTATTAAACTCTCAATTTTTTCTAACCCATTACTCATATACACAAATCTATTTCTGAATTGCACAGTCCGCTCCATAAAACTATTTTTCTCTTCCTACAAAAATAATCTTTTAAATTATGAGGTTTTATAGTGTTATTCTAACACCTGGAAAGCGGGGGGTGGTTTCTTCCCCCATTGATTCTTTTTGTTCAAGCTCTTCCTGACCACTTTTAACCATTTAGTTTTTCAGATGAACTTTAGAATAAGCAAACTGAAAAAACAAACAAACAAACAAACAAAAAAAAAACAACTCGGGATTTGACTAGAAGTACATTAGAGGCACCTGGTGGCTCAGTCGGCTAAACATGTGACTCTTGGATTTTGGCTCAGGTCTTGATGTTGTGGGTTGTGAGTTCGAGCCTGACATCAGGCTCTGCACTGAGAATGCGGAGCCTACTTGGGATTCTCTGTCTCCCTGTCTCTGCCTCTTCCCCACTCGTGCTCCCTCTCTCAAAATAAATACATAAAATAAAACTTGAAAAAGAAGTAAATTAAATTTTTTGGGGTGCCTGGTTGGCTCAGTCCATGCTGAGCATGGAGCCTACTTAAGATTTCTTTCCCTCTGCCCCTCTCCCCTGCTCACGCACTCTCTCTATAATAAAATTTTTTTTAAAGTAAATTTTTAAGTTATTTTGAGAAGAATGAAATCTTTATAATAGTGGATTCACCCCATCAATATTCTAGGTTGCTCCATTTACTCAAGTGTTCTTTTTTGTCATTCAGTAAAGTTTCCTAACTTCCTTCACTGGGTTCAGTTCTAGGTATTTTACAGTTCTGTTGCTATTGTAAATGAGTTTTTTTCTCTACCTCACTTTGCATTAGTAGCTGCTGGAATTTCGGGGGAAACTTTCTCAATATGCTAGGATTTTTGCTTATTTGATTTTTGCTTGTTTTTGGTAAACAACTATTTTATTTTTTCTTTTATACTGTACCTCTTTTTTCTTGTCTTGTTGCAGTGGCCTGAACCTTTCCAGCATTGCTAAACAGGAGTTATATTGGGGCATCACTGTCTTATTCCTAATGTTAAGGGGATCTTGAAAATGTTTAGCAATTCAGATTTTTGCTGTTGGTTTCTAATATTCTTTATCAAGTTAAGGAATTAATTTCTATTCTTAGTTTACTAAAAATTTATAAAGAATCATAGGAATATTGTGAAAAGCTTATTCAGTATCTACTAAACTCTAATGTGCATCCAAGAGTATTTCATTGGATTCTCTCAGATTTTCTGGTTAAGAGGGAGGACAGTTTACATTTGATTCCTGACTCTGACACTTTCTATTTATATGACATCAGGGAAGTTATTTAATATCCCTGTGCCTCAGAATGCTTATCTGTACTATGAAAAAGTAGTACCAACGCCTACCTCCTAGGATTTTGAGGGAACAATGGGCAATATATGAAAAGAACATAGTGCAGTGTAAGTTGAATTTTATAAATGCTTCAAGTAATTTTATAAAGTGATTTTTATTTTTTATTTAATTGGATTTCTAGCAAAGAGTCTACTATTTGTGGTGAGTTAAACTTTATAATTTCATGTCTTCCTGTTTGCTAAGTTTTCATTTAAGGTATCTGTACATAAGCTTAAAAGTGAGACTAAAGTTCAAGTTTTTTGTTGTTAGATTTTATTATAGAAGGTAAACTGGCATTATAATAACATTCCCAGAAAAGTTATTTATGGGGCTTTTTGTATTTTTCTGCTTTGGAACCAAATATGCTCTTGCATCAGAACAAATCATTTATAATGCCCCATAACTGAGAGCTATTCATCTCACTTAAAGGTATCAAACCTTATAAAGAAAGTCACCTAATAAATGCTTTCTGATAATGAAAGTAAGAATGTGGCTCATGCATATTGAGATTAAAAATTCCTATGGGGTTCCTGGGTGGCTCAGTTAGTTTAGCGTCTGAATCTTGATTTAGGCTCAGGTCATGATCCCAGGATCATGGGATCAAGCCCCATATTGGGCTCTTTGCTGAGCATGGAACTTAAGATATTCTCTTTCTTTCTCTCTCTCTCTCTCTCTCTCCCCCTCCCTCCTGCCCTCCCTCCCTCTCTCCCCCCCTCCCCCCCCCTCAGCCTCTCCCCAGTCTTGCACTCTCTCCCTTAAATAAATTCATTAAATGTAAAAATAAAATCTTATGGTAAAGGAAAAGAGCTAAACATCTTACCTCACTAAGTTCATGCTGCCTTTGCATCTTCTTTTCAAAAGTAGATTTCAGTTGTGTAAGCAACTCATACTAAAAGATTTTAAAAAAATGTTATTTGATTATATTTTTAAGTTGTATGAATTTCTTTAAAATGGTAACTAACTCACCTTATCTAAAACAATTTGCCTTTTGGCTTCCAAGCTGGGCTCCAAAAGAAGATTTTTTCCTGTAAGATAAATTTCTGGTTTATTTCTAGGTTAAAGATCATATTCTTCTCAGACAATTTAAGAAGTAAGGAAAGACATACTTGCTAGCTCTTCAATACTTTTTACTAAGTCATCCTTGTCGGTAATGATCTGTTTTAGTTGAGGCAAAGTCACAAATTGTTCCAGTAATATCTCCTCTTGTTCATTCATATCTGTAAGCTGTGATACACTGGCAACACAACAGAAAAGTTCATGAGTGTCAGTCATCTTGTTTTCTCCGTGATGACATATATTCACAATTTTTCCATTTTATTCAGTTGACAGGGCTCTAAATAATTTCTGAACTATCAGTTTTTATATATGTGTGTAAGAATGCAAATTATGACCTTAAAAGCAAATAAAGTATCAACCAACCACAATGGAACACAAATTAGTCCAAGTGTAGCATCCAATCATGACAGGAGAGTAGGGTTCATGAATAGTCACAACAAGTTAACTTGTCTGTACCTGTTTAGCTAAAAGGTGTGGGGTTATCATAATAAAAGATGGGTATTTGCATATGTGTGTGTACAGATTCATAAAATATTTAAAGAAAAGCAATCATGGTGGACTAACCAAAAGTCAATATCCATAGGGTGAAAGCGGGAACTGGATGGGTGGATAGGAATGGAAGCTAAACCTTTATTAGTTTTGACTAAAACTTTATTAGTTTGACTACAAGGATTAGTTTAAACCTTGATTAGTTTTGATTAGTTTTGATCCATATTAAAGCATTATATAATTTAAAAAAATAAATTAAAAGAAGTCTATAAAATTCAGAGTAAATAGAAATAAATGAAACTGGCTTTTATTAAAGCATTATATAATTTAAAAAAATAAATTAAAAGAAGTCTATAAAATTCAGAGTAAATAGAAATAAATGAAACTGGCTTTTTTCTAAGTTACATACCATCCAGAGAAGTATTATTCAGAGACTTTAAAAAATAGTATTAGGCTGTACATTTCAGCCACAAAAGAAATACAAAAACACAAAAGTATAAAAAACAAACTCTTATCCTGAATTCAAGAATCACAGTAATAATATTGATACTGTAGTTTTGAAAAAGAACAAGTGCCTTTCAGAGAAAGGACTTTAGGCCTGAGAAAATAAATTTCATGATGATCCCATGGCATCTTTGTTTTGTCAGAAAGGACACAGAAGCCAATGTCAAGAATTTGCTAGTGACTAAAGACAGAATGTTTAAGTATCAAAAAGAATAATGACTGCAATAGACTGAAACATATCAAATACAGTTTTAAAAAAATCTACGAATTCTTAGTAGAAAGTAGATTCTACTTTAAATTCTTAGTAGAAAGAACTACTTTCTGAAAGAACAGAAACAACTACAGAAACAAACCAAAACCTTTGCGTATCAGAAAGTTGGCAGCTTGTGTGTGCATCAACTCAATATTCTGAAAATTGATAAAAAACCAAATAAGCATTTGTCTTTCTGTTCCTATATGAAGTGTATTTAAATACAACTAAATAGTTGATTAAGAAAGTTCATCTTCCTGGGGCTCCTAGGTGGCTCAGTCGGTTAAGTGTCCGACTTTAGCTCAGGTCTTGATCTTGTGGTTCATGGGTTCGAGTCCTGCGTCGGGCTCTGTGCTGACAGCTCAGAGCCTAGAGCCTGTTTCGGATTCTGTGTCTCCCTCTCTCTCTGCCCCTACCCTGCTCACGCTCTCTCTCTGTCTCAAAAATAAATAAACATTAAAAAAAAAAAAAGTTTTTAAAGAAAGTTCATCTTCCAGAATTCTGGCCTTTTCTGGAAGTAGAAAATCACATTTGCAACCTTTAACAAAATAACGGAGAGCCAATAATTTAGATGTTTCAACCTGTCTCAGTCTTAATGTCACTAAAAATAGGGCAACCAGACATCATCGTTGCCTTATATAAATGATATAAAAGGAAGTATGTACTAATTATGATATAAGTATTCTTGCCAAAAGAACTGAACCTAAATCTTTTTTTTTTTCACCACTGAGGTATAAGTGGCATATAACATTGTATGTGGTTAAGGTGTACAGCTCAATAATTTGATAAAACTGAACCTATGTCTAATTAAAACTCTATATCTAGCTACCAAATAGGGAAATAGGGAAATAGAAGAACATCTTCACTGGTACTACAACGATGCAATTAGGCAAAAACAGGATATAGGAAATTCTATAAGCCAAATAACCAATTTCTTCAACAAATATATAATAACATGACATGTATATAACTTATATTACCACATATATGTATTTACATGTGTATATGTGTGTGTGTATGTGTGTGTGTGTATATATGTGTATATATATATATGTATGTATACATATATACATATATATATATATACACACACTTACATATATACTGATAAAAATGGGGGGAAATGGTTCACAACTAAAAGAAACATAATAAATATGGTAATCAAATATAATAGGTAAACCTTGTTTTGATCCTGATTCACCTAAACTACCAATGAAGAGATTTAATTATTAAGATCCTGGGGTAATGAGATACTATTAAAGAATTATCATTAATTTTGTTAAGTATGATGCTATTGGGGTTATGGTAAACACAAAGTCCTTACCTGGTAGAGAAATTTAGTAAAGAATTGAGTAAAAATGCTATGTTTGGGATCTGGTTTAAAATAATTCTGACCCATACCCACACTTCCCAAAAAGGGCTACAAGGGTATACGATGCAAGACAAGCAAAGAGGTTCACCTTTTTGTATTTGTGACATTTTCATAATAATTTTTTTTAAAAGAAGAAAAAAAAGAATCCTTTATAACATGGGAAGAATAACAGTACCTACTTTATGGGGTTGCTGCAAACATTACAGTGCTTAGAAAACCTTAACATGTATGTAATATAATATAAATCTTCACTATTATCAGCAGAAAATAATAAATCACTACTTCCTAAAAATGACTGAAACACTGAGTCAATTATGGTAAACATTTTTTTTTTTTTTAACTGTAGGATTTCTCATGGGTATCTGGCTGTACATCCCTGGTAGGAGATATCCCAAAGACAAAAAGAACTACAAAAACAGATTTTTAATTATATTCAGAAGCATTAGTAATAACAGTCTTATGCATATTATAAATCTTCAATGCGGTATAAAGGATGTAACGTTTCCCAAATTTGAGTGGCCACAAAACAATTTTTCATGAAGTGTCTGAGAGAAGCAGTGTTCCATGAAAAATAGGACCTTAAACTTGAAACTACAAATTTATTTCCCATCAATTTGAATACAATTTGGCTTGTAAAAACACTGTGCTATTACTTTATGAGAACATTAATATGTTTCTCTATGTACAAAGTTCTACCTACAAAAGGAACAATGAGAAGGTCTAAAATAGGCCAAGAAATATTTGAAATCGCTGGAGATAATGTACTGAGAAATAATTTTCACAATAACGTAAGCCACAAAAGAGAAAGGACATTGTTATCCTGGAAACTATTATATCATTCCCAGTATCTAGAAAAATCCCTGGGTACATAGTCAATAAGTTCAAACTACAAGACATAAAAGTGATTTATAAAACTGTCCCACTAAGACAACCACAATACAGAAATAGTGAAGATAAAAACAACCCAAAAAACCCTTTTTCTTTAACATGGATAATGACCGTGATGATCTGGTCAAATAGACAATGAATACTAACGTCACTCTCCCAAGATTTTTACCTTAGTTCTGAGAGTTCTGGAAATGCATCAGGGACGTCCGGCATCTTGTAACCAAAACCATTTTGGCTTATCTAAAGAGAGTTTGAAATGGTATTAAACTTTAGCCATCTTTTTTGACTGCTCCTATTTACTTATAAATGTAATTTTTAATGGATCACATATTACAATTATCACCTTCATCTTCTCATCTTTGCACTTTACATTGTCCTTATTTTTCCCCCTCCTTTTTTTTTTTTTTTTAAAGTTTATTTATTTTGAGAGAGAGAAAGAATGTGGGCAGAGGGGAGCAAGAGGCAGAGAGAGAGAGGGCGCGAGAGAGAATCCTAAGCAGGCTCTGCTCTGTCAGCACAGAGCCTGATGCAGAGCTTGAATTCATGAACTGGGAGATCATGACCTGAGCCAAAGCTGGACCTTTAACCGACTGAGTCACCCACGTGCCCTCCCCTTCTTTCTTTATTTTCTTATTTTTCAGCATACCTTGTATATATAGGGTTAATTTTTTTTTTCTTTCGTGGGATCATGTGAGTAGCTCTTTCCTGGGCAAGTATATGACTGCTAAATAAAACTTTTAACTGTATCTGTAACAAGTGCAGAGAATTATCTGTGGATTTCACTGCTACATAAGAATACATTTGTCTCATCTGAAAGACACTGAATATAAACAAAATTTAGTAAATTGGCAAAAGTCTAAATAGTTGCATAACTAAGTTCCACAAGACAGTAGGGGAGATAATAGGCAATCTGTTGTTTAAATTAAAACAACTTTTTAAAATTGAGGATCCTTGGAAAGTTCTCTTGTAATTTTGTTAATACTAATTATAATAATTTTCATGATATTCATAATACTTGTTCCTAATATTCATTAATATAATGATGAAAGGTATCAGAAAAAGAAAGTCCACTTGGGTCTATATTCTTAATTATTTACAAACACCACAACTAGTACAGTTGAATAAAGTTCTACAATATTTGAGTATTACTATGGGCGAGACTCACTGAAGGTTAAAATGAAGGTTTTTAAATCATTTTATATGTGTTATTCACATAATCTCTCAATAACATCCCACATGGTAACAGGTACCACTTAATTTTTTTTTTTAATGTTTATTTAGTTTTGAGAGAGACAGAGACAGAATGCACGTGGGTTAGGGGCAGAGAGAGAGGGAGAGAGAATCCGAAGCAGGCTCCAGGCTCCAAGCTGTCAGCACAGAGCCCAACGCGGGGCTCGAACTCACGAGCTGCGAGATCGTGACCTGAGCCGAAGTCGGACGTTCAACTCACCGAGCCACCCAGGCGCTCCCAGTTACCACTTAATTTAAGAACAATTTTTTTAAACCAGTGAGACACTTGAAGCCCTTAGCAAGGTAGAGAGCAGACCCTCCACAGTCTGAGAACTACTTCTCTTTCATGATCACTTCTCGTGCCTTCATGTCTATTTCCTCTGTGACAGCTAGAGAGATCTATTAAATGCAGTTTCACAAGAATGCAATTTGGTTTATGCCTCCAAGACTTTGTCAATACTAGTGCCTTTTCACAGAAAACTTTACATAACCCCTCTCGTTCTGACAAATTCATTACCATCTGTCAAAATCTGGCCTCAAACATAAACAAATACATTCACTTATCTGCCCCATTTTAATTGAGCACCTACTCTGTGTATCAGGGGTGGTTTGAGGCACTAAGGACAAAGTGGTGAAAAAGTAGAAACACATTTCTTATAAAAGCATCGCTTCTAGTTCTACCTCAGTTTCTAGGAGTACTGTATCTTCACTGTAATTCCAAACTACCTCTTCTACTCTACTGGAAGTTTCATATTTGCAATTATTTGATAATTTGCTGGTCACTTCTGAGTTTGTTACTTGAGCTGAAAATGCGATTTAATCTTTTTATCTTTTGTGCTTTACTTAGTGGCTGCCACAAGAAGGCATATGATAAATATTTGTTGACTGGACGATCTCAAGGATACAAAATGTCTAGAAAACTGAAGATACCCACCGGTGCTGAAGTGTCTGTTGTGGGAACAGGTAATGGCAGATTTGAAAGGACGCCAAAAGAAGGAGCAGCGGGTTTGGCTGTTGTGTAACTTGTTGTTGAAGAAGAAATAGTGTCAGCAACAGACAAAGAAGTGATAGTCCTGTTAGCTTCTTGTGGCGGATATGGAGGAAGAAATGGAAAACCCTGAGATGCGTAAGGAGGCATCCCACTTGGATTACTGTATAGGCTAAAAAGAAAGACAGAAAAAACATTAGATTAGACATTAGGGGTAAACCTATAAAACTATTCCCACATGGTTCTAAATAACAATGGCCATGCAACAGAGATAGAATCTTGTTACTATAATCATATAACTGACTTAAAATATTATATAAACTGATAAAATATGACGCCACCCCAATAAATGTGGTTTCCATGAAAAAGCACAATGTTTTAGAAAGCATAATATTCAACCAGTCAGAGAAGAAGTGAACAGACAGGCTCTTTTTGAGTTTGAGCATTCCGTTAGCATTAATCACTATCTTCATAAGAAGAATGGAGGACGTTTAACCCAGAAAACGTATTCAAGACAGGTTGCTTGGATCGTAGCTCTCATTTTATCTGGAAAAATATGACTGCTTTTCTAAAAGATTTCAAAGGAAAATAGTTCAGTGCAGAGAAGAACTGCTAAAAACAAATATAAAACATAACTCATTTTATTGCGCTTCACAGATACTGTATCTTTTAAAAAACAGTGTTTACGACAACCATGCATCGAAGTAAGTCTAGTGGCACTATTTTCCTAACAGCATCTGCTCATTTCATACGCTGGCATCACATTGTCATAATCCTTGCAGTATTTCAAACTTTTTCATTATTATTTTTGTTATGGTGATCTGTGATCAGTGATCTTTGATGTTACTATGGTAACTGTCTTGGGGTGCCATGAAGTGCACCTGTATAAGACAATGAACTTAACTGATAAATGTGTGTGCTCTGTGCCACTGGCAGGCTGGTCCCCATCTGTGTCCCTCTTCCCTGAGATGTAATATTGGAATTAGGCCAATTAATAATCCTACAATGGCCTCTTAAGTGTTCAAATGAGAGCCACAGGTCTTTTACTTTAAATCAAAACCTAGAAATGATTGAGCTTGGTGAGGAAGGTGTATCAAAAGCCAAGACAGGCAAAAAGCTAGGCCTCTTGGGCCAAACAGCCAAGTTGTGAATGGAAAGGAAAGGTTCTTGACAGAAATTAAAAGTCCTATTCCAGTGACACACGAATGAAAAGAAAATGAAACAGACTTAATGCAGACGTGGAGAAAATGTTAATGGTTTATACAGAAGGTCAAACCAGCCGTAACATTCCGTTAAGCCAAAGCCTAACCCAGAGGAAGGCCCTAATGCTCTTCAGTTCTACGAAGGCTGAGAGAGGTGAGGAAACTGGATTAGAAAAGTGGGAACTCGGCAGATTTTGGATCGTGAGGTTTAAGGAAAGAAGCCTTCTTCGTAACACAGAAATGCAGGGTGAAGCAGCAAGTGCTGATGTAGAAGCTGCAGCAAGTTCCTGAGAAGATGGAAAATAACTAATACAGGTGGCTACACCAAAGAATGGATTTTCAATGCAGACAAAACAGCTTTCTGTTGGAAGAAAATGCCATCTACGACCTTCTAAGGTAGAGAAAAGAAGTTGAAGTTGATGCCTGGCTTCAAAGGTCCAAAGGACAAGTTGACTCTCCTGTTGGGGGCTAATGCAGCAGGTGATTTTAAATCACCATTCAAAAAAAAATCCTAAGGCCTTTTAACAATTAGGTGAAATCTAGATAGAGAGTTAAGATGGAAGAGTTGTATGGAGACTTTGAGCTTGTCTCATCCCTGAAACACAGATCAGCATCAAACAATTTTGAACACCCAGGAAAATGATCTGAGGATTAATCCAACAATCTGTGTAATGTGAGCCAGAGAACTTGGCAGGTACATGGTACAGAGAGGTGAATTGGGGGAGAGAAAAACCATGGAGCCATACAGGGTAGGGAACCATATTCACGCAGAGAGGACAGAGAGACAAAGAAAAAGAAGAGTGCAGCACGCTGAAATGAAGGAAGAAAACAGCTGGAGAGAAAGAGAGAAATAAAGAGTGAAAGCACTCACAGGGGACTGCACAAGAAACCTGTTCCTCAAAGCCACTGACGGGGAGAAAGGAGAGGGTTACAATAGGGCCAGGATTCTAGAAACAGTGGAGCACAGAGTCTGAAGTTTCGGAGCTCAGGGCCTGGAGGTGCCCTGGTGAGGAAGCAGGACCAATCCCCAGGAGCAGGCAGTGGGGTCTGAGGGTTCCGTGTGCCACACAGGGAGAAGCAGTTGCCCTACCTACAATGAACTGCATACTGCCATACGTTTTCGCCGAGGGCAAAAGTCCCAGCAGACCCCAGAGTGCTGCCACATTTACTGATATTGGAACAGAGATGCCAGAGTGCAGCAAAACCTGGCGCCAGCTGTGTGTTGTGATTTACCGTAAACTCTTGAGCCTCTGCCACTGCGTGATCGGGCAAATGTTTTCTGGGACAAGATGGCACCTGGCCATTGCTTGATGAGACCCTTCCCCCAGAGAATCAGCATGGGTCCAAGTAAGGAGGGTCTCTGAAGTGTGGGTTTTGAAATGCAGTCCCATGTGAGATAAAACTCTAGAAGGAGACAGCTTGGACACAGACAGGGTAAAGGCAGGGAGTGGACGGAAACCTGAGGCAAAGGAGCGGTGCTTGAATGTGTGTCTGTAAGGGCACAAAATGCCCATGCCAGAGACCAAAGAGCTGGGTGAAGCCATTTCCACCTTTAGCGCACACGTATACACACTTAGGAGCTGAGCAGTGCCACCAAATGGACAATGGAGCCGTTACACCAAACCCCACCCATTTGTAGTCTCCAGGCACATGCCCCAGAAGAGCAGCACAAATCCCTTCAAACTGCTTGGTCTACTGTTCCTTTACTTTGCTTCTGTTTTTGCCTCTGTTGTTTTCTTTTTTCTTTCATTTTTTTTCTCTTTCACGGGTAAAAAGAGTTCTATTTTCTCTTGAAAATTTTGATACTACTTTATTTTATTCCATTTTAATATTTAAAAAATTTTTTAAACTTTTTTTTTTCCTTTCTCTTTTTTCTCTTTTCTATCAAGCTTCTTTCAAAAAACAGAATGAAACGTACCTGGCATTGGCTTCCTTTATTTGATTTTGTTTTGTTAATATTTTTTTAATTTTTACTTTTTATTTTATTGTTTTTCTTCTCCTAAAATGACAAGACAGAGGAATTCACCCCAAAATAAAGAACAGGAAGAAATGATGGCCAGGGATTTAATCAACACAGATGTAAGTAAGATGTCTGAACTAGAATTTTAAACCATGATTATGAGAACACTAGCTGGGGTTGACAAAAGTATAGAAGACACCAGAGAATCCCTTTCTGAAAAAAATAAAAGAACAAAACTCTAGTCAGGGAAAATTAAAAATGCTAAAACCGAAGTGAAATATTGAATGGATGCTGTGATATACGAAGCAGAGCAGTGAATCAGTGATATAGAAGATAAAATTACAGAAAACAATGAGGCAAAAAAGAGGGAAAATGGGCAAAATATTGTAACATAAAACTTAGAGAACTTGACGACTTATTAAAAAGGAATAACGTTTATATGATAGGAGTCCCAGAAGATGAAGAGAGAGAGAAAAAGGGGCAGAAGATATATGTGAGCAAACTAGAGTGGAAAACTTTCCTAATCTAATAAAGGGCACAGACCTCAAATTCCAAGAACAGAGAACTCCCATTAGATTCAACAAGAATTGACCATCAACAAGGCATATTGTAGTGACATTTACAAAATACCTAACAATTTAAATGCATATTATTTATTTTTCTTGTCTGATTGCTGTGGCTAGCGTTTCCAATACTATGTTTATTAAATAAAATTAGCGACAGGACATCCTTGTTTTGTTCCTCATTTTAAGGGAAAAGCTCTCAGTTTTTCACTACCGAGTATGCTATTAGTTGTGGGCTTTTCATATATGGCCTTTATATTTCGTGGTATGTTCTCTCTAAATCTACTTTGTTTAGAATTTTTTTTTATCATGTATGGATGTTGTGCTTTGTCAAATTATTTTTCTACACTTACTGAAATGATCATATCATTTTTTATCCTTCCTCTCAGTGATATGATGTACCATATTGGTGGAGTTTTAAATATTGAACCACCCTTCCATCCCAGGAATAATGCCACTTGATCGTGGTGAATGATTTTTTAATGTATTGTTGGATTTGGTTAGCTAGTAGCATTTTATAAAGGATTTTTGCATCTATGTTCTTCAGAGGTCAGTTCACTTTTTTGTGGTGTCTTTTTTCTGGTTTTCTGATCAGCCTAATGCTGCCTCAGAGAATAAATTTGGAAGTTTTCCTTCCTCATGTATTTTGTGGAATAGTTTGAGAAGAATAGTTATTAACTCTTCTTTAAATGTTTTGTAGAATTTGCCTGTGAAGTCAACTGGTCCTAGATTTTTGTTATGTTGAGTTTTTTGATTACTGATTCAATTTCCTTGCTAGTAATTCATCTGTTCAAATTGTCTGTCTCTTCCTGTTTCAGTTTTTGTAGGTTATATGTTTCTAGGAATTCATCCATTTCTTCTAGGTTGTCCCAATTTGTTGGCAAATAATTTTTCATAATATTCTCTTACAATTGTTTGTATTTCACTCATTTGTTATTTTGTTTATTTGGGTTCTTTCTCTTTTTTTTGATGAGTCTGGCAAGAGGTTTATCAATTTTATTGATTTTTTCCAAAGACCCAGCTCTTGGTCCTGGTTTCATTGATCTTTTCTACTGTTTTTTTGTTTGTTTTAGTTTCTGTATTATTCACTTCTGTGCTAATCTTTATTATTTACTTCTTTCTTCTGGTTTTGGGTTTACTTAATTCTTTTTTTTTTTTTTTTAGCTTCATTAAATATAATGTTAAGTTGTTTGAGATTTTTCTTCCTTCTTGTGGCAATCTGTACTGCTATAATCTTCGCTCTTAGAACCACTTTTGCTGCATCCCGAAGACTTTGCATCATTATGTTTTCATTTTCATTTGTTTCTATGTAATTTTTAATTTCTTCTTTGATTTCTTATTTGACCCATTCATTGTTTAGTAGCATGTTATTTAACTTCCATGTATTTGTACTTTTTCCAGACCTTTTTTTTGTGGTTGACTTCTAGTTTCACAGCATTGTGGTCTGAAAAGAGGCATGTTATCAGTTCAATCTTTTCAAATTTGTTGAGACTTGTTTTGTGGTCCAATATGTGTTCTAGTCTAGAGAATGTTTCATTGTACTTGAAAATAATATGTATTTTCCTGCTTTAGGATGCAATGTATCTATCTGTTAAATTCATCTGGCATGGTGTGTCATTCAAAGCCACAGTTTGATTTTCTATGGATGATATGTCCATTGATTTTAGTGGGGTGTTAAGTCCCCCACTATTACTGTACTAGTATCATTTAGTTCCTTTTTGTTTGTTGTTAACTGTTATGATTTGGGTGCTTCATGTTGGGTCCATAAACATTTATAACTGTTATATCCTCTTGTTGGGAAGTCCCCTTTATTATGATATAGGACCTTCTTTATCTCTTGTTACAGTCTTTGTTTTAATGTCTATTTTGTCCAATATAAGTATTGCTACTCCAGCTTTCTTTTGACCTCCATTTGCAAGATAAATGTTTCTCCAACCCCTCACTTTCAATCTGTTGGTGTCTTTAAATTACTTTTTTAATGTTTATTTTTGAGACAGAGAGAGACAGAGTATGAATGGGGGAGGGTCAGAGAGAGGGAGACACAGAATCCAAAGCAGGCTCCAGGCTCTGAGCTGTCAGCACAGAGCCTGATGCGGGGCTTGAACTCACGGACCGTGAGATCATGACCTGAGCTGAGGTCAGACGCTTAACCGACTGAGCCACCGAGACACCCTTGTTGGTGTCTTTAGGGCTGAAATGAGACTCTTAGAGGCAGCAGATACATGAGTCTTGTGTTTTTATCCATTCTGTCAGCCTATGTTTCTTGGGGTAATTAGTCCATTTACATTCAAAGTAAGTGTCAATTGTATATGTATTTATTGCTATTCTGTTACTTGTTTTGTAGTAGTGTCTATTGTTTTTCTCTGATCCTTTCTTGTCTTGCTGTTTCCTGGTTTGCTGGTTTTTTTTTTTTTTTTTTTTTTTTTTGTGATATGCTTGGATTCCTTTCTCCTTATTCTTTGCTCACTACTTTCTTTTTAATATTTATTTTGAGATAGGGTTGAGGGATAGAGAGAGAGAGAATCCCAAGCATGCTCCATGCTGTCAGCTTGAGGCCCAATACAAGGCTCAATCCCACCTACCAACAGATCATGACCTGAGCCAAAATCAAGAGTTGGAAGCTTAACAGACTGAGCCATCCAGGCACCCCATCTATTACTGGTTCTTAATTTGTGGTTATACAAAGCATAGGTTTAAAGGACATCTTCTGGATATAGGAGTCTGTATTAAGTTGATGGTTGCTGATGTTTGAACCCACTTACTCCTCTTCCCCACGTTTTAGGTATATGGTATCATATTTTACATCCTTTTGTGATCCCTTGACTGATTTTTACAAATATACTTATTTTTCGTATTTGTAGTCTTTCTTTTCCACTCAGAGGGTTCCTTTTAATATTTTTTGTAGGGCTGGTTGAATAGTCATGAATTACTTTCGTTCTTGTTTGTTTGAGAAACTATTTCTCCTACTATACTGAATGACAGACTTGCTGGATAAAGTATTCATGGCTGCAGATTTTTCCCTTTCAGCACTTTGAATATATCATGCCGCTCCCTCTGGCCTACAAGGTTTCTGCTGAAAAATCCACTGATACCCTTATGGGTTTTCCTTAGTATGCAACTGTCTTCTTTTCTTTTGCTGCTTTTAACATTATTATCTCTTTCTCACTACTTTCTGCCATTTTAATTACTATGTCTTGGTATGGATCTCCTTGAGTTGATTTTTAGAGGGGATCTCTATGCTTCCTGGGTCTGGAAGTCTGTTTCCTTCTGCAGATTAGGGAAGTTTTCAGCTATTATTTCTTCAAATAAATTTTGTCTCCCTCCCCCCCCCCCCCTTTTCTTCTGGAATCTCTACAACGTGAATATTCTTATACTTGACAGTCATTGAGTTCCCTAAGAGTAGTCCCAATTTGCATCAATTTTTTTTCTTTCATTTGTTCAGCTTGGTTACTTTCCGTTACTCTTTCTTCTAGATCATTAATTTGTTCTTCTGCTTCATCTATCGTGTTATATATTCCAATAAGTCCATTTTTAATTTCACTTATTGTGTTCATCTCTCAGTGGTTCTTTTTTATCTCTTTGTTAAGGGTCTGATGTCCTCCACTCTTCTCAAGGCCAGCAAGTATCTTCACGATCAATACTTCAAATTCTCTAACATGCCTACTACTCATATCTGTTTTACTTAGGTTTCCTGCTGTGGTTTGGTCTTGTTCTTTCATTTGGGACATATTTCTCTGTCTCCTCATTTTGTCTAACTCTCCGTGTGCTAGGAAGGCCAGCTACATCCACGAGATCCTGCAGTGTCTTGCAGTGCAGTGCCTCCTGTTCCTCAGGACCTGGCACTCGGGCGGGGGAGGGGGGGAGGGGGGGAGGGAGGGCGGGGCGTGCCTCTGTGTGTTGTGTGTGCCCCGTTGTGTTCCTGCCACTTTTCCCTTCAGTCCAGTTTTCTGCAGTGGCTTTCTTGGTCTGCTGTGGGTAGTGTTTGGTCCCAGGGGAGTGAAGTGCACTGGTCTGCCTGCTAAATAAGACCTGGAGCCTCTGCTGTGGGGACTGAGCTGGCCTAAGTGGACTTGCATAGAGTGCTTGGGCAGGGCAGGCACTTTTAACATGTTTTGCTTTAGGCTTTTGCAGCAAATGCCTTAGGCTTTTGTGTATTGGGGTGCTGGCAAGGGCTGTGCAGGTCTTCTGGGGGAGGGAACTCACAGTGCTGGGGACTGAAGCAAGTGTGACTGGTGAGGGCATATCCAATGAAGCATGGGGCGGCAGGCCCTGGCATAAGCAAGTTACATAGCAAGTGTTGGTGCCACACTGGTTCCCACAGCTGTGTTTAAGCTGAGGGGACGGGCAGAGAAAAGACATGTGCTAGCTCCTTTTTTCCTAAGTGGGGCGGGGATGAGGGGTCCTGAGATCCCTGTTTCTCTGGACAAACTCTGTGATGAGTAAATCACTCTACCTTCTGTGTGCCCCAGGCATTTTTCAAATTGCTGAATCTGTGCTGTTTCTGTTCAGGATGTTTGGAGTGTTGCCTCTTTAAAGGCCGGAACTCAGCTTCCTAAGGACCTCTGGGTTCTCCCAGAACAGAGCACAGATTTTTACAATACCAGGCTTTATGTCCCACTGGTTGTAAGGGACTGCATACATTTTTGCATATAGGAGAGAAGTAAATTCTTGTTGCCAGAAGAACTGTGGCATTTTGTATTTTCAAAACATCTACAGATAGATTTCTTGACCTTTGCCACTCTATCAAGAGATGGGAGTCTAGTCCCCTCCCCTTTGAACCTGGATGGGACTTTGTGACTGACTTTAACTGCCAGATGTGAAAATTAAGTGAGCCTTCAGAGTATTTCAATCCCTGGATTTGCAACCACAACAGTTAATGCAAAAGATGAAACAAAGACGAGCTGTCTCTAGTAGTCTCTAATCAAACTGCAGATTCACAAGGAAAATACATGTTGTCAAGGTTTGATGATGTGTAAAAACGATTTGAAAGGTATTTTTCAGAGCTGCTGAAAGATGTGGAAAATTAGAAAGATAAAATAACCAATGGAAACACAGAATTATCATCTCCAAAAAAAAAGCAAAAAGTTGTATCATAAAAGAAATGTAATCATGACCAAGTACATGACTTAGCAACAGGGAATATTTCCAGAATCAAATTAATGAAAATATCAAACATGCAATTTAAGTAAAAATCATGACCTCAATCACTGAGAGACTGGAAGGAAAGGAACGTTTGTGAAAGATAAAGTCTCATCAATCATAACAGAAGGCTGATACACCTAAAATGAGAGAATTAAGAGATGTATGTTTATATTATATTTACATTATTCAGAAAGATGAAGGTAAATATTAGAGAAGCAGCTAAAAGAAGAAAACGCAGCTGCCTCTCAAAAGTATAAATTTGTCTGTGTGAAGGTGGGAATGTGGAAAAAAAGAGAACTGCCTTTTAACATCATTTGAAATTTTAAACTGTATTATGTGCACTCCGATAAAAATAAGTAAAAATAAATATATACATATAGGTTTTTTGTTACAAATATACTTACTATGAAAATGCCGTTGAAGAAGGAGCTAAAACTGGAGGATTCTTCCAAAACTCATCCAATAGACTCTGAATAATTTTTCCAAGATCTGAATGCATTGTAAACTGAAAGTAACAGTATACAGGAAGATTAAAATCACTTTCAGAATAAGTCTTATTAGGATAATGTCATCCTAAAACTTAATCTTAAATCCCCTTCTGCAAGTCAGGAAGTAAATGAAAAACAAAGGATATTGTGTCAAATGACCATATGAGCAATCTACAACTTCTAATATTTTCCTATACACTCGATACCATAAATCAGGTTAAAAATCTATTTAACCAATAATGGAGCTAAAATATTTCCACACTTTTAAAAATAATTTTAAGGTTCAATGATAAATTCTGAGAGTACATATAAGTTACAGTTCCTCACATTAATCAATTATTTATGTATCCTAAGAACTTGGAGGCATATTTGAATTTTATCCCCTCCTGACAACTATGGAAGATCTACTATGAACCAAAGTTCTAAGATCAACAGGTCCTCATCACAGAAAAACAAATAACTTTCAAATCAATATTATCTATTAGATATAGTGACTTTTTTTTTCTCGGAATTGTACTGATTCCAAATGAGATTTTAAATGCATTTTAGATTTCTGAATATACAGCAGAAAAGTAATACACCTGTTATACTACTCTGAAATAAATTATACTGTATACATACGTTGTTTACTAATGGAGAGGTAACATAGACTCCTTGTTTATCCATTAAGTGATGTCGTATTGGTGGATAAACACTGATCACTGGTTTTTCCTGAGGAAACTGTGGAGGGAGCAATCTGTTCAATGTAGAACAGATGAAAAACAAAAAGACAAGGGTTATGTTATATAGTCATTAATGCTAAAACAAAGTTAAAAGCAAATTAAATTTTCATACTTTAATTTGGATTAATTATTCACAGTAGTAAGTGCTCTCTTATGGTTGTTGATTGAAAATATACAAAAGGATCTACTTTGGCAACAATATCATAAAGTAATTCAATATAGTAAAACCTTCTTAATGTGGAATATGGATACCCTGAGTTATAGAATATTCTTTACACCAAGTCAATTAATTGCTTTCAAACACAATAAACCAAGCTACGTAAAATCTCAGATAAAAGTCAGATCAGGCTATTTGTACGAGGTGAACCACAGTAACTCAGTCTGGCTATCAGCTGGACCACAGTTTCTGTCCATATAATTTCCTCGTGGTTTTCCTACTTTTGAAATACTGCCAAGAATTATTTCACCATCTACTGAATTTTTAAAGAGTGAATAGATAAAAGCCAAAGTACTACAATTAAAACACTGTAGCTATCATCATGCCTTGGTTCTATAAAGTTCTCTTCTAATTGTCCCCATTAACACATCTCTCCCAAGTCTGAGGTCAATCACATGGTTTCAAGTAAAGAACAGTAAACTCTCAATACAAAAAAAAAAAAAAAAAAAGGTGAAAATCTGAACCTTTCTGAACTACCACAAATTTAAAATCAGAGATCGAAGTCTTAAAAAATGGGATTTTACTGGATATGGATACTGATTTCCAAACCTCTCAAAGAAGAATATGTCCCTTTAAACGGTCTCTCTGTTCGCCTGCTGGCTCAGATAACTATTTATTTTATAGCACTGTCAAAAAGAAAACTGGGTCCTTTTTGGCTTTTCCTACTAAAGCATATGGGGGACAAAACTACTTCATTTATATAAAGACGTTAAAGTAGTTTGGTAAAAAAGGCAATGAATGGTCTTTGAAGCACAACCGATCTGGGTTTGTAATCCTGACTATGCTGTTCACTACCTATGTGTCTGTAATTTGCCCAATTTGCAGGACTGTTGTGAGGATTCAAAAAGCTCCTCTATATCAAGATAAGCCAGCATCATGCTTGGGACTGTTATACGTTCACACTTTCATTCACTTATTCAACTAGGATTTCACAAGGCCTTTTCTGTGCTGGCATTGTGCTAGACGGTGAGAATATGAAGATGAATAAGCCATGCTTCTTGTCTTCCAGTTAAGTGCTTCTTACCCACAAACACCTGCTCCAGCACCCAGCCCCCTACTGCAATCTGAGAAAGCAGTAACTTAATACTTTCATGCTGAAGACTAATAACTGCACTTATGGTTAAATGGGGAATTCAGCAATCATCCTGTCCAATCTTTTCTCTCACGAAGAAAATTTTTAACTTGATTTTTTTTCTTTAATCAGCAGGTCAAATTGAGCCTTGAACTTTTCTGGCTGATGTAGTGTATCTGTTGCTGAAAACTAGACTATTTTAACTTGTTTTTGATATAAAGCTGAATAGATCTCTAATGGTTTTCGATACACAATCCCTTTGATTGTCCTTATCATTCTTTCTTTCAGCCTACCTCCAGGTAAAACTTTAGTGCAAATCAATAAAAATAATTATAGTACTAAAGATCATTACATCTTTTCATTGCATTTCTTTCTTCTTGTATAGTTTTTTCTTACAGCAATATCATTATAATGATGTCTTTAAAAAATTTTTGTTTCACGAAATTGCATTAACTTTTTTAGAAGTTACAGTTACTAGAAAGGGAAAGGTTTAAGCAAGTTTACTTTAAGCAATTTACGTCTAATAACTAAGAAACAAAATAATGAAAAGACTTTTAAACGCACTATTACATAAAAATATAGGATACAATTCTACTCACATATTAATGTTAATTGTCAGGTTGTTTACGGTGAATGGCAACCTGTATTCCACATCTTTCTGTATTTCAGCTATACTGTAAGAGAAAATTTGAGAAAAAAGTTTACCTGAAGTTACAAAACCATTAATGTTAAAAAGAATTTTATATGTTTTTAGAGCCTACTAAAACTATCAATTTTAATCACAGAATCTAGACAGCCAATATAACTCGCATCTTAAGGGAACAATTATCATAGAAAGATTTATCAAGTAAGCAGGCAAAATATTCTGAGATATCCAAGTGTGTGTGGATACAGTGCAGATAGATGTTGAGGCAAAATAGCAGAGAAAAACTCCTATTAATACTAGATTGATTTACTATAATTTTATCTAATTCATCATTACTATAAGCAACTGTTATCCTCTGGTTAACACAGGTCAACAAGACATCTGGGTTCTGATCGTAACTCTGCCACTATTCAGCTATATAGACAGCTAGGGAAGTCTGGGTCTTAATATCTTAAACTTAAGTCTAGATAAGATGTCTCCTACAGTCTTATGACAGACTGCTGGCCATTTTCCTCCCGTTCTTCCTAAGTAAGAGAAGTCTAATTTTATTTTGAGTAGCAACATTCTAGCCTTTTTTGGCAGCTAGTTGTTGGTACAGACTTAACCTCCAAGATAGACATAGGGAGGTCGTAGGGTCAAACTACTAGGAAAGCATCTAAAAGAGGGGACAAAAAAAATGAGTAAGAGTCTATTTGCCCTTCCTGCCTGGACCTGATAGCACTTCCAACAGCCATATTGGACCATGAGTGACCGTGAGAATGGAGGTCATACACTAGAGAGAGCTGAGCAGAAACAAAGAAGTAGCTTGAGTCTTTAATGACTACAGTATTGTCAACTGAATTTCTTTTTTGTGAGAGGAAAAAGTTTTATCTTGTGTAAGTCAGTATTTTGGGAGTTTCTGCTGGTAGCAGCAGAATAGAACTGCCAACTAATATAATTTCCTTACACTTTAATGCTCTATACTTAGAATTAATTTATTATTAATTGTAGGGACACATTATTACAACTACAATCTAGCAACCAAATCTTTTGGAAGCTCACTTCAAGTCCTAATGAACATTCATAGTATTTCCAAAGGGAAAAATGTGAAGTAGTACTAATGAGTTAAAGTTAGGAAGAATCTTAATATTCAAAAAGGCATGAAACTTTTCCAAGCATTAATGCTGCTAAAAGATCTAGCATTTACGTAATAATTTACTTTTTGTTCTTTTGATTGCTTCAACTAAAGCTCTGTACTCTGACATCCTATGGAATGGGGTTAGAATTGAGAAGAAGAAACAGCTGAGAAGAGACTCAAAAAGATATTCAGTATTAGGACTTAAACAGTGTTAGACAGGTTTTTCTTTGGGGTTCACGTTTGGACACTATGATACTGACAACCTCCTCAGTTGTAGGAAAACCGTATAATCAATTAAATGGCTTCAGTTTTCTATTCCTCTATATTATTTTAAGACCCGAAGGTGTAACTGCTTCAAGGGAATGCTGGTCACAAAAGCATCCATCAGTTTTAAGCTAAGTAGAGCATCTTCATGGTTAAAAGCATGACCTCCAAAGTGAGGCTTCCTGGGTTCAAATTCTCCCTCTAAACCATTTACTTGTGTGACTATATGCAAACTACTTATCTCTCAAATGGAAAACAGGGATGTTTAAAGTACCTATCTACCGAAAACATTTGTTAGATTAAATGAGAGAATACACGTAAAGCCCTCCACAAAATACCGTAATTGTTCAATACATGTTAACTATTATTAACTATGCGTTTTGAACATGCGTCACAGTTGCAGCCTGTCTACATTTATAGTACCGAAGTTTTAAGTCAGTTTTTCAGTGTATTTTTATAGGAAGTAAATTAATTTGATTAAAATAATTTTCACTTAATTCAATGGCTTAGAAGTGTTCAATGCATTGTCCTGATGATTAAAGTGTTGACATTATTATTAAGTTTTGGCAAATTTCCTTCACAAATGAGGTATAATAGATAACTGAAAGCAATGCTCGTAATATTAGTGAAAGCTGAACTATGAGTAAACAAATTCCAAAACAAGTTAGTCATGGTAATTGTTGGAGTTCAGGACATACTACTTCAGCATCTTGATTATTTTCAGCCAAAGGAGTTTGAGAAAATATGAGAAGCAGGAATGTTACTCTAACCTCCTCCCTGCCCCATCCTTCTTCCTTGAAACATCATAAAACCCTCATATGACATATGCCCTTCTTATATCAAGAGGAAAGGAACATCCTTACCTCCAAAGACAAAGGGACACCAAGAAGAACAGAAACAAAGAAGCCTGGCGAAGCTGGCCCCCACCTTGTGTACTACAATTACCTCGTATTCTTTAACCCATCATATTCCTCCATTACTGTGCACTCTTAATCAAACCTAGCATAAAATACTCAGGTCTAACTATTTCTTTGGGTCTTCACTTCCTTTTTAAGTTTTCCATCTCATGTAAAACTTCTATTAAATAAGCTTATATACTTTTCTCCTGTTAATCTGTCAGTTTAATTTTCAGACCCAGCCAGATATCCTGAGAGAGTTGAGGACACCATTTTCCTCTCCTGCACTAGCTACATTAGACAATATGGCAAATATCTGTTTACTTAAGTAAAAGAAGAATCATTCCCTGAATATTCACAAATGTGATTTTTGAAGTTTTTGCTATTTTAAATAACTTTTAAAAATGATTCATTTTCATTGGGAAAAAACAAAAAGAACAAGCAAGGAGAACATAAAAATCAATCCACTAACACATTGGTATATAACCTAATCTTTCTATATTCAGAGCCTTATGTAAAATGCAACTGTACTGTCTACACAATTTGTAACTTGCTCTTCTTGAATCAGTAAATGCTATTTTACACTGTCTTTTTTTAAATGGCTGTATAATGTTTTACTATCATGTTTAATCTACTTTTTATCAATTATTGAGATTGTTTCTAGGTTTTACTGTTATAAATCACACTTTGATAAACATTCTTTGCAGACTTATCTTTCAGCTAACAGGTAGTAGCATTCTGGATATAAACACACACACATATTTTAAAGTAATACTGTAATCACACTACAAGAGCAAATTTGAATGACCTTCCATTAATATTTTTATGTTCTAGGTTCTCTCAGACAAGTGAATTACTGTGGTTTTCAAACTGAAACAACAAAGAACTCTGCTAGAATGTATGATCAAGTGGCATCCTCATTTCTTTGATAGTCCCTAAAACTATAAACAAATAGACCTTGAAATGCAATATAGGCACCAGTTATGGTAAAAAGATTCCTTTACAAAACGATCATTTATCTCTGACTATATTTTGGACTTTATATTTTGTGTACAGTTGGACTTCGTAAGACTTAGTTCAATCGAACAGCTACCATATAGCCGCCATCTTGCAAAGAAACAAATACAGAAATATGTGTGGTCTTTGAAGGGGCGCACAGCATGAAGAAAAAATCGAGGGACTAAAAAAGACCAGTTCAAGCATGCATGTCCCAGAGTTGAGTAAATCAAGAAACGTTTACAAGTGAACCTTGCAAATAAAGGATGCAGATGCTTAAAGATGGTAGAGATTAGACAACTTCCCTTTCCCACCTAAATTTCTAGACAATATCACAAAAGCCTTTAAAAAAAACCCAAAGCTGTAACAGTGCTTTGCAAAGAGTAAGCAGAGAAGAAATTCTGAGGAATCCGTAAATGATAAAAAGATGGGATTAGATTTAAGGAAAAGGGTGATAATAAGGAAAAAGGCAAGAAAAAGTTAGTATATACAGGAACTAATGACAACCCCCCAAAATAAGACCAATGCAAAGCAGGAGTAGTCTGAAGGTCCTGCAAGCCCTTGAAGAAAGTCAATGCAAACCCAGAGTGTGGAGGGCAGGGCAGAAACATTTCCCAGGGTAATGAATGGGAAGGTGTGTGGAACAGAAGGTAGGACAGATCACTCTCTTTTCCCTGCTTGTTCCAACCAACAGTCAGTCATCTCTGTATCTAGAACAACACAGTGAGGCAGCAGTGCCTTAGGAAGGTGCTGACTTCCAGGTAGCCTCCAACGCCCAAAGACAAATATCAGCTTGTCCCATCTTGGAGCAAATCATTCTTTTTTTATTCATCATCAGAGGCAGGCTATCATAAACAGAGTTCAATATCTACCAACAAGTCAACAAGAAATCTCCAATACAGAAATGAACACTTCAAAAGAGGCCTGAACAAAACAAAACCATGCAAGGCAGGCACCAAACTCAAGAAGCCCAAAATACAAAAACTTAAGGAAACAGAGTTAATTGAGCAAACAGAAGACTCTAAATTTCTGTAATTAATATTCTTAAAGTAACAAAAGAAAACAACACTTGCATTCACATACACACAACACAGTTGACATGAAAATGAAAAATTAAGAAACTGAAAATTTAAAATAAATAGCTCAAATAAATGGTTCGGCGCTCTGTTTGGAAAATGTTTCATACTACCTTCTCTTCTTGGAGAATACTGACACGTTTTTAGCATATTAAAGGCTTTGGGAAATTCTAAAGCACTCGATTTTGTTTTCTCAGTCTGTTTGACACGGAGCATGTATTTCACAGTACTCTTTGAACAGTGTTCTGTGGAACACAGGATAATGAAACAGAGGTGCAAAGAGCTAGAGGAACACAGAAGAAAGCACCTAACCTAAACAAGGGTAGGGGTGGTAGGGTCTTCAGGGAAATAATATAATATCGGAACTACAGTTAAAAGTCAAGTAAGAGTTAACACCTAGGAAAGAGAATCAGGGAAACAAAGTGGACACTCTACACAGAAGAAACACCACGGGGAAAAACTTCAGGTGTGAAATAACACCGGGGCTCTAAGTATTCACATCCTTTGCCATTGAAAATCTCACACCCCCGCGGTCTCATTAAAAAGAAAAAGAGAGGCCCAAAATACAGACACTTAGGCTAAGACACCACACTAGGTCTTAATACCTAACCTGACTGTAGCCTCAACCTCCTCAGAAATTTGTCTTAACCAGTCAGGAATTTTCTGAACAGCACTAAATGAGATTATCTGTCACATGGGCCCCCTCTATCACTTCCAAGATGAGGTAATCCACCTAATTAGACCCCCTACTCTTAACCCCAAGGAAAGGTGACCTTACCTGGTACAATCCTTTTCTTTTATTTTGCTCATAACTTCTTTGCTCCACCACCCTTCCTATAAAACCTTTCCATCTTGTACAACTACCGGGAGCTCCCCTTATTTGCTGGATGGGATACTGCCCAATTCATGTATCATCTAATGAAGCCAACTGCATCTTCAAAATTTACTTGGTTTTGTCTTTTAACAGACTGGGTGGCAGCAACAGGATCCGAAGAAGGGAATTTCCAAGGACAAGTGGAAATAAAAAGAAACACAGGCGTGGCACTTCAAGGACCTTTGGTGAGCTCCTCTCTCTTTGAGCTCCACCTTCTTTGCATTTGAACTTGGATCTAATTGGTTTCCAGTACAGAGTTAATGAGTCAGTCTGCACAGACAAGAGGCTCTCACAGAACTCCAGTCCTTTGCTTGGTTCAGTCTACAATTTCATATTGAAATCCCTTTCCCAGTTCCAGTCTACAGTCCCCACTGACTGGCGTTTGGTACTTTCCCCAATTCTAACCCACAGTCTCCATTTACTAGCGTCTGCTGGTCAGCCTACGGTGGCAACTGGTGGTGGCCACTGGCTGGGGTTGGTGGCCACTGGCTGGATCTGACTTAAGAGCCAGGCTGGGCCTGATGTGAGCTGGACTAGGTCCAGTGTGAGGCCTCTGGTGTTGTTTTAAATAATGGCTGATAAGAAAGTCTCAGAAGCCAGAAATAAGGCTGCAAACATTGGTGGCCATGGGTCAAGCATTTACATTCAAAGGCTATTAGAGCACTCACCACCTCAAGAAGACTTCTGTGATAGAATAAGTTGGTTACATTAATGGGTTAGAACTGACACTAGGTCACCCACCAACCTGAAGGCAATTTCTATGCAATGAGGTAAAACACCGCACAATTCCCAACTCCATGTCATGTCTCTCTTAGGTATTAGTTTGACTTCGAGAAATCCAGAGGCTTAGCTAAAAAGTGGGATCTTTTATATGTAGAGTTGACCAGGCCACATTCTGGCATACACCTGCTTACTGTAGGTCTAAAAACTGTAGTCCCAGAAGTTGCAAATATTTAGTCAAATAGCAAGATCTTACTAAAACCAACCTAGAATTACAATGGCCATTAAGGTAAATACTCCAATTAGAGAAATAATTTAAGAAGTGTTCTTGGGGTGCCTGGGTGGCTCAGTCGGTTAAGCGTCTGACTTCGGCTCAGGTCATAATCTTGCGGTCTGTGAGTTCGAGCCCCCCGTTGGGCTCTGTGCTGACAGCTCAGAGCCTGGAGCCTGTTTCAGATTTTGTGTCTCCCTCTTTCTCCCCCCTCCCCCGTTCATGCTCTCTCTCTCTCTTCTCAAAAAAAAAAAATAAATAAATAAATAAACTTAAAAAAAATAAAAAAAAAAAGTGTTCTTGAAGAACACTTGAAAGTATTCTCAAATAGAACGGGATACCTATTTTAATTGGTAGGCAGAAGCCTTCAAAAGGTTTCAAAATTCCAAAAGTTTCATTGATTCACTGTAAAAGGACAATGAAGAAGAAAGGCACCTAAAACAAAAGACTAACATATAAGACTGACATTACTTCCTATGGTCCTCCTCTCTCCTTTATTTGAGTACTCTTTCTAGGAATCCATCCTCTATCTGAATTTCCTTTCCATTCTGAAGAGACTATTAGTTACTTTTTAAGATAAAGACCATTCCAGGATGCAGGCAACCCCTACAGTTAACTAAGAGTCATAGTTAAATAATTTCTTAAACCCATAGAGGATTCTCAAAAAGTTTTGTAAATAAATTATGTCCTGAACCCAGTAGAGAGGGGAAAAAAAAAAATCCCTTTCCTTTCCAAATCTAAAACAATTGGTTATTGATCCTTGTTCTCCCAGGGATAGCTACTGCCTTCTTGATGGTCTCGTTTTACATCCTAAGAATTTGGCTTGGCTTTCAGCCTGTCTGGGACATGCAGGTTCTAGATCTTATAAAGACAGTATCTTTTGTGCCCTTTTTGAGGATGCGGCTAGGATCAATGAGGTTGTTTAAAACTGCCACAAATGTTAACTGTATGTCTTGGCTGAGACTTGACAAGATACTTGAAAGGATTTCCTAACTCTATGATCAGAAATCTGTCCAAATTAGAAGCTGGTATTCAGAACCTGAGAAGAATTTTTATTTATTTATTTATTTTTTTTAGGACTTCTCTAAGCTAAATGCACCCAGAGCAGGAAAAAACACTCAAACATAAGGGGATGAGTATGAGTATCCTTTGATATCATTTCGGTGGCAACTTAACTCTTTGAGGAATTAAAAACAGCTACACTTGTTTTAAATATATGTTATCACCTAATACCTGTTGGAACAGCTAAAATCAAAGACAAGAAATAACAAGTACTGGTAAGGATGTGGTGAAAAAGGAACCTTCACGCACTGTTGATGGGAACGTAAACTGGTGCAGCCACGGTGGGTATGGAGGTTCCCCCCAAAAAGTAAAAACAGGAATACCATTTGATCCAATAACTCCACTACTTGGTATTCATCCAAAGAAAACAAACACTGATTTGAAAAGACATGCACCCCTGTTTACTGAAGCATTATTTATAGTAGCCAAAATATGGAAGCAATCTTAGTGTCCACTGACAGAAGAATGGATAAGGAAGTTATGGTATATGTACACAAGGGAATATCAGTCAGCCATAAAAAAAAAAAAAAAAAATGAGACCTTGCCATCTGAGACAACATGGATGAATCAAGAGGTTATTATGGTAAATGAAGTAAGTCAGGCTGAGAAAGTTAAATATCGTATGATTTCATTCATATGTGGAATCTAAAAAACAAATGATTAAAAAAAAAAAAGCAGAATCAAACCTTTAAATACTCAGAAATGATGGTTGCCAGATGGAGGGAGGCTGGGAGAATGGGTAATATGCATGAAGAGGAGTGGAAGGCTTCCAGTTTTGGAATGACTAAGTCGTGAGAATAAAAGGCACAGCACAGGGAATATTGTCAATGATATTATAATAGTGTTTTATGGTGACAGATGGTAGCTACACTTGTGGGGAGCACAGCATAAGGTATAGAGAAGCCGAATCGTCATGCTGTAGACCTGAAATTAATGTAACATTGTGTGTCGACTATACTCAAAAAACTTCTTTCAAGTGTAAGAATTCAAACTTTCATACTATACTAAAATTCAGCCCTAGAATTAAAAGATAATAAAGAAAGACTGAGCTGCAGCTTTTTTTTTTGTATGTAGTGAATTTTGTTTCTGCACTTATATTCATGGCAACAATTTAAAGCTATAAGCTATGAGGTCTGCGTCTGTGTTTATGTGTCTCTTTCTATAGAGAGAACTTGTAGTAAATGTGTGGTATTTTCTATCTCCAGTTGGTGTTCTTAAAATTAATTTGTAAATTTAGTTGGCTTAAAGATCTACTTAATTGGTTTAGGGAAAATTAAGTGCTTATCTAATTAAATTCTCAGAAATATAAGAGAAACACCCAAATGTTTTTGAAGTTCTAGGATAATCTTCTACTAAATTAAAGCTAGTTTAGATTCATCAGTTTAATTAAAACAGGCATATCTTTAGAGTTATCAACATTGAATACAATGAAGATAAACATTTTATTCTACCTGAATTACTAGTTTATTATAGCTGTTGTAATTTGTCAGCAAAAATAACTTAGAACGATGGCTCATTGTGTCTAACATCTCAAAGTTTTGTGGGTAATCTAAACTTGATTGCTGGAGCAAATGATTTAGATGTAAGTGGCATAAGAGCTTACATATAAAATAATTATATTTTATGGTAATGTGCTTAAAAAATTTTTCCAAATCTCTCTAGCTGGAAATTTTAGGAGTCTTGCTAAATTAAATTAAATGATGGAATGTACTGAATATTTACATTATTTCCCAGTAAGATAAAATACTGTTATTGAACATAGCCTTACCTACTTTTGGCTTATTACAGAAAAACTAAAAGATATTTAGTTTTGTTAATTCTTCATTGGAAAACTGAAAAAAGCACATACTTCTAGAAATTATGTATTCATAATTTGTTCATCTAAAAAATGCTGGTATGATAGTTCAAAATTCCTTCTTAGTTTTGACTAGAAATTAAGATTTCTAAGGGTTAAGAATTCTATTTACTGTTATTAAAGCTACTAGAAATAAGGGAAACATCTTTGTATGTAAACAAAGTAAAATGGTTAAGAGAACGTGTAAGAAACGGAGATGCATTTTTTTGTTGAGGGAAAAGAAAGTAATTTTGTACTAAAGAGTTGGTTCTTTAAATTTTTTTTTTTTTAATCTTTATTTATTTTTGGGAGAGAGAGAGACAGAGTGCGAGTAGGGGAGGAACAGAGAGAGAGGGAGACACAGAATCTGAAGCAGGTTCCAGGCTCCAAGCTGTCAGCAAAGAGCCTGATGCGGGGCTCGAACCCACGAACCGTGAGACCATGACCTGAGCTGAAGTTGAACCCCCAACCGACTGAGCCACCCAGGGGCCCCAAGAGTTGGTTATTTAAAGAGAAAGAACAGGACAAAATCGGAATGTGAAAAACAGAAAACTTATAAAGCTTGTGAAAAAGGAATTTTTGGAAAGGAACTTTATGAGTGGTCAGGCCTAAGATTAAAATGAGTTAAGTTTTGATAGCAATAGTAGGCTGATACAAAATTAGATTTGCTTTTCTCTGTTAAAAAAACAAAGGTTTTTGTTTTTGTTTTTTTGGACTTCCAGTCTGCTTTTGATAACAGATTGTGAACATTTCTTTACCTTCTGAGTATTAAGTCTCATAATGATCTGTGATCCTATTTAGGCAAACTTTAAAACCCTTTTTTGATATTTTGACAAAGTTCCCAAAACCAAATTCTAAATGAAGGCTTTTTTGACATGTAAGAAATTTTGGAGTTCTTCTAGAAGTGTTCTTCGAACACTCCAAAAAAATGATTAAACTAATTAGATTTCTTTGATATATTAAGTTACGTGGGAAGCATTATCAAGTAAGAATACTATGTCTTCTTTATACTGTATTTGTAAGATTGTGGCATGTGTGCATGAAGTTCATTTTGCTTCTATAAAAACTGGCCCCCACATGGCCAGATTTTTGCCATCCTAATGACCTTGTAACATGGCAAAAGTCTGCTCCTGAATCAGAGAAATTAAGATGGGTCAACAATGGCTGTAAGATAAGTCAATAGATGGGGCTATGGGAAACCCATAGCCATACCAAGTTGGCTGCTTGGTAATTCCCAGCTCTCAGGCAAATCCCATTTTTTGGTTTTTACATTCCTTTACCCACTAAAGTACATTTAAGGTGACTGCAATTATGAATCAACACTGGTAGGCAGACTTCTACTTGTCAGGTCCATAATCCTGGAAAAACAATTTTTGTCCCAAAAGGCCTCAGACCTCCTCTCTCCGGACCCTTTGAATACCTGCAAACTGATGTCATTCAACTGCCTCTTAGTGTGGGTTATCAATATGTTCTTGTTATTGCACATGTTTTCTGGATGGTTTGAAGCCTTTCCCTGTTGCAAGGCTAATGCCCCCACAGCGGCAAGGAAAAAAGAATATATTTCCCAGATAGGCTATACCTTCCACAATATCCAGTCAGTGATCAAGGCACCCATTTCACTCGACAAATTATACAAGCCTTCATGAAAAGTCTGCAAACTTCTTGGAATTTTCACTATCTCTATCACCTTCAATAAGGCAAGGTCAAAAGAACTAATGAGATGCTTAAATTTAAAATTTCCAAACTTGAAACTACTGGACTTCCCTAAGGTACTGCCTTTGATCCTGGGGGCTATTCACAGTACCCCATCTGGAAAACAAACTCACTCCACATGAGACAGTCACTGGTAGACCAATGCCTACTGGTATACAACATTCTGTTGATCCCTTGTCTCATGTTAGTATAACCGACTACTGTAAACCTCGAATGTCTTACGCTCAACCTATCATTAACACGTTAAAAAATCTTTTCCAGATCCCAATTCAATGGATCCTATCCTAAAAGCATGGTGACTGAGTATTCCGAAAACAACATCAGAGGAAGGTAGCACTTAAGCCTTGTTGGAAGGATCCTTACTAAATGCTCCTGACCAATGCTCCAAAACTAAAAGATGCTGGAGACCTCAGAATCAAATTAACAAGAAAGCAGCTGACACTGAGGGAGACTGCTTCTGCCCAAGGCAACATACCAAAACTTACATACTTTAAACATGAAACCATGAAACCCTTTCTCCTTTTCATTTCCTTTATTCTGGCATTTGCCTGCAAAGATAACACCCTCATCTGTATCTGCCTGGTCACTACTAATGGGGGTAAACCTCTGAAATTTATAGCAAACTTTTAT
This sequence comes from Panthera leo, assembly GCF_018350215.1. Lineage (NCBI taxonomy): Eukaryota > Metazoa > Chordata > Mammalia > Carnivora > Felidae > Panthera > Panthera leo. The sequence goes on from NC_056682.1 coordinate 21,249,786, forward strand.
TTCAGGCTAGGAGAAAATGTAACTGTGCCCCTAACTTTTCACAATCAAAATAATACATTTCATTGGTTGACTCCCCTGAATTTACACTGTTGAGTTAGAAAGGACCTACCAGGAGGCTTTCATGATTCAATGTTCACTCCTTTTGGCAGGTCCCTACCACCCTGGCTAGGGATAAACGTAAATGAGATTATGATCAGGAGCTTCCTAATTCCTGAAATTGCAGAATCCACTGCTAAAGCAATAGCTGTCCAGTAAAAATCCTTGCATTCTCCAGCCAATGTTCTTCCTCCCCACCCCCAAAGTTCTTAACAATAGGATATCCCATGATTATCTTTTAGCTGAGTATGGAGGTTATCTGCTGTGGCCAACTTCACCTGCTGTATGTGGATTAGTACTTCTGGGAAAGCTGAAAATTATATAAAATCACTGAGCAAACCACTTGTCCTAAAAAGGGAGATTCCTTCAACAGGGTCTTTCTTTCTTTCTTATTATTATTTGTTTTTGTTTTGTTTACTTATTTTTTGAGAGAGAGAGAGAGAGAGAGAAAGAGAAAAAGCATGCTCGTGAGCAAGCTGGGGAGGGGCAGAGAGAGAGGGAGACACAGAATCCTTAACAGGCTCCAGGCTCTGAGCTGTCAGCACAAAGCCCAATGTGGGGCTCAAACCCATGAATCGTGAGGTCACAACCTGAGCCGAAATCAGAAGCTTAACCTACTGAGCCACCTAGGTGCCCCCAACATGGTCTTTCTTTGATTGGTTTGGGTTTTGGGGAACATGGCTTCAAAGTGTAATCCAAACACTGGGAATTATCCTGTTTACAGTTATTATAAAAATCTCTGGTGAACTGTATCTTCTCAAAAGCTTTAAATGCATGTTTGCGGTTGCTAAGTACCAAGTAGATGATCTCCTTGAGAATGGAACCTTGGAGAAGTGAAGAGAAAGACCCTGTGCCCTGTTAATACTCTAGGCAAACAGTTAGGAATCCCTGGAAAAACAAAGATGAGACATAGCTTTGGAGACAAAAGAAGTCATTTTAGGCCCCCACCTCTTTTCGTGACCTGTACACCATGAACAAGCTCTACTTGCCCAAGGAGCACTTCTTGCAGAACTTCCTAGAAGGCACTTGGATTGCAAAGGAATGCAAAAAACCTCAGTAGTTAAGGATTTTAAGGAAAGAAAAGCGAATGCAAAAAGCAACATTCTCTACCAGGGAGGAAATAGCTTAACCAGAGCAGAGACAATAAATCAACCTCCCAGTGTTGGTTTAAAAGTACAAAAAAAAGTTGACTGAAGGCACATTCTTTCTTGAGTCTTCTTCGTTTTTTTGTTTTTTTTTTTTGCAGGATTTAAAGCTTATTTATTTACTTAGAGAGAGAGAGAGAGAGAGAGAGAGAGAGAGAGAGAATGGGGGGGACAAGGGGAGGGAGAGAGAGAAAGAGAGAATCCCAAGCAGGCTCTTTGGGGCTTGATCTCATGAACCGTAAGATCGTTACCTGATCCGCAATCAAGAGTCGACCGCTTAACTGACTGAGCCACCCAGGTGCCCCTTTTTTGCAGTGTTTTACCTCCGCGTTGAGCACTGGGACAGCAGACTAACTTGGAGCCAGAGAATTAATGATGCTGACCCTTGCTGGTCCTCGTAACTTCAATCAACTTGGCCTCTGTCAACTTAGGGTGACTTTTGCCAATTCTGTACTGAACTCTCCTTTGATGGGCTCCTCCACCAATACGCATGCACCCTTAGCTTAAAACTTTCTTAATTTTGTTGTTCAGACAGACACTGCTTTGGGAAATATCTCCAGTGTTTTCCTTATCTGTTGCAAATAAAATTCTTCCTTTTCCACTCTTTCAGGTGGTTCTATCTTTTTACGACACCCAAGAGGTGAGTTCAGTTTCAGGTTACAGTATCAAGGTGTTAAGCAAAAAAGCCAAGACCTGTGGATGTCACAAGAAGGAACAACAAAAACTTCTTGAACTTCAGAGCCACAGCTGAGAGAGGCACTAATGCCTTAAATTTTGACCACAACTCCTGGTTAAGCTGAGAATTTGATCAAAAAGGGAATGATTGTTAAAGTAATCTACCTAATAAAACTCCTTGCCCTTCCAGCTAAGGGAAGGTGACCGTACCTGAAACAGTCCTTTCCTTTTGCTACTAACTTACTTGCCCCACTCTCCTTCGTATAAAAACCTTCCATTTTGTACAACTCCTTGGAGCTCCCCTCTACTTACTTGCTAGATAGGATAGTACCCAATTCATGAACTAAATAAAGCCAAATAGATCTTCAAATTTAACTCAGTTGAATTTTGTTTTTTAACAATCTGTTGACACTTTCCATCAGTCACATCACCATCTTCTGTGAAAACTAGGCATTAAGCTAAGGAGGTTGGGCTTTTCTGGGCAAGAATCAGGAAACTACTGAAAGGAATATACGGTCAAATTTGAATTTTAGAAAGGTTATTCTTGTGGCCATGTAGAAGAAAAAAATTAAAACTGAAATCAGAAAAATAGTTAGAACCCAGTGTAGTAGGGATGGACTGAGTGATGGATAACCAGGTTTTTGACTTAGGGAGCAGACAGTAGACAGCTTGGAAGGAGTTCAGGGGGAGAAAGGGAAGAGTGGATGTGGCTGGATTTAACTAGCAATAGGGAAAAAACTGTATGCTTAATTTTTTAAAACAGGTATGGACTGATGCTACTAAGGGGAAAATTAACTAGAGGGAGTACTTGAGCTGTTACGATCCACTCAGGAAAAATTTTCTTAAATAGTATTATGATGCATTATGTCATATACTCTGCAACTGTAATTTTTAATCACTGGTTATAAATGGACTATGTCAGATAATATATCAAATTAAGATTCATTTAATTATGGGACTATTTGCCATACATCACTTTAAAGTTCATTGTAAGAGCTCAATGTTTCTTTATGGAGTCACAGAGTTCACATTTTATAGACCTCTGCAGCTTCCATAGGCTAAGGCATAGCAAATTCTTGTAGGATTTTTTATTGTAACAAGTTATTAAGGTGATTTTCTTCCATAAGAAGTTTTAATCTCAAGTACTTACAAAAGATAAAGTACCATCGCTTGTAGTACAATAGGGAGTAACTGTAACCCGGGAAATGGAGACAGGAAAGCCCAGGGAAGGAGGCACCTACTCCCCAGGTCAAAGCAAATGTTGCTATATGGAAGAACTATTGTCAGATCTTCCAGATCTCTTTATTTTAAAAGAAAAGTTGGAGGGGGAAGGGGTTATATAGCAAATCTCTAAATCTGCTACTCAATTTTGTCTAAATGTGCTAAATGAGTCTAAATGAGTCTAAAAGTGCTGTATAAATAATGTCTTATTTTTTTTTTGAAAGTTGAAAATTTGGGTATTTGAATAAAAAAATCTCAAATTATACATGCCAGCAATGGACCCATATTTTAAAAAATACGTAATACTGAAACAGATTAAAAACACATACACATACCCTTTCATTATAGATTTGTTGTGTTACCAAGTTCATGTAGGAGTCCTTCTGAGCCAACACTTAAATCCATAGAAAAAAATTATGGAATTTAGGTTTACTCAGACACCTATGAGGTTAGAGGAGAAAGTCTTATTAACTGTGAGCAAGGGGTTAAATTTAACAGTTATAGGGTAGAAAACTATACAGTGGGAGACTCTCCAAGGAAGTTATAAGGCTAAAGGTTTGGGCAATCAGAATAATGGTATCCAGGGATTGGCAGCCAAAGAAAATTTCAAAATAATTTTCAAAGACTATGTAGATTGGCACCATTATTTTTAAGAAACAAAAATAAAATCATTGTCATTTACACAGTACCTACTAGTTTCCTTACATGTGATCTATCTAAAATCCTTCAAAACAGGTACATTTCATTTGTGAGGAAACTATCCAAAACGGACTTGCTTACTGAATGGCAAGTCAGAAGTATTCCTGACAGAGGCAAATGAGTTATAGGTGGGCTTGTGAAGGATTCACAAACAATAAGCTGGCAAGACGCATACAGGCTAAGAAGCAAAGGTTCCATGCATACTGATTCTATGCGGTAGAAAGCAGGAATGTAATTCGCCGTAGGCTCACATTGTACCAGGTACTCTAATAAATGTTCATATAAAACACTGAAATATTAACACTCTTTCATTCATGACAGGAATCACAATTCCTGATTTTACAGATGGGAACTGGAGGCTCAGAGAAGTTGAGTAACTGGCCAAAAGGTCACATTGCCATTGTGTGTTAGAGCCAAACTGGAATCCAGGTCAGTTTGATGACAAAGCTTTCATGCACCTGAGTCAGGCTGCTTTTTCCAATGTCAATGACTTTTGCGTACTTCCATTTATGTTGCTCAAATTCATTTTGTCTTTTATCTCTAAGACAGTGTTCGTATCCAGGAACCTGAGGAACCAACACAGACTTTCACAGCTGGGCAGGGCAGTAAGAGATCAGGCAGTTAATCCTCTTACTTCAGGGGTCCCTAAGGCCTATTAAGGTTACACGAGCATCCAGTGTTGCAATGCTGTTAATGATCTATCAGTGACTCCTAACTGCTGGTTCAGAGCTCTTTCATTAAGACTATTCATCATAATATAGGGAAAAAGAAAAAAAGCAATTCTGACAAACGTAATAACTCCCAATTAGATTTTCTTATTTAATATAAAATAAAAATAGCACCAGAATTACCATGTTATTATTAAATGAATGCGCAAGTCTTTTACTTGAGAGACCTGATATCCCTAACTAAAAGGTAATAAAGAAAGATTACTATTTGTATAACTTTGAAATTACATAGTTAATTACCATTTCCAACACCCCTCCAAATTATTGTTTTAGAGCTAAAGAAAGAAAATAGCTAATTAACTTAAATATTGTTAAGAGAGGAGAAACCAGGATAGTTAGAATAGTTAACTGTTAAGACCATCAGTTTTCAGTATGTTCTGATTGTGGTACAATGCAGGGAAATAATTAACAGCTTCACTCTTGAAGCATCTTTAAATATTGGGATTAGAGAGTATCACTTGGGATAGTTTCAATTTCAAGTCCTGTAATTGAAAACCCAGGTTGAAAGGGGCTTAAACAGTAAGGGGTCATTAATCCTGAAGAAGAGTAAGTCCAGAGTCATCACACGTTCCAAAATTGGTTAATTCAGCATCACAGTATTATTATCATGAACATCCCATCTTTCTACTCTACCACATTCAGTAGTTAACCTGCCTTTCGTGATCCAAGCAGTTCCAAATGTCCCATGAAGAGAAGAATTTCCTTTTAAGACATCTCTATTACTCAGAAAATGTTTTGAGCAGCTCCCCAGCCGACTTCTCCAACTCCTGTGGAGCGAGATTAGGTCAAGAGTCCTGCTTCCACAATAACTTGCAGGGTAAATGATTGGCTTAAACAGTCATTATTTGCCTCCTGGAGTTGAAAGAGCACAGCCTCCCTTAAGCATGTGATCCTGCAGACTGGGAAAGCAGATTAAAACTGTTGTTCTTTCAATAAGCAGAGGGGGGTGGATTAGGGTGGGAAACCAAAAGTTTCCTTCGGAGTGTGCTTCTTTAGGAAGTAGAAGAAACAACAGAATTAATTCTACTCCTGCCCACAAAGATAGGAATGTTAGTGGTAAAATGAATACTGTGATCACTGTTATTCAGAAGGTGGAATCTATTACTCGAGCCTAGCCTACATAACTTCCAGTTTCCATTTTCATACCAGACAAATGTTATTATGCTTTGGTTAAAACTTTTGTTTGTCATCTATGACAGTTTCCCATTTGCCCTGACTTACCAGTAAGATTAACATGAGGAAATACACATAAAATGCAGCTAAACTTTAGGAGAGGCCTGAGAAAGATGAGGTAAAAATTTCCTAAAGTACCTAAAAAAGGAGTTTACATTCATTTAAGGAAGGGAATCAAACAGACTATTTCCTGAAACGGAATTTTTTTAATTATAAGGAGTTAAAAAAGAAGGTAAGAGTTGGAAGGTGTAAGAAAGAACGGGGTTACTGAGGAGGGCAGAAGCTGGATACTTTCCTTGCTAGGAAAGAGCTGCTGACCTTACATCTGAAGAAGGGATAGAGTACGAAACATTAGGGAAGTGGGCCTAATCTCGCATGCAACGAGATATTGATATTCGTAATTTAGGAAGCTTTTGTGTTACTCATTAAAATATCATCTGAGGGGCACCTGGGTGGCTCAGTCGGTTGGACGGCCGACTTCGGCTCAGGTCATGATCTCGAGGTCCGTGAGTTCGAGCCCCGCGTCGGGCTCTGTGCTGACAGCTCAGAGCCTGGAGCCTGTTTCAGATTCTGTGTCTCCCTCTTGCTGACCCTCCCCTGTTCATGTTTTGTCTCTCTCTGTCTCAAAAATAAATAAAACATTAAAAAAAATAAAATAAAACAAAATAAAATATCATCTGAAATACTCTTTCAACTTTTGCAGAGGGCACCTTCAGATTACCCAATCACAGTGTCTTACTGAACAAAAATCTTTATAAGTTGTAGTATTGAATTTGGCTACTGAAGCGACATATTGTCATACACTGCATAGACAGATCATTTTCACCAACTAGCTTTAAAATGTATGTCATGAGTTCAAATGGCAGATTTAACAAGAACAGATGGATGACACTTTTTTCTGGCACTGTACTATTCTCTGAAAACTGGAAATACATGACCTAATCGTCCCCAGAATTATCCAAGTATAGTTTATAAATGTGAAATATTTCAATAAAACGAAACTACAAGTATTTTTATAAAAGAACTTAAAAGCCTAAGGCAATTCCAGAACTCCTTAGATTAGCAAATCTTATTTTAGAATGTCACCTTATTTGGGAGACCAAAAAAACCCACAAGAAACTTCAGATCAGTTACTTCCCTTATTTACTGCCCTTGGCAGCAAGAGGCTTTAGAGTATTTTAAAAAGTCAACGCCAACCTCAAAGAATAAAAATTTGCCAGCAGTGAGAATATTCAACGGTATCTATTAAAGACTTTAAAGTAATTAATTCCAAGGTGTGGTTCTACTATTTTAGCAACAGTAGTACTGGTTCAGTATATAGACAGTCTTCCAATGTGATACTAAGAAGACAAGCTTTAGTTATGTTCCTTCAAAATGAGTCAACTTATTTTATAAGCATATCTTGTAACAGCAGCTCTTACAGGTTAAGACAGAACACGAAAATAAGGGTGATTTGAAAAAAAAATTAAGACTGATTTTTAAGAACTCTATGACAAAGCCACCACTCAAATGGCATGACACTCTCTTCTGTTCAATACCATATATTTTCACCTTTTGAAAGTTCTCAACAAGCAGAACAATTGAGACAAAGAACTGAGAAACATCTGAAGTTCAATCAGCAATAGCCCTTAATTTAGCCATACTAATTTTGCTGTGAATTTTTCTTTTAACAACATATTTAATTTAAAACTACTCTACACTGTAACTTCCTTGCTTGGGAAAAATTATTAAAGTGACAGAAAAAAATGGCCCTTAAGAGCTCATTCAACAGGAATTAATTTTATGGCCTCATATATTTTTTAAATGCATGAAAAGTCCATTTAAAGAAGACTTGGGTTTGACTGATGTTGGCATCTTTACATTAAAAGACATGTTGTGACATTGTTCAGTAACGAAACTTGCACAATTCATATAAAGAGGCAGTTCCAAATTTTGTAAGCCATTAGAGGTCACAAACATTTGCAAAAGGCTGAAGTTTACAGTAAAAAACCTCTGAAATAATTTGAATTGCAATATATTTCTAACCTGACCATGCTGAAATGACAAACTCATAAGAAGACAACAAATTAACATGAACAGAAGGCAATTCCTGAGTGTGGGAGCAAGAATAATAAAGTGACAGATGGAGACTGGAAGTTTGTCAAATTGGGGGAGGCTGTGGGAAGAGGGTAAATCTTAACGACTTAGGACGATCGAGTTTGTCATTCCCAGCCGAAAAGAACTCACTAAAACCTTTGGTTTCTCTTTCGTTACTTTTTTTTTTTCCTCCAAAAACTTTTACACTCTGTGAAACCTGGAGATTACTCTTCTTTTTAGCCAAGTAGAGTACTTTGACAATTCTGCCAACGTGGCAATCAGATGGGCAAGGGGAAAGGCTAGTGAGGAAGCAAAGAAAGGGATACTGGATACAGAACATAAGACAGATTACAGCCAGCAGTGATGTGTCAGGAGGGATGAGTAAGTCGGAATTGGAAGGGCTGAGCCGTGGTGAGGCAAGAGAGAGCAAGAAAGGGTCCAGAAGGAAATCCTGAACATGGGTCAGGGATAGGAGAGCAAGGGGGTGACTCAGGACAAAGGGGAATAGGTCAAAAGGAGGCAGCTGGCGGGCAGTAGGCCTGAGGAGCTGTGAGTGTGGCGAGGACCAGCCCACCCTCCCGCCCTACTTTCTCCTCCGGTCGGCGAGGCAGCGACCAGTCACCTGGAGTGTGAATTCCGGAGGGACTCTATGAGGCGCTGCTTCTGCTGCTGGAGGCTGGTGAGGCCACCGGGGGACCCGGCTGCGGAGGAGGAAGCGCTCTTGGTCAGGGGAAAGAGCCAGCTCATCCTCCACGGGTCCCCGGGCCCGAGGCCCTAGACGGCTCTGGCCTGCTTCTCCCAGCTGCTCAACCCGGCGGTTCCCCAGCGGCAGGAGGAGCAGTCCGAGACGCCCGAGTCCCAAGTACCGGGCGGCCGCGTCTTCTCCTAAGCAAGCCAGCTGAGGGGTCCTTGCGTCCTGGACGAACCACTATGACTGTGGGCAGCTAGAGGAAAGTAGCCGCCCGGGACAAGCAGCGCTACCTTCACGGTCCAGACACCCAAACCAATCAGCCCGGCAGCCCGACCGCTCGGTGCTCCACCACCCCTGCTTCCGTCACCAGCGTGCTCCGCCCCCTTTGCGTGGCGCGTCATCACCTAGCGCCCCCGCCAGGACGTGCGAGAAGCGACGGCGCAGCACGGAGCGACGCAGCCCCGGCTCCCCTTTCCCCCTTGCTGGGCGCGAGGTGTCTATGGGGCACCCGCTGCTGCCGCCGCTACCGCCACCGCCACCGCCGCTGGTTGCTGTCTCTATGGCGAGGAGGAGGAGGAGGAGCGCGAGCTCAGCGACACAAGTAGATCTTGCGTCTGCCGGGGGGAGGGGCGGATTGGGGAAATCGAGAGGGGGCGGGAACGATGAACCGGAGAGGGTGAGAGATGGCGCCAGCTGGAACGCGGCAGGCGAAGGAAAGAGCTAGGCGGCGGGTGGAAGGGGGCAGGGTAACGGACTGAGGGTATGTCAAGGGGGTGGCGCGGGGTGATGACGTAAAGGCTTTGTACCTGGGGCTTCGACGCTGTTGGACGGAAATTGGGAGTGGAGGGCGGTGGCCTAGATCCTCAGCTCCTCGTATTTCTTCTCGCAACAGTTCTTTGGAGTCAGTCTGGCTCCAGTAAATGGTTATCAAGCACCTTCACACTGGCCCTCTGCCAGGGAAGAGAGTTATCTATGACTTGAATGCCTCTGTGCTGTTCTCTCGTTTCTTTGGGAGGCTGCAGTACGGAGATTCTATCCAGTAATGAGAAGGCCTCTGGTGCCTCCTCGGGGCTTCTGGAATTGTAGAGAGAGAGAGGTGGATTGAAAGCATTGTTAAGCCACAGGGTCTTGCTGAAGTGTGTGTGTGTGTGTGTGTGTGTGTGTGTGTGTGTGGCTGGCTGGGTGGGTGTGTGTGTTTAGCGGAGGGGGAGGGTAATATAGGAGCGGGGGGTTCCCTGGATCTTTAGTTTTCTGTTCTTGCAGCAGTCCAGGTTACATTTGTGACTGAAATGTTGGCGGGGGTGGGAGGGGGCGATCATAATTCCCTTTCTTACCCTTGTTTGTTAGGATTTTTCAAACTACTGTGAAAAAATTAAGGAGCATTTGTAATTTTCCTGTCCCCAAATCAAAATGTTGGTCTGTACTCTATCATTATGTACTGTGATACTGTGTTTATGGACCAAAAACGTGAGATGTGTGTTTGGTAACCAGGGGAAAAAAATGCTGTGGTTTTAGGAAATTAGAAACAATTTGAAATGCATATTCTCTATTGGTCCCTCTCTTTTTCCTTCCTGCAGTTATGGACATTCAAATAGTTTCTGTGGCTGTTAGTTATTTTTCAGATAGATTTTGTTTGTTTTCGTTGTTGTTGGTTTACTAAAAAGTCCCTTCCAATCTGACTTGAATAAATGCCAGTAAAGTAGATTTTGTAATCAAATCAGATTTTGAATGTTCTATTAGTAAAAGCAAACACTACAGTTTTCCTAGTGACATCTGATCTTGTCACATGTGTATCAGTATTTAGCTTTTCATTTTTTATCTGGAAATGGATGTCTTTATAAAATTTTATCCAGGGAGTGAGTTGAATTCAAAGCAGTCTTCAATTAATGGAAAGTTTTTAAAAATGACTAGTATGTAGACATAAAAAAATACTGTTTTTACTTAACATTGACATTAGAACCAGAAAACCTATGTTGTGGTCCTTTTTTCCTTACCGATTAGTTATGTGCTTTTAGACAAGTCACTTCCCAAACTGATTTACATATGAGTCAAAGACTTCGAATAAATAATCTTTTAGATTTGTATCAACTCAATTAGTCTGTGATTCAGATTTCTGATATTGCTGGTTTTTATTTTGGTTTTTATTTTCACAGGTACAAAAATAAAGGATACAGTATTTTATGAAACAAACAAATCTTCAATCAAGTATAACATTTTGATGCTTGGCATCTAGACTTCTTGTGCCCTCACTATGCCAGCAGCAACTGTAGATCATAGCCAAAGAATTTGTGAAGTTTGGGCTTGCAACCTGGATGAAGAGATGAAGAAAATTCGTCAAGTTATCCGAAAATACAATTATGTTGCTATGGTAGGCCTTTGATCAAATCCTTAAAATGTTTCTTATAAGAGGGGAAGAGGGTTTTGAAAAGTCTTGAATTCAACCCATCTGGTTGATTTTTTTTTTTTTAGGGCTTAATTTAATTATAAAAAGAAATTTTGTCCATTTCGTCCAGCCACAGATCACCTGGAACACATCTGCAATGGGACAAATTGGGTTTATTACTCATTGCAGTGAGGGAAAATGCATACCACTGGAACCATGGGACATTTGAGTAAGAGTGTTAGAAAAGACTTACAGGATTTGGGCTTGTGTCAGGTGGCTTTAAGGATTAAGGAAGCAGGGCCTTGCTCTGAATTGGATGCTGTTGGGAAGCTGGGATAATTTTGTGACAGGGTATCTTAATAAGGCCAAACTAGAATGAGAGAAGACTAGAGTGAGACTAAAGCTATAAAGAAGCAGCGGTTACTTATATTAGCCAAGGTAGAAGAATGTTTGATCAGTTTTGTGGTTTGGACAATGTTTATGTTTTTGTCTGTGTTCAGTCATGATTAGAGTGGTCTTGCCTGGTGTTAAAGTGTGAAACTGTTTATATTCAGCAGAACAGTAGAACCTAGCTGTGAGTGCCAGTTCAGCTCCTAGCAACACTAAGGCTAACTGATAATACCAGATGAGCACCGCACTCAAAAGCTTGGGAGCTCCTGCATGTCTTTCTGAAAAAAAAAAAAAAAAAAAAAAAAAAAAAAGATCTCCCAGTGAAATATTACTGACCTGTGGTTTTTTCTTGTTCTTGTTGTTTGAATCATCATTGGAGTTGCATGAACACACTGTGCTGTTAAGCATCTCTGCTTTTGCATTTATTATTCAATCTACCTAGATCGTCTATTCAGTTAGTTTTGCTGCTTTACTACTGTATCTTGTCCATATGTTAGTTATTGTACTGTTTTCTAGATTGTAAGTTCTGTGAACAATGGGTTATTCTCTTAGTCATCCTCACAACACACACAGCATAACACATAGCGTCCAGTAAAGTGGTTGTTGAGTTGGACTAAATTTAGAGAGGTTTTAATTTCTTTACTGTTTCTTAGGGACTTGATATTCAGATTTTTTCTTAGGTTTTCAGTTTGAGTTTTAAAACTAAAGTGATGTATGATAGTATCCTCTTCTCAGTATTTTTAATGCAAATAAATAAATGCGTTTGTGTGTGTAGGGGCAGGTTGACTGGTAAAAAAACAAATATTTGAGTGAACACATATAACCTATTTAATAAAGGTGTATTTACCCATAATTAGAAATGTTTTTTTTTTTTTTAAGTCCCACAAAATAGAGACATGATAACATGCTACAAGAATAAGTGGCTATCATGCAGTTTTTGATGACATGCTTTCCCTAGAGTATAAAGACGGAGTACTGTCTTAGCCCAAGAAGTGACAGGGTTTTGGTGTTTAGACAGACCTTGTCTGAGAGAAACAATTGGAGAGTGTGATGAATTTTCCATTTTTATTAACCAGTTCTTCATTGATTTTAATGCTAGCATTCTGCTGGCATAGTTTCACATACTCCTTGAAAAACATGAATGTATGATTTTTTCCTTTTCCTTGGGAATAGAGTACTTGGTTGCGTTGAGCATTCATATCTTATATGTAGTAATTTTTTATGGATGTGATATTTAATATTAAAAAAAGCCATTAAATTTGTAGAGTTTTATGGTTTTAAAAAGTAACAATTGAATATGAATGTATAGAATATTCTCTAGAATGGGATTCTTTGACTTGTACCAAAAATGATTTATTCTAACAATCTGTGAGCTTTGCGCAGTGGCAGTATCGTAGCCAATGAGGTTTATCCGAGGCGCGATTATTGCTAATTGAAAACTAACAATCTGTGGATTGTGGTTTTGACCATTTAGTAAATAATGAATCTTAAAACTATTTTACAGGATACCGAGTTTCCAGGTGTGGTTGCAAGACCTATTGGAGAATTCAGGAGCAATGCTGACTATCAGTACCAACTATTGCGATGTAATGTAGACTTGTTAAAGATAATTCAGCTAGGACTGACATTTATGAATGAGCAAGGAGAATACCCTCCAGGAACTTCAACTTGGCAGTTTAATTTTAAATTTAATTTGACGTAAGTGGGAAATAAATATAACCCAAACTTTTTTTTAGCTTAATTGTAGAAACTGATTTCCCTCATGTATGGTGAATGAAATGCTAACTGAATTTGGCTCAGTTATCCTATAAATATTTAAAGCTTAAAATTCAAAAGATTAGATTTCTTATGGGACAAAAAAATTAGGATACAGGAGACTTAATATTCAAATACTTTGAATTATAGAGATGTTATTTGAAAAGTATGACTACCACTTTTTTTGAAATTTGGAAAACCTTGGGTATTGAACATACTTCTTGATAGAAAAAATAACGTTGCATTAGTTTTACTTTTAAACTTTGTGCGCAGTTTGAAATGTATATCTTTGTTGTAGTGGTTATCCCTGTGAAGAGATTTTTATTACAGTCAAACTCCAGTTTATGAATTGATTACATGTTAAAAGTAGTAAGACATTTCTTGGAAACTTGGGTGCATTTTCCGGTGAAATCGGTGTTATATAATATAGTCCCAGATCAGCCCAAAAAAACCTCTCGTAGCTTACCTATTGGAGAGAGAAAGGTATCCTTGAACTTGGTATTTCTTTCAGAAACAGTTCAGAATCTGCAGTATTCTGAATCTAGAATCTGAATTCTGACTCAAGATTTAGGTTAAAACCCAGTTTCCTTACTTGTAGTACTTCTGTATCATTTGTAAGAGTAGTCTTGATAGCTTAGGGAAGTTTAGAGTGGTGTTGGGTGAGGGCAGATTGTTTACAGACTTAGTGTGAGGTGGGGAAATGTTTAATATGTTCTTACTAAGTTACGATACTCTAGTATATCCTTCTGTTTGACAGCTTGTACTTGCGTAATATGATCTTATATCTGGTTTAAAAAATAGTAAAAGAAGCTGTGGGACATTTAATGGTACTGCCAGTGTAAGAACCTCCCGTTGTCTGTACAATAATCTGATAGTTAGCATATCAGATCTAAAAAGCAGGGCTGGTGATTTTAGAGCGTAGGGTCAGTGGTATACTATGACTTCTAATTACATAATGTTTAGCCTCACTCTTTGTTTTACTTTGTTGGATTTCATAATGTATGCCAGAACCTTCTCAAGGGTAAAAAGTACTCCTGTCTATTCAAACTGGTAATAATCTTTTACAAGTACTACAAACGATAACTGTTTTTAAAATTAGTTCTTAGCCATTTCATTTGTTCCATGTTACTTTTTCCCCAAGCTGATCATTAGGACATTGTTTTTTAACTAAGTTATTGTTGTGATGCAAATACATGAGTAGGAAGTAACCCTTCCCTGTCTTAATTTTGGTAAAATTGACATTTTCCTTTTTTAGAAACATCTTTGTCATAATAACAACTGCCTTATTGAAATCTTTGAAGGACTTTTTTTCTTATACAGAGAGGGCTGCTTGTTATCAAATTTATACTAATTTATTCCATTTATACTAATGTTAATGTCTGAGAAGTTGAAGGAGAAGAATATAGTGAATCATGTTATTTAAGTAGAACCGATTAATTGGAAGGTAAACCTGGGACTACCTAATGTGGAGATAGAGTACCATGAATAGAATCTTGGATATTTTAAAGAAAGATGAAAATTGACTTTTTTTATTGAGTGCCTAGATGTGTCAGCTGTGCTAGGCATCAGGGATATAGTGTTGAGGAAAGTTGCTCGGGGTCTTTATAACTTAGCGTTCCTGTAACTTGGCTGTCTGCTCTCCACCTGCCAAAGTCTGAGAGTCAGAATTGTTAGATAATGATCAGTGTATGGGAATTCTCTCCAAACTGAATTTGGAGTTGATACCTAGAATGACAAATGAAATGAGATACTGACGAGCTGTGCAGAAGAAAAGCTCTCTCAAAGGAGATGGGAACGAATTTCTAAAAAGTCATCAATTTGATGGTTATGGTAATTCTTGGTATTTGAGAGAATCATTTTAATAGTGTAGTAGAGGTTATAGGAGATTGTGGGTTCAGTGGCAACAGAAAGGAAGGTGATAATTCATTTAAGGAAAGTGGCAGTGAAAAGGACAAATAGAGACCACCGTTAGTAGACAGGACAGCAGAATCAAACAGGGTGGTTTTGATTTTGTTTGACAGATAGTGCACAGGCATTTGAAAGCGAAAGAGCAGTTGTCAGGTGTGGACATGCAGGCTCTTCCTAGTGTCTTTCAGGTAGCCTTTGCAGATTTTTAGAGCGTATTATGTGTTCTTGGTTACTAAACTTAAATATTAAGTCTAGTAACCCTCTGTGTACTTGTGACAATCTGTATTCTAGTTTGCCTTTGCTCATTTTAGTGTAAGCTTAAATATTAAAGTATGCATGTTTTAAAATGTAAAATACATGTTGAACCAGGAATGATTGAGGTTGGAAGGCATTTCCAAATTGAATCTTTAATCTGCTGTGTTTAAAATTGTGAATTTGTGTAGTAGGTTAAGTTTATACTTGTAGGTATGTCAAAAAAGTAGGGGCACCTGGTTTGCTCAGTCAGTAGAGGATGTGCCTCTTGATCTCGGAGTCATGAGTTCAAGCCCCACGTTGAGCATGGAGCCTGCTTTGAAAAAATGGTGAAAAGATACATATTTATTGAATTTAACATACCTAGTTAAGCTAGTTTCTGTTTTTAGGATATTATTTGAGATGAGTAGCCTTGTATCTGCTTTTTGGGAAAACCTTTTTTAGAGATTGGTACATGACTTTTCATTCCTGTTCAGTTATTAAAACTGGCTATTTTGCCACCTTAAACTTTGATAGTGTTAGGAGAAATGACATTACTGTTCATTGTTGTTCTGAACAGATTGCTGTAATCAGTAAGCCAACCCTGCACCTGCAGCAGTTCTTACAGTTTTGACTAGACTGTATTTTAACTACTTTCTTGAGATTTGCATATTTTAATATTTTTCTACGCTTACTGGGATTTTTGAGGGTGGGGAATGATTTCAAAACTTGAAATGGATACTGTGGGAAAGGGACAGTCTGTTGATTTGGAGAATTGAGTTGTAGCAATTATGAAGCTTCCCTTACCAACAAGAAATTTTCTTCATCCTATTTAGAGATTTATTAGTCTACCTGTATGGAACTTCCAGCTTTCTCTCTAATGAGTTGGGCATTATAAAACATAAAATAGGTTCCAAATTTTAAAATACTTATCCAAAGAAATTAAATGACACTACATTAACTTAATCTGAATTATGTGAATTATACAGAAAAAAAGAGATGATTTTGGTTGATTATAATTTGCTAAAGCATGCCTCTCCTTGCAAGCGTCAGAGGTTGATGAGTGGGATGTTAGTTGTTTAGAGTACGTATATTTATTTTTTAGGATTATTTTTTATTTACTTATTCTGAGAGCACACATGCGAGTGCAGGGAGGGGCAGAGAGAGAGGATCCCAAGCAGGCTCCGTGCTGTCAGCACAGAGCCCGACTTAGGGCTCAGTCCCATGAACCATGAGATCGTGACTTGACCTGAAACCAAGAGTTGGATTCGTAACTGAGGGAGCCACCAAGGCTCCACAAGGTACACATTTTTAGTGTAATAAGGCCAATAATATCTGCTGTTTAATGAAAAAACTTTGTGGTAGATTTATTCAGATAGAAATTTTGACATAAAGTGATGATTGCGGTTCCCCCCTTTTTTAAATGTTTCAGTGACTACTTTTGCTATTTTTTAAAAATGTTTATATTAAGGTATAGTTCACATACAATGATATACTGATTGCAGGTGCATAATGTAGTGATTTGACAATTCTGTCACCACAATAAGTGTAGTTACCATCTGTCATCTGTACACATTTTGTTGTGTTATTTTTCAAAGACATTTAGAAGCAAACTGATTTCTACAGAATAGACCATAAGAATACTTTTCACCTAAGTGTAATGTTTTGTGTGTTTTTTTTTGGGGGGGGGGGGTTAATTAGTTTTCTTAAAGCTTTTAATAAAGTGATAGAAACCAGTATTCTTGCAACTAAAAAATAAATAAAAATTTATTGCACAAGATACTTTTCATGTATTTTCCGAAACCTGTACCTTTGTTTTGATCCTTTAACATTTTGGATACGTGTGTGTTCGTACTTAGAAATTAGAGATTTCTTCTTGGCTTAAGTAAAATCTTGAAGGATTGGTTTATGTTTAGATTTCCTGGCTTGATTTTTGGAAGGTAATTTTCTAGGATTAAGATTGTTAGAAGAAATTATTGCTGTTACAGCAAAGCCTTTCATTTTAAATCTTTTACTGGTTGTTGGAGCCGTTTGAATGGCTCATCATTAGTGAGGGAAGGGATCTCCTTTTTCTTGCCGTTGGAATGTAGTTTTAACTTAGCCACATCAGATATTTTCCTCTTGGTCTCCTTTCTGGTGCTGCTGGGAGCATGGGAGATGGATACAGGCTGTCACCCCTGTGGCTACAGCTCCATCTGGCAGCAATAAAAAAGGCTGCTGAGACTGAAAGCCCCTGAAAAGAACATGTCTTTTACTTTGAGTGGTAGCCCCTGGTGAGTAGAAGACCTTTTTTTTCAAACTCAGCTAAATTTATTTAACTTGTGAAAGGCTAGTGAAATTGAGCTGTAGTGAAGATTAAAATCTCCCCCTTGGACTGTTTCTGAATGAGGCTTTACTGAATACTTTTCTAAAATAATAATCTTCACATTTAAATTGTATTTTCCTTCATATCTGTGAAGCACTGGAATAATTGGACCCAAGCCAATCTTCTGTTTTGTTCTTTCTGGCCCCATAGCTGTTGGATGTAAGTGGGAGAAAACCAGTTTGTTTGAAGAATGGCACTTTTGAAGGTTGTCTTTCTTTTTCTCCTGCCAGGGAGGACATGTATGCCCAGGACTCTATAGAGCTACTAACAACATCTGGCATCCAGTTTAAGAAACATGAGGAGGAAGGAATTGAGACCCAGTACTTCGCGGAACTTCTTATGACATCGGGAGTGGTCCTCTGCGAAGGGGTCAAATGGTTATCATTTCATAGGTAAAAAGATTGCACTGAAAATGGCATTTGTGCTTGCGTTTATTTCCTAGCTGCTTCACACCTGGTGTGGGTCACTGTTTCAGCAATTTCAGGCTTAATACCACAAGGAATTGGCTGCCACATAGCAGTCTCCTCTTTTAAGAAGCTAATGTCGGTCTCCTTAAGGTTTAATGTAAAGATACGTGATTCGTTTTTGCCTATGAGAGCGACGGTATGGCATAGTGGGAAGAGTAAGGCTGGAAAAGTAGATCTTGGTTTAAATCCAGCAGTGCCATTTGGAATCAGTGTTACCAAGAGTTATTTAACATTTCTGAGCCTTAGAATGAAACCATTCCTGGGGCGCCTGGGTGGCTCAGTTGGTTGAGCATCCGATTTCCGCTCGGGTCATCTCATGGCTTGTGGGTTCGAGCCCCACATCGGGCTCTGTGCTGACAGCTTCGGATTCTGGATCTCCCTCTCTCTCCCTGCCCCTTCCCCTGCTCACGCGCTGTCTCTCTCCTCAGAAGCAAATAAACATGAAAAAAATTAAAGAACAAAACCACTTGTTAAAAAAATATTTAATGCTTACCAGACCAGTGCCAAGCACAGTGATGTAAAATTCTAGGAATTAAGCTGTGAATAAAACAGACCAAAATCCTCATCCTCATGAAGTTTATATTCTGATGGGAGTTGGCAATTTTTTAAAATGAAGAAATTTATATTGTGGTTTGTTAGATGTTAATAAGTGCTATGAAGAAAAAAGCGAAGAGAATGCTAGGGGTGGGTGGGTGTGGTGGATTTTAATTTTTTTTTCAAATAGAGTGATCAGTAAGACATCATCTAGATAAATATCTTGTTTTAATGATCAATAATAACATATTTTGAGCATCTGGTTAAAAGCTTTGCACACAGTAAATTCTCAATAAATGGTCATTTTTAATTCTTTGTTATTATAAAACTGGATCGTTGAAGAGAATTTCTAGGAAGGGAATTAGTTCATTTTGTACAAACAGACTTCCAGATAAGACAAAGAGTTTTCCTATCTAGGTGAACTAAATTAAACTGGAAGCCAGGGAGTAAAAGTGGCCTTGGGAATGATTTTCTTTGACTTTAGCTATGTCTTTAAAAAGGATTGTATTATGCAGACATTAATATTCTTACATTGGGTTCATTTCACACATCTTTTTAAAAAGTCAGAGTCTCCTGTGTGCTTTAGAATTTCTAGCTCTGGTTTGTGTGGAATGACTTTGGTGAAGGAGTATTCATATTGTAAACTCTGCTATAGTACTAAGCAGTAATTTTTGAGTTGGGGGTATTGAACATGCCATTTCTTACCTGTTCTCTCTTCTCCATTTGAGCCTCTACCTCGGGAGACCAGACCCAAGTCTTTGTTAATTTGAGGAATGTTTTTTCAGTTCTTTTTTTTTTTTTTTTACTTTTATGGTCATGACTAGAAAGCATCGTCATGTCCTTTTGCTGTATATGATCTATTCTTTGATTCAAAAAGTACTCTGAGAAAATACTGTGTGTTAGGCAGTAGGCATATTGAAATGAACAAAACCAGAAAGGGTTCATGTCTTCTTAGAGTGTGGAGTCTAAATTAGACTCTGGTATTTGTCCAGATTTTATTCTAAATGTCATTAACTGTTTTCTTCACATTCTAGCCTATTTCTAGGAGATAAAGACTAGTTTAAGAAATTTATAAATTCCAAATTTTAATATAATCTTTTACTAGCAGTAAACGCTGTATTGACTTATATTTAGTTAGATAGCAGTTACCTCCTTGCCAATTACCAGAAATGTAAAGGTTTCTGCTGTCGGTATTCATTAGTGGTCTTCAATGGTAAAACTTCCTTCTTTTAAAATTAGAAATAATTCTGAACATTAAATAGAAATTTTGTTTGTATCCCCCCACAAGATATGTTAATAGCATCTCTCATCAAATATTTACTGAGTTCCAACTATGTGAAATAAAAGATTTTTTAAAGATATATTTTAAAATGTGATTCCTACCAGACTAGTGGAAAACACAATACATGTATTTTAAAGGGTAGTACAAGAAAACAATCTGTATAAGGAATCACGGGGAGCTAGTCTCTTCAGGGAAGGCATCCTATAAGAGGTCCTTGAAGAAAAGGTAGACAGGCCAAAAAGGGTGTGTAATTGTGGCACAGGAATGTAGGGAGATACAAAGCTGTGGAAAAAGTTAAACAGTTGAGATAGGAGATCTTGATTGAAAATGTGGGAGTTGGTATTTTATTCTTTGGATAACAGTTCTCAGTGTTTACTACTTTTACTTCTTCCATCTGCAGCATTTCCCTTATTGTATCTTGAGGAGTCATAATGAGATAGGAACAGAATTTTGAGGGAAGAGGATGATTGATGAAGTCACTTAAGGAAATAAGATATTTCATTAGGGAATTACTCTTTGGATTTTTAAGTATATGACCTCTTTATGTAAAATATGGGAAGATTTGTAATCTTTTTGCCAGTTCTACCTTTTGACCTTTTTAGCCAGGTTTCCATTCATCTTTGTTTTTCCACTTCCATAGTTACTTAAATTTTTTTGAGACATCCATGGGTGGTTTGATACCCTTCTAAAAGAATTCTCCTTTCAGAGGTCATCAGATTGTAATCTAGTGACTGCAGGCTCGGGATGCTAGTATAGATCTGTGTATTGATATCTCTGAATGAAAGTGACATGTTTTTATTACTGTTGGTAAGATGATGGTATTTTCCTGTTACCATTATAAACGTATCTGTTATTCTTGTGTGCATTTTTTTATTTTTTTGGTTGATTCCTTTTTTGACTACAGTTGGGACTCACTTAAAATTTGTATTGGGAAAAAAAATTATTTTTCTTCATCTCTGGTATTTACGTGCCTCTGTTCTGTATTTAACCCTTTTGTAGTGGTTATGACTTTGGCTATTTAATCAAAATCCTGACCAACTCTAACTTGCCTGAAGAAGAACTTGACTTCTTTGAGATCCTTCGATTATTTTTTCCTGTCATATATGATGTGAAGTACCTCATGAAGAGCTGCAAAAATCTCAAAGTAAGGTTTCAAGTGGCTTTACCGGTAACGCACACACGATTTAGACCGAGTGACTGATAAATGAGATCCTAGCCTGGGATGTTTTTAGCCATATTTTAAGTTTTGAAGTGCAATTACATTATCTTGTCATTTGATTCTATTTGTTGCATAAATAATTCATAAGAAATCCCTTTTCAGAGCTTCAGTATAGGGGCAGAATAAGTTTTCAACAAAATTCAAACCAAGAGTCAGATTTTCATCATTGCCAGATTGAAAATCCTAACCTACATGAAAATGTGAGGGCTAGTGAGTTCTCATGCACAAAGATGCAAGTTCTTACTGCCCAACGTGCACATAATCTATCCATGCCAGATAAATCTGAGGTGGCCATCAACATGCACCTGTAAATGTGACAGAGTTTTCCCTTCAGCTCAGAGAGAAATTATTTTGTTGCGTCTAGTCATAGGATCATGTTCCTAGGATTACTTTATGTGGCTAAAAAGGTCGCTTTTTTTGTTGTTTGTTTTTCCTGGCCCCAAAGAGGTTAAGTTGTTAGTGGTAAGTGCTAGTAAATGTGTAGGTCCTGTCTAGACAGTAGCTTACATCCTGACCCTGCTGAACGTGTGTGTAATAATTTGTTACTTGTGAATAACTTCTTCCCAAAGGAGCATTTCTTTAAGAAGTAGAAGTAGAAGTTCCTTCCGTTTGGGAATGAACTTTATTTTAGGAATGGGCTTTATTTTTTTTCAGGGGTGTTTGTATTTAAGCTGCAACTGAAAAGCACATTTCGGTAAAGTGGTGGCTTCGTAGAACCTACGTGAAGGCTGATCACATTTTCTTACCAGGTTTTTAGAAGTGCAAATAAAGTTACACTTTTAGGAGATGGTAAAAACTTTCAGAGCTTTACTTTTAGCCAGAAAGAAATAAGTTAGGAGCTGAGTAAGGAAACTTTGCTTTTGACAAGTGAACTCAAAATCAGAAGAAAAGTAGCCTTTTGGCCAAAGTTTGCTTCCTTTTTTACAGAATACGGCCTATAACTGGGGACATTTTTAAGGAAGGTTCCTTCATGTTTGTAGCACCCAAGAGCAGCAGAATTCTGTGCAGTTTGAAGAGACTTGTAGCTGTGACTCTAGTGAAGTTGCAGCAGGATAGCCTTATTGCTGTAGGAGCTCAGTCCACCCCCGAAAGTTGCTGAGAATCCATGGCCTCATGGCCATGTTCATTAATCTGGCTTTGGAAATGCTTTTTAAATGTTCATTAATCTGGCTCTGGAAATGCTTTTTAAAATTTGACGTATCTCTACAATGACACTTTTCAGGAACAGAATGAAATTATTGCTCACTGTGTGTACGATATTGGAAAAGTTCTGCACATAGCAGATAATTCTGAATATGCCCTGTGTGAGCTGCTGTATTAAATTTAGGTTAACGACAAAGGTGCTTTTTGACCTACGGTCAGCCTTGCTGAATGACCCTATTCTGTTGCCCTTCTAAGCAGCTGCTAATGATACCTAATCCTCATGTTATTTTTAGCACAGAAGCAAGTCCCGTCTGTGCACGGCACTGTTTCACGCTGTGAAACAGAGGAGGGTTAGTAGGAATTTGTGCTGCTTTTGTTGTCTGACCCGATCTTTCTTTCATTACTCTCCTCCTACTCTCCCCCCATTATTGTGCTTCCCTCTCTTCCTTCCTCTGTGCTTTTTCTCTTCCTTCTTTTCACTCTTTCTTTTTTAAGCCTGGCAATATTATCATAAGCAGATATTTAGCAGACCCTTCGAAGGACATATAACTGCATGCTCTTCTTTTTCACAGAACCGTAATTAAGCACTTAGTGAATTTTTAAGGATTTGGCTAGTTATAACAGCTTTGTTTTGTACAAATTATTTAGATGAAACTATTTAGAGACTGGTAAGAAGCTTAAGAGAATTTGATAGGAGCTGCCGATGGTCAGTTTTCTATTGATGGATGGATTGACTGTGCAGGTACTTAATAAATGTCCCCCAGTATACCTGTTCCCTTGTATAGGATCTTCTCCCCCCATAGTTTCAGCAAAGTTACTTGCCTGTCACATGACTTAAAGCATATGATGAAGATAAATTTTCCCAATTAGGATCTCATTTTCTACTAAATCAGAAGTTTCCCCCATACTCAATGAATAATTTGTAATTCACAGTCTCTTTTTTCTAATCTTCATGAGGTCCATCTTTACATGCTAAAGTCCATTCCTATTTTGGTCAGTGTCTAAGTGATGTAATGTGTGAATTTGGGTATTGTACGGTTTCTGTTTTGACAGACAAGTTTTCTTTCTTCTAGGGTGGTTTACAGGAAGTTGCTGAACAGTTAGAGCTGGAACGGATAGGACCACAGCATCAAGCAGGATCTGATTCATTGCTCACAGGAATGGCCTTTTTCAAAATGAGAGAAGTATGAAGACATCAGTGCCTTTTTCTCAGTTGGTTGTTAGGTTGAGAACATTAAAAATCTTATGGCAAAAGTTTTTGGGCAATAAGTGTTATTAAATGAAGATACAATTAGAGGTACCATGGAAGTTGTGTCCACCACGCTTGAATGAAAGTATTCAAAAATAAGTCCTCTTGAAATGTAGTTCAGAATGAAATGAAAACAGATGAGTTCTTCATAGACTGGAAAATGAAACAATTTAAACTACTTTAGGAGTCATGTAGGTCCAACTATACTATTTCTTAGATGAGAAAACTGAAGCTAGAGGCTAGTAACTTTTGTCCAGAGTCTCACACACAATACTAGTGGGCAAACTCCAGCATTCTTTCTGTAGACCACGTCAGTGCTGCTCTGCCGAGTCCAGGAGTCTGTTCATTAGGTTTCCCCAGCATTGTCTTGTCCAGTAAAACACCATTTGCTTATGCCCTTTTTCAGCACTTGGAGGATTTATAGGGTAGTGCTTATATAGTGCTTTTAGTAGACTGAGTCTGACAAGAGGTTCTGAATTCTCAAGTGGTTGAGTAAATCTGAAGTAGTTGTAGAGCCAAAAAGCGTAATTGAGCAGAGCCCTAGAAGTGGCAACAGACAGACCAAAGCTAGGTATGGAAGAGTGGGATTGAATGAACCCAAGTCTACTCCTAGCTTATGTAATGAAGTGATCTACGCAGGTATACCTCACTGTAAATTAAATGCAAAGAAGAGAAAGTTTTCCTTTTTGCAAAATAGAACTGTAGAATTCTTTTGAGTCTATCTTCTTAGACACTAAAGAATTGACTAAGAACTATCTGGAAATTTAAAACTTTTGTAGTAATGTGTTAATAATAGCGTAATAGTTGTTTGCCAAGTATTGACTCAGAAGTGATTTGGAATGTCTATTCGTGACAAGTAAATACTTTGTTTTGTACTTCTGCCCAGTGCTACATTAGGGAATTAAAACAACCTTTTGGATTTTCAGCTTCGCATTTTAGAAATACCTTAATGGTTCAGTGAATGGTGGATTCTCTGCTACTAATTTGTTATCTTTATTTTTCTTGGCTTCTTCAAGAATAGTAACCTAGTGTGAATGTTCAGATTTTACCGTCCAAAACATGTTTAGGGTTTGATTGTTTTCAGCCAACTCAGCCTTGTATGTAGACAAGGCTACTTGCCTGACGCCTAAACTTTTTCTCCTATCATTGGCTATATTCATTCATTTTCACTGTTAAATTGTTGAATGGAATAAAAATGCCTGCCGTTTTCCCGTGATGACAAATTCTCATTAAATTGGTCTAAATGTTAATAGGAAAGACACACATTTGATACATGTCTTTGTAATCTTTTTCTTTGGTTTCTTTTGAGCTCCGTACTTCTTGAGAACATTAGTCTTACTCATTGAATTTGAAATGTGTGGCCTCAAAGGAGCACCATAGGAAAGAGCTATCATTTTAGTTAATGAACAGTCAGTACTTACATTGCTGAAATATAAGTTACCAGTGGTACCTTTTGGTTAAAATTATCTTTTTTTTTTTTCCCCCAAAATTCCTTTTTAGATGTTCTTTGAAGATCATATTGATGATGCCAAATATTGTGGTCATTTGTATGGCCTTGGTTCTGGTTCATCCTATGTACAGAATGGCACAGGGAATGCATATGAAGAGGAAGCCAACAAGCAGTCATGACATGAAATAGTCCTTTTATTTTTATTTGAGCTACACACAAGCTTGGATATAGGTTTTATCTCTGGTTGAATCCCTTGAACGATAGATGATACTATTTTTTTTTTCTTTCATAGCCCATTTTATTTTCTGCCTTCCAGTACTAGTATGACCATTCCTATCTCAGATCTTAATAACTAGAAAAGCATTCAGGTTAAATTTGGCCTTAATATACTTGTTAGCAGGCATGTGTGACAGAGAGTGGGGAAAGCTGCATCATATTGAGTATTTTGATAAACTTTACCTGCTTGGGCTTGGTTTGTTTTTCCCCCTTCGTAAATTAACTAGCACTGACTGTAATTTATTTCCCTGTTTCATGTCTCCCTTCCATTCTACAGGAGTTTTAGCTATTTTGAGATTGTGGACCATCAATTTTGCACTTTAGAGAGTGATTCTGACTCAAATCCTCTGTTTTATCAGAAATTTTGGCTTTTCTTGCTCTTAGCTGGAAAAATGACCATCTGCCAATCTTATACAGTATTTACTTGTTTTTGACCCATGGAAATAGCACACGCATTGTGCAAACGGTTGATTCAGCAAGACTACAAAAAAAAAAAAAAAAAAAAGACAAAAAAACTACTGAGGAGCTTAGTAACTGCTGTTTCTGTACGTAGTGTTTCATCTTCCAAGCACATCTAGTGTCTGTCAGTGTCTCATTGGCATGTGTAGGCTGCTCTGACCGAAGAATTTTTCAAACCAGCTTTACACCCTTCAGGAACAATCCCTTGTGATTGGATATTTAGTGTCTGCCAGGAAACTGGTATCCAAGATATTGAAGCTGCAGTTATTTTATGATAGCACACTTCCCTTTGATCTGCTTCTTTTTATTCTGTCACTGTTTACCCTGTTTTTAATTTTTAAAAAATTGTATAGCCATGCTTAACGACACTCTTACTTTGTTGATTCCACAAATCAGTTTCTTTAAAGTCCAAAGATAGCAAGTCTTTAGGTATATTTTGTACCAGATTAAATTAGAAGAAGAAAAAATTGTGCTTTCATAGTTGTTACAAAGATGAATAATGCAGAGATTTGGTGCACAACAACAAAATACAAAAATATATTCTATATATAAAGTCATATATATATATACATACATACATACGTACATATATATATGTACGTATGTATGTATGTATGTATATATATGGCTATATATAGCTAATAAAATGACCTGAGGAGTGTAATGCTTGTTTATTTTTTTGTGTATATCTTTGCAATCTATTTTATATATATTGACAAGAGAGACTGTGAAATATTTAGCCATGCAGAATATGTGACCAGACCAGAGCATGTGTAGGAAGACATTTTGGTAATCATTAACTCTGCCCTGAAATGATAGACTACAAGTTACGATGTGTGTTATCTACATTTCAATCAGTAATACTAGCAAATCTCCACATGTTAGCCACATTGGTTTGTTTCCTTTGTACATTCTTTATTCATGATATTAAAATGCTGTAACTGGGTGGTCCTTTTTAAACAAAACGTTATTTGCAAAACAGAGGGTATTATTTGTTTTTAAAGCTTTTGTAAATAAAGGCTTCAGAAATGTTTTCTTATATATGTTGATGACTGGTGATTTTCAAAAATATTTGCGGGATTTTTTTTTTTTTTTTTTTTTGAGCAACTGAACAGAACTCAGTAACTTCTTTAACTATAGCTAATTATTAGTCTCTTACTTGAGCCTTCTGCAGTGCAACATTGTTGGCTTATTCTTTACGAATACCTCAACTAGATGTTAAAATTCGTATTTATCTCCTTTCCAAGAATGCATTTACTCTTATTCTGAAAGAGTACATTCGGTATGATTTACTGTGGCTTCTTTTTAAAGCTGACACAATATAGCCGATAATCTGGTTGGTTTCCTCTTATTTTGATCTTCACCTCTTTAAAAAAAATAGGAATTACAAAGATTTCCTTTTGAATAGCCACATAGTTGCTGAATTTCAGAGTCTGTGTCAATTTTGTTTGTTGTCTCTTAAGAGGCAATGATATTTTATAACTTCTGTAAGGGGAACATTATGATCTTTACTAAATCTAGCTTTTGGATATAAGATATTTGGCTGATAGTTTTGTAATGTTCCTGAGCTGTTCATTCTAGATTCCCCATTGTGTTAAATTCCGTTGGGGCAGGTCAGCAAACTGTGGCCTGCAGGCCCAAACCAGCCTGCTGCCTGTGTTTCTATGGCCAGTGAGACGGGAGTGGTTTTTACAGTTTTAAAATGGTTGGAAAAAAATCAAAAGATTAATACTTACTGACCTGTGAAAATTACATGAAGTTCAAATTTTAGTGTCCATAGATAGTTTTATCAGAATGCAGCCAGACTCATCGCTTCCGCACTGTCTATGGCTACTTGTGCGCTACAGTGGGAAGGCTGAGTAGCTGCTACAGAAACCGCTTATGGCATTCTCATCGTTTCACATTCCTTCTTGGTAAGCGGATGGAGATCCGACGTGCCTTGTGTATCTGTACAACAACAGTTTATTATTTCCTCTCTTACCCGTTCATATCCATCATGTCACAACAAGAAAATTGCACTTTGCATGATGTGCCTAGAAGGCACACTGGAGTGTGGATTATTTTACCTCATTATATGGGAACATACTGTTTATTATGCAACGACACTGTAACTATGCTAAAAAATACAATATATGTTGACAAAACCACACCAAGTACTCATCACAACATACCCAACTACTGGGGAAGCAACAATTAGAAATTGTAAAATGGAATAGTTCATCACATCATGATTTCTTCACAAAAGTAAGAAATGAAAATGAGGCTATACCCAAAGTATGTTTATGACTGGCCCGGTTGTTAGTCAAGCAAAGCTATTATTTTTTGAAGGCAGTAGCCCAAAGAAATGTGTCTAGAGAAAATTCACAGACTTAGCCTTTGGGGAAAAACAGCTGGATGAAGAGTGAGGACACCGGGCACAACACCAACAGTTACTTATAAAATGACAAATGATTTTGATATTTTTCTTCGGCTCTTAGGTCAGATGTTCTAGTACTTCACCGGCTATTATTCTTCATTTGAGAAATCAATGCTAAGTTTGATGTGACCAAAAAATTTGTTTCTTTTAGTAGCCTGTGTGGAAATACAGGTGAGACTGTTTTCAAGGAAGTTGGGAAACCACTAAGTTGGTGCAACCTGAAATTTAAGATGTGACAGTAACTGTGAAATACGTAAAAATCTGCAGGAAACAGGAAAAGGTTTAGTTGGTCCAACTTGAGACCCTGTGAGAAAACGTAAAGCATTGTGGTTTGACAGGCACCCATTTCACTTCTGTCATGCGCCTTTGTTTCCTTTTCTTCTAAACAAGAATAAACACTGTTAGGAGGTGTCTCAGACCAGCGCAAAGACCCTGTGGAAAGTAAACTAAAAAATCATAGTTGAGCTATACGTATGTAGCGAGACTCTCCTCCAGGTGATTATAGCCATTCTGGGGCTCATCCATATCCTCTCCTTGCCTCAGTAAATTTTTTAAAGAATTTTAAAACACATATGCATGTTACACTAAGATGAGTGTGTAATTAAAGTTGATTTTTTCTAATAATCACCTTTCACAATAAATGTTTGGTTAAGTCATTTAAGATGCTTTTAATACCAGACCTTAGGGGGCTCTCCTTCCTGACAGAAAAAGACAGGAACTCTACCTGTGACAACAGCCTCGCTTTCATAGTTGAATAAAAAACAGAAGAACTGAAACTTTCTGTGACAACAGTTTTAATTCAGCATCAACAGAATTCTTTGTAGCATTATTTTTTTTCTCATTTTAATGAAGCACCTTTATCTGTCAAACAAGAACTATTAAGTATTAACAAATTCAGGTCAGGAGAGCTCCTTACACTGGAAAACCTTCCCTGGAAGATGCAACACAAATGATAGTTTTTAATAAATCATAAAATAGTCCCGTCCTTTCCGAGTACCGAGGAGCTCCTTCACACAGCACAAGCCAGAGCTTAAAATCACTTATCAAGAGGCCCCCTTTGGTTTCCCTGGTACTCAGAAATAAGTCCACTCAAAAGATGAATCATCTTAACAGACATTGTCCCCCCACCTGTAAGCTGACAAATACGAAATACTGGTTGCAAACAAGAACATCAAAGATCTCTCTGGGCATGGTCCCCGGTTTTGTTTTCGCTCTCACGTTCCTGCCATGAGAAAAAGCTGCAAGCGATCTGCAGTTGTCTTTTGCCCAAATGGTCACATTTGAATTTTTTGTTGGTGTAAGAACAATTAAAGGATGAGCTCTTAGTGACCTGGAGTGTATTATGGTAAGACATCCGTGTATGTACATCCTCTTTTTTTTGAGGATGGAAATACACTGAACATTACACCGGGGGACAGATGTATTTCAAAAGAGGGGAAATCTGCTGGTTTATAATAGAAGGGAGTAACAATTTTTTCACAGGTTGTTTCCTTGAAGCATGAATCACACGATGACTACCTTCATTTTTTAAGAACATGTTTTATAAATCCTGCGATTTCTCTAGAGAGGGTAGTTTTTGTCAAACATATGTCGTGTTTCCCGTACTTAACTGCTGAATGCACCGTACTCAAGTTTTACAGTCTGTTTCTAATTGTCCTCAGAATCATTTTACTAAGAGATCATGATCTCATCCTGTCATCCACCTCTCCTCAAAAAGAGCTTTGTTATGGCCAGGTTGTAGACCAATTTTGTCTGTAATAGCTCTGGTAGACCATTAGGAAAAGTGTATCTTGAAAGCAATTTCGATTGTCAATGCAAAGGCAAATTCATATAGACCGCTAATAATGGTGATCAACCAGACTTTATTATGGTAGAACAGGAGGGAATTCATGGATAAGCACTGCCTTGAATGGCTCATCGTTGTATTTAGATGCAACAAAGTTTTATCTTTAAAAAATAAACCCTCTCCACTGCACAATGGCAAATAGTTAACTGAAGTATATGAAGTATTTGCACAATATTTAAAAAAATTCTTAAAAATTTTCTCTCTATGGTAGAATTTCTAAAAACAGGAAAAAATCAAAATTATCAGTTAAGTGGACTATCAGGACAGTGGAAGTATAAGTGTCTTCAAGTTTCAGTTGAGCAATTAAATTTTTTAAAGCAAAATGTTTAAAATGTTTTTAAGGTACATTTTATAAATATGTACAAAAATGCAGGTCTATCTGATGCTTTATTCACTCAGGTAAACTTTATACTGCATATCTAATGAGATATGCCATCATCTCTAAAAATTCTAACCACCTAGATTAAAAACAAAACCCTTGAAAGATTATTCACTGTATGAAAACAAAAAGGGAACCACTGCAACTTAATGGAAAAAAATTTATTCGTAAAAATTTTTTTCGAATGATTCTACTGTGTATCAACTCATCATGTATATCAATAATTACACAAAAGACCTAAAGGGGGAAATTTTAACAGTACTCTCGCAAGGGAAAGAATAAAAACCCCACTTTTTTTCTTAGCTTCTATTTTGACAAGAAGGAACACCTCACAAAATCCTGTCCACAAAAATGGCTATAGTACTGTGCTTTGAAAAAACCTGGCTGCATATATTTCGTAATACATCACGTGATGCTGTTGCCCTTAAGACTCGTAGCAGTAGCTATAGGTTCCAACCTGGCACTTCAGGTAATAAAAAATGATGACCAAAAAATGCTTTAAAAGTAACAAGTAAAAATGCATCATATCTTCTGAGATTTCCTGAAACGGATTGTCAGATCAAAGTCTTCAGGTTTAAAAAAAAAAAAAATCGGAAAGAGTATCCCTGTATCTTTAAATGGACTTGGCTGACATTGGTTCTTTCATAAAACTCATTAAAATGTAAGCTTTATATTTTTAGAAAGAACAAGTAACTGCAAGGATCTTTCTACTCCATTATCCTCCAGTCTTCTGGTCTCTTCAGTGTTGCATTTTTGTCTAACTCAGATTTTGAAAAGTGTAATACCATTGTCTCTTTGATTAAATACTGGTTCCTTAACTGTGCACGTTTTAAAAGATAATCTGCTTTAAATTCTCAAAATCAGTACCAAAAACTGTTTAAGCTTATTCTAATCTCTAACATTTACAAAACTTACACTCCACTCAAAAAAAGAATAAAACTTTTTCAAATAGTGCGTACAAGGCACAAGAGCTTCCTAGTATATTTACCGAAGCCGAACGTTTTGGCATTAACAAACACACCACATTAGTGTACCTTAAACTCAATTTCCAAACAGCACGCCATTTAGTTCAGGTTGAACTAAATTTCTGAAAGTATAGGAATTGTTTTAATGATTTGCATAATTTAGTCTTAAGTATTTGAAGAACTATAAAGTTAAGTGTCATACTTTTGATGAGAGGGGACACAGAAAAAATATAGATATCAATGGAGGATTAATCTATTGGCCCATTGGCGATGCTTAACAAATTCAATATGTTTGCTGTGTTCAGTAGAACAAATAACCTAAAAAACAGATTTTCAAAAAAGCCATACTGGCAAAATAACATCATAAACCAATCATAATTGTTTTTGTATAGATTTTCCCCCGGTTTAAGAAGATTGGGAGAGATGAAAAATATATCTTGGATGTAATAGAAATGTATTAGTTGTGACAAAACATTTGCTAGCTAGTTGCTTATCAGTGAGCTCAGTCTTCAATCAATGATCACACTTCTTTTCCAGCAGGGAACAAAGGCTAGAATTAAAGTCTGGCAAAAAATGATGGCAGTTTTCAAGTGTGGGCCAATTAAAATTTGCAATGAATTCATAGTCATTAGAGTTCACTCAGTCTGGGGCCAGATTTACAGCAGAGGGAAGAAGCAAGTCTGACAGGCTCCCTCCACCTCACAGGTAACTAACAGGTTTTATGAATAAAGCTCTCATTATACTGTAATTTGAAATCTTTTAAACTTCAGTATCTTAATAGTCTCAATTTTCTGAATCAGAAAAATCAGATGATTAATGGGCTTTTTATGTGTATACATTGTACAACCCAAATATTTGGGTGAAAATAAGCCCACGAATTTATTCCAAGTTTTTATGATAGAAGATATTTTTGTCCTTGATTCATAAACCATAATTACTTTTAATATTTAACAGGAATTTGTGTTAGTTGAAACAATCTCTATACTGTTTTTTTTTAAAAATGTGTTATATTTTAAGCAACGGCTTGGAGAGAACTAACCAATTCATATTCTGCATATCCAGCCAAGAAGAAATGGGAACCAGGGGCCCGTGGTGCCTTCCTGTGGGAAGCCTCTGCCATCCACCTGCAGCACTGATACCTTGAAATGAAACAGAAATCATGAAATTATTGTGTTAACTATAAAAAAAAACAAAAACAAAAACAATTCATTCAATGTTTGTTGAGTAACATTCCTTGCTCAGAAGTCCATGTTTTCTGTGCTGGAAAGCTCAGATGTGTTCTTGAATTCAGACCTCTACATCTGTCCTTCTCAAGCTATAATATGTGTATACAAGGCCAGAGGATCTTGTTAAAATGCAGAAAATGCAGATTCTGATTCAGTAGGTCCAGGGTAAGGTTTGGGGCCCCAATGCCAGCGGCAGGACTGCTAGTTCTTCATTTGTCTGAAGCCAGGAGGAGTTTAGAAGTGCCAGCTAAGCTGGATGGGGATGTAGGAAAATCATATTGAAACTTCATGTGCATAGAAGCACAGCATTTTTTTTTTAAGTTTATTTATATTTGAGGTAGAGAGCGAGCAAGCGAGTGGGGGAGGGGCAGAGAGAGAGAGGGAGAGAGAAAGGATCTCAAGCAGGCTCTGTCAGCAGGGTGCCCAATGCAGGGCTTGAAACCACGACATGTGAGATCATAACCTGAGCTGAGATCAAGAGTCAGATGCTTCACTGCACCTGAAGCACAGCATTTTTTCTTAGTATAAGAGGGAAGGTTGAAAAGGCTAAATTTACTTACACATCAGTGCTACTATGGGCCTAGGGACATAACGATCTGCAAAGTATGAACTAATAAATATTTTATAAAAAGCCCACAAATAATTTATTAATGTACTTCAAAAAGAGAAGAGATGAAAATATCATTCAGAATATAATTAAATTAAGCCTATCAATATCATGTGCGCTGCACAAATTGCAAGTTTGAGATGTAAAGCAGGAAAAACTATTTTTAAATATTTTAAAAACAATTTGGCATATTAGCTACTTTGGGAAAATTCAATTTCTAAAGACACATTTAAATGTCCCTGGTTATGTCAATATATAGAACACTTAACACATATGACCTCACAAACAAATGGTAATTAGAACTAATGGTTCAAAATACTGAAAAAACATCCTGTGAAACTTTATATACTTTACAGAACTAGTATAATATTTTATTTGTAGTATTACTTAGTAATTCAATTATTGTATATTCAGTTACATTTTAAGAATTCCCTCTAGAGAGGCACCTGGGTGGCTCAGTTGGTTAAGCATCTGATTTTGGCTCAGATCATGATCTCACAGCTCGTGAGTTTAAGCCCTGTGTCGGGCTCTGTGCTGACAACTCAAAGCCTGGAGCCTGCTTTGGATGATGTGTCTCCCTCTCTCTGTGCCCCTTCCCCATTCACGCTCTGTCTCTATCTCTCTCAAAAATAAACATTAAAAAAAATTCAAAAAGAATTACTTTCAGAAATTTAATATTGTCTTTTTGCCATTTAACCAAGTGAAGATGAAATTTTCACTATCCTAACCATAGTTATGATTAATCTGATCTACTCTAAGATCATCCACAGTCATCCAAAACCAAAACATTAGTCAACTGGCAAATTCCCAGATCAGTTTTTTGCTGTTAGTACATAGCTACTTATCAAAACCAAAACCAAAGAAAGAAACAGATTTAAAAAAAAAAAGAAAGAAAGAAAACAGATTTAGAGGATTAAGATGGGTTAAAAACCAAAGAAAACAACCCAGATATCCATGAAATATTTTGACACAAATGATTTTGTGTTTTAGATTCCATTCTCTTGTTTTTAGACCTCAGGATTCTAGATTGCAGTTTTATAAATAGAGATTTGTCTTGATAACCTTACTGTTCAACTCTATACTGTGTTTATTATAACAGCACATACAATTTTTTATTTTGTTTAGATGATTATGGCTTTGTTCCAAAGCTGCTCTTTATTGTATTAATTGCAGGCTGGCTTATAAAGAAATTACCTTTTAAAGAAACTGATTTAGAACAACAGGTTTAAAAAAAATTATGGTTTAAAGAAGATGATTTGGAACACTTATTACTTTAAGGGTAACGCATGCCATGGCGTGCTACTGTAACCCAAAACTGGGATGCTAGAGGTTTGCACTAACAAGATATAATTGTCTTGTACTAAGACCCAGTGGGATTCTACTGACAGATGGTCAAGGATATAACTGCTGTAATCTGGAAGGATAGAAGAAAATAAAAAACTCCAGGATCCTATCATCTGACAAGATAAGTGTCAAGTAAAGTTCAATATTTTAGGAGTAATCCTTGCCATTTAGTGCATTGCTATAAAAATGAATTTCATTTATCAACTTACTCCAATTATTTGTCAAGTTACCCTACATACAGGCTAATACCAAAGCTAGGTCCACCTGCACATGTGTCCAACATGATACACGATGGGATCCTCAGGGTTAATTAAAACATCTTCAAATTTCAATCACTCAAAAATAAATAATAACATTTATGGGAACTATTTGCCCTAAGAGAACTGGAAAATTGTTAAAAATACAAAGCATAACAATTAAGAAAAAAACGTATCTTACTTTCATAAAGTATGAATTTATTTTGTTTGAAGAGTTAAGTCTCATTCTCCATGGTTAATGCAGGATTGCTCATACCTTCAAGAAAGAGCATAAATTAGCATTTTGTTTTGGGGAGGCGTTGCTTTTGAATAAATAGGGACTAGTTTTTTCATCCCTGATTCCCTCCATATGCTTCCAAAGGTGCCTTGCATGCAGTACAGGTTTGTAAGATGATCATACAGAAACACACACACACACACACACACACACACACACACACGATACAGTGTTGACCGCCCAGAGTGTCACAAAAATAGCACTTTAATGTTCATTTATTTTTGAGACAGAGACAGAGCATGAACGGGGGAGGGACAGAGAGAGAGGGAGACACAGAATCGAAAGCAGGCTCCAGGGTCCGAGCTGTCAGCACAGAGCTGATGCGGGGCTCGAACTCACAGACTGTGAGATCATGACCTGAGCCAAAGTCAGATGCTTAACTGACTGAGCCACTCAGAGGCCCCACAAAAATAGCACTTTAAAAAGAGATATACACCTGAGGAAGTGGGCGGGGGGGGGGGGGGTGGGGGTGGGCAGGAACAAAACATCAAAGATAACATTGGATTGGGCACTTCTCACGTCATCTTAAAGTACTCTTCCTAATTCTACATTTACCTACTACATCCTGCTGAAACTCATCTTGGAGCCCTCCCTCACCTCATCCTTCTTACATTTCTTTTCCTTCTTTTACATCATCCTTTAGACTTTAAATATTCATCCATCCAAGTAACAGAAAATTAATCTAACATGCCAAATAAGTAACAGCATATAAAAAGGAAGAAATCCTTCTATGTTAATGCAGAACTGTACGAGGAAACATGAATTCCTTCTGAAAGAAAGGGAGCTCTTTGTCTTTCCACCCCCCAAAAATTGACCCCCGACTATACATCACTTCTTTGCCTCCAAGAAAACTGAGGGATTCACAGGGCTAACAGGTGTCATCAATTTTTGTTTAGGCAATATCTAGCCCTTCCCACAGACTGGAAAATGGAATGGCCGGTTTGAAGGTGGGAGAAAGACAAAACCAGGAATACTCAAAGGATGGGGATCTTTATCTATTCCTTAAGCACAAAACTCTTTAAAGAAAGCCTATATTTTAGCAGAATATGACTGATTGTATATTAAATAATGACCTTAGAATTTTTTAGTTAGAACTGTCATGTTTTACGATCACTAAATCCCAAAGAGATTTGAAATAAAACAACAAACACTTTAAAGTGAAGTGAGCCAGGGTGCCTGGATGGCTCAGTTGGTTAAGCATCCGACTTCAGTTCAGGTCATGCATGATCTCACGGTTTGTGGGTTCGAGCCCCACGTCGGGCTGTGTTCTGACAGCTCAGAGCCTGGAGCCTGCTTTGGATTCTAGGTCTCCCTCTCTCTCTGCCCCCTCCCCCACTTGTGCTCTGTCTCTGTCTCTCGAAAATGAATAAACGTTAAAAAAAAGTAAAAAAATAAAATAAAGTGAAGTGAGCCAAAGTCTGGCAGCACTAGGAGAGAGTTTGAAGAAAGGACTAGAAATGAAGGAGAAGATTTTCTGGCTAATGGTGCTTTCATCATGCATGTATGATTTTATAGTCAATTATAAGGGACACCACACGCATCCATATATGCTGGCATGCATGATCACATGCTTTGATTAATCCTCACCAACCCTGAGAAATAAGTAGCATCTTAAGAAAAGAAAGCTAAGTCTAAAAGAGATTAGGTAACTACAAATCTCACACACCAATCAGGTGTCAAAATTGAGATCTGAAATCAGGTCTAACTTCAAACCCTTTGCTGATAAACTATACTAACTGATGCAGTCACAGATTAAAATCAACAGCAATACAATAGAAATGTGAGTGGGATTTGAAGAAATAACAGCTGAAGTTATGGCAATCACGCAATCACTTTACTCTGACATTCTGAAACTGGATAGAAATCTTAGAGTAAAAGAATTACATTAAGATCTTTTTCACTGGATGTTTTTCAATATGTTGCCTGAGTCGATTACTTTTTCCATTAAACATTTACATTTTGAGTATACTTACATCATTTTATTTAATAGGCAATAGTTAATATTTGGTTCTTACACTGGGATAAAAGCAATGTAGATCTTTCACAAAATGATCTTCTTCAGCTAACATTAGACATTAACCAAAGGCCTTTACAAAAAAAAAGTTCCTGAAAATTAATTATAAATTTACAGTGGGAATCCAACTTCAAAATTTTGTAGGTTATATGATGGGATTGTTTTCACTACCTTCACCTTTTGTTAAAGGTGCATAAGCACCTTAATTAAATAAAACAGTCAAACCAGGACACCCTTACCAGCTTTGCCTTTTCCTGGGTTTGCAGTGTTCTCAGTCCAAGACTGGGAATCCATGAGAAGGTGACTCTGGGACTCTCTCAAGGGCTTTGCAGGGAACTGATGGTTTTCAGGACTGAATAAGAATAATCATCATCATAATCATCATGTTAATTCTTGATCGCGTTATGTTGAGTGTTTCTCAAAGTACAGAATTCAAACAACTTCCCAAGGGAATTTGGGGAACAGGGAATAAGGCATTAAATGGCACTGACTCGCAATGAGAAAACCGTTCTCCCTTCCATTGTCTCGTCATTCTTCTGAATATAACAAGGTGACAGTCCTTGACTTTGGCGTCTCCATCTTTGACAGAACAGGCCTCCGCCTCTGACTTTAGCAGGTGAGGGATTCTAGTTAGAATTTAATAGTGTTTAATCATCAATTTTATTTTTTAAAGTTGTATTCTATTTATGGCAATTTATCGCAGTTTTCATTTATGACAGTGAGGTACTGTTTGATTTAAAAATAAGCTTCGGTGCCAATTTAAATAAATATGTTAAATAAAAATATTAGTTTTATGTGGTATGTGGATATGGAAAACATAGATATGAAGGTGATAGCAGAAATAAAAGTTGGAGAAAAATTGGCCTAGTGTTTCTAAAGTGGCCTAACTAGTCTTAAACAAAGAATTCTCTATCTTCCTCTCTTAAACTGAAACAACAAATTTAAGTGCTATCTTGTAAAAATGTTGGAAACATCTGACAACATCAGGTTTTACAAACGTTGTTTAATTTGGAGAATGAAGAGTCTTCAAAGAAGAATTTAAGTTTTAAAATTTAAGTACACATGCTACATATCAATCTATTGGGTGGCATGAAAAAATAAAAATTAAAAAATAACATTTCACTCAGAAAAAAATATTGGCATAGAAACTATGTAAGTGTAGTTTTAGAACACCCTGAAATAGTAATTATAATCATGTTCAGAAAAAAAAGTTCAATTTCTTCCAAGAATAATTTCACATATGTGAGTTGACTATACTATATTTTTTAAAGGATATGCTTTTGCTCCTTAATAATTACCTCATATCTAAAACTGGAGAATATTTTAATTTTGTGCAGCTTTAACATCCCTTTATTAAAATTTTGGAGATAAATCTTTAAAAATAAAGAGCATGTCTCCTATTTATATGAAAAAAAACCCAAATAACTCTTGTATTCTAATTTTTATTATTCTTCAGGAAAGGGACCATACACCTGGTTTAGCATAGTAACCAGGTCCTGGTTTAGGGAATCCTTGCAGATTCATTACTGCCAACAAGACTAACAAATGGCAAGGAAGGATCCATTCATCAACTGTATTCAATGAGTACCTATTACATCAAGGAATAAAGTCTTTGATCGCACAGAAATTTCACTGTAACTGAGGAAGAATAATAATAAATAAGCGAATATGTAATAAGTCAGGTGACAGGAAGAGCTGACAACAGAAAAAGAGAGAGTAAGGGGAAGCGAGGGAGCAGGTCCCTATCTTACAAAGGGTTTTCAAAGACAGCCTGTATTGTGAAGTTACACCTGAGCTGGAAGTGAATTAAGAAAAGGTTGAAGAGCATTCAGATAGCTGGAAAAAAAAATGGGTAGGAAGAGGAATTGGCAAGTACAAAGACAATAAATAAGGACATGCCAGGTACATTTGGGGACCAGCAAGATCTGTGTGTCTGAGGACCGTGAGGGATGAGAAGGTGGCAAGGGATGACATTAGAGAGCTACTGGGGCCAGATTAGACAGGACAAGGTAAGGACACTAATTTGATTTATGCTGATTAAGATGGGAAGCCAAGGGAGGGTTTTGAGCACAGGAGTGACACAATCTGATTCTTAATGGAGAGTAGACTGAAGTAGGGCAAAAATGGAACCAGAAAGACCAGCAAGGAAGATGTGGAAGTAATCCATGTGAGAAATGATGCCTTGGACCGGAAAGCAGTCTGAGGGTGACAAAAAGTACTCGGATTATTGGCATATTTTGAAGGGGCATCTGACAGGATGTGCAAATGGAGTAAATACAAGGTAACGAAAGAGGAGTCTAGAATGATGCATGGTTTCTGGCCTGAGCACCTGGGAGAAGGGGGTCACGTATACTGACATCCAGAAGGATGGAGGAGAATCAGATTTAAGCCGAAGGGTGTTGATGGTTGGAAATCAAGATATCCGCTTTGCACCTGTTCAGTGGGAGATGACTTTTAGACATTTAAGTGGGAATGTTCAGTAGACAGTCAGACATAAAACTCTGCAGTAGAGGAGAGACAGCCACTTGCCATAACAATTTTATATGGGCTCATCAAGGAGGAATTATAGAATTACGTAAAAGACAATTTAGCTGTCAAAATCCAATCCCAGAATTTAAAGGAAAAGGAAGTTGATAGTGGTTACGTGACCCCTTCAAGATCACCTAGCAGGGCAAAAGTGCCAGAATTAGGATTTCTCCGAGGGTCTTTGGTACACTTAGTAGAAGGAGAGATACCATCTCTGAAAACCAAATCTTCTTGGACTACAAAAACCACTTAAAGGGTAAAAAACGTTACTGAAAACTACTAAACTTTATAAAAGCTTGAAAACATTCTAAATAATCTATTAAAGTGATATTTTTCTGCATGAAGATACAAGGAAAATCGTTAAGATATAACTCTGTTAAATTTTCAAGCCCAAACTCAAAGGGGACATCCCACTAAGACTCCGGTGCCTTTGAATGTCCCTGGGAAACACATCAGAATGGCCTCCTCATTAACTTGTTCAGTCTCCTGTGTCCAAGGTCACGCTGGGGATGGGGTGGCAAACAGGTTTCATCTCGTGACAATTTAAAATGGCTTTGGAACGGCTACCAGGGTCACTGCCTCAAGAAGAATTGTGGGGTCATGAAAGGCTCCACCAGAGGACGTGCTGTGATCAATAAGAAATGGAGACAGCAGGAGCAGAGGTACAGGTGTTATGTACGTGGCATTCCAGCAAAGAAGAAACTCTCTAAAATTTCAGAATATTACAGTTATGCTCTTGCTATTGGCTTCCCCTTAAAAATTAGAGGTATGGCCATATTCAAATAAATCTGTCTTAAAGATGTGAAAGTTAGTGTTTTAAACTTAAAAATTCATACATAGCATTTAAAAGGTTTAAGTAGTTTTGCCTTTTGCCAGTTAATTGCCAAGTTAGAATCAAATTTCAAGGTCTTCCTCAAATTCTTGACAAAGCAAGGGCAAAAGTCTCCAAACACTAAATTTCTAGGGCCCCTTGCCTTTCCCTTCCACTGAAATGGCCCAGATAATGTTTACTGGTCTTTAATAAGCATTAGGAAATGTGGTGCACTAGCAAGCAGGTGTCTGGGATTCCATTTGATCTCCAAAAACCTAATCCAAGGAAGTGCTTCTTATCTCTTTATAATGTTATAGGTACCACAGAAAGGACCTGGGGGGTCCGAGGGCACGTTTCCTGTCTGCTCACCTGATCACTAGGGGAGCTAATTTGGACTTACATGCTCTTCTTTTAAGCACTACGTTTTAAAACTCGTAATATACTTCAGTCAAGCAGCATGTATGGAGAATTAACACCTGTTTATCCAGAGCAATAACAGAGTTTGACAAGTATAATTAAAGCTCCCTATGTACCCCTCCCCAATCATACTTTCCTATCTCCCTCATTCCAAGCAGGAACCATTGTGGTCAAGTATCCTAGGTTTTTAATTTTTTTTCCCCAAGAAATATATAGCCCAAGGACACAGGAGGAGAACATATATTATTTGAAAGTAAAATAGAAAAAAAATACGGGATTACGTTTTCAATGTTGAGTTCATTCCTGCAGGAGTAGATGGTTGTTCAGGATCCTGATTAACAAGGCAAGTTGGAAAGGAGCAGCCATCACCTAGACTAGAATCAAAACGAAAACTTACAACTGAGCGGTAAAAAAGTCCATAGTGTGAAACCATTACAATGTGATGTTTGCCAGCGGAACACAGTTATGCTACGGACAAAACGGGTCTATCAGACACTGGCTTCAATACAGCATGTTAAGGGAGAGGCTGAGTTAACTGACTTCCACACTGATATAAGGGTGAACCACGAAATAATTCTTCTCACAAAAACAGGAATTCCCATGCAGAATTATAGTTCTTCTGTTGGGTTGCTTTCATTGGTTTAAAACCCGAATACTTTCACAACAAACTACCTTGAAAAAACGGGTAGCAGCCAGTACTTCTTCTCATCACCAAAAACTTGTCGCATGTTTTTACTGAAACCCAAGCTGAATCCATTCTTATCTGTTCCGTGTCGAAATACAGGACTTCTAAACGCCTCTGCCAAAAAATGGGAGAACAATCACATGAGTAACACATCTAGTAACCCTCACATGTAGAAACCACTGGACTAAATGAGGGAACTCTAAAAACCAATGGCTAGCCCCCTGTGAACGCACAACTCGCGTACCTATCAAAAGCTCTGCCACATAGATTGCCTATTCTGTTTTAGAGGATGTGATTGCATTCATTTTCATTTTTAAAGAATCCTTCTATTATTATTAGCAGCACATGTGCATTGCAAAAGAAAATCAGAAAACACAAATAAGCAAATTAAAACTTTATAAATTCTGGATCTTTTTTAGATAGATGTGTGGACGGATAGATTTGAGGATCAGCTTCGCCATTTCTGCAAGAAAGGCCACTGAAATTGTAATAGGGATTACACTGACTCTGTAAATCACTTTGGGTCATACTTAAAAATATTAAGTCTTCCCATATATGAACACAGGAAATCTTACCATGTATCTGCGTCTCTAATTTCTTTCAGGCAAGCTTGGTAGTTTTCAGTGTACCACTGCTGTACCTCCTTGGTTACACTTATTCCTAGTTATTTTATTATTCTCATGCTTCTGTAAATGGAATTATTTCCTTAATTTCTTTTTGGATGGTTCTTTGCTCGTGTACAGAAATACAACTGATTTTTCTGCATAGTGATGTTGTGTCATGCAACTATTAGCTCTAATAGTTTTTATCGTGGATTCTTTAAGTTTTTTGTTTTTTTAATATAGAAGATCATGTCATCCACGAAGAAAGATGGTTTTACTTCTTCCTTTCCTATCTGGATGGCTTTATTTCTTTTTCTTGACTAATTTGTCTGGCTAGATTAAACACCACTAGGGAAAGTGGCCAATCTTGTTTTGTTTCTAGTCTTAGGGGAAAAGTTTTTATATTCACCATTGAGTATGATATTAGCTACAGATTTCTCATTAATGCACTTTATCATTTGGGGCTTGAGGAAGCCCCTTGTGCTGAAGAAATTCTCGTTTGCCTCTAACTTGTTAAGTGTTTTTACCCTGAAAGGGTGTTGGATTTTGCCAAATACTTTCTCTGCATTAGCTGAGTTGATCATGTGGTTTATTTTCCCTTCATTCTATTATCGTGGTATATTACCATTGATTGATTTTTGCATATTGAAACACCTTTGCATTCTTAGGATAAATCTTTCTTGGCCACCATACATAATCCTTTTAATAAGCTGCTGGATTTGGTTTATTTTATTGAGGATTTTTGTATCTATATACATAAGGGATACTGGGCTGTAGTTTTCTTGGATGTCTTTGTCTGGCTTTGGTATTAGGATAATCCTGGCCTCACAGAATGAGTTACAAAGTGCTATCCTGTCTTCTAATTTCTGGCAGAGTTTGAGAAAAATTGATGTTATTTTTATTTATTTATTTATTTTAATGTTTGGGAGAATTCACCAGTGAAGGCATATGGTCCCGGGCTTTTCTTTGTCGGGAGGTTTTTGATTACCGATTCAATCCCTTTACTTGTTACAGGTCTGTTCAGGTTTTATATTTCTTCTTGAGTCAAATTAGTAGTTTGTATGTTTCTAGAAATTTGTCCATTTCATCTGGGCTACCTAATTTTTTGGTGTTCAGGGTATTCACTTATAACCCTTTTTATTTCCGTAAATTCAGTAGTAATATCCCCACTTTCATTACCGATTTTCATTAAGTCTTCTCTATTTTCTCTTTCTCGCTAATAACTTGTAAAATTTGTTCATATTTTCAAAGACCCAGTTATTGATTTCACTGGACTTCTATGTTTTAAATTCTCGATTTCTGTTGTCTCCTTTCTAATCTTTATTATTTCCTACCATTTGCTGGCTTTGGGTTTCCTTTGCTCTTCTTTTTGTACTTCCTTAAGATTTAAAGTAACTGATTTGCGATATTTCTTTTTTAATGGAATCATTTATAGCTAGCTGTGGATTTCCCATTAAGTACTGTTTTAGCTGCATCCCACCTCTGTAGGGCTTTTGAACATACTGTTTCCTCTGCCTGAGATGTTACGGCTCTTACCATGACAGACTTCATAGGTTATATACTTGTTGCTTTGATAAGCCCTTCCCTGGCCACTCTAAGTAGGTTCCCTTCCATCGTCCCAGTCCTCGATTCATACCTCAGCATCCTGTTTGTTTCCTATATAACACTTGACAGTTTGTAATTACTTTTATGTTTGGTTACAGATTTTCTGTGCCCCCCATAGACTATTTTGCCCTTGCTCACCACCGTATATACACAATGCTTTACACACAATGGACAGTCAATAAATATACAGAACGAGTGCCTTTGTAGGTGGCTAAGTGACCCTCTCATACAACGGGGTAGGAAATAAAAATGATTTTTACCACGTCAGGACAGGTTGGCATTTAATCATATGGCAACTTTTGATGCGTTTAAAGTTCTGTTAACTACAATTGAATACTCACCTAATGTAGATTTATTTTTGCTGACTAGCCAACAATGATAGCCAAACAGAGAAGACAAGCTGACAGAAAACATAGCTGCGGCAAAGAATAAAAACATAATATGGAACTTGGCTTGAGTATCGGGTAGGCCATTCTATAAAGAAAGGAAGAAAATAAAATGTTTTGTCAAAGGGATATGTATTCCCCTACGTTTGTAAGTAAGATTTTTTTTCTGCTCTATTTTTTTAAAATTTAGATATGGAGAAAGATACGTGGCTTTCTGTTAAAATGTTGAGGAAAAATATGTCATAAGATTAAAAAATGTTTGCTATTAATTTATATAGATATTAAAAAGATATTAAACTTGGGATATTTGTTTTTCATAACTGATTCATAGAAAAGTTGTGATACCATATGTGTAAACTATAACACTAGGAAGCACGATAAAAGGAACTATAAAATAGTTTTTAATTTACTTCTCAAAAATGTTTTGTTAACATACTACAGCTTTACAAATGTTTAAATAGTTTTATTATAAAGCCTGAAAATGAAGGTTAACTGGCACAATTACTATTCTTATCGGTGTTTTACATTACTACAAACAACAGCATCCACTACAAGAACACATACATTGACACGTCCACAGTAAGGCTTCGAGCTATTTTGAGGAACAGCATCACAGAAAAGATCAACACCAGTGCATAACACTGACCTAAAACAAGCCTTACGATATGCATGTGATTGAACAGGCCATCTCAAAGCAAAACCAGTTTGTCTCTCATTTTATGTATCGCCCACTCTGGAAGGC
Organism: Panthera leo; assembly: GCF_018350215.1. Classification (NCBI taxonomy): domain Eukaryota; kingdom Metazoa; phylum Chordata; class Mammalia; order Carnivora; family Felidae; genus Panthera; species Panthera leo. Next base: position 21,294,506 of record NC_056682.1, read on the forward strand.
CAGGCTTGGGCTATGGAAACTGAGTGAAACACCAGATCTGCTAGGAGACGTCCCCTTCTGATGGAAGGTCATACTGTCTCAATATCAAATATTAGCACAGGTCACCGGATCTCACTGACAGCTTTGACAGCAGAGTCCTCAGAGTAAAAACTGGTCATTCCATATATATATATATGTATATATGTATGTGTGTGTATATATATATATATGTGTGTATATATATATGTATGTATGCATACATACATATATATGTATGTGTATATATATGTATGTATGCATACATACATATATATGTATGTGTATATATATGTATGTATGCATACATACATATATATGTATGTGTATATATATGTATATATGTATACATAATACACATATGTATATATGTATACATACATATATATGTATATGTATACATATATACATATATATATACACGTATACATATATATATATATATATATATATATATATATCCACATACACACATATATATATGGAATGACCAGTATACGGATGTATATATGTATATATATGTATGTATATATATGTGTGTGTGTATATATATGTATACATATGTATATATACATATACATATATGTGTATATATATGTATGTATGTATATATATATGTGTGTGTGTGTGTATATATATATATATACATATATATATATAGAATATGGTTTGCAGCTAAAACCATCCATAGGAATGAGAAGCAGTGAGGTATTATCTCTCAGACATTCATTCGAGGCTATTCTTCAAGCTGGACATTGGAGTATCTTGCATGCTAGGAGCATGTCCATATATATGCCTGTGCATTCCTAGTGCTTAGGGATGCAGCTGGCACATGGAGGCAGTCAATAAACCTTTAAAAGCAAATGAGCTACTTAAAGCCTAATCAAGCAATACCTAATAAAATTTCAGGATATTCGAGACATAATACTTTTAAAAAATAATCTTTACATATGTAAAGAAAACATTTCAATTTTTTTAAATACCAAAAAAAAAAAAAAATCTTCTAACAGAGTCAATTCTCATTATTCACTGTGGTTATGTTCTATAATGGTGCCATGAACACTAAATTTGTGGCTATGGATCCAATGCCAAAGGCAAAATAAAGGGTTAGGTTCCTGCGAGCCTCTGGTCACCATATTCTCAGCAAGTGATCAATACACAACCTCGTTTGATGTGTGTTTCTGCTTAAAGACACCTTGCTGACATCTTATTTAGTACATATTGTTGATTCACAGCCAACAACAGCGTAAGTCATGCCTGAAGGAAACTTCTCTAACACATGTATTTTCTCCATAAGGCACATTCTAGTCTTCTTTTGCTTAGAAACACCAGACAGCAAGCACTTCGGCACTACATTTGAAATAGCAAAATCACCAACAAAAAGTACAAAGTGCAAAAAATGTGACACTAATCAGAATGAAAAGCATACTTGTTTACAGTAAGGGGGAACAAGAAGGCCAAACAAGAAAGCAGCATGTTGCCTTGTTTGATCTCAACTGGGAATGTGCACACGAGTCGAGTCAAATTTTTCCCACTCTCAGCATGTCTGCAAATGACCACAAAAGCTCTGCGAGTACTGACTTTGGGATTACAGATAAATTTTAGCAAGCAGGAGAATTCACAAATACAGAATCTGTGAGCAATGAGGATTGACTATACAGAAATGAACTCTGTTTTATGAAATCTGTGTCTGAAATAACTTGATTACTGAAAATCTATTATGTACTTTTATATACCACAAAAAGACACCAAGGTATTGACTTACTGTCCAAAATTTGATAAAATACTGTAAATCTGTAGCAGCAATAAAAAGGCAGTACAGCAGAGAATAAGCCAAGAAAAGGAGGAAAAATTTATAATTTGAAAATCCAACACAATTGTTCACCCTGTTAAGAAAACAAAAACAACAGTTTCAGTCAGTTGTGCACGTTCAACCTAGGTATACATATGCTCATCCTGAACACAGTATTTGGTTTCCTGTCATTTAAAATTCATTGGCATTTCTTTAAGCATGACTCGTAAGATTTCTTTCCACATACAACCATTAAAAAATCCATTTCACAAAAGAATTTGTTTAGATTTTTTGCTTTAATCAATCATGGACCGATAGCTGTGTATCGTGTCCATTTATGCAAATAAGCACATGCCTAAAAACACAGAGCTGGGGAGAAACCGAATGAAGTCAGGCAGACAAGAGGAACATGCTATGTTCTTTTTCTTTCTCACCTTTGGATTTAATTTCTAACTATGATTAAGTAACTTCAAATCTTTCAGGTTTTCCCGAATTAGATGAAATATCTTCACAAACTGCTTGCATGCCATCAGCACACCACTGAAGTAAACAGATTATCAAGCGGAGGTTTAAGAAGAGAAATAGGATTGAGAACCAAACTGCGGGGATCATAACGTAAAACTGCCACTTGACAATTATGTGGCCCTGGCCAAGTGGAATAGTCTGCGAGACTTTCATTTTCCTTATCTGCAAGATAAACATTCCGGAGGTGGGCTTTATAGCCTTTGATTCCAAACATGGAGATTGATAATTCTCAGTTCTCACGCTAAAGTATATCTGGGAGGAGGGGTAAGAATTCAAACTATTATATATCAATAAACATAAATACAAATACAACTCATACTTCATAGCCACACTCTTCTATCAATTTTTCTAATTTTTTTATTATTATTTTTTTTAATTTTCAGGCGCCTGGGTGGCTCAGTCAGTTAAGCGTCTGATTCTTGGTTTCGGCTCAGGCCCTGATCTCACAGTTTCTTGACTTGAAGCCCTGCGTCAGGCTCTGTGCTGATAGGGCAGGGCCAGTTTAGGAGGCTCTCTCTCTCCCTCCCTCTCTCTCTGCCCCTCCCCTACTGGCGCTGTCTCTGTTTCTCTCAAAATAAATAAATAAACTTAAAAAATTTGTTTTATTTTCTTTTTGATAAAGACAGGGAACTACAGGATGATCTCGTTGTAAACGTGACACAACCCCTAAGTGGAAATGGCTGGCATCTTCAATGGGTGAGTTAACTTTGTTAACTGGTACAATAAACCCAGTGCAAAGAACATACATGTATTGTTTCCTGGCCTCAAATGTCTTTTGCTTACTCTATTGTTAGCAAAGTGACCTCATTCTCTGTTGACTTTGCTAACAAACTAAGGCATTTTTCTTTTTAGATTTTTAAAGTAGAAGTGTACATATGAAAAATGTTTACCCAATTATACAAGATAAATAAGCCCCAGAGGTCTGTGGTGAACACTGTACCTATAGCTAACAACACTGTAGTGTGAACTTAAGAATTTGTTAAAAGAGGGGCGCCTGGGTGGCTCGGTCGGTTAAGCGTCCGACTTCAGCTCAGGTCATGATCTCACAGTTCGTGAGTTCGAGCCCCGCGTCGGGCTCTGTGCTGACAGCTCAGAGCCTGGAGCCTGTTTCAGATTCTGTGTCTCCCTCTCTCTCTGCCCCTCCCCTGTTCATGCTCTGTCTCTCTCTGTCTCAAAAATAAATAAACGTTAAAATTAAAAAAAAAAAGAATTTGTTAAAAGGGTAAGTGTTGTGTAAGTGTTCTTACAATTAAAAAAACTTTAATTAAAAAAAAGTAAAAAGGTAAGCCTTTATCTGGCTTATGAATAAATGGAAAATTTGGGGGGGGGGAAGAAAAATGTTTATATCGTCTACCTCAAAAATCATAAGGTAAAGGGAACGGCATTAGAGTTAGTAATTCTGGAACATAAAGGTATTGTATATTGCAAATAATTAATAATGAAGGCAAAACTTGTGGGTGCACATTGTATGAAAACAGTTATGATTCTAGTGTGAGTGTAAACCAATTGCTGAGATTGCCTTTTGTGACATCTGAATGAAACAATGGCAAGAAATAATATTGCAGAGAGTTCCAAACAAGCCTACTGTAATTGCATTCTGTCAAAAAGGATGCAGGATAATCCCTTAGCTTCCTTGTGTTGGTTTCTAGAGGAGAGAATGGTTACATGGAAGCTGGGGTGCCTTAATACTCTGGACAATGGGGGCAAAGACAATGACTCTTTTGTGGACCAGGGGAAGATAAGAAGGGATAGGAAAGATTGTTTCTTTTCCTATGGGAATGTAAGAAGCAGGTTTGGTATTAAATGGTACATAGCATTTTTATGAAAAGTAGAAGATTTTATAACATTGAATTTAACTTACTTTGACTTCTACTTAGGAGCATGATGAAATGTAACCTTAACTGTCACTTAGGAAACAGAAGAGAAAGTCAGTAAACAAAGACCAAGTATTTTAGAGTTTGATATGTACTTTACACTTTAAGAAATATAGTAATAAAATGTCTCTTCATAACAGACAGCTTTGATGAAATGTTTTAACTCTCTACTCCTTTGTAGACTCAATTTGAAAAGGAAGAGAACGTAACTGGACAGCAACATGCAGAAGAATGAAACTAGACCACTTTCTTACACCATTCACAAAAATAAACTCAAAATGGATGAAGGACCTGAATGTGAGAAGGAAACTATCAAAACCCTAGAGGAAAAAGCAGGAAAAAACCTCTCTGACCTCAGCCGTAGCAATTTCTTACTCGACACATCTCCAAAGGCAAGGGAATTAAAAGCAAAAATGAACTATTGGGCCCTCATCAAGATAAAAAGCTTCTGCACAGCAAAGGAAACAATCAACAAAACTAAAAGGCAACGACTGAATGGGAAAAGATATTTGCAAATGACATAGTGTGTAAAGGGCTAGTATCCAAAATCTATAAAGAACTCACCAAACTCTACACCTGAAAAACAAATAATCCAGTGAGGAAATGGGCAGAAGACATGAATAGACACTTCCCTAAAGAAGACATCCAGATGGCCAACTGACACATGAAAAAATGTTCAATATCACTTCTCATCAGGGAAATACAAATCAAAACCACACTGAGATACCACCTCACACCGGTCAGAGTGGCCAAAATGAACAAATCAGGAGACTATAGATGTTGGAGAGGATGTGGAAAAATGGGAAGCCTCTTGCACTGTTGGTGGGAATGCAAACTGGTGCAGCTGCTCTGGAAAACGGTGTGGAGCTTCCTCAAAAAATTAAACATAGATCTACCCTATGAGCCATCAGTAGCACTGCTAGGAATTTACCCAAGGGATACAGGAGTGCTGATGCATAGGGGCATTTGTGCCCCAATGTTTATAACAGGTCTTTCAACAATAGCCAAATTATGGAAAGAGCCTAAGTGTCCAACAACTGGTGAATGGATAAAGAAATTGTGGTTTATATACACAATGGAATACTACTTGGCAATGAGAAAGAATGAAATATGGCCTTTTGTAGCAATGTGGAGGGAAATGGAAGGTATTATGCTAAGTGAAATAAGTCAGGCAGAGAAAGACAGATACCATATGTTTTCATTCATACGTGGATCCTGAGAAACTTAACGGAAGACCATGGGGGAGGGGAAGGGGGAAAAAAGTTACAGAGAGGGAGGGAGCCAAACCATAAGAGACTTGGATACTGAGAACAAACTGAGGGTTGATGGGAGGTGGGAGAGAGGGGAGGGTGGGTGATGGGCATTGAGGAGGGCACCTGTTGGCATGAGCACTGGGTTTGTATGGAAGCCAATTTGACAATAAATTATATTTAATAAAAAAAATTAAAAGGAAGAGAATGTATTCTGTGTCTGAATGATTTTATATAGAGAAATAAAACATGATTGTGGTAAATATCCTTTGTGTGTTGTTTAAAATTCAGTGCAAACAGCTGTTGGCTCTGATTCAGAAAAAAGACTTTCTGATTCTAAATTGGAAAAAGAACATAATATAGAAAAAAGAAAAAGGAAAGAACGTGGCCTTTGGAGTCCAACAATCTTGCCATGGGACTTTAAGCCCACTCTTTAACTTTTCTGAGCCCCACTTACCCCTCCTCTTTAAAATGGGATAAATAATTTCTTTACAAAATTTTTTTTTTAAAGAAAGCAAGCAAGCAAGTCGGGGAGATGAATGGGAGCGGGGGGCGCGGGGTGGGAGGGAGAATCTTAAGCAGGCTCCACACTCAGCGCAAAGCCTGACATGGGGCTTGATCCCATGACCCTGAGATTAAGACCTGAACTGAAATTAAGAGTTGGACACTCAGCCAACTAAGCCACCCAGGTTCCCAGGGACAAATAATTTCTATAATTTCTGTGATTGTTACAAGAATTACAGATTATATATATATGTGTGTGTGTGTGTGTGTGTGTGTGTGTGTGTGTGTGTGTATACAGTCTCTAGCACATTATAGGTGCTCAACAAAATGAAGCTAAAATTATCGAATTTAATTAGCATTACCTAATCTTTGGCAAGCATGTCAAAACAGATCATTAAGAAAATAAACATTAATGAAAATTTTATATTAAAAGAAAAAACAGTTCTGGGGTGCCTGGGTGGCTCATTCGGTTGGGCATCCGACTTTGGCCCAGGTCATGATTTCGCAGTTTGTGGGTTCGAGCCCCGTGTCAGGCTCTGTGCTAACAGCTCAGAGCCTGGAGCCTGCTTCTGATTCTGCGTCTCCCTCCCTCTCTGTCTCCTCCCACACTCATGCTCTGTCTGTCTCTCTCTCAAAAATAAATAAACATTAAAAAATTTTTTTAAAAGAAAAAACACTTCTGACTACAAGATCCATCGCTGTTTCAGTTAAAACAGAAGTGTGATGTTGAACTCCAGCACCCTTATGGGTAATCTCAACTGGCCACAGCAGAGAAGCTGAAATCATTGACGACAAACAAGCATAGTTTTCTGATTTTTCAGATGCTCAAAGTTGACAGTTACTGCACTTCAAAATTATATACAAGACCTGCCTAATAAGAGTTTGGAACATCCTGAAGATCTTTTAATGAATGACTGTTGTATTCCCAAAATGACCATAAAAAAAGGTTATTTATATACGGATAGGGAAAATTTTCCAGGATATATTAAGTGGAGAGAAAAAAAAAAAAAAAGGCACAAACCCAGTCCTTAATGGAACCACTTGTGTGAAAACAATGTGTAAAATATTTTTACGTGTGTACAAAAACACGTAACGCACCCACCTCCACATTTATGTCAGAAATGTGCACGTGACGTTTAGCAACATGTTCTTGTAAGCAGGAGCAGAAAGGGGGAGAGGGCACTGAGAAGAACACTTGTACTTTTTTTTAATTTTTAAATTGAGTACCATGAGTATGTATGTATCACCTATAAATTTTTTAATTTAATTTTTTTAAACGTTTTTCTTTATTTTTGAGACAGAGAGAGACAGACCATGAGCAGGATAGAGGCAGAGAGAGAGAGGGAGACACAGAATCGGAAGCAGGCTCCAGGCTCTGAGCTGTCAGCACAGAGCCTGACACGGGGCTCGAACTCACAGACTGTGAGATCATGACCTGAGCCCAAGTAGGATGCTCAACCGACTGAGCCACCCAGGCCCAACCCCCACCCCTCCACCCCCACCCCCCTCCCGCCCGAGGGAATCTTAAGCAGCTGCAGGGTCCCTCCTCAATGTGGAGCCTGACATGGGGCTCGATCCCACAACCCTGGGATCATAACCTAAGCCTAAATCTCAACTCAAATGGTTGTTTAAGCTTGGTTAAATAAAAACAGCTTACATAATGGAATATCATACAACCAGTAAAAAAAGAACCAGACAGCTCCATATATATCAGTAGGTCCAGAGAGTATTTTTTTTTTAATGTTTATTTATTTCAGAGAGAGAGAGAGAGAGAGAGAGAGAGAGAGAGAATGAGTAGGGGAAGGACAGAGAGAGAGGGAGACACAGAATCGGAAGCAGGCTCCAGGCTCTGAGCTGTCAGCACGAAGCCCGACGCGGGGCTCGAACTCACGGACCGTGAGATCATGACCTGAGCCCAAGTAGGACGCTCAACCGACTGAGCCACCCAGGCGCCCCTAAATTTTTTAATTTAAAATTTTAATTTGAAATTTAAAGTACGTAAATGAAATGACTGCTCCATGCAGCTGGCACCAGACAAATACTAGGCCGCTGGCACTCATCCCTTCACAAACCGACCTGGCTACTGCTTGCTGCAAGGGTGGGCCCAGAGCTGAGGCAGTGGCTGTGACAACGGTGGCTATCACAGGAGACACAACAGCCCAGAGAAGCAATGACACAGAAGTTGACAGGTACTGCGGCCGGTTCATTCAACAGCTTCCACGTGGCCATGAAGAGTGAGCATGATAACGCGGAGGTACAGCTACGCAATCCGAGCCCGCTTTTAAACCCTCCAGAGTCCTTTGCACTGACGGCTCAGAGCCTGCTTGTGATTCTCTCTCTCTCTCTCTCTCTCTCTCTCTCTCTGCCCCTCCACTGCTCGTTCTCTCTCTCTCTCAAAATAAATAAACTTTTTAAAAAAGATAGTTTAAAACCTCCAGAGCTTTAGATCTGTTCCCCTTCACTTATTTAACAAGATCTGTCAAAATGTGGAAGATTGTCAGATTGTGCTAGAAGCCTCTTACAAAGCCAAATTAATTGCAGATTTAGAAAAAGCTGCTATCGTTGCAAATTATTATTTCCTATTTTTGTGCTGTAGTGAGGATAGCAAGAGCGCGGTAAGATTTATAGGTGTGCAAAGCTTGGGATTAATACGGATTGTTTCCACCTTTCCATCCATTACCATCACAATCTCCTATTACTTTAGGTCAGAAAAATCAAAGTCAACTCTAGGTCCCTGAGTTCTTGCCCACCCTGCTAAGTTTTCCCTAGAATACATAGCTATTCAGAAAAGAGGGGTATCTCAGTACGGGCTCCCCCGAGAGCAGCCCCTGGACAAGAACCTGGATACAGTGTATTTGAAACAAGGAAGGGAGAAAAGCCAAGGCAGCATGTGTTGATGGCCAGGCCCTTGCTGGTTGAGGGTGGCCTGTGGGTGCATGAAAGGCCTGGCACTTGGGGACTGTCCAGCTTAGCAGCCGAATCAACCCCCTCAGGTGGAAAAGAGCCCTCAGGCGGAGAAGAAAAGAAATTGCGGTGCTTGAGGTAGGGAGCTGCCACGGGCAGGGGAACTATTCAGGTGCAGTGAACCCGCAGACAGGTTGTGGGGATGTGGTGAGGAACTGACAACATGACCTACTAGAGGGATCAACAGAGGAATGTAAGGAAGATTAAGAAACTTACAATTGAGGATATGCGGGGGGCGGGGGGGTGGGGCTACTTGCTGAGAAAGAGAATACAACGAATGAAAGAATGAGGAAAGCAAAAGAATGGCTACAAATGAACATTAATATCAGGGGAGGCTATTTACTGAGATCTTTCCTTGAGAAGAACATTATTCTCACAGGCATTAACTTGCCTTAACATTTGAAAGAAGAAACCCTAGGTGGAGAAAAGGAAGAGGTATTTAGAGAGAGAAAGTACCGTGAACCTGACATTTCCCAGAGAGAAAGTACCGTGAACCTGACATTTCCCTATGATTTCCCGCAGCTGAATCATTCCTTGAATGTTTCTACCAACACCTGACAAACATTGGTGAGCATGTCTACCTTTCTCTGGGGGTCACCCCTGAAAGAAGACAAGGCTTGTACAGTAATCATGCCTCGTGTCCAAATCCAAGCCACTGGTAACCTCAGTGTAGCTGTCACAGGTATGTGCACCTTGAGAAGAAAAATTACAGAGAGGGGTAGAAAAAAATCAACCCTCATTACTTAATTAGACCTTTCAAATAACCCTTTGTTCAGCTGCCTGATCTAAAATTATTTTCTAAAATATTAATGCGTTCTAAGTAGAAACACTTGTTTACTTTAAAAAAAATTTTAACGTTTATTTTTGAGAGGGGGAGAGAGAGAGAGAGAACGAGAGAAAGCAACTGGGGGACAGAGGATCTGAAGTGGGCTGTGCCCTGACAGCAGAATCCGATGTCGGGCTCAAACGCGTGGACCGTGGGCTCAAGACCTGAGCCAAAGTCAGACATTTAACCGACTGAGCCACACAGGTGTCCCTGGAAACCCATATGTGTATATTTGTGTATTTGCTATTCTACTCCTCAATGTCAAGTTCTAGTTAAAATAAATTGTTAAAGTTTTAGATGAATTAATTCATTATTCAAAACTTCCAGTGAAGTATTGTGTATAATTTATGAATACATTTTGGTGTAGTTTCTGGGAAGTGTTTCAGGATCTCTGTATTTAGGCATGTGCATACAAAGAAAACCATTTGTTCTAAGCAAATATGACTAACTTTTATACTGTTTACCTACTAGTTTTGAAGTTATTTCATGGAAATTCTTCCGAATAAAAAAAGCTCCCTTGAGCTAATTTAACAAATACTAAAAACTAAATCTGAAAGTACCTCCTGGGTCAGCTAAGGCAAGATTTATAAGAAGATTTAAACAGATAAATGATTCAATTTATTAAGTTGTAAGGGACAGAAACCTGTTTGAATACAGATCTATACTCACCAAGGGCAATGATGATCCATCTTCAAAATACATCTAAAAAAACACACACACAAAACTTAACACCATAAAATTTTAGCCCCATTAAAGTATAAAAAGCAAATATAAAAGTCATATAAAAAAGAGTTGTGGCAAGTAAAATACTGCAAAATTGCTTACTTATCTAAAAGTTGAATAATAGAGAAAGTCTTCAGCTCAAATAAACATGACAGCCAATTTTAATTATGATATAATTATAGAACTTTAAAATATACACGCTTTAAAATACAAATAAAATACCTCATTTTTTGCAAACAATGCAATATGTTAACACACAAGTATCTTAGGTTAAAGAAAGTGCAAAATGTCAACAGGTTTACAGAAAGTCTGGATGAACCTTTTCCTTTAATGTCAATCTTTAAGATAAGGAGCACTGTCCCTGTGGTGTAGTAAGAATCTATAATATCTAATTGTCATGAAGTCAAATGAGCTATCTCTATAAAGATGATAAAGAGTCACAGAAGCATTTGTTAAACAGAACTAGCCAAGTCTGAGCTGTCAAAACTCGTGTACTTAACTCACATCCATGTGAATCCGGGGCGGGGGGGGGGGGGGGGGGGGGGGGGGGCGGGGAGGGACAATTAAGTGAGTGTGGCCCTAGCCACACTCACATTAATGCAAGTGATTATACTGGTTCTATTTCCTAAATAAATCAGAAGCACAATTAAAGAAATGATCTGGAAAACAGTAAGGAAAGAAACAGTATTAATTAAGAGGAACACCACATGTAGACATTTCAGAAGTAAAAGGTTTTCTTACTTGTCACAGACAGAACAGTGATGGCAGCGGTCTGGTTTTATGAGTTGGCATCTATCACAATATCGGATTGCTAGGGACAAAAAGTTCCACTTAGTCTTAGATTTACCACTGAATTGAATATACAATTAAACAGCTCTTATCATCTATCCAAATTTAACTTCTAAAAAGCATAGCGAATTTGAATTTGGTAAAAATGAGATGTTCTCTTGTGTAAATACAAAAATAGGATGAGTTGCTTATAGCCCCAGTTTTCTTTCTTTCTTTTATTCTTTCCTTATTCCTTGCTCCCTCCCTTCCTTCCTCCCTGCCTCTCTTCCTACCTTTCTTTTAAAAGTAATTTCTACACCCAATGTGGGGCATGAACTCACGACCCCGAGATCAAGAATTGCACTGTCCACCAACTAAGCCAGTCAGCTGCCCCCGGCCTCAGTTTTCAAAAGAGATTTCTCAAGAATACAGAATCTTTGGGGGGAATTTTTCGAAGACTTTCACAATTGCTAGTAATGATAGGAAAGCTCACAAAGGGTGCAAAAATATGTCCATTTCTATCCAAGTAAACAGAGTGCATACCACAGGTAAATCAACTTATTTCCTGTACCCCACCAGGATAAGTACGAGAGGATACAACCACATTTTAGTTTTATGAGAAACACATTTTAGAAATATGTGAATAAACTCTATTAGTTGTTCAAATTGTTCACTGTTGTGAGATACAAGATTAGAAGTGAGTACTAGAAGTACTTCCAATTCAGAATTTTAATTCTTGTAATAGAAGTCCTGATCCTTTCTTCTCTAATATACACATATCAAAGACAATGATGGATGTCTGATCTGGATATGCTATTTCAGTACACAGACATCTTACAAGATGCAAGCAGTCTACCAAAATTACAGGAAGACAGTTATTAAGTGGGTCACAGGATCAGTAAAACCAAATTAATGCATTTAAAATTTGGAAAAAGTCCTTGCAACAAATAATTACCACTGTTATATTCGTTAATGTGATCTCTGAAACAGGAAACAGTTGCTATAAACTAAGATTAAGATGAGGCTTTTTTCTTCTTTATTATTATTATTTTTTAATGTTTATTTTTTGAGAGAGAGAGAGAGAGAGCGAGCTCAAGCGGGGAGGGGAAGAGAGAGAGGGAGACACAGAATCCGAAGCAGGCTCCAGGCTCCGAGCTGTCAGCACAGAGCCCGATGCGGGGCTCGAACCCACGATCTGTGAGATCATGACCTGAGCTGAAGTTGAATGCTTAACTGACTAAGCCACCCAGGCGCCCCAGATGAGGTTTTTTCAACAAGGCCTATTTGGAATTGTTTTCAATACTGAAATAAGTTCTCAGTCATCCCCTTACAACTCTTTTTTTCAGACACCACAGAGATTAATGGCATGGCAGCCTCAGCTCCTAAATGAAGAAGTCTCACAGCAACATACTAGGGAAAGCTACACAGTATCACTGGCTCATGCAAAGCATTACAGTGGAAGGCAGTATTATCCAGCAGAAATATAATGTGACCCACATGTATATTTTTAGATTCTCTGGGAGCTATGTTAAAAGACATGAAAATATGGGGCGCCTGGGTGGCTCAGCTGGGTGAGCGTCCAACTCTTGATTTCAGCTCAGGTCATGATCCCAGTGTTGTGGGATCAAGCCCCGCATCGGGCTCCATGCTGAGTATGGAGCCTGCTTGAGATTCTCTCTTTCTCTCCCTATGCGCCTCTGCCTGGCTCTCACTATCTCTCTAATCTCTCTAAAATTTTACAAAGACATAAAAAGAAACAGGGAAATTAATTCTAATAAAATACATTATTTTACCTAATATATCAAAAATATTATTTCAACATATAATTAATACACAAATTTAATCACATATTTTACATTTTTTAATGCCAAGTTTATATTTTTTACACTTATAGTTGAATTTTAAGTGGTAAGTTTGGGGGACAATGCTAGGTTCTCTCCAGATGGTAATTATCTCTATTTTAAAGTATGCTGGGGGGGAAAAAAAAACAAAACTCTCAAATCAAAGTGGGTAAATAATTCATAGGAAACCAAACCAATGTAGAAATAAGATTTTTGTTTATAATCTTTCATAAACATAAATTTAGTCTTTAAATTAAAAAAAACCCCACAATCCCATTTAAAATTGCACCAAAAATAATAAGATACCTAGGAACAAACCTAACCAAAGAGGTGAAAGACCCATATTCTGAAAACTATGAAACACTGATTAAAGAAACTGAAGATGACACAAAGAAATGGAAAGACATTCCAGGCTCATGGATTAGAACAAATACTATTAAAATACCTATACTACCCCATGCAATCTACACACCCAATGCAATCCCTATCAAAATACCAAGAGCATTTTTCACAGAACTAGAACAAACAATCCTAAAATGTGTATGGAACCACAAAGGACACCAAATAGCCAAAACAAAGCTGGAGGCACCACAATTTCGGACTTCACATTACATTACAAAGATGCGGTGATCAAAACAGTATGGTATCAGCACAAAAATACACACACAGATCAATAGAATAGAATGGAAAACCCACAATTATTTGATCAATTAATTTATGACAAAGGACGCAAAAAATATGCAATGGGAAAAAGACAGTCTCTTTAACAAATGGTGTTGGGAAAAGTGGACAGCTATGTGCAAAAGAATGCAACTGGACCACTTTCTTACACCATACACAAAAATAAATTCAAAATGTATTAAAGATCTAAATGTGAGAACTGAAACCATAAAAATCCTAGAAGAGAGCATAGGCAGTGATTTCTCTGACATCAGCCATAGCATTTTTTTTCTAGATAGGTCCTCTGAGGCAAGGGAAACAAAGGCAAAAATAAACTATTGGGATGACATCAAAATAACAAGTTTCTGCACAGCAAAGGAAACAATCAGTAAAACTAAGAAGCAATCTGTGGAATGGGAGAAGATATTTGCAAATGACATATCCAGTAAAGGGTTAGTATTCAAATTATACAAATCAACACCCAAAAAACAAATAATCCAAATTAAAAATGGGCAAAAGACATGAACAGACATTTTTCCAAAGAAGACATCCTGACAGTCAACAGACACATAAAAAGATGCTCATCATCACTTACCACCAGGGAAATGCAAATCAAATTACAATGAGATATCACCTCACACCTGTCAGAATGACTAAAATCAACAACACAAGAAACAACAGGAGTTGGTGAGGATGTGGAGAAAAAGGAACCCTCTTGCACTGTTGGTGGGAATGCAAACTGGTGCAGCTACTGTGGAAAACAGTATGGAGGTTCCTCAAAAAGTCAAAAATAGAACTACCCCTACCATCCAGCAATCGCACTATTATTTACCCAAAGAATACAAAAACACTAATTCAAAGGGATACATGCACCCCTATGTTTACAGCAGCGTTATTTACAATAGCCAAGATCTGGAAGCAGCCCAAGTGTCCGTCACTGATGAATGGATAAAGAAGATGTGGTACATATATGCAATGGGATATTATTCAGCCATAAAAAAGAATGAAATATTGCCGTTTGCAATGACATGGATGGAGCTAGAGAGTATAATGCTAAGTGAAATAAATCAGTCAGAGAAAGACAAATACCATACAATTTCACTCATATGCAGAATTCAAGAAACAAAACAAATGAGCAAAGGGGAAAAAAGAGACAAAGACAAACCAAGAAACAGACTCTACTATAGAGAACAAACTAATGTTTACCAGAGCCGGTGGGGGGGGGTTGTTAACTGGCAATGGGGATTAAGGAAGGCACTTGCCATGATGAGGACCAGGTGATTATTAAAATAAAAACTTAAAAAAAAAATTCCATGTGCTACATTACATTCAACTAAAATTATCCTGCTATAATTTAAAATGAACTATCTGATTATTATTTAAAAACTGTTAACAGTCAGGAAGAATTTTAACTGTCTTGTTTGAATTTTTTCAGAGTTTATTCTTATATTACTTTACTTACGTAATTTAAAACCTTTTTGGGTAATGTTGAAAAACAATGTTATCAACATCTGTGTGCAAAAAGGTAAGTTCCATCACCTCTAGGTGTTACCTTCTTACGTCAAAATCTAGAAAAAAAAATTTTTGTAGGAAAAGATCAAGGCCAAGAGAGAGCTGAAAAAGCAAAGAGTCCTCACTTAGTAAGCATAGAAAAATATCTACAATAAAGTTTGGTGATCCCTGTAAGAAAACAGGAGATGGTGGGATCAGAAGAAAGCACAGAACAAACAGGTGACATCAACAGTCCTGTTAATACCCTGCCTTACTACGCCCCACATTCCAGTCTGTATGTAGGTGAATTTTTCTCTGTGTAGGGCAGCTTAATCTAGGCAGCTGGCCTTTTTCTCTCTGGGGTTTGGAGGAAGTACTGTGGATTTAGAAGGGATACTAAACTCCTTAATTATATTACTATCACTTTCTTCAATTCTCTCTGAAATACAAAGTGCATGAACACTGCATCTTTCAGGTGCTTTAGTCAATTTCTCAGGGGGAAGAAGGAAGTTATCCAAAGAACCCAAGGGTCTTTGCTGGGGGTGAGGAAGGAAGGACGCCCCACCCCCACATCCTGCCTTGGTGGTGGCTTGGTGGCTCCTCTGAACATCCATTCCGCAGCGTGTTTTCCTTTACATTCTTTACATTCCAGAGGGGGATCAATCACACTGACATAATCTATTTATTATACTTAGCATAATTTAACTTAGTGACTCTAGTCAGTTAATATTGATTTTAGCATGCATCCCAAATTTTTGCACTGAAAATATAAACAAAGATTACATTAGGAGATCCAGATTGTATTCTGCACTGTCACAAATATTAAGAACCGTAAGTTCATCTCAGGATAAAGGTATCCAATACTTCAGAGGGATAAGAGCCTTAACATTATATAAACAACACGAGGAGATGACTTATAAATCCAAAGTGTAGTTATTACTAATGGAAATTAATACTTTGTTAAAGTAGGACCTACGCTTCCTCCCTTTCTCTTGACCCAGTGTTTCAAGGGGTACCGTAGAAAGCACTGCCCTAGGAATGTGGAGACTAGATTTTTGCACCTTAAACTGTCACTGTCATTAACCAGTTTTGGAAACTGGTGCAGTAATCTATTTTTAGAGGGCTTAAATTGAGTATTTGCTTAGGCTTATGTCGTGTCAATATACATAAACATACACAAGCACATCTCTGTGGAATAGAACGAGTGGCATTAATATTAAACCAAAGAATTACCACTTGCCCAGGGAAAACAAACAGAAAAAAATTGCAAGACTTTGACTTAGACTTAGTTATGATTCTCAGGTGAGTTAGAAACAAACATAAATAATATAAAAATATTGATGAGATGGTTTACATTCTCGTTTTCATACTAAGCCTCTGAAACCAGTTGTGTATTTTATACCTAAAGCACAACTCAATTTGGAGGGGTCACATTTTTTGTAAAGTTTATTTATTTATTTTGAGAAAGAGAGAGAGCATAAGTGGGGGAGGAACAGAGAGAGAGAGAGAGAGAGGGAGAGAGAGAACCCCAAGCTGCTCTGTGCTCTCAGTGCAGAGCCTGACTCGGGGCTCCATCTCATGACCCTGAGATCATGACCTGACCTGAAATTAAGAGTCAGAAGCTTAACCGATTGAGCCACCCAGATGCCCCAGGAGTTGCCACATTTTAAGTGCTCAACAGCCATATGGGGCTAGTGGCTACCAAAGTGGGTGGCACAGGCCTAAAGTCACAAAATTTCTAGGTGAGTCTTGGTGGGCAAGTATCAATAGTCATGTGTGTCCATTTTTAAGACAATTCTTTAATCAGATTGCTACTAAACTACCTAAAAGTTCTGACCCAGGTAAGTGAGATTTATTAACTGAAATGCATTTGTTATAGCAGCACTATCAACAATAGCCAAAGTATGGAAAGAGCCCAAATGTCCATCGATGGATGAATGGAGAAAGAAGATATGGTATATATAAATGGAGTTATTACTCGGCAATCAAAAAGAATGAAATCTTGCAACTACGAATGAAATTTGCAACTACGTGGATGGAACTGGAGGGTATTATGCTAAGTAAAATTAGAGAAAGACAAAAATCATATGACTTCACTCATATGAGGACTTCAAGAGACAAAACAGATGAATACAAGGGAAGGGAAACAAAAATAATATAAAAACAGGGAGGGGGACAAAACAGAAGAGACTCCTAAATATGGAAAACAAACTGAGGGTTACTGGAGGGGTTGTGGGAGGGGGAATGGGCTAAATGGGTAAGGGGCACTAAGGAATCTACTCCTGAAATCATTGTTGCACTATATGCTAACTAATTTGGATGTAAATTTAAAAAAATAAAAATGAAAATTAAAAAAAAGGAAAGAAAATTACCATACGTTTTAAATATAAAGAAATTGTATCAATCCCTTAAGTTTTATATACTTTATACAATTACTTCTTTACATTTATGTAAAATTGTCGATGTTATGTTCATTATAGATATTACTCCCTTAAATTAAATAATAGGAAAAGCCTATAATTAAAACTTTAAAAAAATCAGGGGTGCTTGGGTGGCTCAGTCAGTTAAGTATCCGACACTTTACAGAGGCTCAGGTCATGATCTTGTGGTTTGTGAGTTCAAGCTCTGGGTCAGGCTCTGAGCTGACAACACAGAGCCTGCTTGGGATTCTCTCTCTCCCTCTCTCTCTGCACCTTTCCCACTCATGTGCATCAAAATAAAAAAAACATTAAAAAAAATCTTTAGTCCATGAAGCGTCTGGCTTCAGCTCAGGTCATGACCTTGGGCTCTGTGCTGACAGCTCGGAGCCTGAAGCCTGCTTCAGATTCTGTGTCTCCCTCTCTCTCTGCCCCCCTCCCACTCCCACTCTCTCTTTCTCTCTCTCAAAAATAAGCATTAAAATTTTTTTTAAAAAATTTAAAAAATAAATCCAACTACAAATTAGTACTTCAGCAGTTCTAACATCTCCACTGAGTCCCAACTAAGTGACTAGAGAAGTCACGAGGGAAGTGAGGTCAGTGCTGATGTGTTTGAGATCTTTGTGCCACACACCGTTACTCACGTGTCTGTTTTATAGAATCGTATAGGAAAGACTGAATAACCACCCAAGACATAACACAATCTATTTCAATGAGTGTTCGACAGTTTCAAGTATATAAATATGCTGAGGGTCACCACAAGAATCGTGCCAAAGCACTCATTATCATGTACCTCCAGACATGGTCCTGGTATAGATGGGGAGATCTTTGGCTGCTCGCCGAAGAACTTCCTGATGGGCTTCTCCTCTTGGCTCTCTCTCCAACAATTCTTTCTCCGCATAAGAGAGATGGAACTGTGGAAAAAATTTACATTTCAGTCAATGTTCTCAAGAAATACCATATTGGTCCGAAAAGTTATTTATAAAATATTAATCAGATCTATTATATATACGGAGAGTGATGACAGAGTTTGAATCTGGGCATGTCTGTTAATCTAGTGGATCATTAGTTGATGCATCTAGAAAAAGGGAATAATAATACCTACTTCCTCAGATCTTCATGAAACTCAAGAGGAATAAAGTATGTAAAATTGTCTTATAGAGTTCCGCTCCACTATTAGTTATACTAATAAATGAAATGACAAAATAAACAAATTTGGCTCATTGGGTAAGTTTTTCAAGCGGATATTATTAGGAATAAAAATAGAAACAAAACTATCAAGCATTTTTTCTTACCTAAGTGAATTTTAACTTGAGGATAATCATGACATGAATTTCCTAGCACTCAAAAGAACTAATCATTAATTTTAGTTCTTACACTGCCAATTTGGTCCACCCAATTAAAAAAAATCCTTATTTGAGAAAAATCAAATTTGTTTGGGCTATACACACACAAAGAAAACCCCAATCACACACACACACACACACACACACACACACACACACACACACACACACACAAAACCAGTTGTAGAAGTCTATAAAGGTTTAAACGTGTTCCAGGGGGCGCCTGGGTGGCTCAGTTGGTTGAGCGTCCGACCTCGGCTCAGGTCATGATCTCACAGTTGGTGAGTTCGAGCCCTATGTCGGGCTCTGTGCTGACAGCTCGGAGCCTGGAGCCTGCTTCCGATTCTGTCTCCCTCTCTCTCTGCTCCTTCCCTGCTCGCACGCTGTCTCTCTCTCAAAAATAAATAAAGATTAAACAAAAATTAAAAAAAAAACAAACAAACAAAAAAAAAAAAAACGTGTTCCAGGAGACATGTACAAGGATATTCATAGCATCGTGGTTTGAAATGTAAAAAATTAAACCCAACGCAAATGTCCATCAAAAGGATAATGGATAAATAAGTTGGAGTATGATATATCCACATAACTGAATCCTATGATGCACTGCATAATTAATGAACTTGAGCTGTGTTCAGCTCTCTGTGTTCAGCTCAACAAAGAATCTCAACATACTGTTGGACAACAAATCATTTTATAGCACATAGTATGATTCCATTCATACAAAGTTTTTAAAACCAGAAAGCTATACACTATCCACATATACATACACATATATACATATATATGAATTGTAAAGAAAAACAAGAGAATAACTAACACAAAACTTCAAGATAGTAGCTACTTCTTGAGGAATGCAGGGAAATACAATGCGGAAGAGTACACAAGAAATGCTGAAAATATAAATGTTTTCTCCGATACTTGGGTGACTGTTTAGGTCTTTTCGTTTTTCTATTCTTTATTTTGTTATTATTATTATTATTATTATTAGAGAGAATGTGCAAGTGTGAGCAGGGAAGGGGAAGAGGGAGGGAGAGAATCTTCAGCAGGCTCCACGCTCAGTGCACAACGTGATGTGGGGTTCAGTCCCATTAGCCTGGGATCATGACCTGAGCCAAAATCAAGAGTCAGATGCTCAACCAAATGAGCCACCCAGGCGCCCCTTATTATTCTTTAAACTATGCATTACAAATGCTTCTTCTGTATGTAGGCCATGTTTTTCAATTTTTTTTTCTAAGTTTTAAAAGTAATCTAAGTAGGTCAATGAAGGAAAGAAAAACAATTTGTTGAAAATGAGGTGATGATATTTGAGCCTAATTCTTTGTCTTTGGAGAAATAAAAGTATTTGTTTAGAGGTTGACAATTCTAACGAGGTTATTTTAAAAAGAAAAATAAATCTCCAGCTTCCAAATGTAAATAAATTTTGGGGCACCTGGATGGCTCATTCGGTTCAGTGCCAGACTTCAGCTCAGGTCATGATCTCATGGTTTGTGAGTTTGAGCCCCGCATCAGGCTCTGTGCTGATGGCTCAGAGCCTGGAGCCTGCTTTAGATTCTCTGCCCCTCTCCTGCTCGTTCTCTGTCTTCCTCTCTCTCAAAAAATGAATACACATTAAAAGAAAAAATGTAAATAAGTTTTAAGGTACCATAAGATTCCCATATGCATGACACATAGTTAAATATAACTGTAAAATTTCAGCCCCATTAAGGTAAAGAAACTAAAAAGAAGTTTTCTATAAGTAGAAATGTACATAATACAAATTATTCTAAATTAGCATATTAAATTTACTGGCATTAAATTAGTAGATAGGTTATAGTTAGGTCTTTAAGAGTTTCTAAGGTAATTTAAAAAAGTATTCTCTACGTTAAATATTCCTCCTGTTATAAATTCACAGCATTTACTTACCTCTCAATTCATTTCATAGTTTTTCAAATTACACTTCAACCAGTCCTTTCTCAAATGAATACAAATAACAAATAAATGAAGGTCACATTTGTGAAGGCATAGTGTGTTCTTTCTATCAGTTGCTCTCCACTTGCTTGCTACCTTAAATCTTAGTTTAAAAACCTGAAACATATTCACACAAGTATTCTGATTGGTTGAATATATAAATGAGGGTGGGGAGTGGCCGTGAACAGTGTCATTTCCAGCCTGGCAAAGAAGGATGCTGTAGACTGATCCCAGAGGCTGGGGCAGGAGAAACAGCAGATTAAATATCTTGGAATCAAAAAAAGTTCAGGAACCACATTTCCAGGAGGTAGATGACTATCTCCCAATTGGATAATAGATTCCTAGAATTCATTCCATTGTTTCAAAGTTACTCTAAAAAAGAACTTTGATAGAAGGCTGATACAATGAGAATATTGTAACTCTTCAGGTCATATTTAAATCTAAGAGCTGACAAAGAAAAATTCAAATTGTTTACTGATCCATCATATGCGGTTGTATTGGTTTATCAGGGGATTTTGCCAGATTTTCTGACTTATTTAATAATTCCAATATTTTTATTTAATGGTTCAACAGTGTGCATCATGCACCCGTTGATATTATCTTAACATTTAAAATGTTCTGTTCATTGTTTTGAAAGAAAAGAAAAATAAGGACCTAAAGGAAAATGGTCTCAATAGAACTACGCATCTTGTTTGGAAACATTTAATTGGTATAAAGGGTATAACATCCAATGATGTCATAATGCTGTAATAGTCAAGAAAAAGAAAGGGTCATTGTAAAAATGTCTATTAACTTTGCACATGCAGATTCCTCTCTCTAGAAGGCTAGTCCTCACACTGTATAGATGGCTCCTTCTCACTTTGCAGATTTTAGCTTAAATGCCATCTTCTCAAAGAACTTCCAAGATTCCTTTACTGGGTAGGTACCCTGAAAATTCTGTCCCTTCCCCCTGTCATACTCTTCCCTAGGTCCATACAGTCCTTCTTTGTATTATGCACCACAATTTAAAATTATTTTGTTTGTTCATTGGTCCATTGTCTAACTCTCCCACAAACATGTAATCCCACACGGGCAGGGATCAAATCCTAGCACAGATTCACCATTCTCTTAGGATTGCGAAATGGACAAAGGAACACATATCAGTAGGCCTGGGTCAGATCACTGACTATCAAGGAAAAACTTGTTTTATTTTTAATTTTTAAAAATTGTTTTTATTTATTTTTGAGAGAGAAAGGGACAGAGCGTGAGTGGGGGAGGGGCAGGGGGAGAGAGAGAGGGAGACAGCGAATCTGAAACAGGCTCCAGGCTCTGAGCTGTCAGCACAGAGCCCAACACGGGGCTTGAACTCGGGAATGGCGAGATCATGACCTGAGCCGAAGTCGGATGCTTAACTGACTGAGCCACCCAGGCGCTCCAGGAAAAACTTATTTTATATCTCAGTCCCCAACATTCCATTCTCAGAATCCCACCATTTAGGCAGATATATCTCCCCTCTGTGTTTCTAAAATTAATTTAAAACCTAGCACTGAAAATCAGTTTAGTAAAGACTTAATAATAGTCAAAAGGATCAAACCATCAACATTTTACCACATTTTCTTATGGAGTTCTCTGGATCCTTTTTACCTTAGAGGAAAATTCCAGTCAGTGACAGAACTGAAAGACTCTTTAGTATGTTTAGTGCTTTTATTAATAAGTAAACAACACATTGCATCAGGTCCAGAAAACCAAATGCAGGTTGGCAGAATTCTGACTCGTGTCATACAGATTCCAAATATCTAATTCTACTTTGGAATGCACCAAATACACAGTCCTTTCCCCTAGAACACTTTTTATTTTTTAGATTTTATTTTTAAGTAATCTCTCTACCCAACGTGGGGCTCAAACTCACAACCCAGAGATCAAGAGTCACATGCTGTTCCCACTGAGCCAGCCAGGTGCCCCTCCCCCAGAACACTTGTACGTGCACAGGTATGTCACAGATTTGAAGAGAGATGACGTTTGTTGACAGCTGATGGAATGAAGATCTCCCAGGGTGGAACAGATAACATCGCTGACCTGCCACCAGTCTGAAGGGTATGGCAGCCCTCTGACCGGTTAATGCACGCTGTTTTGTTTGGTTTAAATAGTTGTATCCATTTTAAAACATTTTAGATTTATAGAAAATTTGAAAAAATATGATACAGTTCCCATATAGCTTCTCACCCAACTGTCCACATCATTAACATCATATATTAGTACATCAATGAATGGACACTGATACATTATTAACTTAAGCCTATAGTTTATTCAGATTTCGTTAGGTTTTACTGAATATCTTTTTCCGTTTCAGGATCCCATCCAGAATACCACAGTCCAGGTTAAAGAAGAGTACGATTTTTAAAGGATATACAAATTAAGAAAAAACGTGAAATCTAATAACCAATAGAAAACTCATGGAATGCATTTCCTTTCTTGCTAGCTATTTTTCACTTAGGACAAAAATGAACATGTAATCTCACCAGTATCTAAAATGTACAACTTGAAACACAGAATTTAATTGACGACCAACAGCTTTCTCAATGACAACAGGCAATGCCAAAGGTCTGATTGAACTGGTGGCACTTTATGTTGCTACCATTCTTTTTTCAAACAATGTGGCAAGTAACTTAAATTTCCTTGGTCTAGGCATGTGACTTTTGAGAATTTATATTAAGGAAATAATCCAAAATATAGGTAAAACGTATATACACAATATGGGCAACCATGTTAACAAAATTATTTATAATATGAAAAGTTGGGATCAGCCTAAAATTCCAAGCTGGGATGTGACAGAGTAAACTTTTACGCATTTCAGTGAGAATATTATGCCATGATTAAAAATCACAATAAACCAATGATGGACAATTATGTGGGGGGGGAAAACTGGAATCTGTGCACGCTGAATACAAGTAGGAAAAATTACTCGAAGGAAATTCAGCCTGTAAATTGGGTAAATTAGCATGATTTTTTTCCCTTCTCTTTTTGCCCAGTCTCCATTTTCACAATGTATGGTTTTCTTACTTTTATGGGAGAAAATCTTATAAATTGAAAAATGATTAGCAATTTAACAATCCTGTTATATAAAAAGGTAAATTTTAGTTCCAGATTTCTCCTGATTCTCTCAAAACTAACAAGAAAATATTAACATGATTTTCTTATTACCTCTTTCCCTGCTATTTTAGTCCCATTTTTTCAAAGATTTTTAGCAGCTGAGAGCACTCTATTGTCAATTTAAGCCGAGGACCCCTCATTTTACAAGTGGGAGTGTCTCTGGCTGCTGATCAATTAAAAGATTAGGGTGAGATCTTCCACTTTATTAATAGAATAACTCAAGATTCTTTGCCAGCAAGCGAGAGCTCTTTCTTTCATAAAACAGTGGTCTCCAAACTCTTCTGATCATGGACCCATCAGTAAAACAATAATTTGAGACTGACATGCATTTTTATTTGTATTAGCTAATAAATATATTATATATGAAACCTTATATGTGAAACTTTATATGCATTTATATATATTTTATACTTTATATATATTTCTATGCCTTCTATTGTAACTTTAAAAAAAAGAAACATTAAAAGAATAATATGTAAATGGAAGTGCTGCTATTTTTTCTCCATGTGCCAAGCGATATCCTGGCTACACCCACCCACTATGGTGTCCACTCTCCATGCTAGAGCGTGGTATACTGCCAAGAGTGTGGGCTTGATGGTCAGAAGAACTTGGCTTTCGGGGCGCCTGGGTGGCTCAGTGGGTTGAGCAGTTGAGCCTCCGACTTCAGCTCAGGTCCTGATCTCATGGTTCCTGAGTTCAAGCCCCGCCCTGCGTCAGGCTCTCTGATGGCAGCTCAGAGCCCGGAGCCTGCTTCGGATTCTGGGTCTCCCTCTCTCTCTGCCCTTCCCCTGCTCACACTCTGTCTCTGTCACTCTCAAAAATAAACAGACGTTAAAAACATTTAAAAAAAAAAAAAAAAAAGAAAGAAAGAAAGAAAAAGGGGAACTTTGCTTTGAATGTTAGCTCTGTCACATGCTAGTTCTTGATGCCCTGGAGTAATTAGCTAATGTTCAGAACCTACTGCTCCATTTGTAAAATGGTAATAAATAGTATCTATGTCACACAGTTGTAGGACTCGAATAAAGTGTATGTTTTTTTTTGTGGAAAAATCATCCATCAAATCATGGGACAGCTGTAAATTCACTGTCCTCAATCTCGACTGCTCCCTCAATACTGTGACATTTCTTTTCTTTTTTTTATAAAATTTTTTACCTTTATTTATTTTTGATAGACAGAGAAAGACAGAGCACTAGTCAGGGAGGGATAGAGAGAGAG
The DNA here is from genome assembly GCF_018350215.1 of Panthera leo. Classification (NCBI taxonomy): domain Eukaryota; kingdom Metazoa; phylum Chordata; class Mammalia; order Carnivora; family Felidae; genus Panthera; species Panthera leo. Next base: position 21,319,793 of record NC_056682.1, read on the forward strand.
AGAGACACAGAATCCGAAGCAGGCTCCAGGCTCTGAGCTGTCAGCGCAGAGCCCGACATGGGGCTCGAACTCACAAACCGTGAGATCATGACCTGAGCTGAAGTCAGATGCTTAACTGACTGAGCCACTCAGCCACCCCTTATTTTATTTTATTTTATTTTATTTATTTTATTTTATTTATTTATTTTTTTAATACTGTGACATTTCTTCCGTGTTTCATCATTTTATTTTCCTCACTCTCTCCAACCACTATTTCAAACCTCTGCTTTCCCACACCTCAATTAACCTACCTCCCTCTCATTCTTAGCTGATGATCTCGCATACAATTTTTTTTAATGTTTATTCCTTTTTGAGACAGACAGCGCATGAGCAGGAGAAGGGCAGAGAGAGAGGGAGACACAGAATCTGAAACAGGCTCCAGGCTCTGAGCTGTCAGCAGAGAGCCCGACACGGAGCTCGAACCCACGAACTGTGAGATCATGACCTGAGCTGAAGTCGGACGCTTAACTGACTAAGCCACCCAGGTGCCCCAATCTCACATATAATTTTAGGGAGAAATTAGAAGGTACTTCAACTTCCACCGAGGCTATAAACACAACCTGCATCTCTACACATAACTACTTGTCTATATCAAATCATTTAGCAAATATTTATTGAATACCTTTAATGGGTCAGACACTGCTCTAGGTATTGGTGATGGGTCAGTGAACAAAACAGATAAAGTTCATGCCGTTGCAGAGCTTACGTTCTAGGAATGATATAAAATGAATATGGAACGAGTTACAGAATGATATGCTATGGAGAAAAATATAGCAAGGTTAAGGGTTATAGGGCATTCCAGGAATAGTTTACCCATTTTATACAGAGTGATCATGGAAAGCCTCAAAGATAAGGTATCACTGGAGCAGAGACGAAGTAAGTAAGGGACTTGGTCACACAGTTGTCTGTGGGAAGAATGTTCCAGGTCAAGAGAAAATAATCAGGTTTTGAGACCCCTGAGGGAAAAAACATGCTTAGCATATTGATGGAACAATATGCAAGGAAACTAATGTGACTAAGGCAGCACTGAAGAAGGTCAGAGAGGTGGTGTGGGGCCAGACCTTGTGCAGTCTTTTAAACTACAGTAGAGAATTATGTTTTTACTGTGAGTGAGCTCGGGTATCAAAGCAGAAGAATGATATGATCTGCTTTCTATTTTGAAAGGATCACTGTGGATACTTGATGAAAATATACAGAAAAAGGAAACTGGTTGAAGGGTTACTGCAACATACAGGCATGGGATGTTGGTGGCGGGGACCAGGGGTGAAAGTAGCAGTTGGGGGGGGGGCGGGGAATGAGCTCCCGCGGTGCGTGCTTTGAGGGTATGCTTACAGACTCTGCTCAACAGGACGTGATGGGCTCTGAGAGCAGAGGAGTTGCCGGCGGCGGATGCCTCCCAGGGGTTTAAATGGAATTGCCATTACTGAGCTGGGAAAACTTTAAGAACAGGAAGATTCAGAGAGTGGGTGGGAAATCAGAAGTTTGATTCCAGGTACTTTGAATTTAAAATTTCTATTAGATGCCAAATACATAGCTGGAAATGAGTCTGGAATCCAGAAGAAAGGACCAGGCTAAGGATATTGGTTTGTTTTGTTTTTTTTTTTTTTTTTTTTTGGTTCGTTTGTTTGTTTTGTTTTGTTTTTTTTCAGTATTTATTTATTCTTGAGAGAGAGAGGGAGAGACAGAAAATATTAATTTGAAAGCTGTTGCAATGAGATGATACATAAAGTCATAATGTAGATAAATGAGAGAAGTCCAGGGATTGCTCTCTGGAACAATCCAATGCTTTAAAGTTCAGGAGATAATGAGAAATCAGCAATGGAGACCAAGATGGAGCTGCCACCATGAATAAAAATGGAATTATTTGGATGAGAAAGTAAGTAAAAATATTCTGGAAAGAAAATAATGGCATGGTATATACAGGAAAATACATGCAATTAAAAACCACTAGAATATAAAGTGGGAAGCCAGAAATTTAGACAAGACTCGTGTTGCCAAACGAGGGAGACCGGCCTCTGGCCTGTGGGACACGTAGAATAACTGAATACATAGAAGACATAGAATCGAAGAGTTAAAGTTGATTTTAGACCTCCAGCTTCAGGGTGAAGGATGGATTTTTACAGCGCTCCGGGAAGGGAGTGTAGGCAAGAATGTAAACAGTGAAACCCTATAGGAGACTGCAATGTCTCAAACAAAAGAGATGATTGAGATCCTGAATTAGGGTAATGATAAGAAAGAAGGAAAGAAAGAAAGAAAGAAAGAAAGAAAGAAAGAAAGAAAGAAAGAAAGAAAGAAAGAAAGAACATAAGAGAAACAAAGAAAAGAAAAAGGGGTTGGAACCAAAAAAGAAAAATTAGGAAGTAAAAACATCAGCAGGATTTAGATATTGAGGGAGGGCCAAGGAAGCCAGAGAACTCTGGCAAGGCTGCCAAGCTTCCAGAAAGGTGGAGAGTTGGAAGGTTGAGCTGGATGGCAGTGGCATTAACCAGTAAAAGAAACAGATGAGTCATGGTCTGGGAAGGGAGAAGGGGGTGACTTCAGCTTTTGATGTGCTGCATTTGAAGTCTCAGTGGATTAAGGAGCCATGTTTGGCAGGGAGATATGTAAGTTTGCAACAGGAGAGGTCAGAGCTGGAAGGAGATTTGGGAATTGTCAATACAGAGGTTATAGATAAAGAACCAGAAAGGATAAGATCATCCAGGACAGGAGTCAGCATTCTCCTTCAAACCTACAACTAAGGCCAGGATGGCAGTAAGAGAGATAATAGGAAAGAAGCAACCATGGCAGGGGGAAGGAAAAAGGGGTAGGAAACAAAAATAGGTAGAGAGTAGAAGAAAAAAAAGGCTGTATGTACAGCATTTTAGGCCAACCATACCATTAATTCTGTGCAAATACCTGTGGTTTTATTTTTAATATCCTTTCCCAGGTCATACAGCATTTTTACCAGCCTTCTGACCACAGTTGCATTTCAAACAGATTACTTCCAGGAACAATTTGCAACAATGCCTAGACCTATCTTTTTTTTTTTTTTTTTAAACCTGGCCAACTAAAACCACAACATTATTGCTGGAACAAAGTTTATTTCAGTTCAACAAACATGTACTGACTAAGTGCCAACGGTATAGAAATAAGTAAGGCATAGTCCTCTGCACCCAACTTTTAACCAGGGTGAAAGACTTAGAAACAAATACTTAGTCAGAATGATCTTTTCACAATATAAATTTGACACTATCACTCTACTTAAAATCTTCCGTAGCTGAGACTGCTATTTTTCCCCCAATGTCCACAATTTCCTTCTTCTGACATGGTTAATATGGTTAACATGGCCACTGAGAATAAAGACTAGACTCCTAACCTTCTGTGCAAGTAAATGTGGCCATGTAACTAAGTTCTAAACTAAGTGGAAATGGCATCGCAACTTCCAGAAAACATCCTTAAAGGGAAGGACGCTTACTTCTACTCCTCTATCCTACTTTTTTTGACCTGCTGTCTGGAAGGTAGACATGATGGCTGGAACTGGAGCACCCATCTTAGGCCAAGAGGTGATGTTGGAAACGGAGGATACACAATAAGCTGTGGACTGGCTACAGACTTTGAATATAGAGAGGATTAGTTACATTGTTATTTTGTTATTATTGTTTCTGGCGGCGAACAGCCAATTAATATACTGTTAGTGTGATAATTATAATATAGCTATGTCCACCTTCAGCTCTATCCATTCATTCATCCACCCTGCTGCCTGACTCTTAAGTAGAAATGGAACACACCACAGAATTAGGATCAGAAATATAATACTAACCCAGTGCAAAAATAATATTTACAAAGTGAAAATTCAAGTATTTACCAACAGACACATTAATGTAAACAAAGCAATACGCTCACTAAGTGCAACATTAACAAAAAGACATAAAGTTCATTCTTCAGACATCAGTATTACTGATTTCCAACTTCAAGATAACTTTACTAATATTTTAACTTACTTCTTTTGAAGGATTCATTGGTAATGTAAAGATAGTTTTCCAATATGACCAGACGAACATTGCAAAAAGTAGATGATAAGCAATCAGGCACACAACTAAAATGAGAAAAACATAATTATCATTAAAATATGCAAATACACATTAAAATCATAGTATTCACAAAAGATCTGCTTGTTCTAAATGAGCCAAATTCTTCAATAACTTAATTATTTCATATCCCATGATCAGAAAGCTCTCATCTGTAGACACCCCCAATCTATTAGCCAAATGGCTAGAGAGACCTTTCCTACGTTATAAAAGTCAGGCAGCTGTGCCTTCAACTTTAAATAATAAACACGGCATTAAAAAAATGTTAAAACTTCAGGCTTAAAGAACTTCACAGACGAAGAATAGCAAAACCAGTTCCTATTTGAGGAGGTATTTGCTAATTTGGCTTCGATGTAGTCAAATCTGTTGGCACTGATTGTTCTAATAACTATATATTTAAACAGAGACCATCTGGACAAAGAGAGATTTTCTCCAACAGGAGTTCAAGTGTCTTGTTTATCACATGGGACAACTTTTAAGAAAAGTATACTTCGTTCAAGCAATGTATATAAACACACTTTGTATGGTGAAATATTTAGTTGTGAAATACTGTATTAGGCAAGCACAAAATATTCTGTATGTGGTGACAATGAACAATTCTGGAAAATACACTAATATATAAATAAATTCTATAAGATACAGTTGAATAAAATGTTAGTTTAAAATACAGCATGCTTGGTATTTTAAACTGTATGACAATTTCTTAAAGCATGATGATATGCATAGAATCATTTAAAAATTCAGTAATCCAATGAGGCACTTAAATCAGTGTGAAATGGCTGCAGCTAATGATATTTTCCATGAACTATATGGATGACTCAGGAATGGGGTAATACTCTGAGTTGAAACAGGAGATTGTTGATACTCCTGTATTTTGAAGCCACCATGAATCTTTGGCACAATGGCTACCATTTCAAGGGAGAGGTCTTTGCCAAATGTCTAACAGAGTTCAGTCTGGGGACTGAGAGAAGTCTTTAACCCCACCATGACTCCACATTCTCAAAGTATAATTTATTAATTCCAACCAACTCTACAGGAATACTATTTTTAAAAAACTACTTTTACAATTTCACATCTAAAACAATAACAAAACATATCTTACCTTGTTCTCCAACGTTTTCCATGGACACTATAGAAATAAGCAGAAAACAGAGATTAGTAGTAGATTACGACATTTACGGCAAACAACAGAGCCTGACGGAGACATAGGTCACTTGAGTAGGTTAATAATTTGGCTCCCCTTCAAACCAACATCGTTAAATATTTGTTCAATTTTATTTAGAGGAGAGGTGACTACTGCTGGGGGACAGGGTGGAGAAGGAAGGCTGGTATTGTTGGTATTTCAGCCCTGACGCCACACAGAAAACAACCCATCAGGCGTCTCCTTGTGGGTCTTATTCCTATATCAATTACTTTCTTAGCCTTCCTCCCGAATCAGGGCTCAGATAAAAGCAGTGTTCTCCATGTGAGGACATTTTCAGAGGCAAGTATTGTTCTTTACAAGTTGGCAACTGCCTTCAGATAACTCTCCAGGAGACTAAAATGTTGGATCCATGGCACACGCTCTGGTCAAATTTCTAGAAGTGCAAATTCTTATGCCCAATGGCTAATGGCTCCCTAGTGTACAATGAGAGATGCAGGGAATGTGCCTGAGAGACTGTCATCTTTGAGGGGCTTATAAATACCCCAAGGTAGATGAGGTCGCTAGATTAGGGACCGTTCAGCTGAAATGAGCTGGGACAAGAAACAGTATCTAGAAATAACCCGGGCACTTGTCCTACCTCCTATATTGTGTGCTTGTTTTGTTTCCCATTTGGTCTTCCTCCATTTGTACTAAAGTCCATTTTGGAGGTTTTGGCCTATCTCAAAGTTGGAAGTTGTAGCCAGCAAAGATTTGGTATTTCCTGGAATTTAATTTCATTGCCTTAAGAAGCACTGGAACCAGAGTGTAATGTTGTGAAAGATTTTTAAGATTATCTGATCCAACAAACATCCTTCCCAAGAGAGCTACTGAATGTTAGTTTAGGGTTTCTAGAGGCAGCAGGAGCCCATGGTTTTGGAATAAGTCCATTCCATTATTGGACTGCTCTAAAGAATGATTACAGCATTATAGTGCGCTGAAATTAGTCTCTTTGTGGCTTCTTCCTATGGTATCCAGGCTTCTAACATGTAGCATTAAACAGAAAATCTAAATGACAGACCTTCGCGTATTTAAAGTTATTGAGTCTCCGTGAAATTTTCTCTTTTAGTCCAAATATTACATGACTTCCAGATCTCTCGCCAACCTTGATGTGGCTTCTTTAAATACAGTACTTCTTTGATTCTCAATTTTCTTTAACATTTTTTTAATGTTTTTTAAAATTTATTTTGAGAGACAGAGAGAGAGAACACATGCATGTGAGCAGGGGAGGGGCAGAGAGACAGGGAGAGAGAGAATCCCAAGCAGGATCTGTGGTGACAGCACAGAGCCAATGCAAGGCTTGATCTCACCAAGTGTGAGATCATGACTTGGGCCGAAATCAAGAGTCAGATGCTTAACCACTTGAGCCACTGAGGTGCCCCTCCTTTAACATTTCTGATGCCCAGAATGGGACAGGCAGACAAGATGGTGACCATGCGAACACCTTCAATATTATCACTATGGGTCACAATTTTAATTTTCACTTCAAAACTTTATTTGCCTAATTTCATCTTGCATTAGCCTGATTACTTTCTGGTCTGTACCCTACAGTGGTAATATTTTGCTTTAGAGATTTCTAACTTTCCAATATCCCTAGGAATTTAAACCTCTTCCCCAACTAACTGCGGTACAACTAGGCAACAAGGACTCCGGCTTGTTGAAAAAGCCTAAGGAATCCCCACACTTTCTTGGCACTGATGGCATACAGGAAGAGAGCAAGTGAGGATGGTAAATCATCATCATCCGAGTTATCAAAGATGTTCCTGTTTGCCGCGAGCACAATGATGGCCTTCAAGGATTCCATCTTGGAGTCTGGAACCAGCCTAGACACCGCAAGGCTGGCGGACTGGGTCACCAGTTCTGTTTTCCAGATGCCCTGTCCTCCTAGCGCTCCCCTCCCTCATTACTCATTCCTCTAAGAAATGGAATGAGGCGTCCGAGAAAAGGCTGAGTGGTCAGTTATCAGTTCAGAATTACTAAGAGTGAGACTTTCTGTTGCAGTATTATCTTTAAAAAAACTCTTGGGTAAAAATAAAACGTAAAATCCAGGTTGAAGATTGAGACTATGGGCCAAAGCAATAACCCCTAATACACAAAAGGGTAACAAACTGCTTCTTGATTCAAACCTGGCTTGAATAAACATTCTTAAAAATGTATGCTAAAAAAAAAAAATGCATACCCTCCCTTATCTCTTTTGCATGCATTATCAAGCAATCATTTAATACAGGGGTCAGTAAACTACAGTCCTGTTCCAAATACAGCCAGCCCCCTATTTCTGCAGACAAGTTTTTACTGGAACACAGACACACCCATTTGCTTACGTGGCTATTTTTGTGTTATAATGGCAGAGTTGGGTAGCTGTGACAGGGACAGTATGGCCGTATTTCCTAAAATATTTACTGTCCAATCCTCTATAGAAAAAGTTTTCCAACCCCTGTGTATTAGAATTCTTCAGAGAAACAGAACCAACACACCCACACACACACACAACACCCCCCCCCCCCCCACACACACACACACAGTGAGAGGAAGAAAAGGGACTGACTGAATTTAAGGAACTGGCTCACATGATTATAGGTATTGACAAGTCTGAAATCTGAAGAGCAGGACAGCAAGCAGAAAATCCAGGAAAAAGTTAATGCTGCAGTCTTGGGTCCAAGGCAACCTCAAGGCAGAATCTTTCTTCGGGGAACCTCAATCTTTTCTTTTAAGGTCTTCAACTGATTAGAAAAAGTCCACCCACATTATGGAAGGTAATGTGCTTTACTTAAAGTCTATTGATTTAATGGGGCGCCTGGGTGGCTCAGTCGGTTAAGCGTCCGACTTCAGCTCCAGTCACGATCTCGCGGTCCGTGGGTTCGAGCCCTGCGTCGGGCTCTGGGCTGACGGCTCAGGGCCTGGAGCCTGCTTCCGATTCTGTGTCTCCCTCTCTCTCTGCCCCTGCCCCGTTCATGCTCTGTCTCTCTCTGTCTCAAAAATAAATAAAAAACGTTAAAAAAATAAAAAAAAAATAAAGTCTATTGATTTAAATGTTATTAATCACATCTAAAAAATACCTTCATAGAAACATCTAGACTGCTGTTGAACTAAACAACTGGCCATCATAGCCTACCCAGGTTGACACAAAATTCATCATCACACCCTGATGTTATAATTGAGTCTTATTCCAGAAATCTACTAAGAATATATGTGTTGATCTTTTATATCATTTCTCAAGTGGTTACTATTTATTATATGATTATTATTTATTATAAAGCAATAAGTCAGAACTACATATAGCAACATAACTATGTACCTCCTAGAGAGAAACTAATAATAAAATCCCTTTTCATACTCTAAAAACCCAACTACAAATAATCCCATCCAAATTAAGTTTACTTATACATCCTTATGATTGTTTAGGATGCTATCAAATCCTATTCTCTAAACAGCTCTAAAAATATTAGAGCAGATTTAGTCTCAATTGATTTAAATTCAATCTTGATTTAAAGCAGGGAATCATGTGATTCCTTTGGTGATTATACATTTAAGAGTTGGTTATCAAGAAGCATATCTATTGATAAGAAGCAGCCCAGTAAGCTGCTGTTAACTTAAATCTAGTTCGACTTTCAGTCATAAGTACCTCCAAAATCCAAAACTTCAGATACTAAAATACGCCTTCATAGTAGGAAAAAAAAAAAAGTACTTTCCCCCCTTAAATTAGCAAAGAACAGTTATGTAATTGTTGCTAGAACAATTTGGTTTTTAGGTACTTTCACTGCAGATGTATGCTGCTGTGATCTTTCTATTTCTTAGTCTGAAGTTTATTTGTCTTGCCTTCAAATTCAAACTCTCTTTTTTGGAAGAATAACTTACCTACACTGCATATACACAGTAACTTTTCTATATAAATCCACAGCACTATTTCCAAATTCAGTTCGACACAGATACACCTCAGACCCATGTATGCAGTCTAATAATGAAGGATGCCAACCAAAACTAAAAATCTGGTTCTAATGAATGAACTGTAAGAACAACTTTATAGCCAAGCTCTATTTTTTTTTTTTTTTTTTTTTTTTTGGCGGGGGGCAGGGGCGGGGGGAGCTTATCTTTAACTCATTTATTGAAAAACATCCACTAACTACTCTATGCTTACACTATTGGGGATAAAATAGAAAATGTGATTCCATCCCTGTGCTCAAAGAACTTAAAGTTTATGAGATCATTTTAATTGAAAGTTAAAACTAACTGAAAAAACAAGGAAAGTTTTTAAGGCATTGTGAATTAAGTCATCGAAGCAGTTGAAATCAAAAATAGTAGTAGCAATACAAATATGCTTTACTATCTCCTGTCTGAACCAAGTCTCTCCTTTGACCTCATATCTCGGGCAGCTATCCCATTTTTCCGGACTTTTCACAAGAAAACTTATTTAAAAAATTTTTTTAATGTTATTTATTTTTGAGAGAGAGAGAGAGAATGGGAGAGGGGCAGAGAGAGAAGGACACACAATCAGAAGCAGGCCCAGGCTTTGCACTGACAGCAGAGAGATCGACGCGGGGCTCGAACTCACAGACCACAAGATCAGAACCTGAGCTAAAGTCGGACGCTTAACTGACTGAGCCACCCAGGTGCCCCACAAGAAAACTTATGTTAGCGATCATCCCAATGCACTGTCTCTACCCCCTCTAACTTCCTGTTAGTTCCTGAACCAACTCCAGCTGGCTTTTCAGCCCCGTATTCTACTGCTATCATTCCTGTTCAGGTCACCATAGCCCTCCCTTGCTGCTAATTCTCAATATTCAAGTTACTCTAACAGAACTAATTATGCTCTTTTTGTTTGCCAAATTGACAGTGAATTCTCCGACTAAACTGGCCGGTGGGAACCCCTTGACGTGGGATCCTTTGTTCCTTCAGCTACTTTCCAAGAAGATCTAGCTTATTGTTCGGGTTATTACAGATCAGAATGTGGGTGGTAGGAGGTACATGACAGATCATTCCTGTGAATACTAGCGACACTGCTACCAGACCAGCTTAATGACAGACCTAAGAAAATACAGTATTCTGATCAATACTTCCAGCTGAATTCCAACTGCATTCCTTTCTTCCTAACAAATGTCTTCTAATTAATTTCTTTATACCAGATCTACTTACATTTTACGTCTTTATTAAACTGTGTCTTTCCTTTGTTATCCTCAGATGTCACTGATTTTATTGACAACCGCAGTCCATGCCTTCCTCGCTGACCTCATCTCATGCCCCCTCCCCTTCTTGGGCAGAAGGCTTCAGCCACTCCAGGCTGTCTTGCTTCTTGAAAGTGCTAACATCGTCCCCTCTCTAGATCCTCTGCACTTGCATTTAACTGGTTGGTAGGAGACCCGGACTCTGGTCCAATCTTCCTAATATGTGTGACTTTGATCACGATATTCAGCTGATCTGTGCTTTGATTTTGTTGTTTACACAAAAACTTGTACTTTACCTGGACAGTTCCTCTGGCTCTAAAATTATCCTCAGTCCTACACTGTCTGATGTATTCTGACTTTTAAAAGACAAGGAGAAAAGTCACTCTTCAAATAAATTTATCAGTGGGTTTATGTGAACTGTTTTGTCAAGGACAGAGTGGTAGCTTCAGAACAGAAACGAAGAGAAAGGATAAGGCCTCATAAGGCAGAACTTCCCAACACATGGCTTCCAACTGGGCTCCAGACTAACATCCTAACAGCCCTAACCACAAACATCATGCCAGGCAGTCTGCAGTCCTCCCTGGGTCCCCACACAATTCCTTAAAAACTCATTTTATAATAGGAAAGCCATCATCTCTTTTAAAATGGAAACTGATAACGTCATCTCACTAAAAACCCTCCCATGGCTTTGCACTGAATTTACAATAAAGTCCAATCTCCTTTACATAGGCCTCCATGGTCGACCATGATCTATCTGGCTCCTACTTACGTCCCCAAGACCACTTCTCCTCACTCATCCTGCTGCGCACCAAGCTACAAACAGGCTGGCCTTCTCTTCCTAGAACATACTAAACCTTACTGTCTTTACTCTGTCTGCAAAGCTCTTCCCCAGCTCCATTGTTGGCTAGCTCTTTATCATCCTTCAAATTACGATTTCCATGTCAGTTTCTCACAGAGGCCCTCCTGTCCAGTTCACCCCTGCGATCATCACAATATACTGTTTCTTTCTTAGCACTTAGTGCAATCTGTTAGAGGTTTCTTTCCCATGTCTCTCACTGAGGTTTGAGTCCTGGCTCTGCCCCCTGTTTGAGGTTTTATCTTGGCCAAGTTACTTAGCCACTCTGAGCTTTATCTCAATATTTATCCCACTGGGCTGTTTTATGAATTAAACTACATGAGGTACATAAAAGCACCCAGAATAGAACCTGGTGTTAAATAGCAGGGCTCGATAAATGTGAGCTGAATATGGAACGTAAGTATCACAAAAGAGGGAAGTGCCAGGAGTATGCGTTCCCCAAAGTTTGGTGTTAACTGCCTTATAAACAACCTGGAGTAACAAGTATACACTGCATTTTTAGCTTGCAGGAATGCCACAAATTTCTGGAGGATGCAATGAGAAGTTGAGGGAAAGAAGTTGCTGGAAGAGTTTTTCAGTGCGAATAAGCAGAAGAATGCAGGTGAATTACAGTGGGGGCAAATTAATACGAGAAAAACTAAATCGGCTGTTTGTTAATTTTTGTGTGTGAGAGAGAAAGAGTGCAAGTGGGGGGTGGGGGAAGGGGCGGAGGGAGAGAGGGAGACCCGGGATCTGAAGCAGGCTCCAGGCTCTGAGCTGTCAGCACAGAGCCCGACAAGGGGCTCGAACCCAAGAACCGTGAGATCATGACCCGAGCAGAAGTCGGACGCTCAACCGACTGAGCCACCCAGGGGCCCCTAAACACGTGATTCTTTAAACTATATTTTCTTTTCCTGCCCCTTCCAGAGCTCCTTTCTTGCCAGTGTGTCCCCACCTGCACCCCGCCCCCACGCCCACCATGCCCTGTGCAGGTTCTGAGAGAGCCTGACACACATCAGAATCTCTGTATCAGGACTGGAGCTGCATCACTGTGGGGAAAGTCAGCCTTCCCAGGTGGTTCAATGCATTCCTCCTGCCTCTAACCCAGAATTTATTTCTAACAAACTATACTGAGCTAAACCATGTGCTAGAAATTACCAAAACAACCACGCAAGACTGGAAAACCTTTCCCAGAAAATGGCACAATGCAACCTCAAAGACAAAAGATGAACCAGAGTCAGCCAGACAATATAAACCACGAGACAGGAAGTCTCTACCTTAAAAATAGGGTACAGTCCAAAAGGTTATGCAAGGCGTTTGTCATCTGGGTGGTGAGCCTTCCGTATTAGCCATCAAAAGCTTTTCTAATGCATAACCCACCTGCAACTATATTGCAAAATTATAAATGAACAATGTTACAAAAAATTAGAAATTCTGTGGAGAGAAGCCTTTTGAACTGCAACAACCACACTCACTTCCTTTCCACAACTATAGACAACAGCCAGGAGTCCTGGATTAGCTGGTTTGGGAAAGTACCACACACTGAGAGGCTTCAACACCAGAGAACTGTTTTCTCAGTTCTGGAGACTAAAAGTCCAAGATCAAGGTGTTAGAAGGATTGGTTTCTCCATAGGCCTCTTTCCTTGGCTTGCAGATGACCATCTTCTCTCTGTATTTCACATCATGTTACCTCTGTACATCTCTATAACCAAATTTCCTCTTCCTAGGACACCAGTCGGATTAGGACCCACCCCAGTTAACTTAATTATTTTAACCGAATTATTTCTTTAAAGGCTCCATCTCCAAATACTGTCATATTCTGAAATCTTGCAGGTTAGAATTTTAAGCTATGGGTTGTGGGGAGACACAATACAGCCCCTAACACTCTCCAAATAAGACTGAAGTTCAAGCAGGGTGAAGTCTGGTGAGAGTGAGAGGGCATCGGCGGGCTGGTGAGGGGCAGGAGTCCAATGTCAAGGGGTGAGAAGAAACTAAAGGAAGGGACAGTATGCTGAATGCTTACTATATGCTGGGGATTGTACTAATATTTTTTAAATGTTTCTCTCATTTAAGCCTTATAGCATCTTTCAGGGAGGTATTATTATAATTTTAAAAGTCAGGAAGATAGTCTTACAGAGGTAAAATAACTTTTCTAATGTTATTCAAGTCATAACATATGGAGCTAGGATCTAAATATAAGTCTGCCTGACTCCAAAATTCTTTCAAGGATTCCACGTGGCCTCCTGGGCTCTGATTACACACCCCCTGGGCTTCTCTGTCCAGGACAGCCGTTCCTCCTTCGTCGCTCTCACATCCTACTGGCCTGCTTAATACCATGTGGCCCCCTGTCACTTCTGATTCGGGACGCACTGGAGAGCAGGGTTTAAAATGTCCTCTTTGTCACCCTTCTTCCAGCAACTAACTTAAACACAACCTAGAACCAGATCGTTTTACAAACTTTGGACACAAATAACTTAAATATTTGGTCATATTTCAGGGTAGTAGTTGGACCTTGGCTTTCCTGAGTTCTCAATTCAGGAACTGGGGAGGACACTGAACCTCGGGCCCCTAGGACAGGAGTGAGACAGCGATGCAGGAAAGATTAGGAGATGGAACAGGGGTTTGCCGATCCCTCGTCAGCAGTAGCGGGAAAGAAAGATCATTTTTGAGGTCAGCACTCCCCAGCGCACACACCCCTATGGTACGTCTCCCACTTGTAGAAACTGGCCATGAAGACAGACACAACTTTCATCTCTCCTGAAATGGTAATTTGTATTTCTTACACATCAAAATCCTCCCGGTTAGAAGTATTTCTCTCTCTCTCAAGAATCTATTTTAGTAACTTGACCATATCACTGCTCCAGATAGCTAAGAAGCTCTAATCTACAGAAACAGTATAAAATGCAACTTACCCAACTAAAAGCTGGGAACACGCACTTGAATCATTAAGAATGTGTAGGTCTTTCAATACATCAATTTTTAAAGGGAAGTCCCATGATTTTAACTTTGTCCCATGATTATGGCCCTGAAAAACTTACTGCCACTTTCTCCTTGGCGAAGAGGAGGGCAACTCCTAAATCACGGACTGTACTAAGCAGTGCAGTTAAATAAGGAAATCTGATCTCAGGGTTGGTCCCTTGATCTTTGTGTCCTCCTTTCAAGGCTTACTCAATGGAATCCTATAATCCCCAGTCTCAAATTAAAATAGAAGAGATTCCCCGTGCCAGCAAGTTGTGCAGATCTCAGTGCACACAGAGTTACTCATCCTGTTAGAGAGAATCGTATGGGCCCTCCCTCTTCCACACATGGCCATAATCACCTCAAATACCTACAGTGCCTGGGTCTTTTCAAGACCAACTGCCTCTCTTTCCAATTCCAGACGCCCTTGTTTGGGTTGGGCCTGGCAGGCATGGCTGATTCCTGTGAACCATGCAAGGCTCTAGGAGACACCACACCCCCTGCAAAGTCCCACCTGGTTCCCGCATAAGGGTTGTCCACTATGAGGAAGACAGTCAAATAGGGATTTCAGATCCTGAAAACGTTTCCTACACTGGTCAGAAACAAGGTTGTCAAGTTGGAGGGGCGTTCATGATTACACTGTCCAACGTAAACTATCACCTTTCCTACACGTTTATATACATATTTATTTATGGGTAGCAAGCAAAAATGCCACTCGCGGTGTGGTTATTTCGGCACTTAAAAATGCGTATTATAATACAGAGATAATTGTTGTAGTATATCTTTAATGTCATTAGGTCAATCTCATGATCTGGTAGAATCATCACAGAGGACAATACTGAGAGTGTTTTGTCTTCACTACCAACCATTAGCTGTCTTGATTAAGTAGAAAAATTAATGCTTATTTGCTTCTACAAGGAAACGGGCAACCTTCTAAAACCTCCTACAGTTAGCAACTACATGTCGAGTACTAAATGACCAGGGTACCTATTACACAGTGCATTAATACGTTTAAAAATTGAACAAATATTTCTACGCTTGTGTAAATTCTTTGGCATTTATGCAGTACTCCAGAGGAAGGAACCGTAGAAAGCTGTGATTCCAACCTTTGTGTCTACGAGGCTCATCAGAATAGAATTCACAGCAGCACCCCTGAAGGGAGAAATCAAAAGATTTAAAACAACATCAGCACCAGCAACAATTCCTGCAGTATTGCACTGGGTCACAATGTCTATTCGCACACGCAAGGGTATCAAAGGGGGACTCATCCTTCAGTACTGAGTCACTGGAAAGCACTATTTTCTCTTGTAACTTCACGGCCACATATTCACATAGTAAACCCACACACACAATCTTTCTTTGATCTCAGCTTGAATTAGTACTTCCCTTCTTACTTGCAAGCAGCCATCCCTTTGCCCTAGACTGCAATTACTCACACGGCACCAGCAGTCTCCACCTGACAGTAACTGCAGCAATATATATTCAGTTGCAGCAAATTTGATACAATTTGACATCATCATAAACTGGCAGTCCGCAGATGAAAAATCTTCACTGCCTCTGCTGTATGATCCATTATGTTACAATAGTGCAATAGTATACAAATACCGCCAATCATATGGCAGACATATTCATTCATTCGTGTACGTAGGAAGTTCTAAAATTTGTGTACAGAATTGAGTAAGACAGTCATCAATATTTGGACTGAGTCTCTTCCTTGCTCATTGTGTGAGCTGCATCCTGTTTCCTGCCTGGATCTCTCCCCAGTTGTACGTACTGATTTTCGCTTCTGTTTGTAAACCATTTTCACTTACCCTAGACCTGCAGGCAATACCGATTCGTGAACTGTGTAGTCCCTGTATGGTGGGTAAGGATCTAGTTCATGATTAATACCGTAGGTTACTGAAGCATCCATAGAAACAGGTAAGTTTCCCCCACTTCTCCCCGCCAACTCATGTTACCAAGTGTATATACCATTTACACTTGTGAACGTGTTGCTTTTTAAAAAGATAAAATTTCTACCAGTTAGCATTAATGCTCTGGATACTCAAAAACTGTTGGTGAATTTTAGACTATGTACAGTGGGCCAGCAGCTCTCAACATCTCTGCCTTGGGCGGACCTGATGGCCAGCATTTCATGAGGGACACACTCTCCAGGAATGAAGCCTGCCTCATGGGCAAAACGCGATTATTCACAATTCCCAGACCACCAACTTTCCTGCTGGGCCATAAGGACAAGGCAGTTAAAAACTGTTACAGTGACATTGGTGTGGACCTCACAGACACCTCTGGAGACTTTCAAATCTGGATGTTTACAAGGGCATACATATACAGGCTTCTCTGGAATCACACTTCCATAAAAAATCACCTGCTAGGAAAACTGTATGCTGATCCTCAAAAAACAAACAAACAAACAAACAAAAATTAAACTACCATATAATCCAACATTACATTTCTGGGTGTATACCCAGAAGAATTGATCTCAGGGACTTGAACAGGTATTCACTTGCACACCCATGTTCAAAGCAGCATTGTTCAGAACAGCCGCAAGGTGGAAACAACCTAAATATTCATCAACCAATGAATGGATAAATAAAACGTGGTCTATACATACAATGCAATATTACTGATCCTTAAAGAGGAATGAAATCCTGACACACGCTGCGACACGGATGAACCTTGAAGACATTATGCTTAAGTGAAATAAACAGACACAAAAGAACAAATACATGATCCCACTTATGTAAGTTACCTAGAAGAGTCAAATTCATGGAGACAAAAAGTAGAATGATGGTTGCCAGGAGCCAAGGGGAGAATGGGGCCTATTGCTTCATGGAGACAGAGTTTCAGTTGGAGAAGATGAAAAAAATGCTGGAGATGGATGGTGATGGCGGCCCAGCCATGTGCATGCACTGAATGCCACTGAACAGCACACTTAAAACTGTCAAAATGGCAGATGACGGGGCACCTGGGTGGCTCAGTCGGTTAAGTGTCCGACTTCGGCCCAGGTCATGATCTCACGGCTCATGAGTTTGAGCCCACGTCGGGCTCTGTGCTGACAGCTCAGAGCCTGGAGTCTGCTTCGGATTCTGTGTCTCCTTCTCTCTCTGCCCCTCTCCTGCTCATGCTCTCTCTCTCTCAAAAATAAACAAACATTTAAAAAAATTTAAAAAACAAATAAAATAAAATTGCAGATGGCTACAATAGTACATTTATTATGTTATAAATATTTATTTAACATATATATATTTAAAAAATTTTTTTAAGCTTATTTATTTATAAGAGCAGGGGAGGGGCTGAGAGAGAGAGAGAGAGAGAGAGAGAGAGAGAGAGAGAATCCCAAGCAGATGAGGGGTTCAATCTCACAAACTGTGAGATCATGACCTGAGCCAAGATCAAACTGGACCCAACCTACCAGCCACCCAGGAGCTCCTGAGTTATATATATTTTACCACAATAAAAAGTTTTAAAAAATCACTTGCTCTAGAGCCTATACTCAAACTGAGAAATTAAGGTAATATCCAACTCGAGCTAAAGTTTTCTTTCTCACATCTGGCTGTTTCCACAATTAAGGGTTTTTGTTCTTTAATCTTTTCAGAAAAAGGAACCTCAGAAGTGGTAAACAGAGAAAAAACTCTGCTGAGACGTAGATGTCTGGCTAGGCATTTCCAGTGAAATGCTTCATTCATGAGCTTTCCCAGATTCTCAGTGCTTGGGATTCAAAAGAATGTCTGGGCAAAATTACAAATTCCACTCCTTCTCGACCTTCTCAGTCAATAGGAAGTGGATGAAACTGTGAATGAAAATCCAAGGACCTCAAGGGTCTTGGACATCCACTTCATACACACATCGGTCTTGGACTGTTAGCCTTAACTCAAAGTTAAATTAGGTGCAGCATACTCTGTTCAACAAGGGGGGGCGCAGGGAAAGGGGAGTTGAAACATTTAGAAGATCTTCCTTTTTTTAATCTAAAAGGGATAAAAAAAAAATGTCAGCATGTCACGGGGAGATTTCAGTCATCTGAAAACTATTAAAACAGAGTCTGAGGGCTTCGAGCAAAATGCATTTCACTTTTCAGTGATTATTTTAACTAGTGCTAATATTTTATATGTTCTAAATTATTTCTAATTGCTCTTTTAAATTTTCAAATGGATTCTACAATTAGTTTTATCAAAATTCTTATTACAGATGATTATACTTCAATATCCAGAAAGGGGGGAAAAAAAGGTATTTGATTGTTGAATTTGTGTCTTAGTTTGCTAGGGATGCCGTAACAAAGTGCTGCTGACTGGGTGGCTTAAACAATAAAACATTTATTTTCTCAAAGTGCTGGAGGCCAGAAATCTGAGATCAAGATGTCGGCAGGCTGGGTCTCCTCTGAGGCCTGGCTCCTTGGCTTGTAGACAGCCATCTTCCCCCTGCATCTTCACACGGTCTTTCCCGTGTACCTGTGTCCAAACTTCCTCCAACGAGTATTAGAACTATCCTAATGACCTAATTTTAACTTAACTACGTCTTTAAAGGCTCTCTCTCCAAACAAAGTCAGATTCTGAGTTACAGAGGGTTAGGGTTTCAACATGAATTTGGGGGGAGTGAGGGAGGGAATTCAGCCCATAACTTGAAACCATAAAAATATTACAAAGCTGTTTACGAACATCTGAGTGATCAAATAATAAAAAGGTAAAAGAGATAATACTCTCATAAAGGATTCACGTTCTTTGATGCCTAAAATGTCTACCGGGCTCACAAAAGGCTCAAATAAACACGTTTAATTTGTCTCCTTTCATTTAAGCAAAAGTAAGTATCGAATACTATTGTCTACAATCCTCTGTGTCAGGGAGACATTGTTAGGGTTCTCATTAAATTTTCTGTGGATTATCTACATATAATAAGAAAGTTCAGCTTGCCTAATAGAGTAAAGCCTTCTTAAAATTTGGATTGAATAATTTCAGATCTCCCAGCAATCCACACCCTGGTATATAGGTTTCTTTTTGATAAACTTTTAAAATTTGGGGTCTTCAGAGTAGAGTCAGTAATAAATTCAAAATAAAAATTCAATATCCACATTATTAAATTCTCAGTTCTTATTTTATGTGACATGTATTTGTTGATTCCTACCTGCTCTCTAAGACCCCTTTCCCCCTTCCTCACCTCCCTTCCCCCCTCCCTCAAGCTTCTCCTTCTCAGTCTTCTTTGCTGGGTCCTAGTCATCTCTTGAACTCTCAATGTTTTGTCTCTACTCACTTTCCATTTATTACCCCAGGTGGGACAAATGTATCCAGTGTTAACTCTCCGAATCCATTTATATGCTGAAGATTCCCAAATGTATTCCTCCAGTCCAGACTTTCTCCTAAATGCCAAAGTCACAAATCCAAATGCTCACTCCACATCTCTATTTCAATGTTAACATACCCACCACTGGTCTAAGATCACCTCCTTCTACCTGCAATTTTTCCATCTCAGCTGACTGCCATCCTTGAGGGTGTTTAGCCCCAAAACACTGGAATCCTATTTACTCTTTTTTTTTCCACAACTCAGGTAAATAGGTCTGGAAATTCTGTGGTTACTACTTTGAGAATACATCCACTACCCCCATTACGGTCTGATATACTATTTTTTCTCACCTGGACTGATGAAGTAGTCTACTTGTTACACAGCAGTAGGAACGATCTTTAAACATAAGTCAGAGTACGTCACTGTAGTACTCAACATCCTGCAATGGATCACTTCTCTCACCCCAAAATCTTCCCAGTGGTCTACGGGGCTTTATATAATCTCTGCCTTTTCCACACCCCTTCGACCTTGTCACCTATGTCTCTTGCCCCATTCCCTCCTCTCCAGGCAAAATGATCTCCTTATTCCTCCTCTAACTGCTTGCAGACTCCTGTCTTAGGACTTTCAGCTGGACTGTTCCATCTCCCTGTGATGCATTTCTTCCTCACACCAGCATGGTTCAATCCCTCAGCATCTCTAAGGTTATTGCTCAAATTTCATGAGCGCCCTTCCCCCCACTGCTACCATATTTAAAATGTGAATCTTCCACTGGCATTCCCAATCCTCTTTGCCTTGCTTTTTGTCATGACACTTAGGTCATAGAAGCTACTTGTTTAGGTTTCTTATTTGTTCTCCCTACCCCTGCAACTAGAATGTTAACTTTAAGAGCAGCAAATATTTTTGAATGAATGAATAAATTAAAAGGGCATTCTTTAAATCATGGATGGTTGAAACGTACTCAATTCTTGGATTTGGTAATTATTTGTTAAATGCACGTTTGGGGGGGGCCTATAATGAATCCCTACTCCTTACCCCCTTCCGACTGACATCCTGCTCTCAGTTCTTAGCTTTTAGTATGTCCTAGTCCTGGAATAGGTGACATTTCATTAAAAATATGCTATGATCCAAGCCTGATTAAGGCAAACCGGTCTCTCTCCTTCACCCCTGCACATTCACTGACCTCCCTAGAGATGCCCTGGATAATCATTGGTCGTAGTTAAGTACATAAATCTCTTACTGTCTTTCTTCCTAAAACATGTCATATGGACTTGCCTACTTAGAAATAAATTCGATCACAGATTAGCCCCTGAAGTTTGGAGCAGGCTTATGACTTCCAGTTCGCAGCTCATAATAGAAATCTCTTACCTTGTCTGTAAGTGGTATCAGGTGTCTCTCATGACACCTTGACGTCAGCTGTTTTGCGGCAGGCTGCTTTTCCCATTTGTACCCCCAAAGTGAATAACATGTGCGGTAGAGAGACTATATTTTAAGGCACACCATCTTTCATATCCCTGCAAATTTGGTGAGAAGCCACACTTCAGATTCATCTACCTACAACTTTGAGATGACTCTTGGGCCCCCAAAAAGATCAGGGACAGACTCCTGTCTGAATTTCAAGACACCTCGTTTGAAACACACCCTTCAAATACGGTGAAAATCCAATGTTTACATAATGCAACTAACACAGAGGCAGAAACTTGATTTTTTTCTCTCTATAAGAAAATACATAACCATGACAAAGCATTTCAGTTTTCCAAATTTCACTGAATTATAATCCAATAAGCCTATAAAGTTCTTGGAAATACATGAACTGCTTTTTACAAGGATTATATCTACCATAAGATGATCATGAAAACAAAGTGCCTTAACACTGCTGTATTCTTAGGATATTGGTTTTAAAGGACATTTAAAGAACAAGTTTTTTTTGTTTACTGGTGTTTATTTTGCTGATGCACTCCTCTGCTCCTGTAGGGTGGCAATGCTTGTGGATAAATCCAGAGAGGTCAAATTAAGTATAACAGGAATGCTTAATTTACACTTCACAGGAGGGGAAATTTCGGGATGCCGCGGAGAAATACTGACAAAGAAATAAAACTCAATCATCTATAAAAGCCCTTCTCTGTCATTTGCATTTTTAAAATGTAATCACCAACATGTCTAAAATGAACTGCCATCAAGTACGCATTTCAGAGTGCAGAGAAGCGCTAAATGATAAATGCGGCATGTAGTTTTCGCTGAAGAGTGCCTCCAAATAAAAATGGATTTTGTAACATTTCTGGCACTAATATTGATAATTGAATTTAAAAGTCGCAGTCAGATGAAAAGTCAAGTGAGGGAAAATGCTACACAAACGTTTCACAATGTGACATAATTCTGAAAGGAACAATTTCAAGCAGTCGTGGTTTGTTACTTTACTGCTACCATATGCTTCTTAAGAAATCAGGTCACCTACCTCCTCCCTGCTGCCCTCGCCCCACCCCCTGCCCTGTAAATTCCACCTTTTTGCACTCTCAGCTTTGACTGAGATAAAAATTAAGATCTTACGATAAATTACCCTTAAGGGAATTGAAAGATATTTCAACGATTTTCTAACGAACTATGAAAGAAATTAATTCAATTATGTCCTACTTTTATTATTAGTTCCCTGTGGTACCTCTAAGTGGTAATATAAAATCATCGGGTTCCACAACGTATTGAGACTGTCTTTCCAAACGATCTTTCTTTGGAAAACTGTTTTCCCAACAGAGAACATTAAGGATCTCTGCCATGTTCTAATATATCATTCTGCAAGTTAGTATTTCTACAGTCATGACAAACAGTGCTGGGGTCTCAGGGGACTCATGAACTCACCGCTTCCTAGAGAAAAGGAGGCTGAGGGATGTGATACAGCCATCAAAATACATGAAAACAGCACTATAAATTATAAAATGTAAGTCATGCTTCCATCACGAAAAAGCACAAATTTCCCATCAAGACAAAAAGTAAAAGCAAACAAAAACATTCATGAGAATTTTCTCACTGAGAACTCATCCACGTTCATTTCTGGGATATGTGACTTTTTTTTTTTTTTTTTTTTTTTTTGGTCTTCCTGGCACTTCTTCCTACCGTGGAAGCCAGAAAGATCAAACACCTGCTCTTGCTGAACCCTGCTGCCCGGGACACGGGCACAACAACCTCAGCTCGGCCAGCCGATGCTCCTGGAATCATCTTTACAGAGTCCTAGGGAGTGGTGGTGGTAGTTCCTGCACTCCTTGAGGGCCGCCACCAGGACGGCGGCTCCCACAAAAGGCCATTCCTCTGGTACAATGTCAGCTTCGCTTCACCCACCTGTTCTTGGGTTTTGCCTATTTTCTAAGCTAGTTTCTACAGTCTTTCCATCAATGGAAAGGAGTTGTTTTCAGGAAGTTCTCTGCTTCCTCAGGTTCATCCACCACATCACATGCCCTGAGCTGGGAGCACAGTAAAAGCTGCCCAGGCGTCAGGTAGGAAAGGACGGAGCTGAAAGAGCCACATAGTTCATAGCAGGAGCAGGAACTGCTGGTCGTAATTCTACTCTGAGATATTTACATGTGGTCAGATTCATAATATAATTAGAAATTCATTACTACCGAATGCTCTCCATCAGCTCTTTTTTTTTTACCTACTTTATTGATTATTCGTTCATGCTGGCCCAGCAACCAATTCGTAGGCTCATAGGAGCAGGGAATTTTGTTTTCCATTTCTGCTTTCCTACCTCTTGGCTAGGGGGGTGGCATTCTGAAAGGGAATAGCCCCTCTCCTTCTGCCCAAGCCAGACAGAAGGGTTCAGGGTTCCCCACCCCTGCCCCGAGGTACTTTTTTTCCTAGCTATTAGGAAAAGATCTCCATTAAGTTTTCCTCTAAATCACCTCCGTAGGGGAAAGGGCCTGGCACATAACACGATTCAATAATGCTTTTGAATGAACCCTACTCAAACCCCTCTGACGCTGACTTCTTTCTAATGTTGCGGAAATGTTCCATCCCTAGAGACGATTAATTGCCGTGATTTAAGAAAGCATCCCTTTAGCTTTTGTTTAATTACTGGAAACACTGGAGCACGTATTTAATTTAATGGCATGGGTGACATTCTCAGTAAGCACTCAACAGTAAACTTTCTACAACAAGCCTTAGTTTAAATTGACTTTTTACTGCTGAATCCTATTCTTTGACTCATTTACATTATGCAATTGTGTGTTTATACATGATAAGTGGATAGAATAAGACTTATTAAAAATCACAAAGAGATCACTTCATCCAACAATTATGGAGCACCTCTACATGCTAACCACCACGATGACTGTTATCTCTATCATACAAGACATGTTCTCTCTAACAAGATTTAATAGCAAGCAGTAATGCTGCGTCACTGAATACATCAAAAGAAAAAGAATTTTCTGACACACTAAATGGAACCAAAAAGGCATTAAGCAGAGTCTTCTTTTCTCCTACCTTCCCAGGGACCATTTATATGAAAGTCAAATGGTAGCACCGATCAAGAATTTGGAACATACACATTTGATTTTAGATTTGAAGAAATGTTGAGTTTTTAATCCCTCTTTCCTATAATTTAAAATCTTCAAATGATTTGAGACGCCCAAGAAGTCACACACCTGATATTACTGCGTCATTATTGTCAATGAGAAATAGTTTCTGAGTGATTTATACATTAAATATTTACATCAGTTTTCTACAGATGTACCCTCTGTGTCCTTTAAAGCTATTTTAGTAATTATAGATGGTAACACTTGTATTCACAAGATCATCTACCTGTAGTTTTTTCAAAAAAAAAAAAGCTTTAGTGTTCTGTAATTTTTTTCAAATGATAGTTTACCAAAAACAAGACCACACTTCTATCTCTGTGTGGCTCAAATTCAACTCATGATGGAAGGTAATTTACAGCCCCATTCAGTCTCCATCCTTGAGCTTGCAACGACCTCGAATTAATGGTCGACCATAGCTTAAGAGTATCCAAGTATTAGATTTTATATATTCTCTCCTTAAGGATGTTTGTTTAAAAGAAGGAACACATGACTGTGTATCTCTCACACTGATCTCTAAGTATGCAGACTAATTCATCTGATTCTTGGACATCTTCAATAATCACTGTGGAATATAAGAGAATGCAATCATTTCTGAGGATTGCTTATTAATCAAGACTTGCAAAACAGTGAGTAAGCCCCCAATATTCTAATGGGCTCACTTCTTAACAAACTCCAGACTAAGCAATCTCCTGCCTAAGGGCCAAGTCTAGCCAGCCAACTATTTTTGTAAACAAACTTTCATTGGAACAGTCATACCCACTTGTGAAGGTATTGTCTGAGGCTGCCTTTTTGCTGCAACAGCAGAGTTGAGCAGTTGTAACTATCTGGCCCAAACTATACATCATTCTAAAGATCTGAAACCATTTTGTAAAGGCTGTTGGCTCACTTTTCAGCTGTGTTAACTCTTATTAAACGACAACAAAGTTTAACAGAGTTGCTAAATAACTCTAGAGAGATCTAGTGGGGGGTTTGAAGGGAAAGCGAGACATTTTAACATTTGTACCAGGGCGGCTGAAGTCACAGCTGACACCTTCATTGGTTAATTTGGAGAAAGGACACAGAGCTCCAACATTTACCTTTACCTACAGATGCCGGAGGGAGGGGGTTGGCCTAGATAATCTCTAAGCTATTCAAGCTTCATGATTGCTTCAAATGACTTAAGTAAAGCCATAAGCAAACTCAGAACCATGAGTACACAACTGAATAATAAATGTTTCATGGCACCTGCCTGAAGTGACAGCAGGGAAGTAATACATTTTAGAAAAATGGAAACCAGGATGGCTAAAAGAGGGTATGTGGAAGTTTCTCGTATTCTTCCTGAAGCTTTTCTGTAAGTTTGCAATTGTAACAGAAAGGTATAAAGATAGTTAAAACCAATTTTGCATGTTTGCACTTAAAAGGGAAAATTTCTGTTACCCTCCTCAACAAGCGAAGTTAACACAATAACTGCCATAATGGTTTTGTAAAACATACAAAGCATGTCCGGTACGTCCATGGAACCACGCAGGGCTGAGGCTGCGGACCACCCTTATTCCAATTCTGCATCCTAAATTGTACCCTTGGTACCTGTCTTACTTTATGGAAGCTGAGCTAACTAAAACCAAAGGGATCAAAATACAGAATAGACACAAAAGAAGCCGAGGTGGAGAGAACAGTAGGAAACAGAGGGAAGGAAAGAGGAAGCAATACTGTGAATAAAAGATCCTAGTTAATCAACAAACTATATCAACACGTTCCGACTGTTCACAAGTATTAGCAGACCTCTTTGATGTTTTCTTTGGCAGAATAGGAAGGAAACTTACTGAGAACCCTTGACTCATACAATATAAATACATCCTACGTATTTTATATGTGCATATTCCAAGAAGAGATAGGACTTTAATTTTATAAAATACAAACATCACGCTAACTGAACAAGTGCCTAGAGAGCCACACACATTCACATTGTTAAATATAGAAACTAACTGTAATGAGAATCATTATCTCCGGTTTCCAAGGATACCAAGATAAGCACTACTCCTAAATTGCAGTTCATTCAGCAAAGGGCACAGAGTAATTTATATTCAGGGTCATCCTCAGCTGACAGCAGATGTAAAAGGGGGACTAGGGTAAATCACCCGGTTTATATTATTCTATTCTGTTGCCTACTCCGGTTTCCAGTTACCACCACCCTCTGGTCCCAACCCTGGCCAATGTTTTCTAGGTGAAATTTGGAAAATCTGATTGTAAATATCAACTTCCCACAGGAGAAGAACCCACAAAGGGCAGGCAGTCTGAGATATGATTAATGCGGGGGGGGGGGGTGAGGAAGGCTGGAATTCCCACTTGCTTTGTTTATGGAAAGGAGAGGAGGCTGGTTTTGTGTGTCTGTCTCACCAGTCGCCACCCCTCCCAGTGCCTCTAAAGGAACTGTACAGTTAATTTCAACTTCCCACTCAACCAAGGCTGTCTATCCAAGCTATTAGAGCTTACCACTCCTAAACTGCCATAGTTTCTAGAAGGAAATTCACCTTCAATTTGTTCTGTCTTCTAGACTCCACAATGTAGACTTTCCTATGATTACTATTTTTGTTTCTATAGTAACAAAAATATAAAAACTACTTTCTGACAACCTCAGAGATATGGCCTCGGCATCATTTATTTGTTTATTCAAGACCATTTATTGATTGCTTTCAACATGACAGGCATCGTACTCGGGCAGACAGGCAGTGACAAGAGATGATAGGAAACTTCACTTTGGATCACCTGGGAAATAATAACAGGCCATGTCATGTAGGCAGTTTAAAAAGAGGGATTCTCCCTCTTAGTCAAATTTTCACTTACTACAATGGTGATATAGATTTCATGGACATTTTAGATTTATCTTAAACTATCAGAAAGTATATATAAAAATCTGATCCCAATGTAACTATGATTTTTTCATCTATTCTTCCCCTATTACCTATCTATCCAATACGGTAAGACGTCCCACATAGCACTTGAGCCAGGATGGAGGTAGCTGCAAGGAGAGAAAAGGTCTGCCTGCCTTCACAGGCTTCCTGCTGATGGATACGACACAATGGATCAGGCTAAGCTTCTTAGCTTAATGTGATGATGGAAGGAAATAAGCGCCTGTTTTTTGTTGCTGTTGTTTCTTACATGTTTATTTATTTTTGAAGGAGAGGGAGACAGAGCATGAGCAGGAGAGGGGCAGAGAGAGAGGGAGACCCAGAATTCGAAGCAGTCTCCAGGCTCCGAGCTGTCAGCACAGAGCCCAATGTGGGGCTCCAACCCACTAACTGGGAGATCATGATCTGAGTCAAAGTTAGACACTAAACCAACTGAGCCACCCCGGACCCTCCTTTAAAAAAACAAACTTTTTTTACTACTCAACCCTTTTAAAAAAAAGATTCACTGCTTTTGTACTGAAATCATTTTCACACTCAATACATAATAGTATCACATTTAAAAACTATACGAAATGGGCAGTTAGTCTCAATTCTCTTAAAAGTTGTGTCAGTCATTATTTTGGTATACTATCGTGACACCTATTTCTTACAAGGAGCAACATTTTGAGGTAAGATGGCTTCAGACAAGATTCTATGAGTCTTGAAAGTTCTGAAATGCTTTAAGTTGATAAGGTCGAATTAAACAGGCCACTCTTTAACCTTTCTCCTTGTCCCACCAGAAGCTAGAGTTCTGTATGGCAAAAACGTAGGCACTTTCTCTGGTGAAACGACAAAACACAAAAAAGCATTCACAAGTCCCCGGCAGAAAGGTCATCCTCTTTTAATACCTCTTCTGACAGCACAGACCAGCTTTCACAAACCTCTGAAGGCAGAAGCCTGCTCACGGCTCTGACTGTAACGTCTAAACTACGGTCTTGCGTATTGCACACGTCTTGGAGAACACTTTCTGATGGCTCGCCCGCCTTCAGCCTCCTGAGGACTAGAAAGTGTACAACTGGCAATCCCCAAATGATAAAAGCAAAAACAAAAGACAAAAACAAACACCCAAAAGCCCCTGAGAGCTGTCACAAATTTTTTTTTTTTTTTAAGTGGATTAAGGACAACCAGGAAAGGACAGCTCTGACACCCGAGGCCGAGGCCACCATCCCCCGCGCGGGTCTGGCGCAGCCCGAATCCTGGGCCCAGCCTGGAGCCCTCCAGCCTCCAGCGCAGCCTCCGCGGGCCTCACCTCTCGGCGGAGGCTGCTGGCAGCGGGCACCGCGGTTCTCCCCGGTGCGGTCCCGCCGAGGTAGGGGGGTGTGGCTGGGGTGGCCGCGGCTAGCGGAAGGCGGAGGGGCGGCTCGGCTGCGTACTCGGCGGAGTAGAGGTGACACCGTAACCGGAGTTGTAAGGGGGAGGCGAGGGGAGCGGAGCGAGGCTGCCCGGACGCCGGCTTCGGCCGCCGTGGCAGCGCCGGGGTGGGGGACGCGGGGGCGCACGGGGGTCTCGGGGTGCGGAGAGTGTCAGCGCCGCTGGGTGCGTCGGGGTCCCGGCGTCCCGGGACGGTCGAGGTGGCCGCGTTGCGGACGGAGGGCGCGCGGGGAGGCCGCCCACAGGTCGGCGCCCTCCCTCCGGGGACCGGCGGGGTGGGCCGGGGGCGGCGGGGGTCCGTGCGGGCGCGGCGCGCACTCACCTATGCACAGCTGGATGGCGTAGGCGTAGTAGGACCAGCCGAGCAGCAGGCTGATGAACACCACCGGGATCCAGTAGAGCACCCGCCGGCACCGCCGCCTGACGCTGCCCGGGCCCGAGGGCGCCATCTTCCAGCCGCATCCACCTGCCCAGCTCCGCCGCCGCCGCCGCCCGCGGGCCTGGCTCCGGGGCGGGCTGGCCGCGCCCCGCGCTCCCGGCGGGACGGGCCCGGGGGCGGCGGCCGGTTGCGCTGCGGCCACTGCCGCCGCCGTGGCGCTAAGTCCCCATCCCGCAGCCCCGAGCCAGCGCCGCGGACTCCCGGCTCCTCAGCCCGGGTGGAGGCGGAGGCAGCGAGAGGAGGGCGAGGAGGAGGAGGAGGAGGAGGAGGAGGAGGAGGTGGAGGAGGAGGAGGAGGGGCGGGGGGAGGGCGAGGAGGGGGAGGATCGGAAGGAGGAGGCGGGAGTCTCCGCCCCGCCCCCGCCCGTCCCCGCCCCTCCGTTCCTCGGCTGCCTCCTCCCGCAGCGCCCGCTGCGCCCTCGGGCGGCCACCCCTGCGCCCCGGGGCCCCTCGCGGCCCCGCGCCCCCTCGCCGCTGCCCCCCCCCCCCACCAGGGGAGCCCGCGGTGGGAGTGAAGGAGCCCATCTCGGCCCTCCCGCCTCCCCCTTGGAGCCTGGCTTCGGGGTAGAGAGGAGGAGGCGGGCGCCACCGCTTGGGTCGGCGGCACTGGCTGCGGGCGTCGGGCGAGGGGCGAGGGAGCCCCCCCAGCCCCCGCTGGCGCCCGCAACTCGGGGCCCCGTCCGGGAGCTGCAGCCGCCACACTTCGCGCAGACACGCGCGCGGGGGAGGGGAGGGTGACAGAACCGACCCGGGAAGCTGGCCTTGGGCGCACGGGACCCCTCACCTGCCGAGGCAGGTAGGGAGCCAGTGGCCCACCCGGATAGACGCGCCACTAGAAAGCCTTCAGGCGCTGAGGCAAGGGACCCTCCCGGGCGTGGAAAATTCTCGCTTCAACTTGTGGGTCCGGGTAAACAGGCAGAGGGCAGCAAGGGCGGGGCCGATTGTCCAGACCTGCTGAATTGTCGTTTTGGGGGGCGACGAAGCCTACTTTGCTACACGGTTTTGGGGGGACGAAGGGGGGCCGCGTGCACCCCTCGGAAGGGTTGCGGGGCTGTCTGCTGGCGTGCAAGGGGACCGTGGAATGAGGAAGAAGCCCTGTGGTTGTGCATCCAGAGATCACCGGAGTTAGAATCACAGATGACTTGCTCTGGGAATCTGAACTCTTTTGTCACGTTACTTAGTGATTATGCATCACCATGCCCACCGCCGCCTGACACCGGAGTCCCGGGGTCCTTCCGTGGACTCTTCCCCCCCAGCCCATTCTTCACTACCACGCGTTCTTTTGTGGCGGCAATTCTAAATTTAGCATGTAGCTGGGTCTGGAGTGGTTGCTGAAAATCGTGGAGGGAATTCTAAAGGCAGTGAGACCAAAGCCCTAAAACACGAATGCTTTTGAGATTGTTTGCTTTTTAGCCTTGCTCTGATTCTGAACGCACCGGTTCCAAAGGGAGACACCTCAATAAATGTACTGCATCTGAATTATATACATAATGACCATGTCTAGTGTGCACAATTTTACTTAACATTAAAGAATGTATGTATTTAGGCCACACAGCAACCATATGGAATGAAAAAAAAAAAAAGGTTCTGAATGGCATAAATTCAGTCAAAGAAATTTCAGCAGTTCTGCCTTTGCGATTATTTTTCTGTTGATTAAAAAAGCAAGCTACTCTCTCCTGAAATAGCTACTATATCACACACACACACACACACACACACACACACACACACACACATCTCTTCACACTTCTATTCAAAAGTGCAGAGAAAACGCCAGTCAAGTTTCTGTGGGATTTTAAATAATTGAAATGAGAACATTTCTGTCCCAGTGAATCATTTTATTTTGGTGCAGCACCTAATACCCTTTATTCGGTACCCTGTAGGGTAGATTAGTATGAAAACATAACTTCCCTGGAATCTTTAACTTTTCCCATGAATAGCAACCCTATGCTCCCACCAGAAGAATCTAAAGACGAAAAATAAAAGTCCCTACCAGTGAAGTGAGTAGCCGCATTTGGACAGCGAGACGGTAAAAACGGACTCAACAGCCGCCGCCCCCGCCTGCCGTCCTCCCTGATTGCCTGCGTGTGTCGCATTAGTAGCAGCGTGTTGAGGGCCAATTTTAATGCCGTTTGCCTCATTATTAATGTCAAAGACTCCTTCGTGGACTCCACCCCACCAAGACTAGCAAATCTGTGATGGAAGAAGGTCACCGATGATTCCTAAGGAATGAAATGCAAAGTCACATTTCCCATATGGGAGCAGTAGAATAAAATACAAACTGAACCTGATTAGGTAGTAGATGCTATTCCTCTCCTAATCGTTTTACCAGGGTCTGGAGGTCCAAAATGGAATAGGATCACACAGTTGACATATCTTTTATCCCTTTGGAAGAATGTGTAGGTGTAACATCTTTGAAGGAGCCTACATTGTTACTACGTATCTAAAATGTTAAGTGTTCTCATTTGTAATAAATATTTGCAGAATAATCCCAACCTACTTTTAGCCATCTTAAGAATACTACTATTACTGGGTTCTTCAAGGATATCACTCTTACCTTAAAAAAGAAAAAAAAAAAAGAATGTAGCCCAGGAATAATCATCTCCAAAGTCACACGATGACAAGACTTATCTCTGCCTAGGCTCTAATTAGGCAGGCATAAGCATGCATTCACAAACGTAAGCTTTTGGGTTGAGTACCCAATCTCTAGATGTTAGGATCTAGTAAGAGTGGAGGTGAAGCTTTAATTTCAGAATAGAGAGGCTTTGATTTTTTTTTTTTTTGCCTTATTTAAGGCTGTGCATCAACAGGAAGACAATTTGAAGGTCATAGACAATTAAGAAACTTCACTAGAGACTCTTTCACTAGAAGTACAGAAGGTTCAACTCACAAATTTTAGATATTCAATCATTACATCAAATTGTGAATTTCATGTGATAATTTTGATAAAACTGCTGTGGCCATTTATAAAAAAGAGAGTCAGCTACAGCTAAAGAAGGAGAGGGCAACACTAACGGAAAGGGAATGGCCAGGCAAGCAGGAAGCCAAAGGGGGCACACAAGAAGAAGAGAAAGGCTTCCTTACCAGGCCCAGCCAGACCCTAAGAATGATAATTCCATCCTTACCAGGCCTCTGCCTAGATGCTCCACCCACTCAGTAGTTTATCAAAGTCATTCACCTCCAAAATTTCAAAATCTCTATTATCAGACCCTGTTCCCACAGAGGAAACTTGATTTTCCTCTTCTGTCTCCAGTCAAGTACTTTGAACCACTCCCCCCCATTCTGTAGTCCCCAGTCTCAAATCTATTTTACTATCATTGTTAAGACTCCGAATCTTCCTCCTTCTTCCAGAGCCAGATTAAAATGTCCACTTGCTTCCTTTCAGAGTGTGAATCAAGAATAACGTGGCAACCAAGCCTGGGGAGCCATGGACCCATCCTGAGTCTCGGGCCACCATTCATGCTGTCTATCCTCTACCACCCTTAAGTCATCTTTTGAGCAAAACCACGCACCAGAAACGTTATTAGGTCACTGGCTTGATAGTTTCTCTTTGCTTCCAGAAGTGTTCTTGGAGGGAAACATTGCATCTTTGAAGTGTAAAGTCGATTTTATTACTCTCAGGTATGTGAGAAATGGATTGTATTGATATTGCTATTAGGATATGGTACGTGATAAATACTGCCTCCGAAATTTACAAGGACAGAAAGGAAGGAAGTTGAGATCTGGATGCATTCCTTTACTTAGGATTTTTTTTCCCATCCTTCTTAGAGCGGTCAGCAAAAATATTGATGATCCTCTTTCATTACTTTTTTAAACTAAACTTAAATCCTTTTGTAAGTTATCAGTCCGTGACATCAGTGACGCTAGTGTTCATTAGCACTTTTATAATAGTGGCCAAGATACTCCCCGTGGGAGAATGGTAGCCTGCCCAAACCACATGTTGTTTCCGGACACAGGTAAAATAAAAGCCAATTTTAGAAAGGGAACCTGGCTCAGGGAATGCGGTTACAAAGTAGTGCCAAGAAACACTTTGGCTCCCAGAGATCGACAGTTTGCAGTTAGCACGAAATGGAATGGAATATGATGAAAGATAACTGCAAAGGCTTAAGAAATAGGTGGTTGATTGGGTCGACACATTGGGGAAACTGTGAAGCAGGAAAAACTGGCAAACTTGGCCTTTCAAGCGCTCTAGGATCTCTATGGTGGTATTCACCTGTCTCACCACTAGATGGCAGGCGCACACCAAGCCGTGCGGCTCGGAATTTTTCAGATTTCAATAGCAGCGACCCTTAGCTTCACCAAGGCAATTATCAATTACGAATTTAACTTCAATGCACAATTGTAACTAATTATAATTATATTTTAATTCCACAATGTATGTGATACTTTGGTGGCTAATGATTAATTACTAAAAAAACAATATTTGGAAAATTGAAAAGAAGTAAGAGAACATTTTTCTGTATAGCGAAGTCATTTTGATCATGCTTACTTACACTTCTTTACAGTTTGTGCTAGGGTTAATTTTGTTTTAGAAACAGATCAAAAGTTTTCACTTAAGTGAATGCTGGGGCCTACACTAACCTCCCTCCCTTGCCCCCAAATGGGAAGAAGGCAGTGTCTGTGAATCCAAAAGGTAGGCAGACGTTTACACCTCATGGGCTGGCAGCATCTTTAAGGAGTGACACAAAGACAAAGCTTCAATTAGACATTACTTGATGTGGCAATTGTGGAGTTGAAAGGTCAGTGGCTAGCAGACCAAGGGCAACAGAATCCCGCATTGTGCTGGCAAGTGTCCAGTGCCATCAGGGCAAGTAATGGCATCCTCCGCAGACTGTTCTTGATGGCAGGATCTTGGCCACGCATCAGATTCTTCTCTGCTAACTCAAGCTTCATTCTTCAGGCTTCCTGTTGATTCTGCGGGGGGTGGGGGGGTCCGTAGACACGCAAAAACATTTTCGTGTGTGTGAGTCAACTGGCACTGACTTGTGTTTGCAACCAGGAGTGTTGACGGGATCATAGTTTTAATTTTATTCTGTATCCTGTTTCTTAAAGGATCAGTTTCAGCTCACGGACGCTGAGGCACTATGAGAAATTAGGGATACAGGAAGTGGGGACAGAGGAACCTCCTTGGTGCCTTTCAAGTCATAGTGGCTAGACCTGCACTGTCCAATAAGTAGCTGCTAGCCATATGTAGCTCTTCAAACTTAAATTAATTTAAATAAAATAAAAATTAAAAATTCTATTTTCTCAGTCATAGTAGCCACGTTTCAAGTGCCCGCAGTCATTTCTATCTAGCAGCAACTGTACTGGACAGTGAAGGTCTAGAACATTTCCTTCATCAAAGGAAGTTCCACTGGATAGAACTGACTAGACATTTTATCTTGTCTGAATATTCATGAGTCGGGCTTTAGATTTATAAATGCAGCAAACAAAAAAGTTCCCTCTCTAATTAAAGAAACAAAAAAATGAAGGGTAGCAAAAAGTTGAAAACATTTTTAGGCTCACAATATTAGGAGCTTTCTTTCTTTTTAAAAAAAAATTCTTTTAGTGTTTATTTTTAGAGAGAGAGAGAGAGAGAGACCATGCACAAGTGGGGGAAGCGCAGAGAGAGAGGGAGACACAGAATCCAAAGCAGGCTCCAGGCTCCGAGCTGTCAACACAGAGCCCGAGGTGGGGCTGGAACCCAGGAGCTGGGAGATCATGACCTGAGCTGAAGTCGGATGCTTAATTAACCAACTGAGCCATCCAGGCACCCCTAGGAGCTTTCTTTCTTTGAAGATGTAAGTTTAAAGATAAGGAGCCAGAAGGATCATAACAGAGGGGAAAGAGGTAACACTAGATATTCTTCAATCTGAAGCTTGTATACAAATGATTGCTTTCAAAAGATACGCAGGGAGAAACTTATCAGAATACTGTACTCAAATTCCTATACAAAAAACTGAATCTTGGATTTAGCTTTTCAGCCAAGGGTGCTTGAAGATATAGCTTCCACACTAAGGAAAACTCCAACTTGTCTGTCTTCATCCACTGGGCATCAGGACCCTTTGTCTTTTGTTGGTTGAGCAGATAATCATTGGGTTGCTCAAAGAATTGCCTATATTCAGCTCTGTCTTTGTCAAGCTGTAGGGTAGAGATTTAATGTGTCTTGCCCAGTGGTCTGTACAAACCCACATTAGCTCTGGTTCAAGACACCCTCTTCTCCATAAATAAATAAGTAAATAAATAAATATTAATTTAAAAAATATTTAATGTTTACTATTGAGAAGCATTTTTAGGTGTTGTGCAAAGACTTTAAATGTAACTTGAAGATCAAGCTCGGAGTGTGGTTTATAATTGTGGAAAGGAAAAAAATTAGCCAGGTTTTTTTTGGGCTATGAAAAGAACAGGGAAAATGACTAATAAATATTTAATGATGACATTTAACAAAAAAAGGCATGTTGGCTCAGATTTGTAGTAGAAAAATTTTGATCATCAGGGGTTCTTCCAACAGCTAGAATTTATCCAGTGTAAATTATGCTTTATGCCTCAGGATCTTTGAGTCTACAATTATTTTCAAGGATACTTAGACACTCCATATTCTGAATTTCTTTGGATTATTTCACTGGTTGATGACACTTTTCTCTGTTTGCTCACATGTCAGTCTCTTTGATAATGGATCATGCTATGAAACGCTAGCTTCATGGTGGAATATCAATGACTTTTATATCTGGAATATGAAGTGATGTAAGTTTTTGTTTCTCAAACACTCAAAATGGTGGTTGAGGGTTCAAAGTCCAAATGATCAGAGATCTTGGATTTTATGCTTTGAGCCAAATAATAAGCTTGAATAACAAATGTTCATTCTTTTAAGCATTCCCTTGAATATTTTTAATGGATAGAAATATTTTTAATAGATAGATAAGTTAAATTGGACTTTACTTATATATGATGTGATAATGAAACTTTTCCAGTGGTAAAGATAGTGACCTATAGGAATTTATAATTATTCTTTAATTAGAAGCATCTCAGATACAATAAACTACACATATTTGAATACAGATTCCAGTGACTTAAACTAATGTTATAAACATCAATTTTCCATTATTTTGTTAAATATAGCAAGCACTTCCTCCAACACTGGAATAAAATATCTGGTTTGGCTGAAAGTACTAATTAATTTTCTTTATAAAAAGGTCAGTTATAACTACAACCCTTAGAAAATAGCTGGAGTTTCCGATATGTTTACAAAATTTAAATATCATGAAACTGTTGAAGCTGCTTAAACATCAGCCGTGAACTTTTCAAAATTCATGTAGTGTATTATTTAACAAATGTTTATTGATTGCCTACTGTATGCTCAGGTACTGGGGATATTTAAACTAAATAACATGGTCTCTAGCTTCAAGGAGCTTATGGGTTACTGTTTATTTTTGAGAGACAGAGACAGAGCATGAGTGGGGGAGGGGCAGAGAAAGAGGGAGACACAGAATCCGAAGCACGTTCCAGGCTCTGAGCTGTCAGCGCAGAGCCTGATGCGGGGCTCGAACTCAAGGACCGCAAGATTATGACCTGAGCCAAAGTCGGACGCTCAACCAACTGAGCCACGCAGGTGCCCCTTGGAGCTTATGGACCAATGTGAGACCAATGTAAAAGTACTTTCAATAATGATCTAACTGTACATTTAGTACTGTGCCAAGCACATCGTGCCTGGAATGTGCCTAGAAGAGTAACAAAAACGGAATTTGTGCTAAAGTGGAAAGGATAAGGAAGAGTTTGCATCACGGAGAAATGAAGGGATGGTTTTCTCGCACAGGGAATGCCTTCTTCTCTTGAGAGGCCTATTTTGGGAACTAGAAAGGAAGGGAATAGATTAGTCATGATCCAGCCAGAAAAGCAAAACCCACACCAGGTAGTTCAGTGGGAGGAACTTAATATGGGAAATTAAATTTAAAAAATGTTAGAAGATTGAAAGAGCAACCATGGTGAAGTGAGACAAACACAAGATTGGCAACCGCAGGAGGTCACTTGCTCCCCAGAACAAGGGGAAGGTGGTGGTGCTACGGCCCACGATGATGGGTTGCCTGGTAAATACCGGGGGCCACTGAGGTGATGTAGCCACTGCTGGGGGCACAGTGGAGGGAGGGAGAAGAGAGAGAGAGAATGAGGGGGAGAGAGAAACACGAAATTTAGTTACAAGCCAGATGGCAAGGGAGCCTGGAGAACCTTGGTTTGCAGAACAGTGCCCTGAGCATAAAGCAAAACAGAAGAAGGATGAGGAATAATCTAAGACCAGACAGGCACTGACCAACAGAAGGGAGCTTAGAGTAGAGGAACAGTCAAAGATAAGGTAGGTGTCAGCTCATTAAGACAAAAGAAAAAGAGGGCACCCGGGGTGGGGGGGGGGGAGGTGGCTAAATTGCTTGAGCGTCCGACTTGGGTTCAATCATGATCCCACGGTGTGTGAGTTTGAGTCCTGCACCAGGCTCACTGCTGTCACCCTGTCAGCTTCAGATCCTCTGTCCCCCTCTGTTTCTTCCCCTCCCCAGCTTGTGCTCTCTCTCTCTCTCTCTCTCTCTCTCTCTCTCTCTCTCTCTCTCAAAAAATAAATAAAACATTAAAAAAAAAGAAAAGAAAAAGATATTGGGATGTTTGGATGGCTCAGTCAGTTGAGTGTCCAACTCTTGATTTCGGCTCAGGTCAGGATCCCAGGGTCATGGGATTGAGCCCCGTGTTGGGCTCCATTCTGAGTGAGGAGCCTGCTTAAGATGTTCTCTTTCTCTCTCCCTCTGCCCCTCTCTCCTGCTTACACACACACACACACACACACACACACACACACACACAACTTTCTCTGTCAAATTAAAAAAAAAAAAAGGTCTTGTATGCTATTCAGAATTTGAATTTTTCCTAATAGCCACTAGAGAGCTTTCGAATAATTTAAAACAAGAGAACAAACTCTGGGTATGAATTCCAGTTCTGCCACTTACTAGCTCTTTGATAGGAGAACAAGATGCTTAATTTACATTAGAGACATAATTCTGAAAGCACTATAGTGGATAAAGTGGA
The DNA here is from genome assembly GCF_018350215.1 of Panthera leo. Classification (NCBI taxonomy): domain Eukaryota; kingdom Metazoa; phylum Chordata; class Mammalia; order Carnivora; family Felidae; genus Panthera; species Panthera leo. The sequence continues at coordinate 21,357,642 of NC_056682.1, forward strand.
AAGACAGAAAAGAAAAGATTAGAAACCCTTGTTCTCGACCCCTTGCAAGAAAATAAAATCCTGACCTGGGACCATGGCAAAGGGGATGGAGAAGAGGGGAAAGAGTCTAGGAAAAGCCAGAGGGATCTGAATAGGAAAGAGCAGATTTCCTAGATTTTGGAGTCTGCAGAAAGGGAATCTGGGAGAAGGCCCAAGGGATGGACAGGTTCATAACCCCCACCAGGCTCATCATACACCATAGCAGGGCCCGAATCCATTTTTGAACTTCCGAGATCTTGATTTTCAGAATCCCTCTTCATGACCTCCAGTCTCCACTCGACTGCAGTCACCGAGGAAGAAAATGGCTCTGGCTGCCTCCACTGCCATTCACCGTGACTTCTGAGGAGATGTTGTTTCTAAGTAACGTGCATAAAAGATCACAGAGTTAGAAAGGTGGAAATGGTTACTTCTTTCTCCTTTGGAGATGCCTACACATACCCATTCCACGTAGGTAACTTAGGGCATCTGTGAGGTTTTCTTTGGAGATTTTATCTGAGTTACACCTTCATGTATAACGCTTCACACTCTGGTCCGGTTGGTGTCGTTTAGGTTTGCTGCTCACTTAGTGTTAGGGGTGCAGCTCTGAAAAGTCACTTCCTTGTCCTCTGTGTTTTCGATGAAAAAGCAGAAGCAGTAAAGAGATCAGACAACTTGCCCAAGGTCATGCTGTGCTATCCGAGAACCTGAGTCAAGAACCCAGGCCACCTGACTCCCAGCCTGCTGTTGTTTGCTGTCCGCTGCGAGTATAGAGTATAAAGGAACCGCCTTGGTGTCTTTAAAGGCAAGACAGTTCATTGCGCGGGACTGTCCTGAGCACTGCGGCTCATTCAGCATCCCTGGTCCCATTGCTCCCTAAATGCCAGGACCAACGCTCCTAGACATTCTGACGAAACCATCCTCTCCCTGGAGACACTACCACCTTCAAGACAACCACCATTAGACTAAAGAATAGTACAGAAGCTTCTATCTTTATTTTTTATGTTTATTATTTATTTTTTCAGAGAGGGAGAGACAGAGACAGAGTGTGAGCAGAGGAGGGGCAGAGAGAGAGGGAGACACAGCATCTGAAGCAGGCTCCAGGCTCTGAGCTGTCAGCACAGAGCCTGACGTGGGGCTCGAACTCACGGCCCGTAAGATCATGACGTGAGCCGCCATCTGATGCTTAACCGACTGAGCCACCCAGGCACCCCCAGAAGTTTCTATCTTAAACAGATAGTGGAATGTAGGATTATTTTACCATAATGTCCATTTGCATAGAAAAAGAGTACATTTATGTTAAACTATATAATGAAATATCCTCATTTGGAAGAACGTTAAGTTTATTTCCAGAGACATCGAAGAAAAGATGAAGTTTTATCATGTTTGCATTGCATGAGTGTGGTCATATCTCAGGCCAGATATTAGAAATATAACGGAAGTACCTGGGTTAAAGAATTCCGTTAGCTTCAGGCGGTTGCACCAAAAAATCTGGGTGCGAATTCCAGTTTTGCCACTTACTAGCTGTTTGATCTTAAGCAAGTTACTGAAATTCCTCGACCTTTCTTAAGGATATTTCTTGTTTTCTCAACAAAAAAGATGGAAAAGCAACACGTGAAAGTCCTTTAATAAATCCAGTCATTCATCCACTCATTAAAGTTTGATGAGTTCCTGAGTTTGAGGTATTGTGATAGGTGATGATACATGGTGAGCCAAAAAACCACACCAAACACAACAAAGAACCTGCCTTAATGAAGTTTATAATACAGCTAAAGAAAATGTCCACGTTTGCAGCTGCTTTTTGAATGGGGATAACTTTATTAGGAGGTTCACTGGTGTGTACATCATCAAAAATATCCCGCTGGTTTGTATACTGTGTAAACGCACATAAAACCTGTTCAAGACATGTACTTCCAGATTCAAGAATTGATTTGGATGCCATGACCTACGATGTGGGCCGTCTGTTTGTGTCCAGAAGTGAAACTATTCATAACCCGTGTGGTATCTGGACATGTTCATTTGAACAATTGGATGTCATAATGTATATTCCTCAAACTTCGAAGTCCATTTTTAGTATAAAAGCATAAATTTTACTCAAGATCTTTGGGATCTTCTCACCAAAGCAGGGCATCGTCCAGCTACTTTAAATAATCTCCCATGCCGGGTATTTCCATTTGCCCTTTCAGTTCCATTCTCTACCCTTCTTTGTGTTATGGGTGGCTCACCTTTTAAGATTTATAATCAAGGGACTCCTTCAAACTCTGGATTCTTGTTGGCTCAATCAGTCGGAGGCAGGCGGGTGATGGAGAGGGCTAGAGAATAAAGGGGGTGGGGGTTATTGTTTGCCTCACTTCCTAGATGTATGAAGATCACAGCTTCTGTGACTAAAGCTACCCCCACTCTTTGTTTCATCAGACCTGGGGCAGGGCTAGTACCCAACTCCCTGGGGTGCTCGACTGTACTCTGTTGTTTCCTTTTAGTAGATTCTTCTCAGTTACCACTCTTGAGTATGTTCTCTTCCCTACCTCTTCCACCACTGATATGACCCTTTGCAAGACTGTCTATGAATCTGAGTGGTCTATTTTTTGCTGCATAAAAAAAGGACACAAATGCCCACTGAATTCTCACTTAGAAAGTCAGTATTATGTTTAATTGCCTCTTGCAAAATAAAAAATCATAGACTTATACATTACCGAAAAATACGTAACAGAAAATTTGGAGACAGAGAAAGACAGAAATCTCCCATGATATCACCAACTACCACAGCCATTATTGTTATTTTAGCATGTTCTCATCCGGTCTCTCTTTGGTGCATATTTTTCCAACATACAATTTTGTGTTCTTTCATAAATTTATCACAAGTATTTTTCATATTACTCCATGGGCCTCAGAATGATTTTAAACAGTTCCGCAGTATTCTATTCTGTAGAAATACTATAATTCATCAAAGCATTCCTCTGTTGCTGAATATTTAGGTATGTTTTCTAAGTTCTCACTGGCATAACATAACATAAATAGCTTACCCAGCTCACATACTATTTCCCTTATATTTTGTTATTTTCTTTGGATAGATTCCCAGAGATGAAATGAAATGAAAAAGTCAACTTTGAAAAATTATGCAGCTGTAGTAACTTTAAATATGTCCACAAATTCTTTGATATTCCTCCCTTCAGGAAGTGGAAGCTAATTCTCCTCTTGAGTATAGACTGGACTCACTTATAACGAATAGAATAAAGCAGAATTGATGGTAGAAAACTTCAAAACCTAGGTAAAAAAGTCACCATGACGTTCTCCTCTCTCTCAGATCAGCCCTATGGAGAGACCCATGTAGCAGGGGACAAAGCCTCCATTGAACAGCCATGAGAGCGAGCCTTCTTGGAAGCGGCTACTCTGGCTTCAGCCATGCCCACAGTGTCTCAGCAGATGTCCAAGGTAGAGAAGGTCTTATCTCCAAGACATTCATGAGTATGGCATTTGAATAGAGAGAAGCCAATAAGATACATAGGAGAGCCACAACGTTTTAAAGGGAAATCTACTCATAGAAACACTACTGGAGACAGAGATAGTAGTAGTGAAAAGGGTCCTTTGGACTTCCAAATTGCTTTAAGTTGGACACCTTGGAGGAAATCACACAGCTGCACATGTATATTACACTCTGAGGGATGACTAAGATGACAGAACCAAGAGCCCAGAGAGCAGCCCAGGGCCGTAGAGAAATTATTCGTGGGCAGGAAGAAGACTGAACCTTAATGAAGGACCTTCCAGCCTTTCAGCAAGGCTACAAACCACTGACTCCTTTATTCTTCCCAGCTTCCTGCCTTTTAAACAAGAATGTCTTGTTTAAATGGTTATCCTGTCTCTGTTCCACCATTGTATACTGTGTGTGTGTGTGTGTGTGTGTGTGTGTGTGTGTGTGTGTGTGTGTGGCAGGGACAGGTAACTTGTCTCTGTTCTTCACACATCTTCAGGTTGAGAGAAGCTCTACTGAAGGACTGTACCCAAGGAGCCTCATCCATACCAGAAACTAATTTAGATGATGAGATTCTGGAGTTTGAGCTGACGCATTAGATTTTGTGGACCTTATGAAGAGTGCGTATATTTTACATGTAGGAAGAATGTAAGTAATTTGTGGACAGAGGATGGACTATGGTATTTTTAAATATGTCCCCTCAAGAGGTAGAGTCCAATCCCCCCCCTTCATGCGAGTGTCCGTGGACTTAATGACTCCTTTCTAATGACTAGAATAAAGTAGAAGTGAGAGAGGGAAACTTGTACAACTAGGTTGTGCAAGCCCCTGTGCCTCTTCCTCGGTTATTCTGGGAGAAGTTAGCTGCCATGGCACGAGCAGCTGAATGGAGTGGCCCACGTGGCAAGAAACAAGAGTCCTCCAAGAGAGCCATGTGCGGGAGCTTTCCCGGAAGTCAATCCTCCAGTTGCAGTCATGCCTTCAGATGACTAGTCCTAGCTCACAGCTTGATTGCAACCTCGTGAGAGACCCTGGGGCCGGATCACCCAGCTAAGCTGCTCCCGAATTCCCCACTCTCAGGAACTGCGTGAGATATTAAATGTTTTCTTAGGATTCTGCACTTTGGGTACTGTGCCTGGCAGCAATAGATAACTAGTATAGCACAAGGGGAAATATTCTTTTGTAGCATTTGTCAAATAAGTTCAAATATGAGGCACTTAGCGAACTTCCCAATCTCAGATAATCATGGCAAATTATTGCCCCTTGAGGTACAGGGAAAAAGCCAGTGAGACACAGAGGGAAAGTAAAGAGGAAGATAAAAGAAGAGAGGGCTAAAAGAAGGAATAAAAGAAAAAATAGCAAGAGAAGGACACAGGAAAGGTGTCCATATTTCCTAGTTTACCCAGGACAGTCCCAGTTGGTAGTGTTGTCCTAATACAATTATAACTAGAATCCCCTTTCCCTTTCAAGGGTCTCGGTTTGAAGGATAAATTAAATGACTCTAGCTAGAGGCCAATATTTCAGTCTTCCATTCTCACTGTTTTTTGCCTTAATATTCTATCTTTTTCCCATGGCTTGTTGCCCCAGCCTCTTTCCAGTCTGTTCTGATACTAGCCCAGAGTCCTAACTTTCCCACCAAACCACAGCCTGTCACTGGCACGAGCTCCAGGAGTTAGAGGTCACCTCTGTCCACTCCCTCGTGTTCTTTCATCACAGTAAGCAGTTTGTCACGGCAGCAAAGAGATCAGTGTAGGAAATCGACAAGGGTCTGGATCTTGGTTGTATACCTGCTGGGGGAATTACTTAACTTCTTGAAGCCTCAGATATAAGCTTCAAAATAGAATATTATCTACTAGCTTATAGGGATGTGGAAGATGTTAATGGGATTGTGTACATAATGTGCTTAGCACAGTGCCTGACGTATATATGCTGGGCACTGTACCTTTAAGCATTTTATATGCATAATATATTTGACGAATATATGTTAGTTATAATCTTAACTTACTGTCACAGAAAACAAAGTCATCTCGTTGAGGCTGAAGCACCTTAGGTGTCGGGACATATTTTACTGGGGAACCCTCAAGTACATGAGTACTTGTATTTATTAGTTTTAATGTTAGAAGGCAGAGACATGGTTAGGAAATGTGTTTAGGAGTAAAGTAAAAGTCAGGCAAAGACTATATTTGCTTTTCAGGCTTGATATGTTTTACTTTGCTCATTCATTCATTCATTCATACATTTATCCACTTGTTCTTTCAACAAAGATATATTAGTTATCTACCAGATCACACGCACGATGCTAACCACAGGATTGAGCAATGCTTTGCAACAAGAATAAAGCTGTATTCCCACTTCTTCCAGGAAAACATTACATTTAAAAAAGGTGTTATGTGGGAATATGAGTGACTAGTGATCTGAAGCCAAATTAAAAAATATATATACACACACACACACACGTATGTTTTTCAGGGTGACTAGATTTTATTTTAAATTAGTTTTGAGCAATAGAAGCAATTTGCTGCTATAAAAAGGAACGGGTTTTAGCTTTTGACTTGATTTTTTTTTAAACTAAGAGTGGGAAAATGCAAATTATGTGAATATATAATTCGGAATCCTGGTGATGGGAGCAGAAGGAGCTGACAGGAAGACAGAATTCTTTTTTTTTTTTTTTTTTTTTGCCATAGGCAATCCTTTTCTCTGTTTTTAGGAAAAAAGAAAACTAGTAGACAGAAATAGTCCTAGGCACATGGATTATATATTTCATATGCATAGCATAAAATATTCAGTAAAGTTAAGTAGGTGTCTGAAAACCAAGAAACTTCAATACATGAAGGTGACGACAACAATTAAAGTAGGATGCCTTCAACCTATATGGTAGGTTTAAGGCATTTGGCAATATCACTTTTTTTTCATTTTTAAAAATATATTTTCTTTTCACTATTTTTAATTCCCTTTGACAATGAGCACCGCTTTATACTTTTCAATAGCCCATGGATTTTTACCTCTGTGTTCATCTTCAAGGTCAAGTTTATGAACATGCTACAAATAAGCTAACTGTAAACGAGTTAGGGATGTTTTTTAGGAGTAATAATAACCAACATTTATTAAGTGTTTGTTAAATTCAAAGCCGTACAGGCCATTTCCCCTCTAATTCTCACAACAGCCATGGGACTCCGCCGCTGTCATTGTCTTATCCCACATGTGAAAAAGGCATGGAAAGTGGAAGAACCTTGCTTGACTACAAAGGTAGGTGGTGACAGAGTCAGGATTTGAACCTGGGAGTCTGGCTCGAGACCCATGCTTAACCACACTATTTTGATTGGATGGGCTAAATGTTTTTCACCTGTTTATGGATATTTCCCAATTAGTCTCTTTTGAAAACGTTATATCTTCTTGGGTTCTCTTTTAAGTCCTTGCCCTTGTCTCTGTTCTATCCAAGGATCATTTAACCTGATAAATATGCAAGTCCGCACCTGTCTGCATGATGCACTGACTCATTCATTTAGCTGAAAGGTAGAAACCAAATTGGTTTTTAAAAATACATAGGAATCTAATTGAAAAATTTCATGAATCACCTTAATGAGAAACCAGTAGCAGAATCTCAAGTACAGAGAGCCTCAGACAATTGCTTTTTAAAAGCCCTGGTCAACTATACATATTCATCTTGAATGAAAATGCCTCTCTAGCAAGACATTGCATGGCAGTAGTAATCACTGAAGTTTAGGATGTGAAAACCATCTCAAGTGACTTAAATTATTGTTCCTTATTCTTCTGTGTTTGAACATCATGATGCATCTCCTTAGTATTGAATAGTGAGGTGGCCAGTATTCTTTCCAGCACTGGGTAAATTAAAGACAAACAAAGTTGATAACATCTCGCTCTTATTTGTTCTTTATAAATTTACATTCTGCCGGATTTATAAGCTTCACTTTGTACCTTTTTCTTAAAGTTTATGTATTTATTTTGAGGGGGGTGTGTGGAAGAGGCAGAGAGAGAGGGAGAGAGAATCCCCAGCGGGCTCCCATGAACTGTGAGATCATGACCTGAGCCGAAATCAAGAGTAGGTCACTTGACCGACTGAGCCACCCAGGCGCTCCGACTTTGTACCTTTTGAGAGTGCAGCCATTTGGAATTTGGTTGTTAAGGAGAGTCCCTAAGTTGTGTTGCTGAAATGTGAGGAATCCCTTCAGACGGTTCGCCGCAGCTCGCTGGGTGTCACTTCTCCCAGAGCGTAACACCCCGTGTTGCCCAACGCTGTGAGGGCATGAGCAGGCCGCTTATCATCCTGATGGCTTTTCTCCTGCCCTTTTTTCCTAATGGAAAATCATTTTTCCCATTGGAATTTTGAGACAATCAATATCCACTTGCAAACAGCATAAAGTATTCCTTTTTCTTTGTTTCTTACCACCCTATATCCCACCAAACCCACAGATGCCTTTGCACACTGGCCCAAATTTCCACAAACCAGGGCAAGAATGGCTGCATAAATTTTGGACCCTTCTGCAAAATGAAAATGCAGAGCTTTTTGTTCAAAAAAAAAAAAAAAAAAAAGCCAGGAAAAAACTAAGGTAAAGCCTAAGTTTTTTTTCTTCCATGCTCTCTCTCGCTCAACTTGTCGTGATGTTTTCTGTGTGCTATTTCTGTCACGTCCAGTAAATAAAAATTAATAATGTTAAATTATTAACGTGGCTTTCACCGTTCTTCATATTCTGCAATGCCAGTTGTGAATGCAGCTATCAGAGCATTTAATGACCATGTGGAATCATCAAAATTACATAATTCCTATTTCATGGGACCCCTTCCACTTGGCCAGAAGAGGCATATCCAAGTTACTCAGGAAGGTTGTGGAGGAAGAGAGAGTTCATCCAGCACAAAGCAGGCTGAGGTAGACTCCTTCAGGCATCGAGACACTTGCAAGGTGAGCGTGGGCCTTCACGGGTGCCCTGAGACCTTCTCCCATGACTCCGGATGCACATGCATTTGTCCAGGCCTGACGGCTGCCGGTCCCCTCTCGTGCCAGCTGCTGGCCTGATGCGTCTCCACGCTTAGGTGGAGAGCACCCTGGCGAAGTCCAGACAGACGTCTCCGCTTTCCACAGGCCTGATACTTCAACCCGCGTGGATAGGCAACCCCCCAGGGGACTGCAGGCTCTGAGTTAGAAAACTGTAAGTACTTAGAGGAGGATTGGGTCAAAGGCTCGTCTCCACTGAGCTGTGGCCTCTGGCTGCCTGCCGGCTCCTGATGTCTCGTGGCACTGCCAGTTAGGGCAGGATGTCCCCCCCCATCCTATGCCCCAAAGTTTCGCTGGATGCGGATGCCCCTCCCCATTTCTACCCATACCTTCACCCTTGTCCCTGCCAGGGGGCTGGAGGTTAGGCAAACACTTGGGCAACGGTGGGGAGGGTGCGGCTGGGCAAGGCGGAAGATAGCCAAGAACCCACCGTGGGGAGGCGGGGAGGAGGTGGGAAGGAGAACTGTGTGAGCGGAGGCTCCAAGCCCCCTGGGCAATCTCCATTGTCTCAATTATTTCACCTATAAATCAAAAATTCAAAGATAACATTATTAAGAATTCGAAGGTGGTGACCACAGAGCATTAGACCTCAAATGTCCTGGGCTTTGTGCGGGGACACTGATCACATGACCATGAAATCAGTCCTGCTCAGGAATGTTATGAGGGAGTTAGTTGACCCACAAGGACGTAGGAGTCAACAAACAACATAGTCTTAGAATAAAGAGAAAATAGCTTTCTGTTGTTCCTTCCCATGATTCGTACCTGAAAAATCTTAAATACCTATTTTATGTTCTTTAAGAAAATTTGACAAACCTCCCACTGATGCATATAAAAAAATCAACAGGAAATACAACTTTCCCCATTCAAACCATATTCAGTGTTCTTGGTTAATAGCAATAATAATGGTACTACTAGCTGAACATATCTAGGAGACATTGTGCTAATTAAGCACTATATAGTTCTTAATTTTTAGTTCTATAAATTTACTTTATCGAAATTATCTCATCTAATCCTTATAACATGGGGCAGATACAATTTTTAGCCCCAATTTGGAGATGAGGATCTTGATGTAGGAAAGTCAGCCTGTCTAAGGCCAGGATCCAAAAAGAATGCTCTACCATGATCAGACTTTATTACAGTAATGTAGGATAATTCAATACTTAGAAGCCTATAAAGCAGATATAGCTCATATGGAGGTCAAATTCAAAAACTGTGTAATCATCGCTGGAAGCTGACAAGGGATTTGAGATGATTCAATGCTCATTCCTTTTTCCAGGCTCTTTTAAATCCAGGAAATAAAGGATACTTTGTTAACAAGATAAAGTATTTGTGTCCAATCAACAGGAAAATATTATGCTTCATTGAAAACATTAGAGATAACCTTATTAAACAAGAACTCAAGATTTCTGCTGTCACAATTAGTATTTTACATCATTCTGGAAGCTATAATCGGTGCAGTAATACAGGAAATAGATATTAGAGCAATAATACAGGAATGGGCAAAGACACATTTACCATCATTTGCATATGATATGATTTACCACCAGAAAACTCAAAAGAGTCAACAGAAAAAGATGTCAGAACTACTAAGAGTTTAGTTAAGTAGCTGAAGAAATCAATTGTTGTTCTATATACCAACAATAATCAGACAGAAAAGCCAATGGGAAAAATTCCCATTTTTAACAGCAACAAGTATGGAATATCTAGAAAAGACCTTCTTAGATGTAGTATGACTTAGATAATGAAAGCCATACATTTTGAGGATACACTACTGAGATAATTGTTCCTGGATAGGATAAAAATACTATAAAGGTGGTGTGGTGGTTATTTCGCTTCAACTTGACTGAGCCATGGAGTACCCAGATATTTTGTTAAACATCACTCTGGGTGTTCCTGTGAGGGTGTTTTGGATGAGATTAACATTTAAGCTGGTAGACTAAGTAAAGCAGATTGCCCTCTCTAATGTGGTGGGCCTCATCCAGTCCATTGAAGGCTTGACTAGAACAAAGGAATGCCTTCCTAGAGTAAGAGAGGATTCTTCCTGCCTTACTGCCTTTGAACTGAAACATTGGATCTCGAGCCTGTCAGCCTCAGGACTGGAAATAAACCATCAGTATCCTTAGTTCTCAGGACTCAAGATTCAGATTGGGACTAGACCGTCAGCTGTCCTGGGTCTCAGCTTGCTGACTCACCCTGCAGATCTTGGGACTTGTCAGTCTCTGTAATCTGGTAGGCCAGTTCCTTCTAGTAAATCTCTCTCTGTATACATGTACATCCTATTGGTTGTTTCTGTGGAGAATCTGACTAATACAGTGTCCATTCTTTTGAAATTAATTTATCATTTTAAAGTGATTCCAGTAATCACTTGGGAGGAGATATGGTAAGATGACTATAAAGTTCATCTGAAAGTATAAACATGTAAGAATAGTTAAGAGGGGCGCCTGAGTGCTCAGTCGGTTAAGTGTCTAACTTCAGCTCAGGTCATGATCTCACCTCCGTGGGTTCGAGCCCCCAGCATCAGACTCTGTGCTGACAGCTCAGAGCCTAGAGCCTGCTTCACATTTTGTGTCTCCCTCTCTCTCTCTGCCCCTCCCCTGCTCACGCTCTCCCTCTCCCTCTCTCTCTCTTTCTCTCTCAAAAATAAAAATAAACATTAAAAAAAAGAATAGTTAAGAAAGTTTCTGAAAAGAAGAATTTAAGTGTTGTTGTTGTAGGGGGATGTAGACTAGTCTTATGGAATATGAAAACATAAAGCTACAATAATTTAAAAAATGTGGTTACAAGGATAGACCATCCAAAGGAAGAGAATAGTATCTTAAAACTGATTCAGGTATATAAAAATATTTAAAATATAATTTGCTTTACATTATGTGGCAAAAAGAATTATTCTGTAAATAGTGCTGGATAAATTGGCTAGATATTTGCAGGGAAATATAGGGTTAGGTCCTCACTTTTCTTTTTTTTACCATTTCACAAAATTAATCCTAGTGAATTTTTTAGTTAAATGCAAAGAAAATACAAACTATAAAAATATATGACAGAGTAGTTACCAAATTGGAAGAAGAATTTCTAAGCTTAAAAGCAATGGGAGAAATGGGATATTTAAAAAAATCACATTCAAATACATAAAAATGAGAACCTTTGAGATTATATATATGTATATCCCCAACAATACATTGGAAGGTTATTCACAACTTATATGAAAAAAGGGCTATATTTTTATACACAAAGAAATCAAATGAAGAGAGATTTAAGGAACTAAGACCTGGGGGCACCTGTCCAGCTCAGTCAGTTGAGTGTCGACTTCGGCTCAGGTCATGATCTCGCTGTTTGTGAGTTCCAACCCGTGTAGGGCTCGCTGCTGTTGGTGCAGACCCTTCTTCATAGCCTCTGTACCCCCTCCCCTGCCCCTCCCCTGCTTGTGCCCTCTATCAAAAAAGTAAATAAACATTAAAAAAATATTTTAAAAACCCTAAGCCCTCAATATTTGTGACAAAGAACATGAGCCGACAATGTGTAAATGATGATAATGTCAATGGTAAGCAAACAGTGCCAAAACAAAGGGATTTTTCGCTTCTGGTAATGGTGGGACAACGTGATCAGACTAACTCTCCCAGAGAGAATAATTCCATGGTACTCTCTCCTGCCACAGCTAGAGCATTTGGGTTCAGGAATCCAGGGGCAGAAGTGAGAATGGCTCCTGTCATTATTATACCTACTACCCACTTAGAGAGTATTTTGCTTCTCATTCCGGCATCTTTGAGCTCTGCTGGTCTGGAGACCTTAGTCCTTAGAAGGAACATGGTTCCACCAGGGGACATAAAAATGCTTCCATTATTGGAGAAAGAAGAGATTGCCATCTGGCTACTGTGGACTCCCATGCCACTGAACCAGCAGGCAGAAAGATGGGTTGTTCTTCTAGGTGGAGTGATTAGTCCCTATTACCAAGAAGAAACTGGGTTCTGCTACCCAGTAGAGGCAAGAAGGACTGTGTATGGAACCCAGGATATATTGTGGGGTTTCTTAGGACTCCATACCCAGTAGGAAGGAAGGGTTAACAGAAAACTAAAGGGACACACACAAAACAAATAGACCTACCCTATGACCCCGCAACAGCACTGCTAGGAATTTACCCAAGGGATACAGGAGTGCTGGTGCATAGGGGCACTTGTACCCCGATGTTTATAGCGGCACTTTCAACAAAAGCCAAATTATGGAAAGAGCCTAAATGTCCATCAACCGACGAATGGATAAAGAGGATGTAGTTTATATATACAATGGAATACTACTTGGCAATGAGAAGGAATGAAATCCTGCCATTTGCAGCAATGTGGATGGAACTGGAAGGTATTATGCTAAGTGAAATAAGTCAGAGAAAGACAGCATGTTTTCACTCATATGTGGATCAGGAGAAACTTAACGGAAGACCATGGGGGAGGGGAAGGGGAAAAAAAGGCAAACCGTAAGAGACTCTTAAAAACTGAGAATAAACTGAGCGTTGATGGGAGGTGGGAGGGGGGAAAGTGGGTAATGGGCATTGAGGAGGGCACCTGTTGGGATGAGCACTGGGTGTTTGTTGTATGGAAACCAATTTGACAGTAAATTTCATGTTAAAAAAAAAAGAGCAGATAGTGGAAGAAGTCATCGATAACAATTAGGACCTTGTGACCAGTTACAGAAATGACTGTAGTTGCTTTTCATATTTTCCTTTTGCTTCTTATAGGTATGTGCTTATGGGTACATGTCAGCAATATTCCTCTTCTCTTTCCTTTCCATTAAAAATGTTTCTATACAGATTGTTGGAGCTTAATTTTATAGTTTAGTCATTAGGCAACAGAATACTCCGTGGAACTGGCATGGATTTTGAGGGGTAATTGATAACAGCCACAGTGGTGTATCGAGGGATTGTTGGGCTCATAATTGAGTTTCACTTGCGTATGGCGTTCCAGAGCGTGTAGAGGTTACATATGAAAGCTGAGTGTCAAAGGGGTGGATTATGCTTTCATCAATTAATTTCCTTTTAGCTCCCAATTCCCCCCTTTTGCCTGCTCTGTCATAAAGATGGGCTTTGTAAATGTTTCTGATTTGCCAGCCAGCTTGGTGTTAAACCTTGTCAGTTACCGGGTTCTGGAAGGACACCGGAGGAGGAAGGGATTTTCTCCTCCTGGCGTGGCCCAGTCTCTAGGCTCCCAGGCTCCACCTGTTCCCTGTGTGGTCTTTCCAGGGCTAAGTTCCTGCGGGATACGACCTCCTCTAGGATTTGGTGACCGCCTGCCTCCCCCACTGCTCAATTCAGGCAACTGTGGTATATCTGGGATCCCGATAGCGATAGCGTGGGACCGGGCCCTGACCCGGATCACTGCTCCCACATCCTGTCTTCGGCCGGGGGATCCCAGGGCAACCTTGGAAGTGTGCCAGACTTGGGCAGAAGGCGCCTGCTTCTGGCTGTGCCCAGCCACCTGCAGCCCTGGCCGGCACCTGATGAGCCCCAGGGCTCACCGCGGACGCTGTGATGACCGAGGGCTCGACTGCTCTGTGGACCGTCCTCTCCGGTACCCCAGACTTCCAGCAAGTCTCACTTAGGAGGCACCTCAGCATCTTCACCATCTGGTGAGTCAAAGCTGTGCCCTTTTCAAAGTCTGTTTCTTTAAACCCTTTAGCATATTTGTAAGCGCTCTTAAATATTCTATCTGCTGATTGAAGCATCAGGGCCACCACTGGGTCCGTTTCTAGGGTCCATTTTACCTCTGGCCAAGGGTCACATTTTCCTGCTTAGGGTATAGAATACTTTTGTTTGATACTGGCAGATCAGCTTGTGCCTATTGTGGATTAATTTTCGGTTTTATTAGGATGGGTTTAGAATTGCTTTTAGAGTAGAGTTACTCTCTTTTCTCAAGTTTATTTATTTATTTTGAGAGAGAGAGAGAGAGAGAGGGTATAAGCCAGGTGGGGTGGGGGGGGGAGACAGGGAGAGAGAATCCCAAGCAGGCTCCACGCTGTCAGCACAGAGTCTGATGTGGGGCTGGAACTCACAGACCGTGAGATCGAGCCGAGGTTGGACGCTTCACGGACTGAGCCACTCAGGCGCCCCCAGAGAAGTCTTACTCTTAAGGCATGTCTTTCATCGAATTGTTGGGTTGCTCCCTAAGGTCTTCACATCCTGCTGGTTTGAACTCTGATGCCCCCGGCGCAGCGTGACCCCCAGTAGTGGCCTTCTGCCATGCAGCCTCGTGGAGTCTAGCCCTGCGTATGTGCGGCATGATAGAAGGATAGAAGGATAACTCAGCCATGGCTGGACCCCAAACTCTAAATTGAGGTTTTGAGTCCAGCAATTAAATATTTCTAGAAATTCTATCTGGCAAGTATATCTGTTTAATCCCAATGTTTTGTGTTGTTGTGAAACTCATTTTGGTGACTTCAGCTTGTTTCCTAAGGAGCCCTGGTGCATTCTGGGTTCAGTTCCAACGTTTGATTTGTTGGGGTCTAATTTGCGGTCTTTGTTGCTTCTCACAGTGGCTGGCCGTGTCTGGGTTTGCCTGCCTTTAAGAGGTTATGACTGTAACCCAGGAGAGTCCTGTTGGGTTCTTCTTTCAGCCGGTGTGTGTCCCTGGGTGGGTACAGGGGTCTCAGGACCCTTCAGGGCCTGCCTGAAGGTTTTAGCCCAGAGGAGGGGGCCTTGGATTCAGGTTCTCCTCCTGCCTGCTGTTCCAAGGTTCCATATGCTCACCTGCTGGCAGTACAGAACTCTGGCCTCAGGCCAATCCTGCCCCTTCACAAAGCCTGCAGGCTCCCTCCTCTTCAGGTTCCAGGCACCTGCGAAGTCTGCTGCCCTGGCTGGTTGTTCCTGGTTGTCACCTATGTTCTGGGTTATTTCTAATTCTTCACTCTGGCTACTTGAGGGACAGGTCTTGGAGTTCTAAAAATTTATGTTTACCTTTTTTTTTTTGAAGGGAAAAATCCCTGGAGATGAGAAATGCTTGTGCGTGTTGTAACTGGTGGTCTAGCTATTGTGGAAGAGACATTTACCTCTGACCTTTTGGGGAACAAAAACACACGTATTAATTTTATAATCGGGAGAAGAACAAAGAAGTCAACAGCTATCTGTATCTGAATTAGTAATGTACATATTTATGCGGTAAATAATCACTATGAGAAATTATCGGTATAACCTGTTTTGCATTCTCGGGTTGCCTAATTTATTTCTCGAGTCCAAACACTGGCTAAAGGATACTTTCGGCAGACTGAATCTTTGTAAGTTTTAGAAAAACACATTTAAGTTGACAAATGAAGACTGACATTTTGCTATGCTTTAATAGGCTGAACACCAAGCAAATCTTTTTCCTTTATTTGTTCATTTTGCAATAAGTCTTGACATCACCTTCTCCTCTTTCTTAAATTTGCTTACTTAGCAGGGCACAATGCAGTTTTGATGTACAATCTGATTTCAAAAGAATCTTTGAGACAGCTAATCTGTACACTCACTGTAATAAAATATTACAGCACAAACGGTATATAAGATACTTTCTTGAGAACCTCTTAGCACCAACGAGCAATGACATTAAAAAAGTATAGATTTTCAGAGTGTTGTGTATGGTTTTTTTTTTTTTTTTTTTTTTTGTAGATTTTCCAGCTTGAATCTTTAACTCTTATAGCACCCAGAGCTTGCAGAGTAAAGCATTCTATGCCACAGACTGGAAGTATCTTTATTCATTGCCTTCCATTCCTAAACTCATTTTATCTCCGTTTAAAATCTGCTAGTAGACTGATCTTACTTTCAAGCTGCTCGCTTCATCCTTGAAAATACACGATAGAAAATGTCATACTGAATTAGACTAAGAGCCAAGTTCAGTTCTTGGTCTCTTATGGCAAACATCACTAAAATATGTTTTGTGAGAGAGCATGGCTGCGATCTTCGACTTTTTAGGTCTACTGACTGATTTCCACGGTCGGCCCTTATCAACGAGTCCCTTTCCCATTCCCACCATCCAAGCTGAAATCATGCGATGTTCCATAAATTCACAATCATCATTATCCTCTCATTTTTCTTACAACCATCTCTGTCTACTTCAAGAAGTAACTTACCTAACTCCGGATTTGGTGAATAAATCCCCCCAAATCCTGACCTTCATGGTTTATTCCGACTTTTTCTGGACTGAGAACCTAAGTTTTAAAAAATGTGCTTTTCTTGACAAAATAAACAAAAACATGGTAGAAACACCGAAACAGTCCAATAACAACTTATTAAATATATGAGCGTATGGTCCCCTTCATTTAATAGACCTGTGGCCCCATCCTCACAGGTGACCATTGTTCAGTTCTGTATGGGGACTTCCCGATATATTCTAAGTATGGAGGTTAAATATATTCTTTTGGACACACCTTTCCCCCACTCCTTCTTGAAACTGTATAAAATGGCAGAGAAGCATAGCTTTCTTTCTCAAGGACAAGAGAGTACAGGCACACAATTTTCAAATCTCGGAAACAGATGGTAATTAACTTCTGGACCAAAGAGAACTTAAAAGATTGCAACATAGACACCCCTGAAAGAGTCAGGTTGACACTGCAGAGTTCCAGAAAGGCTTCAGAATGGAAGGATCCAGAAACCTCTGAAGCTGGCACTGTAAATGGGATTGACTGCAATTCTGTTTATAAAGCATTTTGATCTCAAGCTCCCTCCTGTACCAATCCCCTCTCCCCTCACACACCAGGAGAAACCTGTTCAGAGGTCAAACCATGGGTATTCCATGTACAGAGAGACTAGTACATTTGAAGGAAAGGGTATTAAATAAAGCACTCCTTCCTTTACACAACTCAGAACAAAAGAGCAGCTAGGCTTTGCACTGACAGGCAGAAGAAATTGGACCAGAGAGAAAGACCCATCAATACTCTAGTCAAGGTCATACGAAGTGACTCAGCCAGAAAAGCAGTGAGACTCACCAGTCAAAAGTTAATTCCATATACACAGAGCTTGTAATTTGTTTTAAAATATGAACATATAGCAAAAGATGACCAGATATTTGAGAAAAGCCCCACATATGAGACACCCAAAACACAAACAGAAAAAAAAAAGTCAATGAAGAGAAGAAAATTTAAAAGAAACGAAAATAATCAGAGAGCATAAATGCTACTAAATAAACAAAGTAAGAACAGGAAGTAAATTTGAAGAACAAGTTTAAAAAATAGGACAGAATAAGTAAAAAGCTCAAGAGAATGGACAGTAAGGAGGTTCTCAAAAAATCTCAAGAAATCTTTTAAAAGGTGACGATAGAAAGATAAAAAGATTAACAGTAAGAAGGAGTAAAGGAAAATTACAGACAGAATGTAGGGGACTGAGTATCAAATAACAGAAATTCCAGAGAGACTGGACAGAGAAAATAAGGAGGGGACAAAGTTCTCGAAGAAATTATTGCTTTGTTATTATTTTTGCAGAACTGAATTAAGATTTTAGATTGAAAGAACTGTGGAGTGCCCAGCACATCAGTGAGCAATGATCTTTACCAAGTTAGATCAGTGTGAAATTTCAGAACAGTACGGACAAAAAGATTCTATTAACTTCGAGAGGGGGGAGGGGGAAGAGAGAGAGAAAAGACCAAACAGGTCAGGAATCAGAATGATATGTGATTTCCTGAGAAAATTATTGAAAGTTGGAGGACAATAGGGCAATGCTTTCAATGTTCTCAGGGAAAAGATGTGCCACCCTAGATTCCTATCCCTGGACGACTTGTCATCACGCAGGAGGTAGAGTAAACGCATTTTTAGGCATACGAGATCTCAAACATTTATCGTGCAGCCTTTCTCAGGAAGTAATGGAGGATTGTGTTCCACTCCAAAATATGAAGATTAAAGGAAGGCCAGGGATATGGAGAAGGTAAAATAGAATCTTCGAGACAGAGAAGGGAAATCCTAAAATGTTCTGCATCAGGACTGGAAACAACCACTGTGGAAGGAACAATAAGATGGGGAGTCCCAGGAGGCATTTCTAACATTATAATTAAGAACTTACATATTACCTGATGTGTTGCAACGTATTAACAATATATGTTTATTCTGGAGAGGAGTATGGGCATGATTAATGATGGGTCGGCACATGAGAAGTATATAAAAAATGAAGCAAACTGAAAAGGAGAAAATTTTAACTCTATGGAAAGTAAGAAGATGTAGAAGAAAGGAAATATAATAATTGATGATGCTGTAATAATTGATTTAACTAAAGTTATGCTTTACATATACTAAAAGGATGGGGGAAGGGAAATGTGTGTCTTAGCGGGGGATTGTATGAGACAGCCAAATCCCCACCTTCCTTTGTAGGAAGTCAACAGTAATCTAAAAAATGAAATCAATCAAGAAATATCAGTATAACATATTAACCTGAAATAGGAAGGGAGACACCAAAAGAAACTGCTACAAGATTGGAAAGTGACAGACTCTGAGAAGCAGAAATGAGGGTTGATGGGGAGAGAGATGCTGGTTGTTAAACCCTCGAGAGTTGAGTTTTAGAAATATGTATATATATTATATCGTCCATCTATATTATATATATATAATATATATTATCCATATATATATATTATCCATATATATATATATATATATATATATATATAAAGTTTATCCTTTCCAGACAACTTTTATAACAAGGTTTTTATTTCCTCTAAGCATTGTATCTGTATCTATAGATACATTAAAATGTAATTCTATGCAATTAAATTATGCTGTGAACAGAAACAGTATATTGTAGACTCCTCCGTACTTTGCTGTGCTCTTATAAAATACCTTGCAGATCATCTCTGTCAGTATCAGCATGAGCAGCGGACTTCATTCTTTTTCACAGTTACATGCAATTTCATTGTAAAGATGTATTTGGTGACATGCAAACTTGTGAATGGGACAGTACAATCCCAGAAGTAAAATTCTAGGTCAGAACTCGGAGGCATGACTCTATATTGCCCTCTGAAGATGCTGCACTCAAATTTCTAGCCTCACCAGCAACTGCTACACACGCTTAACCAACACTGCATATTCCAAACCATCCCATCTCCTCAATCTGGTATGGGAAAGGATGTATTGCCATTATTGATTTAACTTGAATTCCTTTAAATTTATTTTCCTAAAAACTGTCTATTCAATCCCAATTGAAAAATCTGTCCTCATTCCAATCCCTTCTCCAGTCTCTTCTTACTTCTCTATTCCATTTCTCATAATTGTTTGTCCTTCTCTTCCTTTATGACACTGGAAAAAGTTTATCTATTCCAGAAAACTTTTATAGTAAGGTTTAAAAAAATTTAATGTTTATTTATATTTGAGAGAGAGAGAGAGAGAGAGAGACAGAGTGTGAGCTGGGGAAGGGCGGGGGGGAGGGGGGGGGAGACACAGAATCCGAAGCAGGTCCACGGAGCCCTATGTGGGGCTTGAACTCATGAACTGAAAGATCATGACCTGAGCTGAAGTCGGATGCCTAACCGACTGAGCCACCCAGGCGCCCCTAAAATAAGGTTTTCATTTCCTCTAAGCATTGTACATTGATGTGCTGACAGTCACAATTATAGCCACAATCCTTGGTTTTCAAGATGCGTGCCAAAAATACTGATCGCGACCTAATGATAATCACAAAGACATAAAGAGAATTCTTTGTGCTGATGTTCATCATATGGTATTTCACGGAATATAAGATGTGACTGATTGCAGGACACACAATTATTTCATGAACTACTAAAAAGTAACAATGCTGCCAATTAAGAGAAAAAAAAACCCACAATGCTTTCTTAACACTTACAATTTTTATTTTATACTTTGTGAATATTATACAATTCATATTTTTACATCTATGGAAGTAAAAGCACTATGTAAAACTGTTAACACATTATAGACTATAAAACATCAGGTAGAGTGTATTCTGAAAACTAGTAAATTTCTAGGAGCTGTCTTCGTAAAACAGTGCCTACAAAATGCCAACATCGGTAAAACGGGGGCTGCTGTAGTGTTGGCTTAAGGATTTTAAGCCATTTAAACAATCAGTTCTGTAAAGCAAAATTCATACTCCATTAAGTCACCATGAAAAACTTTCTGAAAAGCTTTTTAGTACCCATGACTATAATTCTATAATGTATGAATTCCTATTATACACTTTGAGAAGCTTTATGGCTCTGTGATTTATTTACACCTATTAAAATGTTGATAAGATTAATCTCACTGGCATGTATTACCATACCAGAGGGACTAAGATCAATGTCGGTTTGGTAACCAGCAAAAATTTTCAAAGTTTGAAGAAAGACATTAATCCACAGATATATGTACAAACAAAAAACTAAGTTTCTTGATTCAAGGGCAGGTACATTTATTTTAAGATACTATAAGAATGTACAACAGGTTGCTTTACAATTATATTTTATAATAAGAACAATGAACTGGATAAATTAAATGAACTTCTTAATATGAAATGATACTGAGAAAATAGCATAAACTTTTTACCATGTAGGCTTTCTGTAGAGTACGATACTAAAATTTATGTATAGTTTCATGTTTCTAAAGAATAATTTGTAGAAGGAAATACTGAGAATAACGGCATACATGTATTTCATATGTTACTATTAAAGCATTAAAAATTTTTAATGGATGTAAACAACAATCCAGTGAGATATTTTTACCTCCCAATTTACAGATGATAAAGTTCAAGGGTAATAATATATAACCACTGTAATTTGTTACTTTTTCATTTTAATTTATCAGAATATTTTATTTATTCCCTTTTTAATATTATGTTGCAGCCTTATAAATAAATATTCATTTATACTGATAAAAAATAAAGCCTGCATACGTAGTGTGCCTTGGGAGAGTGACAGAATTATAAAGAATTTTCATGAGCTAATTCATTTTTATATCTATACTGACAGAAGTGTTCCAAATAGCAATTTCTCCATGTGTGCAAGATAATATAACTTTTAGTCAAAGATGAAAGTAAATTGCATGTCTTCAATTATTTTGGATAGCAAATAATTACTATTGAGAACATTCAGTGTAAGGTAGACTAGACTTTGGACATGTTAAATGAGTGGGTTGGCATTTTCATTTAGTCAATCAACTGAGTCAACCTTCAAAGCAGGTGAAATTACATGATTATACTGCATGGAATCTTCAAATCCATGAATCATATATATTTCTATATCAATGTAATAAATAATGCCAGATAAAGAATGTACAAAGTTTAACAAATACATAGTCAATGCTAATCGTAACATTTTCTTGGAAATAACAGTACTTTTATAAATAGGCGGATGCAGAACTACCAATTTCACATTTATAACTTACAAAAACAAAGTCCGTATTTCCTATTTTCATATGCAAAAGCAAGGTGATAGTTGGAGTGTGTGCAATTTACATTAAATACATCTTAGAAAAGAAGATAAATGAACTTACCTTCCACATACAATATATAAATATATTAACTTAATTTCGTTGTTCTATTTTTGTACAGTATCCTTTTATAAACTATACGTTCTAACTGAACAAACTTCCATTAAATGCTATCAAATTATTTTCTCCATGTGAAAACCTAATTTTGTTTCTCTCTAGAAAGTTTTTCTTTTCTCTTTAAGTCTTTTGACTTAATGAATTTGAAATATCATTTTGAAAGAATTAATTTACTTAAGTTATTCATTATGACCAGCTGTTTGGCATCACTTTTGCACGTGGTCCTTTTGCAAGAAACAAAATCTCAACTTCTACCAAAGACAGACATCTCTCGTGTACGTCTTACATCCGCACCGTGCAACACTCCCGAACAGCACGTCACACGGCTGCAAGACATCACTGCGACTGGCGTTACGACACATGCCATCTGCTGTCAGGAGCAGCGGCATGTTAAAGGCGGTCACGACAAGGACAGCAGGTACTGTAGCCACCACGGTTTCTACCATGAAGATGTGACTTTTTTGGAGAAAAAAGAATCTGCATTTGAAATTGCTTTACCACACACGTAAAAGAGTATCAGACATTCTGATGACTTTGGCCAATAAACAAAAACTTTTAAAAACTTTTACTTGATTCACACAGTGTATGTAAAGTACTTTTAAAAGTTAAAAGTACAATGTAAACCATCATATTATATTTATATAGTAGCTTAATTTCTATTTGTTTTTCAAAATTATTTTAATGTAATTAAAAACCTGGTAATAATGGGGATTCATCAACAACTCTAAGGGCCTAAGATAAATCTCAAGTAATACTCATTTTTCTGAAAATAACTTCACAGTCTAAAACCAAAGAAAATATGTTGTTGCTATTAATTTTTAAGTGATCTAGATTCCAGGAGTCATATATTATTTTGAAATCAGGTAAATTTCTAATAAATAAAAAGTATTTAAAATACATTCTTACATAGTCATTGGAAGTATCTATATACTTCTGAAAGGAATGAAAAAGTACAGAGTTCAGTAAATCAATGCAAAAGCTCAACTTGATAACACATAACATTTACAGTTAGTGAGAAGATGCATATTATCTGTCTTATGTTCAAGAATTCAATCAAGAAAAACTATATTTAGTGTTTCTTCTTTTCCTTCATTTCTACATGCTGTGATCTGAGACCTGCTTTTACTCTGAAATTTTTGCTTCTTGGATCATCATATAGATAATAATCCTTTAAACTTTGCTTTAGAAGTACCTAAAGAGAAAAAATATTAGCAATATTTATTTACGATGAAACCAAAAGGTGATGACATTAATCAACTATTATTATAATAATGTGAAACAGTAAGGCACATAATAAAAACACTCGACAATATAAGATTCAAAGACTTAACATAAGACATTTCGTTTAACTTAAAATTTCAGCATTTTGCTAAGTAACTTGGCTAACCGAAAGGTCTAGAATAAAGGTAGTCGTTTTTATCTAGGGTTCCATGTACTACTTACTACACAGGATTAGTAGTGTCAGCGTGGCACTATTTTGGGTTGGTGGGGAACACTACCTATATGAACAAAGGGTACGGTCCTACTTGTTTTTTGTTTTAATGTTAGTGAAGTTTCTAAGGCAGTGGAAACTTCCTTAAAATAGAGAGGAGGGAGACCTGACTTCTTTTGCTAGCTCAACAGTTACCACCGTAAATAAATAAGCCTACTTGCCACTGAACATGTTAGAGCCAAAATGAGTTTCCCAAATGAGTTCCATACAAAAAAAAAAAAAAAAAAGAAAGAAAGAAAGAAAGCTTTGTAAAATGGTGAACACTTGGTTTTCTCTCAGAAAGACACATAAATAGTGGCATATTAAGATCTGATAAGTTCTAAGGGGGAAGAAACCTACTGTATCATGTTAATTAGGATACTTCTCAAACTTAATTGATTGGCTAAGTAGATTTTTGTTGTTGTTGTTTTTTTAGAGTAATACGCATTGATATCCTATGGAACCGCTTTGGGAAATATTGCTAAAGACAAATACAAATGTTTCAGGCTTGAGGGAAACAGCGACAATGTATATTGACAAGCATATATAAACGAACAAAACTGTTACTGATGAGACCTAACTAATAAGAAATCACAATAAACCAAAATTTTGTAGCTACAATAGCACACTTTTAAAAGGAAAAAAGAAAAAGTAAACCTCTCATTCTGGAGATCAGCAACAAATAGGAGTTACTTCTTTGGGTCGACACAAACGGAATGAATCTCGGGCATCTTCCTCAACTACGGCACTCGATGGTGATGGTTAGTTAACAGTAAGTAACACGGCTATGCCATGAGACAGAATGAGGCTCAAATCCTAGCTGGCCACTTACCAGCAAGTTATCTTGGGCAAATTACTCACTATGTCTTTATTTTCTCTGCTGTCACATGGAGTATCCAGCCGTGAAGATTAAATGAGATACTACATGTACAAGAACACCTATTAGAGGGCCAGACACCTAAAATAATTCTAAAAAAGTCAGCTGCTATTATTACAGCAGATGTTTGGACATGGTCCTATAAAATAGTTAACTAATATTCCCTTAGACGCTAATGGTCCCAGATCATAAAAATCCTATTTGGATTCATATTGTATCTGCTCACACACAAAATTGCAGGCTTAACAGAAAATTTTTCATTCAAGACATCCAAGAGAATTCCAGTCAGATGAGTATTTATTCTAGTTCCTTTTTGGATCACAGTGTAATAGTTGCAAATTCATGCTTTGTCATAATGATTAATTCTTAAATTAAATTACTGGTCTAAAATGAAATCATTAGAAGTGTAATTCTTCAACTGAAATAATGGGCTAAGATACAAAAATAAGTTCTAAGTCTATTTCTTTCAGCTATTTCCTAAGTGTCATAATAGAAAAATAAATTATGATTCTTTGTTTCTGAACAAATTTAGACAAACAGGGAAGCTACATACTTATCTGCTGTGAAGTTCCTTCTTTAGACAGGATTTGAAAGTGGGATACTTCTGAACTGTTTTATAACCCTGCGGAACAGAGGATTATCAGTATGTAAACGTACACAAAATATTATGGGGCCACAGGTATGCAATAAATAAATAAAGCAAAAATAAAAACATATAACATTTAAGAGATAAACACAGTGATTTGTAGCATAGTTTATATTTTAATCTGCTTCTGCTACTCTAAAATTTTTGAGGAAAAATAAATGATTTTCAATGTATGTCCTTTCAGGTATTTGTGACCTCAGTTGGAAGTGTTAACAGCTCACCACTAGGTGGCAGTTAAGTACACAGTATCTTTACCAAATTTAAAAAATCATTAAAAATCTTTAAAAACATTGTTTAAGATGAA
Organism: Panthera leo; assembly: GCF_018350215.1. NCBI lineage: Eukaryota > Metazoa > Chordata > Mammalia > Carnivora > Felidae > Panthera > Panthera leo. The sequence goes on from NC_056682.1 coordinate 21,382,899, forward strand.
TCTCGATTTTTTTATATATAAATTTTCTCTTTTTAGATGTACAACATTTAGGGGTATTCTTACCAAAGACAGAAGATTGAACATTCTGGCTGTTAATAGAAAAATTTTTTTTTTTTACCTTCCGTTTGTGGCACATCCACAAACATGTTAAATGTGCAAACATTTGTTGATTCATGCTACATTTCATTACTTAAACCATGTTTCTGAGAAAAAAAAAATCACTAAATTTCTAGTAATTTTCAGTAGAAGATGTTAACAGGAAAAAATATTTCAACAGACAAAACAAAGGTTTTTAGTGTATTTTCCATTTAAAAAGTACTGAATATGCAGTGACCGAAGAGCCTCAAATTGCCTAGTGGAAATCTGCATCGTACAAAATGCTATGTCTTTGTCTAGTACCAAGTCTGAACTGCCTGTGTGCAGACTGAATTAATCGAAAAATATTTGACATTTCTCCCCGCAAACGGAGAGGAACATATTAACTGGATATGAAAGTGAGTTACTGAAATTCAAACTGATTTATATTTTCAAAAAGCATTAACTTTAATCATCTCAAAGTGTTTTTGAAAATAGGTATGACCTTATGTGTTTTCTTTTCAAATATGACATTTCATGTTTCTATCCTTAAAAATTTGTATAAATTGCTTCTGAAACGGAGATGAGTTTTTTCTTTCAGTTTTTAAAAAGGATATCAATAGGCTTCAAATTTATTTTACCCGGAATCCTCTATGGAGTCTGTCTTTCATAATTCCAATAAATTCTTTATAACTTAATTGATCATCTTTGTCAACGTCAAAAATCTTGAAGACTGTGTTCACTAAATGTGGTGAAAGTTTGAGGCCAGTAGCTACATAGACGGCACGCTTAAATTCATCTGGATAAATGTTACAGAAAAGGAGGAAATAGTTAATATTATTTTTATAATATATGTGAACTACTAGAAAGGTTAAAAAAGAAGTTTTTCTGACCATGGGTCATGACTTTATGGAACACGCGACTTTTCATCAATCATGCTATCTTTTGGGGAACAGAGAATTTATGTGGTTTGAATTAAAAAGGCCAAGCAGTAGCTGTATCTTAGGTGAATAATGCATTCATATTTGATGATGTTTAATGAACACCTACTATCAGTGATAGACGTACTAGAAATTAAGCTGAATAAGTTACCAAGAAACCTACAGTTCAGACAAATGACAAGACACCTGTCCAAATAACCGTTACACAGGACCACACAAATATTAATGAAGTGTATGAGAACTTGGACAGAGTGACTACTTCTGTCTGTAGTGTGGAGTCGTAAGGAAAGGAAAGAGGAGCAGTGATTAGGAAAGGCTGCAATTTGTATGTGAGCTGAACCCTGAGGGATGGATGAATTCTGCTTGTGGAGATGAGGGAAATGGCAGAGGAGGGGACGAGAATGAACACCGGCGTGGGGGGAAAGAGGAGAGTCTCGGGCACGCTGGGAGGGCAACAAGTGGTCTGGTCCGGACAGAGCCCAGGGGACACGCAGAAGCTGGAGAAGCTCTGCACAGGGACTCTGAGGTGAGGAGCCTGGACAGTCTTCAACAGGCAAGTGTGGAACGGAGGAGTTTCCACAGCAGGCGTGTCGTAGAAGGGATCGCGTCTTAGAGAGACCACTGTGTGAGCTGTCTAGGAAACATCAGAGAGGAAGGTGGATAATGGCAGGAATCCCACAGGGCTGGCCACCGCAATGGTCCTTCTGAGAGGTAAACACCTGAGAGTGAGTGCTAGCAGCAACAGCAAACAAAGAGAGACGGATTCCGAGCACCTGCCAGGGCACACGTTTGATTGCTTTCATTCCTAGTTCCATACGGTAAAAGAGCAACTTTCCATTCTGAACCAGGTAAGCAGATGCTGACTTTTTTTTCCTCTCAAGGTTGACTAGTGGGTTCATCATGGCAGTAACTGCCGGTCTGTGAAAGCAGGGCTCCCAAAGTTTTGGTTTTCAAACACAAAAGTAGTTGAGCTGAGATGTCTTTTTTGAACATCTGCACTAGACGAGGGTGAAATAGGACAAATTTTCAGGTTTCTCTAACTCAGCGAGTACATGAATGAAGCTAGGTGAGGGATTCAATCTCTATGTTTTGGGGGCAGACAGAATTTATGAGCATTTAGGGACTACAGTTTGGCTTCTCCCCAGAACTTGGTAATAGAAAAACAAGACTGTCCTCTGAGATTTAAACTTGGGAATTAGCACTTACTAGATTATGGCAGACACAGGCAGAATTACCTCAAAGACGTAAGTGGCAAGTCCTCATATGGCAAGAATGGTAAACAAAAGACACACTAGGGAAGGGAAATTGGTCCCAGCTACAGAATCTTAGAAAACGGACTGGACTCGTTAGTTTGTCTACAAGGAAAGAATGAAGCTGATCCTGAGGACGACAGCATTCTGAATTCGACGACAGTGTATTTCTTTGGAAATTAAACAAAATCAACATACAATTTTATATGTGATTCTTAAAACTTGATTAACATAAGTCCACAGCAAAGAGGGGGCTCTGTTGGCAAAATTCAGGCTTCTCGATCAGCAGGGACTGAGCAAAAGATCAGAAATACAAACATCACCCTGTGATGACGTGTGAGCGTGGCCAGCTGGCTCTTCCATAGGTGCACACGCACTGCACAATGCTACCAGCGGCCATGAGGTTTCTTCCTCTTTGAATCTTTACAAGCATCACTAAGTCTTCTCTATAAGATGAAATGAAGGCCAATAATAAATTTAATGGAAAAATTTAGCATATTTCCCTAAACTCTGCTGGAAAACAGATTTCCCATCAAAGTATGTATCACACTTTCAGGTGACTTGATGGCTAATATGAAATACTTTATTAATTTGTTATCGAAGCTCCTAGAAACAAGATAGGATCATTATTTTTTGCCTCTAAATACTGAAAGACGATTACTTACCTTGCCCTATAGAGCGACTTGCAAAGTTATACATATTCAAGGCTATTGCAAAGTCTTCTAAGTTGTTCAGAAACTGGAAAAATGACCTGAATTCATCAAATGTGATGCCCTATATTGGGAGAATACATGGAAATATATTTAGTATTGCCAAATTTATTAAAATAAGCATCTGTACTTACTAGACATAAATAGATTAGGCACTTGCCATATCTCATGTAGGTAAACATTTCCAGGGCACATTCTGAAGCCTCCTTCCTCAAAATGGAATGTAAAATTCACTCAGATTTATTTCCACTGCATAGGGTTGCTACCATTAGCATGACAGGTGAAAATATTTTTAAAACACTGTCATATCTGCACAAAGTTTCAAAAATGATACAATAAAAATGAATAAAACTTTTACAACCACTTTGGAGACCTCTTTGGTTGTTTCTTATAAAGGTAAACAAACAGCTACTATATAATCTAGCCATTCCATCCCTAGGTGTTTGCCTAGGAGAAACGAAAACACACGTCTCCTCAAAGAGTTGCACACAAATATTCACAGCAGCCTTATTCATAATGTCCTAAAGCTGGAAATACCCCAGATGACAGGTGAATGCATACACAAGTAGTGGTCTAACAATACCAAAGGGCCCAGCTATGGCTTGGCAACATGGATGAAGCTCAAGTGAAAGAAGCCAGACACGAGACACCACATGCGATATAATTTCAATATACGAAATTCTAGAACAGACGAGAGTTATGTAAAGTGACGGCAAGTAGATCAGTGGCTGCTGAGGGGCTGCGGAAGGGCAGGTGGACAGGGAAGGGGCACAACGCAACAGTGCACTTTTTTCAGGTGACAGAAGTGTCCTAGGACTCTGGTTTCTAGTCTAGCATGAAAGAAACTTGGAAGCAGCCACTCTGTCCTAACAAGTAAAAAGCTGAATAAACAGAGGGGAAAAAAACCCAAAAAGCTTCAATTTTGAAAACTGTACTTTAGGCCTAAGTTTTTTAAACCCTAAGAGTAAGTACGATGATTAAGAAGAAAAACACGAGAGGAAAACCACCCCTAGAACACCAGTTTCTCCTGTACACGTATTCCTTAAATATAACTCAGCATTTGGCCATTAATGTCTGTAACAATGACAATGCGAAAATCAAAATGCTGAACAGGCCAGAGGCAGGGTACTTTCACTTGTTTCTGCCACGATAACTCTGCCAGGACAGCACGAGGAGGCCCCGTGAGTGCACACTTACAGTTCTGGGCCCACGGAGAGGACCCCGGAACGTCATCTCCATAAACTGCAAGGACTACCACCGCTACCAGCTCAAAGCACCGTGTATCTCAGACAATGTACATTTGGCCATGAAGAGCTACATTTAAATTGTTATGTTCTCAGCAAAACTAATACAACTGACAAAGTAAACAGAAAAAGGGCATAGGGCTAAGAGCTTAGGCTTAACAATTTCTCACCTTAACATACATGAAAAGGGAAAGGGAAACTAACGAGGCAGCATTGGAAAGGCAGGGAAAGAACCAGAAAAGTCTACTTTCATATAAGCCAATTACTGATTAAACGATTATCAGAATCATATTCATTATCAATTTATTATCAAAATAATAATACCAATTTTTGGTATACATTATTTCCACTTCACCTGCAATGCTTTTTACCTGCAAGGAGAATTCTCACTGTCTTTTCTCTTCACTATTTTCTCTTCCTCTTTTCTTATATTCATTTATGGCCACTCCAACCCTGGATTTTGTTTTGTGACCTGATCCCAATTGCCATGTTTTCCAGGAAGGGCTGTTTGAATCAATTAGGGGGAGTGAGCCAGAAGGGGTTTGTCTTGATGTGGAGAGCTTGTTGCTAGGGAAACTGGTCACTGTTCTGGTTCTATATCAGTTTATGCTGTGGCCAGCTGCCACAGCAATTTTTAAGCAAAGTGTAAACAAAAATGTCAATTCTTTTAGGGAGCATAAGATTAAAAAGCAAATCGAGGTATGACAGAATACAATGTTCACCATCTGAATCTTTAGATTTTTCAGAAGAGTGATGTCATGTTTCAGAAAGATAGGTCAGATTCAACACCATATAATTATTCTTCTGTGTAGATTAAATTCTTTGTGTTTGGAAATAGAGAATCATAAACTTGAAGAACAGGGAATTCATTTTGATAATTTAAAGCACTCCATTTTTAACAGTAGCGAGAGAACGATAGTGTCAGGAGGTAGAGTCATTTCTTCTTCATCTCACCACCAGAATCACTTTTATAATGAACCATTTGGACTTGAAAGGAAAATGTCCTAACTGTGAGAAGTGGAATGAAAAGAAGTATCTTACATTGTAGCAAAAATAACATGATGATAATAATGGAAAAATTTAAAGCATCAAAAAGACATGAACTGAGAATCAAGAAATAAACCCAAATATCTACGATAGAATGATTTTCAATATGAGTGCCAAGGCCATTTATTGTAGAAAGAACCTCTTTCTTTTTAACATCTTTTTAACAAATGGGGCTGGGACAACTGTTTATTTACACTAAAGGAAAGAAGTTGAACTCTTATTTCACTTCATAGACAAAAATGAACTCAAAATGGGTCAAAGACCTAAATTTAATAGCTAAAATTATAAAAATCTTACAAAAAAACAGAAACAAAAACTTCATAACCTTGGAACTGGCAATGGTTTCTTCCTCTTGTTTTTTTTTTTTTTTTTTACATCAATATATTCTTTATTTTCAAAGAGGAAGAGCTGTTGTATTTTCTTCCTGGTAATAGTTTCTTAATATGACACCCAAAGTATGAGCAACAAAAGGAAAATAGAGAAATGAGACGTTGTCAAAAGTAAACATTTTTTGTGCATTAAAGGATACTATCAAGGAAAGTAAAAAGACAATACACAAAATGGGAGAAAATACTGGCAAATCATGTATCTGACAGGATTCTAGTATCCAGAACATATAAAGAACTCTTAAAAATCAATAACATAAATGGGAATGCAAGCTGGTGCAGCCACTCTGGAAAACAGTATGGAGGTTCCTCAGAAAACTAAAAATAGAACTACCCTATGACCCAGAAATTACACTACTAGGTATTTATCCAAGGGATACAGGTGTGCTGTTTCAAAGGGACACATGTACCCTCATGTTTATAGCAGCACTATCAACAATAGCTAATGTATGGAAAGAGCCCAAATGTCTATTGATGGATGAATGGACAAAGAAGATGTGGTATATATACACAATGGAGTATTACTCGGCAATCATACAGAATGAAATCTTGCCTTTTGCAACTACGTGGATGGAACTGGAGGGTATTATGCTAAGTGAAATTAGTCAGTCAGAGAAAGACAAATATCAAATGACTTCACTCATATGAGGACTTTAAGAGACAAAACAGATGAACACAAGGGAAGGGAAACAAAAATAATATAAAAACAGGGAGGGGGACCAAACAGAAGAGATTCATAAATATGAAGAACAAACTGAGGGTTACTGGAGGGGGTGTGGGAGGGGGAATGGGCTAAATGGGTAAGGGGCATTAAGGAATCTACTCCTGAAATCATTGTTACACGAGATGCTAATTTGGATGTAAATTTAAAAAATGAAGAAAATAAAAAATAAAAGTAAAAAAAATCAGTAACATAAAGACAACACGATTAAAAAATAGGCAAAAGACTTGAATAGATATTTTTCCAAAGAAGATAGACAAATGGCCAACAAGCACAGGAAAAGATGCTCAACATCATTATTCACTGGGGAAATGCATATTGAAACACAATGATACCACTGCACATCCACTAGGATAGCTAAAATTAAAAAGGCAAGCAATAACAAGTGTTACTGTGGAGAAAAATGTAGAAACATTAGAAACTTCAGACATTATTAATGAGATTATAAGATGCTGTGGCTACTGTGGAAAACAGTTTGGTAGTTCCTTAAAATGTTAAAAATTAAGGATGCCATGTGACCCAGCTATTTACCCTGAAGTATATATTTAATTCTCTGACAGTTCAAAACACATGTCCACATGAAAAAATTGTATACGAATATTCATAACAGCATTATTTGAATAGTCAAACTGGAAACAACTCAGAAACAATTCACCAACTGACAAACAGAGGAAATGTGATATATCTATATAATAAAGTAGTATTTGGCAATAAAAAGGAATGAAGCGCCATTATTTGCTAAAATATGGATGAACTTTGAAAAAGTTATGCTAAGTTAAAGAAGCCAGACATAATGGATTACAAATTATATGACTGCACTTTTATGAATATCCATTATAGATAAATTCATAGAAACAAAGCAGATTAGTGGTTGCCATGGGCTAGGGGGAGGTGAACTGAGGAGTGACTGCTTAATGGGTTATGGGGTTTCTGTTTAAGATGATGAAAAAGTTCTGGAACTAGTATTAATGATGATTGTATAACATTGTGAACAGAATGCCTCCAAATTTTACTCTTTAAAATAGTTAAAAGGGAGAAATGGTAAATTTTATGTTATGTGTCTTTTATAATAAAAATTTACATATACTATTGAAATATGTCATTCAGGATGTGAACAAGCATGTGTAAGTCCATTTGGATGGAACTGTGGCAAGGCCTCAGTGAACAAAACCGAGAGAGTTGGTAAGACATAACTCAATCAAGAGACAAACTAGAAAATGCTGTAGATCTCAAGCTGCAGTGTGATTACACTGGTTGTACTGGCAGATACCATGCTCTATCTGCAGCCATGATGGAGCTCCCAGTGTGTGCACCTGTTTATCTTTGGTTGAGGTACATAAGCGTGAAATAATTATTAGAAGACTAGGACGAGACTGGGGGGAGTCATGCCATGGAAAATGGCAGGGTAGGGTGCTTAAAAAATTGGTCCCTCCATTGAAACAGCCATTAGCTGGGAAAGACTGACAGGATTAACTTTTTTCAAACTCTGGAATCTAATCCATAGTTGATAGCAAGGAGGGGACTGGTTAATGAAGAGAAGGGTAGCTGGAATTCAGGGAGAGAGCACTGTGGTGTTTCTGTCCACTGAACTACCATTTTTATCTTTCGGTGCTGTGGGATAGTGCTGATGTTCCCGGCGTGGCTTCCTGGTGCCAGAGGGCTACTATGGTATGCGATTATTAAATGTTGTGTTACTTAATATAAAATGTATTGGTAATTAAAATGTTGTTATTAAAATGTTACCACATGCGATTTGACCTGTATGGTAGTTCTCTGAGGGACTAGTGAAGAGGCTGACTTTTGTTTTGCCCCTCCCTCCTGGGCTTTCCTGGGGACAGTGACATCTATCAAAAGATTTAAAGACATGCACACTCTGTGCCTGCCTGACACAAGGGGTGACAGATGGGACAGGTGGCAGACAGAATCCAAAAACTTGACAAAGGGAAGGCTGAGGAGAATGGTACTAGAATAGGGGCTAACAGGGACACTGTAGATACCTGGGAAATTAAACGTAACCAGGAACTGCCACATACTTTGAAAATACCTACGGATGTTAGGTTACCACCTCTTGCAGATCTGTGGGCTTTGTGGAGGCAGGAGAAGAAGGCAAAGGAAGAGGCTTCGGTAGCCTGGGTTAGTGCAGGAGGAATGCTCCAACTCAGAGCTGAGTTGCAAAGAGAACACTCTATGTTTTTCTTCCTGGCTCTGGGATGTAAGGATCTCTGTCAGTTCTCTGGCTAATCACTTAGATAACAGAACAGAGTCTTCAGTGACTATACATGACAAGAAATGCACTTTCCCCCATTTATTTAGTGACTTCGCCAAGCTATTTTGCGTACACAGCTGTACGGGAGAGTTTGGTTTTTCAGAGTTAACACAGTATAATATTCAAAATGGTTAGGTTTTAGCAAAAAATTATAATGCATACAAAGAATTAGGAAAATATGGCCTATTCATCAGGAAAATACATCAACAGAAACCATCCCTGAAGAAGTCCAATCACTGGACTAAACAGACAAAGACTCTGAATCAACTAAAAAAACACTCAACTAAATCAACTAAAAAACACTCAAAAGAGCTAAAGGAAACTATGGATAAAGAACTAAAGGAAATCAGGAAAACTACCTATGAACAAATTGAGAATATCAAGATAGAAATTGTAAAAAGGAACCAAATAAAAATTCTGGAGCTGAAAAGTACTGTAACTGAAACACAAAGTTGAGTAGGTATTCAGCAACAGATTTAAATAGGCAAAATAGAGATTCTGCAAACTTGAAGATAGAATAGTTAAAAGTATTCAGTCTGAGGAGCAGAAAGAAAAAAAAATGAGGAAAATTAACAGAACCTAAGGAACCTGGGGACACCATCAAGTGTACCAATACACAAATTATGGGACTTCCAGAAATAAAAGGGGAGAAGACAACAGAAAGAATAGTTTTACAAATAATGATTGAAAACCTCAAAAATCTGATGTACGACCTAAGTCTACACGTTCAAGAAGTTTCATGAACATGAAGCAGGAAGAACTGAAAAGATCCATACCAAGACACATACTCAAACTGTCAAAAGACAAAGGCCATCTTGAAAGCAGCAGGAGAGAAGTGATTCTTCATAGAGAAGGGATCCTCAATAAGACTAACAGCTGATTTCTCATCAGAAACCATGAGGCCAAAAGTAAGTAGGACAGTTCAAGTGTTAAAAGAAAAATATCCGACCATTCTGTATGTGGCAGAATTCTGTATGTGGCAGAGCTATCCTTCAGAAATGATTAAGATGTTCTCAAGTAAACAACATGTGGCAAAACTATCCTTGAAAAATGAAGAAAGTAAGACATTCTCAGATAAAACTCAAGGGGGTTCGTTACTAGCAGATCTATCCGACAAGAAATGCGAAAGGGAGTCACTGAGGCTGAAAAGAAAGGAAACCAGAATCTAACTCAAAGCTATATGAAGAAATAAAGAATTCTATTTAGGGTGAAGGTAATGGTAATTACATAGATACTGCTTCATACTCGCTGGGATGGCTATAACTAGAAATTTATATATATATATATATATATATATATATATATATATATATATATATATATATATATATAAAACATACATACATTGGAGCATAATTCAGCCATAACAAGGAATGGAGTACTGATACAAGTTACTACATGCGTGAACCTCAAAAATATGATGAAAGAAGCCAAACATGTAAGGTCACATATTGCATGATTCTATTTATATGAAATAGTCACAATAAGTAAATCCACTGAGACAGGAAATGGACAATGATTACTAAAGGCTGGAGAGGAATGACATAATTTGGAGGTCTATACACTAATGACTACACCCCTAAATGCTAGAGTCACATATCCAATTGCCTACATAACTTCTTCATTGAGATATCTCATAGGAATCTCAAACTTAAACTGTCCAAAATGAAACCATTCATTCTTTCCTAAAACCCCAAACTTGAAGTCTTGCTTAGCTCAGAAAATGGTACTGCTGTTTCACAATGTGTTTCAGGCCAAAACCCTAGGAATTCTTGATTCTTCTTTTTCCTTCACATTGAAATCTAATCCAGCAGCAAGTTCTATCAGCTCTCCTCTTTAAATGATCCAATTTCTCACCACCTTTCCCTACATTCACCCTGGTCCATGCCATGCTCATCTCTTGCCTGCACTCCTATAACAATATCCTAACTTGCCTCTTCCTTTCAGAGCTGGGCCAACTGAAGTGTACTCTGAATATACCAGCCATGATGATCTTCTGAAGGAGGAATCAGATCATATGTGGCCCATGAGTCACATATTTAGGTGTCACAGCAGACAGTGAATGCATGCTGAATAAATACTTGACGGATGAATGCACACAGGCCTATGTTCTAAAGCAAGGCTACCAAACTTCCTAGAGTAGACCAGAGGGGAAGTATTTTTATTTGTTTAGGAAATATAGTCTTTGCTGCAACTACTCAACTCTACTATTAGGGCGCAAAAGCATTCACAGACGATACATTCAAAGAATGAGTGTGGCTATGTTCCAATAAAATATTATTTCTGAAAACAGAGGAGGTAGGTAGTTTGCTGACTCCTGTTTCAAATTTTAATAATGTAGTAGTGTCCCATCACTCTTACAATCACCATTAGAATAAAATCTAAATTCCTCGAAGACCTAACCCATCTCAGTCTCTCCATCTCCTACTACTTTCCTATGCACTTACTTTACCCTATTTTGCGATTTCTCAAATAAACTCAGCTTTTTCTGTGCCCACGCCTTTGGTATTTGCTGTTTCCTCTGCCTCTTTGCATAGGTCATTCCTCACAGTCTTTCCTCCAAAGCTACCTCTTCAAAAAAACCTTTCCCCAACAGTCCATCTCCTTTTCCAGTCCTCATGACTTTTGTTTAACATCTATCATTATCTGGAAATAAATCATTTATTTATTTTTTGTTTACTTGTTTATTGTGTCTCTCCACTAAGAGGTATTTCCATGAGAAGGATTTTGCTGATCTTGTCACTTTATCTACAGTAGCTAGAATAAGGTCTCATAAATGGTTGATGCCCAATATCTGCTAGATACATGGATGAAAATTAAAGTATTTTAGAAATGTCAAGTGCTATCCAAGTAGCAGTACCTGTTATTCTTTTGGAAGGAAATGGATGAGAAATGAGAGGAAGGGAAAGATATAAGTAGGGTGTGGTAGGAGTATCATTGGCTTACAGTCTTGGGTTTGATTCCCTGAACAAGTGTCTAAGTATCTGAGAAGACTCGGCTTCACTTTTTCTAAAAGAAAAAATGTCAATATCTGGAAGTCTGTTCTAAGGATTGATGACGTAATATCAAACCAAACAAACATCAGGAGAATTGATGCTGGTTCATTTGCCAAATTTTCTTTCTTTTTTTTTTTTAACTGTAATGATTTGTAAAACTAAGATACTTCTATCAATTATAAGTTTTCAGAAACTGAATTTAGCCTAAAGGAAAACTTTTTATTTTCAGATAATTTTTTGATGTATAAGTTGCAAAAACAGTATAAGCGTTCCCATACAGTATCTCTTTACCCTGGAACTGAACTTTTTGAGTTACAGATTGCTGTTTCCATTTGGTAAAAGACGAAGAAAAGCAGATTCATTAAAGCTCTAAATATTCTAGCAGCTTGACAAAGTAGTACAATTTCCGATATTTATTTTTAGGGATCTGGGTATCAATTGGAAAAAATTCAGTTTATCATACAAAACAGATAAAAGTCCTCTAAGAGATTATGTAAACTAATGGCCAAATGCATCAAGCCTTTTTTTCTCATTCCATAGGAGACCTGGAGAATTGTTAGCACTGTCACAGTGTAGCCACTTTAAACAAAGTCAAACTATTTGCAAGTTTTTCTTGGATACATTAACTTGATCCTTCTATAAACACAAATAGAAGGCAATATATCCAAAACATCTCATGCTTGAAGGGGTACTTGTAACACCAGTCCCATTTGGTTGCAATGATGCATTCAAATACCACTAGATAATGCGACTGCTCAGAATTGCTGACAACACATTTGCTGCTAAACAAATAGACAATCAGTTGTCCCAGGTTCTTAACCATTCGTGCCATCCAAACTCTTTGAAAACCTCACTTCACTTCCTGATAAGATCCCTCACTCATCAAAGGCTGTCTTCAAATGACCTTTTTTTAAGGATATTATGGAATAAAGCGTTACTGAAATGATGTTGATATAAACTATTTTATATGAGGTGATGTTGATGTGGTAGTCAAAGCATATAGCTCAGTAGAATTCTCTTGAAAAATGATATTCATAATTTGAATTACACAACTGCTAATAATCTTAAAGGTTTTCAGCATTTCTAAGAAAGACATGGATATTGACCCAGAATTTTACATTAATCAAATTTTGAAAATTAGCCAGAGCACTTAGGACACTGAGGAAAAAAGAATGAAATATATCCGAAATATCTATTAATCCATAGCAGAGAAAAAGAATTAAGAAAAGGACAATATATTTTATAGACCTATATAATTACAAGATAGTATCATATGTAACAAAATAGATATGGGTGATTAGATACCTTTTCTTCAGGTATACTGTAACGCACATTTTCCAAAAATACTGATGTATTTTCCACATTTGTATATCGTAAAAGAATATGAGCAAAATCTTCTTCACTGATAGTGTTCATCCCATTAGAGTAGGAAAGGAATTCTATTTCTAGAACTTCTGTTTGTAGGTTATCCATGAATCTATGACAAAATATATAAAGAATGAATACGATAAATGAAGAATGATGGTGGGGGCTTTGGCTTCCCCATCTGTGAAATGGGGATAACACAAAGACCTTGCAGGGGAGCAATGAGACTTTCGAGAGTTACTGTGCAGTGCCAGGCGATTACTACATTGACACTATATCCATGTTTACTAATGTGGTTCACTGAGACTAAGGAGTTGGGGAGATACCTTCTCAGGAATATACAGGACATAATCCAGATATCCAGGCATTTCTTATCATTCAGCAACTTCCTATTACACTTATCAAGATAACCACTAGTATGCTGGTACTGATGGAAGTGCGTATTTGTTATAGAGATATATTCAGTTAAGGTGAAAGCAGCCAAGAGGTGAGTATTTCTGCACCAGATCGTTCCTAGAGACCTTTCTGACTTCAGCATGTTAACATTTTTCAATACAAATATAAAGGTAAGCTCACCTATAAAAATCTTCAAAGTTGAGCTCAGCTTTTCCTTTCTTTCCAAAAAAGTGCACAAGAAGTGTAGTATCTGTTACCAAACTTGTAATGTCATCAGCACGCTTAAAAAAATCACAATTTAAAGGTGAGCTGCAATAAACAGAGTAGGGATACCCAACATCCCTCAAAGAATTTTATCACCATATAAATACCAAGAACATACAAACATTAACATTAGAATGAAAAGCATAAGGGTGCATTAATAAATGTCATTATAGGCAAAATGAAGTTCAATATTTGAAAACAGAAATATGACTGAAATTGATCTTTATCCTCAAAAAATTTTAAAGATTAGGATTATACTTTAAGGAGTTTTCAAACTCAAAGTATACATATAGGTTATCTGTATTTTAAATTATCTAAGATAGCTGAAATCCTTTACTAATCACCTAAATGTTTTCTCACTATATAAGTCATTTAGTTTGGATTTTCCTAATCAACCCAAAAAATCAATGTTTTTTAAGGATGTCAAAGGCGGTAAATTCTTCAGATGTACGAAACATGGGGCTGACAAAAGAACTGTCAGAAGCTTCACAAAATAGATTCCTTTAAGCATCACATTTTCCTTTTGTATTCCACATTTATGATACTTTAAATTGAAGATATTATATTTTGAAACTATTACTTTGGAAATTACACCATCTATAATTTTGTTTAAAAGTCTTACATTATTTTTTGAATGGATAAGAAATTAATTCCAGAGGATTTTTTCCTGCAATTTCCAACAAGCGTATTCTTAAAATCACATAATTCTAGTCCTTATAAAGTTTACTGGCCTGTGAAAACAGTCCTTTCCTTTAATGTAGCGATATCAATTTTCCTTTTTTTCCCCCTCTCTCCCCTTTGATTCTTTTCTCTTCCTTCTCTTCTCTCCTTCCTTCCTCACTTGGCCAATAACTCATACCTATCTTATAAAACTCAGGTATAAAAATTAAAATTCAAATGACCGTAACTCTCCCATATATTATCCTGGAAAATGTAAGAAAAATAAGAGGTCAAATAAGAACTACTATTTTCTGTATTAAAAAAAAAACACAGTCATAAATATCCATCTAAAAGTACATATCTGAAATATTACTTCTTGGTGAGAATTTTGTCGGCATTTTATAGAAAACAGAAGAAATAGCATATACTTCTCTACAAAGGAATAAGTTGTGATCTGTGTTCCCTGACAAAATGTCTCATCTTACCCATCTTCCACACATTAACTTTTGGTAATCCTTTGATTCTTTATAGTTCTCTTCCCAATCTTTCACGAAGACAGCAATTTTATCCTTCATAATATTTGTTGGATCTTTATTTCCCTTCTCCCTAGACCAACTATTATTAACTACTAATGACTAGTTCAATGTTATAGAGACTACATCTCGTGATTTGTCTTTTCCCTCCCACATGCCTTCTTTTAATCCCTGTTTTTCTAAAGTGGTCTCTTTGCTATGGTGATTACTCAGGTCTTTCTTAAAAACTCCAACATGTAGGTATCTTCCACTTTAAATGATCTCAGATTGGTGAAATTCTTTAGTAAGACTATAGGTCTTATTTATATTTATTTAGCTTGGATTTTCCTAGGTAATCCCTAGCATATAACCTCCTTTAACTGGTTTGAAAGATCTCTACTGTTTCTTAGTTTGCTGACAACTCCCAGGATTTTCAGGAGTTGGAATAACTTAGAAGTTTCCTGTAATATATCCAACTTCTTTGAAGATCTGATCGCCAGGGAGAAAACACCACAGCCTGGAAGCCAGGTGTCCCATACTATCTTTTAAATATACCTTATTGAACAAGCAGATGATGGATGTTGAGGAATATGAGTGGTGCCAGCCTTTCAGAACTCCCTACTGATAGTAGGCAAGTATAATTTTCAGTAGTGCTCAAAAGGCACTATTACCTCCACCAGTGGCTTTAGGTGGAGGAGGCAGACTGCCATAAGGACAGGATTTAAAATCAGAAGATCTGAGTTTATGGATCTTTTGACCTTTAGCTTCCTTATCTATACAAGAGGCACAAACCTACCTATGACAATGAATGTGAGGATAAAATTAGGGTATGAATGTAAGTCAAGTATACAAGTGTTATTATTGGCAGTCATAAGCTGCTTTGGTGTAAAGCATTAAGACCGTTGGGAAAAAAGAGATTTCTCATGTTAATTATAAACATTCTTTTGTGATTGTGTATCATCAAGTCTAATCCATCATTATCCATGGAACAGCTTAAGGAAGCAGGGGGAGGAAATATTTGAGAAGGCATGACTAAATGGAGCATCAAGTGGAAGCTCTATCCAATCAGAAGTCAGTATGAAGAACGGGGGGGGGGGGGTGGGGGGGGTATCCATCTAGAAGCTAGAGGAAGGGAATGTGGGGGAGGTATAAAGTGGGTAAAAAGAGGGGCCATGGTGTTCTAGAAAAAGCTGCTTACTTCACAAATAAGTAGTGGTGTGGTGAGCACATAAGACGGTGAGCTCAAGTGTCAGATTTCTGGCTTCGGATCCTGAATTTTAACCGCTTAGTTAGGTGACCTTGGGAAGTTAACCTCTCTGAGGACATTATTACCCTCAGGAATAATAATAGTACCTACCTTGAAGTGTTGTGAGGCTCAGGTAACACATGTAAATCATTTAGCACTATAACTGGCATACTGTAAATGCTTAACAAATGTTGGCTATTGTTTATTTTTGCCAAATCAATATATTTCAAGAAGTTGAAAAAGGACTAGACGAGACAGAAAAGATGATAATGTTGACGCTTAATGCAAAAAAAGTTTTACATGGTGCACTCTTACTTCTTTTGTTAACTGAAACTGCCCATATATGTTATATAGACCTGAAAAAAAAAGCCTTCAAATGAGAACACCAAAAGTTAGTGAACTCCGATAACACCCTCATGAATTGTTTTCCTTTAGTGCTGTGATGTCCTCTACCTCAAGACCTGACACAGTGAAATGAGATGGCTTTGTTTTACACAGGTTTTAAAGAATGACCTCATTCTTCCAGCTTTTCTCATGCCCACTGAACAGAGCAGATCTTCGTTTACAGTCTTTCATCATCAAAATCTTATTAGACTTAGGTTGCACTTATCCAGATAATCCAGACCCACAGAGGCATAAGTAACAGTTTGACATTAGAGAAAAAAAATTAGAAAATGGAAATGGTGAAAACTTTTCTCCCCCCATTCAATGAAACAGAGCACTGTTGGGAGTCATTGAAAACTATACCAGTGCCCTTAGTATCCTGGCAGTGTTATGTAACTTAAATCACAGGGGAGTTGGGACAAAATAGAGACTTTATCCCTTTGATTCTTGTGCTCATTGTTAAAATAAAATGAATTCAGGTGTTTTCATAACAAAGCAAGAAAAAGCCACAAAAGAACCCTATGGCCATTTATGAAAGACCCTTATCTTTTGGGGCTTAAAAATTACTTTAAAAGATTTCATCAAAAATAAAATAAATTAATAAATTTGCATGGAATTAAAAATGTCAAATATTCCAAATTTTTAAAATATCTTTCAACATATTTTTACTGATTACAGTGGTATAATAATCTTATCAAACTCTATCCAAGGGTGGCGTATCAAACAGATTTCTAAGCTTTCTTTCAAACTAATGTGAATTCTGAAATACTGATACTATAAACAATTCGATGTACATTGGTATCAGTAGGAACCGATAAGGAATTACGATGAGCTGTAACTTAACTACAGTTAATTCTCAATTATCCTCTCTCATGTGGGACGGTAGTAACAGAGATAATCCCCAAATAATTATTTTACTTTAGAAGACAATATAAGTTTTGTTTTCTTCTTTCTTCTATCCGATTTACTTTCGTGATGTTTGAATCAATTCATTAAATAATCTAGCATCTTATGAGTGAAGTGTAGGTTGATCATAGCCAATAGTGTGCTAGTACACCAGCTCTTTAGGAAAAAAACCCCCAACAACCCCGATTTGTAGTGTTGGCCAATTTCTATGGTATTAATTCCTCTATCATGGCCACTTTCAAGGACCAACAGGATGTCATGGAATGTTGAATTGGGAAGAGATGTGCAGAATTAGCTCTAGGAAGCCATAAAATCTAGCTCCAGCACACCTCTGACGAGTGAAAAACATCTTCAAAAGGTCTTATGCATACATATAATCTTTGAGTATATGTAAGAGCTGACTGGTCTTCTGATATTAAACCTCCCCAGATCTGGATTAAATTCAACATCGAATTAGCAGATTGTGTCCACCTGTGGGAATTTCTTAGATTAAAGACAGGCTGGAGGCTGAGAGGTGGACAGTCTGATGGAAAGAGAGCAGGGACACGACTGTTAGTTTGAAGCTAGGTCCCAGTTGGGCTGTAGGGACTCCATGGCTCATGTCCCCAGTTGCTCTTATTTCAGGCATTTACTACCACATGCCTGCACAAATGATTACAGAAGTAAGTACTTCTAACATACCTGTAAATGGAACATCAATTACCACTTTATGCCTTAAAAATGGTTCAAATTAAAAGGTAATTTTAAAGGGTTAATTACTGGTTATAATTACATCATATTTACATATCAGAGGTAAATTGGAGAAAGGGAAAAATGCTTTATTTATGTTTTTGTATTTTAAAATTGAGCACAACTGACAAAACTAACATTGCCAAGTGTTTGCCTAGCCTAGGGGTGCCAACAGAGTAACACTGTATATGGGTAACAGAAGTGACACCTGGATTCCTGTTCACGTCTTCAGATTTTTAGGTGTAATTTTTAAGTCAAAGTTTAGGGCTGCCTGGGTGGCTCAGTCGGTTGGGCGTCCGACTTTGGCTCAGGTCATGATCTCGCAGTCCTTGAGTTCAAGCCCCATGTTGGGCTCTGTGCTGACAACTCAGAGTGTGGAACCTGCTTCAGATTCTGTGTCTCCCTCCCTCTCTGTCCCTCCCCAACTCACACTCTGTCTCACTCTCTCTGTTTAAGAAATAAACATTAAAAAAATGTAAAAAAAAAAGTCAAAGTTAGAAAAAGAAATGAGAAGCTAACTTTAAAGAGAAAAATAATGAAAAATGTATCTCAGTGTTTACTGAAAAGTTCTTTGTGGTAAGACTGACAGCCATTTCTAATAAAGTTCTTAAAAATTAATAGAAAATATAAAATAGTGGTTAATGTAAAAGACATAGCCCATCTTTAAAAATGACAAATCGCTAACAAAACAAAACAAATGAAAAATCCCTAATAACAGCAGCATAATGAGTCGGTGGTGGGAGCACCCCACCTGAGTGCAGCAATAAGGTACATGTCTCTAGAGAATTCAAGAACAATAATGAATAATCGTCAGTCCGTTTTTTAATTTTCCATGCACTGGCAATCCTGAACAGTGTCAAGTTAAAATATCCCTCCCTTCCTTGACTGACTTCTCCTAGCATACCTCCTCTATCCCCCTTGGTAAGCTACACGCTAATATTAGGAAATTTAATATTGAAATCTACCATACGCTAAAGCATTAGCTATCCTTTACCAAGTTAAAAGTTTCAGCCTTCATGTAACATTGCAAATTATAAGGTTAAAAGATTCAGTGAAACAATAAAATAGTACTTTCAAATTTCCTGAAAGTGAGCCTTAAGTTAAAAAGAGCAATATTTCTTTTTAATTAAGTTGGAAAGTCACAAGTTGATTTAATATAGACCACTATAGGTGGCTTTGCAGCCACTGCCAGCACAGAAGACATATTCGAACATACCGTTCGGACACGGGAATTATTGCTTTACTGGAGAAAAGGGAAAATATAAAATTATTGCTGGTTTCATCACTGTAACTCTGAAATGAAATGAAGACCAGATTTACAAAACGGCAAATAGTACAACGTCCTGCTTGAGGTTTAATTGTACCTCTGCGAGGTCTGAAAAGAGTGCTTGGCTTGTATTACGTCTCAGTGTATCCCAATAGCTTCTGGAGACCAGTTCCTCAGCATCTGTCTTAAGTACCTGTAGAAGTTTTAAGAAGTACATCTGAAATCTAAAGAACAGTCACAAAGAATGATAATTTATACACTTTAAGTCTCTTCTAGCCAACCTTGAAAAGAAAACACATTAACTTACCTGTTTTGTTTTCTGCTGCGCACAACAGTATTATATTACATTGCTGGTAAACCCGGGGTATTTTTTCAAAGGTGTAATGGTATATAACCACTATTTCCACGTACAATGTGGCTTTGTCAAAAAGAATCGCATTCCTCGGCCCTCCCCCATGCTGCCTACCGAAACATGCGTAACTTCTAAGAAAGTGTGAAATAAGCATTTTATTCACACCTTATGTGAATTCATTTGGAGAATATTTTGGTAATTTTGTAGCGATCTATAAAAATGATACTTAATTTAAAAATCAGTTATTGTTGGCTAGTGTACATTGTGTCAGTGCATCAAAGAGTCAAATGACCACATTCATATTTAGAGGAACAAAGCTGAAACTAATCTAAAACATATACAGAATAAATATGCCAGTTTACGTTAAACCACCTGAAGTTACTCAGGGATTTGGTAGCTGTGTCTATTGTGAATAGATGAGGGACTTCCTAATCTTCTATCTCAGTACTGGCTAGACTGAAGAAGGCGATGGATACCAACGGTAAGAAATGCAGTCTAATCTTCATATGAAAATGCAGAACTACAAGCTTAACTTGGGTCTCTGTAAACAAACATAATTACACGCAGTTTCTGGCACGGTTTATCAGGGAAGATTTCACAGGTGCTCAGGCTTGGTATTCTGGTTATTGTGAGAAGAAAATGCTGCTTGGTGTACTTAGGAGCGGCTGATGATTTTTATTTTTGTGTGTGTTAATTTTTAAGTCTGGTGCCATTAATAAAATCATAATGCATTTGGGAATTATTTCAACACACTAAACTCTACTTCATTATTAATTGGAAAAAAACACTGCTTACTGCTCATATTTTAATAGAATCTTAGATGTTAATAATAATGTATAATTTAGCAGAAATCACTTATATAAACATAGAGGTACTTATTACCATCAGTGTAAATGCAGCAATATACCAGAGGATCTGCTCATCACCCCCTCTAGTAACAAAATAAAATGTAACTAAGCAATTATAAGCCAAGTGAGTAAAATCAGCTGAATTTAGAACAAAGTCCGTGTCTTTATATAAGTATGGTAGAACCTCAGTAAATGTTAGCTAGATTAGGTACTCTGCAAAGATTATCTTAATATTTTCAACATGGATACATTTTTTTATTGTAACTGAGAAGGTTATGGTAAAGAAAGGGATTGTTAAACCTATCAAACTAGAAAATAAGGCTTACTACCCTGTTATTTGGAGGGTAACAGGAATGATTCACTTTGTGAAGCCATGCCTCTCTCCTTCCAACACTGGTCACCATCGCCACTCACGCACATGCACACACACAGGCACACACACCAACACTGATGACATCAGAAGGACGTTCATAACATATTAAGGGATACAATTAGTTTGATAGACTATACTGATGTGGATCTCTACATTTTCTGAGCATAGAAAAGACGTAAATGTATTCAAACATACTGATTATCTCTGAATGATGAGATTGGGATATGTTTTATTTTCCTCTTTTTGCTACCCATATTTTAAAATATTTTAAGAATGTATATTTATCTATCAGGATAATATATTTTTCAATAAAAATATCTTACTTAGAACATAACAGCTTAATGGTCCCTCCTGTAGAAAGCTTTCACACTCAACATTTAGCTCCAAAGATTAAATTATGATAGAATATATAACTGAATTGCTATAACTGCCAATATATGTTGTTTTATCCATAGGCTTTTAGATTATAGAGTTTCTGGGGAAAGGGACAATATTCTTATAGCAATTATTGTCATTCCTCATATTAATATGTCATTCCTTGTACTGAGGGGGTAAAAGCTAATACATCAGTGATTTTCTTGGCACAGTCATAGGTGTGTATGTTCAGGAGACAGGATTTAATTTTTGATAATGACTCAGGGATTAATTTGGGGGATGAAATCGAGGGTAGATTTTCAGAACATGCAAAACTAGTAGAAAACTTTAATATCAGAAAAATATAACACAATATTTAAAACAAGTTTAAAGTAGCAATGAAAATCAGCCTAGATTTTAATAGCAAGAAAGGCAAAGCAAATACAAAACCAGAATATATGCAATGCAGACTAAGAAAATACTGAGAGGGGAAATGCCCAAATATAACTCACTAAGCATTGTGATGGTTCTTAAATAGATATCATGATGCTCTGATATGTAAATGTGGGAAAATTTGCAAAGACTTCTTGAAGTCTTCTCAGTGTCTCATTACTATATGAGCTTTAGGCCTCCTTACTAGAATGTTGTTAGGTGTAGAAATTATTAAAAGAGGTAACAGAAGACATAGTTCAGAAGAACTTAAAAAATGAATGGCAAAGGCAAAATGATACCCACATGTACTATACTTTTTAAGACTGATTTTTTTTTTTTTTTTTTTTTTTTTTTGCTTAATTTAGAGCCTGTTATTAGAACTTCCTTAAACTTTGAAGTTTGGTCAAGAATTTCCTCTGTCTTTTTGGATGAGCCAAAGTAGCATCCTACTGAAGGCATTCCATGACATTAATGATACAAAGGATAGAAGGAAGGAAGGAGCAAAGGTCTGAAAATTCCTATGTTGAAATACTAACTCCCAAGGTGATAGTATCAGGAGGAAGTGGGGCCTCTGGGAGGTGATTAGGTCACTAGGACAGAGCCTTCATGAATGGGATTAGTGCTCTTATAAAAGAGGTCTGAGAGAGTTCATTAGCCTCCTTCCACCACTTGAGGATCCAGTGAGAAAGTGCTATGTATGAACCATGAAGTAGGCCCTCATCAGCTACCACACTGAATCTGTCAGCAACATCATCTTAAACTTCCCAGCTTCCAGAATTGTGAGAAATGTTTGTTCTTTATAAGCCACTCGGTTTAAGGTATTTTGTTATAGCAACACGAATTGGCTAAGACAGAAGGAAAAAAAGGAAGGATGGAAGGAAGGGCGGAAGGAAATAAATAAATAAAAGAAGGGAGAAAGGAAAGACAGAAGGAAGAGAAAACAATTTAGTAAAAAAGACGACTGATTTCAAGAAGGGAACATACCATTGTGGTAAGCAGAATAATGGCTCCCTAAAGTTGTCCACATGCAGATAGGCAAATACCTATATACAGTTAGGATCTGAGAAAGGTTATACTTAGAGATTAGGCAAACTGGAAAAACAAAAACAAAGCAGCAGCCCATGGAATCAGACAGTAAATTGTCTTTACTGTTAGTGATACTCAAAAACATACATATACATAGAAAAATAAAAGCAAACAAATAAAAAATAATCTGGGCCACTATGACAACTATGGCCTGAAAAACTATTATCCAAGAATTATAATTTAAAGTTACATAGGACTGGGGCACCTGGGTGGCTCAGTCAGTTAAGCGGCTGACTCTTGATGTCAGGTCAGGTCATGATCTCACGGTTTAGGAATTCGAGCCCCGCATAGGGCTCTACACTGACAGTGTGCAACCTGCTTGGGATTCTCTCTCCCTCTCTCTCTGCCCTCCTGTGCTCTCTCACTCTCTCTCTCTCTCAAAAATAAATAAACTTAAAAAAATAAAGTTACATAGGACTGCAGTTCTCTCCAGTGTATCACAGAATAACCCACAGCCGCACCCACACACATACAAATACACACACACGCCCTCCTGGAAAAAACACACACCTAACCCAGTCCTTAAAGAATCTCCACAGACACATTCCAACAAATCTGTACTCAAAATACAAAATTACTAAACACAAAAGAACATAAACCACCGTGAGTGAGACCCAGCAGAAACAACAAACCATAGAACAAAACCTGCAGACTTCAGATATTGAAATTATTAGGTATGGAATACAAAATAAGTTTAGTAAGTTTAAAGAATATAAAGCTGTATTTGAAAGGACTTTCCAGTAAGAACAGACTACTGAAAATGAATTGGCTGATCAGAAAAAAGAACCAAATAAAACCTCTGGACATTAAAGATGGAACCACTGAAACTTAGTATCATATTATACATACCTAAGGAGAAAATTAGTGAACTGGAATATAAGGTGAATAAGTTATACAGAACGCAACATGAAAAGAAAAAAAATATGACAAATTATTAAGGAGTAGTTAAGAGACATAGAAGAGAACATTAGTATCTATAAAAGTTCCAGAAACCAGTAATAGAGAAAATGGGAAAGAGACCATATCCAGAGAGATACTGGCGGTGAATATTCAAGAATTGATGAAAAAATACAATCCCTGTATTTGAGAAGCCCAATACATTTCATGCTAAATAAAGGCAAAAAGGTATACTGTAGTCAAATCGTAGAATACAAAAGGCAAACAGAATTTTAAAAGTAGCTAGAAAGGAAAACAAGATTAACTACAAACTAATAATTAGACTCGGAACTGACCTTTCAATTTCAATAAAAGAAGCCAGGAAACTGGAATGATACCGTAATTTGCTGAGAATAAATGTCAACCTATACAACAGATCTAGTAAGGTTATTTTTCCAAATAAGGGCACAGATATACGTGTGTGTGTGTGTGTGTGTGTGTGTGTGTGTGTGTGTAGATGCTTAAAAGGTATAAACTTCTAGTTATAAGGATAAATAAGTCCTGGGGATGTAAGGTACAACATGGTGACTATAGTTAATAACACTGTACTGTATAATGGAAGTTACTAAGAGAGTAGTTCTCAGTACAAGGAAAACAATTTGTAACAATCTGAAGTGACAGAGGTCAACTAAACTTATTGTGGTAATCACTTTGCAATGTATACATATATCCAATTATGTCATACACATTAAACTGATACAGTGTTATATGTCAATTATATCTCAACAAAATTAGGAAAAAATAAGGGCAAAATAAAAACATTTCCAGGGAGACCCTCACTTGAAGATAATCTTTCTGAGATTAAGACTGTCAGATTTAGGAGGGGATGAGATTAAAAAGGGGATTAATAAATGGCAGATATATAAGTAACTCTAAGCTAACACTGACAGTATATATTTCAGAAGCCTAATTTGAAGGATTTAAAAAAATGACAAAAAACCAAACTTTGTACAAGTTCAAGTGTCCAGGCCAGGAGGGGAATGGGAGATATCAAAGCACTTTAAGACTATTTTTTAGGGAAGAGGTGAAGATATGGCATATCTAAGTCTTCATTACCATAAGTATACTTATGGATATTTATGGAAATATAGTGAATGTCTTCTCAACTAATATAGGAAAATAAAGAGGAAAAATAGTGAAAATAGAGGAAATATAGTGAATGTCTTTTAAACTAATATAGAGGAAAATAAAGAGGAAAAATTAACCTTAGTTAATTCAAAAGAAAGGTAAGAAAGGAGAAGAGTATATGGAATGGCTAAAATAAATCTAAATAAATTAATAATCCCAGTAATGTAAATTGACTGAAATTTTCAAAAGCACAAATTATCACCCCACATAAAAAAGAACCAATAAAATACATAAAATATATGCTTTTAAAAAAGACATATCAGGGGCACCTGGGTGGGTCAGTCAGTTAAGCATCTGACTCTTGACTTGGGCTCAGACAATGACCTTACGGTTTCTGAGTTTGAGGCCCACATTGGGCTCCATGCTTACAGGGCACAGCCTGCATGGGATGCTCTCTCTGTCTCTCTCTTTCTGCCCCTCCCTCCCTCTCTCTCTCTCTCTCAAAAATAAGTAAACTTAAAATAAAAAAGACACATCAAAATGTAAGGAGAGAGACTGAAAAAGATGTACTAGGCTTCCATTAATGACAGCCAACCTTCTCATTAATAACTGAAAAAGCTGGACAAAACACAAAGTAGATACGTCCTCTTACAAGCATTGTAGAGACATTATTTGTCTCCGCTGCTGTGTAGACTGATGGTGCCAAAGCAATGGTGGGGAGACCTGCTTGCTCGCTGCCTTAGTACAAGAGCAGCACTGGCACCAAAGACCAAAGTCATGACATTCTTCGGTTCCATATACTCACATGAAAAAAACTTCACTTAAGAATGTATTTGCTGTGAATGTATCTGCTGCACTTGCATATTAATAGTTATAAAATACAATTTTTTAAATTCACCTGTGAGCACACGTCTCTTTAATATTCACTGGGATGAAACTAGGAGCATAAAACACTTCTGTGTTCTCCAGCACAGCGGTTGTCTTGAGAAAAAGCATGTGTGCAAGGGTTTGTGTTGCAAGGTGAACTGGTCACTTTTTTTAGGCACTGTCATTTTTGCTTGAAAGAACAGTGGGTAGAAAAACTACAGTTAATCAGACCTTGGTATCTGGCAGACATTTTTTTGAACCAAGCACGCCTGTCACTTCAAGGGAAACGAATGATAGCATTTGTTGCCAAAACAATGCGACTGCAGCAGACTGAACGCAGAAGCAGCCACGAGAAACCAGCTGTCTTCTATTAGACCAGACACTACACAGGTTTGCGAAGAATGTGAAATACCACTCTCCTCACTACGTTTTTAAAGTTACTTTAAAAAAATGTTTATGTTTATTATTTTTAAATGGATTAATAAATACTTTTAAACTTCTCGGTGTTAATTTCTAATAGGGCAAGTATGGATACAACCAACATAAACCAAAGCTCTTTCGGGTCCTCTATGATTTTCAACAACGTAAAGGGATCCCGAGAACAAAAATGTTCGAGGAGTGCTGCTTACAGCAACAAAAGGGAGTGAACTAGGACTGGATGCAACAGTGTAGATGACACCAACAATCTGTCGTGTCAAAGAAGCAGAAACAGAAAAACTCCTGTAATATGATCCCATTCATACGAGGCACAAAAATGGGTAAAACTAAACCACGTTGTTGAGGGTGCATTAAGTGGGTGGTAAACCCACACGGCAAAGCAGTGATTTACATAAAAGTCATGATTGTGGTTATCTTACGGAGGAAGGGGAGGGATTGTGACAGGAAAGACCTATGAAGGGGTGTTTGGGGGCACGGCAATGTTTTATTTACTGATCTGTGGGTTATATTTTTATTATTATTATTTATTTTATATTTACATTTTATTTGCCATAAGTTTCTGAACTAAAAAATATATTGTATTTTTTAAATTATTTTTTTAAGTTTGTTTTTATTTATTTTGAGGGAGAGTTAGAGCAAGTGGGGGAGGGGCAGAGAGAGAGGGAGACAGAATCACACGCAGGTTCCTTGCTGTCAGCACAGAGCCCGCTGCGGGGCTTGAACCCACAAACCGTGACATCATGACCTGAGCCGAAATCAGGAGCCAGATGCTTAAATGACTGAGGCATCCCTGACCTAAAAAATATATTTTAAAACTAAGGGAAAGCTTCATCATTACTACAGGAAAAAACAGAAAACAAAACAAAATATGGGGCGCCAGGGTGGCTCAGTCAGTTAAGCGTCTGACTTTGACTCAGGTCATGATCTCACAGTTTGTGAATTCGAACCCTACGTTGGGCTCTGTGCTGACAGCTGAGTCTGGAGCCTGCTTCAGATTCAGATTTTGTTTCTCCCCCTCTCTCTCTCTCTCTCTCTGCCCCTCCCCAGCTTGTGCTCTCTTTCTCTCTCAAAAATACAAATAAATAAGCTCAAAAAAATAGAAAATAATGCAAAATATTAATAAGACTAGAGGTGATATATTTATTTTGACAACCATATTGATTTTTAGGCAAAAAAAGCCACCATTTCTAGAGATCTGGGGATAGTATATAAAGAGACAATTCAATTAACTAAAAAGATGTAAGAAATCTATATTCTTGTGAGAGGCAGTAACAATGCTTCAAAATATATAAAATTTAAAAATAATAGAACTACAAGCAGAAATTAAGTCTATCGCTGTAATGTATAATTTAAAATAATAATTGACAGAGCAAGCTGACAAAAACATTAATAATGATAGAGGTTTAAAACACATATTAACATGTTTGATCTTACATAGAATACAACCCTGCACCCCATATTGGAGAATACAGAGACATTGTTTTAGTCATGTCAAAAACTGTATAAAAACTGGTGCATTTTCTGACTACAATGGAATCAGAGTAATTAAAACAATCTTTAAAAAAGTTTTTAAAAATCAAATAGGGTATTTCAAAGTAAATTATACTTGATTTTGCACTATTTATTCTTTCTCGTTTTTTACATTTATGTTCATTGCTGTGGCCAGATAATCAAGAGCTGAATATATGAGAAACGCGGAAAGAATCACAGAT
Source organism: Panthera leo (assembly GCF_018350215.1). NCBI lineage: Eukaryota > Metazoa > Chordata > Mammalia > Carnivora > Felidae > Panthera > Panthera leo. The sequence goes on from NC_056682.1 coordinate 21,410,730, forward strand.
GTTTGCAACAGAAAAGGCAACAAGGTAACCATCTTCTTGGATACAAAGGGGTATGCTCAACCTTATAGGATGGCAAGAAATAATCTGACATAACACGGGCAGAATCTACTGTGAGGGTGATTGAATTTTGTAAGAGGCTCTTACAGAGGCCACAGAATCTCTCTATAGGCAAAGTTAGGAGGGTCCCTGCACCTTTCCTGAAGCAACTTCTTCCTGAGGTAGGATCTCCGGCGGTATTCAGCTCCATGAACTATACTCACACTGTGCACTTTAGCATTCCAGCTGATGTGCAATTTTGGAAACTAGCACATAACTGCCAGTAAATTTATAACATCGTACTAATACATTTGTGCACTACATGCATTAATGATGTTTGATATAAATTTTCAGGCCAACTGACCTTTTTTTCTAATTGTAAACACATTTTCCTTGTTTGCTTGCATTGTTTCGAAAATAATCATACCTTTCTGAGCAAAAACTGCTCTATCAGAGGGGAAAAAAAGTCAGTTTATATAACCAACTAAGACCTAAGGGAGTTAAAAAGTTATGTAATCCATTTAATAAGACTGGATAAAAATGACACCAAGTTACACCACTTTAAAATATGTATTTTATATTATTAGATGGAAAAAATATTTTCAGTTAAAATATGTGATAAAAAAATTTAAAATATTACAATAAGATGAAAATCATATATTTGCTTTCTTATTAAATACACAAGCATAATAAAAATGAAATAGACAATTTAAATCTACTTCTCAATATTATTCAACTAATGTCTGAGTGATTGCAATTTGTATGTGTAGTTTAAACTAGAGCTATGTTAGTATCTATTTCCTTTTGACAAGAGTACTCTGAAAATCATCTATATGAAAATCATTTGAGTTTAAAGGAAAAATATAAAATGCCACAGTTGGAAAAACGGCTCATTCAATGACACATGAGATTAGAAAAATAAGTAATAAAGTCACAAGTATTAACATTTATTAAGTTTCACAGTACATATAATCTGTGAGATTTTCCTCTCTCTTTACCTGTCTGCACCCCCCCCCCCCCCGCTCTCTCACTCGTTCTCTTTAAATAAATAAACTTAAAAAAAAATGGAGGCGCCTAGGTGGCTCAGTTGTTTAAGTGTCTGGTTCTTGGTTTTGGCTCACGTCATGTTCTCACAGTTCATGAGTTCTAGCCCCACATAGGGCTCTGCGCTGACAGTGTGGAGCCTGCTTGGGATTCTCTCTCTCTCGGCCCTTCCCCGCTCTCTCACTCACTCTCTTTCAAAATAAATAAACAAACTTAAAAAAAATAATCTGTGAGATTTTCATTTTATATATTCTTACAAAGCTTTGAAATGATTAACAGAGGAACATTAAAATTTTCAAGAAAATGGAAAACTGTATTTAATGGAAAAAGTAGTGAACTTTGTAGTAAAAATTTAAAACACTTGTAAGGTGTCAAAACAAGTAGTCAGAAGGGTCCCATGGACTTGGGTTGTTCTCCAACCCATTCTAGGTCCATTCCTTGTGACTGAAGCAAGATACCGTGGGTTTATTTTATGTTGAATCATCCTCCAGTGTATGTTCAAAGCTAGAACAGAGTTAATTTTTATAGTTTGGAATTCTGGCTAAGTCTCCGACACAGGAGACCGCACGCCTGCTTTGCACACTGTAACTCTAACACTTTCAGCAGGAGACGGAGTCAGTAACCCTGAACTCAGGGGCTTCTCTCAGGGGGACTTTGTTTACTGAAGGATCCTTCTAAATGACTTAAGGATCCTTGGGGAAACTAAATGAACTGTGCATGTTTACATTCAAAAGGGGCCATGGCCTATATGCTCCGTTGTTAGTAGCTGGGCTAACCAACAAGCTCTGAGTTTCCAGGAGGAAGGAAAGGAGAAGAAAACTGAGCATAAGCATATCTGGAAGATCCGTTGCAGAACTGTCAACTTTTTCAAGAAAAGAAGAGTCTGAAAGTGGTAATCCTCTTCGAGAAATAACATGATATATTAAACATGTCAAGTATCATACCAGACTTTTGTACAGACCACAGGCCGTAGGCAGGCATTCAAGATTTTAGAAAAATTTTACAGAAATACTGATGACCAAGAAAAGTCTATCTATTAATATTCCTCTTTATCAGAACTGAGAAAGACTATTATCAGATGGATAGATCTAGTACTTAAAATACCTGTGTTCTGCAGGAGCATAGCCTGAGAATCTGCTCCATAATTTGTATTTAACTCTTCAAATACTGCTGAAAAATATAAAATTTTGATTATTCTATCAGAGCTTTTGGTAGTTGTTCACTCACCTTTCCCTTATTTTAATCTAAAGTTAGAGATATACACCTGCTTTGTAAATTTTAGTCTTCTTATAAATCTAGGAAGGAAATAAAAAAAATTGGCTTGGCCGCACCTTATTATATTCAATAAATTCCTCAACATTTTCAATAGTAGATATAGCTGGATACAAAGAAATAACATCATCAAGTACAACAGGTGAGGGATATTTACATAAAGAACATTTAAAGTATTGTACATACACTATTAGTAGGAGAATGGTATCCATAAAGTTGAAGACGCTGACATAGAGCACAAAGGGCCAAATGAAGTGTCACATTTCAGAATGAACCCAAGTATAGCAAAAGAAAAAAAGAAAAAGACGACAAAATAATCAATTAGGAAGGGCAAATCATTATGCTACATTCTATATAGAGCACACACACAATACAAGTGGGATAAATGTTAAAGATGAGTAGCAAAGTTTTTCAAATTTCATACAATTAAATATTAAGTGAATCTGTGCTCATTTCAACCATCTTCGTTTTAACTTTCTGACAGAACTATGGCTTTGAGTAAAACACTCCTCTGAAGTACACGGTTTTACTGACATGCTTCAGCAATTCCATATGGATTAGGGGAAAACTCTAGATGTGGCAGCATGGCAGTGGATATGGTATGAGACACCTGCAGTGGAATCGTGTTCTGCTCCTTTTAGCGCCATGACCTGAGGCAAGTCAATGAAGCTCTCTAAGATGGCTTCCTCCTCTGGAAAACAGTATGACACTTACCTGCAGAAATGTAATGAGGACTAAATGGGAGCAACACTTACAATGGACATAGCACAGAGTGTCTCAAGATACGTTGTTTCCCTCTTGACCCCCGCAGCACAGTTTTATTTCATGAGGATTTAGTATATTTCATATACGGTTAAGCGGAGACATGTTTTAGCTCATTTGATCCCCATAACAATCACATGTGGCCATTACTCCTATTATCCCCATGGCACAAATGAAGAAACTGAGGCACACAGAGGCTAAGGACCTGTTCAAGGTCAGGCAGATAATGAATGGCAGAGCTGATACTCAAACTCTGAAAATCTGGCTCCTGAGCCTGTGCTCTACTGTCTCTCTAATGTAATCAATGTATTTTCACTATAAGCTAAATTTCAATTGCTTAAAGATTCAAAAATCTTACCAGTTCAGATTTGCATTATTTAAAATGTGGCATCTATTAACAATAGATTACCATAGAGAGCTGTACTGTCTTAGAGTGCTGTTTATTTAGTTCAGAGGCTGTCTAAAGATTATTTCTGAATTGCTTTAAGAAATAGTTCTGATGGCTAAATTATACAAATAAATTTCAAGAGCACTAATTAAACTCTGTAAGGTAAATACCTATGAAGTATCTGTGGAGATCAATAGCTTTAGTGTTTCCTTATATATAAACAAGCTATACAGTATATTACTTGTAAGTCACTTTTATCTGTTCTTTAAAACAAGTCTCCTCCATGTATTTCCTAGAGGAAGCTTCACTGACCTATATGCATATAAAATTATACAATTTAGGGTATGTTGATATAACTTAAGTTTCAAATTCGGATAGACTTTCCCTAATTAATAAAAGTTAATAAGGTTTTACTATATCACTATTATGAACTATTTTCATTAAACCAGCATTAAATTTACTATTCCTGGGCTGCAATAAAGCTCAGAGCCAAGCTTTGTGCTGACAATGTAGCTTTTCCCAGTGTGGCTTGTCTGCTGTCATTGCTCCCTTTTCTCTCTCCCTTTGTTACTTGACTTACGTATTTTAGTAAATGTTAATGATTAGAACAGCACTGTGTTTTCCTTGCAAGATTCACAAGCCCTTTCTGAAAGCAGTATAGATAAATAAATAAACAAAACTGTTAAATTTTTGAAACTAATGTAAACATTGTGTTTCAACTATACTGAAAAAAAAAAAAGCCAGTTAAATTTCTGTCCATTGAAATATGACCTATTCTGTTCCCGAGGTATAGCAAAAGGTTAATCAACGTAATTCAGCCTCCTAAATGATATTTTATTAACAATTTGCTTATGCAGTTAAATATAGCTAATCTATCAAAATTAAAATAACTTCTTACACTTTCCATATATTATCTACAGAAAATAAAATTTACGAAGGTATTTAGTTCTCTCATGTTATTGCTAATACTCTAAAAAAATGGCATTATAGAGCTAATTCACGTGGGATTTATGAATTATAATTTGAAAATCACGAGACCTGAATTAGAGAACTCGTAATGCCCCTTTTAATACCTGAGTAACATTATAACCAGCTCTTGATTTTGTGTCTTCCATAAGCTTTGTCAGTTAGAATACTGAGGGTGACTCAACAAAAACTGATAATTATATCACAGTCAAATAGCTTATGAAATAATAAGTATTCCATAATCCTGATAATCTGCTTTTATTAATTTAAATATAAACACACAATCTATTGGGATTAAATATGGCACCATCTGCTACAGATAATACATGTTTTTTAAAAAAAACGTGATATATATCCTTATAGCAATGAGAATAATAAAAAATGTTGCAGCTCTGTAGGTAGACCAACTAAGCTGCTGCACAGGGCCACTAATTTAAAATGAAACAATCATCACTTACATCTCAACAAAACTGTGTTTCTGCTATCTAAGGACCAGACGAAGAAATAGGCTATAATGGTTAAAGTACAGATGTGGAGCTGCCCAACCATGGACTCAAATCTTAGCTTGCCATAATTACAGATAATAAGATAACTAATTTAACTGGTGGGCCGACAAGCATCCAGCACAGTCCCTGAGAGTAAGATCTCAGCACCTGTTTGTTATTTGTATTATGTGAGCCTGGGATACTGTCGGGCGGAAATACTTGGGACAAACAGAAAGAAGACTGGTAGGGAAATGGAGGCAAAGGCTGCTTAACTCTACCTTCAGAGTAAGTTGAAAACCTTACTCACCCCAGAAGAATCTCTTATTTCTAAGAACTCAAAAAAATATATTATTTCCTTGGTTTTGCTTCAACATCCATATTGTTACAGTGCCACTAAAGCCACTCACATGTAGAATTAAATCTTTGCAATTCACCTTTAAATTTTTTCATGCATAATGATCTGTATTCATCTATTATATGATATACCCTTCAAATCTCATGGAAAACAACAATATGGATGAAAATGAAAAAATGCATGTGATTATGGACACAGATGTTTAATATCAATATTTAAGATAATATTGATACAGATGCATAGAAATCTGAAGCAGTTTTCCTACGTAAGAACTTTAGGAAGCTTTCCTGCAAGGGATAGCTGTAAAGTTACCAACTGTAGTTCTTGTGTCTCAGCATGAATAAAACGACTCTCAGCTAGAAGGCCCACCTGAAACTACCATAAATTATTCTTACCAGCATTGCACGCTTTTCTTCATCTCCTTTAGTTTCTCTCTTTTCATTTTTTTTCCTGAATATCTCTTGAAGCTGACAAAGAAAGTGATCAAGAATCAAATATCCAGTGAGTTTCCGGGGCCCCACTTACCACCCTGTGCTAGGTATATTCTAAAAACATCTACCGAGAACATTCATACTGCTACAGATATATTTTCTGGTACCAATTTTTTTTTTTTTTCCTGAGAAAAAGAAAACACACCCTTGGCTACTGGCAACCTATGGTTAAGTTAAATGCACAAGATTATAGCTTTACTTTATCTCTAAGACATACAGACAGGGAGTCTGTGACCCACAAATAAAAAAGCCTACTGGGGTATAAAGAAAACTGGAACAGAATTCAGGATTGTAGGTTGGAGCCCATCTTCTGTCACTAACTTCATGATGGTGAACAGGTCACTCATCCCTCACGAGGCCCCAGTTTGCTCACGTGGAATGAGATGGCCTCGGAAGTCCTTTTCAGGTAACCGAATGCTGGCGGGAGCAAGGGCTCTGCCTATAACCCCTTGAGTAAGTTAGTCTAATCATTCACGGAATGTTTTCCACATCCAGAACAAGGAGGTAACTCCTTCCCTTACAGGAATATTTTTTTTCTCCAGCTTTATTGAGGTGTAATCGCCAGGTCTTGTAAGAATGTTGTGCAGAGTAAATATTACACATAGTTACTCAGCACATTGCCTGTCACAGAGTAACTTCTCAAGAGATGTCATTTATTATTATTAATGCTGTTATTTCCTCTTTAAAATTCTATCTTACAAAGGGAAGCCTAATCCTACCTCTATCACAGCTTTCTGGTGAGGTCAGTATTCTTGTCTGTGTAACCTGAACAGCGATCTCAACTCTTCATTTCATAAGGCAATAGTTGAAAGTCAGATGAAATGTATTACCTCCCAACATAGGTAATAACACAAATACAGTACATAATATAAATGATTTTGTGAACAAGTACATTTATCCCCACACTTTTTCTTTGTGAAAAGAGTTTTCAGCAAAGGTTATTAATACTCATTTCATAAATAGGCAGGGTAATCCTAGATTTTAGACTCTAACAACTAAGTTAGCTCAACTCTACCTCCTTCTTTCAGGAATTCTTTGCTGTTGACAAACAGACTAAAACAACAAACAAAAGCCATCACACCTGAGGCAGCAGTACAGCCACCACAAAGGCAAGGAGCACACCATCGCCTTCACAAGAGTAAAGAGCAGAAGCCGTGGTCCTGCATGAACGTTTTTACCTCCCGTCTCCACAGACAGCTTTCCAAAGGACATCTCTATACAGGCGACTTTCAATGGACTGAGTTCCAAAAGTTAATCTTTTAATCAATGGGGTAGAACTTGGGAGTTTCTACAGAAAGCTGACTAAAAATTATTTAGAGTACTAGGCCCATTCTGAAAGTCCTAAAATGGAGTTTTATGCTATCATAACAAAACCATATTAAACTAAATCTGTTGACTTTGGGATGGTAGGAACATATCTCTACCTTTGCACTGAACCTGAAAACTCTTACCCCCCTCCCCCATCATCCTGGAAAACACTGGAATGAGGGGTCTGTTGTGGTTCCAATGGCCTGGTTCAGGGACTGTCCAAGCGAGGGCTGCATGGGTGTTAGAGGAAGCCATGGGACAGATCCCAGCAAGTAGTGGCTTGCTTCTTTTTGAATGGCTACTAATTAGCTTTCGACAAGGATTTTTATCTCTTCTCTTTCCTAGCACAGAAAAGAATGATTTCATAGTTTCTCTTCCATGTTCCAGCCTCTGAGGAAAATACTAAGCTGTTTAAGAGGTTTTTTGAGGGATTTTTAATGGCTGGTTACAAAGGAAAATATAAAACAAAATGGCTATTTATATGCCGTCTTTCTCTTTTCTTTTTACTAGGGGCTAAGGGTATATATATCTTGTTACTGGAAGGATCTCTACTTTGAGGGGGAAAAAACAGACATTTTTGACATAGAAGTAGATGCAGAATCCCTGGGTGAAAAGAAATAGAAGATTCTAGAAGTGGGAGGTGGTAAGATGAGTGGTAAGATGAGTGAGCAGCTGTGATGTTGCCACACCAGCACCAGTCCTGTGTCGGTCGGGTGAGAAAGACTGAAGGTGAATACCTAAGAACAATCTTACTCTCCCCACTTTACATCAGACCTCATTCAAAGACAGGAGAAGGGAATAGGAAAATGGGGACCAGACCGGAACATAAGGCAGTGATAAATGGAAGAGGAAAGCAGAAAGAAAAACCACAGATCCGATCATGAGAAGGAAGGGAAGTTCCTGTGGCAAAAAGCTGTGGTTGGGGGCACTGAGAAGATGGGGTCTGAGAAGAACTGAGCACAGACAACACCCCCAGACTGCTCGTTACCCACCCACTGGGAAATATCAGGCTCATTTCAAATGCTCAGAAAGCGTGTAACAACTATAATCACCTTTATATAATGAATATAATTTATATATTTTTTAATATGAAAATTATTTAAAGTACGTAAGAATATACTTCTTTATTAAATTAAGGTGAAAGCATAATTTTTTCACTCTTCCTTCTACATTATTTCAAATAATGCAAAAACATAAGAATATAAATATTCAATACTTAACTACTGATAAAATGCAGCATATAATATACATACCACCAAAAATTCCTTTTTGTCCACCATCTCATTACCATCGGTGTCAAACATGTTGAAAGCTATTCTAAATCCTGCATGTGGCTCTGCCAGAAAAAATAGAAAAGTACTTGTGAAATGGAAAAATGTTTATAAAGTACAGTTGTAAGCAGTTATGTATATACTGTACAAAAATACTTTCTTTAACCAAGGATTTAAAAGCAGCATGTTACTATTAGTTAAATATAATAAAAGCTATATATGTATACATATTTCTGCTTCCTGTATTAGCACACTTAGTAACAAAATTGATAATACACTCTAGAAGTATTTGTGTGGTAACTGTTGCATAGCACAGACAGTAAAATTTAACTAACCTTACTTGCAAAAATAAATACTTCTTTTTGTTATCCAAAGTCTGTCAGTTTTTTTAAAAGGGAAATATCAAATCATCGCATATGTTCAACTACTTAGATTCAAAGAAAAAAGTTAAAACATGACACAATGGAGCAGTTGTAATTCTTAGGGAAATTATTGTGCGAATGACCTATGAAAATAAATGTCAAGCACAAGATATTACATATCTGAGTTTAAACTTCTAGAAGCCTCAAAAACAGAAATATAAAAGAGGCTTGAATAATTCTCAATTCCCCCCAAATACAAGGAACAATTGCTTTTCTGAGAAAGACATACTTTTACACACTAAGAGCTGCTTTAATGTTATGAATCTTATAAGGAGGTTCACTATCTTTTCCCTTCTAAAGCATAAAGAAGAAAACTTGAACGTGTCCTTCAAAGAGAAGCTCAGTACACATGCCTTTTAGAAACATCTGACCCTTTCTTTTGAGATGACGTGCAAAAAGTTTGGAAGAGAGGCCTCCCACAGATACATTTGGTATTTACCTGTTGTAAAACCTTGAAGCTAGCAAAAGAGAAGCACGTTACCCTACTTTCTTAACTGGTAATCGCTGTCTCTAATGGAAACAGAAGCCAGTCTTATATGCAAGCTCATTTCTTGCTTATAGCTTAGGAATGTAAACTTACTTTCATTAGCATTCAGTTGAAAAAGAAATAAAAAATTTCATCATCCCTAATAACCAAGTCTTAAGCTTTGAGATGATCCTGAAAACACACAGACAGGAAGTCCTTACACATAGTGTTTGGAAGGGAAAATAAAGTTAAAGCAATAACAAGCAAAGAGGAGAAAACTACAGACAGGTAACACAGATTCCGTAGCCCACTTTGTGTCAGCTCTGTTTTCACGTTTGGTCTTCGTTCTAATCTAAAAAACATCCATAATTTTTCAATGAAATTCCTGCAAGTTTCTAAAATGGGTCCTGAACTCCAAAGGAAGATTCACTGTGTCCCAGGATCCTAACCCTTCCATGTAAGCACATCCACCAGGTGTTTTCCTTACGCATTTAACCACACACCCTGTCCCATCTCAGTAAGTGGCTTCCCTAGCCAGTTCTGTTATATTCTTGCCTATCATTCTGCTGTGTTAGGTATTTCAAATGAATAGTTTTGCAACCAAAGTTGTTCTAGCTGACAATACAGCTTTTTTACAAGTCTCTGAGATACTGGTTGACACTCCTTTGATTTTCACGAAGTATTCATCATTGACTGGGCTTGAATTGTAATGGCTTTCCAGTCTGAAACAACCTCAGACAGTTGTATTACTACTAACCACTAATTACTACTAACCACTAACCCTTAGTGTAACCACTAATACAACACTTCTCGTGCTTCAGCACCAACGTTTTAATTTTGAGTTCGGAAGAAAAAAATACAAAAAAGAATAAAGGATAATTTTTGAAACACACATACTCCCCCCCCAAACTTCCTACGATAGAACTCCAACATAACACCATTCATTAGTAAATTTAGAGTAACAAAGTGGCTCTGAATTTTCTAATCATAGAGGTACAAGGAATTTTATGACTTGTTTCTAATGACAGAGTTTCACTGATACTCTTGTTCCCATACATCTCCACATATCCCCACAAACAGAAATCCCTCTAGCGATATTCTTTCATTTACTCTTTTTCACTCATTCACCAACTAGTTTTTTGAGAGGTGACCATGTGCTAGACACTGTTCTTGATACAGAAATGGACAAAAAAGAGAAAACCTTTGCCATCATGGACCTTGCATTCAAGTATGGGGAGAAAGACAAGAACACATAAACCAATAAACGAATCCTTTCAAATAGTTTTAAGTGCTATGAAGAAAATAAAGCAAGGTAAAGGGAGAAAAAGGGAGCGGTAGGAGAGGGAGGATGGTCAGGAAAGGTTCACATTTCACATTTCAAAAGAAACCTGGATAATGTTTATTATCATGAGGATCCTGAGGAGAGAAGCACTGATGGCAGAAAGAGCAGAGAGTACAAATTCCTGAGGTGAGAATTCAAGGAACACAAAAGCCAGGTGGCTGGAGCACAGTGAACTAGAGCAGGTAAGATCCTGCATTAAATGCAATGAAATTTAACTAAAAACACGAGTAAGCCCTCTGTAGATTTCATAAAAACTGCTGCATACGAGAGCAAGAGAGTAACAAAGCTGTTCTAGGATGATGATGGGTATTCTGACACACTCACTAGTTAAAAGACTCATTCTTTCATGCTAGTCTTAAAAAATATGTGATTTCTGTGAGGGTGGCAGGAAATTTACAAATTGCCATCTGACCTGATCTTTAGGCTTTCATGTAGATTAAACCACAAGGATTGATATATGACGTAAAATTTGTAATTTATGAGCACTTTATTACTATTCCAGAACCATAAAAATAGTTACGTTTTTGCCTCTTGATAGTGCTATGCTTAGCATTTGCTGATTTTCGCAAAATAACCATGTTGGTAAACCTAAACTGATTTTCAGTAGTAAGAGAATCTAAGATTTGTTTTCCAAGATTCTGATTAAAAAAGAAAAATGGATCCAAAAATAGACTTATGAGTACACTTACTTGTTAAAATACACAAGAGAAAAAGATATTCTGTGTAAGAAATCACACCTAGAAGAAAAATAGTATTAGTAATGCTATATATAAAATATTACTTTATATTTAGCAAGTAAAATATTATTATAATATGCAATATTAATAAGGAACTTACCGCTTTAAAGAACATGCTAAGTACTGTTTTAAGCAAGACTAAACTATTCTAAAATCACGGCCAAAAAAACCCAAATTTTAATTTGTTTCACAATGCCTCTGTAGAACCCATGTAAAATTCCCATTAATGCTCCTAGATATTTTGACAAGGAAAGCAAAATTACAATGTTTACTTATAGCTAGCTGTAAACTTGCTGCTAGTTTTCAACGGATGAATCTAGCATAAAATAAAAAGGCTAAACTGTAAAGTGCTGAAACTTTCAGAAAAAACATTTAGATATTCTTGCTTACAAATCTAATTTCTGTATTGCTTAAAAAATGAAACTTGTCTGCTTTCAAGTTATCATTTATTATTCTTGACAAACTTAATGCTTCTATTAAATGTACTCTTATGAAATTTTTGTTTTAATTAAATGGGTTACACTTTCTGAATACTGCATCCCGAGTTCTCTATAATCCCAGAATTACAAAGTTCGAAAGGTGTTTAGAGTAAATAAAGATATATATTCTGTTACTCAAATTCTTACTTTTGGGCATAGCACCCCAAACTAGAATTCATGCTTCACTGAATTTCCAAGAGGATCCTGAGAAAATCACAGTCAGGAATAAGTCAATTAACACTTCTCCAGATATCAGATAGTCCTAAAGTTTGGTAAAAGGGTATACAAAAATCCTTAAATAATCAGATCGTGAACCCTGAAACTCCATTTTCCCTGATGCTCTTTGAGGCTCCCCTCTTTGTTACAGAACAAAGAGGACAGGAGTCACTGTCAGGCAGTTTGTCAGAAGACTTGAAGGGAACTAGCTAGAAGCCCTGTGAAAGCATTCCCTTCTTTTGTTTATACTACAATATTGTGACCTATAGACAGATAGTTCTGGTTGACTGCCATGAATGTTATGGGAGAAAGATTCTGGAATGGCCAACGTATATAAAGATACAATACCTAGATTCCATAGGGATCCCTCATAAAAAAAAAAAAAAACAAAGAGAGAGAGAGAGAAAGAAAAGAAAAAAGAAGAAAGAGAAAAAGAGAGAAAGGGAGACAGGAAGAAAGGAAGAGAAACAGAAAGGAAAATGGGATGGGAAAGAAAGCTCTATGTCTTTACAATCCCATCTCACTGACTGTCGTTCTGATTGACCTGGTGGAATACAGAGATGCTGGTTGGTATAAAGAAGTCTAATAACTACTACACATCTTTTATTTGATAATTAACTCAAGGTTTCCCACAGGGAATGATTACTTCTTAACAGTGAGAGCACTCATCACAATTATCATGGTAGGTACCCGTCTGTAGGACCAAATGGTTTCTGAGGTGGTGTAATCCACAGGCATGGAGAACAAAGTGAAGCTCATGATATAATTTTATAAAAATGATCAAGGAAAAGAGAAAATACTACTAAACATGAACTGTAACTTCTTAATGCTAATGCTTTCCAATTACAAAAATGGAAAACTATTAAACTGGCCCTTCAATTTATTTTAAGGCCACCCAAGATCAAAAAGTAAAATAAAATAAATACATATGCTAAGCATATAGTAATGCTGTGATCTTTAAAAAAGAGGGTAAGAAAGATGCCAACTAGGTTTCTTTTGAAAATTCAACAAAAAAACTTCTAAGGGAAGTTCCTTAAAAACATTATACTATTTAGTTCCTCTATTATGACGCACTACAGTTGGCTGTTATGACTAAGTCTGGATAATGTTTTCATAAATGTTGCATTTCAATTAACTTTTTGTAAAACTGCATTTTCTTGCTGGGAAATATTTTAAGTAGATATAATTCACTTGTAAACTAATCTTTAATAGCTCTAAAGATTTAGCTTTAAAATTCCTTTGCCACTTAAACCTATTTATAAAAAAAGCAAGGCTGCCTGTAACATTCTACTTCGCCTAACCTAAAGGTTCTAAAACTTTTCGGGTATAAGGATTGCTTCAATAATCCAATCACTGTGACACAGCTCTGCACTGTCCTACAGGGTAGCCACTGGCCAGATGTGGCTACCTAAACTTAAAACAATTAAAATTAAACACAATAAAACATTTACTTCCTCAGTTACAATAGCCACATTTTCAGATCCTTAAAAGCCACATGGGGCTAAGGGCAGTATACTATGGGAGACAAGACAGAAATACAACATTTCCATCACTATACAGATAATTCTGTGGGGTAGCACTGAACAGCTCATGTCCCCCGAAAAACATGCTAATATGCATACATCATAAAGAAGATTAGGACAGGCCTAAACTTAGGGCTTCCAGATTTAACGCTCTCCTTAACTACAAAGAATTTCCTTCTTCCAGGCATTTATTTTTCTTAGATTATACTTGATCCAATTTGTATTTTCCCACTAGAAGTATTAAGTAAATATTTTTAAATTTGCTAACTTCTCTTTCTGAGCTTTGAATTTTCCTGATTCTATCATCCCACCCTAAGATGTGAATGACCTTTAAGACAACTTCTAGGAAAAAATTTCTAAGAGCTTTAAAGATACCATGGCCCTAATTTTAAAACTCTAGTTATGAAAAATCCTGCAATAAAAGGTAAAGTGTCTACTCCTTTCAGATTCCATGTCAACTAGGTGAAAGCAATTTGAATTTCTAATTCTACTCAGATAAAATATATAGACTATAACTATTCCTTTAAAATATTTGTCTTCATACTAGAGTATACTATAATTATTTTCAAACCAATAATTGTTCATATAATTTCTTTAACATTTTAATTTTATATACTCTTATACTTGAGCATGTTAAAAAGTGTATTTTTAAGAGAAATTACTTTGTAAGATTAAAGAGATTTTGTTAGTGTTTTCTACAAATATGAACAAAAAGTACAGTGTCAAAGAAAACAGCAATAAAATCAGTATAATTTGATTGCAAGGAAGTGTATGAATCCATGACTTAGACAAATAGATATAGCTAAGATAGTATGATCAAACAGGTGGATTTTGCAGTGAGTGTTGTTTTTAAAAGAAACATGTTCAAACTGGGTGGCCAAAAGACATCCAATAAGTTTTTCATACTGATTAAATTTTTAAATATCTATAGTTGCCTGGAAGTAAAATGGAAGGAAGAAAAATAGTTGGAGATCAGTATTTTTAAAAAATGCTTTCTGTAAGTAAATATAACCTACATTTCTCTTTTATTTTAAACATTTTTTTTTAACGTTTATTTATTTTTGAGACAGGGAGAGACAGCATGAACGGGGGAGGGTCAGAGAGAGAGGGAGACACAGAATCTGAAGCAGGCTCCAGGCTCTGAGCTGTCAGCACAGAGCCTGACGCGGGGCTCGAACTCACGGACTGGGAGATCATGACCTGAGCCGAAGTTGGATGCTTAACCGACTGAGCCACCCAGGCGCCCCTAACCTACACTTCTCAATATGGTTAAAAAATAATTTTTTGTACTATGAAGGTTCACTTTGTTGTAAAAAATTTGAAAGACATGAATAATATATATAAAAATAAGAACCACCTTTAATCCCACTACCCAGAAACAATCAGTATTAATATTTTACTATTTTTCTTTTCAGTTTTTTCTCTATGCACACACACACGCACACACACACACACACACACACATGAATAAAATTACTTTAAGTATGAGGAAAAAATATATAAATAGTATAAATAATATAGTGTCCATTTAAAAATGCATAAGTATTAAAGTTAATTTACCTCTTTCTTTAAGATTGCGAAAAAGCTTTGAGGATCCTTTCCAAACTGGTGGTGTTTCTGAGAGCATTTGATTTAATTCCTATGACATAAGGTATCACAATATTAATGGTAAACCACTTACTTATAAATAAAAAGTATTTAAATGCCTATGCAAAAAAATTCTTCACTTAAAGGACCTGAGACATGGCTGTATTTATTCTATTCTATACCTGTGGTTCATTCAACCACAAAACTTAGTATTTGCCCACAGTCTAACCATAAAATAAATAATAAAGAAGCTAAGTTAAATTCAATTAGAGCTATCAAAAATTTAAGATAAGTTTAGCAACTGGAGAACTATATATAAAAAAAACAATTTAAGATAAAACACTGAGTTTCATGAAAGCCATAATTAAGGTGGATTTCCTTATCAAGGTCAGAGATGATGACCTGGCTTCACATACTGTCTCTTCTCTGTAGCCGTCTTGGATTTAAGGAGCTGGAAGAAGTAAATGGACAGAGGGTCATACTGGGAAAGAATGAGTAATATTTTAGTAGTGACTCAAAGAATGGTGACATCAGATGAAGCAGGAGTTCAAGGGTATTGAGTTATGGTGGCCACTTTCAATTTTTTTTTCTAATTTTAACTTAAATATTCAGTAAAAAACACAGACTGCAATTGCTTAGTCTGCCTTTTTAAAATCAAACTATCACAGCAGGTTGGGGAACTATTTTGAAAATTTAAACATTTGAATCATTGCTCAGACACCAAAGGAATTCTGAATTTATTGTTAATACTTAAAAATAATTAAATGAAAATTATATTTTGGTTAATTGTGAAGAAAAATTATTAAGGGATTTGGTAAGATAAATTGAAATAATCTGAAATAAAAAAGGTAGTTTGCTAAGTAACACACTGAAGAACACTAGAAACCACTTGTATATTCCAGACCTGATTCTTGCTACACAACGATGGTTCCCCAATACCCCAGGCATAACCTGGGAGCTTGTAAGAAAAGGAGGTCTCAGTTCCCAGACCTACTGAAACAGAATCTGTATTGTTAGTAAGAACTCCAGGTGATTTTTTTTTTTTTTTACACATTACACTTTGAGAAACACTTTAGACAAATCCTTCCTGATGCGGTTGTATCTAAAAATATTCTGTGACATTATAAACTTTTTTTTTTTCATTACAAAGCTGAGTTAGCAGGCAAATAAAGAATCCCTGGGAGAGTTATTTTTAGGGGTTTTCCCTGAAGTCCACCTGTGAACCCTGCTTTCATTTCCGTTGTGTAGTGTTATCTCTGCATTGCAAGTAACAGATGCCAGCGGACAATCAGTAGTGTCTGAGTAGGGCAGCAACAGCACAGAGGTAAGAACTCAGGTATGAACAACAATGAGAAGCCACATATTTACTGCTTAAACAACAGTAAACTCATGAATATTTTTGTTAGAGCAAGAGATGAAAAATAACACTTTGCATATATTATATACACTTTAATGTATACCGTATCTATTAAACAAATATTCACTCCTCCATTTTAACTATTTCCATGTATTCAATTCCATCTCTTCTAGTTTAAACTCCACTTGAGTTTACAATCAAAAAAATCATAGCTACCTTTTTCTGAGTGCCCTCCATGTGCCTAACAATGGGCTAATACAATCTCTCATTTAATTTTAAAAAACAAACCTCATTCTGCATATTTTACTGAGACTTAAAAAGAATAAGAAATTCACCCAAGGTCACACAACTTCTAAATGATGGGCCAGATCCTTACTGACCAAGCAGTTTACTTTAGTAATAATTCATATTCTTCTGGTCTAGATTATCCAATTAACACATTGATCTTTGTCTCCTGTTGACTTTAAGAAGTTTGAAAATGTATTAAAATCTGTATTTCCACTCGGAATGTGAATCTCCCTCCCCATTCAGTGCCTATCTTGGTCTCTTATAGGTAGTGGTGCTGTGTAATAAATGCTTTGCTTGGCCTTTGCCCCTGGCTCCTAGGAGACTCTGAATCCTTGAGTCACACCCAGGGTGGGCTGCTGACTGCCAGAAGGAATCACCGTGGGATCAGAGAGTTGGAGCTTTGAGCTCTCCTGACTTCTGGGGTGGGGTAGGAAAAGGGACTAGAGATGGAGCTCAAGCACTTGGCCAATGAACCAATTATACCTAGATAATGAAACCCTCAATAAAAACTCAACGCCCAAGCTCAGTGGAGATTTCAGGTTGGTGAACACGCCGATGTGCGAGGTGGGGAGAGGGCACGGAAGGCGTGTGTTTGGGATCCTCCTATACCTGTCCGAGGAGTCTCTTCATATGGCTAGTCCTGACTTGTGGCACTTAGAATAAACTGTTAATAAATACAGAATGTTTGTCAGTTTTGTGTCAGTCTAGAAAATTACTGAACTTGAGGAGAATTACAGGAACCTCTTGGATTTGTAGCCAGTTGGTCAGAAGTGTGGGTGGCCTCGGGACCCTTGAACTTGCATGTGGCATCTGAAATGAGAGCAGTCTTGTTGGGGACTGTGTCCTTAAATCTATGGAGTCTGAAACTAACTTTGGATGGGTAGCATCAGAATTATATTGCAGGGGCGCCTGTGTGGTTCAGTCAGTAAAGCGTCCAACTCTTGATCTTGGCTCACGTTGATACCTATAGCTCTAATGTATTTATTCACCATAGTTCTGTATTATACATTGAATTTGTCCTTGATATGCCTCGGTGACAATTCTTTTATTCATTTCTCAACTGACTAACATTTATATTGTTTTTTTTGTGTTTTGGCTATTACAATTGATGCTGCAGAAAGAAGAAAACAGAAAACATGTACAGGACTGCTGGTGTAACTATTTCTCTAGTATACATCTCTAGAAGTAGAGCTCTTGATTATATATTTTCAACTTTATTAGATATTGACAAATTTCTCTCAAAAGTGAATATACAAATTTGCATTCTACCTTGGTTCTTTCTTCTTCTTGTCGGTGCTAATTACTGGTATTGTGAGATTTCTGGCAGCTGATAATCTGACGGGTGTGAAATAGCAACATATTATTGGCTTAATTTGCATATCCCTGATTAGTAGCGAGGCTGAGCTCCTTTACATATATTATTGGCCATTCTATGTTTACTCATTTTTTTCTTATTGAGCTGGCTATCTTTCTTCTATTGATTTACAGGAGTTCTATATGAGTACAAGACACTCAATGTTTTCTGTTAATACACTGTAAGCATATTCTCCCATCTATTATACATCTTTTAGCATTGTTGACACTCTTTTGGTATGCCAAAATTTTTCATATTTAATTTAATAAAATTTGCCCAAATATCCTTTGAGCTTTGTTTTGTGTCTTATCTAAAGAATCCTCTTGTATCCCTTATTTTACTTCTAATATTTCAGAATTTTTGTTTGTCAAAAATAAGAACTTAATCCATCTGAAATTTGCTTTTGTGTATGGTGATCAGTTTAGTATTTAATTTGTTTGCCTCCATGTTGGAAAGACTATTGTTTCAGTATCTAAAGGTCAATTCATTCTCTAGCGATTTACAGATCTTTCCATATATGCATGGGTCTGTTTATGAACTCTATATTCTATTATTTTCATCTAATTAAAAAACTCTTGCAATAATACAATACTATTTTAATTATAACTCTATTATTAGTCTTAATATGACACAGGCCCAATCATTCTCATCCTGATGTTTTCCCCTCCTTCCTTTTCAGAATTGTTCTGAAAATTCTGGATCCTTACTCTTCCAAACGAATCACCCATGAACATGATCTATTTCTCGGTTTATTCATGTCTTTTAAAAAATATAACAATGTCTTGCACATCTTCTGTTAGGCACACAAAGTAATAGTTTTTGTTGCTATTGTGAAAAGTATCTTATTTGACAGTACAGCTTCTAATTGCTATCGCTGGTGCAGAAACATTTTATTAACTTTGGTTAATTGATCTTATACTCAGCAGCAACCTTGCTAAACTTTTACTAAATTTGAATACATTTGAAATCTATGTATTTTTACATTTTTCTCTCAACCATATGGCTTCCTACTGTGCTAATCCTTAGAACCTCTTTCTTTCTTCTTGTCATACTACATGTGATAGCCTGGATTATGTACACCTCAAATTTACATTTGAAGTCATAATTCTCAGTACACCAGAATGTGACTGTATTGAGAAAGGGCCTTTAAAAAGGTAATTAAGATTGTTAAGTGAGGTCATTATGGTGGGCCCTAATCCAATATGACTGGTGTCCTTATAAAAAGACATCAGGACACAGACATGCACAGAACAACAACATGTGAGGATAACAGAGGGAGAAGATGGCCACCTACAGGCCAAGGAGAGAGGCCTCAGAAGAAACCCATGCTGCCAACACCTTGATCTTGAACTTCCAGCTTTCAGAAACATGAGAAAATAAATTTCTGTCATTTAAGCCACCCAAACTTTGGTATTTGCTACAGCAGCCCTAGCAAACTAATACACAGCATTAGCTTTGATCTGCAGTAAAACAGGGAGTTAGCAGTTGTGATAGGAGACATATTTATATCGTATCTAATTTTATTTATATTATTATTACTATAATGTTAATTTAATTTTGAGAGAGAAGGAGAGCACAAGTGGGTTAGAGACAGAGAGAGAGAGTGAAGGAGAAGGAATCTGAAGCAGGCTTCAGGCTCTGAGCTTTCGTCCCAGAGCCTGATGCAGGGCTTGAACTCATGGACCATGAGATCATGACCTGAGCCGAAGTCGGATGCTTAACCGACTGAGCCACTCAGGCACCCCTATATCATACATAATTTTAAAGAGAATGTCTAAAGTTTCACATGTAAACATTGCATTTGCTACAGGCTTTGGGAGGGTTCTCTTTAACTGTTTAAAGAAGTTCCCTAGAATGCTATCCTAATACTGATTTTTTTAATATTGAAGTTTATCATACATTTAAAAGTACAAAAAGAATATATTAAAATTTAAAGTAGAAACTGTTGGGGCACCTGGGTGGCTCAGTCGGTTAAGCGTCCGACTTTTGGCTCAGGTCATGATCTCACAGTTCGTGGCTTTGAGCCCCGTGTCAGGCTCTGTGCTGACAGCTCAGAGCCTGGAGCCTGTTTCAGATTCTGTGTCTCCCTCTCTCTCTGCCCCTCCCCTGTTCACGCTCTGTCTCTGTCTCAAGAGTAAATAAACATTAAAAAAATTAAAAAAAATAAAGTAGAAACTGTTAAGAAACAGAAAATTACCAGTACTTTATAAGCCTCTTTGTAGCTCTTACTTATGATATATCCCTCCATCTTTCCCAGAGGTAAATATTGTCTTAAATTTATCATTCCTTAAATTTATCATTTTCCCACCAATGACTGCATTCTTCAACACTATGATTTCCCCCCCTAGTTTTGTAATTTATATATTTTTTCGATTGCTTACTTTGTCATTACATTTCCAAGATTCATCTAGTTTAAGCACTGGTATAATTCATTTGTTTTCACTCGGTATAGCAACTGCTGTATGAATATGTAAAAGCTTATTCATCACTTCTACTATTGATATTATATTGTAGTCTTTCTGGTCAATTATGAATAATCTAATAGTATTCCTGTGAACCTCTCCTGAAAGCATAAGCTTCTCTATGTACACACATTAGTGTAAAATTACTAGAACACAGGGTATATTCAAGCTTAACATTACTAGTACGCATATGTATGCTGTTGTAGAACTGCTAGGTCTAGGGTATGTGTATCTTTAGTGTTAGAAGATGATGCCAAACAATTTTCCAAAGTGGGCATGCATATACATAGTGTGCATGTATATGACACCAAGAGCTTTAACCTACCTGTTTGGTAAGTGACTTCCACGTCTTAGCAACTGCAATAAATATAAAAGAATTAGATAATAAATATTTCATGCAATGTATATCCAAATTCAGTAACCAATCTACAGCCATAACTCATAACACCAGACTTTATATCTAACAGGCAATGTTTTTTTAACTTCAAGATGTAGATCCAAGATATGGTTTATTTATGTTATGTATTTGTTTCATGTACTATAAACTAGGTATAATAAATAATGCCAGTGGGGTAGTAAACATTTTCCATAATCATTATCTTACTTTGGGGGTTTCTGGATTTATAAAGTTAACTTAATCCATGTTAAAAATCTTTTAGGCTTACAACACAAATACTGATATTTGTTAAATATTCATACTAGAATAAAAATATTAACAGAGAATTTATAATTTCACTATCCATGATCTCTGCTGTGCTAGTATCTCTGGGTATGATTCAGATGCCTGGTCTCTCTAGGGTGGAGTGGAAGAATGGGGGCAATGAGAAAAAGAGAGGAAGGAGAGAGCAGGTAATGTGAGAGGGGGACCCTCATCCTGTTTTCCATTTTTTCCCTGTATTTAAGATTCATTTCTGGAACAAGAGTGTTATAATCGAATAAAATACCTAGAATCACTACTGACTCCTACTAAAGTAGGAACTAAAGTAGGTACTACTACCTACTGATTCCTCCTCACACCCTTGAAGACATAAAACACTATAAGTCTTATAATATTGGAATAAATGGACAGTCAACATTATTATTTCCTTTACTCGGATTTGAAAACTGTGAATGCCTGCCTAAGAATCATCTCCAGGTTTCTATGTGATTAAGTCCTATAACACAGCTGCATTAGGAACTGGTAAATATTAATTATTTCAGCTACATTACAATAATGACAGCCAATAATTATTCTACATGGCAATGTGGCTATTTCTTTATAATTAACCACAATTATTATAAACAGTATATCAAAGTGAAGATTATGAGATAGGCAGTTTTTGCCATGTAACTTTCTCTTCTTTTAAGCAATGTAATAAGTCATTTTAAGATTGGAAGGATAGAAATATATTCTAAAATTTAGCAAGCTGATTTTTATGGAGATAGATTTCTTCTCTATGCAGCAACAACATCCTTTCTTTACCTAAGATAGTTTATACAAACATGTAATCGAAAGGTTAAAATCACAAATTTACAAAGAAGAATTCAGCATTTAACCTTAACTATAATACACCTATTTCATAAAGATATCTTCCTTTCCATAATGAACAGAACATTGTAAATAATATTTATTATTCTGTTGCTATTGAAATATGGCAAATGAGAACAGAAGAAAAATAAATGGTACAAAAGTACATGCACATGCTCTTATGCAATGTTCAGAAGCTATTTATCAGAAGAGGAAGTGACACACTCTTGAGCTCTGTAGGGTTTATGAGATTTCCAGGGTACATTATTCACAAAAGACATATTCATTCTGCCGGATGTGTTACCATGCTCAGTATTATTAGCTTTTTTTTTTTTTTATAAAGACTAAAGAGCCATTAAGATTGTTCTTCAAAGGATTTTCTGATTTTCGGAATTCCTTATTTCATATTAAGTTACTACATATATAAATATAACTTGGGTGAAGAGGGACTTCAACTCTAATAGATGTATTTTATTTCTTCAGCTATAGGTTGATGTTCATTATATTTTTAATACTTTTATGTATATTTGAAATTTTTTAACAATATATTTTCTAAAACTAAAATTAAAATAATACTATGTGAAAGTAATCAATTACCTACTTTAGTTCCAGAAGGGAAATTTACCTTTTAGGTTCTATTTAGGTAGGTAAAATAAGAAATTTTCTAGATTTCAAACACAAAGCTATGATCAGCAATCAAATGTATATCTCAATTAACATTTATTTAAACTATAACTGTTAAGCAAATGTTCACACAGCATACCCCTTTTTTTCGTGTTGGTGTCACCATAAAATTGTATCAAAGATTTGTTTTTAATTATGATTATAGATTCAAACAATGACAATGATGGTGACAATGACAATAACAGCTACCAACATTTATTAAGTGCTTACTGTCTGTCTGGTACTATACTGAACACAACCAATATCACTCAATCCTCAAAAACCTTGTGAAGTTGCTATTATTTTTATTTTTATAAATGATGAGACTAAAGATTGAATAACAAAGTTTTCAAAGCTAGAAACTGAATGCTAAGGTTTAAATACAAGTCTGTCCAGGGGCGCCTGGGTGGCTCAGTCGGTTAAGCATCTGACTTCAGGTCAGGTCATGATCTCTGGTTCTTGAGTTGGAGCCCCACTTCAGGCTCTGTGCTGACAGCTCAGAGCCTGGAGCCTGCTTCGGATTCTGTGTCTCCCCCTCTCTCTACCCCTCGCCCGCTCACACTCTCTCTCTCAAAAATAAATAAACATTTAAAAAAATTTTAATACAAGTCTAATAAATAAACAAACATTTAAAAACAAGTCTGTCTCATCTTAATATGCCAATATATATATATAAATCGTATATATATATATGATTTAATAATATTCAGTCTGTGAAACCTATTTTCTCTTCTGAGGCAAATATTTCTTTTTATAACCCTACACTTTAAAAAAAGTTTTTACAAATATCTTGATCTTTAGTGATTGTTCTTAACTATATTTTAAAAGTTCCAGTTTGAGGGGCACCTGGGTGGCTCAGTAGGTTAAGTGTCTGACTTTGGCTCAGGTCATGATCTTGTAGTTGGTGGGTTCGAGCCCCGTGTTGGGCTCTGTGCTGACAGCTCAGAGCCTGGAGCCTGTTTCAGATTCTGTGTCTCCCCCTCTCTCTCTGTTCCTCCTCAACTTGTGCTCTCAATCTCTCTCTCTCTCTCAAAATAAATAAATAAACTTAAAAAAATATGTGTTTGACAAAAATTATAGAATTTGATGCAAAAATGCCATTTGATATTTAAAAAATACATTAATAGTTTTATCAAATATATGCTAGCTTAAAAAAATCCACATTGTATGACATCAATTAAACAAAAAAGTACAGAACACGTATATATTTTTGTATAAGGGTCTTTTCTACGTACAGTCTCTACATTTATGAAGCTTAAAATATTTTAAGAGGACAAAAGTATCAACCAATTCCAAGGCAAAATATGTATCTGGCATATGGTAAGTTCTCAATAAATATTTCCAGAAGGGAGGGAAGAAAGAGTGGCTAAAGGAACACAGAGTTCTAATCCCTACCACAGCCTTCAAATTCCTCAAAAAGAGTCCTACTTAATTTATAGCCTTCTCTCTGGCTACTACCTTACATATTCCCAAAGTGGACTACCGCTGACTCTCTTCATCTCAGGTGTTTGTTCCTCTCCTGTAGTGCTATCCTCAGCGTCTCCTGGCAAAATATTGCAGGATAAAAGCCTCTACTTCAACTATGATCTTTCCTTTCCTTTCTACTTCACAGCCAAACAT
This sequence comes from Panthera leo, assembly GCF_018350215.1. Taxonomy (NCBI): domain Eukaryota; kingdom Metazoa; phylum Chordata; class Mammalia; order Carnivora; family Felidae; genus Panthera; species Panthera leo. The sequence goes on from NC_056682.1 coordinate 21,435,131, forward strand.
CTTGAAAGAGTCCTTTATACTGCCTGTCTTCATCTCTTCATCTTCTACTCTTGCTATCTCTGGTCTTTGCCCTAATCATTACACTGAAACATCATTTTAAAAATCATCAATCACCTTCAAATTACTAAATCTGGTGGACATTTTTCTGCCCTCATCTAACTTGACGTTTCATTTGACCATTCTGTTCGTGTTTCTGGGCCTTGATGCCTCCATACTCCTGACTTTCTTCCCATGTCTCTGGATACTCCTAGGTGTCCTTTTGAGACTCATCTTCCAAGCCTTTGTACCTTCACCATTTAAAGTCTAGGAATTCCTCAAGAATTAGTCCTTGGTCCTCTGTATTCTCCTACTACACTGCCGCTTAGGCAATCTCATCCATACATACTGCATTAATAACCACGTACAGATGAACCCTAAATATATACTCTACCCAGCCCTCTCCCCTCATCTCCAATGGAAATAATATAAAGTATCAAAAATTAATTGATTAAAAGCTAATTTGCAAAGTAGCCAATTTGCCAAATTATTTAGGATTTAATTTTTTTGAACTTTTACAATTTTTTTTTCACCTCACAGAGTTACTTTTTTGGTTACTGTTGAGAATGCTTAAGATTTACTTTCTTAGAAATTTTTATGATTACACAATATGGTATTAATCAACTATGTTTACCATGCTGTATATTAGAACTTGAGGATTTCATGTTAAGGTTTTGTCACATCCCTGTCTCTGAAGAAAAAACAAATGGCTATAATTTGTTCTAATATAACTTCAGGCATTTGTTTGGCAGTTTCAAGTAGATTATCAAACAACTGGTTCTTTAGTACACTGCTTTTCAAAGAATTGAAATGAATGATCAAAAGCCAGACACAACTGTGTCTTCAATATCTCCTCTTTAGATGTCTAAGGCATCTTAAATCCATCATGTCCACAGTTGAAGTTTAATTTTTCCCTTCAAACCTGGTCCCTACTGTCATCCATACAGTTAAACCAGCCAGAAATTTTTAGTACTCATTAGTCCATCATCACCATTGCTACCATCATTAGAAGCTTTTCAAGCCTGGACAAGAGTCTGCTCTCTGATCTGCTCACGCTCACCCTGGCCCTCTCCAATCTATCTCCACTCTGAAAAATCTTTTCAAAACACAATCTAATTATGGTATGTACCTGTTAAAAACAAGGCAATAGGTCCAACAGAGTTGCTTATGCTAAGACCCATGTCACCAAGCCAAAACTTAACTTAATTACAGTTTCTGCTCTGCCAGAAATGGAATCTTAAATCAGTCAATCAGCACTAGTTAGGTAATCTGCTTGACAGACCCCTGCCATCCTCTAAAGGGGAGTAACCTTGCGATAATCAACCCACATTTTTGCCTGGTATGACATCCCTATTCCTGTTCCTTTCTGCCTATATGTCTTTTGTACAGCTCCTTGGAGCTCCGTTCTGTCTGCTAGATGGGATGATGCCTGACTCATGAATCACTGAATAAAGACAAAAAGGTCTTTAAAATGTAGTCAGTTGAATTCTTTTTTAACATACCAAATTCTTCTGCAGCTTAAACTACTGCCATGATTTTCCATTACTTTTGGGATAAAAACAGAAATGTTTAATATAAGTTTCCAGGCTCAAAGCTTTGGCACCACCCCACACCCCCAGCCGCACCTTATACCATATCCTTCCCTGCTCCTTGCCCTACAGCCTCCCAGATCGGTTTCCCCTCCCGTGTATCACATTCCCTCTTGTCATGGCGTCTTGATCCATGCTGTTTCTTCGGCTGAGATTGTCTACTCTCGGCATCCTACTTGCCTAGTTAACTCTTACTCACAATTCGTATTTCACGTTGATATTTATTTGCCCAGGGAGGATTTCCCTGAGCTACTCGACTACGTTACTTCTCAAAAATATACTCTCACAGCCTCGAGTATCTTTCTTTCGTGGCACTGAACACAGATACAGTTTGCTGTTGATTTGTCTATTTCACTGATCAGCATTGATTCCTTCTACCAGACTGTAAGCATCATGAGGGTGGAGGGCATTTATTTATTTTTTTGTTCCCCTCACCATTTTATCTCCAGTGCCTAGTGCAATACCTGGCATTTGATAGGTGTCTTTACATACATGTGATAACATGCTGTGAGATGAAATGGGAAGTGTGCATAAAGCACTTCTGTTGTATTCCAAAGTACTGTGGTTGTCTTGAGAACAAGCACTGTGACTCTGTGAGTTGCGAACTGAACCTTTTTTCATGGAACACATTTTTACTTGAAAGAACAAATGACAGATAAATTATGGTTATTTGGACTTCGGTATTTGGCAGGCTTTCTCTTACAAATGAACAGTCAGCTATCACTTCAGGATAACCACCAACAATATTTGTTGCCAGTCAAAACATTTGAGCTTTCAAGTGAAAATCAGAATTTGGGAAAACGTGTATATACCACCATGAGCTTTCCAATATGTAAAGATTTTTATGATAATATCCATGAATGTGATTTTTTAAAAAATTGTATAATAAATATGTCAACATTTAGAAGATCTGCATAACTTAGTGAACCAGTATCTTCCATTTGATGTTACAAGATTATAAGGGTAAAAGATCCATTCAAAGCACAATATAAACCACTGGATTTTAACATAACAGATGTCAAAAGTTTCAAACTCCACATTGCAACAAAACTTTAAGAAACTACCACTAGCCAAGTGTTGACAGAATAACCAAGAAGAATATTTACAAATATCTGAAAAAGCTATTAAAATGCTCTTCCCTTTGCCTACTTATCTGTGAGGCAGATTTTCTTAATATACTTCGTGAAAAACAACACACTGCAATGTACCAAATAAAAAAAGGAGGTGAGAATACAGCTGTCTTCTATTAATCAGACACTGATGAGATTTCCAAGAATGTACATAATGCCAAAGAGGTTGAGAACCATTGCTCTTAACATATGGAAAGATGAGTAACAATCAGTCTATATTTACAGTGTAGGAGCCATGACAAATACAGAAGAGGTACAGGTAGAATTCTTGGCCTAGGTCTAGCTTCAAATCCAGTCCTCTGAATTACTCTGTTCATGCTAGATATAAGAACTGAATAGGGAGAATATAAACCTATTATATGCGGCTCCTGGGTGGCTCAGTCAGTGAAGTGTCCAACTCTCTGGCTCAGGTCATGATCTCACTGTTCCTGAGTTTGGGACCCAAGCTGACAGTGCAGAGCCTGCTTGGGATTCTCTTTCTCCCCCTCTCTCTGCCTCTGTACTGCTGGAACTCTCTCTTTCTCTCTCTCTCTCAAAACAAATAAATAAATAAACTTAAAAAAATATGAAGAGTAAGGTGTTTTTAAGTTTGATGAACTGAGAAAAAGAAAATAAAAGTTTGTGAAAAGGAAAGAGATGCCAGTAGGAGTTTATAAGAAATATTAGTCTAGTAAGATTGCACAGCATCACGTCTTTTGAAATACCACATTACTTGGGTTAGTTGTTCTGAAAACTTATACTGTTCTACCCTTTTCCAAACTAGAGATAAGAAAAAAATCTTACAAAATGATTAAGAGAATTCAGAAAATATACTTACATTTGGGCTCATCTGTTGTAACAGCCAAAATAAAGTCATATGGAGTCATGAATAACTGTCCTTCACATTCTATAGAAGCAAACAAACGAAATCTTCTTTCCCGAGATGTAGCATAGAGATCTAAGTCTTCAATGTCTGTTCTGCTGATAGCAACCTAAAGAAAGCAGATAAATTTGGACTGTGGGAAATAACATCTTCTAGAAGCTAAATGCTTTTAATTATGTTGAAAGTGAATCAACAGAGTAAATGAAAAAGTGTGAAAATACTGTCTTCTGGAGAACTAAATCATTTGATAAATAAGTTACCCATACGAATAAAATGAATCAATGTGTGAAAGATCCAACAATAAATATCATTAAGGCCCTGAAAATTCTGAACTGGCACTTTAAAGGACCTGTGATTAAGTTTTACTTTCAGAGAACATTAGATCTCTGAGCTAGTAGCTTCTTTAGAAGAACACTAACTCTTGCTGAACGCCTGCTATGTGTTCTCTATGTAGCGTTATTTATCTAATTAGAAGTCTATTTGCTAGAGTCTATTGATTTTCTAAAAAGAAAAAAAGTTAGGGGCACCTAGGTGCCTCAATAGGTTGAACATCCGCTCTTGATTTGGCCTCAGGTCATGATCTCAGAGTTTGTGAGACTGAGCCCCACGTGGTGTTCTGGGCTGACAGCATGGAGCCTGCTTGGGATTCTCTCTCTCCCTCTCTCGGCCCCTTCCCTGCTCTCATGCACATACTTTCTCTTTCTCTCAAAATGAATTAACGTTAAAAAATATTTTAAAGAATAAAATAAAATGAGAAAGTGAAACCCAGAAAGCTATTCAGGGCTACCCCTAAGGAAACTACTTAGTGGCAGTGCTTAGATTAGATCTGAAGTTGGTAACTCTAGATCACAACAGTATAATTACCACCGATGATCATTCTGAATTCTACCTAAGGTTAAGATTTTACAGAATTAGAAGGAGTGGGGGGGAAGGAAGTCTCTTTTGTTTTCCTTAATTGCAAGACTGGTCCTCATAGATAAATAATTTTATCTTTATCACTGTTATTTATTTTCTCTCTGAATTACAGCAAATCTATTTTTAATAGGTTTTTTTTTCCTGATTATAAAAGTGATGCATAGTTATTGTATACGATTTAGAAGACAGAATTTTAAACATTTACAGATACATAGATTTTTCTTTTTTGGCAAAAAATGGGATTACACTATACTGTTCAGTTATCTGTTATTTTTAACTTACTAATATATCAAGACTATTTTCCCATGTCACTACTCTAGTAGACTATTTTTTAGTAGTTGTATAATATTTCATAGTGAATGTAGCATAGCACAATTAATGAATTGCACATGGTTGAATATTTAAGTGATTCACAGTATTTTACTATTATAAAACAATGTCATAATGACCAGCCTAAAATATATATATTTAAATATATCTACAAAGAGTTGAGATAAATTCTTATGAGTGGATTTGGTTAGTCAAACAAAACCTTTTCATACATATTTTCACTCTGCCTCTATGGAGTTAACAGCAATTTACATGATTATCAAAAATACAAAAATAACATTTTTACACATTTCATAAGAAATTCTTATTTAAGAGGGCAAGCTTATTCTCTTTATTGTCTCTTCTACGTCTACTAAGTCATAATGCCGATTGTGTATAGACTGTTAAAGTTATTTAAGTATCTAATATCTTGAGAAGTCACATCAAAACAATTCATAAAAACTTTCAACAAGGAGACTACATTTTATATTTCTAAGTCATGCTTTATTAAATGAAAAGCCAGGCAAATGACTAATCTTTTCCCACTATTCTGAACACTAATATTTTTAAAAACATTGTACAAGTAGTCAAATAAAAACTAAAAGAAAGGTTCACGCCCTACTTTTTGATGGTATGTATAAAAGATAAGACTATATAGTCTCTGCCTTTAAGAAATATATAATCTATACAGAGGGGAAAAATACTAGTTGGAGAGACAAAAGGTACAAACATGGAAGAAAGGAGTGAATCCAGTTAGAGTAAACAGAAATAAAGCATTGTAAAGGTTGAGGTTAATAGGAGGGTTTCAGGAAGAAAAAAATATGAATTTTAATGTCAGGAAGAGATATGAACACTCTAGGTCTACACAATATATTTGAAAATGGTAATAACCTCCCTGGAGCAGAGGATTTGCATTCATGGAAAAATGATTTCTGAATGCCAGACTAAAGCACTGTAATTTAAAATGATAGACAACATGGCTTTAGAAGATTCTTACATAGAATCTTCTTACATAGAGCAATGACATAAAAATGATGCTTTAGAAGAATAAAGCAACTCAGTACCAGAGTTGGCTCAGCAATGTATTAATAACACTCAGGTGATCCAGAGGTATTGTGAAATTGTTTCGGCACTGCCATGGGTGAGAAGTGGGACACTGAACAACTTAATGTCAATAATGGGCAATAATCTCCTTCAATACTCCTCAGCGATCAGTTTAACATCTTAGGTCCTTTTCTACACATATATCCCAGGGGGTTCTTCTTCCTCTTAGCACAGGGAAATCAATCTTGTCTGTGACCACAGTTTACTCTCCTGCTTTCTTCTTGATAGTCTATTTCCTTGGACCTAATTGGCCATAATCAACCAAGACCCATTTCCAATGAACTTCCTGAAGGTCCCCTCTGTGTGGCGCTCTCATGGTTTCCGCACCACAATCTGAAGTCATGCCTCAGTCTAACACTCTGAACCACAATTTTTGCCTCTAGCATCTTTATTCGTTATGACCTAATATGGACTTGATCTGTGACTTCTGCCCTTACCTGCTGTTGCCATTACTGCTCATGATGTACCTGTGTTTTCTCATCAAACTTTCTTCCCTAAGCGGCTGTGACTGGTCCCAGGACACCAAACCTGCTGGACCACTGCAGCTAGGAATGGGATCCACCTTCCATGCCCTAATGCTAATAACTTCTCCCTCTCCTCAACTTCTACTAACAATCAATCAACAAAACCTATTGTTCTCCCTCTAATTTCTCACATCCACCCCGCCACCATTTTTGTTTAAGCACTCACTACTTCTCTAAAATTTTACAGTAATGCCCTACCTGTGATTTTTGCCTCTAATCCATCCTTTACTGATAGAAAGAGAAAACACAGTTTGAATCCTTTAACCACCTGAGTAATGGTATCAAAAGAAATCTGACCAAGAAGAGTTTAAGGTTTTCATTCAAACTCCACTGTATGAAACAAACTGAAGATGACACAAACAAAAGGAAAAACATTCCATGCTCATAATTGGAAGAACAAGTATTATTAAAATGTCTATGCTTTCCAAAGCAATTTACATACTTAATGAAATTCCTATCAAAATACCAGCAGCATTTCTCACAGAGGTAGAACAAACAATCCTAAAATTTGTACAGAACCACAAAAGACTCTGAATAGTCAAAGCAATCTTGAAAAAGAAAAGCAAAGCTGGAGGTATCACAATTCCAGACTTCAAGTTATATTACAAAGCTGTAGTAATCAAAACAGTATGGTACTGGCACAAAAACAGACACATAGATCAATGAAATAGAACAGAAAACCCAGAAATGGACCCAAAACTATATGGTCATCTAATCTACAACAAAGCAGGAAAGAATATCCAATGGGAAAGACAGTGTCTTTAACAAATGGTGTTGGGAAAATTGGACCGCAACATGCAAAAAAGAATTAAATTGAACCACCTTCTTACACCATACACAAAAATCAATTCAAAATGGATGGAAGACCTAAATGTGACATCAGCTGTAGCAATTTCTTACTAGATCCAGAGTCAAGGGAAACAAAAGCAGAAATGAACTACTCGGATTTTATCAGGATAAAAAGCTTCTGAACAGCAAAGGAAACAAAACTAAAAGGCAACCTTTGGAATGGAAGAAGATATTTGCAAATGACATATCTGTTAAAGGGTTAGTATCCAAGTTCTATAAGGAACTTAGCAAACTCAATAAACAAATAATCCAGTTAAGAAATGGACAGAAGACAAGAATAGACATTTTTCTAAAGAAGACATCCAGATGACTTACAGATACATGAAAAGATACTCAACATCACTCATCATCAGAGAAATACAAATCAAAACCACAATGAGATACCACCTCACACCTGTCAAAATGACTAAATTAACAACACAGGAAACAATAGATGTTGGTGAGGATGCAGAGAAAGGGGAACCCTCTTACAATGTTGGTGAGAATGCAAACTGGTTGCTTCCACTCTGGAAAACAGTATGGCAGTTCCTCAAAAAATTAAAAAAAAAAACCACGATACTACCTTATGATCCAGCAATTGCACTACTAGGTTTTTGCCTGAAGGATACAAAAATACTGGTTCAAAAGGATACATGTCCCCTGATATTTACAACAGCATTATCAACAATAGCCAAATTATGAAAGAGTTCAAATGTCCATTGACTAATGAATGGATAAAGAAGTTGTGGTGTGTACACACACACACACACACACACACACACACACACACACACTGGAATCTTACTCAGCCATCAAAAAGAATAAAATCTTGCCATTTGCAATGACATGGATGGAGCTGGAGTGTATTATGCTAAGCAAAATAAGTCAGCCAAAGAAAAACAAATGTCATGATTTCACTCATATATGGAAATAAAACAGATGAACGGGGGAAAAAAGAGAGGCAAACCATAAGACAGACTTAGACTTTATCTTTTTTTCTTTTTTTGTTTTGAGAGAGTGAGCAAGAGAGTGAGAATGAGCACATGGGAGGGGAAGGGGCAGAGAGAAAGGGAGAGGGAGAGTTTTAAGCAGGCTCCATGCCTAGGGCAGAGCCCAACACAGGGCTCGATCCCACAACCCTGGGATCACGACTTGAGCTGAAATCAAGAGTTGGGCGCTCAACCCACTGAGCCACCCAAGTGCCCTCTAACACTCTAAACTATAGAGAATAAACTGAGGGTTACTGTAGGGGAGATGGGCGGGAGGATGGGTTTAAGGGGTGATGGGCATTAAGGAGGACACTTGTTGTGATGAGCACTGGGTGTTAAGTTATGAGTCGCTAAATTCTATTCCTGAAACTAATATCACACTATATGTTAACTAACCAGAATTTAAATAAATTTTTGAAACAACAACAAAAAAACTCCACTGTATGAATTCTACCCACTGTTGCCTTAGCAATAATAGTACCCATCGTTTTGATAATGGCATAAGGTGGTGACTTCACGTTTATTTACCACCACCTTAAAAGAAGAACTGGGAAGTCGTTTGGAATGGTTTGTGCCCCAGACAAAAAAAAATATACCTTAAAAGGGAAGAACATGATTTATGTATAAGAGATAAATGGAGGGGCGCCTGGGTGGCTCAGTTGGTTAAGCAACCGACTTCGGCTCAGGTCATGATCTCATGGTTTGTGGGTTTGAACCCTGCATCGGGCTCTGTGCTGACAACTCAGTGCCTGGAGCCTGCTTCTGATTCTGTGTCTTCCTCTCTCTCTGCCCCTCCCTCTGCTTGCAGTCTGCCTCTCTCTCTCTCTCTCTCTCTCAAAAATAAATAAACATTAAAAAATAATAATAAAATAATAAAAAAAGAGATAACTGGAGCCTGGGTGCTTAAAATGGACCTCCTACTACTGTAGACTTGTTACTTCCTCCATTGCCTCTTCTCAATTTAGTGTGATAAATGATATAGTGTAGTAATATATACTGGAACTACTCAAATGTAACATAAACTGGTAAAAAGTAAAAACTAATTTTCCCATGTTAACCCAGTATACTAGAATGATCCTAGAACAGTTTGGTTACCATCAACTGTAAGGAATGGGTTCATCTGGCTGAAGAATGCGATGAGATGAAGAACAAAACAGGAAATCAGTGCTTTCATTGGCTTTTTAAAAAGCATATTATTATTTATTTATTTTGAAAGAGAGAGAGAAAGTGGAGGAGGGGCAGAGAGAGAGGGAGACTGAAACCCAAGCAGGTTTCATGTTATTAGCCCAGAGCCCAAGGCGGGACTTGAACCCACAAACTGTGAGATCATGACCTGAGCTGAGATCAAGAGTTGGACGCTTAACCAACTGGGCCACCCAGGCACCCCCTTTCCTTGGCTTTATATTCTCTATTCATTTCCACTGACTTACTTGTCTCTTCGTACTCAGTAATTACTATAGCATGTAGTTATGCTTTGATATTAGGTAAAGTGAGATTTCATCTTATTATCAATATTTTAAAAATATTCATGGTGATTGATACTCAATTTTCTCCTCTAACTGAACTTTGAAATCAATGTGTCAAGTTCTATTTAAATAATACCTCCAGCATTTTGTTGGGGATGACATTCAATTTTGGTATAACTTAGGAGACTTGATTTTTCCCATCTGGGAAGATGGAGATCTATTTATTCAGGTCTTCAACTATGTCTCTCAGTAAAGTTTCACAGTTTTCTTCATATAAGTTTTAAATATCTTTGGTGGATTTTTGGTACATTTTATAGTTTCTATGTAATTGTGAATTGTGAATGGAACATTTTATTCCTGTTACATTTTCAACTGGCTATTTCTAATGAATGGGAAAGCTACTGACTTTGGTATATTTTCCCTGTATCCAATTACCTTTTAAAATTCCTTCATTTTAATAATTTTTTCCTTGGATTTTCTAAGTAAAGAATCATAAATTCTTTCATAATAATGACAGTTGGTAGTTTTTCCTTTTTAATATTTATAGTCGTTTTCATTGCCTTAATTATGAGAGGTCCACATCTCTAAATAAGATGTGGAACAGTTATCAGTAATAGTAAGCATTCTTATCTTGTGCCATGTTTTGAAGAGAATGCTTCTAATGAATTGCCACTAAATGCAATGTCTGCTGTTGATGTTGATCATTATCGTCTACCTGAAATCAGCAATGGGTGTTTACCTGTTTTCCTATGCTCCCTGGAAATAAATGTATTTGGATTAGAATGGTCGTCATGACCAGAGATCATCTGGTCTTCTTGCTTCTTTACCTTTTTTCTTAAACCAAAACAGAAGCATAAATATGAGTCCCCAAACAAAAATTTTAAATGTGCTAGACAAGTACAAGCATAAACAGAAATCCTCAAACAAAAACTCAAAAGTTATTGGACAAACTCTATTATTTATATAATCTTTTAACAATTTTGTTTCCAAGATGAGTATTTAAAATCAACTAATGAGCTAATGTAAATTCATTCATTCAATAGATACTTCTTGTGCGCCTACTATATGCAAATGAGTTCATTATAAAATAATCAGCTGGAAGATCACTTAATCTAAAACTGTTTTAGAGTCAAATATGAATAATCTTAGTTTGATCATGTTTTACATACATATATGCCTAATCACTTTCAAACCTTCCAACTGTCCATGTGCTTCTTTCTCCAGAGTTTATGAACAGACTATTTTCTTAATGAATGACCTAATGGCACAGACGAAGAATTTAGTAAATTTTTTCTTTTTTTTAATGTGGTACAGTTCTAACCACACTAAATTTTACAGTGTTTAGGAGGTTGATAAGGAGCAGCGGTCCATGAATTACTAGACTCTCAGAGGAAAGGGACAGATTCATATTAGTAGATTCCCAAAATATGAGATAGAACTCTCAGACCTTTAAAAGATACAGCTTTGCTTTTGAATTTTCTAAAGTTTAGAAAATCTAAACCTTTTTAAGTTCTAACATCACTATTATAAAGATTCAAAAATAAGAACCAATAAATAAAGGAAAAATGAGATTCAAACCAGTTTACTAATCCTCTTGGAAGCCTTATTAGCTTACAACAAATGACGATGATCTTGTATCATGTTAATGTTCTGAGCATTTTAAAAAACAAATACAGCCATTTCCCTGTAGCAATTGGTGTGAATCTATGGATAATCCTGATATTACAAGGGACAGGCTAAGTACGTGTGTATTCACTGGCTGATCTACTTTAATACCTTTTTTTGCTCATCTCAATCCAATATATCTTTTTCAAGTTAATTCCTAAAGCTTAAAATTAACCTAAACATTTTTCATTACCATGTACTGTTTCAGTAAATAATACTTTTGCATCACAAATTCCCAGTAGAGAAAAACTCATTCATAAGTATAATGTACCTAAGGCGATTGGAAAAACTAACCTGAAAACCAAAAAACCTGAATTATATATCATTAGGTGTGAAAACATTACCAAAATGAAAATCTTTATTATCAATCCAATATTATGTACTTAAAAAATAAGCTTTCAAAAGTGGTAAAGTATAACTAGACCATCTGTGAACTGCAGGGAAAACACTGACAGGAGTTATAGAAGTCATGGTCATTTAAGAAAAATTCTTCATTTCCATAGGTTGATGGTCAAACTAAAAAACACACATTTGGGAAATTGAGGAAGTGATAGCCTTTACATTGCTAAGGAGTATTATAGAGAAAACCCTCAAGTTTATAATGGCTATAAGGGAAATGGCCTCTCCAAGAAGCTGGAGGGTAGCAGAAGCATACACAGAGCTGAAGACTGGTATGCTTCTACAAAATAATTTCTTCAAAGTAGACACAATATAAAGTTTAACACAAAGTTTCCATGTTCCATCTTTCCTGGAGATGCTTCTTTTAAATGGCTTATTATAAGGTGGAATACATCAGGTGAAAGATAGCTGCTGTTATCAGCAGACCCAATGAAGAAGCTCTTAAATCCAGGAGACTAAAACATAATTTTTGTTAGGCAGTAAGGAGCACATCAACCTGTGAAGTATATAGCTCATTATCGATTTCAAAAATTTGTTCTAATAAAAAATTCTTGGAGATTAAATATAATTAATATTATTTTTACCTTGAAGATTTGGATGGTGGTGTCTCTTCTGTTCTGGAACCAAGAACTGAGCTTCCAATTTCCTTCCTATTATCAGAACGCATCCCTTATTTCCCACTTTCAGTACTTGCGTTCCTGCCAACCTGTGCCTGAGACCTTTTCCTGAATACTTCAGTAGTTCCCCTGGGATTACAATGCATGCTTATCCCCACTTCAGTACTTGGTGTTAAAATGCTACTTTATCAGGTCTCCTTGACGATTTATTTTCGTGTCTGCTATAGAGATCTGCTAGTTAGCAACATGGCTGTCTACTGCCGCTACCTCATGGAACCAACTAAGCTAATAAGTAACCAACATCTGGTCCTAACCTGTTCATAGAAACAAGAATGAATCTAATTTCACTCTGTACCTGGGAACTACAATAGTCTCTGAGCTATAGTCAGCTCCAATAGTATTTTCAATTAGCTTCAGCTTCCTGTTCAGCTTTTCAATTTCTCTGGAAGTGAGTCCTGATACTTTTGCAGCTATTACCAAGAAGATGAATCTTTGCTCCATATCAAATGGTCTACGTGATTCTTCAGCTCAGACTCTCAGAAAGGATACCTGCCAGAAAACTTCTGCTGCCATGCCCTCTCTCCTAAGATACTGCACCGAATCAGTCCTAATTAATCACATCCCTTGTAATAACATGTCTGAAATTCTGACAACAGTGAGAGTGTTGAGAGTTCCCTGAGAGTCAATACTATACTTTCAAGAAATCCTAGTTATTTTCTTTATACATCCCTGGTCTGGTACTTGCACTCCTTTCCCCCAGTCCTACTGAGTTGCAACGATCTGTTTACATATCTGTCTCTGCCATTTAACCATGAATTCCTTGAGAGGAAGAGTAGTTCTTATGTTTATAAGGACTTAACCAGTGTTTAACATAACGCCTGGCACATCTAAGAGGCTTGGTAAATGATGATTGTGGAAGTAAACAAATATATGCTTGTGGATGAAAACGTGATTCCTTAGCAAAGGAATACTGACTGAGTCTGCCTTAGGTGGTAAACAAGGACACAATCAAAAGAGAAGCTTCTGATTCCAAACTAGGAATCCAGACAGAGATGATAAAAGATACTCTAGGGGCGCCTTGGTGGCTCAATCAGATGAACGTTCCACCTCGGCTCAGGTCATGATCTCGCGGTTTGTGGGTTTGAGCCCCACGTTGGTCTCTGTGCTGACAGCTCAGAGCCTGGAGCTTGCTTCGGATTCTGTGTCTCTCTCTCTGCCCCTCCCCTGCTCATGCTGTCTCTCTCTGCCTAAAAAATAAACATTAAAAAAAAAAAAGATACTCTAAAGTTTTAGTGAGAAAGGTATGGCATAATTTATGGGTATCTGGTTTGTTTGTTTTCTATGTTTTTATTTATTTTTGAGAGAGAGAGAGAGAGACAGAGCACAAGCAGGGGAGGGGCAGAGAGAGAGGGAGACATGGAATCCGAAAAAGGGTGCAGGCTCCAAGCTATTAGCATACAGCTGGACGTGTGGCTCAAACTCAGGACCCAGGAGATCATGACCTGAGCCAAGCCGGATGCTAAACCGAATGAGCCACCCAGGTGCCCCTACGGGTGTCTGTTTTTTAAAAGTTGTTCAAACATATCTTTAAAACTAATGCTGGTAGGGGCGCCTGGGTGGCTTGGTCGGTTAAGCGTCCGACTTCGGCTCAGGTCATGATCTCACGGTCCGTGAGTTCAAGCCCCGCGTCGGGCTCTGTGCTGACAGCTCAGAGCCTGGAGCCTGTTTCAGATTCTGTGTCTCCCTCTCTCTCTGCCCCTCCCCTGTTCATGTTCTGTGTCTCTCTGTCTCAAAAATAAATAAATGTTAAAAAAAAAAATTAAAAAAAAAAACTAATGCTGGTAAATGCTTAAGTTTAGCTGTTGTAATAAGAAGACATATGAGATTTTTCATTTTCTTATTTTAATAGAGTAAAAATTCTGGTTAAATGAATATCTTCTTAAGTAGGGATGCAGGCAAAAATAATTTGTGGCTTGAGTCTTAAAATGTAGAACACTCAATTTTCAGGCACCCCTCCCAAGTGACTACAACATATAAAAAACTGCATATTTGGATTTTAAAATGGTTCCACATACTTAAAATTTTAAAGTACACTTGACTCGAACAATACAGGTTTGAACCGCACACATCCACTTACACAATTTTTAAAAATAAATACAGTACAGCTCTTTAAGTGTACATTCTCTTCTTTATGATTTTAACATTTTCTCTAGCTCACTTTATTGCAAGAATACAGTATGTAATACATATAATACACAAAATGTGCGTTAATCCCCTGCTTATGTTATTGGCAAGGTCTTCCAATCAACAGTAGGTTATTAGTAGTTAAGTTTTTGGAGGAGTCAAAAGTTACATAGGGGCTTTCAGCTGGGGGTGGCAGTGGTGCCCCTAACCTCTGTGTTATTTAAGGGTCAACTCTAATTGCAATGTTACCAGCTGCCTATTACTTCACTTAGCGTTTTTCAGTACATATTACCAATTCTTTTCTACAATAAAGAATAATTTTTGCTTCTATAATATCTTTCCAAAAAGGGTTAATGAAACTCACAAATTATTCTAACTTTTGATTATAGGAATAAAAACAAATGGACAGTACATCTGGTGAAATTTTTAACAGTATATGGATTAGGGAAGGCCAGAGAGATGAGAATATAGCTTTTCCAATTTGAATGAATACTGGTAGTTATAACATAGAAGTATGTGGTAATTGTTGGAGAAAAACACAAATAGAAATATGATTTAGAAGATGCTCAAATTTGGTAGGTTACCCTTTTTGCTACATGAAGGACTAAAAGGAGGGTACGGCAGTGGAGGGAAGAGAAGCCAGAACAGAAAAGGTAAGGGAAATAGAGCATATGATTTATTTGGCATAATCCTGAACCCAGTACAAGACCCAGACTGTGGTATCTGCCAGGAATACAGGTGACACAGGCAGATTCAAGCAGCAGGCAAATTGGCCTAAGGCCATTATTTAAAGAAGAGATGAGTAGACCAAGTTAAGAGAAACCTGGATTCAGAAAGAAGAAATTTAGTCCCCAGAAAATTGGCATAAGGCCATTGGGGTATAAGATAGGAATCCATAAGACTAGAATTAAATCACAGAGATCACTTCCATTAATAAAGTCAAAAGTGGCCAATTAGCCATTAAGCTCCTTTGTCTTAGTGTCTGTGGTCAGGGTAAACCTAATAGGTGTCTAGTTAGGTGAGCTTTCATATGAGAAGAATATAGGAGACCAGTCCAGCTGACAAAATTAATTCACTTTCATCAAAAAATAATCATTTCCTCCCTTCTCAGTGATCAAAGCCTTCACCAATCAATCCTTTCTCTTCTGTGTAAGATAGGATAGGCTACATTCCTCAAATGTAATGGCTCAAACACAACAGAAGTGTGTTCATTACTCTCATAAGAGCTCAGGACCAGGGTTGGGGATGGGATCAGGGAACTCTGATTCAGAGACTAAAGATGATGTCATTATCACCTGAGGTGCGGGAGGGGGTGGGGGGTGGTATGCAAGAAGTTCATGTGAGAAACTTTTCTTGGCCAAGCCTAGAAGTGGTATAAATCACTTCTGCTCACATGCAGTTGAAGAGAACTTAGTCACATGGCCACACTTAAGTGTTAAGAGATGAAGGAAAATGAAGAAGAAACAAAACAAAACAAAACAAAACAACTGGGCATCCACAACCCTAACTATTTTGGGGGAAGAAAAGAGATTATGGTCAACAGCTTGCAGTCTGTCATACCAACTTGGGGTAACAACATCAACAACTCATGGGATATAAAGGACAAGGGAGAAAAATATTAGAATTATATGTACGTTTAACAAAGACTTGGAGAGATTCACTTCTAGAACAAGCCACTTCTGTAGGACTGGAAGCCTCAGGGGAGGGAACACTTCCAAATCACCTTTATCAATTTTGCAGGACACTAAACTGCTGTGATTGACTTAGGTTGACGGTTCCACACATTTTATCTCCTGCATTCTGTATCTCTTCCCAAAGTCTTAGACACAGCCGCTACTGGCTTGAAGTTTAATGTTTGCATGTGCACTCTCCCTAGCTCTGTATTTCCAAATTTAGCAAAATTTTTATGTATCTCTGACCTTTTCACAAAACACTGCAGTGAAGTTAAGAAAACACTGGGTCTGATCCTCTGTTCTCGATGGTGGGAGCTGCTGAGTGTAAACAGATGCTTTGTGCTCCCCCTCCACAGATCTCCCCGCATCATCTATGGGAGGCCAAAAAGTAATTACTGTCCTACAGTTTACTTTACAAAATCTGAACTGAATGATCTACAGGGAAAAATATAATGGTCTTCAAATTTTTGCTCTGCAATTCTAAAACTGAGTTATTCCTAAACTAAATTTGGTAACAGATAGCTATACTCAAAATATCAAAATAAAAAACCTAAAAACAAAATATACTAAAAATATCAAAATATCAAAATAAAAAACTCTAAATCGAAAGTCTAAGCAACAGAAAAAAAAATGCCTGAAACCCCCCCCCCCACACATACACGTTTTAAATTCTAACAACTTTCTTTCATTAATATAGTAAAATTCACTCCGAAAATAAAGTATCATCAAACTTCAAAATAATGAAACTACAGCATATGTGACTTTGACAAATATTAACTGTATTAAACCTAATACAATTATGAATTCTTGGCTTCATGCGGGCCAAGGAAAATATAGACATTTTAAGTTTAAGGGAAGGCATCACTGCACAAGTTTTAGATATGGCAAATTTTGTGAAGATAATTGAATTTTTCGTGTCAAAAAGATCTTGTAAAACTGCTACTGAAAACTACCCAAGCACGGACCTCAGGGTTGGCCACACAAGCTACCTTATTTGTAAGCGCAAAGCCACAGAGCAGAAAAATGAAATCAGAGACACCTGAAGGTAAAAGAATTTAAATTTGCCTTTTCATTTTATTCCTCCTAGGAAATTATCTTTTATACCTCCTAGGAAATTATTTTATGGGAATTGCTAAATATTCTTTTCAAGTTTGCTAACAACATTCAGGGAATTATTTTTCTAACTCTAGAAAGCTTTGTCTTTTTGGTCTTACTGAAAAATTGTGAGCTACATTTTAATCTCAGTTTTCCTACTTATAAAAATGGGAGAGTCTACATGGACACACCTATAAAATGAAATACATAATGTATTCATAAAAACAAATAATGATCACTTTTAGGTAACTTTGTGGAATGTCTGAGTCATGTTGACATGGGCAAGATGAGTGGTCTAAGAAGTGGTAGAAATGATAAAAGTTACATTTTTTAATTACCTCATCTTTCCAAAAGAAATAAAAATATTGTGTCAACGCAATTATCTTCTTTGGAATTTCCAAACTCAGACCTCTGCAACTAGTACTTAGATGTTACTTCTTAAGGTAGTGAAACAAGGGCCTGCAGGCAACAGAGTACATCATTATCCTTCCAATGAATAACAGAAAGGGAAGGTTCACTGCCAAGGCACAGTCTCATGTTACTTCAGGTCAGCAATTTGAAAATTTACCCTGTGGTAACGTCTGATTTTCCCAGGGAGGCAAGATTAAATGCCAGATAAAGGATTCACTACTTGACAATTAGAGAAACTGATGCCTACAAGCTGATAATACCCTAAAGAGGTAACTTGAAACAATTATATCAATTATCTAAACACTGTATAATGTATTACCTTTTAGCAGTGAGAAACAGCCATGAGAATGAAAAATGGAAGGAAAAATAAAAACCATTTGTATTAACCAAAATTATGTTGATTACTCATCCTTATTAGTTTCTTTAAAAAAACTGTTTGATGTTAAATCAAATCAATACTAATTTTTAAAAATAAAGAATGATTAAGCATTTATTTGATTTCATGTAGAAGGCTGAGTATTTGTTATTAGGTCGCACCTGATACTGGCAACTGTACTAACATTTTCATAAAACACCAAACAGCAAAGCTCTTTTAAATTTAGACTTTTATTTTATATTTTTTAGGATAAGAATCATGAAATTTTATTCACATCTATTTTTATTCCGGCTAAAAAGATGTTCATGGAAGTACTACACTTGGCTTTCTCAAATGGCTTGAGGCTCATTTAAAAGCTTCTAAGAAGATAAAAGGGGTAATATTTTCTTTGCTTGTTGGGTGGTCGAAAGGTTAAGTATCAAATTCCCAGTGTGGGAAAATCCCAAAGTACTCTAGGTGAAATGTTTTGATGCTAGGTACGTGTGTCCATGTGGAAGTACACACAGCTGAAGACCAGCCAATAGTATTTCCTGGGCCGAGATCAAACAAAGTTATAAAATTAAAAAAAAAAAAAGCAACTGACCACTTACTCTAAAGTCTCTACGTGTAGTTATAGTAGCGTACATTTTAAGGTTCTTTACAAGTTTACAAAGCACTTTCACAAATATTGTCTCAGTATTTTGAGGACGATTGATAGAAGGATGATGTAAGTAAGGCATGTCTCTAACGAGGCCATATGCGTCGTGGTTTACTGCGCACATCGCGTCTCTTTTGGTCTATTCCAGGCCTTTGCTCCAGCAATACCTCCCCTGCCCTGCCTACCTAACTCACTATTTTTCTACTACTGGGTACTTCCCTCCAGCATACACATGTTGGTATTCCTCCGTCTTAGCAGGCTTCCTGTCCCACTTCTCCATTTAGCTACCCTTCCCTTCTTCGCCACCTTCTCTCCTGCATTCATTTCCTGTCTCTGACTTCCTCTACTTCAGCAGGTTCTCCCCTCTACCACTCCACTAAAACTGTTTACCAAGGGCGTCAATGACCTCTTTGTTGCTAAATCCAAAGGCCAATTCTCAGTTCTCATCTTACAGCATCTGACACAGTTGATATCTCTTTTTTCCTTGAAATAATTGTCTCAGTTTCCAAGATACCACTCTCCTGACTTTCCTTTTACTCCTCTGGCAGTTCCTTCTTGGAGCTTCTCTGCAAGTCCTTGGACCTCATCTCTTTTGAAAATCTGTGATTACCCCCTTGATGATCTCATCTAGTTTTTACATATTATAAATACACTAACAAATCCAAAATTTTTACATGTACCCTTCTGAATTAATATAAATTCCACAAAGGCAGGAATTTGTTTACAGTGGTAAGCTTCTGCTTCTCCAAAGCCTACAAGAGTCTCTGGCCTGTAGCAGGTTCTCCAATATTTGCTAAATAAATGAATGGATGAATGTGGTTATAAAACTTATTATAATTGTTAAATAAGGATTCCTTTAAAATTAAAACATAATATTAAAAACTCAATAATCAGCTGGTATTAACAATGTAATTGACTTCAAAACTGTGCTGTTGGGAAGGCAATACAGTAAAATATGTTCAATAATTTGTCTTTTGTGGAATGGGAAATTTTTTGATATGGATTTATCCTCAAATTTCAAATATATAAATTAAAAATTTCTGTTAAATGTATCTGTAACCGGGGCACCTGGATGGCTTAGTCAGTTAAGCATCTGATTCTTGATTTCGGCTCCTGTCATGATCTCACAGTTTGTGAGTTCGAGCCCCACATCGGGCTCTGTGCTGAAAGTGTGAAGCCTGTTTGGTATTTTCTTTCTCTCCCTCTCTCTCTGCCCCTTTCCTGTTACCTCTCTCTCTCTCTCTCTCTAAAATGAATAAACAAAACAAAAAGCATGTGTAACCACTTGAAGACTAGAATTAGGATGTATAATTTTCAAGTCACTAGAGTGAGAGAAAAGAATCAAAAAAAAAAAAAAGGACTAATATAATGTCAGGGCATAAGAGAAAAAAATTATACATGCTCATGTTATACAGCAAAAACAGATGCAAATATGTCAATGAATATAGGTGAGTTAAATTCTCATTAAAAAAGAGCAACTCTTGGGGCACCTGGGTGGCTTAGTCAGTTAAGCATCCAGCTTCAGCTCAGGTCACCATCTCATGGTTCATGAGTTCGAGGCCCATGTCGGGTTCTGTGTTGACAGCTCAGAGCCTGGAGCCTGCTTCAGATTCTGTGTCTCCCTCTCTCTCTGTCCCACCCCTGCTCATACTCTGTCTCTGTCTCTCTCAAATATAAATAAACAGTAAAAAAAAAAAAAAAAAAAAAAAGAGCAACTCTCACATTGTATTTTTAAGAAGTCATATAAATGTTCCTTACAAGAGCCAGAATTAAACATTGCCAAGAATTCTTGAAAATGCACAAAATTAAGGGCCAAAAGCATTAAATGGGGCAAAGAAAAATTCACCAAGAAGCTATTACACACATAAGGCAAAATAGTTTAAAATTCTATAATGGAAAACCGGTTACAAAAATGCAATTTGACCAATTCACAATCATGGCTGAGATGTCAACAAATCTCTACTAGAAATGGATAGGTCAAATGACGAAACCATGTAAGAAAAAAATTTGTGTAACAAAACAAATAAGATGTTTATTTGTTTTTAATAAACAAAATATATAAATTGACCATATATTATTCTTCATAAAAATATCAATAAGATAAAAATGTGGAAGTTATATAGGCTCAATGAAATATTCATAGAGTATTAGAGAATAGGAAAAATAAATTTACCAGGAGTACCTGTATCAATACAGATAAGGTTTTTAAAGACAATATTAAGTAAAAATACAAACTGGACAAAGATACTATAAAATCAGTATATATTATTCAAGGGTACATTCACTTATAATAATATTATGAAAACTTGCACAAGAATGATAAAAATCAAGTTTAGAACAGTGGTTATCTCTTTGGGGAAGAGAGAATTATGACAGAGGTATATATGCTAACAGTTTATTTTTTAAGCTGTCAGTGCATCTATAGCTATGCATTATATTATCTATGTACTGTATTTTTGAAAGTTGGACATATGTCATTTTAAAAAATCATTCAAGTTTTATTCCTTCCCTCATATGGAAAAATGCTAAAAGTTATTAGCAAAAAACCCAACATAAAAAAGACCACTTTGGGAAATTTAAGATATACTATTACACAACTGGGAAATTCTTGGGTTAAAAAAGAAATTAAAACTGAGATTACAAGCTTTTTGAAAATAAATGACACTTAGGATTTACAATTAACAATCTGTGTAATTTGGTCAAAGCCATTACTGACAGGGGAAAATTAATAACCTTAAATGCATTTAAAGTAAGAATTTAAAATAAGAATTTAAAGTAAATAAACTATGTATTCAATACAATAAGCCAAAAAGTAAATTAAGATAAATTTGAAGAAAATAGAAGGGAATAATTACTAAAGATAAAAGCAGAAGTAAAACAATAAAACAGTAAATAAATTTAATTTTAAAAAGTATTATTTGAAAAGACCAATAAAATAAACCCCTATCAAATCTGATTTTTAAAAAGCACTGAAAATGAAATAAACAATATTAAACATAAATTACATTATATCCATAGTTTGGAATAGCACCTAAATATAAGATAAGAATCAGAGATCTATGATTTATCGATATAATAATCTCTTAATATAATATCGGTCTAAAAGGCAAGAACAATAGGGACAGTATGGTCACATATGTGTTACGAAGAAAATGATATATGTGTTTAAGTTTATAGGTTTGTAAATATATTTTAAAGGCCTGAGATGAGAGAAAACATTTATGATCTATAAAGTAGGAACAGGATTTAAATTTTGCCATGTCCTAGAAGTCAATAAAAAACAAAAATTGGTGAAGATATTAGAAGGCAATTCCCAGGAAACTATAAACAAAAAAATTCTCTACGTCACCAGGAATCACAGAAATGGAACTTTTTTTTCAGAAATGTAATTTGTAACAATCATGACAAATCATTTTTCACACTCGAATTGTAAACAATCAAATTTGATAATATTAAGTAAAGGGGACACTAGAAGTTCATGACGATCGGGATGAAGTATATTTGGATGCAACCATTTTGAAGAACAATTCAATAGTTGCTATTAAAATTTAGTAGCGATGGACCTAGCAATTTAACATGTGTGTCTACATAGAAACCTGATATTCACTGTAGCAATGTTTCTGATATTGAAAAAATAGAAACAATCAAAATTTCCATGAGTGAGATAACAGTTAAATAATGGAGTAGTCTATAGCTATTAAAAAAGGATATGGTAGATTAAGAGGTGATAGTACACTGGGGTGCCAGGATGGCTCAGTCAGTTGAGTGACCAACTTTTGATTTCGGCTCAGGTCATGATTCCTGGGTTGTGGGGACAGAGCCCCACGTTAGGGTCCGCAATGAGCATGGAGCCTGCTTAAGATTCTCTCCCTCTCAGGGCACCTGGCTGGCTCAGTCGGTTAAGCATCCCACTTCAGCTCAGGTCATGTTCTTGCGGTTCGTGAGTTCAAGCCCTGTACTGGGCTCTGTGCTGATAGCTCAGAGCCTGGATCCTCCTTCAGATTCTGTGTCTGTCTTTCCGTCTCTCTCTCTCCCCCTCCCCTGCTCATGCTCCCTCTCTCTCTCAAAATTAAACACTTAAAAAAATTAAAAAAAAAAAAGATTCTCTCACTTCCCCTCTGCCCTTCTCCCCTGTTTCTGCTCTCCCTCCTTCCCTCCCTCCCTCCCTCTCTCAAAAAAGGGGAAAAAAAGAGGTGGCACTATAGTAAGATTCAGAGGACACGTAAGTGGGTGAAATAAACCAAGTTAAGAAAGAATGGGTAAAAAAGAGAAACAAAATTCACACTTTAAAGAAATACACATACACACAGACTTTAGAAAAAGTTGTGGAATGGAGTATTGTTTTTTAAAAAGCAAACAGCACATATATTATTAGCCCAATTTTAGACAAGAGTTACTAGCTTTGTTTAGAGAAACCTTCCTAGAGAAACCGAGTCTAGGACCAAATCCAGTGTTCTTCTTTCTACTCTAGACAGCTTGGCACACTGGAATAAAAGTGCATTGTTTTGTACTCCTTCAGGCCTATGTTCACCACTTCCCAGTTAGGTAACCTTGGGAAAAATAAGGTCTCTGAACCTTAGCATTTTCAACTGTCAAATGGACAAATAAACACTAGCTCCACAAATTACAAAGACAAATGAAAACTACATGAGAACAATTCCTTCTCCCCTGGCCAACAGAAACAGTTCATCGAGAATCCTCTGTTAATCAGCAGGGTCCAGAAATAGTCTTAGGGCAGCTCAGCTCCATGAGTAAAGTTTGCGATGTCAAGTGCCTCTGTGGCACTGTCAGTTGGAAGTTTCTAAATATGTTCAAGATGATAAAACTATTCCGATGGCCTGGTATTTCCTTGAGGCTCCCATCTGCCTCATACTCTAGCACCTTTCGCTCAGTTTTTCTGGCTCAGTTCCAAACATCTAGATTATACGGTATGTGGTAGGTATTTCATTTATTTCCTAAGAGCGATGGCTGACCCTTAATGACAAAATCTCTAGCTGTGCACTAAGCCACTGTCTTCTAGGCCTGCCTACATGACTCTAAGATAGTTTTTCTAGGTTGCAAGTCAAAGAAATGAACATAACACACCATTAATAGTCTGTACTATTTTACCCTAAATGAATCACCTTGAACTTACCCAGTTGTATGAGTTAGCTCAGGCTGCCATAACAAAATACCACAGACTGGACGGCTTAAACAGAAATTCATTTTCTCATAGTTTTGGAAGCTAGAAGTCCAAGATTGAGGTGCCAGCACAGAAAGTTTCTGGTGAGAAGTCCTTCTGGATGGCAGATGGTCACCTTCTTCCGGTATCCTCACATGGCCTGTCCTCGGTGTGTGGGCACACTCAGAAAGTGTGAGTGAGCTCCCTCTCTTTGTGTCTCTTCTTATAAGGACACTTATCCTATCAGACCAGGAGCCTACCCTTATGACCTCATTTAACCTTATGACTTTCTTAGAGATGCTATTTCCAAATACAGCCACACGAGAGGCTAGAGTTTTAACATATACATTTCGGGGGGACACAAACATTCAGTCCAGAACACCAACCACAGAGTGACTCATCGGCCCTTTTTCTCTACTCACTTATACAGGTCTTAAAAATGTTCTGGCAGGTCATTTCCCTCAAGCTGGCATTTTATTCTGGAGGAACTCGAATACTGGGAGATCTGAGTTGGGAGGAACCCATTCTGTCGGATCCTTTATAAACAAACAAACAAACAAACCAGCGAACATTAAGTAAGATCAGTCCTAGAGTCTCTGGCCTACCTAGATCCCTGTGGAGGGGTTCCCCGCTTACCAGTCACAACTTCAAGTTCCCTGCCCACCAACCAGCCTTGGCCTACTTGCATCCCAGTGGGAGATCTCCTGCAAGCACATTCCACCACATGGTTCCCTGTCTGCCAACACTGGCCCAAGGGCACACCAGCAGGCGACTTCCAGGTTGCCAGTTCTAGCTGGTATCTCCCTGTCTGCCAGCCTCAGCCCAGCCACTGCGGAAAAGCTCTTGCTGTGAACACACTTTTTCTCACGAGGCCTAAATCCCAACCTGGGGAGGCAGCTGCCCTTCCACGTTTGTTTTTTCCTTAGGTTCTCTCTCTTGGCCCTAGAATATTCTTTTGAATTTTGATTCCTTCTCAGTAGCTTTCCTATCATAAATAGTTAATAATTCTTCATATTGAACATTATGCATTCAAATTACCATGTGGTTTCCATCTTCTGACTGGCCCCTGGCACAGAACAGCTTGAAGATGAGTGTCACTGGGTGTTTCACGGTGCTGCCCCAGGAACAAGAAGAGAGGTACGCTAGTGTCCGAGAAAGAAATCACTTCTCCTACAGTTCCCTGCTGCAAGCTCTACTGGCAAAAAAGAAATGTTGGCAAGTTCCAACACCAGCATTACAAGCAGGGCAATGAAGGGTAGATTTGAAGGTTATGTGACATAGTAACCGTGCTGCTATCCACACACAAAGTCCCTATCTAATTACATTAAAAAAAAAAAAAAGTTAACACATAGCAAGACCTTCCTATGTGCCTGACCATTTTAAGCTCTCTTAATAATTCTGTAATGTAGGTACTATTATTATCCCTACTTTACAGATGAGGAAAGTGAGGCATAGGCATGTAAATTTAATTAGCTTTGGCAAGGTTCTGCAGTGAAAGACTTGAGATTCAAATCTAGGTATTCTGACTCCAAAGACTACATCTCAACCATCATGTTGTATTGACCTTTGTTTCTATTGCTAAGACAAAAACAAGCTTTAAAAAGTGAAGAGATTTGTTTCTTTTCTGGAGGCCACTTTCCCCACCGGCCTGACACACCACCAGTGTGGCAAAGTTTCCTCTCATGCTCTTGGGCACAGCTCTGAGCAGCATCATCCTTTAGACCAGAAAGCTGGCGGGCACTGTGGGGAAGAAACCAATTAAGAAGAAATTGGAGGAGGTGCTAGAAGAGGGGGAAGAATTCGTGGGTGTAAAAGGTTCCCAAACATGGAGTGGAAAAGGCAAAGTGGATACTCCTGAAGTGCAAGGGGTCCTGAGAGGAGGACAACACATGGGAGCCAGAAGACAACCTGGACTGCCCTGACCTCAATGCCCAGTTTCTACAGTCACAGAAAACAGTACGTGGGACAGATAAATCAGAGGAAGGCAAGCACAAAATTGACTCTGGCTCTGAAAATAAGGGAGAGAACAAACCAAAGAAGAAGAAAGAAGAGTCAGAAAAGCCATGGGACTTTGCCAGTGGTTTGGAGCTGGATGGAGCAGATGACTGGAGCTACAGACTCCAGCGGAGAACTCATGTTCCTGATGAAATGGAAAAAATCTGACGAGGACGACCTGGTCCCCACCAAGGAAGCCAATGTCAAGTGCCCACGGCAGGGGGCAGGGGGTCATACCCTTCTCTGAGGAAAGGCTGATGTGGCATTCCTGCCTTTCAGAGGATGGTAACAAAGAGATGACAAGAATGCACTCTCCCGAGTACCGGCCCCTGTCATACCTGACTGCAGGCTTCAAGTGGGGAGGAGGGAGTTCTACTTGCCTTGACACCACAGGAGTGGCTTGACAGGATGTCCTTTGAAGAGTCAGCACAGTGTGCTGTGCTCTACAGCAGCCCAAGTAAAGCCCGTCCACGCCATGGAGTTTGCATACCCATCCCAGTGGAGGGGAAGGGGGAGAAGTAGTGCAAGGCAGCTCATTCTGGGTTCTGCTGAGAAAAGCAGAAGGCCTTCCATGAAGGACAAAACCTGCAGAATGGGTGTGTGGGACAGCAAAAGATACTGTAGATCTTCAAAGACCATCTCCACACCCCACAGCCTGCTTCCCCAAAGTGCTAACGCTGCATTTTTACAGTGTAGCGTGTGTGTAGTGTAGTTTTTGGTAATCACTGGTATGTAATTTGTGGGTACAAGGGATGGAGTACGAAGGGAGATAGGTAGGATCATTTTTTATTAAAATTTGGGGCCTGACTGGGAAAATGGTGTAACAACGGAGAGAACAACTTAATGATGATTTTGTTCTACGTCCAGAATATTTTATCGTAAAAAAAAAAAAAATATCACCAGTGACCTAAATGAGGACTATAAGAAACTATTTAAAATGCCTGAAACTTATCACCCAAGGTGTTCCTTGCCTGAGCTTAATGCTATTCCCAGGAAAGAACTAAGTGAGTTAATAAATCACCAGCTGCCACTTGTGGGATGGAAACTGGTTGAGGAGGGAAAGTCTTCTATCGGAGCACATACAGGCCCACTGTTCTGTCTTAGCAGTGCTAACTCTTGATGTTGACAACACGCTTCTTTTTCAATTATAAAGTTATAAATAGCAGCTTGCTCATCCGAGCCACTGGCCAAGGCACTTGGGGAGGGGAAGAGGTGGTATAGAAAGTGGGAAAGTAGGGAAGAAAGGCCCATGCTCTCAGAATGGAAGAGTCTTGGAGCCTCTCTGTTACTTGAATTTTGAACCCTAAAGCCACTGGTCGCAGCACTGACAGCACAAGTTCACAGAAGCACTTTAAAAGTTGAATGATTTCAAAAGCCCTGGTCTCAGGACACTAAACATTCACACTGGCACAGTGGTTCACTTTAGAACACACAACAAGACTTTGTCTAATCCTAAGAATTACCTGATACCTGAAATGCTGTCTTCAATCATGAGATCCATTAGTTCTTGACACAGTCTAGACCTGCATCTAAAAATCCATTATAAAATCTTGCTAGGCATGTGTTAGGCTTCCTTGAAAACTTTGTTTAAATGTAAACTTCCTACCACATTGTCAGTTTTTGTCTTAAAACTATAGGTTTATTTAAAAAAAAGTGAAGAGAAACTCTATTAGAGGCCAATGTTCCTCAATATTGCTATTAAAAAAGATAGCACACATAGACAGTAGTTATCTCTGAAAGAAAACTAGAAAAAAATATCAAAATGTTAACAATTATTAATTCTGAGTGGTGGGATATACAGTTCACACCTGAACACAGGTTCACCAATACACAGATTTTTATTTCTGAAATAGCACTGTAAATGTATTTTCTCTGCCTTATGATCTTTTTTTTTAGTATGAAGTTTATTGTCAAATTGGTCTCCATACAACACCCACTGCTCATCCCAACAGGTGCCTTCCTCAATGCCCATCACCCACCTTCCCTTCCCTCCCACCCCCCATCAACCCTCAGTTTATTCTCAGTTTTTAAGAGTCTCTTATGGTTAGCCTCCCTCCCTAACTTTTTTTTCTTCCCTTCCCCTCCCTCATGGTCTTCTGTTAAGTTTCTCAGGATCCAGATAAGAGTGAAAACATATGGTATCTGTCTTTCTCTGTATGACTTATTTCACTTAGTGTAACAATCTCTAGTTCCATCCACGTTGCTACAAAAGGCCATATTTCACTCTTTCTCATTGCCAAGTAGTATTCCATTGTGTACATAAACCACAATTTCTCTATCCATTCATCAGTTGATGGACATTTAGGCTCTTTTCATAATCTGGCTGTTGTTGAAAGTGCTGCTATAAACATTTGGGTACAAGTGCCCCTATGCATCAGCACTCCTGTATCCCTTGGGTAAATTCCTAGCAGTGCTATTGCTGGGTCATAGGGTAGGTCTATTTTTAATTTTTTCAGGAACCTCCACACTGTTTTGCAGAGTGGCTGCAGCAGTTTGCATTTCCACCAGCAGTGCAAGAGGGATCCCGTTTCTCCAAATCCTCTCCAGCATCTATAGTCTCCTGATTTGTTCACTTTAGCCACTATGACTGACGTGTCCACCAGCAGTGCAAGAGGGTTCCCATTTCTCCAAATCCTCTCCAGCATCTATGGTCTCCTGATTTGTTCACTTTAGCCACTATGACTGACGTGTCCACCAGCAGTGCAAGAGGGTTCCCGTTTCTCCAAATCCTCTCCAGCATCTATAGTCTCCTGATTTGTTCACTTTAGCCACTATGACTGACGTGAGGTGGTATCTCAGTGTGGTTTTGATTTGTATGTCCCTAATGAGGGGTGACGTTGAGCACCTTTTCATGTACCTGTTGGCCATCTGGATGTCTATTCATGTTTTCTGCCCATTTCTTCACTGGATTATTTTTTTTTCGGGTATGGAGTTTTTGGTGAGTTCTTTATAGATTTTGGATACTAGCCCTTTGTCTGATATGTCATTTGCAAATATCTTTTCCCATTCCATTGGGTGCCTTTTAGTTTTGTTGTTTCCTTTGTAGTGCAGAAGCTTTTTATCTTGATGAGGTCCCAATAGTTCATTTTTGCTTTTAATTCCCTTGCCTTTGGAGATGTGTCAAGTAAGAAATTGCTGTGGCTGAGGTCAGAGAGGTTTTTTCCTGCTTCTCCTCTAGGGTTTTGATGGTTTCCTGTCTCATATTCAGGTTCTTTTTCCATTTTGAGTTTATTTTTGTGAATGGTGTAAGAAAGTGGTCTAGTTTCAAATTCTTCTGCATGTTGCTGTCTAGTTCTCCCAGTACCAATTGTTAAAGAGACTTTTTTCCATTGGATATTCTTTCCTGCTTTGTCAAAGATTAGTTGGCCATACTTTTGTGGGTCCAATTCTGGAGTTTCTATTCTATTCCATTGGTCTATGTGTCTGTTTTTGTGCCAATACCATGCTGTCTTGATGATTACAGCTTTGTAGTAGAGGCTAAAGTCTGGGATTGTGATGCCTCCTGCTTTGGTCTTCTTCTTCAAAATTACTTTGGCTATTCGGGACCTTTTGTGGTTCCATACGAATTTTAGGACTACTTGCTCTAGCTTCAAGAACGATGCTGGTGCAATTTTGATTGGGATTGCATTGAATGTGTAGATTGCTTTGGGTAGTATTGACATTTTGACAATATTTATTCTTCCAATCCATGAGCAGGGAATGTCTTTCCATTTCTTTATATCTTCTTCCATTTCCTTCATAAGCTTTCTATAGTTTTCAGCATACAGATCTTTTACGTCTTTGGTTAGATTTATTCCTAGGTATTTTATGCTTCTTGGTGCAATTGTGAATGGGATCAGTTTCTTTATTTGTCTTTCTGTTGCTTCATTGTTAGTGTATAAGAATGCAACTGATTTCCGTACATTGATTTTCTATCCTGCAACTTTGCTGAATTCATGTATCAGTTCTAGCAGACTTTTGGTGGAGTCTATCGGATTTTCCATGTAGAGTATCACGTCATCTGCAAAAAGTGAAAGCTTGACTTCATCTTTGCCAATTTGGATGCCTTTGATTTCCTTTTGTTGTCTGATTGCTGATGCTAGAACTTCCAACACTATGTTAAACAACAGCGGTGAGAGTGGACATCCCTGTCGTGTCCCTGATCTCAGGGGGAAAGTTCTCAGTTTTTCCCAACTGAGGATGATATTAGCTGTTGGCTTTTCATAAATGGCTTTTATGATGTTTAAGTATGTTCCTTTTATCCCGACTTTCTCAAGGGTTTTTATTAAGAAAGTATGCTGAATTTTGTCAAATGCTTTTTCTGCATCAATTGACAGAATCATACGGTTCTTTTCTTTTATTAATGTAATGTATCACATTGATTGATTTGCGAATGTTGAACCAGCCCTGCAGCCCAGGAATGAATTCCACTTCATCATGGTGAAAAATTCATTTTATATGCTGTTGAATTCGATTTGCTAGTATCTTACTGAGAATTTTTGCATCCATATTCATCAGGGATATTGGCCTGTAGTTCTCTTTTTTTTTTTTTGCTGGGTCTCTGTCTGGTTTGGGAATCAAAGTAATGCTGGCTTCACAGAATGAGTCTGGAAGTTTTCCTTCCCTTTCTGTTTTTTGGAATAGCTTGAGAAGGATAGGTATTATCTCTGCTTTAAATGTTGGTAGAATTCACCTGGGAAGCCATCTGGTCCTGGACTCTTATTTGTTGGGAGATTTTTGATAACTTATTCAATTTCTTTGCCGGTTATGGGTCTGTTCAAGTTTTCTATTTCTTCCTGTTTGAGTTTTGGAAGTGTGTGGGTGCTTGGAATTTGTCCATTTCTTCCAGGTTGTCCAGTTTGTCGGCATATAGTTTTTCATAGTATTCCCTGATTACTGCTTGTATTTCTGAGGGATTGGTTGTAATAATTCCATTTTCATTCATGATTTTATCTATTTGGGTCATCTCCCTTTTCTTTTTGAGAAGCCTGGCTAGAGGTTTATCAATTATGTTCATTTTTTCAAAAAACCAACTCTTGGTTTCATTGATCTGCTCTACAGTTTTTTTAAATTCTATATTGTTTTTTTCTGCTCTGATCTTTATTATTTCTTTTCTTCTGCTGGGTTTGGGGTATCTGCTGTTCTCCTTCTATTTCCTTTAGGTATGCTGTTAGATTTTTGATTTGGGATTTTTCTTGTTTCTTGAGATAGGCCTGGATTGCAATGTATTTTCCTCTCAGGTATGCCTTTGCTGCATCCCAAAGCGTTTGGATTGTTGGATTTACATTTTCATTTGTTTTCATATATTTTTACATTTCTTCTCTAATTGCCTGGTTGACCCATTCATTCTTTAGTAGGGTGTTCTTTAATATCCATGCTTTTGGAGGTTTTCCAGACTTTTTCCTGTGGTTGATTTCAAGTTTCATAGCATTGTGGTCTGAAAGCGTGCATGGTATGATCTCTTTTATACTTATTTAGGGCTGTTGTGTGACCCAGTATGTGATCTATCTTGGAGAATACTGAACGTGCACTCGAGAAGAAAGTATATTCTGTTGCTATGGGATGCAGAGTTCTATATATATATGTCAAATCCATCTGATCCAATGTTATCATTCAGGGCCCTTGTTTCTTTATTGATCCTGTGTCTAGATGATCTATCCATTGTTGTAAGAGGGGTATTAAAGTCCCCTGCAATTACCAGATTCTTATCAATAAGGTTGCCTACGTTTGTGATTGTTTTATATATTTGGGGACTCCTGTATTTGGTGCATAGACCTTTATAATTGTTAGCTCTTCCAGATGGATAGACCCTTAATTATTGCATAATGCCCCTTCTTCATCTCGTTACAACCTTTAGTGTAAAGTCTAGTTTGTCTGATACAAGTATGGCTACTCCAGCTTTCTTTTGACTTCCAGTAGCATGATAGATAGTTCTCCATCCCCTCACTTTCAATCTGAAGGTGTCCTCAGGTCTAAGATGAGTCTCTTGTAGACAGCAAATAGATGGGTCTTGTTTTTTTTATCCATTCTGATACCATATGTCTTTTGGTTGGAACATTTAGTCCATTTATATTCATTGCTATTATTGGAAGATAAGGGTTTAGAGTCATTGTGATGTCTGTAGGTTTCATGCTTGCAGTGATGTCTCTGGTACTTTGTGGTCCTTGCAACAGTTCACTCACAGAATCCCCCTCAGGATCTCTTGTAGAGTTGGTTTAGCGGTGATGAATTCCTTCAGTTTTTGTCTGGGAAAACCTTTATCTCTCCTATTCTGAATGACAGACTTGCTGGATAAAGGATTCTCAGCTGTATATTTTTTTCTGTTCATCACATTGAAGATTTCCTGCAGTTCCTTTCTGGCTTGCCAAGTTTCAGTAGATAGGTCTGCCACTACTCTTATGTGTCTCCCTTTGTAAGTTAGAGCGTGTTTATCCCTAGCTGCTTTCAGAATTCTCTCTTTATCCTTGTATTTTGCCAGTTTCACTATGATATGTCGTGCAGAAGATCGATTCAAGTTACCTCTGAAGGGAGTTCTGTGTGCCTCCTGGATTTCAATGACTGTTTCCTTCTCCAGATCAGGAAACTTCTCAGCTATGATTTGTTCAAGTACACCTTCAGACCCTTTCTCTCACTTCTTCTTCCTCTGTAATTTCTATGATACGGATATTGTTCCATTTGATTGCATCACTTAGTTCTCTAATTCTCCCCTAATACTCCTGGATTTTTTTATCTCTCTTTTTCTCACCTTCCTCTTTTTCCATAATTTTATCTTCTATTTATCTATCTCTCCTCTGTTTCTTCAACCTGTGCTATGGCCGCCTCCATTTTATTTTGCGCCTCATTTATAGCATTTTTTTAGCTCCTCATGACTATTTCTTAGTCCCTTGATCTCTGTAGCAATAGATTCTCTGCTGTCCTCAATGCTTTTTTCAAGCCCAGCGATTAAGTTTATGACTATTATTCTAAATTCTTGTTCCATTATATTGCTTAAATCGTTTTTGATCGATTCATTAGTTGTTGCTACTTCCTGGAGTTTCTTTTGAGGAGAGTTCTTCCGTTTCCTCATTTTGGGTAGTCCCTGGGGTGGCTCCAAAGTGCAGGGCACTTCCCCTGTGCTGTCTGGAGTAACTTGTGTTGGTGGGCAGGGCCGCAGTCAGACTGGATGTCTGCCCCCAGCCCACTGCTGGGGCCACAGTCAGACTGGTGTGTACCTTATCTTCCCTTTTCCCAGGGGCAGGACTCACTGTGGAGTGGTGTGGCCCCTGCCTGGGCTACTTGTACACTGCCAGACTTGTGGTGTTGCTTCGATGGGATTTGGCATATTAGCCAGGGTAGATTCGCAAGGTGCACAGGGGCGGGAGGGGCAGGCTTAGCTCGCTTTGCCCCTGGTGGTCCCCTGTGGGAGGGGCCCCGCAGCACGGGGAAAGAGGTAGGCCCATCGGAGGGATGGATCCACAGAAGCACAGCATTGGGCGTTTGCACGGTGCAAGCAAGTTTGGTGATGGGAACTGGTTCCCTTTGGGATTTCGGCTGGGGTATGGGAGAGGGAAATGGTGCTTACCAGCCCCTTTATTCCCCTGCCGAGCTGAGCTCTGTCTTCCAGGGCTCAACAACTCTCCCTCCCGGTGTCCTCTCGCCCTCCCCGCTACCTGAGAGCAGAGCTGTTGACTTTTAACATTCCAGATTTAAGTCCCGCTGGCTGTCAGAAGTCACGGAGTCCAGCCCGTCTGTTTTTGCAAGCTAGACTTGGGGGCTCTGTCTTGCCGGGTAGGCTGCCCCTCCACCGCCCCGGCTCCCTCCATGCCAGTCCTTGTAGCATGCACTATCTCTCTGCCCTTCCTACCGTCTTCCATGGGCCTCTTGTCTACGCTTTCTCCAGTGAGTCCATTCTGCTAGTCTTCTGGTAGTTTTCTGGGTTATTTAGGCTAATGTGGGTGGAATCTAAGCAATCAGCAGGACACAGAGAGCCCAGTGTCCTCCTACGCCACCATCTTCCCCAGGTCCTTATGATCTTTTTAGTAACATTTTTTCTCTAGCTTACCTTGTTGTCAGAATAAAGTGTATGCATATTATAATATTTGCACATAATACATATCACATACAAAATATGTGTTAATCAACTATTTATATTATCAGTAAGGCTTCTGGTAAACAGTAGGCTATTAAGTTTGGAAGGAGTCAAAAGTTATATGTGGAATTTTGACTGCACAGGAGGTTGGTACCCATACCCCTGAATTGTTCAGGGGTCAACTGTACAATATTTACATACCTTTTAAATTTAGCAAAAACAACTTCAAAAAGAGAATAAGAAAAAAGCACTAAATGTATAAAATCTTAAAAACAATTCAATTTTTCAATTGTAGAAATTATTATTGAAAAGGATTAACAAGTTTATATAATATTACTTAGTTTTGGCAGTTTATTCCCAACACACTGGCATTTTATTTTCTGAGAGAACGTAAATGTCCCTTGAATAAATAAGAATAAAAGCTTCAAAAGCATTATCTGGGACAAAGTTTATAAACTAATGTTTTAATTTATAAAACGGATTTAAAACATATATACAATGGAATATTGTTCAGCCAAATGAAATCTTGCCATTTGCAATGATATGGACAGAGCTAGAGGGTATAATGCTAAGCGAAATAAGTCAGAGAAAGACAAATACCACATGATTTCACTTATATGTGTTATTTAATAAACAAAACAAACAAGCAAAGGGAAAAAATAGAAAGAGAGAGATAAATCAAGAAACAGACTCTTAATTTTGGAGAACAAACTGCTGGTTCCCAGAGGGGAGGTAGGCAGGGGTGCGGATGAAATTGGTGATAGGGATTAAGGAGTGCATTTGCTGTGATGAGCACCAGGTAATGTATGGAATGTTGAATTGCTATGTACACCTCAAACATTAATATAGCATGTTAATTAACGGAATAAAAATAAAAACTTCAAAAAATGAAGTTTAGAGAGGATTAAAAGATGGGAACAAGATTAAAGCAACTACTAGTAATAATCAAAATATTAAGAAGAATAGAGTGATGTTAAGATTAAAGAACTATATAGCTGAAATGGGCCTTACAAATTCAAATCAATCATGCTATCTATGACATTTCATAGAAATCATAGATTCCTATGACATTCAAGAAGAGTGATAACCCTGAAAGGTTAAATGACTCAGTTACTGTTACAAGGACAGACTGTGGCAGAACACTAAAACTGAACCCAATTTTTAAAAATGTTTATTTATTTTTGAGTGTGAGCAGTAGAGAGGCAGAGACAGGGGAGACAAAGAATCTGAAGCAGGCTCCAGGCTCTGAGCTGTCAGCACAGAGCCCGATATGGGGCTTGAACTCACGAACCATGAGATAATGACCTGAGCTGAAGTCGGATGCTTAACCAACAGCAACCCAGGTGCCCGGAGATATAAACATTTTTAAAGGCATAATTAATACATACTTTCTAACTTCATTCCCAAGGTTTTATACTTAGAGAGTATTATATGAGATTCAGTTTCATAATCTAGGAGAAAGTTTAAACATTCCCATCTAGAAAGTTGCCTATGAAGAAAGAGTAAAAGGCTGATGCTCAAGGAAACAGAATAAGTTCTTTGCTATCCCCAAATTCAGAACTATGCAGTGTTTCTTTGCAGGAACCATAGCAGGCTCATAAATTTCTAGCACATTATGAAGTATACACCTGGAAAGTGGCTCCAGATCAGGTTCAAAGAGGTGGTGGTTGTAGATATTAAGCCAACGAATTTCTCCTACCACAAGGAAACTTGTAAGGCTTGAGGTAGGGAGGCAGATTCTCCTTTACTCTTTAGGTTTCATCAATGCAGTGACATTTATTTTTGCAGACTGCAATTTACTCAGATTACCTGAGGACAACATAAAATCTACACGTAACATTGTGATATTTAATATACATACTTTCAATTAAAATTCCATTTAAACTTGAGGAGTTAACAGTTCCTATAATGAGAATTAAAAAGTTTGAAGTAATTGGTGGTACAAATATATATTAATTATATTAATGAAGTCATTAATCCTTCTTCCTAGGCATACAGCTAGAATACGTTTCCCAGGATCTCTGGCACTTAGATATGACCCATCTGACTCAGTTTAGAAGTGACACGTGCCACTTCCAGGCCTGGCCCGTGAAACTGTCCCTGCGTATTCCTCTCTGCTCCACCACCACCACCACCACCACCACCAACCACTACCACCACCTTTTTGGTTAACTCGTTTGTTGACACTCTGGGGAACCTTAGAAGTCACTTGTTGAAGACGGTAGAATCACTATCAATCTACATCTCAGAATGACTGCATGAAGGCGAGCCACATACAGGAGACTTCTATCAACCTACACACAACCCTAGAAATATTACATAAACAATAAATAAGCTTTTATTTGGGTTAATCCACTGAAACCTGAAAGTCTACTTGTTAGTATAAACTAGCTTACCCTAATAAGATCATATTTGAATACAATTCTGTACATTAAATTGATCCTAAATCTTGGAGACGATGTGAATGTCTTGACAAGAAACAGAAAATGAAAGTTTATAATTAGATATTCTGGTATTTCTTTTTGGAGAAGGGTACATTACAAATGTGATATATTCTACAAATTAAGGAGAAGCTATCCAAGGATTTTATGTGGCCAAGGGTGGACTATTTTCATTTTCAAGAATCTTACTTAATCAGTAAAACTTTGCCTTAAACATACTCCCACGAGTTTAACATTCTTATGGAACTAAATAAATCTGGTCGCCTGTCTTCTATCAATTTTGTTTTTTTGTTTGTTTGTTTATGTATTTTGTCATTGAGAGGACAAAGGCCCTCTGCTCTTCTCTGCCACCAACTTCACTTAGGCACTAATATCTGGCAAGTAAGTTCTGAGTCACTAATACTGATGGAGGCAGATATGCCCTGGTTCTATCATTTACCACCTTGTCAATGGCAGCCTGTAGGCATTCCTCCTCACTTATTAAAGAGGACTCTAAAACCTAACTCATGATTTTCCCCACCACTCCAAATCATGTCAGAGAGAACTTCAACATTCAAGGAGATGGCCCCCTCTAATAACTTAGCCTCAAAGCTGTCTGACTCCCAACTTCAAAACTCAAGGACAGAATTATACATTATCATTCCACCTCTTGGGCTACTGGGTACGGCTGGAGAAAAATCATAGACTGTAAACTCCTTTCTTTAGTTTTGCAGGAAGTTTCCTTCATTTCTGTTGAACTAGAAGTGAGGGACAGATAAAGGCATATTTAGTTGTGAAGAAGTGATAAATGAGCAAATTTACTTCTGATAGATCATTTCCTCTGTGAAAAATGGAGGTCATTCACTTGAGACAGGGCAAAGTGAGGTGTGCTGTAGGTAGAGAGAAACACATTTTCAAGTCGCTGTTGTGGCATTAAAAACTGAGGTGTTGGGGACATGTAAAAAACTGTTAAACATGTCTCCTTGTGCACAGGTTTCCGTTTCTCAAGAGTTTATACCTAAATAGAATTTCTGAGTTATTAGACATGTGAATCTCCAATTTACTATATAATGTTAACCTATTTTCCAAAGATTTGTATTCCTACCAAGAGAGTATGAGAATTTTTGTTGCCAAAAGTTATTGTCAGTGTTTTTAATTTTATCAGTCTAATTAATAAGAAATGGTACTTCAGGGGCTACCTTGTTTTAACTACTTTCAATATAATATTATTATTTTTGATGTAGGATGCAATGTTTAAGAATTACCTCATTTTTTTACCAATTTTTTTTTGGTCAAATCTTTACTTAAATTCTAGTTAACAGACAGTGCAATATTGGTTTCAGAATTCAGTGATTCATGACCTACATACAACACCCATTGCTCATCAAAACAAGTGCCTCTTCAGTACCCATCACCCATCTAGCCCATCTCCCCACCCACCTCCCTCCATCAACCCTCAGTTTGTTCTCTACCATTAAGAGTCTCTTGTGGTTTCCCTCTCTTCTCTCTGCCCCCCTTCTCATATGCTCTGTTTTGTTTCTTAAATTCCACATGAGTGAAATCATATGGTATTTGTCTTTCTGTGACTTATTTCGCTTAGCATAACACACTCTAGTTCCATCCATGTCATGGCAAAACTCAAGATTTCATTCTTTTTTAAATTTTTTTTTAATGTTTATTTATTTTTGAGACAGAGAGATATGGTATAGGTAGGGGTGGGACAGAGACAGAGGTAACAGAATCCGAAGCAGGCTCCAGGCTCCAAGCTGTCAGCAAAGGGCCTGACACTGGCCTCAAACTCACAGACTGTGAGATCATGACCTGAGCTGAAGTCAGACGCTTAATCGACTGAGCCACCCAGGCACCCCCTTTAATGTTTATTTTTGAGAGAGAGAGAGAGAGAGAGTGCAAGTGGGGGAATGGCAGAGAGAGAGGGAGACACAGAATCCAAAGTAGGCTCCAGGCTCCAAGCTGTGAGTTCGAGCTGCACATCGGGCTCTGTGCTGACAAAGTCCAAGATCATGATCTGACCCTGAAGTTGGGCGCTTAACTGACTGAGCCACCCAGGCAACCCAGGATTTCATTCTTTTTAATGGCTGAGTAATATTCATTGTATATATACACCACATCTCGTTTATCCATTCATCATTAGTCGACGGACATTTGGTATTTGGGTCTCTCCATAGTCTGGGTATTGTTGATGATGCTGCTACAAACACCAGGGTGTGTGTATCCCTTCGAATCTGTATTTTTGTATCCTTTGGGTACATACCTAATAATGCAATTGCTGGATTATAGAGTAGTTCTATTTATTTATTTATTCACTATTCCTTCTTGAATTTCACCCTTTATTTTATGTTAATTTCTTCCTCATATCCACTCTTTAATAGGTCTTTCAAAGATGATCCGAAACTGGTAAACTGTTGCAATCCTTAAAAATGAATTTATTTTATACTCATTCCTAAGTGACAATTTAGTTAGGTATAGAAACCTAAGACGGCAGTTACTTTCTCTCAGCATTTTGAAGACATATTATACTGTCTTCGGGCTTCTATCCATTGCCACAAATTAGCCTTCCTTCAATCAGGCCAACTACTATCCCTAGTATAAACCTGTCCTGCTTCTCTTTATCTTTGATTTTACAGTTTTCCTACATTCTGACTAAATACAGATGTATCTTTGTTTATGCTTTCTAAATCTGGGAATTAACATCTTTGTTCTTTTCTGAGAACTGTTTAACTATTTCTCTTAGGACACTGCTTCTCTCTCTCAGTCTGTAACCCCTTAAGAGACAAATTTTAGACCCAGTTTATTTTTCATGTCTCTCAAATTTTCCTATTTACCAATTCTTTAAAAGTGTGTTATATTCTGTGTAGTTTCTTCAAAATTATCTTCCAGATTACTAATTGCCTCTTCAATTATGTCCTATATGCTGCCTTACCTACCTAACCTTCAATGTCTGTATTTCACATTTCTAGAAATTCTATTTGATTCTTTATTGTAATCTACCTATTCTTTTTCATACTGAGTTTTCACTATCTTTAATCATTCTCAAATACTTAAATTACAGATTCAACCAAATTATCCTATTCTTTGTTAGGAATCCATTCAGTTTAACTTTTTTTTTTTTAATAAAACTTCAT
Source organism: Panthera leo (assembly GCF_018350215.1). Taxonomy (NCBI): domain Eukaryota; kingdom Metazoa; phylum Chordata; class Mammalia; order Carnivora; family Felidae; genus Panthera; species Panthera leo. Next base: position 21,474,706 of record NC_056682.1, read on the forward strand.
ATATTTTGTACCTTTGGATTATGAGTTTATCCTCTTCCAGACCTTCTCTGTAGGAATTACATATAGTTAATGTTCAAGGTATTTCCCTTCAAAAAAGTTTTGTATTTCTTTCTGTCAGCGACATCAGCTTTTTTTCTGTTTGGGTAACGTAAGTTCTAACTCTGAACCCATATGAGGTAGTAAGGGACCATGTTTATACATTCTCAGATTTTTTTTCCCATGTGGAGTTCAGGCAGACATCTACAGGTCTCCTTGTCATCAAAATGAGAGGAATGATATTTTTCTAGTCCATTCTTCTGATGAGGGCTCTAGGTGTCTCAGCTTCAACTTTTCAAGGTCTTGTTTCTATCCTTAAGTCGGCATTAAAATCCAAGTCCCTATAATTCTATGAATAATAACCCATCGCTCGCCCACGTAAGCCACAGCTCATGCTGTTCTAGTTAGTTTCCTCCCTATTTCTGCCCCTGGCAATTTCCCTTAATTTCCTGAGTACAGTAAGGTATTTAAAAGAATGCCTGAAATATTTTTATGACAGATTTATAGTATGCTGTATTACAAGAACCAGAAGTCTAAACCATTTATTTTATTAAATGGGCATTTCATTATTTATGAGCATTTTCATTTCATTTAGAAGTCAGTTTCAAAAAAAAAAGTCATTTTCCTAATACAATATACTTCACACCTAAGAAAGACTGATAGATACCTATTACTCATTCTCTTTTTTCCCTACAAAGAGAACTCTGATTTTTAGCTAGGCACAATAGCACATAAAATAAAGGTAACATTCATCAGGCTTTGTTGCAGTTACATAAGCTAAAAAAAATGACTATTTTGACTATATTCTGGCCAATAAAATGTAAATAAAAGTGCTTTTTTGAGACTTGTGAAAGGCAATTAAAAGGTGCTGACCCTGCTATACAGGGGGTCAAGGTAAGTAAAGGCAAAGTCATTATCTTGACTCATTTCTCTTGATCCCAAGCCATCTGCTCTTTGCTGTACCTTGTTTTCTCTTATTTCAGCCTATGTTATTTCCATATCTCTTTAATCCCTGAGTTTAAAGCTGTTGGAAAGGGCACTCAGAAGTAGCAATGAGTAAGCAGATCATTGTGGAGGGAGGAAGTGAGGGAAAAGAAAGGGAGGAAGCTCTATATCGTCCCAAGCTAGACAATTACATGAGGATCACAATCGCTTTTGGATTAGGATGTGGTGCTATGAGTGAACCAGCAGGATACCACAGTGCCCTCCTTCACCAATTTTTCTAGGTTAGGTACCTCTGACCCCTCTGTCTCACCATACCTTGAGTCCTAGTACTAGTACCACAGGAATTAAACTAACTCCCTAGGGAGCCACTCTGCGCTCCTATAATTAAGAAGGCACAGCTGCAGATGCTTGAATTTTACAGTACATTTAAGAATGCAGCTTTCTAAAAAAAAAAAAAAAAAAAAAGCCACTATCTTTGTAGATTCTAAGAGAACTTCCTTAATAAAACACACCACCAAAAATACGAAAGAGACCCATTTTAAGAACTTCTCTATCAGCCTAAAATCAAATAATACACTCCTGGGTACCTGAGTAACTTCTGCTCTTATTTACCTGACATTCAGATAATCCCTCTCTGGTTCACTTCTTCATAACCTTCCAATTTTCAATTTTCACCATTCTACTAAAGATCAGTGTGCAACCCAATCTCTGGCTTAAGCCATGTTCTGAATTCTGCTGGGCGAGGGATGCGGGTAAAACACCAAAGGCACAAAGTGCTACTCTCCTAGAATTTGCCAGCAAATGGCAGGAACCTTGATAAGTTTGCCCGCCTGCCTGCAGTTTTATAAAAATTTGACAATAACTACTATAATAATTCAGGATAAATTCTACGTTTTAAATATTTGGTGATATATATGTATTATTTTTTGATAATTAAATATTTAGTTCATAATAACATCCAGTATTTGTATTTCTAATAAAACTTAGAATATCAGATCAAAGTACGAATTAGAGATTTTAATCTTACTCCCCAAATAGGATGTATTCACTTTGATTAAGTCTGTGTTACAAAATACTTGAATCAAAACTCTTATCTGGCTTTCATGAGGATCACGTAATCACCAGGGCTGGCAGATCAGAGGAGAACATATGTGACAGTACATGTGCACAGCACTGAACCGGTACAGTCACTAGGACTGTATTCTCTACGAGGAGGACATAAAATCCTAATGTGACCCATTTATTTGGATATTTGGAATCAGTATGGAGAAAGCCATGTGACAAAGAAAGTTTGAGTCACACTGATCTCCTTTCACCACAAACCCTTGTCCAAAAGCCGCCTACCACTGCCCTTAGGGCTCCATCATTAAGGTTGACATAGTAATAGCTTCAAAACCTTTCTTAATCTCTTGGGGACGAAAAATGAATGTTGTTTGTATATAGAGAGAGAATCATAAGTCTCATCCCATCTTTAGAGTAGTAAAGTTTTAGAATAAAATTACAGTTGACCCTTGAACAACGCAGGACTTAGGGGCGCCAAACCCTGTGCAGTTGAAAATCCATGTATAACCTTTGATTCCCCCCAAACTTAACTACCAATAGCCTCCTGTTAACAGGAAGCCCTACCTATAACATGAAAAGTCGACTAACAAATATTTTGTGTTATATTATATGCTGTATTCTTATGATAAAATAAAGTAAGCTAGAGAAAAGATAATGTTTTAAGAAAATCATAAGGAAAATACATTTATGGTACCATATTTACGGGGGAAAAACCTGCATATAAGTGGACCTGCACAATACAAACCCCTGTTGTTCAAGGGTCAGCTGTAGTTGGAAGAAGTTTAGATGATCCTATTTGAATATAACTCATTTTAACAGGCTGGAGCTAGCTTAAACTGGACCTTAAACCCATGGGAACCTTTCTGACCTGATGTGAAGCTGGTTAGGAAAATTCATTTTGAATTGTTCCAAGCCGTTTGAATAATCCCTTATATCCCTTCCAGAGAAAGGGATAATCTAAATATCTCAACTACAGAATATTTACATTATCAATTTGATAGATATCATCCTTATCAAAGAGCAGAAAAAATGGAATCATTTGAAATTCTTTTATACACACTTGCTATATTCTAAATTCTGGAGATGGAGTTGAGTATTAAAATGAGTAAAATGTAATTTAGTGAATGGGGAATAAAGCAGAAAACATGAATTCTACTTTCCCAATTTGGAAAAATAATTCTTCAATGAAAACTTACTATGATAATCAAGTAATGATACAGCACTGAATTTCCACATTTTACTTAGCTTACATAATCTATCAATATGTCAGAGAATAAAGAGGTAAAGGGTTACTCAAAGAGGAAGATAAAAAGCATATCTAGAAAATCCTGTTTAGTACACAAATGACTAAGTGTTTTTTTTAACGCTAGATAATATCACAAATAAAACTTGTTTGATTTTTTTAAACACATTTTTCTTCAACACAAGAGTGTTTACACTAAACAAAGCAAAGTTACTCAAATTCTCAGTGTTTGCTACAACAATTACAGGAGATCAGTGCGAATTAATAATCTCCAGTTTAAACTTGCCCATCAAGTTTAAACAGAAGAATAAAATCTCTACTGTATTATAAGTTTGCTGCATTTCCTATGTGAGTTAAATATTACATCATGGGTAAAAAAAGTACTAATTAGATCATACTACTAAGGTTTATATATCTTAAAAAGTGGAATAACATAAAGAAGAATTAAAACAGCAAAAGCTGTGATCATGTAAAAATATTCATTGAAAAACTACATTTCATGAGCAAGTTAAAAACTCATTTTGCCATTTAAAAACTCATATTTAACCTTGCAAATAGAAAACATGAGGAAATTAAAAGATTTCATGGTTTTCTAGTTGGTTTCTTGTTTGTTTGTTTGTTTGTTTTTTTAATGGCCATTTCAATATGCCACTCTCCCCCAAATCTCTATCATGGTTTCTCTACAAATTTCTATTATCTTGCTCTCAGAAGATGACATCATCTTCTATTTCAGAGCAAACAGAAGCCATCAGGCAAGAACTCCTTCAGGTAGTTGCCAGTGAACATGTATAATCTCTGCGTCTTCCCATCCCTTCCTCCTACACACTGGAAATGGCATTGTTCCTATTATCTAAGATTACATTTTTTCTTTTGGGCTTTAACTTTCATTTCTCATCTGTATCTTGGTCCCTGGCAAATCAATTATCCCCTCTTCTTCCTTGGGGTTTAGTGTTCCTCTTCTTTCCTTCAGCTTTTAAACATATTTAAGGATCTTTCATCCAAAAGCAAAAAAATCAATTCCACGTTTCTTAATCTACTACTGTCTCTCCTTCCTCCCCTTCAAGGCCAAATTTATAAAAGGATTGCCCACACATACCTTATCTTGCCCACATCCTCTTTTCTTTAACTTTATCTCAACTTCTCCAACTATCATCTGATTTTCACCTCTAAGACCTCACCAAGATCACCCATGATCGCATTGCTGAATCCAGTGAACACTTTCACTTTCTCGTCTATGAAGACCTCCTCTGGCTGAGCTCACTGAAACTGACTAGAGCACTTATCTGAAGTACTATCTTTTGTTGGCTTCCACGACTCTCCTGGCTTTACCTGTCTAGACCTTACTTCTCGGCTTTTTGCATAGTTCTATTTACTGACAGTCTTTTAAATCACTGATGCTCACCAGGACTCTTTCCTTACGTGCTTTTCTCTTCATGTTCTACATATTCTGAACAATGTCATCCATTCTTATGACTTTCAACACTTGATGATTTCCAAATCTATTGCTATAGTACAGATTTCTCCCCTGAGCTTCTGACCTATGTGTATCCAACTGGAGATTTCTCTTCCGCTGTCCAAAAGACACCTTGATCCACTGTACAAATTAAAAACATAATCCTTGCACACTCCCCCCAACTTTTTCCTCCTGAGGACCCGGTCTCTGTGAACTTGCTGCACAGTCCACCTAGAGCCCAAGACAAACACGTGAGTATCACCCCGGACTCTTCCAACTCTCTCATCCCTAAAATCCAATCCTGTTGATCCTACCTCCTTAATCTCTCTCCAATGCGGCAAATTCTCATTGCTTCATTGCTATTCTTCTACTAAAGTCATAACCATTTATTGTCTAAAGAAATATTACGGATAAAAACTGTCCAACACGCATTTTTTTAAATTAAAGAATATAGAGAATCATACCCTCTGACATTCTCATCAGAGAAGCAACAGCATCTTACCTGGCCTCCTCCTTTTTAGCATTCCATCCCTCCCTCTAATTCCCCATCCAGTCAAGTAATAGTCCAAAAAAGCAAATTTGATTATATCATCCTCATGCCTCATGCTAAAAATCCGTCAGTGTATCCTTATGCCTCTTTCTTTTTTAATGTTTATTTATTTATTTTTGAGAGAGGGTGAGCGCAGGGGAGAGGCAGAGAGAGAGGGAAACAGAATCCCAAGAAGGCTCCGTGCTGGCCAGCACAGAGCCCCATGTGGGGCTCGAACTCACGACCTTGGAGATCATGACCTGAGCCAAAATCAAGAGTAAGCAACCATCTCAAAATAAGATAAACAAAGTATTTAATACTGAAAGACTAAGGACTCGAAAGAGAATAAATCTTCTGGCTTTTCATATGCTTAGAGCGAGAGAAGGAAACAAAAATGTATGTACTCTGCGTTTACTACTTCATGAAACTGAAATTAGTTATTAATTCACATCTACTACAAATGCTATGACTCCATGTCCAATCATTAATCCTCACAGATAACACAATGAGGTAATACATCCATTATTTTATCTTGCACTAATTTTCTAATCTCTAAAGTCAAATGCAAATTTGCATGGATGAGATGATTTTGTAAAAGCAAGCTTTCTAAAGAACTGTAATCATAAGATATTATAACTTATTTCGGGATTTAGAATTCAGTCATTCAGTTATTAAATAAGAATTTATTAAAACCTTATGACCTACAAAGCTTATGTCCTGTATGGAGAATGAATGAAACCTCCCTCAATGGCACTTCAAAAATTTAGGACTAATATAATTGTTTTAATAATCTCAAGTGTCTTTAATCATTAGGTAGAAAATGGCATCCATTTTTCAAAAATTATTAAAGATAAATTATTTATTCAATCAATGAGAGGGAAGCTACATTTTACTTAGTACTCATAAACAGTCCAGTCTCAAATTACATAAACAGAATTACATGTGAGAATGTTAGAATCATTTAGGAAGTCACGTTAAGCCCAAATACTATTTACCTGAATTCCAATTCAAAATAGAATTAAATGTTTTTCTTTTTTTTTTTTTTAAGGGGAGATTATATAGATCAAAGGAAAATACCTGTATACACCTTCATTCAAACTGACCGCTGTGCATTATTTGACAATTTCCAAGTCTTAGAAGAGAATTAGAGATGAGATTTTTTTTTTAAATTTAAGTGGAAAGTCATGACAGTTTCAATTCCTAATTCCCAGCGTGAATCTGAATAAAAAGATACCTATAAAATGTTGTAACTATCTTTCATTGCAACCCAGACAAAAGAGGCACATGGTTTTATAACTCTTAGTTTGATGTAACCAGAAAGAGGATATATTTTTTTTCAAATTCATCCAAATTTTATTCTGTGATTTACTTAGAAAAAAGATATATACATACACCCAAATCATAGTATGTGAATCTGTAACACAGGCCACTAGAAGGAATGAGGGTAGAATTTGGTGGATTTGTCACAGAGTGACCAAAGAGGGGATCAGGCACTTAATTTAGCCTTCTCTACAACAATGTTCTTCTACACAGAATTAGCCTATCTTCAGTTTTACATCTTTGTGGCTTCTCTCAGTCTATAAAAAGTTGGGAATCTTCTACATTTATACATCTAGCAAATTCTTCAATATTCTGGGAAAGAATAAGCATAACCTCATGTCTCAAAATGCGTTACCTTAAAAAGAAGTTGGGAAAGATATACAGTGAAATAAATTAAAAATGCATGATTATTGGCAATTATTATAGAACTCTACCAAAGAGATACAAATATTGTTGTCTTCTCCATTTGAGAGTAAAACTAAATTAAGTTGCTTAAAACTTTTTAAGAGATGCAAGTCAAAAATAGATGTGTTCTGCACAATAAGTAAAATATGGATGAAAGTGTATTAAGCAATCTAAATTTTTTTACTCTGGACCTTAAACAAAAAGGCAGTTCTAGAACAAAATTTTTTCCCCTAATAAAAAATAATGCTTTTGTAAGGTTCTAAGCAGAATCTTGTCAACATCTTTTTATAATATTAATAAAGGCCATGTCTACTGAGAAATTTTGGCAGGCCAAACTTGCACAATTAAAATAAATAGTGTCACGTGATTGGTCTCCCAAAGCCTGGAATTTTGACCTTGACTAAAGTCTTCCCAATTCTAATGTTATAAATAACCAGCATTTAGTGGAACAAAATACTAAAACTATTAGTTCTCACAGAATGTGGTTGTGCTTTTCAGTGTGTGTGTCCCATGTAAATGTTTAGCATGGGCTTATTCACTTGACAAATATTTATTGTGTGTCTACCAGGGTTAGGCCCCATACCAAGCAATGAAGATATAAAGGTGACCAAGACCAACACGATGCCTCTTAAAGGGCTAAAAAAAGCAGAGAAGACAATTAACATAGAATTGCAAAAGTCATCATCTGGGAGTGTAGGATAAGCAGGGGTATTTTAATAGAGTAAGGGAAAGCCTTCTGCAGGAAGTTGAGAGGCAATGTTTTAAAAACAAAAATCTTCAAGGTTACAGTAATAGAACTGTGGATCTGTAAGCTACTGCTGTTCATGCCTATCAGTTAAATTATACACTCTCATCACATGTACAGGTTAATTTATTGCTAGGCTTATATTTAGTGTAACATGATGAGTAAAAGAGGCTTTAAGCATCAACTTTCTTAGTACAGTTTTAAACCTCAAAAGGAATCATTTCTACTACCTCAAGAAATTCATAATAAAAGCATAATAAAAAAAAGGGGGGGAGAAAAGCATAATAAATGAAGTGGCAACACAGGTTTAAAATATTTCTGACAAAATGGCAGACAGACCTCATGAGTTTCTTTCAACCCCTTCCTCTCTTAAACACATTAATATCACAGTAAAGGAATTTTTTTTTTTTTTTAAGGTAGAAGCAGGGGTGCTCGGGTGGCTCATTCGGTGAAGCGTCCAGCTTCAGCTCAAGTCATCATCTCGTGATTCGTGAGTTCAAGCCCCATGTCAGGCTCTCTGCTGTCAGCATGGAGCTCGCTTTGGATCCTCTGTCCCCCTCTCTCTCCGCCCCTCCCCCACTGTCTCTCTCGAAAATAAATAAACATTAAAAAAAATTTAAAAAAATAAAGGTAGAAGCATACATGAACTAAGCCAGAGAAAAGGAGACCAAAACGATTAAGAGAATTTATGAAAGTTTTATAAAATGGAGGAGATGCAGCAGTGATAAGTGAGTTAGACGAACAAAGGCAATACAGGAGTATCGTGGAGGAAGAGACCAAATGGAAGTAAGCTGATTCGAGTTACAGACCCCAGAAAGGGAAGGTCTTGGGAATCCAAGGAGCTGTGAAAGTAGAGGAAGTGATGGGGCTGCAAACAGAGCATTAGATAACGACAGGTAAGAACATCATTGGAGACTTCTCCAACACACAGGCTCTCACATACAGGTGCGCGTGCACCTGCATCTAGACTACAGCTCCTCCAACCTTTCCTATTCTTTGAAGTAACTCAATGACACCAGAGAAAAGGACTTACAAAACACTGACATTTGGATACCACTCTATTAAAAAGTCTAGGTCACCAAATTAAAAGCCATCCTCATGTACAAATAGCTTCTGAGTACCAGTAACTCCACTACTAGGCATTTACCCAAAGAAAAAAGGTATAAGACTAAAGGTATATGCTAACTCAAAAAGATACGTGACTCGTATGTTTATCACAGTGTTATTTACAATAGCCAAGACATGGAAACAACCTAGTGTCTACTAATAAATAAATACATAAAGAAGATGGGGCATGCACATATACATAATGGAATATTACTCAGTCATAAAAAGGAACGAGATCCTTACCATTTGTGACAACATGGTTGGACCTAGATGGTATTATGCTAAGTGAAATAAGTCCAACAGTGAAAGACAAATTGATATGATTTCATGATTATGTGGGATCTAAAAAACAAAACAAACAAATGAATAAACAGACTTTAAATACAAAGAAAAAACTGGTGGCTTCCAGAAGGGAGGTGGGTGGGAGGATAAGCAAAATAGTTAAGAGGATTAAGAGGTATAAACTTCTAGTTATAAAATAAATAAGTCATGGAGATATAAAGTACAGCATAGGGACTACAGTCAGTAAGATTGTAATAATGTATGGTGACAGATGGTGATTACATACACACATACACCCAAAAAAACATAACTCAATATACCTGGCTTTAAAAACAAATCATAGCAATCTAGAAGGGTTCTGAGATTACGTTAGTTTACAAATGTACTTTGTATAAATGAATCTGGAAATTACAGGTGATAAATTATAGAAGCAATTAATGCAAAGATAAGGAGAACACCAATCATTTGATTCCTCCTCAAAGAAAATAACCTGATTTCACATCCAAATTAACAGAGGCATTTACACTTAAATGTTTTAAATTGATAAAATAAAATCTATATTATATATGTACTATTTCATAGCTCCCTGCTTTCACCAAAATTTTAAGTGGACCAATTAATTGAACATCTACAGTCCAAATGTGGTAAAGATGGCTGCAGTTGATGCTATACAAATTTATCTTGTGAGTATCTGTCTTTTTCTAGAAGAAGTTGTCCTTTTCTGCCATTCCAAGAGAAAAATCAACAGTGTGGAGTTCAAACAGAAGTGGGGTTTGGAAGATTGATTTTGTTCAATATAAAGGCATCAGGCCTAGAAGTCCAGCCTCAGCATTTGTGGGCCCCAGGAGAATCTCATGACCTTGTGAAGCAAGGAACACTTTCTTCTGTATGAAGAACATACAAGTATTAAAAACTATCTGCAGGATAAGGCAAAATTTAAATTCTGCACATTACTTAGTTTTGCATGTAAATGCATTTAATTGTGCTTGCTGCATACTCTATTCCTACCCAAACTCTCTTGAAATGATCAGCCAATGCTGCTGAATCCATTCTGAATAGTTCAGAGAAGAAAATATACTGACAGAAAGGAAGGTAAATTGTAAGTATATATATCAGCAAATAGACATCGTGAAACAGCATTATAGACAAGCATATTAAGTTTTATATTCAATAATTTCTATGATTACCCCAATTTTGCTTTAGACCACAGGTTGACAGCATAAACATTTTAATGCACACACACACACACAAAACAAATAGTTCTGAGTAGCTCTCATATATAGATAGGCAACAACCCCAGATATGTGAGGAAAACCTCCAAATTGAAAGTGAGGGCTTAAAAAATCAAACAAGAATAAAATCGAACCTAGAAGAAACAATACAATGCATAAAGGGTAAGAGAATTTAAAAACAAAACTATAATTAATATCCTTAATATAGATTATTAGCAGCCATAAATTTAGCAGCCAAAAAATAAAACAAAATGCTACACCACAAGAACATTAGAGAACAAAAAATAGTTTTGAATTTAAAACCAGCCTAGCTGAAATAAAACTCTCAACAGGACAGATAGGAGATAAAGTCAAAGATATTTCCCATACAAACAAGCAAGCAAACAAAAAGATTAAAAAGTCAGAATAGAAGATTAGATTGGGATCTGTTGGGAGGTGTAACTTCAAGCTAACAGAGGTTCCAGAAAAAGAAAACAGAGAAAATGGATAAGGCGAAATTGTCAAAGAAATAATACAAGAAAAGTATACAGAACTTTTAACATGAATTTCCATATTCTATTCCTCAAGTTCCAATACAGTAAATGGGAAAAAAATGCCCACAGAAAGCTCATTATTGTGAAAGTTTCAAATACCAGGGGTAAAAAGAAATTATAAAAGTTTTCAGAGCAGGGAAAAAAGTCGATTACAAAAGGAGTAACAATCAAATTGTATGAATGGAGACTCGGGAAGAGTAAGACAAAAGGGCTTTGGTATTATTTTTATAGGAATTTTTACAAACACCAATTATGTCATAATAAATATACATAAGTAAATACATGAATAAAATTACAAAAACAAATTTACTGAACCCTCACTACATGCTAGTGTAATGCTCACTACAATTTTAACTAAAATGTATTAACTCATTTAACTCCCCTAATTCTATGAGGAAGACACTCATTAAGCGTGGTCTTTTAAAAACTACATGATACTGGGGCGCCTGGGTGGCTCAGTTGGTTGAGCCTCCGACTTCGGCTCAGGTCATGATCTCAGTTTGTGAGTTCGAGCCCCGCATCGGGCTCTGTGCTGACAGCTCAGAGCCTGGAGCCTGCTTCGGATTCTGTGTCTCCCTCTCTCTCTGCCCGTCCCCTGCTCACACTGTCTCTCTCTGTCAAAAAAAAAAAAACAACAAAAAACAAACAAACAAAAAACTACATGATACTGTCTCTTAACTTTAAAAGGAATATTAATTTTTAAAAAGAAGAAAATACTGTTGTAATGCTCCCTACCTGCCCAATCTGTTCCCAGATCAACCATGGTTGATTAAAAATTCTGTCTTGGTCAATCAGGAGGAAGGGAGAAGAGGAGTAGGAGATGACAGTTGAGGGTATCTGCTGCTAGTATTTTAAATATTCATCGTATGAAAGTACTTTATGCTATGTATTTGTGATTTGCAATTAGAAGGTCCATATAGTAGATTCCTGGGTTTAAATGCATTAACTTCCACCAAAAGAACTAATGCACTTACATCATATAACCAACATATATTTGGGCAAAGAATAAAGCATCTATATCTTTCATTAAAGTTAAAAACAGAATAGCTGTCTCTTTTCTAAATTACTGTCATCTAAGCCCTTCACACTCTTAAGTCTTAAAAAGGAAATTTTCCTAGATAACTCCTAGTCATTTACATGACTATTAAACATACTGATAGGAAAAAAAAACAAAACAAAACAAAAAACACATCGTACCCCTTTACTCACTTGTCTTACTCTCTCATCTTTACCTTATATTATTAATGACATAATGATACTTGAACATTTCCATTTGAAGATCTTCTGTAGGAGTTAGCTTCATTCAGTTTCCTATTTGTGCTGTCCTATACTTAAAAGAATTTCTGTCTTGAGGACGGAATTGGGGGGCCGGAAGTAGAATACCCTTGGGACTACTAAACTGCTATACAATAATGCAGCCGCTCCTAAGACCTCAGACCACTGCTTCAAAGCTCCTCCTACGGCACTGGACCTCCTGGATCATTTGCTGTTGTCTGGCCCAGCCTGACAGTTCCTATCTCTCAAATACCCAGCTCCCCACTTTCTGCCTGTTGACTTCTTGGCGGCCGTTTTCTCGTTTTATTTTGTCTTGGTTTGAGGTTTTGGTTGGCAGGTGGTACCTGCAGCCACCTTTAAGGTCCTGGCCTCGATGGCAGCATCATCTGTATCTTCCCAACAGCTGGGTGACCAACCCCTGGGCTGCCCGCCTGGCCTAGGTCTCAGTCTCACTCACAGGAGGTCCCCGTCTGCGGCCGCAGAGCTCACGCTGCCACAACCTCCGATGTCCGGTGTCACAGGGGCCCACAGTCCCCAGCGCACCGAGCATGACTGTCACACGTCCCCTCCCCGAGCTCAGGTGGAACACCTGGGGGCCCTACCCTCCAGCGTCACCTTCGGGGCAGCCCCAGAGCGCGCACGCGCTCACGCACCTACCGTTTCCTTGGCAGCCGCCACGGGGATGGGAATCAGCCCCCGGCCGCGGGGCGGGTCCTCCGGCTCTGAGGCCGAGCTCTCCGAGGGGCGCTCGAGGGCGGGTGTCCAGGCGGAGTCGGCCCTAGGGTCCCCGTACAGCTGGTAGCACACGAGGCCGACCAGACCCCCGCCGGCTGCCGCCGCGATGCTCAGCTCCCCCCAGCGCCTCCGCCGCCTCCAAGCCGCCTCAGCCACAGCCCCCTCTTCCTCCTCCCGGCAGGAGAAGGGCCGGCCAGGCGGGCCCGGGGCTATGCCCGCCGGCCGCCCCCACGCCCCTGGGAAGGGATGGTGAGGGGAGGGCGGAGGCGGGAGCCGCGGCGGCGGCCACAGGAGCCTCCGCAGTGCAGCCATTGCGGGAGCTGCCCGCACCAGAACTAGGAGCGGGCGGGAGAGGAGGGCGGGGGGGCGCCGAAACCTCGCGAGAAGTCGGTGTGCGGAGGTTCGATGCTGCCCGAGAGCGACCCCTACAAACGTGCGGCCTGGGGTACCCTGTAGGGGGCCTTCAGCTGGGGCGACCGGGGGGTCTCCGGCCGCGAGATGCCGGCGAAGGGGGCGGATCCCGCCTACTCCTCCGCCCGGCACTCGGGTCTCCACCCCGCAGTCACAAATAACTGCGCCTGCCCCCCGGCAGCACCTGACTGCGCGAGAACCCAACACCGCAGGCTACGGCCAAGTCAGCAGAACTTAAAAGAGCCCTCGTGGGCGAGGGTGTCCAGGCGTCCTTCCGCTACCTTGGCCCTTTGCCTTGGCACGCCGGGGTGGGTCTTGGATCGTCGGTAGCACCCCTCGGAGAAAGTCAAGGCCCCTGACAGGTCACGAAGAATTTGCAGTTGCACCTTCAGGTGTAAAATAAAAAAGAAGCGTGGCTCAAGTCGTCAAGATGGCAGATTAAGTCAAAGGCTGTTTTGACTACACGATGACAGATTCTGGACTTTTAATGGGGGGAATGCTAACGATTTTTAGTTAGGGTTAATAGGTGTTGTTGTTGTTTTTTAAACATTACCATACCTTAATCCAACAAATCAGAAGTGTCTTGAAAAATACCCTTTTGTGAGGAGGCTGTTGGTATAAATATAAAAGAATAAGTGTGATTGTGTCATCTATTTTTGTTAATTGCTATACAAGTTGGTTTGCTACACTGGCAGTGTCACTATTGTGAGAAAGTGTATGTGACATTCTCATCGCTTCCCCGCCCCTGAGCCCAATTTTGGCAGGCTGAGTAATGCTAGCTGTGGTCTCTAGACTCTGGAATGGTGCCAGGATCCCTTAAAATATTCTGGGTCTAAGGGTGTAAATGACAAAATCCAGTTGTCTCAATTGAACTGCGGTCCAAAGGGAATTAGATCAGTTGATTCAGGCAATTCTTATAAAGACTAAGGGCAAACAAAATGAGATTTTCTGACACAAAGCCTGCTATTCCCATTTCCCATGAACCCCTTGCCTATAAGTAATCCATAAGATACACCTCAGTAATATCTTGTTTTAATGCAGGCTAATGGAATTTTCTTAAAGTCACTAAACAGAAAAATCCTCTGTAGCAGATGAACAAAAACATGCTTATGTTAGGATGCTATCACGTTATGTTTCTTTTACTTCTATCCTGTAGTTCTTCAATAATGCTGTGAGGAAGGCTCAGTGCCTCCTTGTATTATCACCAAGATTCCTTCAATTCCTGCCTTCTCTGAATTTTGGGAAATTTTAGTATTCCTAAAGAAACATTTACTCTGTGGATATATAACACAGTTCTTTTTCTGGCATTGTTTACTTTGAACTGAACACAATTTCCGGATTTCCTCATAAATTTCCAACAGGGCCTAATGGCAGAATTCTTGGACAGACTGATGAATTTTTATTGCCTGCATATTAAAAGCCGAAGAGCTCTAAGGGGAATTAAGGTGGTAACACAGTAGCATCATATTACAGATCAGGAAAATGACAGAAAGTCTCCATCTACGCACTTCAAGTACGCATATATGTTCTTTCTTGCTCAAATAAATTTAATATAGCCCCTGCAAGTCATTTCTCTGGCTAGAAACCAAGTTCCGCTGTGAGAGGTGCTGGATTTAGGTTTGTCAAGTATCTGCAGGGCTTTGGATAGAGCTCTCTCTGTATGCAAAAATTCTTCTGTTTATAACTGTCCACAATACTTTCCCTCGAAAAGCAAAATTTCTTTTTTTTAAGTTTATATATGTATTTTGAGAGAGAGAGCACGAGTGGAGTGGGGGCAGAGAGAGAAGGAGAGAGAATTCCAAACGGGCTCTGAACTGCCAGTGCAGAGCCCGACACGGGGTTCAAACTTATGAACTGAGAGGTCATGACCTGAACCAAAATCCAGAGTCAGACGATGAACCAACTGAGCCACCCAGGTGCCCCTCTTCAAATTTTGTCAATTCTCCTGCACGTTAATGATATCCAAAGATGTCCCTACTCCACAGTGAGAGTCTACACATTCAAAAAAACATTCATTTATGTTCACTATGGTCTAAGCAGAAAGAAATGTTCTGAAGCATTTTTAAATGTTTACAACAGCAGGGATCAAGCCAAAAGAAGGTTTTTCAAGGAAGCATATTTATCAATATAGAGTGATAAACTAGCCAGCAAAAGATTTGGACTCTTGATTTTGCTGTCTCAGTAATATAACCTTATAATGCTTTGGAAGACACAGTTTCCTATACAATAATAGAATTGAATAGGTGATCACCTTCCAAGCTCATGGTCCGAATTAACCAAAATGCTCCAAGCATACCAGTAAAGCATATATAAATACTTCAGAGCATTTTTCACATGTCATTTCTCTTTTCAAAACCTACAACTGCCCTACAATTGCTTTACTACTTCCCTATTAAAATTCCATACTATCACCTAGTTATTTTAACTTTTCACTACTTTTTAAATTGCAAAAAAATGAGTGACTTTTACATTTTGGAAATGTGAACTTTAAGTGTAATATGTGTCATGCCTAGGCAGAAATGTCTTGCTTAACAAAACTCCTATTAAAATATTCCTCTCACCTTATGTTACTCACTCTGAACACTGAAATCTTGACTAGTTAAAAAAAGGAGCAGTTTTATCTAAGGTTCTACATCGGGGCATACGAGCCCCCTACCAGCAGGTGCACTCAATTCCGACAGAGGGAAGCTACCAGCCAAAGAGCAAAGCTTCAGGAAGTCCCTTGTCTCTTGGGAAAGTTGTCATACATATTGTCCCCATCTTCAGGTACAATTAACAAATTTAAAGGAGAAAGTGGTGGGAGAGATGTGTTTTCTGGGGTCACAGTGTTTTCTTGGTCTTTGGTCTTCATGGGGCTAGCCACTAGGAGTCTGGAACTCCATTCTTCAGCATCCAGTGCTATGAAAACAAATGACCCAAGTCACTAAGGGTCTGTTTTTTCTTTTGACTGTCTTCTACCCCCAAAGACAAACTGACAGCGTTTTGTCCCCTGTTTTCCCCCTTGGTCTAAACTAAGCTGTGTCTACGTTCTATTAGGCCAGAGCATGTATTTAGTCCAGCTGCTGGCACAGAGTAGGGCCTCAATAAATGTTTATTAAATGAAGAAGGGAATTTTTTATCGTTGTAGGGGGAAGAGGCCAAGATGGAAAGGCAATTCAGAAGACAAGGAAATAAGTACTTCATCGGAGGCTAAAGGAGCTGATAAACCAAGTTGCATATCTGGAAATACAATTAATGCAAACAGAAGACCGAAAGGAGAAAGCAAGGGGTTGGCAAGGAAGGATCAGAGATAGAGTGTGGTTGTGGAGAAGGGTTGATTTGGGAATAATAAAATTTGTGATTTGAAGTCCTCCTTGTACATATCATATTTTGGCATAATCCTGCTGGACTTCAAGCCTTAAAGCAACAGGGTTCCATCAGATTCTTTTGGTCTTCTGAGGAATCCCAGCACGATCCATGGCTGAAGGTCAGTGAATTGACCTTGATACTTCCTTTCCTTTTTGTTATTACAGATCTCACTGGTGACAACAACCAAGCTGTCAGTTGTACACATTTAAGTTCTTAACTTTAAGACAAGAAATAAGCCCACTTTGACTATTATATCTGTCCAGGCTGATTTATATAGTTTCTGACTTTATATGATTTCCAGGGTCTTTGCCAAGTGTCTCACTGTTCAATTCTTGCTGTTTTTGTCCTCCATTGGGTGGCAAGAACTTGTTTTCTTATATATTTGGGAAACAAGGAATAGCTGCTCAGACCTGCTATTAGCAAAGCCTTCTCGTGCCTGAAAATAAGTGAGGCCTTTCTCAGTTGCCCCATAGTCATTTCCATGCCTTATAGTGATCGAAACTTCTCTGCCCATTAAAAGCTGTCTTCTGAAAGAGAATACCCTCAGAGCAATATAATGACCATCCATTACACAAGCATGACTAATAATACAATCTTTCTAAAACTGTTGGCAGTAACTACAAGAGTTGAACACATGTATACCCTATCACCCATTAATTTCACTCATAGGTGAAACACTCAACAGAAATAAATATTTATTTGTACCCAAAGACACATAGAGAGATAGTAGTAAGGGGCCAAAGACTAAAACGTCTCCACATGTTTATCAACAGTGGCCTAGATATGGTTTCTATCTTTATTTTTTATTTTTATTATTTTTTGGATTTGGTTTTTAAAAGTGTGGTGTTTTCAAACACAACTGAATGCTATGTAGCAGTGGAAATTACTGAGCGGCCACTACATGCATTCATGTCGATGAGTTTCACAAACAGAAAGTTGAGTCAAAGAAGGTGAGCACAAAAGATTCAAGTATATTATTCCATTTATAATGTTCAAAAACAATAACAATATATACATATACATACATACACACACGTGGTATAAGAAATCATGATAGTGGTTTCCTCTGATGCAGAGAAGTAACTAGAAAATGGCTAAGTGGGATTCTGGAGTTCTGTTCATATTTTATTTCTTGATCTTGATGCAGAGTAGACAGTGTTTTCACCCTGAAAATTCATAAATCTGTCTACTTATAATTTGTATATACTTTTAATGCGTCTTATACTTCAATAAAAAGTTTATATGAAATAAAAAGTAGATTTTCTTCCTAATGCTCTTACATGAATGTGTTATATACTAGAGGACTGGCTCAATTATGAAGGGTTGATTGATGAGTTGGAAATTAATGGAAAAGGTAGATAATTTTGATATAGCCTGAAGAGATTTAACCAAGGAGTATCTTACTAAAAGGCTTTTAGTGCCTGAAAACCTTTAAGAAGATGCTCAGTAGATATTTTCCTTATTTGCTAAGAAAATACCAAAACAAGAACTTTAAGCCACAACTCAGTGTTTTACCTTCTTTGACTTATAACACTTTCTCCTGTACAATGTCCATATGGACAGACCCAGTAGGTATCTGGTGGTACAACCACTATATACCCTTGTCTCTGGCTCTGATCCCAAACTGTCAGGTGTTGGATGGGAAATTGCTGAAAAGGCAGATAACCAAACAGAAGGGCAGCCTTCAGAACAGATGGGAAGATCAACACCAAGAGGGGACCATCAGAGAAATCAAATATAGCATAAAGTAAGTCCATATACATACATACAGAAGCTTAGTGAGATGGCAAACCAGTTTCATTTCTTGCCAAAGCCAATCGATTGGTATTGCTTATGCAGAACACTGTGCTGAGCAAAATTTTCAGATCAGGGCCAGAATTCACAGGAAGAAGTACGTTGGTAAATGAATATGTCTGTGCAAAGCAGGCTATCAGATTGGGCTGAGCTGTGTTATGGGACCACCTTGGTTTCCTTGCAACTCTCTAATCAGAGAAGACAGTATAAATAATAGAACAGAAAAAGTGGAAAATGTTTAAATGTTTCTGTAATATGCATGTGAACATTTTATATTTGCCCTTGAAAGATTTAGCAGACTGAAAAGAATGTAGAGATAGATTGATCTGGAAAGTTTGTAAACTTATAAAGTTCTTAGGGGTAGGCTGGGGAGTACCGACTGGAAACTGTCAAAAGAAATCTGATATAGAAACCCCCCAATACAAAGTAAATAACAGCAGAATGTTTCCAGCTGAACATAGGAGGGTGTTCAGACGTTGTGAACTTAAAGCCTCCTTCTAAACTCCCATAGCCAGGCCTGAAACATTTCTGTAAAATCTTAAACCTTAAAAACCACTAAAATGTCTGCAGTTTTAACTTTTTTCTGATGAAGAAATTGAGAGACTGTCAGTTAAAGAATCTTCTCTGGGTCACACAATCAGGACTTGCACCTTGATATTCTGCCCTACATCTATATAGTTTCTATACTGGAATCAGAAACAGAATTTGAAACAGTTTATTTTTTTTAAGGCACATTAACTTGCAAGAAATACAAAGAAATGTCACTAGTTCAAATAAAGACATATTTTTAGGATAAAATCATATCGCCCCAGGGAAAAGTGGTATTGAGTCTCAGGAAGTATGGTAACTAGATCAGCTCTAGAGACCTATGTAGTGAGACCTACGTGGTCCACTGCTATGAACATGAGTAGTACATTGTCATAAAGAATTTCCACTATACACATAGAAAGATATAATAGCTATAGAAAAATAATTGGGAAGTGATAAGTGTTTAGTACTTGTTACCTTTGATTTAATACAATGTATCTAATTGTAAGTTTATATATTTTAATTTTTAATAATGTCTCGACCTCTAACAACTGGCTCACTAAATTCCCGAAAATTTAATAATCAGTTCTATCAAGCTGGATAGTTCTATCAAGCTGGATTCGGCACACTAGTAGTGGGCACCTAATGATGACCACATCCGTTAGCGTGTTTGGGAGTTTTGAAGACCGATGTTTCACACAGAAGGAAACACCATGAATAGGACATAAGACTAAGCCAAAGAAAGAAAAAAAAAAAAGTTGAATTAAAAATTTACCTTTAGCCACAAACAGCAAATTAATTGACCCATGTTTTAGCCAGTAGGGGTTAACAACTTTCCTTCCCTTCTTGGGGTTATTAATTGGTTTCAGTCAACCTATATAAAGATATTACTATGGAATTATTTTTACTCTTTGCAATTAATTATATTTGCTGTTCCAAAGACTTGAAGTTGAAGAATCATCCTGGGTCTGGATGGCAACAACTGACTACCCAGAACCAGCTGGAGACCACTTTTCTTTTTTAAATTGAATATAATTGACACACAACGTTCCATTAGTTTCAGTATACAACATAGTGATTGGACAAGTCTGTATGCTATGCTGCGCCCATCACAAGTGTAGCAACCATCTGTCACATCCAATGCTATGCCATTGACTGTATTTTCCATGCTGTACCTCTTAGCTCCATGGCTTATTTATTCCATAACTAGAAACCTGTCTCTCTGCCCCCGTTTGCCAATTTTGTCCATCCCCCCTCCCTGCCCCTCTGGCAACCGTCAGATTATTTGGGTGGAGGTTACTCTTTGTTTTTTTTTGAAGGGAGGAGGTGGAGACCACTCTTGAGCTGAGTCTGCAACTCTCCAGTTAAAACGCTGTGCATTTAACAGCTGATACCCAGTAAGAATCAGCTCTGATCTTACCAGCTAATTAGATCTTGCTTTATGTTAATGTTAATCTTCAGGTTTGATCAAAATATATTATTTCAAATTTACAATACAGTAATATAATACATCTAAAGAATACCTAATATTTATTGCACTTAAAATTTATATTTTGTCCACAGGAAGGTAGTGATACTTAAGCCAAAGTAATCAAGTGATTTAGGTCACCATGCAATATCTTTTTCTGTTAAAATAAATCAGTGTGCCTCAAACACTGGAGACTGATCTAAAAACTAAAAGTCTGAAAATATGGGTGTTCATAAGTTCCTTGGCAATGAAGCATATCAAAACTCTTGCCCTTTGGAAAGGATTGCAATTTTTTCAAGATTGTTGCAAACATTCTGTTCAGGAACCTGTAAACCTCAGACCACCACATCAAGGGAAATGAAATGAACCTTTCACTTGATGATAAGACTTTGTAGAAAACCACTCCATGAGCTGCTCTAACATCATCATGCAGGTGCATGGGTCTCCTTCAACAAATTATTCCAGATTAAGTAGGTCTGTTCCTCCATCCTTCCAGTGTCATGTAAGGAAACCATATTTGATTAGAATTTTATTGTGTGTGGTATTTGTTTCAGGGCATATGCTTTGATCAAAACCTATGTAGTGGAGACCTGTGTTCTATGATATCTAGAATTAATCATTGACCTCTTGACTATGGCTAACTATAATAATTACACGGATTTATTAAACATCTATGTGCCTGTGAAGAGTTTGTCCCTAGAGTGAATTTTAAATAAAGAGAAACATCAAATGATGATGACAACAGTGTGTGAAACTCAAAGTCATTATCCAACCCATGCACTTTTTCAAACTGAAAATGAACCATATGAAGAAGGATGAACTAAAAGTCAGGGTAATAGAGCAACTCGTCATTAAGTCTTTTAAAAGTGAAAACAAATGAGAAATGAATTTCAGAACATTTTGTGAATGCTCCTTTCTTCTTATTTCCAAGTCTGCAGATGAAAATTAATTTTCTTCTAACCTTTTTCTGATAACTATGAAGGACTCCTATGACATCCAGCTAGAAGAGGCCATGTTAAAACATGGAACTAGAGCCTTGGAAGAGAGGCCTTAAAGGTGGTAACTGACCATGACACAGCTTTGCATTGAAATTTAGTTGAGCTTTAAATGTGATATTAATTTAAAAAAATCATACTTTGAAAGACAGTTTACATATGCTGTAAGTGGATTATGTTAGAGACAAAAATAGTAAGTCACATATAATGGGAACTTGCAGATACATCTACAGAAATTATGTTTAAGGGAATTTCAGAAGTTGGAATCTCACGTATACAGAAAAATATCATTATCTACATATTTCTTTTGATAAAATGTCAGTGTTTGAGTTTCATCATTAGAACCTTTCTTATCTTCTTTGAAGTTCTGGTTTCAAGAAAAGGAGAATTAAAAAAAATTTTTTTTTAATGTTTATTTATTTTTGACAGAGAGAGAGACAGAGCATGAGCAGGGGAGGGGCAGAGAGAGAGAGGGAGACTCAGAATCTGAAGCAGGCTCCAGGCTCTGAGCTGTCAGCACAGAGCCCGACAGGGGGCTTGAACCACAGACCGCGAGATGATGACCTGAGCTGGAGTGGGACACTCAACTGACTGAGCCACCCAGGCACTCCAAGAAGAGAATTTAAATGATTTAAAGAGAGGGGCGTCTGGGTGACTCAGTCAGTTAAGCATCTGACTTTGGCTCAGGTCATGATCTCATGGTTCGGTTTGTGAGTTTGAGCCCTTGTTGGGCTCTGAGCCTGGATCTTGCTTCAGATTCTGCGTCTTCTCTCTCTGTTCCTCCTCCTCTCATGCTCTGTCTCTATCTCTCAAAAATAAGTAAACGTTAAAAATTTTTTTTAATGATTTGAAGAGAGAGGTTTGTGAAAATTAATCTTTACAGCAAAGCTACTGAATTTTCTTTTTCAATTAAATTTTACCTTGAAACTTGGATAACAATCATAAAATGTTAGATTGAATGGGACCATAGAGATAATTTAGTCTAAGGCCTGAGTGTTAGAGAGGAGGAAACTGTTTGGGTCATGCCTTACTGGGACATATTTCCGGATCTGGCTTCTGTCCGCTTCTCCTCCTTTCTTTGGCATTTCCTAACAGGACTCTGCTTAGGTGTAACTTCTTCTAAATGCTTCCCAGTTCCAAGGCCAGTTTAGCCTAACCTGCTATGTGCTTTCAACGAAGTACTCTGAACTTCCTCCTCATAGTATCATTGTTATACTGTTTTCCTTTACTTGTTTACATCAGCCAGCTAGACCATAAGCAGCAGGAAGATAGAGATTGGGTTTTGCCTTTTACCAAACACAGACTGTACCTGTTGTGTAGTAAGAACTTATATATTTTTTGGGTGCCTAGGTGGCTCAGTCGGTTAAGCGTCCAACTCTTGACTTTGGCTCAGCTCATGATTCCGGGGTTGTGGGATCAAGCCTCAGGCTGCTTGGAATTCCCTCTCTCCCTTTCCCTCTGCCCCTTTCATGTTCATGCTCTATCTTAAAATAAACACACTTAGAAAAAGAACATATATTTTTTAATGAAAGACAAATACTTGTTTTTATAAAATTACAAAAAAATCCATGCAAATTTAACATGAATAGAGGTTCTTTCTTTAGGATAATAAAGAATAAAGGTATGAATTAAATTATTGGTGCGGGTGCCTGGGTGGTTCAGTTGGTTAAGCGTCCGACTCTTGATTATGGTTCAGGTCATGATCCCAGGATCGTGGGATCCCTCAGTGTGGAGGCTTCTCGGGATCCTCTCTCTCTCTCCTTCTGCCCTCTCCTCTGCTTGCATTCTCTCTCTCTCTCTCTCAAATTAAAAAAAAAGTAAAAAAAAAATTATTGGTCAACATTCAGAAAAACAGGCCAATAAACTAGTTTCAATGATTGTCCTGAAAAAAACATTCCGGTTGTTACAGCTCATTAGTATTTACATTGATAACTTTGAGGAAATAGTCGTGGATCTGAGTTTACTGAAGTCAATCATAAAAGGCTGCCGTCCGAACTTTTCATCTCTTATTTCCAAAACCCACAGGGAGGCTATTTGCTGCTGTGATCGTGTGTTTTGGGTGTAGATTCTGACACACGCAGGTTTAAGGGTGTTAAAATTCTCAAAGAACTGTTGTTCTTACTTGTCTGGTATGACAGCAACCTACTCGCAACGTAGTTGTTCCTTGCTATTTACTCGACTCTGCTCCCTGTCCTTGAACTCCTTCTCAATTTCATCGCCAGCTAGAAACTTATAGCCTTGTTCGCAAGAATAGCCGGAGTCAAATAGTTTCAGCGTCAACACTTCACGGGTTCCTGACAGCTGTACAGTATGTGCTGAGCTGCATTTTATTCCTGCTAAGATTATTGACACCTTCACAGTTTTTCTGTGTTTTTTTTTTTTTTTTTTATCTTCGCCAATGACACGCTCGTTATAATTGTGCCGTTTTCTGTTTTCATTTTTTGGAAGGGAGACTTGCAGGAGGAATTTACCAACAGTATGACTAGAAGCTGAAGTGAAACTTGGCAGCATTCATTCTTGTCTATCAAGGTCCCTGTTGGCCTTACCAAGGGTCTCGCAGCGTGTGTACCCACACCGTCCTCTAGTGGCTGACCCCATGGGAGACCAGCTGCCTCTCTGCCACTGTGGTGAGAACGGTCCTTTCCCTCAGGGCATGGGTTTATGAGCAGAGATTATTATTTCTTAGGATAAAGAATATTTCTCCTAGCATGCTCGTGTTTTCTAACAGCCAAATTAAATTTTACACCATTGAATATACATTCTATGACTTAGAAGCTCTCAGGGGAAAATATAAAAATTAATTAAAACATCTAAGCAAGTCCTTCATGTTTTATGGAGAAATCTTCAGGTGTATATATCCATCAACCAATAGATATTTATCAAGTCTAAAAAAATATGCTAGGTGCTTTTGTAGGGGCTTGATATACATTAATGAACAAAAGAGACAAAGATCCCTGCCTGCAGGGACCATCCATTCTAGGATGAGGACCACGGTTAGGAATGTGTTGCCCTTTGGATGGACATTCAAACCAGATTGCATGTAAATGTGACGTATTTCAATAACTGTACTACTGGGACCTGTATTCTTGGCATTCAGTAATGTAATTGAGGTTTGCCTTGTCTTCTCTAACACGCCTTCAGGGCAGGGTGGAGGTAGCTGGCAACATGTCACCTGCACAGCTGGTACCAGAAGCATCGCTAGCCTCCCGTGTGCTAACTAACGCTGTGCGGAGTGACCGTTCTAGAAAGCTATTTACGTCTTCCTAAATTGTGTGCCAAAATGTCAGAAGTGCCTTTGAGCCCTCACTCCTCTCCCCTTCTCCCCATTCTCCTCTCTACTTCAGCACTTACTTAGCTCCAGTCCTCTGAGCAGTTTTTGCTCGCGGCAAGGCTCCAGTTCTGCAAAAACAGGACTGGTTATCGGAGGCCTCTAATTAGAGGAGAAAAATGGGTAAATAAAGCTTCAGTTACTCTTATCATATTACTTTGCTGGAAAGATATGAAATTTCAAGTTAGTTTAATTAATCACTTTTCCATTGTCTGTTGTTTCAAAAAGAATGTAATTCATCCATATAATTGATGTTACAATAAATTAAACTCTTGTATCTCCATGCTTATAATGGTGTGTTTTATTTCTAACTCATTCTAAGGAGAGACAATGAACAAACTCATTAATTATTTAAATCTATCGACTTCCTGAATTTTATGAATAGATTCTTTATTTGGAAGAGTGTCATTTTAAAAAAAAATCAGATTTTTGATGGTAATTTTATGCCGTCAAAAAATGCAATTCATTTGAATACTGATGATTTGATTTTTACTTATAATAATAATAATATTCTTTTGGTGTTCATGTGCATTATGTTTCAGTAGGACAAAACATATTCTATTTAAAATATTGTTTCTTTACTTTGAAAATGGAGAAATGAAAAACAAGATGCTTAGTGGCATCTGTGGATACATTCATAGTTAGGAGGTAATAAGCAATGGAAAAAAAAGCAACGATCATTATTTTTCTTAATCCACTCTGTAATCGCTGATTCTGGGAGGAACCAAATAAAGTAACGTGTACGAGTGATGATGTCAACTTGTATCACATTTTTTTTTTTAAATCAGGTATATTTCAGTTGCTCCAGAGAATCCACTTCTTTTACCTACTTGGGTATTTGCAGCAGGTTGGGTCGGAACAGCGTTGGAAATAGATGTGAACCATTTTAATTTTAATTAGGGTTTCTCCATTAACGAGGTGGCATTTTCCTGAAAGCAATCTTTCCTCATCTGCAAAATGAAGGTGTTTGGTTGAGGTGAGTTGGCAATTTCCTTCCGTGACATGAAAAATATGAAATACTTTCACACTATAATTTTATGATATATTCAAATGATGACAGAAGATCACATGACATGTGAAAAAATTATGTATGTTTTGCCAGATGCCGTGAAATAGGCTACTTCCAAGTGGCCCCAAACCCAGGGAAAACTGGCGATGATTGTTGTCATTAAAACAATCACTTACTGGGGTGCCTGAGTGGCTCAGTTTGTTAAGGATCTGACTTGGGCTCAGGAGCCGGGATCTCAGGACTTGTCAGTTCAAAACCCACAACCGGCTCTGTGCTGACAG
The DNA here is from genome assembly GCF_018350215.1 of Panthera leo. Taxonomy (NCBI): domain Eukaryota; kingdom Metazoa; phylum Chordata; class Mammalia; order Carnivora; family Felidae; genus Panthera; species Panthera leo. The sequence continues at coordinate 21,500,770 of NC_056682.1, forward strand.
CTTGGAGCCTGGAGCCTGCTTTGGATTCTGTCTCCCTCTCTCGCTGCCCCTTCCCCAGTTGTGCTCTCTCTCTCTCTCTCTCAAAGATAAAAAAATTAAAAAAATAATAATCACTTAGATGCTGTAGCACTAATGGATTTTCATACACCTAGGATTCCGACAATACTTCTGCAAGTTGGATAGAACATATGTTATTAGTCCAATTTTATAGAGGAAAAAATTGAGCTCATGGGCTCCAGTGATGTAACTTTCTCAAGGTCTCATAACCATTCAGTGGCAATATCTTGCTTGTATCTAGAAAAGTGAGTAAGGAAAGAAAAAAATACAAGGTAAAAATCAAGCTGTGTTGTTAATTTCTCTTGTTACTCTCTGAGATGGGTAAAGTGGGAGGGGGGCTGGATTAGAGTAGTTGATGCTCCCGAAACACGTAGGCAACAACAAAGATGTTCAATTTGTGTCAAAATTTTATTCCGTTTAAATTTGGTCCCCAAAATTATGTGATTTCATGGTCAGCTAATTTTCCTTTTTCCATGTGTGGTCAATATTGTTCACAGAAAATATCAAACTTGTTCTGATCCAGATTTAGTATTTTGTGCAGACTGAAACTCTTCTATGCAAATATTCCAGGAATTCTGGTTTTATGTCAATTATCTTACATAATACCTGTTGAATTTGCATTTTTCTTTCCTATAATTAAAGTGCTTCTAATATCTGAGATGTGATCTTTCAAAATCTACATTAAAATTTTTTTGTTGATGTAATTTCATACTTACAGAAAAGTTACAAGTGGCCCTCTATTCACATTCTTTGTTGACATTTCACTCCACCTGATTTGTTATCTATTCTCTTTTTCTGTTTATGGTTGCATATATAATTTTTTCTGAACCACTGGAGAATAATTTTGCAGACGTCATGCCCCTTTATCCATAAAGTTCTATTTGGGATTCCCTAAGACTTTTCCTTATATAACCACAGTACACTGGCAAAATCAGGAAATTTAATGTAGATACAAAACTATTATTTAACTCACAATCCATATTAAAATTTTGCCAGTTGTTTCAATAATGTCCTCTATAGTTTTATTTTTTTCTGGTTCACACTCCATCCCAGGATCATACGACACATTTAGTTTTCACATCTGTTTAGTTTCCTTTAGTATGGAGCAGTTCCTCAACCTTTCTTTGTGTTTCTTAATTTTGACATTTTAGAAGCATGTAGGCCAGTTGTTTTACAGAATGTACCTCAATTGGGGTTTATCTGATGTTTCCTCATGAGTAGATTATGCATTTTTGACAGGAATACCAAATAAATGACATCGTATCCTTCCCTAAGATATTAAGAGGCACATGGCACTGGTTTGTCCCATTATTGTTATTTACTTTCATGATGTGGTTAAAATAGTATTCACTAGATTAATCCACTAGAAGTTACTGTTTTCTCTTTGTGATCGAGAAACAATTTTTGAGGGAGTACTTGAGATTATGTAAATAGTCTCTTCTTCATCTAAATTTTACCCCCTAGTTTTAGCATGCATTGATGATATCACTGGATTAGCAATGATCCTATGAAGGGCTGCAAAATGGCCATTTTGTAGTTCCATCATTCCTTCAGTATTTATTAGTTGATATTCTTCCATAAGGAAAAGTTCTCCACAATTCATGACAGATACACTTGATAAATTGGAATTCATTAAAATTAAAACCTTCTGCTCTGTGAAGGACAATGTTAAGAGAAGGAGAAGACAAGACACAGGCTGAGAGAAGATATTTGCGGAAGACACATCTGATAAATGGCTATTATCCAAAATATGTAAAAAACTCTTAAAATTCAACAACAAGAAAACAAATAACCAGATTTAAAAATATGCCACAGGCTTTCACAGATACCTCACATATGGCAAATAAGCATATAAAAAGATGCTTCGCATCATATGTCATTAGGGAATCACAAATTAAGATGAAATATTATTACATACTGATTAAAACAGTCAAATATAAAAACTCTGACAACATCTAATGCTGGTGAGAATGTGGAGCAAATAGGAACCCTCATTCACTACTAGAGGGAATCCAAAATTGTACACCTACTTTGGAAGACATTTGGCATTTTCTTGCAAAACTAAACATAGTCTAACATACAATCCAGAGGTCACGCTCCTTGATATTTACCCAAAGGAGTTGAAAAGTCATGTCCACACAAAAGTATGCACACAGATGCTTATAGAGGCTTTACTCATAGTTGACAAAAGTTGGAAGCAACCAGGAAAACCTTTAGTAGGTGAATGGATAAATAAACTGTGGTATATCCAGACAATGAAATAGCATTCAGTACTAAGGGATAATAAGCTATAAAAGCCATAAAAAGACATAGAGGAATCAATCTTAAGTGTATATTACTAAGTGAAAGAAGGCAATCTGAAAAGGCTACGTACCGTATGATACAAAGTACATGACACTCTGGAAAGGGCAAAACTATGAAGACAGTAAAAAGAGCAGTGGTGCCAGGAGTTGGAAGGGGAGGAAGGATGAGTGAGTGGACACAGAAGGTTTTTCGGGCAGTAGAACTACTCTGTATGATACTATAGTGATGGGTACATATCGTTATACATTTGCCTAAGCCCATGAACACGATATACAACACACCAAAAGTGAACCCTAATGCAAACTATGACCATTAGGTGATAATGACCTGTCAGTATAGGTCCATCAATTGTAATAAATATACCACTCTGGTGGAAGATGTGAAATCTCTAATCTCTACTCTTATTTGGTGTGAACCTAAAACTGCTCTAAAAAAATAGTCTTAAGAAAGAAAGAGAGCTGCCCCAGTCCTGGGACCAGACATTTTCCCTGGGTCATTTTAATGGAAGATTAAATCAAGAAACTAAGATCTAGACATGTGCTCATGTGAGACATGTGCTCATTTGCCTCCGGTGTATCTTTGCATCTAGGCCTCTTTAGTTGTCAGAGTGGAGGTACACATTGACACACACACACACACACACACACACACACCCCCCACATGCTGGTACTGATCACTGCAATTCCAATTCATTACTACAGGATTCATTCTAGTCTTGTCTGTTTTCATATTTGTATCTCCATTCTCTGTGAAACACTGAAGTCTCATCGTCAATATATTTACTCATTTGTTCGATCTTACAAAACAGTAATCTAACCTCTACAACTAAGAAAAACAGTCTTAGTAACTGAAATTTAATATTTGTTCATGTATTTTTCTTTTGGTCTTTAGACCTTGGTTATTTGGTCAAAGAATTCTATTTGAAAATTACTAAGTGTTTTTTAACTGATCATTACTCCTTTTTGTGTCACTTGAATTCACTTAGGTCATTTGTTGCTGGTTTTGTTCCCTGCCCCCACCTCTTAATTCTTTTTAATTTTATTTCACCTAAAAAAAATTGAAAACATATTTCTGCAAAAGTCAAAGCTCTATGAAAAGTTGCTCTCAAAGAAGTGTCACTCCCTCATGTCTTCTAATCCATTCACATCCATCCCAGATAATGAATGAACAAGGTAACCAATTTCATTAGTTTCTGGTTTGTCTATCCTATGTTTAACTTTGACAAAAAAAAAAGAAAGGCATATACATGTTTCTTACACTATATTTTAAGTGTGCAAAAGCTTTGCTCTTTTCATTAATAATATCATCTTTCTCATTCTTTTCCCGGCTGTACAATGCTCCATTGTATGAATGTACCATAATTTATTCATTTAGTGTCCTGTGTATGGAAATTTATGCTGTTGCCAATATTTTATAATTACAAATAATAAATAATGTTAGGCAAACGTACTTTTATTTTATTGAGGGTGTAAGTCAAGACTTTTAAATCCGTTTTTTTTTCTTTCTCTCAAGTTAAACACATGCAGAAGTATCAAAAGCCATTGACTTATTTTTCGTGTGTTAAAAACAAAGATTCATGACAATATGCTTGCTGAAAAGCTATATAGGAATTATATGGCCTGGAAAACTGTAACTGCATTTTGTGGAAGTAGAAATTGTACCACATATTTGTATAACAGCAAGGCAAGTGTGGTCTCTAGGAAGTATAGGTGAAGTTGATTAGATTGCAGTGTATACTTAAAAGTTGAATAATGCACTCTTGTAAAACACTCTTCAAAATTATTTAACTTCCCATGATATCATCACAGCATGTGCAAAAAAAAAAAAAACTTTAGTGTTATCTTTTCCTGTCACATGACTAGTACAAACAAAAGAAATCCTTATCTTTTTGTTTCTATTCTGGCCCTTTATAAAATGGCATTAAGCACCATTCAAAACTTACACATTAAAGGTTTGGTTTGGGGGAAAAAAGATTTATTATGTATTTCAAACAAATCACATTTGCTATATTATGAAGCAAACATTTTCCCAACAACTGAAAAGTCTAGCATCTTAGATGCACAGAAAACTATAGTTTTAAAACCACATTCCCATAGCAACCCTAGGCATAGTGAATGAGGCAGGAGTTACATTGTACTTCCTTTACAAAGCTGAAACAGGGGCATTTAGAGAGTTTAAAGAAATTACCGTGAGATGTAGGACTCTGGACTAAATCCGGAGCTAGAATCCAGGACATTTTTGTTTTTCTTTATAAAGTGGGATGTGTTGATCTCATAGGGTTATTGTGGTGATCAGTTAAGGTAACGCACTTGAAAATGCTCAAGTTGTACAAAGAGAAGGTAACTCTATTATTAGAGTATTGGGGCTTTTGGTGACCATGTGTAAAATTTCCTGATATTAATATCTAGAAGTAATGCAAGAGACTTAACCAGTCTAAGGGCTATAGATCATCCAGCAGGGCTTAAAGTGTCCATGTGGGGAAATAGTTCAGAGACTGAACAGGTACCTCAAGGAGCAGGTGACGATGCTAGATATCCGTTGCGGAATAATTAACAGTATTGGATGTTGTACAGAACTTAGACCTTGAAATAAACCTCATTAAAAGGCACCTGATCTTAGTTTTAAAACCTTTAAGTACCTCCTCTTTAAAAGTAATCAATGTATGCGCTGGCTACTTTAGTTATCCCGCTATGAGATTCACACAACTTTGATCTAACTTTCTTTGATTTAACACTGCAATTAAGAAGATTTGGTTCAAAGTAAAAGCTCATTGGTTGATGTTTTACACTGATGTGATAATGTTTACACAGATGTGCTTTGAAATCTTGCTTATGGTGGATTTGGGGGTCCTACTACAAGACAGACCGCTGTTATTTGAAAGGTGAAATAATACGACATTTACCTGGTACAACCTTTAAAACAGACTTAGAATATACATTTCTAGAGTGATTTTTCTGTTTATTGTTTTTAGCTAGTGTTTTTGTTTTATTTCATATCTATCAACGGTAAATCACTTGCTTTAAGGATTCTTTTATAACTTGGTTGCACAAGGGTAAGTACTTAGGGCTGCAGTGATGAAAAGGTGTAACTTTACCTACTTTAAAGCACCTGCCAGTTAATTAGCAAAAAACCCTGCCGAGCAGATAAAATAAAGCAGTCACATCCATTTGTGCTCCCAGGTTCAGGCTTTTGCTGAACAGACCATGAAATAAGACTGAAAAATGAATCTTTAGTGATTCCCTAAAACTTTTTGCTTAGGGGGAACATAAATCTGCCAAATGATTCTCAACTCTTTTGCCACTGAAAAATTTTAATGGGAAGATCTTGAATTTCACTAGTGGTACAAAACCAAAGTTTTAAGGTTTACATGGATAAGTATTCATCTCCTTCACTTCAATGACTTTTTAGTTTACAAATACACACAGGCACTCTTACATTTTTACCAGTAACTTCTCCTGTCTCAAAAACACGTCGAGAATCAACACTATCGACTCATTTTTATAATTAAAATATGAACAACAACAACAACAACAAAATCTAACCTTAAAGAATATGCAACTAAAAGGAACAGGGAAATGCTCTTAGATTGGATAAGGGCCCCAGAGGCCACTCATCATTTATGGCACCACTCATTTTCTATTTGTGGCAAATATAAGAATGTAAACCATCTTTTTTCAACGTATTTGGGTTTACCCTTAATCCGTACATTCCTGTTTATACTATGTTATTTTATTGTGTTGATGAAAAGCCCATGACCTTAGCACACAATTTAAAACTTCCATGTAGATATAAGGCAATCTCGGTTAGATCATGTGCTATCTGAGAAAAGATAAACATTAAAGCGAACCTGGGAAGGGGGGGGGGGGGTATGTGTTCCTAACCTAACCTTGATTATGTAAAGAAAATCCCCCATCTAAATGATAAAAGAAAAAAGTAATGCTTGTACATTTTATTAGTGTTTTAAAATTAGTGAGTTAAACTGTCAAAGCTTTGATTTTCCTTTCATGTGTGTCTGGGCAGGCCTAAGCCTCAGGTAACGCCCTTTTTCCTTCTCTGTCTCTTACTTTTCTTTGCACCTGTCCACTGCAGGCTCCCAGCAGCTCCCAAGGAGTCCAATTCTCCTCCTCTTCTCCCCTTTTTCCTCCTCCTACCCCTCCTCCACCCTCCTCCATCCCCTCCTCCACCCCCTCCTCCCGCCTCCTCAACCTCCCTCCCCCTTCCCCTTCTATATACCTGCCGAGCTGGGCTCCTTTTTAGCAGCCATCTATCACTGCAAAGGAGTTCACATCAAAGGCGGTTGCACAGCAGTAGCTGAACGGCATCACGGTTGTTCCAAAGACAACCCCAAAGAGGGGCCTTAGTTGCGCCTCCCCAAAGTTGCTGGCTAGCTTTGGCCCAGTGTGGGAATGGTTTTTGCGACAGCATGGATAGAGGACCGTCAAGGGCCCCTTTTGGTCACTTCCGAAGAGCAAAAACGTGTCGAGAGGAGGCCGGTTTAAGATTTCAAACAGCACCTCTCCAGCGCGCATGAAAGGACTTGATTAGCATATGTCAAGAGGACCCGCATATATACTCGGTGTGTATGTACACAGGACTCTGATCTGATCAGTTGGCGGAGTTGGAGCCTCAGCCCCCGGTCCCAGCCCCAGGCCCAGCCCGGTATTGGCAGCGGCAGCTATAGATGTTTCTGCAAAGCCAGCAGCCGGCTCCCACCCGCCCTAGGAGAGAAGATCGCTCCAAGACAGTGAAAACTCCCCTGCTATCTCAGTGCAAAGTCCAGTCAGCGTCCTCACAGGAGTAACCGGGCCTTTTTGCGCTTGTTTTGCTATATTTTTCCTCCAGTCACTCCCCCATCCCCGCTACATTTTTTTACTGGGGGGTCTTTTGTCTTCCGGATCGTCCGCCTCTCCCTCGGGCCCCTCCATGGCTCCCTTAGCCGAAGTCGGGGGCTTCCTCGGCGGCCTGGAGGGCTTGGGCCAGCAGGTGGGCTCGCACTTCCTGCTGCCTCCAGCAGGGGAGCGGCCGCCTCTGCTGGGCGAGCGCCGCGGCGCGGCGGAGAGGGGCGCCCGCGGCGGGCCCGGGGCCGCGGAGCTGGCGCACCTGCACGGCATCCTGCGCCGCCGGCAGCTCTACTGCCGCACGGGCTTCCACCTGCAGATCTTGCCCGACGGCAGCGTGCAGGGCACCCGGCAGGACCACAGCCTCTTCGGTACGTACCGGCTCCCCAGCACCCCCGAGCCAGCCCGTGCGGAGGGAGCGCGCGGACCCTATCCGGTGCGAGGTGCGGGCTGGGGCTGAAGGGCGGGCCAGCGCGGGGACAGGGAGGACTTTTCTCCCGCAGGGCTGCAGCTCCAGACGCCGGGGGCGGGAGGGGAAGGGGTGGGTGCTCCGCCCGCACCTTGCGGCCCTGCCCTTTTCTGCTGCCTGGGGCGAGGCCAGGACTCGGAATCACGTCTCCCTCGCACGTCTCACCTCGCAGGCAGTTTTTAGTTTTGTTTTTTAAATCTGTTTTGGTTTCTCCTGCTTCTTCTCACATTGCCTCCAGCACCATTTACTTAACAAAAATTAACATCCGAAGCCGTCTGCTTCTTTAAACATGCCCCCGCGGTTACGGGGTGGACAGTGAATTCATGGCTACTGCTCAGGGGGTCGCTCCTGTGCAGGGTGGGAGCATTTACCGTAACTGTTCACCCGAAGAGGTAGGTGACAGATTCACTTCCAGTGAGCGTCCCTGCTGTAAGGCTCACCTGCCTGCAATTCTTTGAGCTCTTGAAAGTTCTGTTTGGGCGAGAAAACCCAAGTACTGTTTGGGCGGGGGGGGGGGGGGGGGGGAGCCTATCCGGCTACTGAGCATGCCCAGTCGCTCAGCCAAGCTCCTCTAGAAATTGTGAAACCCGAAAGCAAAGATCTTCGTATTGACTGTGTGGAAGAGGAAATGGGGAAGCGAAAGAGGATATGGGTGGGAACACACAGGGACGTGTTTCAGAATACCTCCGGCAGTGCCTGGGAACAGAAAGGGTTAAAATAAACAGGCGAAGGATCCCTATGACACCAGATTGGGAAATCCTATGGTCTCTATTGTTAATTACCCCCTAACTAGCTGTAGAGCTAGCAAGTGCCTTCAACAGCCCGAGCCTTAATTTCCTTTTTTTCTGTACAATGATGGGCTTAAATTAGGTGATGACTTTTAAGGTGCTTCCAGGTTCTAACATCTCAGGATCTTCCCCCCCTTGCGGGGGTTTTCATTATATTAGAGTTAACCCGGTAGCATTCTCAAAGGATTCTTGGTCATCAAACTTGGGACATCACTGGAGAGATTTATTGTAGTTTTAACAGATAGGGTTTACTTGTCAGCAGCAATGTGAAAGGGCCCAACATCTGTCTTCCTTTCTCTTCCTTAGCGCACTGAGGGCTCTTTGAGAATCTCATTTCTGAATGGCCCTCTCTTGTCCTCTTCCCCTTGTTCTTATACTCTCATCCCTTTTTTGACTTGCAGTACTCATTAAAACTTTGGAGAAGTGTAAATCTCAGTTTCAGGGGCATTTGTAACTCTAGATGTAGAAATGAGCATGTGGTGGTCATTTGGTAGCACTTAAAGGCTTAGAAAATTAACTTTTTAAAACCCATATGTTTGCAGCTTCCACTGATCTCTTCCAAATTCCCATTGACTATGAGTCAAGAGTGTCATGACCTACTGGCCAACCTTGGGGTCACTTTTAGAAAGTGGTTTCTAAATGGAGGAGGCTGAGATTCTGATTCTAAAGAACTCTGCTGACATCAGGTGGCTCAGTTTTCTTCAAGAATTATGGCACTCCTTTTATTACAGAAAGATTTTCTGGCTACTAGAAAGATTTAGAAAGGGACACAAGGGTGGTAAGGACTAAGAGTAGAGGAGCTAGAAGTTAGGTTTAGACTTAACCCCTACCCCTTGTGATACACAGTATCCCCTTGTGATACACAGTATAGCCTTGGAAATTCAGCTTTTAAGACACTTGAGATTCTTTTTTTTTTTTTTTTTTGAAATTTATTGTCAAATTGGTTTCCATACAACACCCAGTGCTCATCCCAAAAGGTGCCCTCCTGAATACCCATCACCCACCCTCCCCTCCCTCCCACCCCCCATCAACCCTCAGTTTGTTCTCAGTTTTTAAGAGTCTCTTATGCTTTGGCTCTCTCCCACTAAGACACTTGAGATTCAACCGTGGCCTCCAAAGACACCAGTTGCTTTTTTCATTTTGTGACTCTTAATAAGACTACAGGAAGATATACAATTCTATGGGAAGAGATTATAAATATTTCTAGACTTGATGACATTCATCAAACTGGTGTTTAAATCTCTTCCTTAAGAAAAGGATATTGTATACCAGAATTCCTATCTTGCTAGAACATTTTTCTTTTACTAAATTTTTGCATAAGCATTTAGTAATTGCAAAAATAGGACTTGGACCGATTTTGTAATAGTTCAAGTCACTTTATGGTGGGAGGCTAGGTATCGGAACAAAATATTTACTGTTACACAAAGGGAAAAGAACGCAGATTAGTTTTCATAGCCTAAAGGAGGTGTGAACAGCCTCTACCATTCATTACAGTGTATCCTAGTGGCCTTGAATCACTAACACATCATAATTTACTGCAAGGGGGAGTGTAGGTGAGAAGAAAGTTTATGTTTAGCCTGTATAACATCATATGCTCCTCTCTGTATTTGCCTTCTTTTACTAGTGCTTCAATGATTAATTATGAAATTATTTTGCTATTTTTCTTTTAAACTCATTAATGTGTCATCAAAGTGAGAATTTTGAAGCAGCTTGAGAATGGCTATTGGTGATGCTAAATAACATGTTTGATAGTTTATACTAATTTGCCCGTGAATGATTAAATGAAAAACTCAGAATCCTGTATTTAAAATTTCAAAACCACATCAATAGAAGCTAAGCAAAAAGGTCTCAGTGAGGTTAATATAATTTCCTATCTGAGTTCTCTCTATATTTATAATAGAGTTTTTCTGCACAGTAGTACAGTAGGAAGATTTTACCTAATATGTAAACATGAAATCATTGCTTAAAAAAAAAAGTTTAACCTGAGATCAAACATATTCCTTTAAAGGCTTTTCCTTTATTCTCCCCTATTCTCCATAGATCTGTCTGATGTGGTTGCATTGTGGGTTGACTCACCTGTTTATTATGATTTTTTAAAAGGCTGGCTTTGAAAATGATACCAGAAAGACAAAGTACCTCCAAGTCTTTTTATGGGACACTGGGCATTAGAAAATCTATCTAAAATCTGTGATTACCTCTTAAGGAAGGTTTTTCATGTCTACTCTTTGTTAAGGAATTAGCTTAGTTGCCACCTCATTTTATAAATAAGAAAGACTTGTCACATCTCATTTAAGAATCAAGTGATTACAAATTACTGTGTGGTATACTATTTCCTCAAGGAGAAAAAGGATCAGAATTTAAAAGTGTGGCTAAAATCTATAAGAGGAGCACAACAACCACATAACCTTGTTCCCATAAATCTCTGTGAACCATTCCAAAATTATTAATGCCTGGTTATGGATGAAGTTTTAGATGTTGTTTAATCAACTTGAAACCACTGAATGCCATTGTTCTAAAGAGATATGTGATTTCTTGTCTTTCTACAACTACATTGTTTTGGACAAGATAGCATTATCTTAAAATGAGAAATGGAGTCGAGGTGGTTTACCATTTGGTTTTGCAAGAAAAAAATGGATACTTTATAAGACCTGTGATATAATTGGTTTATATGGAAATGAAACTTATATTTTATTGTACTTGAAAACTGGTTCTATTACACATCCTAATCGTTTAATCAGTTCCTGTTCTCTGAAAGACAAGAGCATCTTAATGTAAATGAGATACTTAAAGAGAATTAAGTTACATGTGAGGCATGGTACGCTTTTCCACTTGAATTTAAAATTCAATACAATTTCAAGTAATTATACATTTGTAAGTTTATCCTGGATGAAATGCTGTTAATATATCTTCTTCTACTGATCATGTTTTGGGTTTGTGTTTTTTTTCTAATAGAAATCACTCAATGGGGCGCCTGGGTGGCTCAGTCACTTAGTCGTGTATTTAGTAGTGCATGGTTGCTGTGGGATCCTTGATAGCTCTAGTGTTCTCCGTGATCTACCACTAGTTTGAGAGAGCTCCTTTGAGCTCTTAGGAATCTGTGTTTAGAGCTTAAGAATCTATGTTTCTGCCAAAGAATGAATTAGGCTCTGAACAGCATAGAACCCTCTGTATAACCAAATAGCCAGATTTTGTACTTTCCCTTGGCCTTGGGAACATCAAGTGTCCAAACAGGAACTTGTTCAATAAATCAAGATATGACACAAGAGCAAGAATCGGGCTAACTAGTGCACATTTATGCTGTTTGTAGAGCTGAAGAGGGGGTAAAGGAGCAGGGGTAGAAAGCTATCTCGGAAGGCAGTTCCAAGCATAGAAAGTATGTCTATATATCCTTTCAGCAAAGAGTCAAAAGAACAAGACAAAGGAATTAGTCCAAAGGTTAGTATATACAGAGAAAAGGAGCAATGCATAGGGAAGCATTAATTTTTTTTACTATGGCATATCAGTGTATAAGTGGAGAGTTTTTGATCCTAGTTTATCTATTGATAAAGAAAAATAATTTTAGAAAGTTAGCAAAAATAGCAAAAAATCTACTTGCATGCTAAAATCTTGGTATTTGGCTATCACGTTTAATGAATTATAAAGCCCCTTTACTTCTTTGAACTATCAATTTTATTTTTAAGAACCATGTAATAGGAGACAGCACACTACGTAATCTATAAAGTTTTGAAATCACTGTATCATCCTGGAGTAGAAACATTGGATTAGGGCTCAGAACGATGTGAGTTCATGTGTTTACTTCTACTAATTCCAAATGTCATATTCTAGGGCAAGTCAATAAACCTTTTTTGTGCCTCAGTTTCTTTATATGTAAAAATGGGGATAATATTATCTTACATACCTAGCTTAGTGAATTGTTTTTTTTTTGTTTTTTTTTTGAAGACCAGGGAGAAAATATGAGTAGAAGTCCTTTATAAACTATAAAACACTAACATACACATACAAGGTATACTGGTTGCTGCCATTAGAAAAAGATTGACTTGAGTCATGGTTAGCAAAACCAAAACAAAACAATTAATAGAACATGGTTATAATTGACTAATGGAATCACAAAGGACTAAGAATACCTCTATTATGTACTAATTTATGATAATAATAGTTTCCACTTGTTAAATGCCTAAATGTGTTAGTCCATACGACTCTCCTGGAAAGATGCATTTCATCCATTTTGTATATGAGGAAACTGAAACATCAAAGAAGATTTACGACTTGCGTATTCAGACTAGCCAGTAAGTTACTGTAAAATTTTGTTACTGTAAATTTTACAGTAAGCTCTGAAGGTCAATCTGGTTTAAGGTTTTATACCTTTAACATTATACCCTGATGGACAATTTTTCCTTTTTAGCTTTTTTTTCCACCTGTAAAATGGGAGGATCATCATAATAAGACAGTTATATAGCACTTTTCAGCCTATAAAGGACTTTCACCTACATTACTATATTTAGCAATACCAATCTACTCTTTTCAGTAGTCATATGTTCATTAATAAATACAAGTCATTATTTTGTTTATAAATTCAGGTATCCTGGAATTCATCAGTGTGGCGGTGGGACTGGTCAGTATTAGAGGTGTGGACAGTGGTCTTTACCTTGGAATGAATGACAAAGGAGAACTCTATGGCTCAGTACGTATTTTAAAAACATTATTATAATTCTTAAGGCTATTCATTTTTGTTCAGTAAAATGCCTGCCAACAATGCATGTCAGAAGAAATATATAAAATATATACTTGTAGAAATTAAACGTCTGCATCCTGGTTAATTTCCATGTGTCGGGACAGTAGTATCTAACTCAATTTCAGTTTTTAAACCCCAAACAATTATTGCTTTCAGTTTGCTAGTTCTTTCTGCCCATTATCCTGGGTCTTTCTACTTCCCTCTGTATTTTGATTATTCCTGCTAGAGACAGAGAAAAATGTCATTTTCTTCTGGCCATGTTAAATTCTTTTCACCTTTATATTTCATTTAATGTAAATTTTCTCCACCCATGATCATCTTCCATAGCTAAATATATATCTTGCTGACCTCCACATATAGGAAATGAGTGAATGAAGTCTTAGGATAATGTAAGCAACAACAGAAAATGGCAGCCATACTTGACCATGTCTGCAGTCTTGATAATTACAAGAGCCATGATTCAAAAAGCGACTGTGGTCTCTCACTTAGGATAACATGTGGTCTGTTTTGAAAAGGCAAGAAATCACTGGACATTTACTACATTTACCTAATAGTAACATCTAGATCAAAGTTAATGATGGAGAATGTATCATCAAACAATTAGTAAATACATAAAGGGAAGATCCATGATTTGGAATGATGCTTTTGAATTAGGACTTTGGATGTTAACAAGATCTTGAAACGTTTCAGAATGATAGTGGAAACTTGCTATGTAGAACTTTGGCATCTAACAACAGAGCAAGATAAGCTACAGGCCTGTTTGGTGGGGATGGTGGTAGGAGGGAGATATAATGGAGCATGGGAAAGTTCTGGATATTTATTGAGTGTCTGGAAATAAAATTGAGAATTGATATTTAACTGAAAGTTCTTTGAACTAGGCTTCTGGGAGGCTTAGCAGACTGGGAGAAAGAATTCCAGACAACATAAGAACTAAAACAAAATAAAGCAAAACCAGCTCCTCCATTTTTCTTCTTCGACAAGGATGTTGTTAGAGGCAAAGCAGTGAAAATAGAGCGATGAGACTTTGCTTAAGAAATTCTCTCAAAGGTGTTTTTTTAATGGTAGTTACTTTCTCTCTTATAGGAGAAATTGACTTCTGAATGCATCTTTAGGGAGCAATTTGAAGAGAACTGGTATAATACCTACTCATCCAACATATATAAACACGGAGACACTGGCCGCAGGTACTTTGTAGCGCTTAACAAAGACGGAACCGCGAGAGACGGTGCCAGGTCCAAAAGACATCAGAAATTTACACACTTCCTGCCCAGACCAGTGGATCCGGAAAGAGTGCCTGAATTGTACAAGGACATACTGATGTACAGTTGAAGCGTGACAGTGTCTTTACCGAAGAACCAAACTACGACCATTCTTTCTTGTTACAGTTCGCACCGTGAAATAACCCAGGAAGACCCTCAGAATGTTTTCTGGCGAGAGACTGACTTTGGAAAGGATATTGAGAAAGGACAAAAAATAACCCCCGCATTTTGACTTGAAGCAGATCAAGACCTCTCTTTATACGTGGATTAAGTTCCCTTAGGTACACTGGGTCAGTCCTTACTGGAAAATTGAAGCTGAAAATCTGTTAAACTGTGGATAATGGGAACCCCACCTAGTTTGCTGCTGGTACCTCACCTCTCTGGATTATGTTTACTTTAAAAGTTACATTATAAAATAGACACTTCGTGTTGAAGAAATAAATCAACGCAGTTGGCCAAAATTATTGGTACATAAATTCTGAGGACCTTGTAAGATTTTGCAGGTTATGGAGTTACATGTAAAAAACCCGGATGAAACGTGGACTACGGAACATGCATGCCAAGATGGAACATTTTTTTTTTAAGGATGGACCTATTTATACATTTTCACTTTGCAAATATTTATTATATATATTTATTTATTGAAGAGTTTATTTTTTACTGGTATATGAAGATAATGCAAAGGAAAAAACAACAACAAAAATTCCTTTATCGTGCCATTGTCATGATGTCCAGAGCTGTAAAGAAGACATCATTTTTGCAACATAGTAAACATAGAATAAAATCTTGAATTTCTTTTTAAGAATAACATAGAGCATAGACTATATATATTTTTTGCAGTCAATTACCTTCTGAGTGTAACAATGGTTCCTTTGCCTTAGAAAAATGTTTTATCAAATTGTATTGAATTCAACACACATTCAAAAGGGAATTAAACACTTTTTATTTTGTGTTTTGTTCCCATTGCTTTTTAGATTAAAGTTATTCTACTAATACAACCTATTTGTTAAATGACAAGATTCTAAGTTCCCTGGGAAAAACTTTGATATTTAGAGAACTTCTAATGTTGAAAAGTATCAAATATTATAGGCAACTTATGCTCACTTATTTTTGTTATATCTCCTGTTTAGTCATTTATTCAGGAAGTATTCATTAAAGCCTACTATACAGAAGACACTGTTAGGCACAAAGGAAGTTGGTGGTCAAGACCCAAGTGGGCCCTTCATGGAACTTAATGTCCAGTAGGACAAACAGATGGCAAATAAGTCACCTAACAAATAAATACCATTAACTCTGCATTGTGATGTGCTCTATGAGGAAAGCAAGTTTCCGACACAGAAAACAGCAAATTTAGATAGGGTGAGTGAGGCAGAGAAGGCTTCTCTAAGGCGATGGCATTTTGATGGGTCGTAAAGAAGGAGGAGCTAGCCAGTCTAAGAGGAGAATTAAGAGCCTGATAGGAAGAGGAAACAAGGAGCCTGAACTCCCTGTGGTGAGAAAGAGCTTTGTGGCTGGAGTTTAGTGAGCAATGGGGAGAGGGGCACAGGTGAATTTAGAAATCTATGCTGATACAGGTCTGGTAAGTTCTTAAAGGCCTTTCTTAGGTTTTGTTTGCTTCTGCCCTGAAATTGCCAGTGTCATCGCTCTTAGACGTAGCATCATCGGTGAGGATGTGGTAATGATAATGGTAGCAGCTGCCACCAGGTCCCAGCCGGGAAGGCTTGTAAAACACAGATTGCTGGGCTCCCAGTGCCAGAGCTTCTGATGTGTAGGTGTGGGGTAGATTCTGAAAACTTGAATTTTTTAACAGGTTCCCAGGTAATACTGATGCGATTGGTCTGGAGATCACACTTTGAGAACCACTCGTCTAGAGCGGTGTTTCTCAAACTTTAGCATACTTGCAAAATCGCCTGGTAGTCTTGGGAAAGGATGGGTTAAATTCTACATCTGTGTTGGGCGTGGATCTGAGATTTGGCATTTCTAACAGTGTCTCAGGTGATACGTGATACTGCTAGACCACGGATCGTACTTTGAAGGGCAAGGGTGACCGCCCTTGATGCTGTTTGGAGTTATGCCTATTCACTCCACCTGTCATTACTTCAATAAATTAATGGTTATGTGTGGGGTGAGGATAGGGAGTTGAAGATATAACTTGAATGAAGCTACATGGGAATGTGTATGCTCCATGAGGGGAGTTGTGTGTGCACTTGAGTGTGTACTGGGCGAGAGGGAAATATTTCAGCTCAAAACCACTTGGTTTTATAAATGTGAAAAATAACAATAAATGGCTTAGCAGTAATACTTTAGTAATTTTCAAAATAAAATACTTCTTATTTTTACTTTTATCGATAAATACAAGTAAAAAAACCAACACCTAGTTTGGTGCACAGTTAGATACGTATATTTAGAGTACCTGTCCCCAAGCAGGCACGATGAAGTAGTTCAAGTCTTTTGTAAAATGATGCTGGTGTCTGAATTTATAACTGTGGAAGAAGTTTTATAGATTTAAAGAGACCATACACTCGTAAAACATGGTCCACAATACGTATCATTACCCGATAAAAATTTTTTGGGAGATATGATAAGAATATAGGTTAACTTTTTTTTATTATTGGGATAGCTACTTGTAGTGATTTTCAGATAGGAAGTATGATTGAAGCAATGGCTTTATAAACTTTTAGAAAACTAAGAAGTCACCGCATCTTTTATTCTCTTTGTATTCATGTATCCGCAGCTCTTCCTAGGTCAGAAAAACAATTTGCACCTGCCGTATTAGTACTATCTGAAGAAATGATCTATTAAGTATCTGAATAGATTTCACTTGATACTCTTAAAGGGAAGTGTTGTGTGAGCATATTTAATTTACGTATGGAAGGATAAGAGTAATTTGATTTATTATCAAATCAGTAGTTTGAAAACAACGTGTTATATCTCAGGATGCCTGTGGAAAATGTCACCCATGAGTTATCCTTTCTGCTTATTTTGATTTTCTTTCCTTTTTAAATATTCTATCACAATCATATATTTGCTTACATTTTTCATTCTTCTTTGCTTGAAATATTAACTGTCAATTGTCCAACTTCCTTTCATTTTCTGCAATGGTAAAAGAAATCTAAAAACACGGGGGTTTGGTCAAGCTTTGGGGTGCAAATTCTGTAGAGTTTGGTTTTCAATTAAGTGAAATACCAAAACAATTCAGAAACCTAAAGCTATCAAACGTGTGAGATTATAGGTCTATTGTAAACATGAGATATAAAAGTCAGAAAGCCACTCAGGCTATCACTTACATTTATAATGCACTGTATGGAAATTGCCAGTTTTATGAATTAACTAATGATCAGAAATGCTGTATACACACACACTAAAACTCTGACTTCAATAAACTGTTATGCCTATAAATAGGCTATTTCTAATTCTAATGATGAAATTTAAAAAGCTATTACATATTATTGGTAAGCGAGGAATTAGTACATTAAACAACTCCTATGTGTTCAGAGTATGCTGCTTCTACTAGCAAAAATAATTTTAGTACATCTGGGGGGCTTAGTCCCCATAAATCCTGGGCTTTCAAGTTTCTCATAATCAACACTATTATAAAATGTTTCCTTTTCAGTTTATCATAGACAAAGATCTATAAACTGAAATTGGGCTTAATTAACCTCAGCCTGTTGGTTCCTAGGATGATATCTTGGTCCTCAAGATGTACGATATGTGAGACTAAAGGCACATCACTTTCCTCTAGCCAACAATGTAGCGTGACTAATTATTTTGGTCAATAGTACAATGTTGGTTGGTGTGGTTAATTTCATTCATATAATTCCTTGACCCATTATTAGAATTGCTCAGTATCTTCCTACTGGCAGAGAAGGGGTTTAGTATGCCATGCCTAGTACTTTGGAACAAACCTAAATATTTTCATAGAACCTACAACTAACATTAGTCTAAGGTTCCCAAGGTGAGCCTACTCACTAAACCTACTGTGGGCTGGTGGTATACACAGGGGCAGTAGTGAAGAATTTGAAGGGAAGGGTAGAGACATATGTCATTCCACTGGTTGAACAATTCATTTCTGGCTGCACAAAACAATTCTGCAGGTCACACTTGGACATTTAATTTTCCTTAGAAATTACCCTTTTTTACCTGGTTGGTAATATGTAAATAACAACGTGGAAACGAAGGGACCATTTTAAACTGATAATGTTTATACATAATGCCAATTTTTCTTCCAGTATGGACTTACAAATTATACAACATGATTTTAAAACACTTCCTTCAACTTTTTTTCTAAGCCTGTTAGAGCAAGTTTCATTGTTTCTGTGATTATTTTCTGCCCAACATACCTTTAGTTCTTTGGACAGGGACAAGTTTTGCAGTCTGACTCATTAGAATGGCCATATGTTGACTGGTTAATTTTTTTCAACTGAGTTTTGCAAAAGAATGAAGCCCTGTATATAGAAAACAGTGTGAGTATTTCTTAATTCTCCCAGGGAACACGTCTGGTACCATTTTAGATGTATAGAAAACAAGTTAATGTACTGCACATAATAGATCCCTTGGGGTTTAATTCTCTTAGGAATCCTATTGAGGGCCTATTGTGAGGTTGGCTATGCTGTCGTCAGAGGGCTCCCTTCTCTCTGAACAATTAGCTGTTTCCCACAGGGACCAGACATGCTAATGTAATTCTATTAACCAAAATCCTATATACCATATGATTTTCAATCTTTGGATACTGTCGGAGTGATTTGAGCATGACCCCAAAGCCAATCAGATCTAAGGAGACTCTAAGTGGTTCACCCTATATCATACTCTTCATATTTCTACCCCAAAGGGCTCATGGAGCTGTAATGGAATGTTCCAATTGCATGGTGTAGGTGCATTGCCTTGGATCTGTGACAACAAATATTGAGTAGTCTACCCAGTAAATCCAAATATTTAATTTACATTGTTTTGCTGCTGGAAGTGTTCTAGTTTTTTGTTTTTTTTTTTTTTAAGTTTATTTCGAGAGAGAGGGAGAGAGAGTGCAAGTGGGATGGGCAGAGAGAGAGGGGGAGAGAGAGAATCCCAAGCAGGCTCCATACTGTCTGTACAGAACTTGACATGGGGCTCCACCTCACAAACTGTGAGATCATGACCTGAGCCGAAATCAAGACTCGGATGCTTACCCGACTGAGCCACCCAGGCGCCCTTCTTGTGTTCTTTTTAATCATGTTGGTACACATTAATCACCCAGAGACAATTTTAGAGTGTATTTAAATCAACTTTCATTAGCATTAATCAGTTTTTCTAGTTGTTAAAATCGGACAGATTGATCTTTTTTTTCTGGTTGAGTGTTCTCTCACATGTCCCAGGTATTGCCCTGTTCAATGTATGATTGGATGTAATTAATACTTTGAGACCAAGAGTCTTCTCTGTATAGACACCCCTCTGGAATGGGAGGTGGAAATTCATCAAATGGCTCATGACAGCTGGTTAAATGTTTTCACATATGCTGAAAGTAGCTTTGCCTCTCATCAGAGTCAGCAACCTCATACTTAGGTCTCCAAAGTGCAGTTGATTAGGACAATTTGGGTTGTTGTGAGATTGTATGCTACCCTTGCCTAATAGTATCTATCAACAGAGTAGAAGGATCAGAGAACTACACTGGAAAAGAAAAATATGGGGGAAAAAAAAGATAACCAAAGGCCCCTTAGGTTTTGTTTGTTTGTTTTGTTTTGTTTTTTATTTGAGAGAGAGAGAGCTCATGAGCTGGGGAGGGGAAGAGAGAATCCCAAGTGGGTTCCACAGTCAGTGTGAGCCCAATGTGAGATTTCAACCCAAGAACTGTGAGATCATGACCCGAGCAGAAACCAAAAGTCAGACACTCAAATGAGTTAGCCAGCCACCCAGGTGCCCTTAAAGTCCTCTTAGTTTTGTTTTTCTTTTTTTAAGTTTATTTATTTTGAGAGAGAGACAGAAAGTGAGCAGGGAAAGGGCAGAGAGAGAGAGAGAGAGAGAGAGAGAGAGAGAATCCTAAGCAGGCTCTGTGCTGTCAGCGTAGAGCCCAAGGCTGGGCTTGAACTGGCAAACTGAGATCATGATCTGAGTGGAGATCAAGAGTCAGCTGTTTAACCGACTGAGTCACCCAGGTGCCCCAAAGGGCTCCTAGTTTTAAAAGGTTTCTGCGAGCAACTGGGTGGCCTAGTTGGTTAAGCAGTCTGTGAGTTCGAGCCCTGCTCGGGGCTCTGTGCTGACATCTCAGAGCCTGGAGCCTGCTTCAGATTCTGTGTCTCCCTCTCCCTCTGTGCTCCTTCCCCACTCATGTTCTCTCTCTCAAAAATAAATAAACATAAATAAATAAATAAACAGTTTCTGGACTTTAAATTAAAATTCCCCTGGCTCCATTTGCAAACTATTCAGTATTTCCTGGTTTCTCAGCCACTAGAGCTCTGTGTATGACTTAGCTTCTGAGTGGTTCACATCTATGTTGTCACCTATTTGGTCAAAGGGAGTTTTAACATTTATTTTAACATTTCTGGCATTCGGGAATGAATACCTGTTCTGTTCCATCAATAGGTTTTTCCACCAACATAACTAAAATGTAAAAAAATATAAGTTCAGGGGTACCTGGGTGGCTCAGTCAGATAAGCGTCTGACTTTTGGTTTTGGCTCAGGTCATGATCTCAGACCACTTTGGGCTCTGCACTGACAGCATGGAGCCTGGTTGGGATTCTCTCTCTCTCTCCCTCTCTCTCTCTCTCTCTCTCTCTCTCCCCCTCCCTCCCTCTCTCCCTCCCTCTTTCTGTGCCCCTCCCCTGCTCTCTCTCTCTTTCTCTCAAAATAAATAAACTTTAAAAATTAAAAAATAATAATTTTAAACACAGGTATTTACTTTTATTTTTTTAAACGCATTTTCACCCCAGTGAATCATGTACTCTTTTCCCAATTCAGTAAATAAGTCAGCTTTCCTTCTATTTTCTCTCTCGTATTTTAGTAAAGAAGAGGCAGGACTTAACACCTGAATTGCACCAGATCCCTTTATGGCAGGGGGGTATGGCCGGGTGTGTCTAAAGTTCTCCCCTATTCATTGGCCAGACCTCATTTCTTTTGCCATGGGGCATGAGCAATGGGAGGTGGTACTCTGAAAGGAGCAATTATTGAGAATATCTTGAAGACTCTACCCCTAATCATGTTGTTACCAAACTCGGTTGGGCTGGCTAAGTGATAGAAATTGACAAGAGGCCAAGCAGGACTTCCAGGCAAGGCTTCTTAGGGACGTATGCTAGAGCACCAGGGTGACAGCACAGAGGAAAGGGTCCTCAGGCTGGTTACCTGAGGAGAAGTCAGGGAAAGTTTTAAAGAGACTTGGGGGGTGGGCGGGGCAGGGGAGGTGGGGGAAGGGTGATGTTTAAACATGTAGAGGTGGGGATTTATCAGAGCCTGCACATGAAGAGGTCATGCTTTATCATACATTGCATGTCTAATTAGCATGTTAAATCTCCATCCCTGGATGTGATTTTTAGCATTATAATGAAGGAAAAAGTCAGTGAAAGGTCAGCACAGGGGTTCACTGTGACTCAGACTGGCTTAGTCTGGTTCTCATAGGAGCAAACTGTTTGGAAACTGGCCCATGGGACTTGTCTGGAGCTTGTGGCTTTGGCTTCCTGATGGCAAGCAGCACCCCGAAGCTGGGGTAGAGAGCTGGGTTATTGGGTTTTTTTTTTTTCTCTGCATGTTCCTGGGTGAGGAGACTTGAATCTGGTCCCTGCTCTGTCTCAATTTTGTTTGCCCCCAGGCTGGAATTTGGGTAGCTATCATATTTTGTAGTATTTGGAAGTAATGGTCTTGGAGATCTTGGGAAACAGTGCAGAGGTTCAAGAACAGTGTTTCTTAGAAGAAGCAGTGTATCTTGGGAATCAGTAAGGGTGCCCTTGCCAAGGGCTGGTCTCTAGCAGTGCAGTGCACTTCTGTGAATGTCATTACCATCTCCTGATTCTTCTGCTTCCATTTAACAATGGAGATCTCATTTGCCCATGTTTTTCTGCAACTACTTGGACGTCAGATATGATGAAATTCATAGTGGTGGCAAAAGGACTTGATGTTCTCTCTTCGAGTTGCTCTGTTTTTTTTTTTTTTAAATTTTTTTTTTAACGTTTATTTATTTTTGAGACAGAGAGAGACAGAGCATGAACGGGGGAGGGTCAGAGAGAGAGGGAGACACAGAATCTGAAACAGGCTCCAGGCTCTGAGCTGTCAGCACAGAGCCCGACGCGGGGCTCAAACTCACGGACTGCGAGATCATGACCTGAGCCGAAATCGGCTGCTCAACCGACTGAGCCACCCAGGCGCCCCTCGAGTTGCTCTGTTTCAACTATGCTCAATGAGTGGCTGACTCATTTCAAAATGAGGACACCATTTGACGGAGCTGACAACTTTGCCATCTTCTTAGGGACATGCCAATGATTCTACATCAAGAGATCACTGGAGAGTCATTTCTTGGCTATCTGGGCTGAGACGTTAGAAAGTTGCCTGTGTAGGGGTGTTTGGGTGGCTCAGTCGGTTGCGCGTTGGACTTCAGCTCAGGTCACAGTCTCACGTTCATGAGTTCAAGCCCCGCATCGGGCTCTGTGCTGACAGCTCAGAGCCTGGAGGAGCCTGGTTTGGGTTCTGTGTCTCCCTCTATCTCTGCCCCTCCCTTGCTTGCGTTCTGTCCCTCTTCCAAAAAAGAAAATAAAACATAAAAAAAAATTAAAAGAAAAAAGTTGCCCATGTAAATGTCAAGGAAACTGGTGTTAAGGAGGCCATGTAATCTGATGATGAGTCTGAGGCATAACACCCTGATGTGTCTGTATTCATACATGGCACCTACTTTCTTTGCATCCTGTTTAGGAATATGGATTGTAAGCAAAAAATTTTTGTGCATAACTTATTCCAAATAACAGTACTTCCAGAAAGGTATTGTTTACTGAAGGGCTCTTGAATTTCTTTTTTTGTTAAATTATTCTATCATATTTATCAGTTTTCCCTAGGAAGGGAAGGCAGAGCAGATACAATTGTTTCTGACTTCTACTCAATGTGCCATCTATGAAATGAATACATGTTCTATTTGAATTAGGTCAAGGACACCTGTTTATATTTCACCTTATTAGATTATAACCTGATGCTAGAGAGTTTATCTCTACAGTAAGAAAATAAATGGCCAAATGAAGGCAAACTACACTGGTGACCAAAATTAACTGGGATCTAATAGACTACATTTGCTGTATCACTAACCACAGATTACTCTAAGGTTGATTCAATGTCCATCCCTATTTTGGACTAGTCAAACCAGGGACTTAATGGGGTAAGTAATGCATAAGGTTATTTCTAGTTTCTTTAGCACTCCTGTATGTAATATGGTATAGTCCTATGGCACCTTGGCACTTTCATATTTGCAATTGTGGTGATACAGGGTTGTTTTAGAGACTTCCTTTTGGCATGCTCAATTGTTGGGGTCCTACTCTTCAACATTTTGAAGGCTCTTTCTGTCCCTAGACTTGCAATAAATCCCTTGCAATTACACACTCAGGGAGAGGAGATTCCATCCCAGGAAATCTTCTTTGGTCCTCTGTGTCAAGCGATTATCACAACTCAGCAACCTCAGCTACTTTCTCCTTCATATATTGTCAAAATAATTTCTCTTCTTATATACACATTTCCCAGAATTAATGTTATCTTTGATCCTGTACCTGAAAGCCCCCGAGGTTCTTGAATATTATCCTATGTTCAAAACAGGTTACAGGGCTTAGAGTCTCTCCAAGCAGATCTAATGTTTTAATGGACCTGCGTGTTAAGGACTTTGGGGCAATTTGTCCTTCCCTTTGAGAGACTGGGTCGGATCTCGACTTTAGGACCAGGCTTCTTAAATTAAAGAGAGATCAGAGGAAATCAAAGAAAATGCTTTGGAAGTTGTCCTTTGTTTTCATGAGCAGGGAGTTTATCCTTAAGATTTACGAATTCCTTGTCTCAGTGTTGCCTCTCTTGGCTCAGCTCCCAGTGATTTTGAAGTGGCTTGTTGCTCTCTGTGTGGAGGGCTTGCCAAGGTTGTTGCTATGGCTGCAGAGTCTGTGAGTATAGCCGGTTCTCGTGTCCTATTGATCTCTGAATCTAAGCAATTTGCCAGTGGTTCCTCTTAAGAATTGCGGGATGTTACCCCTAATCTAATGACCCTTTGTCTTAACCCACAGGGAAAGTGTTGTGCAGACAGCAGACCCAATCCAAATCCAAAACTTTCCATTAGTTAATTCTCCAGCAATTTCCCATGAAATATATGCTTTGAGTTTTGGGGAGGTAGAGATATAGCCCTTTGGGAGAGACTTAAGATGCAATTTCCTTGCATTTTAGCATGAAGATAATCATCTGGGTCATTAGGTTCACCTATCCTGTTGGTCAGGATGGTAACTACTTGATGCTCTTCCTTCCCAACCTCGTTGATCCCTTGCTTATCAGTTTTCCATTGTCAGGGCTGCTCCAGTATTTGCAAAGCAGCTCATCTTGGTTTCCATGCTTTCCCCACCCAGAGAAGCAAAGTATTAATTTCAGTGGGGGTGTTTTCCCTCACATATTGTCTTTTCTATCTCTCCTTTTCTTTATTGTGCTAAAATATACATACATAGATACAGTTTCCCTCGTTAGCTATTTTTAAGTGTAGTTTCATGACATTAAGTATATTCACACTGTTGGGAAGCCATCATCATTATCATCCACCTAAGGAACTTTTTTTATCTTCTCCAACTGAAACTCCACGCACACTGGACACTAACTTATTTCCCATTATTCCCATCTCTTCCTAGCCCATGGCAATCGCCATTCTATTTTCTCTATGAATTTTTTTAAAAATACGTATTTATTTTTAAGAGAGAGACAGAGAGAGAGAGGAAGTGGGGAGGGGCAGATAGGAAGGAGAGAATCCCAGGCAGGATCAGCTCTGTTAGTGTAAAGCCCAACGTGAGGCTCCACCTCACGAACTGTGAGATCATGACCTGAGCTGAAATCAAGAGCCTGACGCTTCACTAAGTTGCCCAGGTGCCCCTTTCTATGAGTTTGACTGCTCTAAGAATTATACAATATTTGGCCTTTTGTAACAGGTTTATTTTACTTAGCATAATGTTTTCAAGGTCACTCATGTTGTAACGTGTTAGATGCTGTCAGAGTTTTAAGCTCGAATAATATTTCATTTTACATATATGACACATTTTGTTCGTACATTCATCCGTCGATGGACACGTGGGTTGTTTCTGCCTTTTGGCCAGGAGTATAGCCAAAAACATAGTTTGATTTCAGCAAAACTGCTATGAACGTGGGTGTACAAATATTCTTTCAAGTCCCTGCTTTCATTCCTTTCGGTCACACTTCTTTAAAATGGTTTTTGAATGTTTTTTAACTTTATTGAGGTATAATTTATGTAGAATAATTCAAAGAATTTAAGTGTAGAGCTTTATCACTTTTGACAAATATATGTGCCTATGTAACCACCACTCACTCAGGATATAGAATATTTCCATCAGTCCAGAATGTTCCTCCTTATCTACTGAAGTCATTCCCTCCTCCACCCACAGCTTGGTGCAAAGACTGATCTGCCTAATGTCACTATAGATTAGCTTCTATTTTCTAGAATTTAGTCTAGATGGAATCATTCCCTATGAACTCTTAATTTTCTTGAGATTTATTCATATTATTGCATGTATCAGAGGTATCTTTTTCTTTGCTAGTGAATACTAGTCCATTGTAAGAATATGACACAGTTTGTTTATCTTTTCAACAGTAATGGACATTTGGTTGTTTCTAGGGCTATTTTGATTTTGTGTTTAATGTTTGTTTATTTGTTTATTTATTTATTTATTATTTTCCCCTTAATATGCTGTATTTTATTTATTTGTTTATTTAATATAATTTATTGTCAAATTGACTAACATATAGTGTGTAAAGTGTGTTCTTGGTTTCAGGGGTAGACTCCCATGGTTCATTGCTTACATACAACACCCAGTGCTCATCCCAACAGGTGCCCTCCTCAGTGCCCATCACCCATTTCCCCTCTCTCCCAACCCCCCGTCAACCCTCAGTTTGTTCTCTGTATTTAAGAGTCTCTTATGGTTTGCCTCCCTCCCTCTCTGTAACTATTTTTCCCCTTCCCTTCCTCCATGGTCTTCTGTTAAGTTTCTCAAGTTCCACATATGAGTGAATACATGATATCAGTCTTTTCTCTGACTGATTTATTTCACTCAGCGTAATATCTTCTAGTTCCATCCACGTTGCTGCAAATGGCATGATTTCATTCTTTCTCATTGCCAAGTAGTATTCCATTGTATATGTAAACCACATCTTCTTTATCCATCCATCAGTTGATGGACATTTAGGCTCTTTCCATAATTTGGCTATTGTTGAGAGTGCTGCTATAAACAGTGCCCCTCTGAATCAGCACTTCTGTATCCTTTGGATAAATGCCTAGTAGTGCTATTGCTGGGTCATAGGGTAGTTCTATTTTTAACTTTTTGAGGAAATTCCACACTATTTTCCAGAGCAGCTGCACGAGGTTGCATTCCCACCAAAAGTGCATGAGGGTTCCCGTTTCTTCACATCCTCACCAGCATCTGTTGTTTCCTGGCTTGTTAATTTTACCCACTCTGACTGGCATGAGGTGATATCTCAGTGTGGTTTGGATTTGTATTTCCCTGATGATGAGTGATGTTGAGCAACTTTTCATGTGTCTGTTGGCCATCTGGATGTCTTCTTTGGAAAAGCTTCTGCTATGTCTTCTGCTATTTCTAGGGCTATTTTGAATAAAACTGCAATGAATATATGTTCCTATTTTTCTTGGATAAGTATTTAGGAGTGGAATTGATGAGTTGTATTTATAATAAACTGCCAAATAGTTTTGCAAGTGGTTATGCCTTATGAATTTAAAGAACATTGTATTAGAGTTCTAGTTGTTGTACATCCTCATAAATGCTTGATAAGAATAGTCTTTTTAGTTTTAGAAATGCTAGTGATGTAGAAGTATCTCATATAGTTTTAATTTGCATATAGTATGCACTTTTATTTAATTGAATTCCCTACAGACTAATAATGTTAAACATATTTTCACGAGCTTATTTGCTATCTGTATATCTTTTTTGTAGAGCATCAGTTCAGATATTTTGCTTATATCTATTGGGTTATTTATCTTATTATTATTGGTTTGTAAAAGTTCTTTATATATTCTAGGTATAAATCCTTTAAAAATTTTTTTAATGTTTATTTATTTTTGAGAGAGAGAGAGAGAGAGAGAGACAGAGACAGACTGTGAACAGAAGAGGGGCAGAGAGAGAGGGAGACACAGAATCTGAAGCAGGCTCCAGGCTCTGAGCCATCAGCACAGAGCCCGACGCGGGGCTTGCACTCATGACTGCGAGATCATGACCTGAGCTAAAATCAGATGCTCAACCGACTGAGCCATCCAGGTGCCCTGGTATAAATCCTTTTTAAATGCGTATTTTGCAAATATTTTCTCCCATTCTATGGCTTATTTTTTCTTTGATTAACAGGGTCTTTTGACGTACAAAACTTTTAAATTTTAATGGAGTCCAATTTATGAACTTTGTTTATGCTGTTTCTTCTGTATCTAAGAAATCTTTGCCAAATCCAAAGCTACTAAGAGTTACTCCTATGCTTATAATTTTAACTTACCTGTTTGCATCTCTGATCCATTTTGAGGTTACTCTTACCTGTGAAAGTTTTAGAATTTTAAAATATATATGAGGTAACTTTTCTATACATATCAGCTAAAGATATTTGAGAATTTATTAACATGCCATTTCAATTATCAGAGAGCTACAAGTACAAGCCAAAGAGAAGTTAAAAATACATACTTATAAGTGTATACTTATAGATTCATAAGAATGTCTTGAAATACTAATATACTTTGGAGCCTCCTATGGCTCACTCTGTCCTGAGACTCATTTAGAAAACATAACCCAGGTTGGTTTTTCCGGACTCTGAGATGAAGCTTAGAGAATAAATGTCTCCAGGGCAGTGCCCATGGGATTAATAATTGTGGAAGAAGAGCAAGCCAATGGCATTGGGCAGAAGTTGAGCAGTGATGCAGAAGTGATGTTGGATTTAGCCACCCTGTGCTTTGGAGCTACAATGTTCCTAACTCACTGGGACAAGTGGGCTCAAAGTTTTTCCTCAAGCTCGAGTCAGTTGCTGATTGGGGGCCACTGCAGGAAGTGGGGATCTCTAAGCTGAGGCAATTCATAAAGGGCCTGACAGCACCTAGGCAATTGGGGCAATAAATGCTTCTTTGTAGAGACACGTGGACAATGAATCTCCATGTCTGTACAGCCTACCCGTTGTTGCTCAGATCCACATTTTCATGACTGTGCTATGACCGGTGTATCCCTTTGTCACGTGCTCACTCTCATTCCTACTCTGCTGTATGTGGGGTCCCGTGCAGGCAGAGCAAACCCTTGGATAGTGCTTCTGGCCGAGACACTGTGGACAGAAAAGGCAGTCTGCACCCAGAAGGTCTATTCCTATGTGACTCGATCAAAGGCCTTTTCAAGATAGAAGGGGTCAAGTACAGATAATTTGCCATCAAATGAAAGATGGTCTCCTTGAGGAATGGTGCCATAACACAAGCTCGGGATTAGTCTTTGTTGCTGGCAGGTACTGGACATCTAGAGGCAGCTGTAGCTAGATTCATTATGGGAAGTAGGAGCCCATGCTGCTGGGTTGGTGCCTAACTTCTATCTATGTCACCATTGCCACTTTTTAATATGTCCATTGTTCCAGCATTGGGCTGGCCGGTAACAACTGTCTGCCATCAACTGGTTGCGTCACTCTATCTACGTGGTTGTTTAGTGCTTCTTCCATGGAGGGAGCTCTTAGATTGGTGTTAACTCTGAATACAAAGATCGTCACGCTTTATACCCATTCTCATTTATTCATATACATTCCTTTCTGCCAGACCTCTTTGTCTCTGATCTTCCAATCTTTGTTCTTCTAGGATTTTCACCAGCTAGCCAGACTATGTGTGAATCCTTACATGTCCTAATTTCAGGTCACTTCTTTTATCACACAAAGTAGATGATCAGATTTGCTATCTCAAACACTGCCAACCGGGAGGATTTTCCATGGGTTAGGTTCTGCAGTGGCTGGCATCCACATACTGAGCTGATTCATCTACAAACCAGGCTTAGGCATTTCCATCTTTCACCAGATAGTCCTTAGAGATGCCACCTCTAGTGAATGGAAGTGAACAGGTGCTGGTACAACTGTGGTGGATGATAAGAGTCTGGCTATCTGAGTTGGTGGGTCAGGCAGGGTGTAGTTCATAATGGGAAATTCTAGCCATACAGTCACTTAGCATCCCATATTCAGGCTTTCAATTTGTACCCTAGTTTAGTATCATGCCGAGAGTTGCATTTTAAAAGATATATGTTCTCTGTTGCAAATTGTGTGACCCAGGACCTGTGTTGTGGTTTTCTCTTTGGCTTTCCCATACATTTCACATAGCATCTTTGCCTGCACAAAGGCACAAAGGGGTCTGTTGGCTCAAGTGCCAGGGTACAGCTTGAACTTGACCATAGACAGTCCTGAAATCTCTTGCTTGCTTATGAGCATCTTTGATTAAATTTTATTTTTAACTCTATTACTTCTTAGCACTCTTTGCAAGGGCTGTGAACAAGGATCTGACCAAAATGCCCGCACAGTGCAGGAGCTCTAGCTGAACTGTCAGGGGAGATATCTAAAATGGATTCTAGGAAGGGTTGTTTTTATTCTGTGGTTCCTGAGGCTGCTGTGTATTGCCCTTGACAGATTAGAAATGGTTATATCCATAATGGACATCCTGCTGTGTGTGTGTGTGTGTGTGTGTGTGTGTGTGTGTGTTCAATAGAATTGGGGCAGTGAGGGGAATATAGAAGGAGAGAGTGGAGAGGTGGCAAAAAATCCTACAAATAGCTGTTTGTTCAAGCTAGGTAGGGGTAATGAATTACTCTTTTGTATTTCTACTTCTCAGAGAGGCAACACTGAGCCCAAGTCTTCTAGTATACGAGTTCAATGTAGTATACATTATTAAATATGAAGTAAACATATAGACATGGTAAAACACAGATACTAGTACCTTTCTTCATGAGAAGAAAATAAGCACTATATATTTAGTCTAAGAGCTAAAGAACTAGAAATCTGAGGGCTTGAAGATATTTTAACTATTATCTAGCTCAATCTCTCCATTTTACAAATGAGGAAAATCTTTTATCTTATTGACTCTGTTAAGTAAAATCATGAAACTTTTTGTTGTTTACAAGTTAGTAAATGTATCTTTACACTTTTATAAGTTTCTTTTATGATTTTGGCCAGCAATGATAAAATTAGTATGTTTTGATCTTTGAGCAAGTTGCTTAGAAGGAACTTAAAAGAAGTACTTAGGAAAATCCAAGTGCTGAAACATTTAAGATATGCTTTGTGGTCTCAATTTTGTGTGATTGTCAGCCAGGAAGTTTTCTGATTAAGATGGTTTGCCAGTTCCCTGCCAAATACATTATTTATTACACTAATGGGGATTTCCTATTTAAGATGCTAAAGACAAAATGTTACTAATATTATTTCCTTTAAAGTAATTGACATAGATCAATTAGTACATTCTAATGAATTAACATCAAGAATAGAACTGAGATCCATAAAGACATATAGGTATTTTATTGGCATAGATTTATTGAAATAAGTTGAACTTCACCGGATTAGACATTTCTCATTCATTACTGATAGTGAAACTTGAAGCTGGATGTTACTGAATTTATATTTCCTTTTTTGGATTTAATGTTTTGTAAGAATGAAATAACTTTTAGCAAGAACTAAATTTTGTTGAGTTAAAGTGGCAGTTAAAATCCCATAGTTATGTGCCCAAATTTTAGAATTTAATAATCTCCTCAAAGTTGTAAAGAAACTTCTGCATACTTATGTGTGTGTATGTGTGTGTGTTTGTGTGTATATTTTCTTATAGTAGTAAGAAAAGAGAGATTCGTCCCAAGCATATAATAAAGACTATATACATGTAGGTAAATAAATACTCTAAATTATACCTAATTTTAACCAAAGAAGAAAGTGTGAAACAAATTTTAATAATTTCACTTTTTTAATTTGTTTGTAAAATTAAAATAAAATTTAAAAGTACAGATAGTGCTAAGTACTATGGAGGAAAAGGACAGGTGCTATAAGAAAGAGGCATTATGATGAGACAATCATAAATAGGTGTTCTGGAGGGAAAATTATTAGGCAGACAAAGAATTTCTGCAGTTTGTGTATGGAAGGCAGGATGTGTATGGATGGCAATCCAGATGATCCAGGGAACAGGATGAAAAAAGCTTTGCAGTTGGGAAAGAGTGTAATATGTTCAAGAAACTAGGAAGGAAGGCCAAGATGGCCACAGTACATTTTGTGAGGGCAAGCACAGCACAAGATGAGAATGAAGAGGCTAGCATACATTTGCCACAGCATGTAGGGCCTCAGAGAGCATACTGAGTTGTTGGAGTCCTATTTTCGTGAAATGAAAGGATTTCAAGTAGGAGAGTGACACCATTTCATCTTTATCTTTAAAAGAACACACTGGGTGCCATATGGACATCGGGTTGAATTGGGGTAAGAGTGGAAGAAGATGGCCTTTTTTTAGGAGACAATGGCATTAGTCAAGGTGAGAGTTGAACTAGCTTGGACTGTGATGTTGCTGGTGAAAATGGAGACTAATGGATGGAATCAGAGTATTTTGAGGATACGTTCAGTGAGTCTTAGTAATATATTGAATGTGGGAGTTAAGGAGAGCTATGTCAAGATGTGCCCAGATTTTTCACCTGAGCAAATGGGTGGGTAAGGGTGTGTGTGATAGTATCATTTATTGAAATAATGTAAGTCTGGAGGAAAAACCATCTTGGTAGAAAATCAAAACCTCGGTCGTGGAAATGTTAATTTTGTAACCCCAGTAAGATGATAAAGTGAATAGGTCAGCAAGCCATGGAACATATAGGTCTGGAAGTATATGCTAGAGATATAATTTAGGAGTTATTGGCATACAGTTGTAGGGAGAGAAAAATGAAATTTCTGAGTCACAGGCCAAGTAGAAGAAGACGGTTGTCTAAGGACGGAGAGGGAGATGCTAGATAAGACAATCATGAAAATTTTGCATCACATAGAGCCAGTAAAGAGCCTTTCTCGATGGAGGGAGCAATCAACTAACTGTGTTGTATGCTCCTGAGAGGTCAAACAAGATGAGAACTAAACAAATGTTGATTAAGTTGGGGAATATTGGAGTCAATGGCCATTTCAGGAAGTGATTTTCAGAATAAGAGGGACACGTGTCAGATTAGAGTGGATTGAAGACTGAGAGGGAGATGAGGAAGTGGAGAAAAGTTGTGGAGATAACTGTGATAGACACCACTGATTGGTTACCCAACAGCTGTTTCCCCAATGCTAATAGAATCCCAGGGCTTTCAGTGGTATCTCAGCAGTCAAGTCCCTTAAGGCGTGAATTAATATTGTTCAAATCAGTCATGGTGGTCTCATTCAGCTTGCCTTATAGTTGGGTCTGCCATGAGCATTTTCCACTTTCTGGACAACCTCTACCTTCCAATCTTAACTTAGTGTAACACTAACATTTTATTTAAAAAAATTTTTTTACCTTTATTTATTTTTGAGAGGCAGAGAGACCGAGTGTGAGCAGGGCAGAGAGAGAGGGAGACATGGAATTCGAAGCAGGCCCAGGCTCTGAGCTGCGAGCACAGAGCCCAACATGGGGCTCGAACCCACGAACCGTGAGATCATGACCTGAGCCGAAGTCAGACACTTAACCGACCGAGCCACCCAACAATAATATTTTAAATAAAATATCACAGTTAACAGCATAACTTTGAGTCAGAAGTGTTATTTTGATACTCTCATAGTAATTATGAGCAATTGCTCTATTTAGCCTAAAAATCTTTTACTAGTTAACATAACAAGAATTATAATTATTACAGTTTA
This sequence comes from Panthera leo, assembly GCF_018350215.1. NCBI lineage: Eukaryota > Metazoa > Chordata > Mammalia > Carnivora > Felidae > Panthera > Panthera leo. Next base: position 21,534,225 of record NC_056682.1, read on the forward strand.
TTGCTCACTTGCTATATGCCAGACGTCGTGCAATGTGATCTTTGTATAATAGTTTATTTAAATTCCCAACAACATTGTGAGGCATATTTACTCTTGTTTTTCAGGCAAGTTATTCAAGACTTAGAGAAATTGAGTAAAATGTCCAAGGTCACAATCAGATAAGTGAGAAAAGCCATCAGTGACTTATTCAATCTATTGAAATTGTTCATTGCCTACAGAACAGAGTGCACTTTCTACTGCATCTGTGGAAAGGGTTTTCTACCCTTGTACTCGTCTACACTTGCCAGTTTTCTTCCTTGCTCAGACCTGCCCTTTTGATTCCATTGGCTTTTAGCCAACTATTACACATAAAGATTAAAGATGTTGATTTTACTAGGCCAACCACAGTGGAAAGATAAGCTTTCCTTAAATATATTGGGGAATGGAGACACAGTATTTAAGGGATGACCATAACAGAAAATTAATTAAAGATTATATTACCATACAACTCTACATTAGACTGAAGGACAGGAATTCACTGTATATTTATAACACGGAATCAAAGAAATATTACATAAAAGTATACAGCACTGACAGAGAGCCAGATCTTGGTAGATGTTTAAATTTTCATTTTCAAAATACGCAAATATGTAGTGTTTTTGAAGAGGGGAGGAGTTAACGATGGCATAGGGTAACTGGCTAGGAATCAGATAAAAACACTTTTAAAGGCTGGTACTCTGTGACCCTAGCAGGGCTCATATCTTTTAAAAATCTGTTTCTTCATCGATAAAGTAGACATAAAGCTGCCTTGTTTTCGAGATTGAAATTCAAATGAAATAAAGTAAAACCAAGTTTTCCGATCATAGCAAAGCATTTATACAACACACAGTAATTTTGTGGCTGCTGTGTTTAGGGACTGTGGTCACCTATAGTTACCATAGGTAGTGGAACAAGTGGTTAACTACGTCGATATACTGTAAATAGATGATAAACGCTGCACTAAAAACATGTGCAAAACCCTACAGGGGTATTGAAAGGTGGATGCAATGAGAAATGAGGTTGAAATAGAAAGTTAGGTAGAGAGCAGAAGGGCTGGAATCCAAAGATGTACTAAATGGTTCGATTGTTACAGCAATGTGCTTACTGAGAGTTTCTAAGTATAGGAAAAACATGATAATATGTCAATGTAATAAAGATGATGGTCTTGGATAAATTGTAAGAAGAAATACAGGAGTTAGGGAGATGGGTTCAAATGCTGCTTCCAAAATCCAGTGAAGACTTCAGGTAGGGCCATCAGCACAGAGAGAAAGGGACGGTGTTTCAGTGAACTCTTGTCTCCTAACAGGATGCATTAAGCTGAGTGGCTGCAGCAAAGGATGATTTCTTTCTCACCGGTATATGGATTAGCTAGGTGATTCCACTGTTGGTTTTGCTGGAGCACGCTCTTGTGGTTGCAATCATATTACTGCTGGAAATCCCGCACGGTTCAGGATGACGGACTCACTAATACGGGTATCAGCGCTAACAGTGGGCTCAGCCATCTCTCCATTCTTCCATGTGGCCTCTTATCCTTGAAACAAGGCCATTATTTAAAAATTTTAAAGTTGATTCATTTTTGAGAGACAGAGAGAGACAGAGCGTGAGTGCAGGAGGAGCAGAGAGAGAAGGAGACACAGAATCTGAAGCAGGCTCCAGACTCTCGAGTGTCAGCACAGAGCCCCACATGGGACTCAAACTCATGGACCGCGAGATCATGACCTGAGCTGAAGTCAGACGCTTAACTGACTGAGCCACCCAGGTGCTCCTGGTCATTATTAATCTATCACAAATGTTTTGAAGGATTTTGGAGGCAAAGTTGATGGTATTTGGAGGAAAATGAGATGTGGGAAATAGGAAGAGGAAAGATCAAGGATAACTTAAGTGAGGAGTAGGTAAGGATGCATTAATTGAAGAAATGAATGCAGCAAGATTTGTTGGAAGGTGGCCATGGCGATTGGCTTCGAGTATTTTGGGGAGAGGTTGAAACGGGTGTCTATGGGATAAGTACAGCAGGAATGTGGAAATAAATATCGGAACAGAGAAGAACTTTCTAGGAAAGGGAGAGAAATTTGGGAATCATTAGCTTATAAGTCTGTAATAACATAAAAAAGGATTAAATTTCCTAGTGATAAAAGACAAAATAAAAAAGAAAAGTGGACCAAAGTTGGAATTCAGAGAAATACTAATATTTAAGAGGTTAGGGGCAGAAACAGCTAGCAAGAGAAATTGAAGAAAAAAGGTCAGAGAATAAGAAAGATATTCAGTGAAAGAGAATCATGATGAGAAATAAATCTGTAGAAATATAAGGTAATTATATATAAAAAAAAAGCCCAGTGTATGCTATGCAATACATTATACTTACCTATGAAGAGATTTACAGTTGCGGCTAAATCTGGTCCTCACGTTTTCCTTTGTGTAAAGGATTTGTATTAACTTGAAGACTTTCTTTCTTTCTTTCTTTCTTTCTTTCTTTCTTTCTTTCTTTCTTTCTTTCTACTAAAAGAAGAAATCTAAAGTGATGGATACATTTTCAGGTAGAAATTTATAACTGCGCATTTCATACAGACATGGAAAGTTAAAAGCGGCTGAGACACCAGGAAAGGTCACTTGGAAACTAACGGTGACCTGCCCGAGAAGGTGAGTGTGGGAGTCACTCTCTGAACTGTATTCAGCCACAATGTAGAACTGCTCCTGAATCTGACTGAACAGTGTTGGTAGAAAATTCAAGAGTGGATGTCACTACATAGTTGTCGAGTGGAGGATGGAAAACTGCTTAAATTAAAAAAAAAAAAGTGCATTGTTTAGAAATGTCTGTCATTTCAATCTTTAACCTTTAAAATGTATCCTTTGAAAAGTATGAATCGTAGTAACGTGAATGAGATGATGCTACCCACCATATACTTCCAAGGGTACACTGTGGACTGAAACACGGGGACCCCCTCAGCACACAGGACTCAGGAAACTGAGTTAAACCTCGCTTAAGACAACTCAGTTCTTAAGTCATATTATGTTGACTACGTGAGGGAGGGATTATGGGGTCTGGGGGTTGGTTTAAGTCTCTAATTATTATTGTTGAATGATCTATTTCTCCCTTCAATTCTGCCCATTTTGTGGCTTTGCTATAGGTTAATGTTTACATGTTTATAATTATTATTGTCTTCCTGATGGGTTGATCCTTTTGTCAATATGAAATGTCCTTCTCTGTCTCAAATGATAGTTATTGTCTTAAAATCTATTATGTCTGATATTAATATAGCTACTACAGCTCTCTTAGTTACTTTTTGAAAGGTAAGCCTTCTTCCATCTTTTTACTTTCAACCTGTTTGTGTCTTTAAATCTAAGATGTGTCTATTGTAGACAGCTTGTAGTTGGGTCAATTTAAAAAATCCACTCTGCCAACATATGCGTTTTTATCGAAGTGTTTTATCCATTTAACTCCAATGAAATTACTCATAATATTCATTCTTGCTATTTTGCTCATTTTGATGTCTGATGTCTTTTTTGTTTCTCTACGCCTTGATTACTGCTTTCTTCTGTTGTAAATCGATATTTTCTAGGGTACCATGCTGATTCCCTGTTTCTTCCTGTACTACATTTTCTGACTTATATATCATATTTTAAACTAGCATTTACAAAATATGATACTTCATAAAAATCATTTAAACTGCTTGCTATGCATGAAAATTACTTGGCTTCGTACTAGATTTACTGCATCAAAATCAGGGACTTTTGCCTAGAAATTTGTCTTTTTCACAAAGTCCCCATGATGCGTATGCACCTTAATTTGAGAAATTTAGGGGAAACTCTTCTCTCATCTTCAATATTAGAAAAGAAAGAGGAAACTAAGGCTAATTAAAGTTTCAAGTTTGAATTCTGGTACTAATCCACATGAGAAAAATGAGAGGCAGCCTAAGCCTTAAAATTCAACCATGCTCTATAAGAATTAAAATACTTGTGGTTTCACTTCTATTTCTTTTACTTATTTAGAAGTGATCTTTCATAGTCTCTCTCTCTATTTTTATTGATAATTTAATCTAACAAATATGTGAATGCCTTTTCAATGGTACATGGTAACATTTGTGAGTGCTTACTACATGCCAAGCATTAGATTAGGTTAACTGCATGCACTTTTAGATATTTAATAATAATACTACCAAGGAGGCAGCCCATCTTACAAATGAGAAAACAGCGACACAGAAATATTAAGCAATATAACCATGGCTGTCTTCAGCGCTTCTGTTCTCAGGCACTAAGCTCTCTGTGCTTTGTTTCTACTCCAACCATCTCATGCTAAATAGTCTTTGATAACAATAGCCTTTGAAACCTTTGCATGTTTCCTACTTTCTTTAAATGGGAACTCAAAACAGTCTCTAAAAATCTAGGCCTACTGTCTTCTCAAGGTCTCCAAACTAAGAAATCTGTGATTAAAATGGAGTTTTATTATTTTTTACAGTTTTTATTGATTTATTTATTTTGAGAGAGAGATTTATTTATTCTGAGAGAGATAAAAATTGTGTTTTATTTATTTATTTGTTTATTTATTTATTTATTTATTTTTTACAGTTTTTATTATTTTGAAAAAGAGAGAGAGAACTTGACACAGGGCTCAATCCCATGAACTGTGAGATCATGATCTGAACTGAAATCAAGAGTCAGACACTTAACTGACTGAGCCACCCAGGTACCCCTAAAATTGAGTTTTAAAGGTACATTTCCCATGAAGTTAATAATACACTTTCTGTACCTCCCCAAACCAGACACTGGGTAAGGTGTTCTGTAATCTGTGTGCTCCTATGAATTATAGGAAGGAGGATATAAGAAAAGGTATAGATTTGGGGGTGAGAAAATGTGAGTCTAAGTACTGATTCTTCCAGTTTTTAGCTGTATGATCTTTAGCAAATAAACTTAGCCTTATTTTTCTCATTGTAGAAGGGAGTTAGGAACAATCTCCCTCCCTTTTTTTTAAAAGACTTGATATGAGGATAAGGGGTGCCTGAATGGCTCAGTCTGTTAAGCCTCTGACTTCCGCTCAGGTCATGATCTCCCTGTTCGTGAGCTCGAGCCCCGTGTCAGGCTCTGTGCTGACAGCCCAGAGCCTGGAGCCTGTTTCAGATTCTGTGTCTCCCTCTCTCTGCTCCTCCCCCGCTTGCACTCTGTCTCTCTCAAAAATAAATAAACCTTAGAAAATAAAAAAAAAAGGACTTGATATCAGGATCAAATGTAATAATAAACATGTGAAATTCTTTTCCATCTATGAATTGAGTGCTATCTATCACTTTTTAGGTATTTGAGCTTTATTCTTAGAATCACCTTTAAATAGGATTAATTATAATGGACTCTTCTGAAAGCGTAAAAGTCTGGAATTAATGACACTTAAAATTCATATAACTTACATACCTGCAAATAGTAATTTCAATCTTGGTATTGACATCATTTGTTACCAATAGCTGTGATGCATTTTCTGAATATTATAAAAATGTTACACCATGCTTTAGTTTGCTCATTTTCAAAATGGGTATAAATCTGCTTTGTTAATTTATTGTGAATATTAAGTTAATAAAGCTTGAGAATGTATTTATGAACTGGAAAAACTATACAAGTGCTATTAGCTATATTACTCATGATTTGGAAAAATGCATTTTGATAAGCAATGGAATAAACAGTATTTTAACCTTTTGTATCATCTTCCTTTTTATTTCATAATTTTTTTTAAACATCTGTTTTAGGTTCACAGCAAAATTGAGTGGAAGGCACACAGATTTACCATATATCCTGTGCCTCCACATATGTATAACCTCTCCCACTGTTGACATCCTACACCACAGTGGTTCATTTGTTACAGGCAATGAACCTATATTGAATAACATTATCATCCAAAATCCTCAATTTACACGAGGGTCCGCTCTTGGTGGTGTATATTCTATGGAATTGTACAAGGCAACTGTGTGATGACATATGCCCAACATTGCAGTTTTATCCAGAATGATTTCATTGTCCTAAAAATCCTCTGCGTTCTGCCTGTTCTTCCTTTCTCTCCTCTGCCAACACTGTTTTCATAATTTTTCTTTTCCAGAATGTCAGGTAGTTGGAATCTATAGTAAATAGCCTTTTGGAATTGACTTCCTTCGGTTCGTAACAGGCATTTAAGTTTTCTCCATGTCTTTTCATGCCTTGATAGCTCATTTCTTTTTAGTGCTGAATAATATTCCATTGTCTGAATGTGCCAAGGTCCACCCATCCACCTTTTGAAGGACATGTTAGTTGCTTCCAAGTTTCGGCAATTAGGAATACAGCTGCTGTAAACAACCACATGCAGATTTTTGCGTGTGTATGTTTTCAACTCCTTAGGGTAAATACCAAGGACCTGATTGTTGGCTCGAATGGTAAGAGTAAATTAGTTTGTAAGAAACTGCTCAACTGTCTTCCAAAGTGGCTGTACTTGTTTGCATTCCTACCAACAATGAACGAGAGTTCCTTTTGCTCCGCATTACTGCTAGCATTTGGTGTCAATGTATCGGATTGTCGCCATTCTAATAGGTGGGTAATGGCATGTCATTGTTTTGTTATTCCTTAATGACCTGAGATATGGAGCATCTGTTCATATGCTTATTTGCCGTCTGTATATCTTTAATGAGGGATTGTAGGAGTGTCAAGGATTGATGCCACCGGCACAAGCTAGAAAGAAGCTGGGAAGGATGATCTCTTTCAGGTTTCAAAGGGAATGTGGCTCTACTGACATCCTGATTTGGGACTTCTGGTCTCCAGATCTGTAAGACAATAAAGTTCTGTTGTCTATTTTTTTTATTGTTTATTTATTTATTTTGGGAGACACAGAGACAGCGTGAGCGGGGAGGGGTAGAGAGAGAGAGAATCCCAAGCGGACTCCACTCTGTCAGTGCAGAGCCTGATATGGGGTACAAACTCACAACCGTGATTTTATGACCTGAGCTGAAACCAAGAGTTGGACACTTAACGGACGGAGTCACCCAGGCGCCTTGAATTTCTGTTGTTTAAAGCCACCTGCTTTGTGGTGTTTTGTTATGGCAGCCCTAAGAAACAGGTACATCACTTTGTGGCTTGTTTTGTTTTGAGGTTGTTTTATTTTATGTCTGTAAATTTTCCAGACATAATCTGAATCTGGTGCATGGTAAGCCTTAAACATAGCAGTTTGAGTAATTTTAACTTGTCATCGCACTGAATCATGATCATCTTTATACTTGTTTGTCTGCTATGAAAGAGACTTCAGTTTGTCTATCATACTATTAATAAGATCCTAGATTTTATCAGACATATTACTCGTATTCTAGATGACCAACATTGATACAGTTAACCAATCGTTATAGTCTCCTTATCCTTCATTTTATTTTACTTTGTTACTCACATTTCCCTTAAGGAGTATGATTACTATAATCGTTTAAATGTTAAGTCACAAAAGAAAAGAAAAAGTCAAAGCTTCTTCAATAAAATAAATCTTGGAAGAGCTGGTAGGCTGCTTTTTAGCTGTATTTTTAAGCATGTATCTACATTGGTTTTACCAATATACATGGTATTCCATTCTCATGGGCACATCAGTGATGCTCTTTAGGCATTCTGGTTCTCAAATCTAAAATTAATTTGGGCTGACATAAAAAAATTTCAGGGTTTCAAATCACAAAAGTTTTTGAAGATTCACTTTATATGTAAAAATCCAACTTCTTCGTGTATCTTTCATTAGAAACCCAGGAAACAAAGGAATTCATTCTGAGAAAACTTGAAGCTTAAAACAACAACACTTTATATGCATACCGCTAGACCTCATGAGCTATTTTGCTATGTTAGATGTCTGTGTGAAGAAGAAATTCACCTGAGTGTTGCTTTCACAAAATGTCTTTGGCTAGTAATGCAATCAGGTGATTACAGGTTGAATTATTGCCTTGTCAATTAGGAAACCATCAAAGCACAGAAATGTATCAACTGTTATCCTTCCATCACAACTTTCTAGTGGAGAAATCTGACTAGCAACTTGTTGGGTAGACCACCTTCGCTTTTTTCAAACACACACCTCTCACAAAGAAAACTTCTTGCAGGGAAGCTGAGGGGGTTCAGAGGGAAAACAAAATTGAAAGATGAGAACTTGAGACGAGGGTAGGGAAGGTAATCAAAAGGGGAGGAGTGTTCACCTTCTAAAGAAACTCTATTGTTCTAACCCCAGAAAATCATAAATTCAGAGACTCAGCCTGTCACAAACCCAAAGGGTCAAGGAAATCCAAGTCTTTCTTGGGATACGAGATCCTGTGGGGCGACCTAAAATTACCGAGTAATGCAGAAGTAACCGAAAAATTTGACCAGCCATCCTTCAACACTAATAGGATACTTAACATCTCCTGTTGCAACAAGGCAATTGAAAATGATGGTTCACTGCCTGGAAGTAACATGAAGATGGTGAGGAGGAGTCAACTGGGTACCAACAACATTTTCCTCAAAGGAACATTCTCGTTCTCATGTGTGCTCCAAATGATTCATGGCCTGGTCAGTCTTTAACAAATTATTCGTATTCATGGGATTGTTAACTTTCAAAAAGTCTTTGAAGCTTTTTTTTATGTATCAATCATAAGAAATTATACGTTGATTATTATATATTATATATTGCACATATAATATATATTGTATATATTAGTTGCCTTGTGCTATTAACCAGGTGATAAATAAAAATCCCTGATAACCAGGGATAAATAAAAATCCCTGAGACCTCTAAAAAAAGGACTAATGTACAAAACAATAAGAATAAAGGAGCAAACATTTTCCTTTCTATGTATATATCTCAACACTGAGGCAGGAGATCACCAGTAGAGAGAACATATATATCAAATAACAGGCCTGAATATGGTTTAGATATGACTCAAGGTGGGGAAAACTTTATTAAACAGTAAGTAGGCCTTTAGTTAGTGAGGGGACACATTTGGCCTGTAGGAGATGCGACATCGACCATTACATACATTTGCAAACATCATAGCATTCATTTGTGAGGAGGCTATTTAAAATTGTCACTAACGTGGGGCTCCTGCGTGGCTCAGTCAGTTAAGTGTTCAACTTGGGCTCAGGTCACAATCTCACAGTCTGTGAGTTCGAGCCCCGCGTCAGGCTCTGTGCTGACAGCTTAGAGCTTGGAACCTGCTTCACATTCTGTGTCTCTCTCTCTCTCTCTGCCCCTCCCCCGCCCACACTCTGTCTCTTTCTCTCTCAAAAATAAATAAACGTTAAAAAAAATTTTTTTTAAACTGTCACTAATGATAAAGGGTATGAATGCAAACAAATTGCAACTTCAGTGTTTCCTCTTTCAATATATAGACTCTTGCAACACAGGAGCAAGACACTCAGTGGTTATGATAGCTTTGCCTGACTACAAACATTAGCACATCCTCATGGTCATGGATATGGATGTTGTTCCATACTCTGGGAGGTTTTGTCGGTGACCCTGCAGGAGTAGGCCCCAGTGCTGTGTGGAACAGGTGGGAATGGCTGCGGTAGGTGAAGTTTGTGTTCCGTGGTCGAGCCCTCTTCACTCATCTGCACCCCACTCTTGTGCTCACACCGTAGCTTTTTGATTTTTGTGTTTGCAGGCTTATAAATGAGGCAACTGGAAGGAGCATGAGTTGGTGCTCTACGCAGGCGAAAACGCCACCAGAAAAATGACTTCTGACTCTAGCTAAATCTAAATCTTGTTGCCTTTGTCTCATTACAGGACCTTCCATCTCTTACATATAGCAATTAATTCATTAGCCTTTTAACCTTCAATCTCCCGTTGGCAATCCATTCATTCTCCAGATCATTTCTAGAGTGACATTTGTAAGAACAAATTTATATATGGCACCCAGATGACGCAGACTTGTTGACGATTCAACAAATGCCAATAACTCTAAGGGGAGGGATGCCTTCCCTCTATTCTTCAATAAGGTCATGCTTTAGGACTTAATTCTAGCATGACACTTCCAGGAAACCATTACTGGAATCTTCCTTTCTGGGTTAGAGGGCTCTTTCTCTTTCCTTATGCAACAATTTGTGCTTATCTGTACTATAACCCTTATCATCCTGTACTCTAGTCATCTCTTTGTTTCTCTGCTTCTTTCACCAGATTGTAAATTCTTTTTCCTGGTTTCATCATTTAATAGCATGCATCATCTTGGCCATGGGAACTTTGTTTCTGAGCCTCACCCAGTTCTTTAATATGCAAATGGGAATGATGACATCTATGTCACAGGAGTGTGGGTCAGACAAAACGAAGTAATTCGGGTACAACATTGAGCATGACGATGGCGCAAAGCAGCCATATTTGGCGGGCAAAGAGATAAGCACTTCACATGGATTAGCTCACTTACTCTGTACAACATCCCGTGAGGTGACTATTATATCACTCTCTTTTCCAGACCAGGGAAACTCCGTCTCAAGGAGAATAAGCCTCTTAACTAAGATCACATAATTAGTGAATAATGTAAGTGGGGCTCAAACACAGGGAGTCTTAGTCACTCAGTTTTCTCACTAAGCTATACTGTCTACTGTAATAAACCCGGAATGGCCACTTTTACCATAATTTCTCTTTTAGCTCCAGCACCGTTCAGTCAGAGCCAGGTAAATGTTCATTGAATGCACATTTTCTTTTTCTTTTTCTTAAATTTATATTTTTAATTTTAATTCCAGTAGAGGTAACAGTGTTATATCAGTTTCAGATGCACAATATAGTGAGTCAACAATTCCATACATTACCTGGCGCTCATCGGGACAAGTGCACTCCTTAATCCCCATCACCTGTTTCACCCCTCTCCCTACCACCTTCCCCATCAGTTTGTTCTCAATAGTTAACAGTCCCTCTCTCTCTCTGTTTTTTTCTTTGATCATTTGTTTCTTAAATTCCACATATGAAGGAAATCGCATAGTATTTATATGTCTTTCTCTAAGTGATTTATCTCACTTAGCATTATACTCTCTTACTCCAACCACATCATTGCAAATGGCAAAATTTCATTGCTTTTTATGGCTGAATAATATTCCATGTATATATATACCCCATCTTCTTTATCCATTCATCTATCGATGCACACTTGGCCTGCTTCCATAATTTGGCTATTGTAAATAAAGCTGCTATAAACATAGGGGTGCATGTATCCCTTTGAATTAGTGTTTCTGTATTTTTTGGGTAAATACCCAATAGCACAATTACTGGATTGTAGGTTAGTTCTATTTTTAGCTTTGAGGAAACTCCCTACTGTTTTCCAGAGTGGCTGCACTAGTTTACATTCCCACCGACAGTGCAAAAGGATTCCTTTTTCTCCACAACTCAGCACCACCTGTGGTTTCTTGTGTTTTTGATTTTAGGCATTCTGACAGGGGTAAGGTGATATCTCCTGTGGTTTTGATTTGCGTTTCCCTGATGATCAGAGATGTTGAGTTTCTTTTCATATGGGTGTTGGCCTTCTGGATGTCTTCTTTGGAGAAATGTGTGTTCATTTTTTAATTGGATTATTTGTCTTGGGGGGGTGTTGATTTATATAAGTTATTTATATATTTTGAACATTAGCCCTTTATTTATGAATATGTCATTTGCAAACATGTTCTCCTTGAATATCTTCTACAAAAAAAAAATCCCCCTGCTTTCCCCACACCCAAGACTCAGACATATAAAAATTATCTTGGTCTCCTAGAAAATCATTTTCTTTTAAAAATTCTTAGTGTATTTTTTTTTAACCTCTGCATGAAAAATCTCACTTTCCTTCCTTGCCAAATAAACTCAATTGTCAATTCTCTGCTGTTTTGTCTGTGAAGCATTTCCCGGATCCTTGATCCACCAACATTTTATTGATGCCTTAACGTTAGCACATATCTTCCTGTTCTGAAACAAGCTGTGTGTTTGTCTACATCACTAAACAATTAGCTCCTTAGGAGCATGAGTCATATTTCGTTTCATCTTTGTTTCCCTGTGCCTGATGCAGTGGGTGCCCAGTGGGCAAAGAAAAATTGTCGAGTGGCTGGATAAGAGTTGTGAGATGCTGAAATGAATTTCCAAGAGGTGTTGTGAGTTTCTCAGTATATTTTTAAAAAGGTTGATGTGTTACTTTTTTTTGACACTATTAAGTTTCTTTGTAATCCCTTCCAGAAGTGTTGGGATGGTATAGATAATTTCTATTTTTAATTCTGTTACTCTATTATGCATAGACATGTATGTGAAAGGTGTAATGCTTGTATGTATATACAGACAGGCAAGAATTTATTGAAATGGAATAACAAAATTTATTGGTCCTTATAAATCACATGAAATAGTAACAGACTGAATTATATCTGGCAAAATAAATGAGGTTTTGGACTTGGAAACAACAGTTCTATCCATGGACAATACTCTATCCTTCCAAATTAGCTTAGAGTAGTGTTATATGTAAGACAAAACCACAGACACACATATTTAAGCAGTTTCTAGGAAATGCTGATGCTCTGTTCCAAAAATAACTAGAAAAGAGGAAAAGTAAAATATGGCTTCTTCAACAAGGAAAACTTCAGAAAGAATTGGGGTGAAGAGGAACCATACATATCTCCAAGCTCCAGTTAGATCTATGTGCATGAAACTCAGGTTGCACCCAGATGAAAATGTCAGCAACCATGAATATGTTAGGTCTTTTTAAAAATTAGATTATTTTATTTTTTAAAGGTTTGTTTGCTTATTTATTTATGTAGAGAGAAAATGAGGGAGGGGCAGAGAGAGAGAGAGAGAGAACCCCAAGGAGGCTCCACACTATCAGGGCAGAGCCTGACTCGGGGCTCGATCCCACAAACTGTGAGCCAAAATCAAAAGTCAAATGCTTACCCAACTGAGCCACCCAGTCATCCCTGAAATAGCTAGAATAGTCTCTGCCACTTAGTAGGCACTCAATGCATATGTTTTGAATGAATGAACATAAACGTAATTTTGTGTGATGTAAGATCTGTTTTCAAACATTATATTTGAGTTTAGATGGATACATTCAAGGTACAGTAGAGAGAGCTCATGTAAAGACTTGATTTTAGCTCATTTCATTCTCTTTTACAACATCTAAGGGAGATCCTATCCTTCACCAAAATGTTAAAGACTTTGGTTTTGGAATGTTGTGCTGCCATCTAATGAGGCAAGTACAAATTACATAAATTTCCTTTTCTTCTATTTGTTGCTATACCTTTTTCTTCAACAGCAACACCCGTTAGTCTTCACAGAGTTGCCAAGACTGGAGAATGTTAACTAGTGAATCCGGATCCTTGAACGCGAGCAAGTCGAAGCATGCAAACCGCTCTCTTGAAGTCTGAAAGCTCCCGATGTACAAAGCTGAGGCAGAGTAAAAGATTATATCAATTACAAATGTATTATCTTTACTTCAAATAACGTTTGCACTGGAAAATGAAACAAATCACTTTATGGGTCATGCTTTTATTTACAAAGTACACCTCTGGTTTGACCTTGTACTGACCTAAAACATGGGGAATTTCTTTAGCATAAAATAGAGCTTAAAGGGAAACTTTGCAAGAGGTTTGGGAAAGTGGAGAACCGGATTTTTTCTCTACACCTGGGGCTCAAAAACAGCTCATCTGGGGCTGAAATTTTAGAGGCAGTGGACCACAGTAGAATGGTTTTTGCATGAAATATCTCACAGGAATATATACATAGTTAAGATTTGAGGGCCTTGTAACAAATGAAGATGCTCAGGCACAGAAGCCTATCTGATGGTCTTGATTGGTTAGGTAGCAACATTTTGGGACAACCAATTGAAGACCCACTCACAACTTAAAATATCACATACAAATTTTTTTCTGTGGCTCCATTATCTGTTATTTTATAGATGCTACACATATGTAAGTTTTTCCCAATGACTAGAAAATTTTCCACACTATATCGGTCATCTGATCGACAACCTGTCTTCAGTTCATGGATTTTTTCCTCCCTCTTCCAAGAAGTTGTTTCTTTACCCTGTTCTTTGTGATTGCTAAGAAAATATATTTGCTTAAATTTATTTTTATTTTTACTTATTTAAAAAAATTTTTTTAATCTTTATTTTTGAGAGAGAGAGAGACACGGAGTATGAGTGGGGAGGGGCACAGAGAAAGGGAAACACAGAATCCGAAGCAGGCTCCAGGCTCTGAGCTGTCAGCACAGAGCCCGACACGGGGCTCGAACTGACGAACTGTGAGATCATGATGTGAGCTGAAGTCGGATGCCCAACCAACTGAGCCACCCAGGTGCCCCTGGTTAAATTGTGTATGTTTAGAACATACATAATCTTGCATTTTCCCCTTTTTAAGAATTGACATCTTAAAAAGTCACCAGTATTTATTAGACTACAAGCCACGTCGTTTTTTTATTTTTATTTTTTATTAGTGATTGACAATCTGCTGAAAGGCATCAAACACAAAATGGAAACTCAACATACTAGCTAAAATTCTATGCAAAACTTGTACTGAAATGGCTACTTAAATGCATTTTGAGAAACCCATTCTCTTCTGAATGTTATTTTCAATTACCTACAAATGAATTTACTAAGAAAAAAATCCGAATAATTTTTCAAATCATTTGAGCTTTTTACTTGGTAACTCTCATAGTATGACAAACCCTTAAGAGCCTCTGGGTCACTATGTCAACTACAGAGCCATGAGGGTAAATCTATGTTCCTTCTTACTCCATAATTCATTTTGTCACAGAAATGCTTGAAGCCTGATTCTATTCCTATCCTTATTGCTCTTTTCCTGTCTCATGATCGGAATCTGAAATCAAGAATTATAATGACCTGCAGTTATCAGGTGAGTGGGGGAAACAGTGCTTTAAGTGATTCAAAACTTTGGACCATGTTTGTAGAAATTGAATTGTGTCTTATGCTGTTAGTCCTGACTTTATTTTTGTTTGTTTGTTTAAATTTTAGTTAGTTAACAGACAGTGCAGTATTGGTTTCAGGAGTAGAATTCAGTGATTCATCACTTACATACAACACCCAGTGCTCATCACTAGTGCCCTCCTTAATACCCCTCACCCATCTAGTGGACCCCCCACCCACCTTCCTCCATCAACCTTCAGTTTGTTCTCTATTGTTAAGAGTCTTTTGTGTTTTGTTTCCTTTTCTCCTCTTTTGTCCCCATTCCCATACGTTCATCTGTTTTGTTTCTTGACTTCTACATATGAGTGAAATCATATGATATTTGTCTTTCTCTGACTGACTTATTTCACTCAGCATAATATGTTCTAACTCCATCCATGTTGTTGCAAATGGCAAGACTTCATTCTTATTGATGGCTGAGTAATATTCCAATACACACACACACACACACACACACACACACACACACACTTCTTTATCCATTCATTACTCAATGGACATTTGGGCTCTCTCCATAGTTTGGCTATTGTAAATAATGCTGCTATAAGCATAGGGGTGCATGTATCCCTTTGAATTAGTATTTTGTATTTTTAGGTAGATACTGAGTAGTAAAATTACTGGATTGTATGGTAGTTCCATTTTTATTTTTTTGAGGAACCTCCATACTATTTTCCAGTGTGGCTGCACCAGTTTGCATTTCCACCAACAGTGCAAGAGGGTTTCCCCTTTCTCCGAATCCTCCCCAACACCTGTTGCTTCTTGTGTTGTTAGTTTTAGCCATTCTGGCAGGTGTGAGGTGGTATCTCATCATGGTTTTGATTTGTGTTTCCCTGATGATGAGTAATGTTGAGCATCTTTTCATGTGTCTGTTAAGCATCTGGATGTCTTCTTTGGAAAAGTGTTTATTCATGTCTTCACTGGATTATTTGTTTTTCGGGGGTTCAGTTTGATAAGTTCTTTATAAATTTTGGAAACTAACTCTTTATCCAATATGTCATTTGGAAGTATCTTCTCCCATTCCGTAGGTTGCCTTTTATTTTTGCTGATTGTTTCCTTCACTGTGCAGAAGCTTTTCAGTTTGATGAAGTCCCAAGAGTTCATTTTTGCTTTTGTTTTCCTTGCCTCTGGTGTGTTAGTCCTGACTTTGTATTTAGAGTGAAGTACTAATTTATTTAAACCATGTTATGTATATAAAAAAATCCAAACTGGGGTACCTGGGTCGCTAAGTCAGTTAAGCGACTGACTCTTGATTCTGGCTCAGGTCACAATATCACAGGATCGAGCCCCATGTCAGGTGCTGTGCTGGGTGTGGAGCCTGGTTGAGCTTCTCTCTCTCTCTCCTTCTCTCTGTCTCCTCTGCTCCCTGATGGCATGCACATGAACTCTCTCTGTCTCAAAAAAAAAAAAAAAAAACCACAAAAACAAAAAACAAACCCACAACTCTCTATTTTTATCTTCTTAGAAGCAATAGCAATCTATTGATAGCTTTTGGAGTCACATGGGTTGCCCTTTATGGTTGAAGAACTGTGAATCATGTGCTGTATTGTTTCCTTACTGTAATTAACATGCATGCCCAAGTGAAAACTGTTAAGTTATAAATGATTATTATCTACATAACTTTTGCTTTTAGAAACTTGTGTTTTCTTCAAATTATGTGAAATTCACATTTATTTCTATTTTATGTTTCATCACCTGTATATTGCAGAGGTTGTGATGGCTCTAAACAGGTAGAAGATAACTAAAGAGGTTGCCAAGTGTCCCTTTACTGTTCAACCCTGCTGTTCATTTCTCCTCAGATTGTTCATTTGTTCAGTGTTTAATCTTCCAGATAGATGAAAACTATCTCCCGTCAAGGGTATGAGTAAGTGCGAGCTCCTGCCAGAAACTTGAAAGCAGTGGCAAGAATGTAGCTAGAACTTCCGCTCATTTCAACAACTAATTAAAGAGAGTTAAGTACGTGAACCATTTCTGATCCAGAGCAGGGAAGAGGAACGTGGACACTGAAGAATTTGCTCATCCTTGTGGATGACAGTTGGTCTAGCCTTGCTAAGATGTGGTTTAAAAGGCAACATAGGGGCTGTCTAAGTGAATGAATAACCATATATTTAATAAGAAAGTAGAGCACTACTTAATTGGTCACCAATAATTAGAATTACCTTTGTGCAGCACATTAACCGATGTAGAATAAGGGCATTGGCCAATCACCAAGGGGTAGGGAAAGCTTTATCCAAAAACAAAACACAGTCTCCTGAGCACAGTTCTGTAAATGTTCACGTCTTGTAAGTAAATGCCTGTTTTCCTTTAGTGCTTGACATAAAGTGTAACTTCCTGCCCAAAGCTAATCCCTAACTTCGTGATTTTTTTCACAGCACTTAGCACAATATAGATCTTTATGTATATCATTTGTGTGTGTGTGTGTGTGTGTGTGTTTGTGTATCTGCCTATCACAGTGTGTAGCCCATAGTAGGTATTCAGTAAATAGTTGTTGAATAAATGAAATTGGCAATTTATCTTGTATATTTGTTCCAGAAAATGCTGCAGTGTACCCAGACATGTCTGAATTCCAGCGAGGAGTACAGCTTTATGTTCAAACCTAATCTCTCCCATGTCTTATCCCAAGTCAAAAAAAAAATAATACAGATACGAAGGAAGAAATGCTTGAACACATTCAAGGTAAATTAATGGGGGAGCTTCTTTACTCATAGCAACTTAGAATAATAGGGAGAATTCTAAACACGAGAATATTCCTAATCTGCTAGTGGCAGTGAAACTAGCAAGGTGTCATGGAGGTGATCAGGAGTTAAAGATTAAAGTTCCATGTATCCCATTAAATGGATACAATGACCTAGAACAAGCAACTTAGCTTCAACTGGCTTCTCTTCCTTCACCTGAAGGAATAGGGGGCTGGACTACATGATGTATAGTTTCTTCCCGCTTACAGATTATTGCTGTGCCACGTACCCTTTAATAACCACGGACACAGGGGTTTGAGATTTCTTCAGCAAGAATGGAAGACAGCAAGAGAGGATGGCTGTCCTGGAGAACTTGACCCTCAATTAAAAAATTAAAGTTAGGAAACATGAGAATTTAGGAAACTTGTGAAACCAAGCATAGATAAAGTGGGCAATCTAGAATCTTACTGCCAGGATGAAGCCTGAAACCCATGTAAATATGTTAGCTCATAACACAGCCAGTTAGCTGCTGGACTTTATACTCTGCTCTCCATGCTGTGAATAAACTTTGACTAGCTCTGTTTTTTTTCGTTTTTCTCCCCCCATCACTCCCTAAAGATGCAAAGTCTCAGGAGTAGCCCCTTAGCCAAGGTCAGCTCTCTTGCTCATGTCCTGGCTAACCTGGACCGTCTCTTTTTCTTTCCATAGCAGGAGCCGAGGCCTTGCTTCCTTTCCTGTGTGGTGATCCGTTTCCGGGAAGGCAAAAACAGCAGACCTTGGCTGGATCCGGCTTGGGACAAAATGACAATCTGGCGAATTCTTTACTTTGTCAGTCTGAGGCTGATGGGTGAAGCTCCACGGCGTGGATCGAGACTCAGGAACTACGTCTTGGGCGGAACCAGACGATGAGGGGTTTACGTGCCAACGTTTGCTGCTGGGCGACACAGTGCACCCGCTGCTCCGAAGGCTGAGGCTCCAAGTTTTCCAGAGGGTCTGAGGAGCCTGTGGTTATGACACTAGTACCGGCAGCCGGGAAACCACGGTCCTGGGGAGCTACATTTGTGCTCTGCTCCTGGGCTTGCTCCATCTCCTAGCGCCCTGCTCCCGGAATGAAGATGCAGGCCAGCCAATGGGCGCCATGCCTGCTCTCGCACTATCTGGGAGCCTCAAGGGGGTACTTGGTTAGAAAGACAGATTATAGATTATATATATATTTATATATGTATTATATAATATGATTATATATAATTATAGTATATATAATTATATATAAATATATAATTATATTATATATATAATATAATATAATATAATTAATTATATAATATAATATAATTATATATAAATATATATAATATAATATATATAATATAATATAATTATATATATTTATAATTTATAATTATATATATAATAATTATATATAAATATACATAATATATAATATAATATATAATCTAATTATATATAATTATAGTATATATAATTATATATAAATATATAATATATATATAATCTATGCCTCTGTATAAAGGTTTCAAACTGACTTGATCTTACTTAAAGAAATAATATGACATAGGGTGCCTGGGTGGCTCAGTTGGTTAAATGTCTGACTTCGGCTCAGGTCATGATCTCGTGGTTGGTGAGTTTGAGCCCCACGTTGGGCTCTGGGCTGACAGGTCAGAGCCTGGAGCCTGCTTTGGATTCTGTTGTCTCCCTCTCTCTCTGTCCTTCTCCCGCTCGCACCCTATCTCTCTCTCTCTCTCTCTATCTCTCTCTCTCTCTCGCTCACTCAAAAATAAATAAACATTTAAAAAAGAGGAGATAATGTGACATAATGTCAAGCATCGTTTTGTGTATGACTAATCCTACTCTATTATGCCGACTTCTTTAGTTCTGATCCCCAATGTTTCAATGATATCTTCTAGTGTTTGTTTTAAGCTTTGAAATTCCATGGATGTCCTTATAAAGTTATTATGAATACTTTATAGATAGTATCCATATAGTCATTTACTTATTTAACAAATAAGTAAGCACATGCAGGATTCTACGTGCTGAGTGTACAATTAATGAACAAGACTTCATTCCCATTCTCAAGTAGCATACAATCTTGTGAGGCAAGTATATATGTAAAATATGTAGTACAGTTTATGAGGCATGGTATATACATCTACACAGGGTGTCCTGGGGGCAGAGTAGATGGGCATCCAACTCTTCAGTGGGCAAAGGGAGAAAGTGTTGTCATTGGAAGTTTTTCAGACAGGTTGACAGTTGACCTGAAAACAGAAGCAGGGCACCTGGGTGACTCAGTCAGTTAAGCATCTGACTTCAGCTCAAGTCACGATCTCATAGTTCATGAGTTCAAGTTCCATATCGGGTGAGTACGAGCCCCACTTCTCTCTCTCTCTGCCCCTTGTGGGATTCTCTCTCTCTCTCTCTCTCTGCTCTTTGCTCACTTGTGCCCTTTCTCTCTCTCTCTCTCCAAAAAAAAAAAAAAGAGAGAGAGGAAAGGAAATATTTTTTTAAATAAGAGAAGCATGAAAATGGCAACTTAGTATTTGGAAAAAATATGTGCAGAAGAATAGAGACCCAAGGGAGCCTGGTATAACTGGTAAGTGGAAGGTAATTTGCTTATGACTAGTATACAGTTAGTTTTGACTTTATCATTGGTGATGTAGAAGTTGTGGTATGGAAGCAAAATGACCAGATTTGAGCGTTAGGCAGATCACTTCAGTGGCAATCACTGTGGAAGATGATTGAGAGAAAGTGGCACTTATGTATATGTAGGTGCATAGATGTGTGTGCATGTGTATATGTGTGTATAAACGGAAATGTCTAGGAAAAAGCTATACCCAGAAGGGAATCTGAGTAAGACTGGCTAGCTGAGAAGAGGGAGTAAATCTGTAAATGGACAGCTATATGTGAGTTCTAATTTTGAATTAGGTAAAAGGCTCATGTGCTTATACAAATTCACATGGCATGTGCATTTCCTCACTTAGGGCTCTGTTTGCAAGCTTAAAGCCTCTAGCATTTCTAATATGTGTACACAGATGCCACCTGGATAGAATGTTTGTTGGTTCACACACAAAAATACAGTGCTGATCTCAGAGCCATCTGTCATATGCTTGGCTAGATGGTGTTACAAAATTTGCAGATCTTTGAGGCAGCTCACAAGTGAGATGCTGAAATAATATAGAATCATATTTCAAGCTTGGGGAGGACTTAGAACTATTTGATTCTTCCAGTTAATGGAATTATTTATTTTTAAACCTTACTTGTTGTTGACTCCATGATCAAAGACACAGTATAAGAAAAGTAGGGAACTAGTCCTTCTGGCTTCCTTTCCTGCTTCCCTATATCTTTTTGTTGTATGTTTCTACCAGGCTCCGTGCTACATGATGGTGATGTCAGGAAGGCTAAGACCCGGATCCCAACCTCATGGAACTCAATTTCTCTGAGATAAAGTAGATAGGACAAGAAGTAGATATAATGCAATTTAATAATATGATAACAGCATGACAAAAAGTAGAATGGAATACAATAAGTACTATGATAATAGTATGAGCCAAGATTTGGGAGAACAGAGAAATGAACATTTAATTATTGTTGCCCAGCAGGATTGTGGGAGTCTTTATAGAGGATATGACACCTGACCAGGTTGTTGAAGGAGGAACAAGATTTTGCTTTGTTAGATCAGCAGGGAATTGCAAACCTGAGACAGACCACATTCCCTTGCCTTTCAATAAGAGCCTACTGAGTCTGTGTTCAATGTCTCAAGAACTTGAGGACATATGTTAATGCTGAAATAACAGACTAATTAAATTCTAAAATTGGATTAAAAACTTGGACTCAAGTCTGGGTATGATGATGATATGGGGAAGGAAAAGAGAAATAGTATTTGTTGATTGCTACTATTCTAAGTGCTTAATATTGCTGATCTCAATCTAACAATCAGTGAAGTAGGTATTAATACTTACTCATTTTTAAAGATAAGAAAAATGATCAAGGCTACTCAGCAGTAATAGCCAATATTTGGACTTGGATCGTTCTGACTGAAAAAGTCAACATAATTTTCTCTGCACCCTGTTCCCTCTATGCACCTTCCTTGAATATGTGCATACATGTATACACAAATACATAACATTATAAACAAAAATACATACATACGTAAGTCCACATCCATGTATATATTCTTTATGTTCTTTACCATAGTATGAATCTATGTTGCTGGAATACTTTTTTCCACTAACTCAAATGATTCGGAAATAAAATATAAATACTTTATTAGGGAATAACTTAGGGGTTGTATGTGAATGGACATTACCAAGCCTAATTCTGGTTCGAACCGTGCTCTTTTGTCTGATTTTGGTACAAAATATTAGTAGGACAGTCTGTACTTGTGGCAAGACTCAGCCTATCACCAACTCCTTTTATTGAGAGGCTTTCAACACATAGCTGCCTTACTGTTTACTAACACTTACAAGTGTTAAAATCTTTCCTGTCAACAGTTTGGGGATCTGGCTGTTGAGTCAATGGGGGCATTTTGTTGACTTCATAGGGTTTTTACAAAGGAGATCAAAGGGATGCATTATGTTTCAATACATAACTTTATAGGACAGATGGAATCCACCTTGAAAGACCTGTGACACTTAAAGCCAGATTACCAAAAGTTTCAGACACTAAAACCTATTAGCTTCCTCGAAACTTATCCTCACAGTCGGCACATTTCAGCTTCATTTATAGGTAGTGGACAATCCAGTTTGAGTTTTAACTACCGCCAAAGTTCAAGCACGGGTTAGGAGGATGGCCACGGAGGGGTGGTTTGTTCTGGAGACGTTCTGGTCTCGTCCGTGCACTTGCTCTTTTGAATGGTAATTATACGTAAATGACTAAGTCACTTCATTTCAATAGAAACATTACCCAGTCGCAACTGTTGGGAAGAATTCCAGAGCTTGATATTTGGCTAGGTGGTAGCTTCACAAATCTGTTCTGTCTCTCTTAAGAAAAGAGCACGAAAGTTGTTTGTTTTTCATCTTCCAGAAACTCCAAAGAGATTCTGCTCCTGTCCGCATCTGTCATCAGAAATGCACACGAACTTTTAGCTTCCCCCCTCTAGCCTTGAAACAAATTGCAGTGTTAGAAATGACGGTGGTGTACCTGAATATCCCTATTTTTTTATCGATGAAAAAAAAAAAAGAATTCTGTGCATCCAAATCATTATTAAAGCTCCTCAAAAATCTTGTTTTGTGAAATCCTTTTAGATGCATAGGGTAATTTGAAATGATTATTTTATAAATTAAAATGCTTTAAAGACGTCTTATTGTTTGGTGACATAGACATTTAACCCAGTGTTTGAAAAACATTTTTAGATGTAATTAAGTCCCAATTGCTTTAACATATACAAAGTCCTAATACTTTATTATCTTTTACACATACTGCTATTTTAAGTGGTATTACAAGTGAAATTTTTCAGATTTTCTATAATGTGATACTTTGAGTTACACAATTATTAGAATTTTTATTTTTCTCTTACTTTAAGCAGCTTGGTTAAACATTTCCCAAACAGGTTCTGTACCTGTTCATTTCTTAGTGACTCATCCACTTATCATCTCAAGGTTTCAAAAGAGTAGATTAAAACAATTGTATACTATTTTTAAAATGATCCGAATACATACGACATTAAATTAAGTATGCAAATAAGTGTTTAAAGACTATAAACTACATACGT